>NC_137974.1:35056046-36521046 GCF_963924665.1 Micromys minutus
CAATAAGACTATCCTCGGATACGTATTCAGATGAATCCATGAGTCTCTTCATGTGAGCTCTGTGAGCTCTGGAGGGGTCTGGTTGATTGATTTTGTTGTTCTTTCTATGGGGTTAGAACACCCTTCAACTCCTCATGACTTCTTATATAAAAACAACAAATTGGTTAAAATTTATTGTCTTTATATTAATTGGCAGCTAATAAACCCATATCTAGCATGATAAATGGCAATTAGTTCAGATTATTTTTTCAAATGGTACAAAAGTTCCATTATTTCTTTTTAAATATTTTTCTATCAATATATTTTAGCACTATGAACTATAATTTGACTAGAATACATGTCCAGAAATATTATTGTAAAGCTAGTTTGATGATAAATAATGATTAGGCATAATACATTAAGATTATATTAAATATATATACTATGAATGTGGCTAAAATACATATATAATTATATATGTATGTAATTTTTATGTGTTTACACACACACACACACACACACACACACACACACATATATATATATATATATATATATATATATATGTATAATGTTTTGAGATTATTTCCCTCAAAGCTTCTAATTTGATTCCTCTTTGAATTCATCCCTACTTAGTTGACATTTTGTAAAAGAATCCAATCTCATCAGAGCAAGAAAACTATATAGTAAAAATTTCAAATTAGATTGCAGAGAAGAGACCTCACATTAATTTTGAGAAGAATAAAGACATGACTTTCCTTTGTCTGCTTGTAATGAAATATCTTCTAACATCCACAAGTCTTATTTTCATAATGGATCCAAGAGAGCTATCACTTTATCAGGTCACCAAAGGTCTGCAAAGCATTGTGCTTTCTGAATAAAGGATAAAAGTATTTTTTCTTTGTATTTTCAGAGTTATAATATCACTTTAAAGACTGAAAGTAGGAAATCTATTAGAAATAAGTAAGTTAGCAAGATAGTATTTTTTCCAGGGCTGTCTGACAGGTCAAGATGTTCATAAGGTTGAACATTCACACACAGAGAGGCAGAAAAAGTAGGTCGTGTTAACATCTTCTGTATCCCAGGCGTCTTACCTCCTCAATTCCATGAACACTTGGAAATCCTCTCCTGAGCAGTGACAATTGTTTTACCTGCATGTATTATAAATTAGTTTTTCTCCCGAAGTAATAATAGCAACTCAAGTATAAAATCATGAGAAATCTCATACAATGTATTTTAAAATATATAAAACAGATAGTTTTTGAACTGTCAAATTACTTTTGCAACATTTAGTAAGTATCAAAGTATTTCATATTTCAAAACCTATTTTATCTTGCATTGCATACTTTAATAATATTTGGATTTAGTCATGAAAGTGGTTATTACTTTTAATTATTTTATTTCACAGAAATTTTCACAACAATAAGCTCTTTGTTTATTGTAAATAACTGGATGCTGCCCTTTCTGTTTGGATTATGGTATTTCTGTGTAATAAGAATAAATTAAACAGCTTAAGTGATAATAAAATGACACCTAATATATTCAGTGTTTTTGTGATAGGTAAGAAATTCAACAAGTGTAGCCAAATGTTGTCTTCATAAAATCTTAGCTGATTAGTTTTACAATTAAGTGTACATTTGAGTTTGTAGTATTTGCAAAAAAATCTTTTTATTTATATTTACCATTTAAATATTTGAACTTTTAGATGGTTTTAAAATGAGCATCATTAAGGAAAATTTCTTAATAACTAGATTCCATTAAAGCACTGAGATTTAGCTAGTAACTATTCAAAGATATTATTTAAATAAAAATAAAGCATCTATAATTTCGATTGATAATGCTTTCAATTTTCTTTGTACTCACGAAGGAACTTTATGTTCGCAAAAATATATATGACTAAAGTCAATAACAACTTTATAGAAATAATTTTGATATGTTAAAAGTAGGTTTGTTTTAAATTCATTCAGTGATCACAATCCCACTTTCAGCTTTCTGACAGTACTTCATCTAGAATGATGTTAACTTCTCTTAAAGTTCTGAAATTGTGCTCAGTGCAGTGTCACAAAGAGCTTCCTTTGGGAATATTTAAAGTCCCCATTGTAGACAGATATCAAGTATCAAGATTGCTTCTACAATTTTTAAATAATACCACCAAATGGCACTGTCTTTCTACTTAAATATTTTAATTTTCCTTTTATAAAAGAAAAAAATTATATCTTTTTGCTTTTCTCTTTTACTAGTTCTGAATTTTAAATTTAACACATATGCTAATATGGTATTTAACCACCTTAAAGCATCTGAAGAGAGTATATATTGGAAATAATTCTCCCTTGTATTGACTTTTATGTCAGCTCTTGTACTGTAAGAACTCTGCCCCCCACCACCACCACTGCACACCACTGTTTTTAAAGTATACACACAGGGTTGGCATGGGATTAGCCCCACAGGTAGCAAGGCTCAAATCAGAAAACAAGAGAAGGAGAAATCTGGTGGAGACAGGTTACATATGAGTTTTTGTCTTTCAATAGACTCTAACTTGTCTTAATTTGTCATAAAAGCAGAAGCAAGTTTTTTCAGAACTGCAGTCACAGGTGGCAGGAATAAACCTTCAGTGTGAGCTGGAAACCACATGGGAGTTCTCTCCAAAACTGATATAGCTTTATATATTTATATCTGAATATGCTAGCATGTTCTATTGACTTTTTTATATAATCAAAGCAGGCTTTATGTCAATAAAAAGTAAATAATTAAAATTTGCTATAATTTTAATTAATAAAGTAAATAAATAACATTTGCTATAATTTCCACAAAGTGGAACATTATGCTGTGAAGAAAAATAAAATGAAACTTTCAGGGGAAAAGATGTAAATGAAAAGTATAATACTAATGAAAAAGGAATGAATATCATTAAAATACCCTAAGTATTTTCAATAACACAATGACATTCATTCTGCTCACAGAAAATGTACTAATATGTACATTAATTATCATATAAAACATAAGAGTCTATTGTTGTATTAGAACTATTACCTTGGCAACAAAATACCTAAATTACTTATTATTTTAAAAAGGTCAATAATATGATAAAATACTTTAATAAATGATTATTGTACCAATATATGGAAAATAATGATGTACAATGTTTTCAAAGTAATACAAAATATAAGTAGAGGCTTGAACCACTATCACTGATTTTATTTTCATTCTCATGGAAGAAACGGCTCTGGGTGAGTGCTTACTGCTTCAATCGTTGATCTGACTGAGATCCACGAAATAATATTGCCATGTGAGGATCCTTCAGATTATCCTGCTGCATACAGCTCATCTCATTAAATATATTAGGCCATGTGTTGGTGAGTAAAGATTAGTGAAAAATAGAAGGAGAACATGACATTCTAAAATTCAAACCATTTGTATGGAGATGTGTCTAAAATTTACATTTCCCTAAGATATAGTGAACCTTAATAGTAATTGTGAATTCATTCGAAGTCTCAGTCCTAACATGTTAACAAAGTCAAAGAAAACATGGAAAAATAAAGACACATAGGAAGATATGATCCCAGTGATGCTGAGAAGACAGAGAATACCTAAAACATTATATTCTGTATTAAAAATTAATACCTAAGAAATTTTGAGAATATGGAATTCTGAAAACTCACCAGAGAAACCAATGATTAATTTGAATTATTTCCTAGAGAATTCTTGTAAAATATTAAGGTTTTTACATAAAAAATATTTAAATTAAGTTTCTATAACATTGAAGTATATAAATGAACAGCTTAGATATTTAATCACATATACGTAGATATTCTAGATTTATACATGTCCACTGGAATGCTTTATAAGCATGACCTTTTCAGATGAACTTTCCCTAAAGCTTCTTCATGTTTAATGATCAACCTTTCCTCTCTTGACAAGAATACTGTTACCTCTATTTCTCTGTTTCTAGTTAACATAAAAATCTCCATATGGAGCTTCTAAATCCTATCCAAAGCTTTTTAAATATCCCTCTTATTGAACTTTCTTCTGATTCTTTTTAGTTTAAGTTTACCCTCTGGTTCATTCTGGGAAATTCACCAAATCAAACTTCGAGCTGGATGACACCATAGTCTCACCAGAAAGTAATTGTAAAATGTTTTTGTTTGTAGATTTGAGCAAGAGCCCATACTTCTTCTTGTATGAAAACAAGGCACTATTGACTTAGGATGATAAAAATTATTCAGACAGAAGAGAAGTTAATGACTTCAAATTTGCAATTCTTTGATGGTATCTTTTAAAGAACCATTTATCTCCTAAAATTTATAAGGCAAACAAAATGTGTATCCAAAGGATTTCCTTGGTTTTAGTTTATTGGTGTTAAAAATACAGTCTTCTTGATCAGCTCTTAATTGAATGCTTTTGAAGCAAATCAGGTGAGGCTGAAATCAGACTTTCAAATATGCCACATTCCTTGCTGTCATTATTTCTATGTCATTGTGAAGAACATGTCTGTAAAAATGGAATTAGACACTTTTAGGCTTTTAGGCACAATTACTCTAATAACCCAGCAACATCATTTTCACACAATCACATACATATAACACATAACAACTCACACACCTCACCACACACCATACAGGACACAAACAAACACAAACATATGCTCTCAACACCTTCAACAAACAAATGCCCATGCACACTACCCACATACATCTCACACATATCACATTTAGCAAACATACCAAACAAATACAACACAAACATTACAAGCACAAACATATCACATCACACATGTATATACTATACACAGGATAAGTACCACAACATATACACACACCTGGACACATACAGGCAATCACATACCACACACACACATACACACTTCACACAGTTAGTCAAACATACTCCCACACACCCTCACATACATAAAATATATATACCACACATACACACAAAACACATATTAATAAAATAAACACATTACAAATGCAAACTCATATTACACACATACAATACCCACTACACAATGTATACAAAAAAGACACATAACACATACATACATACATATATATATATATATATATATATATATATATATATATATATATATATATCATACCTATTACACATAAACACAGGCACATATGCATACCACAAAAACACGTACAATATATATCGCACACACAGACACATATACTACATACAAAACCATATACACATACCCACATACATTGCACACAACACTCTCCAAACATACATATGTTACATACACACTCTTCTCTCATATGAAATACACAGGCACACACACACATGCACACAACTAAAAATGAATACAATCTTCTTATACACTTAGAATTTTTACCTAAGATTACCAGGGCCTGAAAAAGTTGTATTCTCAAATTTTGCCTGGCTCTTGCAAGTTCCAAGGTGCAATAATTCTCACTGAGACAGAAAAGATGCTTACAAAGCCATTGTATTTATAAAATGATAACAATTCTTATAAAATGATGCAAAAGAAAAGATTTACAGAAGCAACTTTTCAAGTATAACACTCATGATAAGCTTGAGGAAGTAGTGCACAATGGATAAAAATGGTGTGTTTTTGTATATTTGGAAAAAGCTACATTTGTTATTTTGGACATTCCTGTTTATAACTCTAATGCTGAACATGAATGATCTCCAAACATGAGCATTCCTTAAATGCTACAGTGACAAAGTATAGTAAAAAGAATTCTCAAACATCTCAAAAAATATGTTAGGAAGAAAAGATAGAATAGTTCTTATACTATTTCTCAGCAAGATATTATTTATATTAATATTTCAAAAAGTCCTACAAAAGTTGACCTACCGACAATACCTGGAGTTACAATGAACTTCAGTCACCCATTTGCAATTTACAATAATAATAATAATAATAATAATAATAATAATAATAATAATAATAATAATATGTCATGTGGTTGACCAAATAATATGTGTAACAGCAGCTTCTTAAGATAACAGCACATACAAATGGGACTTGATTGGGGTCCACTTTCCAGGTGTCTAGAACCACAGTAATGATAGTAAGCTGTGGTTTGCTTGTGTTAGCACATAGACAAAATGCAAGAATGCTTAGGATCAGACCATTCCTTCTGCTATTATTACAAAACTGACCCTGAAATAAACCCACACACCTGGGGATACTTGGATTTTGACCAAGAAGAGAAAACCAAATAATAAAAAATGGAAACATTTTCAACAAAAGGTGCTGGTCTCTAGCTGTAAGTCTTCATGTAGGAAATGCCAATAGATGCCTATTTATCACTCTGAAATAGCTCAAGTCAGGGAGAATCAAAGATCCCAACCTAAAACTGGATACATAACTCTAAAAGAAGAGAAAGTGGAGAATAGTCTTGATCACACTGGTACAGGAGACAAGTTCATGTACAGAACACCTATTGCTCAAGCTCAGACACCAACAATGGGACCTCATGAAACTGAAAAGCTACTGTATAGCAAAGGCCACTGTCAATCGGACAAATTGGGAGTCTACCAGTACAGAAAGTGTCTTCACCCACTCTATATCTGACAAAGGACTAATATAAAAATATATATGAAGAACTCAAGAAAGTACACTCAAAAAATCCTAGTAATTCAAGTTTAAAAGGACAATATTTGAGAGGTAAATAAAGGAAATGATTAATTATAAAAATAATCATTCTCACACAAATTAAAAAAAAAAAAAAGTACAGAGCTAAACCGAGAATTTGAAACAGTAGAAACTCAAATGGTGGAAAAGCACTTAAAGAAAGATTCAACTTGTGTCATTCATGGCCCAATGGGGCTTTCTTCTGTCTCTCCCCATGCCTGATCATGTTCCCCCTTCCCCCTAGCTCTCCACTCCCCCACCCACATCCCACAGTCCCTCTGCATCCCATGACTATTTTTTCTTTCTAAGTGAGATTTAAGCATCCTCACTCAGGCCTTTTTTCTTGTTTAACTGTTTGGGTTTCTAGGGTGTATTATAGGCAATATGAACTTTGTAGCTAATAGGTCAGTGAGTACATACCATGAATTTTCTTTGGGATCTGATTTAACTCATTCGAACCTGAAGAGACCACTTCCAGTAGCCAGACAGAACCCCCCAGTAAAAGGATGTGGCCACTTACAACTCTTTAACCCAAAATTGGTCGTCTCTCAAAGAAATGCAGTGGCAAAGATGACACAGAGACTGAAGGAATGGCTGAGCAGTAACCAGTCCATTTTACCTATCCCAAGGCAGGCAACAATCTGCACACTATTAGTGGTGCTATGTTGTGCTTTCAGAAGAGAAACTAACAGAGTAGCCCTCTGAGAGGCTCTACCCAGTAGGTGACTGAGATAGATGCAGAAACTCCCAGATTTCTTGGAGTCCAGGAACTCCTGTGGAAGCTTTAGGGAAAGGATTGAAGACTAACTAGGAGATGGTAATCAGAAAGGAAGACTAATGATGTAAACTAAGCTGAATGCTTGGAGTCTCCTAGAGGCTGAGTCACCAACCAAAGACTGGACAAGGGCTGGTCTGAGTCAGCAAACATGTATCTAGCAGAGGCTGCCTAGTCTGGCCCCAACAGCAGAGGATGTGCCTAATCCTGCAGTATCTAGGTGCTCAGGGTGGGGAGATTTCCAGGGATTTTTCCTCTCAAAGGATAAGAAGGAGGAACTTTTTGACAGGGATCTGGCAAGGAGCAACTTTTGTGATGCAATTAATTAATTAATTAATTTTATTAAATTAAATTTAATTAATTAATTAAAAACACAAATGTGCAAAGTCCTTAATCATCAGGGTTATACAAATCTGAACAACCCTGACATTTTGCATTACACCCTCGAGAATATCAAAGATCAAGACTTCAAGTTGGCAGCACATGGTGGCACGGATGTGGAGTAAATGAGCAACTAGGTTTGCATGTGGGTCCTCTAGAAAGTTAAGCTGGGCTGCTTTGCCTGGGTCTCTGTTCCCTGCCTTTGAATCTCATTCCTTCTACCCTTACACCCTAATTGGGTCTCAGTCGGAAAGAGATAGAAAGTTATATTCTATGTGGGCACGACCATGAACTTACCCACAAGTCAGAGTGGTTCATGGACCAGACTTTGAGATGCAGTTCTTAGCACGAAACAGGCAAAATGAAGATGAAAAGAAAAAATAAAAAAGAAGAAGAAGCTTATGATCAGAAAATTTTAATGATCACACCACTTCCTGCTATTATTGAAAAAAACTGGCTTGATGATGTGTGAGGTTTTAATTCTTTGTTCATTAAACACGTGCCATTTGGGGCTAGAGAGATGGCTCAGTGGTTAAGAATACTGACTGCTCTTCCAGAGGTCCTTAGTTCAATTCCCAGCAACCACATTGTGGCTCACAGATATCTTTAATGGGATCTGATGCTCTCTTCTGGTGTGTCCAAAGACAGCCACAGTATACTTATACATAATAAATAATAATTTGAAAAGTGTCATTTGTTTTGACTAGGTAATTTCTGTTTGTGTGTTTTGTTTGTTTGTTTGTCTTCTTACCAGCTTTACAGTATAGTATTAACTATTGCAGAGAACAGCCTCTCTACTATGCAAAAAGTTTCAACTTAACATCTAAGAAATAGAATAAAATAAAATAAAATGTAAGGGTGGGGGGAGGAAGCACCCTCTCAGAGGTAAAGGCCAAAGCAGATGGAGTGAAGAAATCATGGAGGGGGGAGTGAGAAGGGTGGCAACATTTAGAATATAAATAAATAAAACAATAGAAGGGGAGGAGCAAGAGAAGCAAGAAGAAGATGAGGAAGATGAGGAGGATAAGAAAGCCATGAGTTAGAGAATTCCAGAGAGAATTTGTAATTTTACCAGGATCTCCCTTTGGAGAATTTCACAGGTCCTGCCCTATGGAAAATTAAGAATTGCAAAGCTTTCTCAGGAGAGTTTATGGATGGTTGATCATTATTTGCTATAACATCTAACAATAGTAACTTTCCTCTCTTGGATGCCTGTAGTTTGATATGGATAGCTTTCTATGGAAATTAGCTAGTCCTAGCCTTTTGCCAAACATAGTAAACACACTGAGGATCCAGTTTTTGGTATCACTAATTAGGGAAGCCACCTTAGCACATTTTACAGGCACTAATCTGTTTGAGAAGTGGCAAACTGTCTTCTGTTGCTAACCATTTTTAAGGTCTAAACTCTACGGTAATGTTCTGGATCCAAATCAGAGAGGTAAAGCTCATGTTTGTTGAGTATGTAGAAAGTCTTGAGTCCAAAACTAAGAAATTCCATTACATCAAGGGTACAACAAGATTAAAATTTATTGAAAGACTGGTGAGGAGGTGATCTGGGCAGCCAGGGAGCAGAGAGATCTCTGCCCAGTGTGCACGGAAAGCACACACTTACCCTGCCTGATCCAGGCACCAGGAACACAGAATTGGAACCTCTGTTGCTACCCAGCAAATTTGGGGCACAGAATAAAACTTGGCCCATCTGACAATTGGACCAGTGGAAAACCAGGGACACAGACCAAATACAAGGAAAAGACAAGAACATATCACTGACAACAGGATGGCAAGAGGAAAGCAAAAGAGTATATCCCAAGGAAGCCAAAACAACCTGGAAACACCAGTACCCAGCTCTCCAATCACAGCAAACATTGGAATGCCAAACACTCCAGAAAAAGAAGACACAAACCAGAAATCATACATCAAGACTCTGATAGAGATCCTTAAACAAGAACAGGAGGAAAAGCAAAAAGAATCAGAAGCTTTTAAAGAGGAAACAAGAAAAACACTCAAAGAACTAGAGGAAAACAGAACCAAAGAGATGAAGGAATGGAAGAAGGAATTTAAAATGGAAATTGACACAATAAAGAAAACACTAAAAGAGATAACCCTAGAGGTAGAACACGTAAAAAAGAAATCAGGAGTCACATAATCAAGAAATTCCAATAGACTACAAGAGATGGAAGGGAGAATCTTGGGGGCTGAAGAAAACATTGTAAACATAGACAAAACAGTCAGAGAAGATGAAAAAACCAAAAAGCTGCTAAACCAAAATATCCAGGAGATCCAGGACAGAATGAGAAGACCAAACCTAAGGATAATAAGATAGAAGAGGAAGAAGAATATCAACTAAGAGGCAAAGTAAATATCTTCAACAAAATTGTAGAAGAAAACTTCCCTACCCTTAAGAATGAGATGACCACGAGCATAAAAGAAGCCTTCAGAACTCCAAATAGGTTGGACCAGAAAAGAAATTTCTCCCAACACATAATAGTCAAAACACCAAGTGCCCAAAGCAAAAAAAGGATATTAAAAGCAGTAAGGGAAAAAGGTCAGGTAACATGGAAAGGCAGAACAATCAGAATCACACCTGATTTCTCAACAGAGACTATGAAAGCTAGAAGAGTCTGGACAGACATCATACAGACCCTAAGAGAACACAAGTGTCAGCCCAAGCTGCTATACCCACCAAAACTATCAATCACCATAGATGGAGAGATGAAGATATTTCAAGACAAATCAAAATTTACACAATATCTGACCACAAACCCAGCACTACAATGAATTATAGGTGGAAAACCCAATGAAATGTGGGGAACTACATCCTAGTAAAAACAAGAAAACTCCTAAGAAAGAAAACCAAAAGAAGAAAGAGACACAGACACAACTCAACCTACAAAAGCAATAATATCAGGAAACAGAAAGCATTATTCCTTGATATCTATTAAAATAAATGGACTCAACTCCCAAATAAAGAAACATAGGCTGTCAGACTGGATACATAAAGAAAATCCAGCATTTTGCTGCATTCAGAAAACTCATCTCGGAGACAAAGATAGACACTATCTCAGAGTAAAAGGGTGGGGAAAAAACTTCCAAGCAAACAGCCCCAAAAAGCAAGCTGGAGTCGCTATTCTAATATCGAATAAAGTAAATTTTAACCAAATGTTATAAAAAAAGATAAGGAAGGACACTTTTTAGTCATTACCAGGGAAATCTGTCAGGAAGAACTCTCAATCCTTAACATATATGCTCCAAATAAAAAAGCACCCACATTCATAAAAGAAACCCTATTAAAGCTCATAAAATACATTTCACCCCACACAATAATAGTGGGAGACTTTAATACCCCACTCTCACCAATGGACAGATCATAAAAACAGAAACTAAACAAGGACACTGTAAAATTAGAAGAGACTTTGAACCAAATAAAATTAATAGATATCTACAGAACATATCATCTTAAAGTAAAAGAATACACCTTCTTCTCAGCACCCCATGGCACCTTCTCCAAAATTGACCAGATAATTGGACACAGAACGAGCCTCATTCAATATAAGAAGATTGAAATACTCCCATGCATTCTCTCATATCACGATAGTCTACGGCTGGTCTTTAATAACAACAAAGACAACAAAAAGCCCACATACACATGGAAACTAAACAATTCTGTGTTAAATGATAGCAAGGTCAAAGAAGAAATAAAGAAAGAAATTAAGGATTTTCTAGAATTCAATGAAAACGTAAACACAACATACGCAAACCTATGGGATGCAATGAAAGCAGTACTGAGAGGAAAACTCATAGCCCTAAGTGCTTCCAAAAGAAAATGGAGAGAGCTTAAATCAGCAACTTGACAGCACAGCTAAAAGCCCTAGAACAAGACAGAAGCAGATACACCCAAGAAGAATAGACGGCAAGAAATAATCAAAATTAGGGCAGAAATAGACCAAATATAAACAAAAAGACCCATTGAAAAATCAACAAAGCCATGAGCTGGTTGTTTGAGAAAATCAACAAGATTGATAAACCCCTAGCCAGACTAACTAGAGGGCAAAGAGAGAGTATACAAATTAACAAAATCAGAAAGGAAAGGGGAGACATAACAACTGAAACTAAGGAAATTCAAGAAATCATCAGATCCTACTACAAAAACCTATACTCCAAAAAGTTGGAAAATCTGGAGGAAATGGACGAGTTCCTAGATAGATAGAAGATCCTAAAGTTAAACCAGAACCAAGTAAACCATCTAAATAATCCCATAACACCTAAAGAAATAAAAGAAGTCATCAAAAGCCTCCCAATCAAAAGCCCAGGTCCAAACAGGTTCAGTGCAGAATTTTATCAGACATTTATTGAGGACATAACACCAATATTCTCCAAATTATTCCAAAAGATAGAATCAGATGGAATACTACCTAACTTATTTTTTGAGGCTACAATAATCCTCGTACCTAAACCACACAAAGACCCTACTAGGAAAGAGAACTTATGGCCAATCTCACTTATAAACATTGATGCAAAAATACTCAATAAAATCCTTACCACCCGAATCCAGGAACACATCAAAACGATCATTCACCATGACCAAGTAGGCTTCATCCCTGGGATGCAGGGATGGTTTAACATAAGGAAATCCATCAATGTAATCCACCATATAAACAAATTCAAAGAAAAAAATCACATGGTCATCTCAGTAAATGCTGAGAAAGCATTTGACAAAATTCAACACTCCTTCATGTTAAAAGTCCTGGAAAGAACAGGAATCCATGGCCCATACTTAAACATAAGAAAAGCAATATACAGCAAACAAACAGCCAACATCAAACTCAACTGTGGGAAACTTGAAGCAATCCCACTAAAATCAGGGACTCAACAAGGTTGTCCACTCTCCCCCTACATATTCAAAATAGTACTGGAAGTCCTGGCTGGAGCAATTAGAGAGCAAAAGGAGATCAAGGGGATGCAAATCTGAAAGGAAGACATAAAAACATCACTCTTTGCAGATAACATGATAGTGTAACTAAGTGACCCCAAATATTCCACCAGAGAACTCCTACAGCTGATAAACAAGTTCAACAAAGTGGCTGGATACAAAATTAACTTGAACAAATCAGTAGCCTACCTATATTCAAAGGACAAACATTTGGAGAAAGAAATTAGGGAAAAGATACCCTTCAAAATGATCACAAAAACTATGAAATACCTTGGTGTGACTCTAACTAAGCAAGTGAAAGACCTGTATGACAAGAACTTCAAACCTTTAAAGAAGGACATTGAGGAAGATCTCAGAAAATGGAAAGATCTTCCATGCTCATGGATTGGAAGGATCAACATTTTAAAAACAGCCATCCTACCAAAAGCAATCTAGAGATTCAATGCAAACCCCATCAATATTCCAACCAGATCTTCATTAAGTTTGAAAGATCAATGTGCAATTTCATATGGAATAACAAAAGACGTAGAATAGCTAAATCCATCCTCAACAACAAGAAAACATCTGTAGGAATCACTATCTCTGGCCTCAATCTATATTACAAGGCAATTGTGCTGAAAACTGCACGGTAATGGTTCTGAAATAGGTACATGGATCAATGGAATAGAATAGAAGATCCAGAAATGTGCCCTCATGTATATGGTCACCTGATTTTTGACAAAGGAGCCATAACATTCAATGCAAAAAGGGCAGCTTATTCAACAAATGGTGCTGGTTCAACTGGCACTCAACATGCAAAAGTATGAAGATAGACCCTTTCTTATCTCCTTGTACAAAGCTCAGGGTTAAGTGAATAAACTATCTCCACATTAAACCAGATACACTGAATCTATTAGATGAAAAATTACGGAAAACCTTAGAACACATAAGCACTGGATAAAATTTTCTGAACAAAACACCAATGGCTCAAGCTCTAAGGTCAAAGATTAACAAATGGGACTTAATTAGATTGCAAAGTTTCTGTAAGGCTAAGGACATCATCAAGAAAACAAAAGGGCAGTCAACAGAATGGGAAAAGTTCTTTACCAACTCCACATAAGATAGAGGCCTAATATCCAAGGTATACAAGAACTCAAAAAGCTAGACACCAGAGAATCAAACAACACAATTGAAAATGTGGTACAGATCTAAACAAAATGTTCTCAATTGAGGAATATCGAATGGCTGAGAAACATCTATGGAAGTGCTTGACATTCTTAGCCATCAGGAAAATGCAAATCAAAACAACCTTGAGATTCCACCTCACATCAGTTAGATTGGCCAAAATCCAAAACTCAGATGACAGCAGATGCTGGTGAGGTTTCGGAGAAAGAGGAACACTCTTCCACTGTTGGTGGGGTTGTAAACTAATACAACCATTCTGGAAATCAGTCTTGGGATTCCTCAGAAAATTGGACCTAGTACTACCTGATGATCCAGCTATTCCACTTCTGGGCATATACCCCAGAGACATTTCAATATACAACAAAGATACATGTACCACAATGTTCATAGCAGCTCTATTTATAATAGCCAGAAGCTGGAAAAGACCCAGATGTCCTTCAGTGGGTGAATGGATACAAAATTTGTGGTACATTTACACAATGGAATACTACTCAGCCACCAGAAACAATGACTTAACCATATTCTTAAGAAAATGGTTGCATCTAGAGAATATCATCCTGAGTGAGATAACCCATTCACAAAAGAACAGACATAATATGCAGTCACTGATAGTGGGATACTAACTTCAGAGGCTCGGAGTGCCCCAGAAACAACTCACAGACTGTGTGAAGTTCAAGAAAAAAAGAAATGAAAACCAGACAATACAAAACAAAAAAAAAGTCATGCTAAATCATTATACTCCAAGAACACGTTCACTAATTCTGGGTTACACCCTGTTTTACATGTACTTTTTGCTCATTGTAAATATTAAGACCTTAATGCAGAGCATCAAACCTTAAAAAAAAGAAAAAAGGAAAAAAAGCCTAGCACTGACACAATTGTATTTGTATACATTTATGCAAAAATGTTTAAATTTTTTTTCTTTAATCTTTGTTTTTTAAAATAAATTTTTAAAAAATTCAAAAAAAGACTAAAATTGATTACTAAAAGAATGAGGCTTTGCCTTTATTTTTTTTATTCTTCTTTTGCACAATACATCCCAACTGCAGATTCCTCTCCCTCTCCCCACTCTGCCTCTCCACCAGATTCACATCCCTCTGTTTACCTTCAGAAAAGAACAAACCTCAAATGAGACCTCTGGCATTTATTTAAGGTGGTGATAACCTTCTCTACAAATAAAAAATAATAACTTGAAGATAATTTAATATATGAATATTTTCAAAAGCTATCAAGTAGCCTGGAAAAAATACAGTTACTTCTTGAATTATTGCCTCAGGAGGGCATACATAATCTTGAATGATGCAATTACCTGGGTTTTCTGTTACCAGCTGAAAATAAATATTGGTGTCTCAGAATACTTACACCAGTGGATATTGACTTTTGTTCCTATACCTATTGTTCAGTGTACAAAATAAAATAGGTTCTGAGATTTACACACATCTTGAAAATAATTTTTAAAAAATCATCTTATAGAAAAATCATCTGTGAGACCAAGAAACTGAGCAACAGAACTTGACCCAATTGAGTGTATGTTCTTGATTCTTATCTACTCAGAAACTTAGTAATGGACTAAACACGCATAGATAGAGAAAATTAAAGATAAACTGAGAACATAGTCTATAACACAGCCCTGAAGCACATCAGGAATTTGTCTTGTATATCATACTCTATAGAAATTACCCAGATCTTCTAATGGATATTATGAGCCATGGATGGAAGAATATTAATGTTCTGTGAATTAACAGCCAGATGATGTTATAAAAGGATACCTGGCTATAAGCTATGTCAAATAAAATATGAGGTTTAAATGACCCATGAAATTGTGTCAAAACAATTATTTTGCTTTTGGGGGAACACATATATTTCTGTAGTTTGTTATCCAGTATAAATACATGTAGTCACCTGGGGAGCCACCCCATGTGCAGCCACTGGTCTCAAAAAGGATTACAAATGCTGGGAGGTGCTTGGGTTAGAAACCAGATAGGGATGCCTCCTCAGGTGTTCTGCCAGAATCATGCAGCTGAGCATGCTTGCAGCTAACTATCAAGACTGTGTATGGGGATCTTGGCAGGGGGTGGGGTGCTGGGGTTGTGTGGAGAATGAAGTAGCTGAAGAGGTTGTGGCCTCATGGGAAAAACAACATTGTCGACCAACCAAATCCTCCACAGCTCCCATGGACTAGAACACCAAACACTGGCACACATTGAGAGTCCCATGGCCTCAATTATATATGTAGCAAAGAACATTCATGTCTGGCATCAATGTGAGAAGAGACTTTTGGTCTTGGAAAAGCACAGTTTCCAAATGTAGGGGAATGCCAGGTCACTGAGTTGAAGAGGGTTATTGGGAGCTAGTGCACCCTCATGAAGACAAGTGGGGGGAGGGGAGCAGGGTCAGCCAATGGGATAACTTTTCAAATATAAGTACAGAGAGTATCTAATAAAAATAAGTTAAAATAAATAAATCCTTGTAGTGCATTTTTTTTGAATGTTTAGGGTAAAGATGCTGAGTTCTGGCCTAATACATATTATGATATAAGATTGATAGATGATTTAATTCCACCAATGAATTTGATCACAATTAATGAAAAGAATTTACAAATCAATACAATAGTTAACAAATTAGTGCTGAGATGCTATATGAGCATAACACCAGAACTTCATATGTAATTCTTGAACTGTTACTATAACAAAGACAACAAGTAAAACCCCTAGGAAACACACTAAATTAAAATGGCTATGTCCTGAGACATTGGGAGGAATCTTATTATATAATGAAAGTTTTCTTATGCAGGGATGCAAGTGTCTTGTCACAAATTATTCTTTCATTTTATTTTCAATAAACTACTTTGCAAAATCTAGAATGATTAAGATGAATGAGGTGGAGTCCTGTGTGCTCAATCAACTATTGTCTGTATGCCAGAGTGATATTTTTGTTACAGCCAATTTTTACAAGATTTAGGTTTTTCCTTTTTTGTGAGATATCTATTAATTTACATGAAAATATTTTTCATTTCTACAAAATTACTTAGAGCCAAATTTCACTCTCTTGAAATACATGCCAGTTTATAAGAGTAGCCTTGGATCAGATCGTTACCAATATTTCATCTGTTGTCATAATATGATAATGGGCATCTGGTTCAACTCGGCCACCAGCAGAACAGTACACTGTCAAGGAGAGCATTATATTTCAGTCACCAGAAGAGCTGAGCAGTTTGCACAGCATAGTAGAAGTGACCTATAGCCATTCCTGCTATGGCAGGTTTAAAGAAAAAACTGTGGAAATGGAAGAACTTGTATATCAGGAGAAACTTTAGGAATTTAGTTGTTTAAAGCTGTTCTTGAAAAACTCTTTCACATGGAAGCAAATAGTGTTTCTACATTATGAGTAATAAAAAACAGATAATACAAATGAATGTCACCACAGAAATGAAAACGCATGCCATAGTATTTGTGTACACTATTAGAATATACAGATTCTATGAACTTGAGACCATTTAATATGAATATGGATAAAGTCAAAACTTATATCAATAAAAACATATTCTACTGAGTTCTTTAAGTACTGAAAATTATTTTAAAGACTTTCAGTAATTTTATTTGTATATGTCTGTCTATCTGTCTGACTGTCTACTTGTGAATATGTGAGTATATAAAGCTGTTTTTGGAGACCAGTGGTGTGTATCTTCCAGGACCTGTCGTAATATGTGACTGAGAATCACCCATAGTGTTTGGTAGAAGTGGAGCCTGGGTCTGCTGAAGAGCAAATGTTTTTTTTACTATAAATATATCTCTCTAGTTCTGAAAATAGGCTCTTGTGTGCATTTTTTGTTTGTTGTTTGCTTTTTTACAACTACACTTTATTCATAAAGTGGAAAAGAATCCACATTAACATGAGAATTCTAAAATTGAGACATGGGATAATTCATGGCCACAATAAAATAATGAAATTCCAAAGCTCAATTTTATGTGAATCAAGGACCCTGAATCTAATAGAAGAGAAAGTAAGGAAGAACCTCAAACATATGGGCACAGGCAAAAATATCAACAGAACAACAAAGGCTTATGACCTGAGTTCAACAAAAGAGAAATGTTACCTCATAAAATTGCAAAGTTTCTGTATGACAGAGGACATTGTCTATAGGACAAAACATCAACCCACAAATTGGGAAAAGATCTATTCCTGCCTTACATCTGATAAAGGGCTCATATTCAAAATATACAAAGGACTAAAGAAATTATACTTCAGAGAACCAAATAGCCCTATTTAAAAGTGGAGTACAGAGCTAAACAGGATTCTCAACTGAAGAATCTCTAATGGCTGAGAAGCACCTAAAGAAATGTTCAACTTCCCAGTCATCCGGGAAATGCAAGTCAAAAGACCCTGAGATTCCACCTCACACCAGTCAGAATGGCTAAGATCAAAAACTCAGGTGACAGCAGATGTGGAGAAAGAGAAACACTCCTCCATTGTTGGTAGGATTGCACATTGGTACAATCACTCTAGAAATCAGTTTGGAAGTTCCTCAGAATATTGAACATGTTACTACCTCAAGACCCATCATCGATACCACTCTTGGGAATTCATATATATATGCTCCACCATATAACAAGGACACATGCTCCACTATGTTCATTGCAGCCTTATTTATAATAGGCAGGATCTGGAAAGAAACCAGATGTCCCTCAACAGAAGAATGGATACAGAAAATGTGGTATATTTATACAATGAAGTACTACTCAGCCATTAAAAACAATGACTTCATGAAATTCTTACGCAAATGGATGGAATTAGAAAAAAAAAATCATCCTGAGTGAGGTAGCACAGTCACACCAAAAGAACACATATGGTATTTACTCACTGATAATTGGATATTAGGGGAAAAAAGCTCACAATACCCAGGATGCAACTTACGGATCATATGAAAGTCAAGAAAAAGAAAGACCAAAGTGTAGTTGCCTCAGTCCTACTTAGAATGGAGAACAAAATTACAGAAGGAAAAAGGTAAAAGGGACTTGGGAGAGAGAGAGTAGGGGAAGAGGATATAGAAAGGGCATCATCGGGTGTGAAATGAGATGGGGAAGATGTACAGAGGGTCAGGAAATTGAACAGAGGTGTGTAGCAGTGGAAAATAGGGTACTGGATAGTTAGCAGAAAGTCCCAGACACCATGAAAACAGGGGCTCCCAGGACCCAATTAGGATGACATTAGCTGAAATTCCCAACAAAGGGGAGGGCGAACCTCTAGAGACCATATCCAGATGTTAAGCATGGCCTCTGTCAGAGGGATGTGACCACCCACCCTTTTCAAAATTTTAACCCAGCATCCTATCTAAAGAAAATACTAGGACAAAGAGTGGAGCAGAAACTGAAGGAAAGGCTATCCAGAGACTGATCCACCTGAAGATCCATTACACATTTAGCCACCCAACCTATGCAGTATTGCTGAAGTCAAGAAGTGCTTGCTGGCAGTAGCCTGATATGGATGTCTCACGAGAGGCTCTGTCAGAGCCTTACTGATACAGATGCAGATGCTTGTAGCCATCCACTAGTCTGAGCATGGGGACCTCAGTGGAAGAGTTAGGGGAAGGATGGAAGGATCTGAAGGGGATTATATCTCTATATAAAGAACACTGTCAACTAAGTGGACTACCCAGAGCTACCAGGGACTAAATTTTCAACCAAAGAATACACATGGAGTGACCAATGGCACCAGCTGCATATGTGGCAGAAGATGGCATTATCTGGTATCAATGGGATGGTAGGCCCTTGGTCCTGTGAAGGTTTAATGTCTCAGTGTAGAGGAACCCTAGAATGGTGAGGAGGAGTGTGTGGATGGGTGGTTGAGAACCTTCATAGAAGCAATGTGGAGGATTGGGATAGGAGGTTTTCAGAAGAGAATCGTGGAAGGGCAATAACATTTGAAACAGAAATAAACAAAATAACCAATAAAATTTTTAAAAAGGACACATTTCCTAATAGAAGACTATGATAAAATACTGTAATTTAGCTATTGCCTGTTTATATGACAACAAACTATTAAATGCATATGTAACAATATTTATATTTCATTAACTTAAAATGTGCTTATATAGATATGTGTCAGTATGTTTATTTTTTTTCCTTTTGTTCAGATATACATAACAACAACAACAACAATCACACATTATTTTATGTCTATTCTGTATGTTTTAGGTCAGTACTTTCTATACTAAATTCAAAACAAGTAAGTTTTTAACTTATCACTGCCCTTGGCAGTGATTGCTCAAGACCTTTTATTCCTCAGGATTACTTAAACTTTTTACTTCATTTCATTCTTAGATTATTGGCATAATTACTTGAGACTCATTATGTCTTACATATTACGAGCCTCTATAGATTAAAGAATTGATAACTACTCTATCATATCAATATTGAAGAAGTAAAATATTTCATCAAAGAGGTAGAGGATACTTTTTATGTTACTGTGAAAATTACATTTTCTCAGTTTTTTTTATGATGCTTTTAAATTAGTTTGCTTTTCAGTCTATAGAGAATGCTTTTTATTTTTATTATAATTTAAAAAAAAATTATAGGTAGGCTCATAGACTTTGTACTGAGATATATTTTTACATGGGGTGTAATTCTGCTTTCTGTGAAATACTTCCATAAATCAATCTAGTTATTTCCATTTTTCAGAATTTTACATTTGAGTTTAATGATGACAGGTTTAAGTACATGAGAGAATTTATGTTCTTTGAGGATTTAGCCCTTACTTTTAAAATGAAAAATGAAACTGAGCTAATGTCTCATGGGCCCCTCTCCTGTTTGACAGGCAGAGATGATATATATTAAAAAATATCTCAAGCAACAATATCTCTGTGCATCACTGTGTTATTAATGTTCACAGAAAAGAAATGTAAATTATTATAGGAAAGAAAGAAAACTTAAGTTTAAGAAACAAAAATGGAGTTATATCAGCTATACCTACAGATGTTTTCAATTTTTTTAATCATTCAGCGAAAGTCACTTTTACCAAAATTAGCTTTTGTTTTGAAATCAGAAATGGAGGTAACTTCAAGAGGGTAGTCAGTTCTAAAATGACATAAAATGTCATCTTCCTAAAGGTAGTCCTTAAGTCTCATAGGACAAACCAAAAGCCATTTAGTCTTGCTATTCCTGCTGTAGAAAATATTCTCTATCCAGCACATTAACTGTTCCTTGTTTCAATTGCTTCATCCACCAGGGTCCTAGTACTTCTCTTTATTTGACTACTATATTCAAGCTTCCAAATGTACCACCCAATAAAGTTGCCAGCACATTAGGTCTTAAAATGTTTATCTTAAAACTTCAAAAAGATGTCTTTTTAAAAGGGATCACTTTTCCATTATAGTAGAAGTGACCAAAAGATACCAGCCCGAAATGATCAATGGGTGGGACTTGTATAGGAAGTTACAAGAACTTTTTCACCCCATAAGAGAGGATAAAGATAGCACTAGAATGGAAATTGAGACCCAATTTCACTATACAACATGTTAAATGAAGCACCAGAAATAACCATAATTGCTACTGATGAGAATCGTTGTAAGATAATAAAAATAAGTGAAAATGGCCTGAATTAAGGGCCAATATAATCAGTGCAGCCTATGATGAAGAATCACTGTTTCATCAGATTTCTGGGTATATGTATATTCCGATGAATGATTACACAACCCCTCTGAGACTTTCTCCACCTTCCTACCAACCCAACTCTGAGTCCTTTCATTATCTCTCTTAAGAAAAAAAAAAGAACTGTTACCCAAAGCAAAACAAAAGAAAGCAACCAAAACAAGAACCAGAACAAGAAAAGGCAAACAGACTAGAATAGATAGTATAATTTAAAAAAAAAAGAAAAGAAGAAGAAAGAAAAGTTCAAATAACATACAGAGTATGTATGTATGTTGCCTGTGTCATAACAATTCTTAAAATTTCCTCTCTGGAATGTGACTCCCTATACAGAGAGTTGTTTATGTAATGATTCCAGTGTACTTCTCAGTACAAGTTTCACAAGCTAGAAGACAGTGGAATGGTATATCCAAAATTATATTAGAGAAAAATACATCTGTCAACCAAGAATACTACATTTGGAAAATTTCACTTACAGCACTAAAGGACTTAAACCTTCCCAGAATAACATTAAAGCCAATATATTACTTATCATTCATAAGTAATTCTAGCTAGAGTAATGACTTTTGCTTGAAATGATAGCAAGGAGAACAGGAACACGAGAAGTTACAGATTGTAAAATAATATGGGAAAACTAAATCCATGGGTAATGTATTGTCCTGTGTGCCAGAATTTGGTCACAAAGAATTTAATGACAGAAATTCATGACTAAGAAACTGAACTAGTGAGTTTCCTTTTTAAAGATGTAATTTTTACATAAAAATATAAACAATGAAGACTATGGCTGTGATGGCTCTTCCTAGTTTTCAACTTGACTGTGTCTGGAATTAACAAAATTCTAAACTCTAGATACACCTGGAAGAGTTTCCATTTCATTTCTTTCTTAAGTAAATTATTTGAACGGGAAGATCCATTTCTAATCTAGGACTTGAAATCAGAAGGATAATTTTGAATTAATACCCTTTGAGGTGGCAATATATAACTTGAATCTGGACCATACTCTCTGCTGGAAGCTTACATATAGGCCATGGAAGCAAAAAACTTGCTTTCTCTCCAGCTTGTTCTGTTCTCCATCTCTATCTGAATAGCAAGCCCATTCCTTTACTGACATGAAAACCTGACTTTTTTTTTTTAATTCCAGCATATACTGAATACTGAAGATCAGCTGCAACATTTCAAATCATAGGGAGATCCAGGGACACAGGCCTGGTTAGACTGCACTTTGCAGTGGTCTGGGCTGAGCAAGCAGAAAGCACACCCCCTCCCCAGTGGTTCAGGGGAGCAGTAACTCTGCCATAGAGACTCGGTTTCCACCCAGAGAGCCCTTGCTTTGATGAACAAACACTCAGGCCATCTGTCACAAGGAAAAATGAAGAACCAGGGACACAGGCCTGGTGAGATTGCACTGCAAGTACAAGGGGTGCAGAGAACTTTGGGTCAAGTACACAAAAAGTGCCCCCTCATTAGTTCAGGGGAGCAGAAACGCTGTCATAGGGACTCATTTTTCACCTGGAGGGCCCTTGCATGCTGAACAAATGCTCAGGCCATCTGCCACCAGGAACAGTGGAGATCCAGGGACACAGGACTGGTGAGACTGCACTGCGAGTATCCGGGGTGCAAAGAGGTCTGGGAAGAGCACTAGGAAAGCACTCCCCCCATAGATTCGGGGGAGCAGGAACTCTGCTGTGGGAACTAGGTATCTACCCGGAGGACCCATGCATGCAGAACAAATGCTCACGTCATCTGCCACTGGGAACAGCGGAGATCCAGGGACACAGGCCAGGTACATGGGAAAAACGGGAAACCATTACTGACAACAAGAACACTTATAATCACAGGAAACTAGAAGGCAAGGGGGAAGCAAAATAACTTACTCAATGGAAACCAAGACACCCTGTTAACACCAGAACCCACCTCTCCTGTCACAGCAAACAGCAGAATGCCAATCACTCCAGAAAAAAAAAAAAAGACACAGACCCAAAATCATACCTGAAGATGATGATAGAGATCCTTAAACAAGAAAGGGAGGAAAAGTATAAAGAAATAGTTACTTTTAAAGAGGAAACAAGAAAAACACTCAAAGAAATCAAAGAATTAGAGGAAAACAGAACCAAAAAGATGAAGGAATTGAAGGAATTTAAAATGGAAATGGAAACAATAAAGAAAACACTAAAAGAGAAAACCGTGGAGGTAGAAAAACCTAAAAAAAAATCAGTAGTCACAGATACAAGCCTCTCGAAAAGACTACAAGAGATGGAAGAGAGAATCTCTGGGTCAAAAATAACATAGAAAACATAGACAAAACAGTCAGAGAAGATGCAAAAGCCAAAAAACTCTGAACCCAAAATATCCAGGAGATCCAGGACACAATGAGAAGACCCAAACCTAAGAAAAATAGGAATAGAAGGGGGCAAAGAATATCAACTTAGAGGCCAGGAAATATCTTCAACATAATTGTAGAAGAAAACTTCCATACCCTAAAGAATGAGATGACCATGAGCTTAAAAGAAGCCTAAAATATCCAAGCAGATTAGACCAGAAAAGAAATTCCTCCTGACACATAATAGTCAAAATGCCAAGTGTCCAAAGCAAAAAAAGAATACTAAAAGCATTGAGGGGAAAATGGTCATGTAACATATAAAGGCAGACCAATCAGAATCACACCCGAAATCTCAACAGAGATTATGAAAGCTAGAAGAACCAGTACAGACATCATGCATACCCTAAGAGAGCACAGTTGCCAACCAAAGCTGCTATAACCAGCAAAACTCAATCACCATAGATGGAGGGACCAAGATATTTCAGGACAAAACTAAATTTACACAATATCTGACCACAAACACAGCAGTACAATAAATTATAGGTGAAAAACCCAATACAAGGAAGGGAACTGCATCCTAGTAAAAACAAGAAAATACCTAAGAAAGAAAACAAAAGAAGAAAGAGACACAGGCACAATTCTACCTCTAAAACCAAAAATAGTAAGAAACTGGAGATATTCCTTAATATATTTTAACAAAAATGGACTCAATTCCCCAATAAAAAGATATAGGCTATCAGACTGAATACATAAATAGAATCCAGCATTTGGCTGCATACAGGAAACTCATCTCAGAGACAAAGAAAGAAAATGACTCAGAGTAAAAGGTTGGGGGAAAAACCTTCCAAGCAAACGGCCCAGAGAAACAAGATGGAGTTGCCATTCTAATATCGAATAAAGAATATTTTCAAGCAAAAGTTATCAAAAAAGATAAGGAAGGACACTTTTTACTAATTACAGGGAAAATTTGTCAGGAGGAACTCTCAATCCTTAAGATATATACTGCAAATACAAGAGCACCCATATCCATAAAAGAAACTCTATGAATCCTCAAAAAAGACAATGCACCCCACACAATAAGAGTAGAAAACCTCAACACCCCACTCTCATAAATGAACAAATCATGGAAACCGAAACTGAACAAGGACACAGTGAAACTAGCAGATGATATGAACAAATCGGAATTAATACATATCTATAGAACATATAATCCTAAAATGAAAGAATATACATTCTTCTCAGCACCTCATGGCACCTTCTCCAAAATTAACCATATTATTAGTCACAAAACAAGCCTCATACATATAAGAAGATTGAAATACTCCCATGCATCCTATCAGATAACCATTTTCAAAGGCTGGTCTTTAATAACAAAAAAAGACAACAGAAGCCCACCCTCACATGGAAACTGTACAATGCTCTATTGATCAATAGCATGGTCAAAGAAGAAATAAAGAAAGAAATTAAAAATTTTCTAGAATTTAATGAAAACGAAACACAACATACCCAAACCTATGGGATACTATGAAAGCAATACTGAAAGGAAAAGTCAGAAATCTGAGTGCTTCCTGAAAGAAACTGTAGTTAAAAACTCTAGAACAAAAAGAAGCAGATATACCCAAGAGAGGTAGACAGCAAGAAATAATCAAGCTCAGAGCAGAAATTTACCAACTAGAAATAAAAGTACCATTCAAAGAATCAAAAAAACAAGAGCTGGTTCTTTGAGAAAATTAACAAGATTGATAAACACTTAGCTAGACTAACTAGAGGGCAAAGAAAGTATATCTAAACGAACAAAATCAGAAAGAAAAGTGGAGACATAACAACTGAAAGTGAGAAAAATCAAGAGATCATCAGATTCTACTACAAAAGCCTATACTCAACAAAGATGGAAAATCTGGAGGAAATGGATGAATTTCTAGACAGATACCAGATCCTAAAGTTAAACCAGGACCAGGTAAACCATCTAAATAATTTCAAACACCTAATGAAATAGATGCACACATCAATTGACTCCCAACCAAAAAAAGCCCAGGTCCAGACTGGTTCAGTACAGAATTCCATCAGTCATTTATTGATGACCTAATACCAATACTCTCCAAACTATTCCACAAAGTAGAGTCAGATGGAACACTACCTAACTCATTTTTCGAGGCCACAGTAACCCTAGATCCTACCCACTCAAAGACCCTACAAGGAAAGAGAACCTCAGACCAATCTGACTCATGAATGTTGATGGAAAAATACTCAAGAAAATCCTTGCAAACTAAATCCAAAAACAAATCAAAATGATCATTCACCATGGTCAAGAAGGCTTCATCCCTGGGCTGCAGGGATGATTCAATATACGAAAATTGGTCAAAGTAATACCCCATATAAAGAAACACAAAGAAAAAAACCCACATGATCATCTCACTAAATGCCGAGAAAGCATTTGACAAAGTTCATTACCACTTCATGTTAAAAGTCTTGGAAAGAACAGGAATCCAAGGCCCGTACCTAAACATAATAAAAGTAATACAAAGCAAACCAACAGCCAACATCAAACTTAATGGTGGAAAACATGTAGCAATCCCACTAGAATCAGGGACGCTACAAGGCTGCCTACTCTCCCCCCTACCTAATCAATATAGTATTGGAAGTCCTGGCTAGTGGAATTAGACAGCAAAGGGAAATCAAAATGATACAAATTGGAATGGAAGAAGTAAAAATAATCACTGTTTGCAGATGACATGATAGTGTACTTAAGTGACCCCAAAAATTCCACCAAAGAACTTCTACAGATGATAAACAAGTTCAGCAAAGTGGCTGCATATAAAATTAACTCAAACAAATCTGTAGCCTTTTTCTACTCAAAGAACAATATGTGTAGAAAGATATTAGAGAAAATATACCCATCACAATAGTTACAAACTATATGAAATACCTTGGTGTGAGACTAATTAAGCAAGAGAAGGAACTATATGACAAAATCTTCGAATCCCTAAAGAAGGAAATCTAGGAAGATCTTAGAAAATGAAAAGATCTCCCATGCTCATGGATTGGAAGTATCAACATTGTAAAAATGGCCATCTTACCAAAAGCAATCTACAGCTTCAATGCAATCCCCATCAAAATTCCAAAACAATTCTTCATAGACTTGGAAAGAGCAATGTGCAATTTCATATGGAATAACAAAAAACCTAGAATAGCGAAATCCATCCTCAACAACAAAGAAACATCTGCGGGAATCACTATCCCTGACCTCAAGCTATATTACAAGGCAATTGTGCTGAAAACTGCATGGTACTGGTACAAAAATAGGCATGTGGATCAATGGAATAGAATCGAAGATCCAGAAATGAGCCCTCATGTATATGGTCACCTGATTTTTGACAAAGGAGCAGTAAACATTCAATGGAAAAAGGACAGCCTATTCAAAAAATGGTGCTGGTCCAACTGGCACTCAGCATGCAAAGGAATGAAAATAGACCCTTTCTTATCTCCTTGTCCAAAGCTCAAGTGTAAGTGGATCAAAGATCTCCACATTAAACCAGATACACTGAAACTATTAGATGAGAAAGTTGGAAAAACCTTAGAACACATAGGCATAGGAGAAAATTTCCTGAATAACACCAATGGCTCAAGCTCTAAGGTCAAAGATTAACAAATGGGACTTAATGAGATTGCAAAGTTTCTGTAAGGCTAAGGACATCATCAAGAAAACAAAACGGCAACCAACAGAATGGGAAAAGATCTTTACCAACACCACATCAGATAGAGGCCTAATATCCAAGGTATACAAGGAACTCAAAAAGCTAGACACCAGAGAATCAAATAACCCTATTAAAAAATGGGGTACAGAGCTAAACAAAACGTTTTCAGTTGAGGAACACCGAATGGCTGAGAAACATCTGAGGAAGTGCTCAACATCCTTAGCCATCAGGGAAATGCAAATCAAAACAACCCTAAGATTCCACCTCACACCAGTCAGATTGGCCAAGATCCAAAACTCAGATGACAGCAGATGCTGGCGAGGCTGCGGAGAAAGAGGAACACTTCTCCACTGTTGGTGGGGTTGCAAGCTAATACAACCATTCTGGAAATCAGTCTGGCGATACCTCAGAAAATTGGGTATAGTATTACCTGAAGACCTAGCTAATCCACTTCTGGGCATATACCCCAGAGACACTTTAATATACAACAAAGATATATGCACCACAATGCACATAGTGGCTCTATTTATAATAGCCAGAAGCTGGAAGGAACCCAGATGTCCTTCAGAAGATGAATGGATACAAACATTGTGGTACATATACACAATGGAATACTACTCAGCCACCAGAAACAATGACTTAACCAAATTCTTAAGAAAATGGCTGCATCTAGAGAATATCATCCTGAGTGGGATAACCCAGTCACAAAAGAACAGACATAATATGCAGTCACTGATAGTGGGATGCTAACCCCAGAGGCCTGCACTCCCCCAGAAACAACTCACAGACTGTATGAAGTCCAAAGAAATAAAGAAAACAAAACAAAACAAAAAAATATTTAAAAAACAAGAAAACTTTAACTATTTCCATGTTACATTTTGTTTTACATGTACTTTATGCTCATTGTAACTATTAAGTTTTCAAGGCATTCTATGAAACCTTGAAAAAAATCAAGTACTGACTAAAAAATATATTCATATAGTTTTATGTAAAAATTATGTTAAAATCTGAAAAAAATAGTACTGACAAAAATGTATAATTTTAAGCAAAAAAATGTTTAAAATCTGTACATTTATCTTTGTTTTGTAAAATAAAGTTGTTTTAAAAAAATTTAGAGGCAGGTAACCCATCCAGAGAGTGAGATATTTCACAACACTGAATTCTATATAAGTTGTCTCTATGAATCCCTCTCCTTGGGATGCAGCAAATCCTGCAGATTACAATGAAGAAGGATTTTAAGAGCCAGTGGGAATGGATGACCTAAAAATAAATAAAAAGGCAAACAATTAAAGCTGTTTCAAGGTAGAAGGACTGTTGAACCCAGACAGAGTCATTTTGCACAGTATTAATTAGCTCTGAATCGGAGAGAGTCTGGCTAATGGAAGAGAAGTGAACAAATGCCTCTAACCTAGGCTCAAATGGTATCTTGAATTGATAATCACTCACAAAAGAAAGATTAGTTTTCTGCAATGGAGCCTCAAGGGGAATACAAAATACACCTGGAGAATGACCAAGTCTAATTATAGGCGATCAATAAAAAAAGATTGTATTGGCATTTTTGAAGGTTCTTTGTAATGATGTTATGTCATAGATATTTTATTTAACCTTACTGTCTTAGTCCGTGTATGTTATGACTTCTGGATTTGTCTTTTTGCAGTATTTCAGTGTCTATGGATGTAGCTGTCTTTGTCTCTATGAGTTTCTTATGTTTTTCACGTACAGAAAAAATGAATAATATAGGAGTAGACATATTTTGAAGAAAAAATGATCTGGATAAATATTATAGATATGTAAGGTGAAGATGTGAATTCACATGAGATATACCATAGCTCTATCATCTAAAAACTAAAATGCTTTGAAGAGTTATAGAAAAAACCAAAACATGTGGCCCATTTCTAAAATAAAAGCTACAGTAAAAGTAAACACTTTGAAGCAAGTTTATATTCCCAAAATAAAAAAGTAAGAGAGACATACCATCTGGGTCAACTAATAATGTTTTAAATTTATCTCCAGTCCAACCAAATGAAGAAAAAATGCTTATTATTGCAACTGTACTTCATTCCCCCTTATTGCAACTTGTACCTCTTAATATGATCAAGACAAGATTGTTGTCCCATAGACTATTTGAAACAAGGTAAGTTGTTTCTTTCCTTTAAAGTTACAGTCTACGAAGTACTACATTTGCCATGTTTGATAACACTTTTTGAAATCAAGAAAAGATGATGATAGTATGAGTCTGTCTAAAAAAAGGAACCAACACCCGACTATCATAGAAAGTCCTGGCCCTGATTCATTGCTGTCTGTTGTTTTTGACCCTGAGAATTTCATCAGAGCAAATGATAAATGCAACCAAATGAGAAGGATCCCAAGGATTAGCTGGTAAAGGCTATTTTGAGATCCACCTTCCTTAAATTTCCCTTTAAATTTACTCCTAGTCTTACTTTAACAAAATGGATGGCATGTTGTGATTCTTTTCTAGTCACCGAGTTTTAGCAGGAAACTGGCTGCATCTGGAATTTGTAATGTCATGATGAATCCCAGAGATTTCTGTGCAAACATATGGCATTTCAAAGGCTTCTCAAAGGGGCGAGCAGAAAGGATCCCGGGACAGTTTCAGAGTAGCATAAGATTCGACATGTGAGGTACTGTCTTTGAAGAAACACATGGGGCTCTAGACGTCAGAGATTGGTGCATGTGGTATATTTTACTTGAAGAGTCAACTTAATATACAAACAAGAATCTGGAAAGAATCAGACCTCTGGAGTGTCTCAGTTACTAAGATGGAAAATAAAGTTATCCATTATTTAAACATATACAGCAAAACACACCAGGATATTTAAATCCAGTGAATGAAACAAACAAAATAGAAAGACAAAAAGAAAAATAAGTTCTGTAAAAGTATCTGAGTGCACATGCTGTTTGATTCCTCAGTTTTCTGCTAAAAATGTGCCTATAATCCTCAACAATAACTTTATTATCTGTAAACAAAATCTAACATCATTTATTTTCTAAAGTGCCTACATCATTGTTTGGTAACTCCTTAGTCTGGAAAAATCTATATTCAAAGTTTTATACCATTAACCAATTTTTAACACAAAAATATCTATTGCACATATGTACCTTATTGCTTGTCCAAGTAATCATTGTTTCATGACAGAGTCATTACTGTCTCTAGGAGATTTCTATAACAGAGCCATACAAGAAGGGAGACATCACATTATTTGAGATTTGCTCTAGCTTGATAGTGTATCCTTTACCCAAAGCACCCAGAAAGAAGAGTCAGGCAAATATTTCAAAGGTTAAGACCTACCTAGCTTACATAGCTTGTTTGAGACAGTCATGACTATGTAGAATTTATGAAGTGGGCAAGGAGGGGGTGATGGATGGAGAAAGAAAGATAGACAGATATGGACAGAGAGAGAAACAAAGAAGAGAGAGAAGCAGAGAGAAAGAAAGCTAGATATTAAGAAACTAGATCAGATGATTGATAGTTGACTGATGATAAGACAGGTAGATATATCCCTTGTGATAGATATATTATAGACAGATGATAGATGATAAAAGATAGATATGGTAGATAGATCAACAGACATGGATGATTAATAGTAGTATGATAAAGAACAATGAAAGCAAGAAAATCTTGTAAAATCTTCTTTTGTCTAATTCGAGGAAGTAATTTCACCTGTAGACCACATAACAGGATGTGAAAAGATGTTCTTTGTGAAAACCCAGAAACCTATTTGTTTCTTGTGCTTGTTTGTCTGTTTTGTTTGTTTTATGGTATTAAGAGTAGAAAAACCGCCTCCTAAATTTTATTACTGAATTCCATCTGTTTTTTCATGTGAACACTTATATACACACATGAACTACCAAAACACATGAGTGTGTGTGTGTGTGTGTGTGTGTGTGTGTGTGTGTGTGTCTGTGTCTGTGTATCTTAATTCTTGATGCTGTGGCTTAATTGAAAGCTAGTATAAATTCACAAAGGCAGATAAGGTGTCATAACTGGTAATATATCTATTTGTTGTAGTTATATAAAGTTATTTGTGTAATCTTAAAAGTATCAAATGTTGAGTACAAGCATGAGCATCAAGTTAGCATAACACTAAGTTAACATAACACGCACACACACACACACACACACACACACATACATATAATATATTTTGTGTATGTTTGGATGTGTAACACTAATAAATAGCATTATGTTTTCGGATGCAACTTCATGAAAATTAAGAGATAAATTGTATATTTGTTTCAGGCTGGAAAATATCTTTCTATATAAATGTTCATAAAAAATGTTTCAAATAGTCAATTAGAAGTTTTAGTTTGTTAATTATTTATATAATAATAGTAGGTGATTTCAACATCCCAGTCTCACCAACGGACAGATCATAGAAACAGAAATTAAACAGAGAAACAATGAAACTAAAAAAAGTTATGAACCAAAAAATATTAATGGATACTTTCAGAACATTTCATCCTAAGTCAAAGAATATACTTTCTTCTCAGCACCTCATGTTACCTTCTAAAAAATATGTGATAATAGTGAAAAACATAATTTTTTTCTTCAGCAATTACAATAAATATTTGTCAACATATTTTATTTTAACCATGCAGAATTTGCTTGGCATGGCAATCTTCATTTTTTAAAAGCAAGAAATAAATCAGTGGGAACCAACTGAACTGAAAAACAAATTCTTTTTTTCTCTGTCTCATTCAAAGTCACAGATGCCAATTGCTTCCTGCTGCACATTGTTACTTCAAGGACATATTTTTCATGGTCTCCAGTGGTGATATTTAAAAGGCTACCACAATGGCCTCAAACTGTTTACAATTTACTTTTGTAAATTGGCAAATTTCCATTACCTGATCTTAAAGTAAATCATTTGCAGAGAAACAAGAAACAACTGATAAGGAGTTATTTCATATTTTGTTTTTGGTTTAGATTTCTAATTTTCCCCTTAGAAAAAACATACACTTACACAAATACACACATGTATACACACACACACAAATACACACACATTTACACACACAAGTGCACAGGTCACATACATGTATACACACACATGCATACACTTACATACAAAGTATACACTACACACACAGACACACAGACCTACACAAACACACACGCACACACACACACATGTGCACACACACATGCACACACACTATTTTCTAAATGTGGGAATAAGCACATTTATTACAAATTTTATAAAAAATCCTTGTTACAAAGCTAAATCAATATTAAATGTGCTGCTTCAATGGCAGAAAGTAAAGACAAAAAGCCTAAAATTAAGTAAACTCAAGCTTCACAAAAGTGTTCAACATTGGATGAGTTTTACTTGTCACCCAAATTTAAAATTAATTTTATGTATGTTTCTCTAAACAAATTATTATATACACCATAAGCATGAGCCTTAATTCAATAATTTTTTCCTAATCCTGGTAGGAAAGTGTCCTTTCCTTCAGATTCTTGGCCTAATGTTTAAAATTGGATTATGTAAATAAGCTGGCATTTGCTTAATATTGTAAAAACAAAACTGAAATGTCACCCAAGCTGGTAATAGAATTATAAAATATTGAATATTAGAAGATGGAAATCTCCTCATTTGACACTAGAAACTCTGAGTAACATTCAACGGAGGATATTTCACTCAGATAATTGGATGTTAGTATAGACTTAGAATCTAATATATAATGAAACATGTTTCACATATGTGACAGGATGAAAGTCTTAAAAAGCAAGAAAGACACCTCTATTTATGTGTATGTGAGGCACTGTAGAGAGTAAATTGTGTATGTATATTTCAAAAGAAATATATTAATAGACATTAATATGTATATATCCAATGCATATGTAGCATATGGTACAATTCATTTGTCCAATACTTTCCATCCTTCAGGAAAGTTCTCAAGTAAGCAACTCAAATAGCTTAAGGTAGTCTTTGAAAGAGACCAGATTCCTCTCTCTTTCAGACTTATCAAAGAAAGATGAGTCCCTCAGACCAGCTAAAAAGGCAACCATGGAAAACTTAGACAATCTAATCTTTAAAGAATGTTATGCGTTTATATCAACAGCCTAGACAAAACAGAAACCAGCCAAGTTTCCTGGAAAAAGTTTAGACCAACAAAGGCCACTTAGATTAGAATGAATGACAGGATTTTGTGCTAGGTTAAGCATAACTGAGACGTAACATAACATAGACACAGGACGGCACAGAAAAATGCACTTGCCTTGTTTTGCAGGGGCTATCACACATATATTTTGTTTCTCAGTCATTTGAAAAGACACATGAGAAGCAAACTCTTCTCCAGTTTCGGTTTTCCATCATAAATATCAAATATTGACTCACTTAACCTCAGAGACAAGCTTTTTTTCTTCAAAGATAGGTTAGGGAATGCACAAATGAATACTTCACACCTACAAAGAAGCAAAGGCAAAATAAAGTGGATAGTGTCATATCACCAGACCACAGGATCTGATTAGAGGTCATCATGGACAAATTCATAACAAGGGTTTACAAACATACAAAAAGTACCCATGGGTTATTAGCATAATAAATAAAATAGTAAGTGGTTACTTAAACAAAAAGGATAAAAAGCCAAGTATTCTGCTCCAAAATAATTGCTATTATCCCCTGCTCTCCGACTGAGCCCAGCTCCCTGTGATTTCTTTACAAATAGGAAAGTATAAAGCATGTGTCCAAATTATGCCTTTCCCAGAGTGTATAGTCCACAGACGATCGCTGCGTTGTGTGACAATCACTGAGTTAGCAACAGGATGAAATAGACATACTGTCTAGAGAGTTCATTCAGGAGGAACAAGAAGCCAGTAATCCTTCCTGTGGAATCCATAATGGTTCAGTAACAAATTCTTGCTTATAAATCTTTCACTGAATAAATCCGTTATACAAGAGTTCTTATTTTGGATTCCGGTTTCAGGAAATTTATGTGAACTGCAATAAGTTAACACAAATTGTGGGGTCAAGTTCATTTCAGCCCTTTCTGAAACACAAATCTTTAACAAAGATTATACGTTTGTCTCCATTGCGACAGGGAATCCTCTAAATAACTAAGGAAATGTTGAATTTATGTAAACATTATGGGAAATATATAGCAATACCATATTGAGTAAAATTACGATTGCATTATGGCTTGAATATTGTTTATCAAATAGTGTTCTTGTGAGAAAGTGTAACATCTGAAATGTAAATACAGAGAATTTCCAGTTAAAAAATTAAGGGGAGAAAGAAGGCCCTCCATTTACTTCCGCTCCCTCCCTATTAACTGTCAGATTTTTCTTACATGCAGTCAGATTGAATCTGTGCTAGGAAGGAAGAACAAATATAATAAGGCAGGATGCTGGCAGTACATCATTGAAACAGTGAAACCAGGATCCTGTCAACACTTAGCTCTCTACTGGGATAGAATCAACATCTGAAAACATCTTCTAACAATGTCAAACAGGTTACCCCAACACTATACCAAAGAGACTCAAAAAGTTATAGAATGTAGGGACAAAGTCTCCACACACTTCTAGCTGAACTTCTTAATGTTTGATGAAATATATGGGTACTTTCCTTAAATCCAAACTCAAGAAATTACATATCTAATAAAATAATACAACCCAGATTAAAATGGGGTGCAGATCTAAACTGAGAATTCTTTTTATTTTATAAAATATTATTATAGCCTACAAAATTTGTTACATAATAATATATGATAAATACATAATTTTTTTTCCTTTTAATTTTACTGTTTTTTCTAAGAAAGGCTATGGCTTCCACATTTTGGCCTTCCTTCCTTTTGAGTTTCATATAGTGTGGGAATTGATTGTTGGGTATTCATAGCTTAATATGACTAGTATACAATTATCAGAGACAGCATATCATGTGTGTTCTTTTGTGACCGGGTTACCTCACTCTAAATTGTGAATTCTTAATAGAGAAATATGAAATGGCTGGGAAACACTTTAAAATGGTCAACAGACTTATGTATCAGAAAAAAATCAAATTAAAACTAATTTGACATTCCATCTTAAATCTGTCCTAATTACTGATGTCAATAAAAAAAAGTGACTATTCATGCTGGTGAGGATGTGCAAAGTATGAGCACTCTCAACTTCTGATGGTAGTGTAAACTTGTACATCTATGATGAAAATCAATATGAACTTTCCTCTAATGGACTAAAAGCAGTCTGCTTAAGTCCAAGCTATATGATTCTTGGGCACATACCCAAAGAAAGCTCCATCTTATCACAAGGACACTTGCTAAACCAATGATCATTGCATAATAACTAGAAACTAGAAATAAACTAGATGTTCCTCAAAGAAATTGTGGGACATTTATACAATGATATATAACTCAGCTGTTCGAAAAAGAATGCATGGAACTAGAAAATAAACCAACTGGTATGTTGCAATCTAGAGCAAGAAAGATAAATGTGGTATACAGTGTATTCAATTATCTGTGGATATTAGATATTAAGTAAATGACAACAAAACTTTAAATTATAAACACAGATGTTAGGTTAGAGGAGGAATTTAGGGGAAAGAAAGAGAATTTCCCTGAGTGAAGAATGAGCAGAGATATAATGGGTTGTCTGAGAGAGAGCTAAAATGGGAATTGAATACTTTGCTGGCAAATGAGGTGGTATTGAGAGAGACAGCTAGATTTGGGGTAGGGATATAGAGAATGGTATGGAAACCTACCGAAGTGGAAACTTCCTAGAATCTATAAAGTTAATCATAATGAGGACTGATAGGAGAGGGAATACCAGTTAAGGTTACTACTGGGAGGATTAGGTTGCATTCAATTGAGTTGTTGGCCAAGAGCATCCAATAAAAATGTCTAAACCTAAGCTGTTGATAATACACAGGGTCGTTCTCCAAAAATTTGAAAATGGATGCCCCATTACCAAGGACACATAAAGTATTATCATGTACCTTACAAAAGAAAGAAAATAATTGTTTAATATTTAAATTCTCACTGTTAATTAATGCAAAACCTTCTATCAAATATAGTTTATTTTATTTATAGATGGTCCAGGGAGTTGATACTAGATTTACTTCTTTATAACATAGGCAAATATTTATTCAGTACTTAGTTTGATAGATGTGAAGGTAGGTAGGTAGAAAGAAAGAAAGAAAGAAAGAAAGAAAGAAAGAAACAAAGAAAGAAACAAAGAAAGAAAGAAGGGAAGAAAGGAAGGAAGATAGATGGATAGGTAGATAGATAGATAAATAGATATAGATAGATAGTGAGACAGAGATAGATTCATAGATAAATAAATAGATCGATAGTTAACATAACCTTGCAGAATAATCTAAAACAAAAATACTTTTTTGAAATTATGTTTCAAGCCAAAAAAATAAAAATAAAAATAAAAGAAGAAGAAGAAAGAAAGAAAGAAAGAAAGAAAGAAAGAAAGAAAGAAAGAAAGAAAGAAAGAGAGAAAAAGAAATGAGGGAAGTAAGGGAAGGGGGAAGAGGTGGGGAGATTACAAGTTAAATAATAGGAGGACTTGATTATAGAGGGTTAGAATTTCATTAGTTGGATAGATTAGCCATAAGTGGAAATCAAAGAATGCAAATGCACTGTTGAGGTTGTAAAATGAGTTTAGATGAGGGGAGGAGGTCATATACATAACATGGAATTGAAAGAAATCTGATGACATGGCAAGATTCTTAGTCTATTGTCAGTCGAAGGTTTGTTGTTTGCTTTCCTACTCAAAGCAATGTTCAGCATCTTTATTTAAGATTATTAGTGGAACAGTTGAGTTTATCTTCACTTGACACAGCAATGCTATGACCACTATTAATGGGGGATGGAAAGAACAATTCTATGGAAACATGATGTGATACTCAAGCAACAGCTCATTTACACCTGAGACCTGCATAGGCCTGTACACCTAATACTTTAAACTGTGAAAATAATGAATCCTAATTACTTTAAGTTACTAAAAGGCCTATGGTAAAGAACATAAATTGCCAATGCTTTGGGGTAGACAATTCTATACATTCAAACAAGCTTTTTATATCCAGGCCTCACCAGAACATTCCACAAAAATATAGACCCTAACAGGAGATTTTACTTATTTTTTGTCAAAACATTCTTAGCCTATAAAATTCTCAGGCTGAGTATGAGTTGTTCATGCACTATAAACAAATTAACCTTGATTGAAATAAACTTTCTCACAATTCAAAGCAAACAACAAATCCTAACGTGTAATAAAACATTTCCCTGTTAATCTTGGGATCAATAAGAGGTGAACTCTTTGATTTCTTTGTTTATTTAGGTTGCCCAAGAATGCTGAAGTTTATGGCCTCATAAATCTTTTGTCGTTAACTTTTTCTCTATATAAAATTCCATGAGGTCTATTTGATGAGATCATTCAAAACACACATGCAGAGTATAGGGCAGTCACATAGTGTTTAAATTATTAACCTAATCAGATGTTAACACATTAGGCAAATTGAGCACATTGACATATTCCACATATTTGATATTTCTAACTTAGTTGTGATGGGCAGAATAGTCTCCCTAATTAAGGCAAATACTCTTCCATGTATGAAATGTGGATGATGCTATTAAAAGCAAAATGAAAGCTTTGACAAAATAAAATTGTCTCAATTTTTAATTAATAAAATCTCTCTACCTTTAAAAATTACTTTCAAACCTTCCTCTTTGTACAGCTTTTTGTACAGTGCAAAGTATGCAGAAAATTAAGAAAACTGCTTTAGTCAAGAAAATGCCATCATTCCTTTTACCTTTATATATTCAGAATTTCAGAGTGCCATAATTTCTATACAAGCTTTTGAAATGTATTTACAACCTTCTCTAAACCTAGATGATTGACTGCCAAAATCCGACCCTACACTTACTGAACAAAGGAAACTGATATTCCTCACTCTATGTTCTATATTTGATAAAAGATAATTTTTGTGATATTATCTGTCTTCTTTTACCCATTAAATGTAATTAGTGCTGCCTCTGTGTATATGGAATGGGAATAACCTACTAAAGAAAGGAACAAACCTGCCAGTGGGCACACCTTCAAGAAAAGTTGACCTTCCCTCAGCATTTATCTGCTGGGATAGAGAGATGTAGATATACTATCTATATCTGAACACCCTAGTTCCTCATTCTAGTACATAGGGCAATTATGAATAGCTGAATTAATCACCACTTAATTCATTAAGAAACTTTCTCTCCAAGGCTGTCAGCAACATAAGTCTAAATTTATAAATATACATATATAAAGGATAGTTTGACAATGGTTCAATAGTCTTAACAACATTAGCTAATAGATTTTGATAAATACTGTACTAAGTTTATTGATATATTAATTTGTTAAACTCACCCAATAACTTAACAGCTTAGTATATTTAGTCCTTGTTTTTAAAATGAATGTCTGGAGATACAAAGATTCTGGAGGTCTGGAATGTTGGTAGGATAGTGAATTTGCAAAATGCAGTAGTGAATGGATTAACAAATAATAAATTCCATGTGAAAACATGCTCTTTCTCTGATATAACTGGAATGAGACTTGAAGCATATTTAGTTAAGAATATTTACCTATTTTGTTAGAAGCCATATAGAAAAGGCCATGACATGTAGCCATTTTATGGAAATGACCCACTGTTTTTCATGTTCTGAAATGGGTGAGCACTGAGATGCAAGGTCACTTCATCCAGGATTACTCCTTGCTGTTGATAAGCCTTTCCAGTCACTATCACATAGCCATGAATTTTAGGCATTAGCTCACACTACTGGGCAGATTTCTTGGAGATCAACATGAAGATGTACTCATAGGCACTTGTGGAGAATGGGTGTTACGGCAGTCCCAAGATGACGCTTGGGACTCCGGCCTAGTCTTGTGACTAGCACCTGACTTCCTCCTTCCCCTGAGATTAGCCACTCCCACCGTGCAAGCTGCACAGGTGCACCCATGATGCAAGATCAGGCCAGATGATGCGGCCCTATGAACAGTAGCCACACAACATGGACTGAGGAGGTGGAGATGAGAGAGGATAATAGGACTGTGCTTGGGGGTGGGGATAGGAGAAAGAGAAACAGAAAGGGAAACACAAAGAGAGACAAAAAGGGACAGAAAGATTTTCACTGGCATGCTGTAAGGTCCCTGAATAAACCACTTAGAGAAGAATGCTGTGTAGTTGCTCCTTTTCTGATGGTCAGAGATGGTAGCAACAGGTACTAATGCTGTATAGAGAAACTGATGATTTAGTAATTCCTAATAATAATAATTTCATAGAATTCCTAAATTTACAAAAATAATCTCAAGCACTTTCTGGAATGAGAGCTGCAAAACAGACTTTTGTGAACCATCACATGTCACTAGCATAAGATAGCAGGCTTAAGTAAAGACGTGATCAAGAAAAAAACATTCATTCTAGATCAGGTCCAAGGAGGAAGCCACAGGTATGCACTATGATAAAGCAAGATATTATGAAACTGTTGCCTTAAACTTATAATGAACTTATAGAATGAAACCTAGATTTTAACTTACTGTGAACATCCTTCTGTAACTTCCCTTTTCTGTAACATTTCATCTGTGAGGTAATTTTATAAAGAACTTTACTCTAAGAAGGTCTCATTGGCCAAATAGAAGAAATAAAGTGTAGCATCTTGGTCTTTGTCCCATCCACCCACTGAATGTACGTGTCTGGCTTGGGCGGCTCGACTCAATCCACCATATGTGTATGTTTGTCTATACATATGTGTAGATATATGTGGATGTATGTTAGCATGAGTGCACATTTGCATGCACACATATTGTTGAGACAGGTAGTCCAGCCCAGCCTATAAGTGTGTGAGTCTATAAGTGTGCTTAATACTTACTTTATTCCTCTTCTTTCTCTGTTTTATAAAGCGTTAACTACTTCCAAGCTTCTTGCCTGATCATCAAGGAGCCTCTGAAAGTCAGAACATGAAACTACCTCCAATATATATTTATTTTTCAATTCCCTGCAGCTAAAGTCAGTATTAAATTGCCCGAAACTAGTGTTTTTCAGCCACAAAAGAGGGAAAGAGAATTAACTTTCCAGAGGTCATCATCTTCTAAGCCCCAGAACAGTAAAAGAGAGTTACAAGGAAAGAGAACATCAGTCTTTAGCCTTTGCTCAAACTTGTGTCCCACTTTAGGACCTATCATGTCAGGAAAGTCCAAGTGTTTATTAATATCAAAAAAGGCTGTACAAATAACATTATGCCCCAAGTTCCGTTTGTCCACTCTTAATTAGTGAAGAAATCTAATTTTGTTCTTTATACATGTATCTATATCTATGTATTTACAGTCAGATATTGAGAAGGAGAGAACAGGAAAATCTAAAAGAGTAGAGATAAGGAAGAGAAAGGTAGGAGGAAGGGAGGTAGAAACAGAGAAATGATAGATAGACAAAGACAGACAGAAAATGTGTTGTTACTAAGAGACACTAAATACATTTACTATAATGAGATGGCTCTCTTAAATGTTAATATTCTTCCTGATGAAACCACACCTGATTTAATGCAGTCTTGAGAAATCCCTCAGAAAAGATCAAAAATTGTTTGTGAATGTAAAGAATTGCATAGTATACGCTAACAATATTGATAAATGCTACAAATCTTACTATATCATCACCTTTATATGATAGAAATGCAAGCAATTCCTTAAAATTATGGGCTTTTTGTTCAGGGAGGATAAGGGAAGAATTGGCATTTTATAATGAGAAACATTATTCCATGTTCATGTGCCTTTGCCTTTTTCCTTCTCCATAGCTAATTCTAATTTGGAGAGTTTCTCCCTCTCTCTCTCTCTCTCTCTCTCTCTCTCTCTCTCTCTCTCTCTCTCTCTCTCTCTCTCTCTCTCTCTCTCTTTCTCTCTCTCTCTAACATGCTTTCCTTATCGTTTAACATTCAGGAATTGCCTACTGCCTTTGTTCAACAAGACTTAAACATGCAAAGACATAAGAGGGACCCGTTGTATAATGACTAATTTAAGAAGGAGCCCTAGGAGGGTTGAGCACAGGCATAAGCATGCCATTGTATATAATCAACAACAGTGGGTACAGTAAGAATGTGGAAAATAGCTGGGAGGGAGATTTATTATGAGCTTCTTGGCTTGAACAAAGCACAGGAAAATGTGTTCTGTTTTGACTTATGGAGTCTCCTTTTTAGAATGCCCGTGGAGATAAAAAGCTAAATTGGTTTCAATCCTGTCTGCATCATTAGTTATGCAGTTGTGCTGATTTAGGGCTTGGCGCAACAGAGAAAGAAAACGCAGCAACCATCTAAATGTTGTTATAAGTGGATTTTTTGTTTGTGAGACCATTGACTATTCTATGATTGTTTGAATATCATATCTTTGAAGCAGTTACATTTGAAAGTCTTCATAAGCAGTGATGATCACTCTCAGATTATGTGCAGGGAGTCATCTTTCCATTTGCTATGGAAGTATCATATTCCCTTCACATTTTATATAATGAGACTATGTGCCTGAAAATTACAATATTGCTAATACTGTTTGTTAGGGGAAGGATGAAGAGAGTGGGGGGCATATGGCCTATGGAGGTGCGGCGAGGCCTGAGGGCAAGGGAGATGCCTCTGAGGGGTCCATGTTGGGAATCCCTTCCCTGAGGGACCAGCCACACAACAGTATAGTACGGAATGGAGTTTATTCAGGTCATGGGAGAGTTAAGAGGGTGGTAGAGGCAGAGAGAGAGAAGTAGAGTAGAGGCCGGCCATGAGCACGTGGGAGAGAGGGGGGAAGGGAAGGGAAGAGGGAGGCTGCAAGAGCACAAGGGCAGGAGAGGCCAAGAGAGAGAGGAGGGGTCAAGCAGCTCCTTTTATAGTGTCAGGTCACTGGGGCGGAGCATACCTGGCCACTGCTGGGTAATTGAGGGGTGGGGTATACCTGGCTGTTGCTAGGTAACTGAGAGGTGGGGTTTACAGAATCCCAACATTCCCCCATTTTTGTTTAATTAAAAAAGAAAAATTAGAGGCGATGGTGGGCCAGGAATAGGGTCGTTGTGATCTCTTTGACTGCTTCATGCTGGTTTGGGGCGATGTTTTTAGAGAGTCCAGAAAAGTGGGGGTAGGGATGTTTGTCTAGTCTTAAGAGTTGGCTGTTTTCTTGTTGTCCAGGGTCTGTGGAACCATCTGAGGATAGGTCAGAAGTAACAGGTCCAGTGGAAGCGTCTGTGTCTGAGAGAGAAGGCTGAAGCATCTGTAGGTTGCTTCTCTGGAGCTGTTCTAGATGTAATAAGCACCTGGACTTGACAAGATGCTGGAACACACATGTGTATACATTATAGATAAAGATTAAGTACATTTGGTTTGGAAGAAAGATTTTTCAGGAGCAGTCCTAATGCTGCCATTCTTCCCCTTTTCTCATTATAAAAAGGAGAAAAAACGGGAGGGGGAGGTCGATGGTGAAAGGGGAATAGGGGCGTCGAGTCTCATTGGCTGCTTCCTGCTGTCTTGGGGCGTCGTAAGGGGGTGCAGCTGGCTTTCACCATCGAGGTCCACCTGGCAGATGTTCACATCAGGCTCCTCTATGGACAGTGGCTGGTAGTCCTGTAACAGGAACTAATTAATTGTTTGATTAGAAATTTTTTGTCTGTCGTTGAAGTAGACAGAAGATTGATAAGGTTCGGAGAAAATTACTATAATGTGTCCCAGATATTTTAAAATGGCTTGCCATACCATGAAGAGGGATAGGGGAAAGGTGTGGAGTCATGGCAACGTCAGAGTCAGGGCAGCTGAATGTTGATAGTACTTACAGGAGGGACTCTGGCTGGATTTTTACAGTAGAGCTTACTAACAACTTCTGTCTCCCACCTGGGATCTCATGGATCTTGTATGTGGTAAGAGCTGCAGGCTTCTCAAGAATCACCTTAAAAGGGTCCTGGTAGGGTCTAGTAATTGGATGACAATAGAAGAGTGTTTAGCAACAGACTTGGGGGTCTACCTGATAAGCTGGTAAAGGAAACATGTTTGTGTTAGTAGGTTGACTGGATAGAAGCAGAGGGGTTGCTAGCGAGCTTGGGTTCAGGCAAATGGGGGGGAGCAAAGGAAATAGAGGCTCCCAACTTAGCTAGATCTCTTCTCCAATAAAGGGACAGGACATGTTGGCACTAAACTACCAAAAGGAATGACTGAGAGGTACACCCCTAAAAATGTAAGTGAGTGCTGGAATCTGGTGAGGAAGGTAAGGTGTCTTCTTACCCGACAATAGGAAAATGAGAGGGAGAGGTAGGTCCCCAAAACTCCGTCAGGACCGAGTAAGTGGCCCCAGTGTCCAAAGGGAAGGAGTTGGGCTGCTCACATACCATGAGAGCTACCCGTGGCTCCCTGTTTGTGATGGCAGTGGTCAGGTCAAGGGAGCCTGGGCCTCTTCAGTTGTCCGTAGCCAAGCCTAGAAGGCTGGAGGGCTATTTGGGCGTGATGTTCCTCTGTCTTGCGTGACACAGGGCAATCGACAGCCCAATGTTCCTCTGGATCATACTTAGGACATGGCCCCTTGGCTTGTGAGTTGCTGGAGCAAGCTTTTACCCAATGACCTGTTGACCACATCTGTAGCAGGGGCCCGGTGGTGTAGCTGTGGCTGGGGCTGGTCCGGAAGCCTTTGCCAGCATATGGTATTTGTGAGCCTTTTTACCTTTCCCATGGTACACTTTAAAGGCCAGCACCAAGACTTCTGCCTGTGGAGTTAGGGGTCCCCCCTCAAGCTTTTAAGCTAGTCTCTTATGTCGGGGTGGCTCTGGGGAAAGAAATAGGTCATTAGAAGTTGTTTACCTTTTGGGTTTTTAGGGTCTAAGTTAGTGTCTATCTGTTTGATGGATCTTGTCTGCATGCATTTTTTCTGCTCCCAAACTCGCTGGCTTTCCTCAGGAAGTAAATTATTAGTGAGTCTCATAGTAAAGCATAGAACATCAGACTATAAGATTGCGGCGCAGAAGAGGACAAGATAGGGAGGAAAGGGGCACCGGCAGTGGTGCTTGAGGCCGGGTGGCGTGTCCATGTCCACATGTGAGTCTGGCTGTGGAGGGGAGTTTTGAAAAGCTTAGAATAACATGAGTAGAAGCTGAGGTAGAGGTTTGGATTTTGCGGCGATGGCTCGTTGGCTGGATCGAGAGCTGTGGTGTCATCTGCCTTATTGCCTCATTGCTAAAAGGAGGTGGGTGGGGTTATAAGAACACAGAGAAGGATTAGAGCAGAGATAGACAAATGCCTGTACACGGGGAACCTCTTTCCATTTACCAGATTTTTGGCAGTATGAGTGAAGGTCTCATAAAATTAATGAGTCTAGGGTGCCATTTTGAGTCATTATCTAGTGGATACTGAGCCCAAACATTGTTGTAGAGGTGTATCAATTTAGATGACTTTAGCTGAGGTGTCAGTGTTAGAGATTTGGAATTTTCCAGGAGACATCCCAGTGGGGAGCCTGGTGACCCATTTTGAGACATTGAGTTGCCCATTGGGAAGGTACAGGGAGGGGGCTACGGAGCCATCCAATCCAGCGTCCCAGTGGATGAAACTCGGTAGAAAAGTTTCGCCTATGCACAGGGGTCGCGAGTCGTCACTCGGACTCCTGGTGGCTTCGCCAGATCCTGGATCTGGCAGAGAGTGCCCTCGCCAGGCCTGGACTTCGGCTGAGTGAACCGGCTGCTAGAGCCCTGGGGGAAGGGAAAAAGAGTGAAGGGCACTCCCGACGAGCTTCTCAATGGTCAATGTCTGTCTCAAAACTGTGGCTATAGAGAAGTAACCCTCTTTGCCCGCAAAAGCTGGCCAGGCCTTTTTGGGAAATCGGGGATTCTCTCCGCCAACTGGAGTGACAATCCCTACCAATTTGCCGATGTTTGTGCGGGAATCTTAGCCATGATCTGGTATCAGGAAAAGTGAAACCATGTGGTGTGTGGCTGATCTATCTCAGCAGCCCACGTGGCGGGAGCTACTGGCACACATGGTGGAGCAGTGGCCAGCAAGTGTCTACAGCTTCAGTAATGGCTACAACTCACGTGTTGGAAGTCTGTGAGTCGGGCAGCTGTTGGCAGATCAGCCATGGTGGCAGACGGGGAGGCAGTTGTGGCACATGACGGCAGCAGCGGTAGCAGCAGCGGCGGCAGGGAGATGGCGGTGGGAGACGGTCACTGCGGCAGTCAGCATAACAAGAGACAGTAAGGGAACTCGAGGCAGTGGCGTCCGTTAAGAGAATAGGCAACCGCAGCGCCAGCCATGCAGCCAAGGTTATGCCGAGCCCGATGGGGTGGGCCGGGGTGGTCGGCAAGGACTGGTCACGAGAAAATCTAGGTCCCTGTGCAGGTTTGGCTTAACTATCTCAGTAAAGCAAAAAAAATTTTAGATGTACATTTGAAACCCACATTTGAAATCTAGAGGAATCCCACCTTTTAGAATAGGTAGTAAGCTTTAGGCAGATGTACTTATCTGGGTGGAGTCTTATTTGGTCTATTTTGAGGTAGATCTGATTGTAGCTTATCAGTTTATAAGAGATAACAACATGAGTTAGCAACATAAACATTTTTAAGATGAGCCTTTATGGAGCAGAAAGAGCAAGAATTACATGTAGTGGAAAAGGAAGTTTAGCAAGAGGAAACATGAAGCATTAATGGAACCAGAGCTTACTTAAGAAAGTAACCATATATCTGAGCTACTTGTTAGAAAATAGAAATCTGTGTGTTTTTTTTTTTTTTAAGTTGTTAAACTGCAATTACCTTAGCTGTCAATGCAGTCAGAAATCTCAGAAATCTGGCTTAGCATAAATAAAACTTTAATCTAGCAGGCAGAATGAGATTGAAAATAATAAAGGGAAACAAAACATGTACGAGACAGGCACTACTGCACACAGGTGAGAAAGTGCAGTTGGGGCACTGGAGGCACTCACATACAGGGAGGGGGTTTGGTACTGTGGCAGCAGGGCAAGGCTAGGTGTTCTGGCCAGGGGGCGGGGAGTACCTGTGCTGCCGCCATGGCAGGGGACCACGTGTGTGATCTGCTAGGCAGGAGGCTGCTTACTAGGAGGCCTGCTTTCATGGTTTCCCTAGGGACTGCCAGCAGGGCCAGGGTCCCTGCAGAAACCAAATCACCACCCTTCTGCTCGCTGCCCCTAGGGAGAGGCCGGAGCCTGGGGCACTAGGCCCACAGCACATCAGCCTGCTCTGAAGCTCCTGCGGGAGCCCTGTTGCTGGCTGCTGCCCCTTTCAGGAAGCCCACCTACTGGCAGGCTCTACTAGCTCTGGATTCCTGCTGCAGGCCCAAGCAACCAAGGCTGAGCCTTCCGCAGGACCAGATGCCTGCCCACTGGGTCCCAGCAGACAAAGAGTCTGGGACAGAGACCAGGATGGAGAAAGCACACTTGGGATGGGAACAGCTAGATCTAGCAAACAGTCTCAAGCAGAGGCTAGGAGCAGGGCCAGACCTTCACACAGAACAGATAGCTAGAAAGGGAGTGCAGTTTATTGCTTTCTGATCACTGTAAATTAAGCTAAAGCATCCCAGGAAATAGGGACAAAGGCGGCGAAAACAATCTCATGGGTGAGGGTAGGTATAGCTGCCATGGGGGCGCAAAACTCGGAGGCTGTGCTCCATGGAGGTGGCCCATGGGTGAGAGTCTGCAATGGGGTTAAAGCGGAGGCAGCGCTCGTTGGAGGCAGTGCTCCAGAATGAGATCCAGGCCTAGCCTGGGTCTAGTAAAAAGAGGAGGGGGTCCCAAGGGCAAAAGTCCTAGAATGAGGGTCAGTAAAAGTATCTATCCTCAGGGGGAGTTCAGGAACACTTCCCTGGGACCTCCTGGATGCTTACTCTGACAGATGTGGGGAGGGAGCTTACCGGGTCTTGAGCTAGTGAGCGTCGGGATTCGAACCTGCATTTTCTTGAGGCGAGCTGGCACCAATCCAAGGTTGTTAAAAGTCACAGAAAGGAAAGAGATATCTGGTCGTGAGGAAATCTAACCTCCTCACACGGGGCACCAATGTAAGGAAAAGATGACGGGGCACCAATGAAAGGAAAAGTCACAGGGCACCAATGTTGTGAAAGGATAACGATCCGAGTCACGGCACCAATGTTAGGGGAAGGATGAAAAGAGTGGGGGGCATATGGCCCATGGAGGTGCGGCGAGGCCTGAGGGCAAGGGAGATGCCTCTGAGGGGTCCATGTTGGGAATCCCTTCCCTGAGGGACCAGCCACACAACAGTATAGTACGGAAAGGAGTTTATTCAGGTCATGGGAGAGTTAAGAGGGTGGTAGAGGCAGAGAGAGAGAAGTAGAGTAGAGGCCGGCCATGAGCACGTGGGAGAGAGGGGGGAAGGGAAGGGAAGAGGGAGGCTGCAAGAGCACAAGGGCAGGAGAGGCCAAGAGAGAAAGGAGGGGTCAAGCAGCTCCTTTTATAGTGTCAGGTCACTGGGGCGGAGCATACCTGGCCACTGCTGGGTAATTGAGGGGTGGGGTGTACCTGGCTGTTGCTAGGTAACTGAGAGGTGGGGTTTACAGAATCCCAACACTGTTTACATATAATATATTTTTTAAATTTTTTATTAAAATGTATTCTAGTGTGTGTTGCCTGTGCATGAGAAAGTTTCCATTGCAGGTGTTGGTTCTGTCCATCTACCATGTGTGGCCAGTGGGATATATGGCTCTGTGGTAGAGTGTTTGCCTAATATGTGCTAGATTCTGGGTTTAGTAACTGACATCATTAAAATATAAACCACATTAAACATAGACAGCCACTGTTGAGGCAGAAACACAACTGATTAACAGGAGCTTTACCTTTCTCACTGAGGAGAGGGACTGCTCTAGGCATTTTACATGTCGTTACTCAGGCACCTAAAACACCCTGTACAGTGGGATTCTCTCTGTTCCAGCATGTTCGGTGAAAATGTAATCTTTGAATCCTGTGCAGAAATTGAAGCATACTAATTATCTCATTAGTGAAGGGTCTTGTGAAGCCCATGGAACATGGAGACCATGTCTTTGGATCCAGCTCACTGTCCCAACCTTCTCAGTTTATACTTCAAAGAAAATTCACAAGGATAAGACATCCTTCCAGTATGCGGGGTTGCTCACTGGGTTCTCTCTTTCTCTATCTCTGTCTTTCTTCCCCTTCTCCTATCTTTCCAAAACAACACTATGATTTATTTCCATTACCACATTATCACAGGATCTGTAACTTACTCTGGGTTTTCCATATCACAAGGAAAATCCATTAAGAACTGAGAAAAAGGCCATCTCAGAACGAGTCAGGCTATGTTCAAATAGACTTACGGTCATTTTCCCCTAGTGCTTCCACAGTTGTAATTCCTCACAGCACTGCATGTTATAAGTTAGTATGTGGTAAGAGATATTCAGAGTTTATTTCATTTTCTAACACTGGGCACATGAGTAAATCCCATATTACAACAACATTATAGAATATGTTTTTGAATAAAACCATATACTAATTAGCAAATGTAAAAAACATTATAGCAACCACCAGGGAATACTGTTCTTTTTTCTCTTATACTTTTAAATAATGTTCAGAAAACAAAGTTTATTTTACTGCAACATATGTACCTTTTCTTTAATGATATTTCTCTTTCTGAAATCAGGTAAATGACCACTTAAAGTAATAAAACTACCTGGTATTGTATTTTTGACCTAGTTCATGGTCTCTTAGATGATGTACAAATATCTTTATCAAATTACTATTACCTTGACAAGTCTCTCATATCATAATTTTCTAATATTAGCATTCTCGGAAGGTTGTACACATTGATATAATGGTGACAAATTGTTAATGGACACACAAGTACTCATTTGACTGAATCTATACTAAGGAATAATTCATGTTTGATATTATAAGCTTGGTTAAAACTATGGCCAAGTTATAGACCCTAGGGAAGAATCCAATGATAGTACTTTGCTTTTCATTTTTAAAAATATTTTATTGATATATGATGAATGTTGCATAATGCACCCAAGACCCCCTCATCTGCCCATATTCTTATATCTGATCTCTGAAATTGTAACTTCCTCACATAAAAGAAAATTAAAAGCAAACATAAAATATATTGAAACAAAATGTAGTGTGTCACAGTGCCCCTTAGTATACCCCTCTGTCCACACATATTTACTTGCAAATGATTATTTCTCTGAGTCACTGGTCTGGTTCATGGTCTCTAGACCCTGTCATATGATCAATATTGAATCCTTACTGAATGTCCTTCAGGTTTGCCTGTTGTTGACCTATGTCATGGATGTGCTACAGGTTTACTACCTCTTTCATGGTTTCCAGTTATTCTCAAATGATATAGATTTTTGGGTGGTCCAATTCAGAGCCCTGGATCTGGGTCTGGGTTATATTTGAGCTGGTCAACCTGATGCCTCTTTTGAATCTACATTACCAGTAAGAACTTTCCAAAACTATTCTGGCTAGGTTGCCCATTACTGCTGTCTGTATGATGTAGGGTCATCTCTCCAGCATTAACAATCTTGGGATGGCTCAGCTGATGCTTTTGCCATTATGGCCTGCTCTACTGTGTTGACTCAATGAGGTGCAGAGCCAGCTCTCTGTTATGCTGTGCCAGTGACAGAAAGGTTCTGCCCTCCAGAGAACTATATCCAAGGATGAGTGGGACCAGATTGACACCACCCTTGGATATTGGTGTTGTTATAGAGAGCTAAACAGACCAAGGACACACCCTAGGATGTAGTGGTAATGTGAACCAACAGCAAACACACAAAACAGCATTGTTGCATGTCCACAGACCCAACCATAGCCCTCAAGCAGCAGCACTTGCTGAGACTTTACCATGGTTTCAGGTGGCAGAGCTGGCTACTCATAACAGGTTATTCCCCTTAACCTTGTATGTCTAATTTAATCTTGCTTCCCAATGCTTAATCTATTATACTTATCACTCTTTCCCATTCTTCTGCCACACATTTGCACATGGCTTCTGCATTTGGTGGGCCTCTGTATAAGCTCCTTTGCTGATATCCTATGTGACATGGTATAAGATGGGCCTTGGTGTTTCTAAGTCCTGTTTACAAAGTGCACAGGCAGGCAGGTAGGTCCCTGGATTTCTTTCCATGCCTGAGCCCCTTGGTATGGTATGGTGGAGGGCAGGTCTCTCACTAGTGTTTTCTCACTGCTTATGAAATATTTGTTTATATTCATAGATTTGAGCTGTTCCCAACATTTTTTAAAATTTTTTCCAACATTTTCATATGCCCTTATTATTGAATAGTGGTTAATGCAGAAACTGTTCAAAGTGCAAAGAATCAGTGTGTTTTAGTGTCTACCCATAGGTAGGAAAGTTATATCACTTTTCTAGAGAAAGGTCTGGAATCATCTCAAAAAGTGTAATGAGAAGAATGGGGAGGGGTCTTTGAAATGCATTCTTCTGGACATTACAGTTCTGTTCTTACACACCTGAAGTCTCAGCACCTGTGTTTGCCATCATTTGATTTGTTCAAAATCAAGTCAGTTTAAAAGTTTAGTATGTTTTAAATTCCAATAGGAGGAGGGAATCCAACAGCCTTATTTGTAGACTGGAATGTATTGACAATTTAGGGTTAGTAGTGGGGAAAGAGTCACATTTCCTTTAGGCTATAACTCCTGGTAGAGTCCCCAGGCTTCAGTGGATGACTATATGCCTATGTGTAGAGAAACAGGATTAATTGAAGTCCATGGGTTAAAAAAATAATAAAAAAACAATAAAAAGAGGAAACAAATTTTAAAAGGAGACATTATGGTGGATCCTAGTAAAGGTTGGAGGAATGTGGGATGATCAAGATCCGTCATATGCATGCACAAAATATATTCTTTGCATGAATGTGAAAAATAACACTTTATTTTGGCTTTTGTTTTTCTATGTTTCTGTCTAGAACAGGTGGACCTCTTAGTTACAGGAACAAATGCTGATTGACTTCTGTAGTCATGGTAACCTACTGGGAACTTGTTGTCCAGGAATAAAGGATGAAGTGTAAGATGAGAAGCATGCCCAAGGCGATGAGTATGAGAGGAGGGGAGGGTTTGGAAAAGTGGAGAAGAGAGTTGTAATGAAAATACACATGGGGAAAAAACTTGGTGCTTAATGCCCTATGGTATGTTGTTACACAAACTCAGGACAATCAGAAAATCTCATTCCATAAACGCCACAATACATAGATCTTTGACTGTAAGCCTAAATTAACTCATGGGTATTTGAGAGAAACTAATCCAAAGCAGAGAAGATAAGATGGGGTTTCAAGATGATATCAGAAAAGGGCTGAAAAGACCTAACTTCCCTCACTTCTCTTGTGAATCAACAGCATAGTGGATTATTTTATTAATCATAAAAATTCTCATTGATCATAGATACATGGAACCAACTTTAATCATTTTGCCATCAAGATGAGGAATTATTTTATGCAACAGAAAAAAATATTATGAAGCATTTCACTCTTAATTTATTCATCTATGCATTGCCCCACATAAAATTTTAATGTACAGAGACTATCTTACATCTGGTTTTATGAAAAGTACATCTGGTATGTTGCATATCAATTTCTCTCATACTTTGCTTGGGAAATCTTAGAATCAAAATATTTACTTAAGCTTAGGGATTTCATAGTACTCTTCTTAACATTATGCATAATATGTTTATTATATGCATTCATTCCTTCATGCACTGCTACTGCCTCCATCCAGATTCTTTCATAAGTTATTCACTGTCCTGAGAGTTCACTAAACTTAGACATGGCAGCTATATCCACATGTTATGAGTAGTAACATAACTTGGCATAATAGACAGCATTAGATTCCTGCTAAACATGATTCTCATTGCCAACACCATCATCACCAACAACTGAAAACATTGCCTCAGGAACATATTATGATTTGAAATGTTTTCATCTTGGTACATTCATCAAGAATGGAATGGCACAATGAACTATGGAGAGTGATAACATGTATTTTCCTATTATCTAGAATATCCTATTTCATGTGCCTACATTTTTGACTAAGTACTCATAGTGCATATAACCTAATGAGGTTATGTCAATCTATAAAATACAAGTGTGATAAATAACTCATGTTATAAGATTTATCCCATTTGCTCTTATCTTGCTTCTTATGGAGGACCATAAATCATAATGTAGAATGACAAAAAGGTTGACTTCTTTTTTTTTTTTTTTTAACACAACATAAGTGGGGTCAATTGAAAAAGGCTTCATTGTCAACCTATGATTTCTTTTTTTTTTTAAACGACTTTATTTTACAAAACAAGATAAATGTACAGAGTTTAAACATTTTTTGCTTAAAATTATACATTTTTTTCAGTACTGTTTTTTCAGACATTGAAATAATTTTTACATAAAACCATGAGAATATATTTTTTTAGTCAGTACATGATTTTTTTCAAGGGCTTGACAGTATGCGTTGAAAACCTAATAGTTACAATAAGCGTAAAGTACATGCAAAACAAAATGCAACATGGAAATAGTCAGTCTTCTTGTTTTGTAAATATATGTATATTTTTTTGTTTTCTTTATTTCTTGGACTTCATACAGTCTGTGAGTTGTTTCTGGGGGAGTGCAAGCCTCTGGGGTTAGCATCCCACTATCAGTGACTGCATATTATGTCTGTTCTTTTGTGACTGGGTTATCTCACTCAGGATGATCTTCTCTAGATGCAGCCATTTTCTTAAGAATTTGGTTAAGTCATTGTTTCTGGTGGCTGAGTAGTATTCCATTGTTTATATGTACCACAATTTTTGTATCCATTCATCTTCTGAAGGACATCTGGGTTCCTTCCAGCTTCTGGCTATTATAAATAGAGCTGCTATGAACATTGTGGTGCATATATCTTTGTTGTGTATTAAAGTATCTCTGGGGTATATGCCCAGAAGTGGAATAGCTGGGTCTTCAGACTTCTAATGTGGGTTTTGGTGGCTGAGAATATCAGTCATTAGTATTTGCTGATTATACTTTGTCCCTGACTGGTTCTCAATACCAAATATGTGACAATGGGAAATGGAAAGACACAGCTACAGTCCTCCAGGAGAGATATGGAGACAACAGACTTGGTGGTCAACTGGTCTGGCAGAAGACCCTATAACTGCTTCAGAGAGAACCGAGGAAAAAGCTTCATATTGTCATCTACTCACTGAGCACATTATTAAATAAACACGTGAGTGCGGATACACAGAGACAAATTATAGCAGTTTTCCTTAGAAACAACACAATTCTCAAGTTCATAATAGGACAAAAACTGGCAATGACTCATAAAACAACATCCGAACAAAATTGGGTGCTTCAAAAACCCAGAAATCATTCTGTCTACCCTTGTATTTTTGTGAGGCATTCTTGAAGGAACAAGCTAATTTCCTGCTAACTGCTCCCATTAAGTCTCTTTGTAAAGTAGTTGTTATTAATTTGACAACAGGATCTCCAGTTCTGGATACCTATTTTCACACACTGTTTTACATATAAATGATTTGCATACACTCAGGATTTGTAAAATGCTCAGCTGTTATCCTTGCCAGTTTTCACGAAAATAGTGATTGACTTAGAATGTGGTTATTTCTCATCATAAAGACAAACTTCCTTAAATAGCTCTTCACAGCTGGCTTTGATTTCTTCTTTGGCATGTGAGACTAAAGTGTCCTGTAAATTCCATTAGCATATAGCACCTTATACAGAGCCCTTCAATATAATTGCATCTCAGGAGTGATTTTTCAGTGAGCTAATGTAAAATGTTTCCTATTTAAATACATATTAAATCTACAACACACATTTTCCTCTTTGCAGGAGGGAAGCTTTTTTGCAGGCAAATAGGCACTTTTTCATTCGGAATTTTTACTCTAGTTTATCTAAATCTTAGAGGTTATGATAAAAGAAATGAGGCAGCTTCTAAAAGTCACTTACATGAAGTGGACTACAAGTTTAATAAAATATCATTTATGGTTAACTGATTAAACTAGATTGAATGTGGAGTGGCCTTAAGGGTAGGCCTCTGAGTACATCTGTGAGGGAGGGTATTTTCTGATATATTTGCTGAGGTTAGAACAACCTACTGCACGTAAGTGCAGTGTCTCAAAGTGCCCACGTATAGAAGTTCTGAGGTAAAAGTCATGCTCTTGGTGGTGAGTACATCTTCACTTTCTTTCCTGTGATTTCTGTTTCATCTTTCATTGACATCAGAAGCCAGCAACTTTGGCTCTTCAGTAAGGGGAAAGACTATTATCAATCTAGGACATTGTCACTACATATCAGAGGTGATACAAATCTGTCTCTTAGACAGATTATGTATAGATTATACACTAAACTATTAGATTATTAGTCTCTCCAGCTTCCCAAATGCTAGTATTAGACAAGAAAGCTCTGATTCTGTACACTAGTCTAACAAATCTCAGTTGTGGCTGAACGTTTAGGAGTGAGATCCTTACTAACAATAGTATGGCACTCATGGCAGATATTGAAAACATATATTCCTTAATCTGTGGTTTTCAGTAGTGTTATATGGGGCCCCTCCAGCCAACAACTGAATGAGATGTCACCCATTACTGGCAGTGGAGATTTTCCTAAAAGACACAATGTCTAGTTGTGACACTGTATCTCCTACTATGTAGTCACCCCATTTGAAATTTTATATAAGAATGTATTTTAGAAAACTTCTTGAGTTGTAGTTTTCCATATGACATATCAAAGTGACTACAATGTTAATTGTCCCTCCCTGTGTTCTCTCCTTTACCTGTCCTCCTATATTTCATTAAAACAGCTTTGAAACACACACACACACACACATACACACAAACACCACACACACACACACACACACACAAACACACACACACACACACATACACACACACACACACACACACACACACACACACACACACACACATGCACACACTCATTTAGATTGAATCAAATCTTAATCTCCCGTAAAATGGAACTTTCTAAGTTTTCAAGACTTCATAGATATTAGAATAATTGAATCAAAGAGAAACACTTAATTATTTTTCTTCATTTCACACTCCTTTAAAATGTAGACATCGAGAAATTGGTTCTGCATAGTGCAGAACTTGAACTTTAAAATACATATATCTTTTTATATTTTACCTTGGTGTGACTCTAACTAAGGAAGTGAAGGACCTGTATGACAAGAACTTCAAACCTCTAAAGAAAGAAATTGAGGAGGATCTCAGAAAATGGAAAGATCTCCCATGCTCATGGATTGGAAAGATCAACATCTTAAAAATGGCCATCCTACCAAAAGCAATCTACAGATTCAATGCAATCCCCATCAAAATTCCAACCCAGTTCTTCATGGAATTGGAAAGATCAATGTGCAATTTCATATGGAATAACAAAAGACCTAAAATAGCGAAATCCATCCTCAACAACAAAAAACATCTGCAGGAATCACTATCCCTGACCTCAAGCTATATTACAAGTCAATTGTGCTGAAAACTGCATGGTACTGGTACAGAAATAGGCAAGTGGATCAATGGAATAGAATAGAAGATCCAGAAATGAGCCCTCATGTATATGGTCACCTGATTTTTGACAAAGGAGCAGTAAACATTCAATGGAAAAAGGACAGCCTATTCAACAAATGGTGCTGGTCCAACTGGCACTCAACATGCAAAAGAATGAAAATAGACCCGTTCTTATCTCCTGTACAAAGCTCAAGTGTAAGTAGATTAAAGATCTCCACATTAAACCAGATACACTGAAACTATTAGATGAGAAAGTAGGGAAAACCTTAGAACACATAGGCACAGGAGAAAATTTCCTGAACAAAACACCAATGGCTCAAGCTCTAAGGTCAAAGATTAACAAATGGGACTTAATGAGATTGCAAAGTTTCTGTAAGGCTAAGGACATCGTCAAGAAAACAAAATGGCAACCAACAGAATGGGAAAAGATCTTTACCAACACCACATCAGATAGAGGCCTAATATTCAAGGTGTACAAGGAACTCAAAAAGCTAGACACCAGAGAATCAAATAACCCTATTAAAAAATGGGGTACAGAGCTAAACAAATCCTTTTCAGTTGAGGAACACCGAATGGCCGAGAAACATCTGAGGAAGTGCTCGACATCCTTAGCCATCAGGGAAATGCAAATCAAAACAACCCTAAGATTCCACCTCACATCAATCAGATTGGCCAAAATCCAAATCTCAGATGACAGCAGATGCTGGTGAGGCTGCGGAGAAAGAGGAACACTTCTCCACTGTTGGTTGGGTTGCAAGCTAATACAACCACTCTGGAAATCTGTCTGGCGATACCTCAGAAAATTGGATATAGTACTATTTGAAGACCCAGCTATTCCACTTCTGGGCATATACCCCAGAGACACTTTAATACACAACAAAGATATATGCACCACAATGTTCATAGCGGCTCTATTTATAATAGCCAGAAGCTGGAAGGATCCCAGATGTCCTTCAGAAGACGAATGGATACAAAAATTGTGGTACATATACACAATGGAATACTACTCAGCCACCAGAAACAATGACTTAACCAAATTCTTAAGAAAATGGCTGCATCTAGAGAATATCATCCTGAGTGAGATAACCCAGTCACAAAAGAACAGACATAATATGCAGTCACCGATAGTGGGATGCTAACCCCAGAGGCTTGCACTCCCTCAGAAACAACTCACAGACTGTATGAAGTCCAAAAAATAAAGAAAACAAAAAATATACATATATTCACAAAACAAGAAGACTTTGACTATTTCTATGTTGCATTTTGTTTTGCATGTACTTTACACTTATTGCAACTAGTAGGTTTTCAATGCATACTGTCAAGCCCTTGAAAAAAATCAAGTACTGACTAAAAAACATATTCACATGGTTTTATGTAAAATTTATTTTAATGTCCGAAAAAACAGTACTGACAAAATGTATAATTTTAAGCAAAAAATGTTTAAAATCTTTACATTTATCTTTGATTTGCAAAATAAAGTCGTTTAAAAAATAAAAAAAAAAATAAAATACATATATCTTTTTATATTTTAGTTTTCTTTAACAAACTGTCATGGAATTGCAGGACAGACAAGAGTGAAGAGGAAATGGATCAGTGATGTAGGGAGCACCCTTGTGTCAGGTGGAAGCAAAGCAGGCTGACATTGGTGTCAGTACCAATGCCAACTTTCAGAGTTCATGTCTGAAATAGCACATTTTAGCATCATTTTAATGACGTCTCCCCTTAGTCATCTGTTAGACTGCATAATAATACCCATGACGCATATGGCTTTTACCATCAACATTTTGTCACATTCTACACAGAATTCCTGTGTCTTCGACAAAGTGAGAATACCGGTAATTGGAAGTATATTACTTTGGAAATATGTCTAAATATAAGTGATCTTATGTATTCCCACAGATATGACACTTGATGTAACCGATTTACTACACAGCTTGCCTGGTTATTTTTCCTGGTTTCCTATGTTGGAGGAAAGTGAACCATAGAGCGTCTTTGTTAAAAGCTCCAACATATGTGGGAACAGTCTGAACATTGTACAGTCTGTATATTTTATTGCATTTTTCACGAACCCGTGAAAGTCTTGTGTAAAATGAGCAAATAAGCCTCGTGTAAAATAAAGCTTCAGAGCAACCTTAAAGTGTCACTTGGTATTTTCCAGTAAATTCAGAAAGAAGGCTCTAAACTTAGGCCCAAAGGCATCTAGTTATACTTACCCTTTCTGAGTCATATTCCTTTACAAGTTGCTGTGCACTAAACTTCAGTGTTTATGTTTTACAAGCATCAGGTTATATTTTTTGATTCTGGACAAAGCACTTGGAAAAATGGATAATGGCTCCGTCTGAGCCAAAATCAACATGAGGATTTCTACTCAGTGGTCACATTTAAGTTCAAGTTGATGAAAATACTCAGAGGGCTGGAGTATGCCAATCATATGCAATTTCCTCAGATAAACAGATTAGACAGTTTCCCAAAAGATACTTAGCTATATTGCTTGAGTGCTGCTCGGGTTTGTATTTCTAACATAAGTCTCAAATTTAATGTTAATCTTTCCTTTCATACAGATGGCTGCTCCTAGGCACATTTAATTTTTTTCTGCATTATGGTTTCTAAATTGCCTTAGGAGTTTTTGTAAGAAATTATAATTGACTCGTATTCTAATACAACTTTGTTTTCATTGAGTCTTTTTGTATTTTGGCAAATTAACATGAGAACAGGATTCTGGTTCACCCTGTTCCAGTTCTCCCCATTCACTCTTTTATTTCCATTCATTTAAATCCATTGCCTTTTAACAGAACCAATTAAGTTAGAAATATGGATAATGAAACACTAATTACCATCAAGACCATTTTACTTTAGTCCACAGTTATCTGCTCTCCTAGAACTCTCTAAGTCAAATTGTACACTTTGAATTGGACGAGCTGTTACCTTTTCATAAATAAATCTATAATACATGAAAACATCAGTAAATACAACAAGTTATGAACGTTGACTGGGAGAACATACCATAGTAAAAGAAAACTCCTAAGTGTCATCTTCTGAAAATGTATCCATTACAATACATTTTCATTCTCGTGCATTTGTGTCAGTCCCTAGCAAGAAAATCCACCATATGCCAACATTTTATTTTTACATGGGCTTAATTATATTTTAATTAAAAAAAATAGATTTTTCTTTTTTGAAGAATGGCTATCTGGCATATACTTTCCAATGTTAAAACTTTAATATACTATCTCCTGTTGCTTATACACATTCCCCCACCTTACCAACCTCCCCTTCTGCCTTCCTGAGACACAGTCTGTAATAACATCCACATATCCATCATGTTAGGGATGAGTTGTGTAGTTGCATGTAGATATGGTATAGCTTAAGGGAAGTGGATATAAATAGATGCACACTCAAAAAAAATCTAATTAATCATAATAATTTGATAAAGATTCCAGATCTCTAAACCTAAAAGTGGAAAATATGGATGTAAAAATTGAGTAACTACTTGGAATGTTCTCACCTGGGGAGAACAATTTCCCTCCCTCTTAGAATCCCTGAGTTGATTGTAGGTCCTTGTTTAGGGTTAAGGCCACCTGGGAACCACTTCAATTCCCAAACTCCATCTTGCTTTGCATGCCCATTATTGTTGTACATATACTTATGGAAACATATTTGCAACAATCCTTAATGAAAAGAGAGATCATGGTTTGACCCTGCCCTTCACTGGCTAATGCATTATTAGGAGGAGTGAGCCCTGCATTTCGTCTGTGCAACAAAGTAGAGTTGGCCCTAGAATAAGGGACAGGAATGCTCAGGCCTGAGTGCTGGAAAGATGTTCATTGTGACCCCACGTGATGGTGACGGCCACTTACAACAGGCTGGTCCTTTCTGCTCACAAGTTTCCAGTTCAATCCCTCTGCATAGTGTCCAAGCTGCTGCATTTTTTCCTCTCTGATCTGAAAACCACATACTCACAAACTGTGGAGATTCCTGTTGCAGCCTGCGGCTTGCTAGGTAACATCTGTCACCCATGTTGGAGAGTGTGGGAGCAAGCAGTATTTTTGGCCTGTCTGCGCAGTTCACTGGGGAGCAGATTTGTGGGGGAGGGTGGTGGATTGTAGTGCACACGTTTCTCTCTTCCTCTTCCTATGCTGGACAGCCTGAATTGGATTAGATTCGATTTTCATGAGTCCTAGGCAGAAGACAACGTTGGCAACCAAGCCATCACCAAGCTGAAACGAACAAAGAACTGCCAGCTGATGTGCTCCTGACTACGGACACCACCACCAACCTCTGCTCATTACTGGGGAGAAATCTTCCTTACATTTTAATTCATGATTATGTGCTTATAATTACTAAATATGTTGCCTTGGCTGCTGTTACTGCTTTAAAGCAACACTAGGACCAAGAGAACTGATATAAAATAAAGCATTTAAGTGGATGAAAGCAGACAGGCTTAATGCTGGAGCAGTAGCCGACGATTTACAGGCAGGAACAACAGAGAAGCTGGTGTCGTCTTTTTAAACCTCAAAGACTATTCCCAGCAGCAAACCTACTCCAAAAAGACCAGACCCATTAATCCTTTCAAAACAGTTAACTGTGTATGAAGCATGCAAATATATGGACTCTTGTGGTATTAATACTTTAATATTCTGTATTTTATAAGAAAAACGTGTCTTAGAATAATCAATATGAATGAAATTTACTATAAATACGTTAGGAAATTTTATTTGAAATGGAAAGAGATGAATTGTTGATACCTTTGCCTATATGTTTTTACAGTATGGCTCACTAAAAAATATCTCCAACCTAGGATCTGCAAAACCACAATTTCAATTGTGAAGTTTATAAGAATAGGCAGTTCAAATATAGTGATTTAAGTAAATGTTTGAGGATGGAAAGGAAGGTTATGGAATTTGTCTTATAGACACAAAAGAGTTCTGCACCCAGTGCCTCTATCATCACTGGGCCCAAAACAGCAACAGTTTTCAGACAGTTATGATACTCTGATTAACAGAAGGAGAGATTCCCATCCTCTACCCTCAGCTGAGGATTGATGGCTGCCAAACAGGGGAGAGTCACTCTTTTTAATATTTTTTAAATGTTATTCTTTTGGACTATAGTGTGTGTCATTCTCCATATGTGGAGAGCCATAGAAATCTTGAGTAAACATGGTAAGAAAGAGTCCTTAGTGAATGAGTATTTTTGACATGGGTACAGCCATGCCAAGAAACATTGGCTCACATCCACGGGAAATTTCAATGCTCTTCCTTGGTGTGAGTCTAAGAATGACAGTATAGTCTTTCCTTTGCCTGGGTGCAAATGTTGGTGTGTGTACAAAAGCAAGTGTTTATGAATGATTGACCAGTGTATCAAAACAAGCAACTCCAGTGTCTCTACTCAGAATTTACAGCCCTGGAATAATCGACTTGCAGACATCTTTTATTGAGGCCAGCTATGACCTCCTACTTTGCTTTGCATACAAACGTCCTGTTAAGTCTTAGTTTACAGTGAAGTATGCTCTCTCCCTTAGGACTAGCTAAACCCAATGTATCCCAGCTTTTCTGAATTTGTCGCTGAGTGTCTGTTTTCCTCATTGTCTCATCACTCCAGTCAGATTTCCAGGACGAGGCCTTACAGGACACTGCTACTTCTTGATGTTGCCACACACATCTGTATTCGGTCACCACTTATTAGATATGGGCTAAAGCAAAATGACAAAACCAGAAATAATAATAATGAAAGATGATGTGAAATCACAAGGGAACTAACTTAGTGGAATTTTTGGTAGAAGATAACAGGGGTAAATATGATGAAAATACAATGATTAGATGTATAAAATTTTCAAATACAGAACATTATTTTAACATGTTTTTCTCCCACATAAAACTGTGAAGCAAGTGATTTGTAAAAAGTTTGAAGTTTTTGCCATCCTCATTTGTGATCATGTGGTTTTGAAGTCACACAATATAGATGCTTTTTTTTTTTAAGGGGATGGGTTGAGGTATCACTGGATAGTTTTCACACATTTCATAAGTTACTGCATTATTGTTTCATGCATTTCATGTGCGACCTTCAATCATTCCAAGAAACAAATTATCTAAGAAAACATAAAACTTATGCATGGCCAGTAAAACTTAGCAATATTTCATCAGTTAAAGGAAACTCAAATAGTATTGAGCAATTATTAAATTTCTTGCCAAAACCCTTGAAAAAAGAATTCAAATATTTAGATTTATACCCATTAGAAAAACCATTAGCAAAATGATGTCATCATTATTGACAAGAATTAAAATAATTATCCATCAACATGTAAAACATATAATCATGACTTGAATAAAATAAGATACGAGTATGTTATCTTCCTGTAAAAGTGAAAATTATACCAACTATTTACCAAAATACAGAAGAAGTCAGGGTATCTTTTTCTCATATTGCATATTATTTCTTTTTTATTGAAGAACTTTACTTAAAAAAACAAAGATAAATGTACAAATTTTTAAGCATTTTTTTGCATAAAAGTATACGAAAGTATTTTTGTCATTGCTTGTTTTTTTCTTAAGGTTTGATACTGTGCATTAATATCTTACTAGTTACAATGAGCATAAAGTACATGTAAAACAGGATGTATCCTGGAATTAGTCAAAGTTTTCTTGATGTGTAAGGAGTAAACATAATGGTTTTTTTCTTTTCTTTAGATTTTATGATTATCCATCATTTTAAAACCTGCCTATATTTCAGCTTCCCTGGAAGGATTTTTCCTTGTGTTTGTTTTGAAATACCCTTTTCTTCACTCCTGAGAATTCAGTTTTCATTTTCTGTGGCTAGCACATGAGCAATATGGATTTGTACCATTACTGAACTGATCATGATTAGGAAGCAAGATCACAAATAGTTTGTTACCTTTGCACAGAACGATTTATACAAGTATGCTTGCCTGTTTCTGCTTGGCATCACACTCATGCCAACATATGATGGGCCAATAGGTAATTTCAACAGTTTTGCTTTTGATTGTCATCAAAAGAGGTCAATTAAACTTGCAAGCTAATAAACAATACATTACAGTTAACAGCTAGGGAACAAATGTGGCAGAGTCTTACAGGAATGCAAATGAAAATTAATTGGACTCAGGTGATAGTAATGCAATTACTTAATGCTTATAAGCCATTGTTTTGTTCAGGACTCATATGGACAAAAGGATAATGGGAACAACAACCACCACCACCACTATCAACAAACACAAGACCTATGGGATTAGAATTGTCACAAGGAAGTTGAACTGGTGCTTACAAAGAGCTTTAATCTCTACTATCTAAAGTATCTGGTACAAGAAAATGCTTTGTATACTATTAAAAGAGAAATGTAATCACCAAGCCATGCACAACCTCCTGATGTACAACTGTGTCCTGCCTGCTAGAGATGCTAGGGCAATAGTGGCACAGAGCTTATAGAAGTAACCAACCAGCAACTGATTTGACTTCAGAACCACTTGATGAGCTGGAACCTGCACCGACATTTCTTGAGTAATTAACAACCTAAGACTAGGAAGCCCAGAGACTATGATACAAACATTACCATTTTAAAATGATAGATGGTGTCATGGTTTGAATATGTTTGGCACTATCTAGAGGTGTGATCTTGTTGGAATTGGTGTGTCATTGTTAGCATTGGTTTTAAGACCCTCATCTTAGCTGCTTGGAAGTCAGTATGCTGCTAGTAGCCTTCATATGAAAATGTAGAACTCTCAGCTCCTCCTGCACCATGCCTGCCTGGGTGCTGCCATGTTCCTTATGATGATTTTGGACTGAACCTCTGAACCTGTAAGCCAGCTCCAATTAAATTTTGTCCTTATAAGAGTTACCTTGATCATGGTGTCTGTTCAAAGCAGTAAAATCCTAAATAAGACAGAAAGGCAGGCAGACAAACAGAAAGATAAATGCACAAATACAGGAATACATAGATAGATAGATACACAAATAGATACTTAGATACATAGCTACAAAGGTAAGTGGATGGAAAAAATTTATAAATCACAGCAATGAAATAACTCCCAATGGTGTTCTGTAATGCTCTTATATCATTACTGTTCTCAGCTATCATCTAAGAGGTTTCTTCCTGAAGCAGATGGTAAAATACAGAGAAATACAGCTGAAAATGTGAAGAGAGTAAGTGACCCTGAAATATGCTTTCCAGAACAGGATGTCTCCATCAAATTCCTACCCTCAGAGGTCAGGGGGCACCTTGAAAGTGGAGGCAGAATGGTTTTATGTGCCAGAGGTCATAGAGGACACAAAGAAACTAAACTTCCCCAAATCAGCAAGATCAAAGCACATATGAAGTCACTGAGATTGAGGAAGCATGCACAGGGCCTGCAAGGGTCTATATTATGACTTCCAGTCTACCATTTTATGGAGGTTCTTAGTATGTGAATGTAACAGTCTCTGTATCTTCAGAGAACATTGTCTTGGGCTCCTCCCTGACTATCAGTATTGTCTAATTCCAATGTGCTTATCTTGCTTTAATTTTATCTCAACTTATTATATTTTATTGTATTATTAAAGAGAACTGTCTCTAATATGTATGAAATTTGTTTAGATTTCAAAATAGCGTCTTGTAGTTGTGATTACAAAAGTGACTTTAGGAAGAATAATTTATTTTGCTTTGCACACCAAGATGATTCTGTCATGGATGAAAATCAAAGCAGTAGCAGCTTGTAACATCTGTTCATATCTTATATAAAATAAGGAAAGAAGGGGAAGTGAATACACACTGTTATTCAGTTCCCTTCCTGATTTATGGAGGCTAGGAACTGTGCCCAAGGACAAATCCTTCCCATAGTAAAACAGATCAAAATTCACACTCATAGAAAAATATGCAGCACAGTCCTCTATGTAACCCTATTTGGTAAGTGGTTTATAGTCTTATTTGGAATTTTATATACAACACAAAGTTCTCATACTTTTAGGAAGGCTATATCAGCACCCTAGACTGACTGAACTGTATATAGCATTCACACACACACACACACACACACACACACACACACACACACATATAAATGAAAATTATCTATTAATTCTTTAAGATATAATCTACATAATTTAAGAATTAAATTAATAATTAATCTATTAATTCTTTTTTCTTATAACTTAGTTTTATTTTATTTATTTTTTTAATTGAACAACTTTATTTAAAAACAAAGATGAATGTACAGATTTTAAGCATTTTTGCATAAAAGTATAAGGATACATTTTTGTCAATACTTGGTTTTTTTAAAGATTTGGTAGTGTGCATTAAGATCTTACTAGTTACAATGAGGATATAGTACATGTAAAACAAGATGTAACCTGGGACAGACATAATATGTAGTCACTGATAATTGGATACTAACCCCAGAAAGCTCTGAACATCCAGAAACAAGTCACCAAGTATATGAAGTTCAAGAAAAAAAAAGAAAGAAAGTGAAAAACAATTAGGCTTAATCTTTAATCTATTAATTCTTAGGATCAAATTCATTTTATTTGTAAAACATATGAGGCTCACCTTTACTATGTTTATTTACTTGTCTTTACATGAACATGCTTCCTGGTAAACTGTGCACTGTGTTCTGTGAAAATCAGTAGATACATTTTTAGAGACACTCCCTTTATTGCACTGTATCACCCAGAGAAGTGTTTCTAAAACAAATTAGGTTAAAGTCGTTATCAATACTAGTTCAACTAAATGCATTTTTAATATAAATCACAAAGCACAACACAATACCTCTTCTCAGACAAAAAAAAACTGTAAACAAAACAATAAACTCAACAAATTCTATAATCCTTTAAGATTGAGGATTTCCTTAAACAACTCTATCTCTTTTATAATGAGTCTCCATATAATTTACTATGTATGAAATTTCTATAAGCTCTTGAATTCGCTTAGTCTCATCATATCTATTGACTTCATAATATAAAATCATACTTATGATGAGTTAGTTAAACTAATAATTAACTCATCTGCTTGTGGCCCTGTATTCAGGATTATTTTGACCTCTTTAAAAAAACCCAGCACCCTAGCACTATCCATTGAGACAGTTGCCACCTTCAGTCTAACTGGAAGAGAGAGGGAGATAACAAAAAGAGATAATACATACCTCATAGAGCTTAGCTTAGCCTTGTCTCCTGAGAAGATTTCATTCTGATATCTAAAACAATAGTTTCTGAATATATATACAGTTACAGTGAATATTTGACAGTCAAAGTACTACTGAGTACTGAGAAATAAACACTAAATATTCATTGAGAGAATATTTGACACTCCATGTCTGAAAGGAAGCAATGTGAAACTGGCAAAGCTGATTGTTTTTTTTTTTTTTTTTTCCTTTCGACTTTTAAATAATTGGATATTTTCTGCATTTACATTTCAGTTATTATCCCTTTCCCAGAATCTCATCCCATCCCCACTCATTGGTTCCATGAAGATGCTCTCTCTCCCAACCACTTGGCATTCTCCTACACTGGGAAAATGAGCCTTCACTGGGCAAAGGCTTCTCTTCCCACTGATGCCAGAGAATGCTATCCTCAGATGCAGATGCATCTGGGGCCATGGGAATTCATTGGTTTGGTGTTTTTAGTCCCTGAGAGCTGTGGTGGGTGTGATAGTTGATTATTTTGTTCTTCCCATGGGATTGCAGACCCTTTAAGCTCCTTCAGTCCTTTCTCTAGCTCTTTCATTGCGTCATCATGTTTAGTTTTAAGGTAGCTCCAAGCATCCTCCTCTATATCAGTAGGGTTCTGGCAGAGCCTGTGAGTAGGCATTCATATCAGGTTTTTCCAAGTAAGCACTTCTTGATATCAGCAATAGTGCTTGGGTTTAATCTATACATACTTGATGTATCCCCATCCAGGTGAGGCAGTCTCTGGCTGATCTTTTCTCCAATCCCTGCTACTCTATCTGTCCTTCTAGTTCCATTCATTTGCCTAAGAATTACATGCAGTCACCATTTGTTAATAGATGAGTAGTTTTCCACTGGTTACAGGCATGCTCCATTAATCTGGGCCTGAGACAAAGTTTATTTAAGTTTTGTTTCTTGGGTATTTGGAGTTTTGGGGCGATCATCTGCTTATCAGTGAGTGCATGCCTTGTGTGTTCTTTTGTGTCTTGGTTACCTCATTCAGGATGATATTTTATAGTCCCATCCATTTGCCCAAGAATTCAACGTAGTCACTGATTTTAACAGCTGAGCAGTATTCCATTGTGTAAATGTACAACATTTTCTGTGTCCATTCCTCTACTGAAGGAAATCTGGGTTCTTTCCAGCTTCTGGCTATTATAAATAAGGCTGCTATGCACATGGTGGAGCATGTGTTCTTGTTATAGGTTGGAGCACAGACCATATCAAGCTCAAAAAGAAGAAAGACCAAAATGTGGATGCTTAAGTCCTACTTAGAAGGGAGAACAAAATACTCATGGGAGGAAATACATGGACAAATAGTTAAGCAGTTACTGAAGAAAAAAGTTATCCAGAGACTGCCTCACCTGGGGATCCATTCCATATGCAGCCACCAAACCCAGTCACTATTGCTGATGCCAAGTAGTGCTTACTGACAGGAGCCTGATATGGATGCCTCTTCAGAGGCTCTGCCAGTGCCGTACTGATACTTAGAAGGATGCTTTCAGCTAACCATCAGACTGAGCGCAGGGACCCTAATGGAGGAGTTAGTGAAAAGGTGAAGTTGCTAAAAGGGTTTACAACCCCATGGTTAAAACAACAATACCCTTCCCCAAACACACACACACAGAGCTCTCAGGGACTAAAACACAAAACAGTGAGCACACATGGAGAGATTCATGGCTCCAGGTGCATATGTAGCAGTGGATGGTATTGTGTGGCATCAATGGGAGGAAAGGCCTTGGTGAAGTGAAGGTGTGTTTGCTCATTGTTGGGGAATGCCAGTGTGATGAGGTGAGAGTGGGTGGTTGGGAGAGGGAGCATTGTCATGAAAGCAAGGAGAGGATGGAGGGGGGGATAGGGATAGGGGAAAAGGAGACAGCATTTGAAATGTAAAAATGTAGAATATCCAATAAAATGATTTTAAAAAAAGAAGAGTTTTGCTATTGGAGAAGAGGCTTGATGTTTTTCCTAACTAAAAATGGTTACCTGAGTAGTATCAAAATAAAATACTGAGAACTGAGGGGTAAGAAAAAGGTAGAGACAAACCCCAAGCATTATTGCTAATACCAAGAAGTGTTTATTGGCAGGAGCCAGATATCAATGTTGCCTCAGAGGCTCTGCCAGAGTCATACTGTTACAGTTGAGGATATTTGTAACCAACAATCAGACTGAACATGGCAACCCCAATGAAAGATCTAGAGAAAGGACTGAAGGAGCAGAAAGGTTTGCAAACTCATGGGAAGAACAACATCATCAACCAGCCAAGGCACTGAATTGGAGAAGGTGATTGGGAGAGGGAACACCTTCATTGAGGCAAGTTGAGGGGGAGAAGGAAGGGATGTGGGGAGGAGGGAAGAGCATAACATTTGAAATGCCAATACAGAGAATATCTAATAAAATTGAGAAAGATTAAAAAAGAAATGTTAATACATAAAATATCCTATTAAAAAGGGGGAAAAGCCAATATATAAGTAAACAAATTAAAAAGAAAAAGAAAAAAGATAGAGAGAGGGTAATATATGCACATGCAGGCTTCTGTCACAGTAATCATCACATTGTTCTGTCTGTAGCATCACAATGCAATTCTCTTATCATCATATTTCATTGAAGTTTTGGAAAACTCATCAAAATGTGCATCTGGGAGTTAATGGATGCTGGTAACCACGGTGAAAGCATCAGGGGAGGCTAAAACAATACACAGGACACATCCTGCCAACTTCTCAAAAATCCACAGGAGATTTACAGCTACCGAGTTACTGTTCAGCCCCCGGGATGACAAGCTAGTGCATGCAAGACTGAGTACAGAATACAAACTCTGTGTGGGTGAGGGACCTGCTATCAGACAGGTTCACATAAGAGTCTAGAGGGAACAGTGCATTAATGTCACATAGGGATTTTATGAAAATAAGATCTATGATTGTCAGTGACATCTAGCCATGAACACCATGAAAACCTTGGTTTCTATAACACGTACAACCACAAATATTAATGAAATACTTTGTTTCCTCATATAACTTCTGTTGAATATGGATATTATATTTATAAAAACATCACATGCCTACTATGTTTTAATTTAATGCTGCTAATTTTTATTCCAATACACTTTTCTTTTAAGATACATTCTCATATTTCCTGTTAACTTGTGAAAACTGCGTGTGAGAAGACATCTTGTCTGTCAGTTGAACAGCCACATATTCCACAGCTGTCTGTCACTGAAGATTCCGTTATACCTCATGTAGGTCGCTGTGCCTGGTTTGCCTGCAGATCATACTCACACTGTTTACTATGGAAATGACAGCAGTGTTTCAGAAGAATGTTGGGAGTGTGTCTTATTCCTTTCCACAGACCGTTTCCTGTTCTGTAGAGTGTACTACTGCTGAGCAATGTGCAATCTGAGTCTATCTCTACACCATTAAAAAAGGTCAATGTTTCCCTCCTTGTTAATCTGCAGACTTACTGCAACTCCGGGGTTTTCAAGATGGAATCCAGTATTCTCAGAACAATTCAACTTGGCTGTTTGGCAAGTGATTGCTAATGTGGGCTCTAACATTAGGTAGTAGATATAATTTTTCTTAGGGCAATTAGATTTCCATATTAAAATTCTTAGGAAATTGGTAAAAGTTGTATTAATAAACTTTTGTTTTTATTATTTGACATTTTCCTACATTTATATAATGACTAATGACAATTTTCTCCCCCTCATTATTCTTTCATATCTACCTCCCTTTTCCACTTGAACCTGCCCCTCTCTCTCTCACTTTAAGTACTTTATGTATATGTGCCCCAGTGAGTTTAATTAAGTTCTTGCCAGAACATGAGTAGGAGGTAATTTATTGAAGCAGGGGCAATTTATCATTAAGTTTTAAAACACAATTACATAGATTCCTTAAAGGGAGGAATATGTACCTAGAAAATATAAGGTGTAAATAGCAATGGAAAAAAAAAGATTTTTGCCATATTTGCAATCTGGCATGTAAAGCTTTGTTATTTGTAGCTATTTTTCACAAAAGTCAAAGCAATTAATTTTAGAAAGGAACAAAATGAAAGAAAGAAGTAAAAAAAAGTGTAAAAGAAAAAGATTGTTCTTGGAAGAACATGAAATTCTCCAAAGCTCAACTCTTATTTTGATATTTTATCCGTTGAATGATGCATGCATCTGCATTTTATTTATAGGAAACTTTTCCTTCAGTGTTGAAATTCTGGCATCACATTGATTTTATTTCATTCGCTTTTAGTTTTAAAATATTGGATAAACAGTGGTAGTTTGTCATGTTCAGTTCATACTTCTAAAATTACACAGAAGCCAACAGACAGTGCTATATCAAGAACAGTTTCTACTACATTTTCTGAACTCTCTGATGTCAGTTTTAGCTTTACAGCTGTACACCATTCAGATAATTAGGGATTTAATACACTGAAAAGATGCTAAGGCTTACTTTCAAGTTCCTGTCCATTGTTAGCTGTCCCACCATCCTAAGTCTTTTCATAGCTCTTAACTGAATGAGATTTTAGATCAAGTGGGATCTTGACTGGTTCATACTTGTCCTAAGACAGAGAGGAATTCACAAAAGCTTCTGGGCATTCTCACTAAAAGCAGTTTCCTTTTCCCTTCCCAAGGCACTTTGTATTCCAGCTGCAATCTCTTTGAAGTACCCACTTTCTGTACCTTTCCTGAAATCTCAATTTCCCACCTTCCTCCTTGTTTTGCACTTAGGATGCAGGAGACTCTTCAACCAGAAGGCTGTAATGATGTAGTGCTCTGAGCATGGAGCTTTCTGCTCTCCAGATGTCCCTGCTAATGGGCTTCATCCCACAAGTTGTGAGCACTACATGTGGGCTCCTGTAAGACAGTGGGTGGAATCTGATTTTAGCTGAATGTGGGATACCCTGATAGTAGTGCAGTGTTTTGCCAATATGCTTCTGCAAAGACACTTCCAGTTGGTGATACCTGACTATGCTTACATTTACCAGAACCCAAAGAAGAGTAAAGATTACACTTTCTTTCTGAAATTTGTAAAGATAAAGTTTTTTCTTTACTACGTATTTTTTTAAATATTTTATTGGATATTCTCTGTATTTACATTTCAGATGTGATCTCCTTTCAGACAATCCCATATCCCCTCTCTCTCTCATAGCCTCTATGAAGGTGCTCCTTCTCCCAACCACCCTCTCCTATCTCAGTGCCTCAGTGTTCCCCTACACTGGGAGAACGACCAAAGGCTTCTGCTCCCGTGATGCCAGAGAATTCTATGTTCTGCTGCATTTGCACCTTGGAGCGTGGGTCTCTCCATGCGAACTCATTGGTTAGTGTTTTAGTCTCTGGGAGCTGTGGTGGGTTTGGCTAATAGATAATTTTGTTCTTGCCATGGGGTTACAGAATTAAAGAACATTCCACATAAGCATGAATACAGAGTAAACACATTAAGATGTAAGTTATTCATTACTGTGAATGTAAAAACTCCTATTTTACTTTATGTGTGTCAAAATGAAAAATACTCACCTTAGAGTCACATTTATTTTGACATTTGAATAATGTCATCAGTTTTCACTATGTTAGATCTGAGACTGCTTCAAACACACAAAACCTGATGACATTATTCAAATGTCAAAAGGACCCACACGAAACATGTCTTCTGCACAGGTATTTGTGGAATGCCCAGCCTTCAGGATGTAAGTCAATCTAACGAACCCCTTAACAGTATCCAGACTTAGGCATTTTTGTTATATTATTGAAACATACTGGTGCTTTTTTGTGTAGCACAATTAATTAATTAATGGATCCTATCTAAAATCTTATAAGAGAACTACTATTCAGTAGATAAAGTATACACACACACACACACACACACACACACAAATAACAATGTTTGTCTTGTTATATTTTTATTCATAATTAAATTAGACAAAAATAAAATATTTTCATATAAAAAACAAAGAACAAAAAGAACTGCCTGAAAACATTATTTACTCTAGAATTCATTGCTGATTAGCAGCAAATTTACTATTTTGAGATCAATAAAGAATTTATTTAATAATGCACATACTGAATGAGTAATTTAGCATATATGTTTATGGTTTACCAAATTCAGTCAGTGAAAACAAAATCTAAGAGTTGTTTAATGAGAAGATTGGAAGACACTGGGCTTGAAAACACAAATGCAAGAAAGTAGAGGGTATGATCTGCTATAGTAGGGTTTGTTAAACAGTGTGGGACAAATGATGCTTGGAAAAGTGACCTTGCTTTGAAAGAATGGGGATCTTATATAAATCTATGCAACCCCATGTACAAAGCTGCAGGTGGCTGTGGATTCTTACAACTGAAGTGCTGGTCAGGAGCACTGGAAACAGAAGCATTACTGGAAAACACTGAGCAGCCAGCAGAGCTGAAAAGCAGCTCCAGTCCAGACCCTGTCTAAAGGAATGTGTCAAATAGTAAGAGGTACAAGAAAAAGACTGACATAATTTTCTGGTCTCTGCATGTGCAATGCAAGTATTCTCCCACACATGTAGGAAATCGATAAACTATGTACACACACACACAGACACACAAATACACAGAGACACACAGACACACACACAAACACACAAGCACAGAGGGACAAATACGAAATAAACAATAAAATAAAAATGAAACTAAGTGAATAGAGTGGTAGTTATTATTTTTCTGAAAAGTTCGTAGTTAAATCTGATCACTCTGTATAATATTACTTCTGTGTGGTGTAAAGTCTTACAGCAGTGTTTTGAAAATGTAAAAATTTATCTGAATCTTAGATTCATGAACCTTAATTTTTGTTTGTTTTTTGCTTTCTGTTGCATTGAAAGATTTTATTCTATTTATTTTTCTTTCTTTTCTGGTGTTTAGTTCGGTTCTTTTTCTGGATTTTTAGTTTTTGGTAGAGGGTGTCATTAGGTAGAGCTTATTGTAGTGGAAACCACTATGTAACAAAAACGGTGCCTTCAGTTTGCAGTAATAATTCTGCCAATGACTCCCAGTTGTTGAGATTATAGATTTTTAAAGTATTCTTAATTTTATCCATATATTTTAATTTACTGATTTTTTATAGTTGCCGGGTATCTTCAAATCTTCCTAGAATAGTCCAAAAAAAAAAAAAATCACACTATGAATAAAGAAAGCTGAAAAATAATCTGAAACATAGGAATATAGAAGCAGCTACTTTGTTTCTTCAACAAAGCACAAAAAAATTCTGTATCAAGTATGTCATGCACAGGGAAGTGAGGATGATTGAAACAGTTGTTAATGCAGAGGAGAACATTCCATAACCTGGAACCTGGCAATAAAAAGAGGAAGATGTAATGTTTCACTTGTGAGTGAATTTCACAAGGAGACTTTTTGCTCAGGGTTGATTAATGGAGGGGAAATATTTGAAGAGATGCTGTATGAGCAAGAAATTTACCTCTTTATAAAATGTTTTAGGAAACTGGCATTAGTATTGATTTCAAGTTGAAATGGATGATTTAGAAAGAATAATGATTAAAGGTGTTTTGATCCTTAATCAAATAATTGAGATGCAATTTTTCATAACATTCTATAATCATTTATTTGCCTATTAAGTGTTTTTCCTCACTGCTGAGTTGTTCTCTAGTTAGTGCCCCTTGTTACATAATTATTATTGTTAAACACACACATATATGAATTAATAAATAATTACATTCTGTTAAATTTATATTTTGATTAAATTTAGGTGCATGAATAATGAATCAGGAGGCTCTTCCCAGATGAAGGCTGACTCTCCTGCTCTCATCAATTATGAACTACTTGTAACCCATTTGAGACTGGGGTCTTCCACTATACGCCTCCCTTTGATGCTAACATTTCAACTGCCATTGTCATTATCCAGGTAGTGTTTAGGAAGCATATTCTTTAAAGTTCATGAGAATTATTATTTTTTTGCTTGCATACATAAAGAACATAATTGCTCAGCAAATATCTGATTTATCTGGCTCTTAGACTATTTTCCCTTTCTATAATATTTTCTAAACCTGAGGTGTAAGTGTTGTGCTACAGATATATTAATTGGTTGGACACCTATAATTAATGATTCTATACATTTTGGAAAGATATGAATTTTTATAATAAATGAAGCTTTGCTACAACTGTATCACACACACCCACACACACACACACAGAGAGAGAGAGAGACAGAGAGAGAGAGAGAGAGAGAGAGAGAGAGAGAAAGAGAGAGAAAGGGAGATATTAGATACCCATGTTCACCATGCCTTAGTCTAAAACAAAAACACTTCTCCACTGCTGGTGGGGTTGTAAACTGTTATAACCACTCTGGAAATCAGTCTGGTGGTTCCTCAGAAAAATGGACATAGTACTACCTGAAGACCCAGTTATTCCACTTCTGGGCATTTACCCCAGAGAAGCTCCAACATTCAACAAAGATGCATGCACCACAATGTTCATAGCAGCTCTATTTATAATAGCCAGAAGCTGGAAAGAACCCAGATGTCCTTCAGTGGATGAATGGATACAAAAATTGTGGTAGATTTACACAATGGAGTACTACTCAGCTATCAGAAACAATGGCCTAATGAAATTCTTAAGAAAATGGTTGCATCTAGAGAATATGATCCTGAGTGAGGTAACCCAGTCACAAAAGAACAGACATAATATGCAGTCCCTGTTAATGAGATAATAACCCCAGAAAGCTCTGAACACCCCAGAAACAACCCACAGACTGTGTGAAGTTCAAGAAAAAAGAAAAAATATATTTTAATTAAAATAGAACTATATCACATCCTCCTTTCCTTCCTACAGCCCCTCCCAGTTTCTCTCCTATCTCCTCAAATTAATAACCTCTTTTCCTATATTATTGTTACATATATATATATATATATATATATATATATATATATATGTGTGTGTGTGTATGTATATATACCCACAAATACTTAATTACAACCTTATAAAAATGTATTCATATACTTTTATGCAAAAATTCTTACAAATCTGTACATTTATCTTTGTTTTTTAAAATAAAGTTTAAAAAAATTAGACAAATAGTAAACCATAAAGACAACTGTAACTAATTCAAAAGTAGTGTCATAAAGTCTGAGTCATGGAGAAATAAAATAGTAAACACATTGTTGAGTTAAACTTGACAATTGCTAATTTGCCAGAGGCTGATTAAAAGATTATATGTGATATGTCTTTCTAGGAATCCCAAGGTTATTACCGGAATAATTTTAAACAACAAGAGTACAAATTAAAGGGAATCAGAAACAAGTTTGTCCCTGAAGATAAAAGGTCGGAGGTGATGTATACAATTTTAGTTTTTTACGTTATAAACACTGTAGTGTGTAACATTGTCATTACAAGCTTCTGGAAAGGATTATTGCAGAGCAGATGCAAGTCTCTCCTGAATAGAAGAGATGATCCATTAAGCACATTAAGCACACTGCAAGGGGTCTGTGTTCTACTCAATAACTACCAGAAGTTTAAGGAATGGGATGTGGCATGGAAAGGGGGGAACTCGAGTAAGGGATGTGAGAGGATGGCTTCTTTTTTTTTTTGTGACAAATCTTTTTAGGTATTCAGTGTGTTTCTTTGTCGGCAGTTTCCTTACAAAACGTTGGAGCTGTATGAAGGTGCTATGTCTTGGTTTATGTTAAATAAAATTCTGAAAGTTTCGTGTGAGGGGCTATGCATAAAATTTCCTGCTGTGAAATATCTGTCATAAAAAGAGGTCTCTGGAAATCTGGGAATTGCCCATAAGGGCTGCCTTAGATGATCAAAAATCTGTTTTAGTCAAAGGATTTGGTCAGTGGGTGCCTGGCTGAAGATCTGTTAGGTCAGGTTACAGGATTCAGCAGGTATTGGTGTGAGAATTTTGAACACATTTTGCTAAGATGCTTAATAGTACAAAAGTTCAACATTTTTTTCTCTTACTAATGATATCCCCTACACTAGTATGTTTTTTTAATAATATGAGTGTTTCATTGCAATTATCTTCATAAAAATGGAAAAGAAATGAACACTTAAAACATTACAGATACATGGACTAAGAGGGGTTGAATTGTGTCACAGTGCCCCAAGTCTACATCCACAATCCTATCCAGTGATCACAAACAATATTTATGGGCTATCTTCTAAAAATCTGACTAGACAAACCATAAACTGTAGAGATATAATGTTAATGCTGAAACTTTAAGAAATGACCATGCAGGAGGAAAAATGTTAAGCACCTTGGCATCCCCTACACTGGGAAAAACTGGACCAAAGACTCCTCTCATTGACGCCAGAGAATGCTATCTTCTGCTACATATGCACCTGGAGCAGGGTCTCTTCGTGAGAACTTATTGGTTGGTGTTTTAGTCCCTGGGAGCTGTGGTGGGTTTGGTTAGTTGATCATTTTGTTCTTCCTGTGGGGTTGCAGACCCTTTAAGCTCCTTCAGTCCTTTAGCTCCTCCATTAGGGTTCTCATGACAATTCTGATAATTAACTGTGAGCATCCTCCTCTGTATCTGTATGGCTCTGGCAGAGCCGCTGAGGCGGCATCCATATCAGGCTCTCGCTAGCAAAGCTTCATTTTTTAACGATCAACAAAATGTCACTTCTTCTTTGAGCATCCAAGAAATACAAAGAAATAAATCACATTGGAGAAAGTTTCATGGCACTGTGACATGCAACAAAGAAGAAAGGAACATTTAGTAATAAGGACATACTGGACATGAATCAGCTTTCAGGGACTACAGAACAAAATGACTTATTATGAGACATGCCTCTTGTCTTTCACATAAACTGACTACAGGAAGATTCAAATGAAACAGAATTATTGAACAGTAAATTATTTAAAAGTCTAAATATATTCCCCAGTTACTCCAATAACAATAATCTTACTATTTGACACCATGACTGAAGTTATATACACAGAATTGTGTTTAAAAATAAGATCAGCTGTGTTCAGAACTTCATGTGTGTGTGTATGATTATGTTCATCCATACTGCTGTGATGAGAATGGAAATCCACAACTAAAGATAGTGATTTCAAAAATGGAGTTGTTTCCCTGACTTTGCACCACTCAATAAGTCAGTGTTATGCATGAGGATTTGACAAGTGGTACCAAAGGTTGTGCTTTAATTCTACTAACTTTATAAGAGAATGACTAAGGATTGGTGAATGATAGTAAAGAAACAGAATATCAAATATGGCAGGAATTGGACTCTCTTAATAATGAAAAATATCATAACATAAAACAGTGATGATAAATGGGTAAAACTTTGTTTTGTCCATAGTGCATTCTAGAAGTGCTAGTTCTGTTACCTCATTCAGAATGGGAGAAGCAGTGGTCATGTCCTGGCAGAAGTACTCATTTATAACAAATTTATTACATAGATAACCTTGGAAAATTCCAGCACATAAATCCTCCTTGTCATTAAGTGCCCATGATAAGTTAAGAAGCCTGCTGGTTTCCACTATTGAATAAAGAAAGCCATGGCTCCATCAATTATAGTCAGGCTGAGTTGTGACATAACTGAAAGTGTCAGGCACTGGGTCAGCTGTAGACAGCTGTATGCAGTTGGTACTTTGCCTGTGAACTCAGAGGGCACAAACACATACAGCATATTTCTGTACTTGACTTTCTCTACAGAGAGAACACATGCGAGTATCACCATGGTAAATAAACTCTTGTGAGTTCACACAGAAGATCTATTACTCACAGCTCATGCTTTGATCAAAGCACATATTCAAGTGAATCATCAGAATGAAGTAGCTGTTATATTTGTGTTTGTGTTGACTTAAGAAGAAACTTTGTTCTCTATTCATTACCTAATAAGAAACTGTGTTTTATTTATTTACTCATGGTGAAACTTAAAATTGTCTACATTTAGTTTTAAAGTGAATCTCTTATATTTCCTTATAAAAGCTAATTGGCAATATTTTCAGATTCAAATGAGCATTAACTGCTGTGTCTGTCACCAAATTAACTAAAGACATTGTGCTCTAGTCATCTAGCTAGAACCTGCTATAGAATCAGCAGTCAAACATAACAGATCACTCATCTTGTGCTATTCACCCTAATCTGTGAGGGACACCGATGGGAGAAGGAAGGGAAAATGAATATGATCAGCTATTGGGGGTGTTGGAAACAGAAGAGAAGACCTGAGGGACAGCATAAAGAATGGAAATATGTATACTCAGAGATTGGGAGGTAGAAAGAGCATGTAGAATGTACCAGAGATCTGGGAGATAAAAATGCTCAAGAGAACTAGTAGAGTTCACTTCCAATAGAAAGATGGAGAAGATGGACTTAATCCTGGAGAGACATGAGAAAACAGGGAAGGGGGAGGCCTATTAAGGGAGAGCACCTTCTCAGAGGCAAGGGTGGAGGAGTGAGATTATAAATAGCAGAAGGGGCAACTGAGAGGTAGACCAATGGCTAGAATGTAAATACATAAAATAGTAAATAAAAAATAGAAGAAAAGTATATGCTAACATTAAAGACTGACAATCTTAAGATTTTAGCTCTGTACTCATTATTCTCCCTATGGTCAGAATCACTTCACTGTGTTACACCAATGGTATGTATCAGTCTTACATTTTCTGAAGTTTTATAAATGGTCTAAGTGTCAAACTTATGTAAACAATATCATATATGAACTTCGATAATATCACCTCATTTAGTTTTAGCAACTTTATATCATGGTATCAAGTTCTTTCCCTCTTTTGTATCTATAAAGACCTTTGCTAGTATTCTTTGTAAAAAAAATATTGTTATTTTTGTGTCCAGATAATTTCATCTGTACTCTGACAGGAAGGGCCATCACATTACCTGTAACTGGAATTTTAGATGGTTTCAAGCACACATGGGGATCACAGGAACTAGTTTCAGATACTCTGGAAGAGCAGCGAATGCTGTCCACAGAGGAAACATCTCTCAGTTCCCATCATATGCTTTTTGGGAAAATAGAAAAATGCAGCCATCATCAAAAATGAAAATGAGATGCAATTTAAATGAAAAATAAAGCTGTAGCTATTACTGTATACTTTGAATTTGTAATATATTGAAATTCTCTTAAAATAAACTTGGATTTGGTTTATGAGAAGATTTTACCATACAAAATGAAATAACTTGAACAAATTATACTGCATGGATTTAACCAAAATGAGCTAAAAGAAATCTAATTGCTTCTTATAGATGTAATTCTAAACTTTAACATGTGGAAGTAAATATTAATAATCACAAATATTAAAAATGGTATCTATGTTGTATATAATAAATAACCCTTGAGCAGTTAAATTTCATTCCATTTATAGAAAATGTGAGTGATTCAATATCAAAGGCAGGCAGTGTTTCATATAAAGTTGCATTTAAAGTACAAAGCATTGTTGACATAGAGGATGTGGATAAAATTAAATGTTGAAGGTAGAGTTAAGCTAATTAGTAACAGTATCTCAAAAGTAAAGAAAGACTTTGTCTCATTAAAGTTGTTTAAACAGGTTTGAGTATGTTCTCTAATAGCCTATTTTACTGTGAAATCTTTATCAAAGAGATTATCCAGAAACAAATTCTTTCCAAGTACCAAACTATGGAAAATATATTTGGTATATATGTAACTGCACACAATAAAATATCATGTTGTCTTACTGAATTGTCATATAAGTTTAGTAAGGGGCGAATAAAAACTACTGAAAAAATAATTGGTAGCTATTCACATTCCTGAAACAGGAGGGCAGGGGTTTTGGATCACCCACTGCTATGTGATAGACTCTAGCTCAATTGCCAACACGCATAAAGTAGAAAAGAGAGCAAAGGATCAAGGGTAAGAGAATAGAAGGGTAAAGGAGTAGAAGAGGACTAGGAGGTAGCAAAAGAATGAGAAAAAGAAAAAAATAGATATAGAAGAAGAGGGGGAGGACAAAGAATAGGATGTGGAGGAAGAGAGGGAGAAGGATGAAGAGAAAGAAGAGGAGCAAGAGGAGAGGGATGGAGAGGAGGAGTAGAAAGAGAGTTAAGTAAAGGAAAAAGGGGAGTAGGAAAAAGAAGGAAGAGGAAGATGAAGAAATAGTAAGAGATAAAAATTCTTTAAGGTTTTGCAACTATGGAAACATTAATGGTCAACACTACAGACGTTGTGCTGTGTTTACAGATAGGAACCCAGCATGGCTTTCCTCTGTAAGGTTCTACTAGCGACTGACAGATGCAGATACAAAGAGCCAAGCATTGGACTGAGGTACAGGACCCCTATAGAAGAGTTTGTGGACCCATTGAAGGAACTGAAGGAGATGGCAACCCCACAGTAATGATAACAGTGCCAACTAAACTGGACTTCTGGAGTGTCCCAGAGACTGAGCTACCCATTAAAGAGCATATGTGGGTTGGTGCATGGTCTCTGGCAGTATAGGGCTACCTTGTCTGGCATCCGAGGATGAGGATGTCCCTAATTCTGTAGATACTCGATGCCCCAGAATGGGAGGACTCTGAGGGTGGGCCACACACTCTCAGAGGAAAAGGAAGTGGGGAATGGGGGGAAGAATCTGCTAGAGCAAACTAGTAGGGCAGGCAACATTTGGATAAAAATGTTCAGTCAGACAAAGGAATTGTATTGGTTAGAGGCTGTAGCTACACATTGGGAGAGTATCTTATTAACAAAAATAAAACAGCTTAAAGATGGACAAGGTTGTGTTAAGAGGAGGATAAAGACTATTCTCTCCTTTTTTCAGTTGACATATCTCTTTGTAGCTAACCTCAGCTTGTATCAAGTTGACAAATCCAAAACAATAAGGATACATAATTACACTTGTGTTGAAACTGGGAGGAGCAGGCTCAGGGAAGTAAATGATGGCTACTGATCTATTTTCTATCACTTCAAAGATTTTTTGTTCTTTAGATCAATGGAACACTAACTGTTGTAACAAACTAGCAAATACTCATTTGCTAGGCATTTGAGAAACAACATAGTCATGCAAAACTAAATTATACTGCAGCTTCCCTGTACTTGGATTTTATCTGGAGACACACATTTAGCCTAACACTATTTGCTATCTCCCCAAGATATACAGAACATTGTGGTTGTCTGCCATCCTTGAAATTTATATTCTTACACACACACACACACACACACACACACACACACACACACACACACACTAAACACAGAGAGACACTGACAAATAGAGAATCGGAGATAAGAATGACAGACAAAGACAGAGTCAGAAAGAGACAGAGAGAGAGGAGAGAGGAGTCAGGGGAGAGGGAGAAGGAGAGAGAGAATAGTAATATTTGATTTTATTTTTTGGAATTTTCAAGGTAAACTTGAAAAAATATAGAATTTTTTTATATCAAGGACATACAATTTAATAATTGTGAAGCATAAAATATCTATAGCTATAATAGTCTTTAAAGAAAAATAAAATTAGGTTAAAGTAAATGGAGTCTTTATTCACTAATATGGTATGTTTTGCTACATAACCCAAGGCTGGCCTTGAAGTCTAGGTTTTCCTGCTTAACCTTCTGTGTCCTTAGACTACAAGTGATCTGCCACCATACTTGACTGACAAGTGAGGTTGAAATGACTTGGTCCAGGTAATAGAGTGCAAGTCCTGGACTCATTGTGCTCTGATAACACTGAGTAACTTTGCAATTATAATTTTGTGCTAATAAGAAATGAAGCATAAGGCGTCCTAGGTAGAACAATGGAGACAAAAATAACCTCACTCACTAGGGCAGCAAAAGCTAATTATTAATATGCCTGCTGGGATTCCAACTTGTGTGATCCATGTAATGTCAGGCTTAGGTATTTAATCTTATGTTGCTAAATTTCATAATTATAACAAAGCATTTACTCTTGACTTTGATTGAACAATGAGTAAATAAATGTAGTGTTTTGGGATTTATAAATTTCAAAAATTTAACCCCAAATTTTACATTTGATGGTCATTGGTTTTTGTTTGTTTGTTTGTCTGTTAGTTTTCCAAACAAACTAACTTTTCTGAACCCCACTTAGTATTTCATCATATCAAATAACTTAAAGTATTTTAAGCCATGATTTATGATCTAATGTTTTATGGCTTTGGTCCTCAATTGAACATTTAACAAGTGTTAGAACTGTTGTGTAAGAAAATATTTAAAAAGTGATAGAAAATATGAACACCATTTTATCAAGTTGATGAAATATTTCAGGATTTATTAACCTAGAATCATAATATTTTATCATATTTGTGGCAAGGTGATTCGCATACGTTGAAGAGTTTCACCTCCAATCTGTTGAATTTTAACCATCAGCATTTGCAAATTATGCTTCATTTCATACATATATATGTAGATTAATATTTGAAAAAAATTTAAAAGTACAAATTTTACACATGATGAGCACTATTTTTGTTTTCTATATAAATTAACAGATATAAACATATATTAATGCAAATATATGGAAAGAAAATAAAGATTTCCAAGGTCCACAGGTCTTTTAAAAAGTGTAGTAGATTTTAAACCAAAACACATTTAAAGAAACAGCAATTTCATATGAAGTCACAGTCTTCATTTCATAAAGAACAGGAAGTGTTATTATGAAGCCACAAACCAAGAAACGTTATAGATTTGTACCAACCAAAAAAGGTGGTAGTGAGAACATGCCTTTTTCAGGGCTCAACTTCGGAATCTTTATAATTTTGAGGGAGTAACTACATTATTTTGAGATAGGTTTCATGTGGTGTGTTATTACCGGAATTCTTTAACTTTGAATCACCTTAATATCATTCAAATAGAAGTCAACATGAAAAAAAATTGAGCCTCTCAATATGATTTCTAGGCACAAGTCCATGTACCGGTCATGTTCAACCTCAATTTGTTAAAAATAAAGAACATGTCTACCTTCTATAAATGTGTTTCCATAAAAAATTCAGGATGACTTTTCTTTACATTCTCCTTGTTATTTTCCGTTTATTTGTTGATGCCAAGCAGTACTTGCTGACAGGAGCCTCATATAGCTGTCTCCTGAGAGGCTCTGCCAGACCTTTGCTGATACAGATGAGGATGCTTGCAGCTAACCATTGGAATGAGCACAGGGAACTCAAAGGAGGAATTTGGAGAAGATGTGAAGGAGCACAAGGGGTTTACAACCCCATAGGAAGAACATTGATATCAACCAACTAGAAGCACCAGAGGAACTAAACTACCAATCAAAAAGTACACATGGAGCTGGGAGGAGGGACCCATGGCACCATGGTTTATCTCTTTACCAGTCCTGAGGTCTCACTCCTCAGACCTGACCCTGATACAGAGCTGCTCGCACCTCTGGTGCCCATTTTGAGCCACCATGGCCCAACTCTTCGGCACAACTTCCTTCCCTTGGCGGTTTTCTACCGCCTGTCCTCTACCTCTGTTCCGAGGTATTTCTGTACACCAAAATCCTACACAAACACAACTCTAAAGCCCGATAGCTTTTCATGCAGGTTTATATGTTCAACTCTCAATTTTCAAATCTTCTATGCAAAATATTGCATTAAATAGACAAATATACAAACTGCCCTTCAATATGAGATATTAGACCTGTAAAATCCTTAATGTTCATAGCTTCTTAACATCAATAAATCCCATGTGGGTCCAGCTTGGGAAGCTCCATGTTGCCAAGAACTCTAATCTCTGTCCTCTTTGCCCTCTCTCCTTCCCTCGCCCTACCCAGTCACTGGCTTTCCTTTATTTTACTAATTAAAATGGGAAAGTTCACCTGATTAGGCAGCCCTTCTTTGGGAAGTGGAATTAACATTAAAATACAAACAGCTTCAGTACAATTTACACATCTTATCCTGCATTGGGTTGGGAAGGCCCTTGGTCTTGTGATGGTTTGATGCCTCAGTGCTGGGGAATTCTAGGGTGGTGAGGCAAGAGTGGATGGTTGGGGAGGAGAGCATCTTCATATAAGCCAGGGGACAGAAGATGGGATAGGGAGTTTGCAGAGAGAAAACCAAAAAAAGGATAACATTTGAAATTAAAAACTTAAAAAAAATAAATAGGTAAACAATAAAAATTGCAAAAATTGTTATTCCTTTTCATCATAATCATAATCCTAAAATATTGTCTCATTGAAAACTAGGTTTACATTAAACTAGCTATAAAATTACACATGGAAGAAAATTCATGATGCAGTTTTTATAGAAAGATAGTAAAATAATTAGTTTCTGTCAATACCTGTATTGAGAATGCTTAATGTCGATTAGAATTTTTTTTCTGTTATTGATTTTTTATTGAATATTTTATTTATTTACAGTTCACATGTTATCCTCTTTCCCACTTTCCCCTCCAGAAACCCCCTATCCCATCCTTACACCCTCCTGCTTTTATGAGGGTGTTCACATATTTCTCTAATACAAAATGTCTATATGTGGTTGTAGTTACATATGATATTGAATAGAAAGGAGTTCCCATGTTGCTTCATGCTCAATTGATATTGTCACACGTGAAGATCTATGAGCTTCTTTTCAATGATGGCTTCTATTCAGTGTGGGACCTGTAATAGTCTGAGATGTATGTCATGGTAATATCTTATACAGAATGTTTTTAGGAATCGGAGATGAAATGCTTCAGCAACATAAAGGATACATGTAGAGATGTTGAACCATTCATTCTAGTCTATTAAGCAAAAATGGACAACATATAATGGAAAGTGCTGTTTGAAACCATACCAAAATATCATTATTTTATGAAAGTATTTTCATATTTACAGCTTAAACTAGAGTAGAGTTATCACAACCTACAGAAGCAAAAAGATGAGCTGAGTCCATTTTTCCTCTCTCTCTCTCTCTCTCTCTCTCTCTCTCTCTCTCTCTGTCTCTCTCTCTGTCTCTCTGTCTCTCTCTCTCTCTCTCTGTCTCTCTCTCTGTCTCTCTCTCTGTCTCTCTCTCTCTCTCTGTTTTGAAAACAAGAGTATATCTTTATTTTTTAACTTTTTATTGAATATTTCATGTATTTACATTTTAAAGTTATCCCTTTTCCTGGTTCGCCCCTTTCCCACTTACCTCTGCTTCTATGATGATGCTCCCCCTCCCACCCACCTACTCTCACCTCAAAACCCTGGCCTTCTCTTCTACTTGGAAACAAGCAGGACCAAAGGTTTCTCCTCTCATTGATGCCAGACAATGCCAACCTTTGCTACACATGTTTCTAGAGCCATGGGTCCCCAATATGTATTCTTCTGTTGGTGGTTTAATGCCTGGGAGATCTAGAGGGGTCTAGTTGGTTGATATTGTTCTTCCTTTGGGTTGCAAACCACTTCAGCTCCTTCAGTTTTTTTCTCTCACTCCTCCACTGGGTTCCCTGTGCTCAGTCTGATGGTTAGCTGCAAGCCAAACCTAGGGATCTAGCCCATATGCAGCCAACAAACCCAGTCACTCTTGCTGATGCAATGAAATTTACCTTTAGAAGCATGATGTATGTGTCACCAACAATGTTCAAGCATTTAAAATGTTCAAGTAGGAATGATTTCTATTCTTTATGTGGGACTGAAGATCTTTGAACAATATCTATACTACTGTAAACATGCAAACATTTGATATTATTGTAGTAGGCTGGATACTTACCCTAGATATAATATTGCATAGCACTTTGGATTCTAAGAAAATTTTATGAGATGACTAATTTGTCTATCCTGATATATATCCAGTTTTTAATTTTTTTTATTTTTGGAATTGTAGCTGTTTCCATTTTCTAATCCTAAAAAATCTCTAGGAATACAAAAAATATAAGCACTCTGGGTCCATATGCTTATGTGATCATTATAGAATTTAAAAAGAGCTGTGCCAGAAGATTCATCATGGTTCTTGTACTCTATTATCTCAAGAATATTTTCATAAGCCTTGAAAATTACTGCAGGGAGCATATTTGGCCCTAATATATAATATAAAATCACAAATATTTCCTTCTTCATTATTAATGCCACTGTTCCTAAGCTTTCACGGTTAGGCTCAAAAGATCAGATGTCAAATCTTTGTTTTATTTGCCTGGTTTCCATAGTAATCCACATTGATTCCAACTAGAGTCGTTATCTTGTTGGTTGGTCAGTCTTTGTAATATAAAATATTTAAGATCCATTTCATCCTTGCTTTTATAACCTCAGTTATTTGCTTGATATCAGAGAGTGCTGTGTCCCATTTCATCTGACTTCCCTGCATTCATTGTTTTCAGGAGATCAGTTCTGTGTCCTTTTTACTATTGTTTGTTTGGTTTCTCATTTTCTAAAAAGCTTTGGGTTCTTTTTTTATTCTGTCATCAGAGTAACCATCTAAGCTTTCCATTTCAAAGTAAATCCCCAACATTTCTTGTCTGGAGATTTGACTGGGAAACTCTCACCACTGCCTGTGCCCTAGTTCTAATTCAGACATCTATGAATCCTCCATTGATCTTCACCTGGCAGGCTGCAGTGCACACGTCAGTGACCTTCAGCTCCTTTGTCTTCTCCTGCAGCCATTTATGTCATAGGGAACCTGGCCATTCAAACACAAAAGGCATTTATCTCACCTCCTTTCTGTCTAAGGCTACCCTTGTATGCAATATTATACATTACCAATAGAAGACAGAGATAGGCAGCTCCCTGTTTACTTAAATATGAAACTAAAGAATTGTGTCACTATTAACAATACTTACTAACTAAATTATGATTCTATCTATGCACATAAATAAATACGTGGATTTTAATTATTTACATATGTTATTTTAGATTTGAACTGGTAACAAGAGTAGGATATGTTACCTACAATTAAATTTAAAGACAAAATTTAAGTATAATTTGAAATAATCTTTCTCAGTGAACTAATTATTTTATTCTACTATTCATATCAGATGGAATTATAACTAGCATCTGTCAAGATGAAACTTCTGAGTATGTAAACCAGTAAAACAATACAAAATAAATTAAAACACAAGGAAGAAGAATTTAGAACAAGTTAGAAATCAGGAAAATCCCAATTTCAGAAAGAAGGAAAAACATTGTAGTTATATAAATTACACATATTGTGATGGGGAAAAGTCAGTATTTTATCCAAGTTTAAGGGACAGAAAAGTTATTCTAATTAATTAATTTATTTATGTATCATGTACATCTATCTCCCCCCCCCCCATTGAGACCCTATTCCCTATCCTCCTCCCTATCTCCTCTGAGAGGTGTAGGCTCCCCTGGGAGGTCTTTCTTCAACCTCCTAGCATCCAGTCTCTGCCAGATTAGGCGCATCCTCTCCTGCTAAGGCTAGACAAGGCAGCCCTGTTGGGTAACACATACTACAGTCATGCTACAGTTTTAGGGAGAGCCTTCCTTGTAGTTGCTGGAGACCCAAATGGAGATTGAGCTACACATTTGCTGCATAAGTGTCAGGGTTCTCATTCCAACTCTTGTGTTATCCTTGGTTGGTGACTCAGTTTGTGGGAACTAGCAGAGGTGCAGGTTAGTTGACTCTGTTGATCCTCCTATGGAGTTGAAATCTACTTCAGGACCTTCAATTCTTCTCCCAAATTTCCCATAAGAGTCCCTGACCTCCATCCAATGTTTCACTGTGGCTATCTGCATCTGTTTGCCATTTCCTGGATAGAGTCTCTCTGAGGACTGTTATGGTATAAGACTGTCTGCAAGCAAAAACAGAATATCATTATTAATGTCAGAAATTGGTGTTTGCCCATGGAATGGCATTCCAATTGGGCCAGTTATTGGTTGGCCAGTTTTTCAGTCTCCAAATTTCTTTTGCACAGGACAAATTTTCAATCTAAATTTTTGTGAGTGATTTGTGTCTTTATCCCTCTAATAGAGATTGTGGTCTTGCCTGGCTACAGGAGGTGGCTTCTTAAGGTTGCCTATTCCACAGTGTGACATCTCAGCTGAAGTCATTGACTACTGGGAGACTTCCTATAGATTCCTTAGCTGGAATTCCGTACTGCTGGAAGCTGAAGATTCTCATTCATTCTCCTGGCCCTCTGGGTCTCTTTTCCTCTCTCACCTATTTCCAATTGCACTCCCCATTTACTCTCCTACCTACTTTTCTTCCTCACTTTGCCTCCTATGACTATTTTATTACCCCTTCTAAGTGTAGTTCAACATCTTTGCTTGGACCCTCCTTCTTGTTTAATTTCTTTGAGTCTGTGAGGTGTATCATGGGTGTTCTATGCTTTATGGTTAATATTCCTTTATCAGTGAGTACACGCCACGTATGTCCTCTGGGTTTCCTCACTCAGGATGTCCAGCCTGTAATCTCATAATGTCCTTTCAAATCATGTATGTTTATAATAATATATAGTTTAATCATTGTATTATATATCTGGCATAAAAATAAGCAGGGTAAAATTTATCAGTATCCTAACAAATCAATAAAAGGAAATTAAAGTCAAAGTGAAAATTTTAATCTGGATTAATTTTTACTTTAAAATGCTGAAATTAATTATTTAAGTAAATGGACTACTCTTAAGTTGCAAGTGTACTCCTGTATTTTAGCTGTTACAGTAGTCTATGTTAAATTTTAATGAAGAACAACTTTTAGCACCAAGATATCCTAAGGGAACTTGAATTTGCTGAAAACAAGAAAATATTTGGATCTTCATCAAATGCTATATATAAGATGATTTCAAACACCCTTTAAGATCCTTCAAAGCCAATAAGTTAAGCTTTTGGAAGGCAAAATATTATCCCAGATTTCTAATCATTAATTTCATTAATTTTTATAAGTATTTTATTAAATACAGAGAAAAAATATACAACTTTCATTTAGATGATTTTTTAAAAGTAAAGAAAGGCAAGTTCTTTATTGGCAATGAAAAACCAGGAAACAACATTGCAATAATGGATATTTTTTCATCCCACAAGAAGAACCATGAAACTGAAATTTAATTCTCTGAAGCATTTCTGTTTCAATTGAGAAGGGGTCTCATGGGTCTAACCAAATTCTTTGATATTTTGTTTATAGAAATTTTGGTCCAATGCTTCTTTGAGATGTTACAGATAGTGACAAGGGTAAACTTGATATTTACTATGTCTTAGTTTATGTACCAGACAATATTAATTGAAGTTAAACTTGCATTCCACTTTGTTTCTTGTTATTTACCATGCTGCTTTGCAGGAATCTGGAAGTGTTTTAAAACTACAAACTAGCATAACCTTGTGAGAGATAATACAGGGGTTAAAGTAGCGGAAGTCATATTATTGATGTTTACTGAAACCTAGACATCTGCAAATTAACTTCCTCTGCTTCACAGCCATGAATAATAATTAGCTGATTATGTGGTAGATTTCTGGTAATCCTTTATTTTCATTAGGATAACTAACAGCAATCTAGCCTGTCTTGCACTCTAGAGCTTAAAGTCACATTCACAGTACAACAACGAATTTAAAAGGAATAATGCAAACCCCACAATTAAGACAGACCAAACATTGCACTTGTGTATGAGTCCCTGTCCCAACGAAGTATATTGTAGGAACTTGTATCTTTGCATCTCATTAGCAAGTGTCTTCATAATTTAACAATCACTATGATTATTATATTATTGTTGCGAATGCTTCAACGTTCTTTTTTTGTTCAAGTAAATTATGTAACCAAATTTTAAAATGTACGGAGTAAAGATGTCTACAGTATAATTTTTAATTAAATTTTAGCAACTTGTTTTTTTAGAAATATTAATATAAATAAAAGTATTAGTATTTTATCAAATGTGAAGTTTGTAAAAATAAATAAATAAATAAACAAACAAATAAATAAAATTTTTAGGCTGACAGTTTGTCCACATGACAGTATCCTTTATTTTACTGTAGATTTTTCATTTTTATGAGGTCATCTACATTACTTTTAGTTCTTAACGCTTCTATAAGAGGGCGAAGACCGAATGAGATCCATCCTATTCCCCACTCTCTCGTGCATTGGGTCCGGTTATTCCAGTTCTATTTTGTGGCTTAGATGCCATTTGACTTGAATTTTTTACAGGATGATAATTATGGATTTTTCTACATGCAGCCCTCAGTTTGTAAAACAATTTGTTAAAAAAGCATTCTTTTTTCACAGTGTGTGCTTCTAGTTTTTTTTATTAAGCTCTGTTGTTCATAAGTTTGTATATTTATGTCTAGATTTTCAGTTAAATTCCATTTATAAACATGTACATTTTTATACTAATAAATTATCCCTTTTTAGTAAAATTAAAATTACAAATGGTGGTACCTCTAGCACTTCTTTTATTGTTCAGGATTATTTTTGGAACCCTCTGGGTTTTTTCATTTGTTTGGAGTGTGTGTGTGTGTGTGTGTGTGTTTTTATATGAAGTTGATCATTGTTTTTTAATAATCTGTGAAGAGTTATGTTGTAATTTTGATGGAAATTGGATTGAATCTGTAGGTTGCTGTTTGTAGGATTATTATTTTTACTATTTTAGTTAGTTTTACCAATTTCTGATCATGGGGGAGACCATACCATAAATGTCTTCTTGTCTATCCCATAAGCGACAGATAATGCTGATGAGGATGTGGAACAAGGAAAACATTCATAAACTGTTGGTGAGAGTTCAAAATGTATAGCCACTATGAATATCAGTGTGTAATTTCCTCAAAACGATGACTTAACCCCAAAATGTGATTCTTCCTAATGTACCCCAAGATCCAGGTATTCCTCTCCTGAGATCATACACAAATTATACTCTGACTGCCTCAAGGATACTGGTTTAATTATCTTCATTGCTGCTCTATTTGTAATAAACAGACAATCAACTGATATAGATTTCCTTCTACAGAAGAATATGTAGAAAAAGTGTAGTCCACTTACTTTTAATTTTTAATAACTTCATTTTAAAAAAGAGATATGTACAGATTTTAAAAGCATTTTCAGCATAAAACTATATGAATATATTTTTGTCAATAACTGATTTTTTAAAAGTTTGATAGTATTAATTGAAATCTTACTAGTTCTCATTTATTAAGCATAAATTACATATAAAACAAAAAGTAACATATAAATAGTCAAAGTTTTCTTGATGTGTAAAGATTAAACATAATGACTTTTAAATAACAAGGATCTTAGCACTTGTATTATTGATGATTTAAAGTCTAGGTATACCCGACATTGAGAGGGTGCTATACGCTTATTTTTATTCTAAGAAGGATTGGTCTTCCTAGTTTTTGAGCATCATATGGTATGTGAGTTGTTTTTTTTTTTTTTTTTTTTTTTTTTTGAAAATTCAGTACTTTCTGGAGCTAGTATCCAACTATCAGTGACTGCATATTTTGTCTGTACTTTTGTGACAGGGTTACCTCACTAAGGATGATATTCTCTAGTTTCATCTGCTTTCCTAGGAATTTCATAAAGTCATTGTTTCTAGTAGCTGAGTAGTACTCCATTGTGTAAATGTACCACAATTTCTGTATCCAATATATACAAAGAACTCAAGAAGTTAGTTAAACTCCAGAGAATCAAACAATCTTATTAAAATATAGGGTACAGAGCTAAACAAAGAATTCTCAGTTGAGGAATATCTAATGTCTGAGAAGCACCTAAGGAAATGCTTGACATCCTTAGTCATCAGAGAAATGCAAATCAAAACAACACTGAGATTTCACCTCACACCAGTCAGAATGTCTAAGTTCAAAATCTCAGATGACAACAGATGCTGGTGAGGATGAGGAGAAAGAGGAACACTCATCCACTGTTGGTGGGGCTGTAAGCTGGTACAACCACTCTGGAAATTAGTCTGGTGGTTCCTCAGAAAACTAGACATAGTACTACCTGAAGACCCATTTATTCCACTTCTGGGCATATACCCCCAAAATGCTCCAACATATAACAAGGACACAGGCTCCACTATGTTCATAGCAGCCTTATTTATAATAGCCAGATGTCCTTCAGTAAAGGAATGGATACGGAAATGTCGTGTATTTAAATGATGGATTATCACATTACTCTTACAAAAATGGCATCTTAAAATTAGCAAGACTATGGATGGAACTAGGAAATAATCTTCCACAGTGAGGTAATACAGACCCAGAAATAGCAGTATTCTATGTATTCATTAAAATGAGGTCATTGGCCAATAGATAAATGATAATTAAGCTACAATCCATAGACAATATAGGAAGAGAATAAAAGACCATGGGTAAACACAGGGATCTCCCTGGAAGGGGTAAATAAATAGACTATGTAGGTGGAACTGGAGTTGAAGATAGGAATATGAGGGCCAGGCAGTAATTGGTCATAGAGCTGTTTTTATGTTTTGTTCTGTTCTACATGTACTTTATGCTTATGGTGACTACTGGGAATTCAATGCATGCTATCAAACCTTGAAAGAATTACCAAAATGCTTTTAAAAATCTATACACGTGTCTCTCTTCTTTAAATAAAGTTATAAGAAAAACAAAGAAAATATGACTGGTTACACATCTTTGTATTTGTTCCCATCTGCTCCAGGAGATTTCTCTGATAATGAATCAATGACGTATTGATGTATGAGTATATAAGAATACCATTAGGTGTCACTTTTAACACTATTTTAATTTCATTTTATTACTTTTAGTTTTTTATAGTCCAGTCATTTCTTCCCTCCCTCCTGGTCTTCCTTCCCACAGTTCCTCATCACATTCCTCCTCCTCCCTACCTCCAAGAGGATGTTACCATTCCAAACCCTTCCACTTCTTAGCAAGCCTCCCCTTTCCTTGGGGCCTCAAGTCTCTGCAGGGTTATACACATCTTCTCCCACTGAGGGAAGACCAGGTAATCCTCTGCTGTACATATATTGGGAGCCTCAGACAAGCGCCTGTATGCTGCCTGGTTATATTTTATTTTTAAGAACAATAATATTTGGCTTTATTCTAAGTATCTGGGCTATCTAGTCTCTGATTCTTGGTAATGTAAGCAACAGCAAGTGTGGGTTACACTTCATAAAATAAGAGTTAACTCAAATTTGGCTTGTATTGGTCACTCCCACAAACTTTGTTCCACAATTGCCTGAGCACGTTTTTCAGGCAAGATAGCATCATAGGTCAAAAATTTGGTGGCTCATTTGGTATTTACATTTCTCTTTTTGTAACTTTTAGAGTTATGTTCTGTACCAAGACACTAGAGCATTTGAGTGTAGGTTCTACATTTGAACCAGATCAACCTCCTTCATCATGAATGAGTTATACATGTGCTGTCTTCAGCAACATGGCCTTGATGTCAGTTTGTGCAAAGCAACCTGCTGTCTTGGTAATACCTTGGATTGTTTGGTGTTTTCCATTGTACTTATTTGTCTAATAACTCAGGTGTCACTCAGTTACAGGACTAGAAACTTCACTTGGTAACAAGAGATGTTGGTAGACCATTTTCTCCATTATTTGGAACTTGCATTAGGGAATGCCTTTATGTATTTTACTAATTTTGCATTACAGTAGGCTTCCATAGAACCCTCAAGTTTTTCTCAATTCTAGTCTTATAAAATCATAACTTCAGTGTGACATTCTAATTTAAACACGTCTGTCTGTTTAATGGGGCATGCCATGGAGAATGTACCAAATGTAAAGACAAAAAATAAATAAATAAAAATAAAAATTTCCGGAGACAGTCAGCAATGTTGGTACTAGTTACCCTGAAGCTCAGTGCATCAGATATGCACAAAATATGTGGATGTGAATAAGACATGTATGAGGAAAAATATTTTTTAGCCTGCTGACCCAAAGTGAGATTTTATTTTCCTCATTTATACTGAATAAAAGGAAAGGCATCTTTGAAAAGGTATAGAAAATATAAGAACACAAAGTAAAGTTGAAGATTATTTTGAATATTGTTAACTACTAAAAATCTCTTTGAAAACTAAGTATGGAGTCATATTGATCACTCCTAGTTTTCTTTGCCCATACTGTAGATTACTAAATAACATTCTTGTGACCTTATCACATAATGATAATAAAACATTATTCAGAATCATATTATAAATGAAGACAGGGATAATGATTACATGACCTGAGATTGATGTTCTTTGATTAGCTGAAGTGATATAACTGTGTGTGAAAAGTACACATACCATGGTAGACACCATAACTTGGTTTTTGTTCTACTTTTGTCTCAATCTCAAATAGTAGCCCTAAACTCTCTAAATATTGTCTAGTGGAGCAGTAACGCATGTTCCCAAACATGTATGCAATGGGTGTGTTTGAAATTCTATACGTTTGCATTTGCATATCATGTTCTTAATGTTCAGTGAGTATAGGATTCTGGAAGACTTTGTCCATATGAGTTGGCAAGGCTACAAACTTGTGCTGAGTGAACATGCTGCTTTTCCATCCAAGTGTTGTCCTGTATACTGTTGTGCCATAAAACTTTGTCTTCAAACTCACTCTTCCCTGATGTTCCCTGAGCACTGGACATGGTGATATATTCCTGGATACAGTTGAACCATTTGTGGCTTAATACTCATGGTTTCTCAGCACTTTATCCAGTTGTGAGTCTCTTCATTAACCCCTAATCACTGTATAATGAAGCTTTGCAAACAAACAAGGGTTGAAGAGCACCATAAGGTGAGGGAGAGAAAGAAAGAGTCTTTAAACAGTGTTATAGGTACTTTTCCCCATGTTTTGAAAGAGAACATCCAGGTATTCCGAAACTGCATTATCCAAACATTCTGAATAACTCCCTTCTCGGTCTCATTTGTTATTCTTTTTTATTGGTTATTTTATTTGTTTACATTTCAAATGTTATCCCTTTTCTGAGTTTTCCCTCATCTGCCCTTCCCCCTGCTTCTATGAGGGATATGCCACTCACCCACCCAGTAACACCACCTCAGTCTACTTAAACTTATATTTTTATTATGACTTACTAAACTGTAAGTTTTTTGTCTTTTTTTCATAAATCTTTAGTTTGAGTTAACCATGCCTCTCTCTTCTTCCACAAGCCCATAAACCTATTCCTGTTGAATTGTCTATTTCCAATCTTCAGCAATTACAGCTCTACCTACATGTATGTCATCTTGAATCTTTGAAAGCTTCCCACATCCCAGTGGATGTTCTTAGTTCTCTTACTTTTATGGGTACTACTAATTGAACATACATGTCTAAAAGTTTAAAGATAGGATCTCTGTATGGGAAAAAACATGCAGTTCTTTTATTTCTGTTCCTGTGTTTATTGCTCCACAAGTTTACCTGTGAACTTCATTATTTTTTTCTCTACAGCTAAAAATATTGTGATGAAAATGTAACATATATTGATTATCCATTCATATGTTGATTGACTTTTGAGCTTACTCTATTAACTAGATATTGATAATAGAACAATAAGCTTGGTTAAATAAGTATCTATGAAGTAGAATAAAAACATGATTTGATTATGCATCCCACAGTAGCAAAATTCAGTCAAATTGTAGTTTTCATGAATTGTAATAGATCATATATTTGGCAAGACCCTGATAATCATTAGTAATGACTTAAGAAATAGCAGAGTCTATAAGTAGGAAAAACTACAAATTTGAGCAGAATGATAAATGAAGAATTACAAGAGACTTTCATCAAATAAATAAAAATAGACACTCTGTATTATCTGGTATGTGTCTACATAGCATGTGTTGAATGCTCTCAGAAGGCAATAGTGATTATTCTATAACCTTCCCTCACCACCTAGTCAAGGCTACTTGCAGTTTCAAGGCTAATGATAAAAACTTGTCATATGAGAAGTCAAATCAAGTAAGTTATGTCAAAAAATATCACTAGAGGTTGCCTTCTTACTCATACACTCACAAAGGGGAAAGAGGGGGATCATCTTTTAGTAGTGGGTAGCTGAAGGACAAGTATTTTAGAATTACACAAGGGAATTTTAATGTCACCTCCTATTAAAAATGCACTGAATAAAAAACATCTTAAAATATCAGGAAAGTCATGACCATTGAATATTTTCATTCAAACTTTATGGGTATATTTCAGATCTCTAATTAAATGAGAAAGTTCCTAGGTGAAGGTCATGGTTCTTTACCATCTTTACCAATTACCTGCATGTCTCAACTGTTAATCAGATGTTCAGAGACAGACATACAACTATGAATAATAGATATTGCTTTAGCAAATCTCATCAACAAATAGCAGAAGTAAGTTAGCTAAGGAAAGTACATGCTTCTAGGAGACTGAGACAGAATCAAAAGAATTAGTGTTGCAGTTCGACATGAGTAAATCAACACATTTTCAGTAAGTAGAAACAAATAACTGATTGTTATTAAATCTAATTATCAAATAAAATATAAACATGGAAATCTTGAAAATTTGAATAAGATTTATTACAGAAATTCGAAAGTGGCACTCCATTGTTTGCATTAGTGATTAGCTTAAGAATGGAATGTATTAAAGGGTCCTTTTGGAATCAAAATAGGGCCTGGATGTGTCAATAAAATAAACACAGCTAGTGCAAAAGATAAGCTGTATTCGGTGGCTTGTCTGTTACCTCAGCATTTGGGTAAATTAAGGGCAGTTCCTGGGGTACCCTCCCAGCCAGACTACTGAATTGCTGAGATCCAGATACAGTAAGAGATACTGGGTCAAGAAATAAATTGAAAAGGCTTTTAGATAGGGCTTTGTTACCTCTTCCCACCACACATAAACACAGTCATGAGGAGTCACACAGTAAGGTGCCTGATTCTCCTACTTTCTTTCCCTTACATATACCCATGCCCCCCACACATACATACACTTTCTTTCTTTTTCTTAAAAGGACACACACACACACACATACACACACACAAAGAGAGAGAGAGAGAGAGAGAGAGAGAGAGAGAGAGAGAGTAGAAGAGCAGAGAAAGAATGATTGCAGGTTAATAGTAACAAATATGTAAATTAAAATTGTATTTCAGTTTCTGACTAGAGGTAAGACGACAAAGTCTAATACAAATTATTTAATATTATAATTGTAAATTTATTTGTACATAAGAGTGAGAAATACACTATAAATTTGAAAGTATATAAAATATGATTATAGAAAAAATATTTTTATATCTGTCTTTATTTTTATTGATTATTTTATTTAGTTACATTTTAAGTGTTGTCCCCTTCCTAGTCTACCTTCCACAATCCCCTTATTCCATCCTTCTACCCTTTGTATCTACCCACTCACCCACCCACTCATGCCTCACACCTCTAGTATTCCCCCTCCCTGCATCAAGCCTTCACAAGACCAAGAGCCTCCCATCCCACTGATGCCAAATAAGGCAATCCTCTGCTGCATATGCAGCTGGAGCCACAGGTCCCTTCATGTGTGTTCTTTGGTTTAGGGTTAAGTTCATGGGAGCTATGTGGTAGGGGTCTGGTACTTGATACAGTTGGTCTTCCAATGGAGCTGCCATCACCTACAGCTCCTTTAGCCCTTTCTCCAACTCTGTCATTGGGGTCCCTAGGCTTAGACTGATGGTTAGCTCTGAGTATCTGAAAGTATATTAGACATTTAAAAAATAGAATATGATTACTTGAATACTATCATAGTATAAAAAGAAGCATAATTCAATACTCAAGTAATATGAGGAAGAAAGTACATTAACCAAAGATGTATATAATTTGCTTTGAGAAAAAAAAAAGAAGAACAAAAGCACCATATGGCTTGTTTTTGCCCATATATCAGTTTTTAAAAACTGCTTTAGTTTTGTTTGCTTGCTTAATTTTTTAATTCTCAGTTCTTTTGTAGTCCACACTACCCAAACATGTATGTCTCCTTTTATTTGGTAGGAGAAAAAGCAAAATATGGGGTTTGTTGAAACAAAGTTTTGTTTTGGTAAGAATCCACGTTTCAAATTCCAGACATTTCAAATTAAGAGTCATTTAAGCTACAATAACACAAACAACAATAAACAGAGAACATATTGCATATGGTCAGAATGGAGCAATAAAACATTTCCCTTCAGCTTGTTTGCCTTATAAATCCATCGGTTTAGTCCTTGCCACACAAGAAGCTAAACATCTTTTTGCATCCTCTTGCAATAAACAATGAAAGTAAAACTGAAAGATACACAGTTTTTACCCTGCATTCTTTCTTTGACATTTTCTGCATTAATCTCAGCTGAATGTAAACAGAGACAGATGTCCACACTCATAATGTCAAGTTTTGTTTTCATTAATTCTTCTCAAAAGAGATGATGCTGCACATTTCAGAGTGAGGATGATGAGAATTGCAGTCTTTGAATGGGTCGGGTAAAACTCACAGGACTACAAAATTACTGTGGAGTGAGATTGACCAGAAGTATATTTTTATAAATGGACTATAAAATGAAATTATCAAATCTGCTAATAATTTGTTTAACAAGCAAAGATCATAATGTATAAAAGGCTTTATTTCTGAGATATTTTATATTTTTCAATTTTAAAAATAATTAATCACTTAGATAATTATTTATTTTTTGATATGAGGACAGCATTTAATTAGGGCTGGCTTTAAGGTTCAGGTTCAGAGGTTCAGTTCAGTATCTTCAAGGTGGGGGCATGGCTGCATTCAGGCAGGCATGGTGCAGAAGGAGCTGAGAGTTCTACATCTTCATCTGAAGGCTGCTTAGAGAAGACTGGCTTCCAGAGAGCTAGTGTGAAGGTCTTAAAGCCCACACCCACAATGACAACATTCTCTCCAAAAATGCCACACCTCCTAATAGTGCTACTCCCTGGGCCAAACATATATAAACCATCACAGTTATGTAAGCCTAATATACCCATTGATCTTCCAAGCCAAAGTGATAGAATCTTTACTTTGATCTCTGCATGGTGTCCTATCTGCAATGAAAAGACATTTGTCTTTTCATACTCCAAGTTGACACAACTCCATGTAAGTAGGAGAGTCTGACAAATATTTTATTTTTTTTCATTTATTTATTTATTTATTTATTTTTATTGGATGTATTTTATTTACATTTCAAATATTATACCCTTTCCCAGAATTCCCTCCATACACCCCATCACATCACCCCCTCTACTGCTTCTATGAGGGTGCATACCCACCCTCCTGTCCCCTCCAAATTCCTCACCCTGACATTCCCCTGCACTGGGGCATCGAGCCTTGGCAGGACCAAGGGCTTCTCCTCTCATTGATGCCCAATTAGACAGACCCATGGCTCCAGCTGCACGTAGATAATTATTAAGTAACGCAGATATTGCTAATCTTAATCAGAATGATTAATTAGATCAATTATAAAGGCTTTAGTTTTCACATAGATTTATTTAACATCAGCAAGTTTAGCTGCATCATTAATTTATAAAAGCCTCAACAAACATACTAATTTAATTCTAGTTCTGGTTCTTCCTGAAATAATTACCCATGCTGTTTGCCAGGATCTCCCAAAAGTACATAATTTTCATAAACAACGTCACAAAATCCAGCAGTGACACTAAAGTTCAAGAATTCTGGAGTTACAAAGAATTTTTTGCAGAGCTGTAACACAGACCCACTCTTGTCCTGAGCATCGTTGACTGTCCCAAGAAGAGAAATGTGATTTATTCTGATAAAAACAGTTCAAGACCCTGGAAAAATAATAAGAAAACAGGAAAAGAGTTATACTATATTTAAAAGTAACTGAAACATTGTGTTTACCTATTGCACTGGCTGTTTTTTGTGTCAACTTGACACAAGCTGGAGTAATCACAGTGAAAGGAGCCTCATTTGAGGAAATGAATGCATGAGATACATTCTGTAAGGAATTTATTCAACTAGACATAAAGGGGAGAGGGCCCATTGTTCATGGTGCCATACCTGGGCTGGTAGACCTGAGTTCTATAAGAAAGCACGCTGCGTAAGCCAGGGGAAGCATGTTAGTAAGTAACATCCCTCCATGGCCTCTGCATTAGCTCCTGCTTCCTGACCAGCTTGGGTTCCAGTCCTGACTTCCTCTGGAGATGAACAGCGATATGAAAGCATGAGCTGAATAAACCCTTTCCTCCCCAACTTAATTCTTGGTCATGATGTTTGTGGAGGAATAGAAACCCTGACTCAGACACCTATTAAAGTATTTTATCATTTATAAGTGAAAACTGTCAAACAAGTCGAAAGAGTGCGGCTATGATTTGATGGAAATAACCTTTGCTTTAAATATTGGTATAATCTCCAAAGTGACAAATTATTGTTACAGATAAATGATTAGCTCTGTGTATTGAATCATCTTAATGAGATTGTCTTCTGAAATTGATGGCTTCCAATTATGCTGAGATATAGCACTAAAGCATTTGTACTCTACCAGAATATTAACTCTGTAACAGTGCTGTTCATGTATCTTAAATCTCAAAAAAAAAAGCAAACAAAAATATTGACTATTTGTTTGTAACATTTTTTCAAACTCAAAAGATAAAATATGGAATCATTAGACTTTCTTTAGAAATTAAAGGAGTCTTAGTTTTATTGAGGTAATGTTGAAATTTGCTTCCCAGTAATATGTATTTGTATCATTTTTGGCTGAGAACTATATAATAGCAAAGTGATCCACCAGGTTAGACACTACACTATGAAACTTATTAACTTGTCTTTCAAGTATTTTTCCAGCCAGTATCATTGGGATAATAGTGATAGTTTTGTCCTTACTGAAAATTTTTAGGAAAAACATCCATTGTCACAGAGAATAAACACTTTACTAAGCTTGACTGAAATTGCAGTGTAGACATTGTGTATGTTACAGTTTTAAACAAAAGTTCATACTGACTAAAATAAAAATGTTGCTTTTATTGCTACTTTGTTAATAAGTGACATTTTAGCTTTAGGTGAAGAACAGGCCCTCAGACCACCCACCACCAGGAACAGCAGAGATTCAGGGACACAGGCCTGGTAAGAAGGTGTTCCAAGTAGCCCTGAAGCAGAGGGATCTCTGCCGAGCATGCAGAAAGTGCACAGTAAATATCTTCAACAAAATCATAGAAGAAAACTTCCCTACCCTTATGAATGAGATGACAATGAGCATAAAACAAGCCTACTGAACTCGAAATATGGTGGACCCAAAAAGAAATTCCTCCCGACACATAATAGTCAACACGCCATGTGCCCAAAAAAAAAAGAAAGAATACTAAGAGCACTAAGGGAAATAGGTTATGTAACAAATATCGGCAGACAAATCAGAGAATCATACCTGACTTCCCAACAGAGACTATGAAAGCTAGAAGCACCTGGACAGACATCAAGCAGACCCTAAGAGAGCAAAAGTGTCAGCCCAAGTGGTTAAACCCAGCAAAATTTATAATCACCATAGATGGAGAAACTAAGATATTCCAAGACAAAACTACATTTACACAATATCTGACCACAAACCCAGCAATACAATGAATTATAGGTGGAATACCCAATACAACAAGGTGAATTACATCCTACTAAAAACAAGAAAGTGCATAAGCAAGAAAACCAAAAGAAGGAAGACACACAGGAACAATTCAACCTTCAAAGGCAAAAATAGCAGGAAATAGCCACTACTATTCCTTGATATCTGTTAACAGAAATGGACTCAATTCCCCAATAAAAAGACATAGGCTATCAGACTGGATACATAAACAAAACCCAACAATTGGCTGCATACATGAAACTCATCTCAGAGACAAAGACAGACACTATCTCAGAGTAAAAGGGTGGGAAAAAACTTCCAAGCAAATGGCCCCAAGAAGCAAGCTGGAGTGGCCATTCTAATATCTAATAAACCAAAAGTTATTTAAAAAGATAAGAAAGGACACTTTTTACTCATTACAGGGGAAATCTGTCAGGAGGTACTCTCAATACTTAACATATATTCTCCAAATAAAAAAGCACCCACATTCATAAAAGAAACCCTACTAAAGCTCAAAAAATACATTTCACCCCACACAATAATAGTGGGAGACTTTAATACCCCACTCTCACCAATGGACAGATCATGGAAACAAAAACTGAAGAAGGACACTGTAAAACTGGCAGAGGTTAATAACCAACCGAAATTAATAGATATCTACACAACATATCATCCTAAAAAAAAAAAATACAACTTCTTCCTAGCACCTCACAGCACCTTTTCAAAAATTGACCACAAAATTGGTCACAAAAAGAGCCTCAATAGATATAAGAAGATTGGAATACTCCCATGCATCCTGTCAGATCACCATGGTATAAGGCTGGTCTTTAATAACAAGAAAGACAACAAAAATCCCACATACACATGGAAACTAAACAATGCTCTATTAAACGATAGCAGGGTGAAAGAAGAAATAAAGAAAGAAATCAAGGTTTTTTTAGAATTCAATGAAAACGAAAACACAACATACCCAAACCTATGGGATACAATGAAAGTAGTACTGAGAGGAAAACTCATAGCTCTGAGTGCTTCCAAAAAGAAACTGGAGAGAGCATACACCAGCAACTTGACAGCACAGCTGAAAGTTCTAGAACAAAAGGAAGGAGATACACCCAAGAGGAGTAGATGGCAAGAAATAATCAAAATTAGGGCAGAAAATAGACCAAATAGAAACAAGGAAAAAAAAAATTCAAAGGATCAACAAAACCAAGGGCTGTTTTTTTTTTAGAAAATCAACAAGATTGATAAACCCTTAGCCAGACTAACTAGAGGCCAAAGAGAGAGTATCCAAATTTAAAAAAATCAGAAAGGAAGGTGAAGAAATAACAACTAAAACTGAGGAAATTCAAGAAATCATCAGATCCGATTACAAAAGCCCATACTCAACAAAGCCGGAAAATCTCGAGGAAATGGATGAATTCCTAGAGAGATACAAGATTGTAAAGTTAAACCAGGACCAGGTAAAAGATCTAAATAATCCCATAACACCTTAAAAAAAAAACAGAAAAGAAGCAGTAATCACTATCCTCCCAAATAAAAAAAGCTGGGATTCAGATGGGTTCAGTGCAGAATTTTATCAGACATATATTGACTATCTAATATCAATACTCTTCAAAATATTACACAAAAATCAGATGGAACACTACCTAACTCATTTATTGAGGCTACAATAACCCGCGTACCTAAACCACACAAAGACCCTATAAGGAAAGAGAACTTCAGACAAATCTCACTTGTGAACATTGATACAAAAATACACAACAAAATCCTTGCAAACCGAATCCCAAGAACAGATGAAATCTATCATTCACCATGATCAAGTAGGCTTCATCCCTGGGATGCAGGGATATTTTAATATTCAAAAATCCATCAATATAATCTACCATATAAACAAACTCAAAAAAAAAAAAAAAACCACAAAGTCATCTCACTAGATGCTGAGAAAGCATTTGACAAAATTTAACACTCCTTCATGTTAAATGTCATAGAAAGAACAGGAATCCAAGGCTCTTACCTAAACATAATAAAAGCAATATACAACAAACCAACAGCCAACATCATACTTAATAGTGGGAAACTGGAAGCAATCCCACTAAAATCAGATACTCAAAAAGGCTGCCCACTCTTTCCCTACATATGCAGCATAGTACTGAAAGTCCAGGTTGGAGCAATTAGACAGCAAAAGGAAATCAAAGTCAAAAAAATTGGAAAGAAAGTAGTAAAAACATTACTATTTGCAGATGACATGATAGTGTACTTAAGTGACCCCACAAATTCCACCAGAGAACTCCTACAGCTGATAAACAAGTTCAGCAAAGTGGATGGATATAATATTAACTCAAACAAATCAGTAGCCTTTCTATATTCAAAGGACAAACATAAGCAGAAGAAATTAGGGAAAATATACCCTTCGCAATTGTCACAAAATAATATGAAATACTGGGTTTGACTCTAACTAAGCAAGTGAAGGACCTGTATGACAAGAACTTCAAAGCTGTAAAGAAGGAAATTGAGGAAGATATTAGAAAATGCAAAGATCTCCCATGCTCATGTATTGGAAGGGTCAATATTGTAAAAATGGCCATTTTACCAATAGCAATCTACAGATTCAATACAATCCCCATCAAAATACCAACAGAATGGGAAAAGATTTTTACCAACTCCACATCAGATAGAGGCCTAATATCTAAGGTATACAAAGAACTCAAAAAGCTAGACACCAGAGAATCAAATAACCCTATTAAAAATGGGGTACAGAGCTAAACAAAATGTTCTCAGTTGAGGAATATCGAATGGCTGAGAAATATCTGAGGAAGTGCTCAACATCCTTAGCCATCAGGGAAATTCAAATCAAAACAACCCTGAGATTCCACCTCACACCAGTCAGATTGGCCAAGATCCAAAACTCAGACAACAACAGATGCTGGCGAGGTTGTGAAGAAAGAGGTACATTTCTCCACTGTTGGTGGGGTTGCAAACTAATACAACCACTCTGGAAATCAGTCTGGCGATACCCCAGAAAATTGGACATAATACTACCTGAAGAACCAGCTATCCAACTTCTGGGCATATACCCCAGAGACACCTTAGTACACAACAAAGATATATGCACCACAATGTTCATAGCAGCTCTATTTATAATAGCCAGAAGCTCGAAATAACCCAGATGTCCTTCAGAAGATGAATGGATACAAAAATTGTGGTACATTTACACAATGGAATACTACTCAGCCACCAGAAACAATGACTTGACCAAATTCCTAAGAAAATGGCTGCATCTAGAGAATATCATTCTGAGTGAGAAAACCCAGTCACAAAAGAACAGACATATCATGCAGTCACTGATAATGGGATGCTAACCCCAGAGGCTCGCACTGCCCCAGAAACAACTCACAGACTGTATGAAGTCCAAGAAATAAAGAAAACAAAACAAAACAAAACAAAAAAAATCTCTATACAACAAGAAAACTTTGACTATTTCATGTTACATTTTGTTTTACATGTACTTTATGCTCATTGTAACTATTAAGTTTTCAATGCGTACTATCAAACCTTTAAAAATATCAAGTACTGACTAAAAATATATTCATACAGTTTTATGTAAAAATTATTTTAAAATCTGAAAAAAGTACTGACAAAAATATATTGTATAATTTTATGCAAACAATGCTTAAAATCTGTACATTTATCTTTGTTTTGTAAAATAAAGTTGTTAAAAAAATACCAACCCAATTTTTCATGGCGTTGGAAAGAGTAATGTGCAATTTTTTCTGGAATAACAAAAGACCTCGTTTAGCAAAATCCATCTTCAACAACATGAAAACATCTGCAGAAATCACTATTCTTGACCTCAATCTATATTACAAGGCAATTGTGCTAAAAATTTCATGGTACTGGTACTGAGATAGGGACATGGATCAATGGAATAGAAAGTCCAGAAATGAACCCTCAAATATATGGTCACCTGAGTTTTGACAAAGGGCTGTAAACATTCAATAGAAAAAGTACAGCCTATTCAAGAAATGGTGTTGGTTCAACTGTTACTCAGCATGCAGAAGAATAAAAGTAGCCCATTTCTTATCTCCTTATACAAAGCTCAAGTGCAAGTGGATCAAAGATCTCCACATTGAACCAGGTACACTGAAACTATTAGATAAGAAAGTAGGGAAAACCTTAGAACACATAGGCACAGGTGAAAATTTCCTGAACAGAACAACAATGGCTCATGCTCTTAGGACAGAAATTGGTAAATGGGACTTAATGAGATTGCAAAGTTTCTGTAAGCATAAGGAAACTGTCAAGAAAACAAAATGGCAGCCAACAGAGTGGGAAAAAATCTTTAATACCCCACATCAGATAGAGGCCTAATATCCAAGGTATACAAAGAACTCAAGAAGCTAGACAACAGAGAATCAAACAAACCTATTAAAAAATGGGATTCAGAGCTAAACAAAAAGTTCTCAATTGAGGAACATCGAATGGCTGAGAAGCATCTAACAATATGCTTAACTTCCTTAGCCATCAGGAAAATGCAAATCAAAACAACCCTGAGATTCCACCTCACACCAGTCAGATTGGGTAACATCAAAAATTCAGATGACAGCAGATGCTGGCAAGGACATGGAGAAAGAGGAACACTTCTCCACTGTTGGTGGGGTTGTAAACTGGTACAACCACTCTGGAAATCAGTCTGGCGATTCCTTAGAAAATTTGACATAATACTACCTGAAGACCCAGTTATTCTACTTCTGGGCCTATACCTCAGAGATGCTCCAATATACAACAAAGACACATACACCACAATGTTCATAGCAGCACTATTTATAATAGTCAGAAGCTGGAAAGAACCCAGATGTCCTTCAGTAGATGAATGAATACAAAAATTGTGGTACATTTACATAATGGAGTACTACTTAGCTATCTGAAAGAATGTCTTTATGAAATTAGTAAGAAAATGGACACATCTAGAGAATATTAACCTAAGTGAGATAACCCAGTCACAAAAGAACAGACATAATATGCAGTCACTGATAATTGGATATCAACCCCAGAAATCTCTGAACACCCCAGAAACAACTCATAGACTATGTGAAGTCCACAAAAAAAGAAAAGAAAAGAAAAAAAACTTTATGTTTATTTCTTACACACCAAGAAAAGTTTGACCAATTCCAGGTTACATCCTGTTTTACACGTACTTTATGCTTATTGTAACTAGTAAGATTTTAATGCACACTGTCAAAACTTCAAAAAAAAAAAAATAAATAAATAAAAGAAAGAAAGAAAAAAGAGCCAAGCACTGACAAAAATGTATTCCTATACTTTTATGTAAAAATGTTGAATTTTGCACATTTACCTTTGTTTTTTAAAATATTGTTCTTTAATAAATAAAAATAAAAATAAAATAAAGGTAAAAAATTTGCTGTAAAATTAAAGAAAGACATACTGGGGCTGGAGAAGTGGCTCATCAGTTAAGAGCACTGACTGGTCTTCCAGATGTCCTGGGTTCGATACCCAACAACCACATTGTGGCTCACAACCAATGGTAATGAAATCAGATGCTCTCTTCTGGTGTGTCTGAAGACAGGTACAGTGTACTCATAAATTAAATAAATCTTTAAAAAAATTAGTGACATTTTATAAACTAATAAGAAAAATACTAATAAATCTAGCAATTACAGTAATACAATTTTATATTATGAATTAAATGTACAGTACCATTTTCTGCTTCACCTATTAAATGAAATATTTATCGATATAAATGCCAGTCTCCTATTATATGTAATAAATATTAACATATAATACAACACCTTTTTTGAGATGTGTTTAATTTCAGAACATTCGGACCATTTAGGAAACCATAATCTCGTTCTAAAATTCATTGCTCACTCCACAGACATTCCAGGCTTAGGACTCTACAGTATATTAATCCTTCTTAAGCAAAAGTACTTTATTAAGTGGAATATGTATATGGAAATTCTATTTCTTCCCAACTCAAACAAGAACAACAGACAATGTTCCAGAGCTAAATCAAAAGTAAGTAAATACTATAAACTAGGTAGGAGACCCTGAGAAAGAAACCAGAAAGACTGGATGAGACAAAGGGTCACATATGATATGCAAGTGGAAACAGTTACATACAACACAAGAAAGGTAGTAATGGAAAGAAAGAAAAGGAGAAATCAAAATGTTTATGTCTGAAGAGTGACATATGAAACATATTTCTTATAGGCTGAAACAATAACATTAATAAATATTTAAAATTCATCATCTATGTACAGTGAAATGTGATGGGAATATCAATACAAATTGAGCTGTCATTGGTTTATAACAGGCTACACAACATACAAATGGATGATGATATAGGAAGAGAAAATTCATGAATGAAACAGAAAAACTAATAATTTTGATGATATGTGTGTGTGTGTGTGTGTGTGTGTGTGTTTGTGTGTGTGTGTGTGTGATATTTTCTGTATACACATTTTGTTGAGTATAGATGTTGACATGATCACTAAGTTGTTATTTTTGTTTTAGTGTTTTTAATTTACATTCTTACCACATATATTACATTCTGTCTGCAGTTTCACCTCCATTCCTTCTGCTATCCTGTCCCCACCTCCACTTTTCCTTAGACCCACCATCCATTGGCCTCCTTCTCTTCAGAAAAGACTAGACCTCCTAACTCAACATAACACATTGCTGAAAGTTGATAGGTCATAGTCTCTAGGGGAAACACTACACTCTATTTTATTCGATATTCTCTGTATTTACTTTTCAGATTTTATTCCCCTTCCTCCAGTACCGTCCTCCCCCTCATTTCATCTATGAAGGTGCTTCATCTCCCATCCAACCTCTACCTCAGTTCCTTGGCATTCCCCTACACTGGGAAAAAAAATCCTTCACTGGACAAAGGCCTCTCTTCCCATTGAAGCCAGAGAATGCTATCTCCACCCACATATGCACAGGGATCCATGGGTCTCCCCATTGAAACTAATTGGTTAGTGTTTTAGTCTCTAGGAAATGTGGTGGTTTAGTTAGTTGATCATTTTTTTCTTCCCATGAGGTTGCAGATCCTATCAGGTCCTTCACTCCTTTTTTTAGTTCCTTCATTGGTGTCCCAGTGTTCAGTCTGATGGTTAGCTGCAAGCATCCTCATCTGTATCAGTATGGCTCTACAGACCCTCTGAGGAGGCATTCATATTAGATTCCTGCCAGTAAGTTCTACTTGACATCAGAAATAGTGCTTGCTTTTATTGGGTCCTGTGGGGTATATCCCCAGGTGAGGCAATCTCTGGATTATCTTTTCTCTAATCCCTGCTCCTCTGTTTGTCACATTATTTCGTCCCATGAGTGTTTTGTTCTCCCTTCCACTTTCTGGCCATCCTTCTCTGTTAGCTTCATAAGTTCTGTGAATTATTTATTGGGCATTCAGAGCTTTCCAGAGTAGTATCCACTTATCAGTGAGTATATACTATGAGTGTTCTCTTGCTACTGGGTTACCTCATTCAGGATGAAAGCATCAAGTTTCATTCATTTGCCTTTGAATTTCATGAAGTTATTATTTTTAATAGCTGAGTAGTACTCCATTGTGTAGATACACCACAATTTCTGTATTCATTCTTCTGTTCATCTGTGTTCATTCATCTGGGTTCTTTCCATCTTCTGGCTATTAAAATAAGGTTGTTATGAACATGGTGAAACATGCATCATTGTAAGATATTGGAGCTTCTCTTGGGTATATTCCTATGAGTGGTAGAGCTAGGTCCTCAAGTAGTACTATGTCCAGTTTTCTGAGGAACCACCAGACTAAGTTTCAGAGGGTTGTACCAGCTTACAATCTCACCAACAGTGGAGGAATGTTCCTCTTTCTCCACATCCTCACCAGCATCTGCTGTTACCTGAATTTCTGACCTACCCTTTCTGACTGGTGTAAGGTAGAATCTCAGGGTTGTTTTCATTTGCAATTTCCTGGTTACTAGGGATGTTGTGTATTTCTTTAGGTGCTTCTCATACATATGATATTCTTCTTACATAAATAGTCCTTTTGGGTCTGTAGTTTCCTTGGTACCCTCACAGCTAACACCATACTTAATTAGAAGCAACCATTCAAGACCCAGCTACAGTTTTCTTAGTGCCTTCACAACTCTTCCTTACACAAGAGACACAAAGGCAATGGTATAGGTGCAGTGTTTCTTAGTTTTTTTCATATCTGAATTGTTGAGTAACTGATATCATTGCTTTCAGTGTCTGGTACAGAATTCTAAATTCCATCATTTGAAGTTTAAATTGGAAACATGTCAAATAATATTCTCACATTTATATTCCAGAAAATTTGTTTAAGCACCAAGGTATTCAAATACATGTGTGACTGGAGTCCTGTACTGATACTGATACCAATAACAAGAAAAACTTAGACAGTTCCTAGTAAAAGGACAAAGCTAGTAAAGTATTATGATTAATATAATAATAATAATAATAATAATAATAATAACAACTAAGTTTCAAAGAAGCTATTCTGATCCCATTTTGACTCTTTTCTCTTGGAGAAAGTATAAAATGTTGGACTTAATGTGTTTTTTTTTTAAATTGAACACTTATTATTTTATTAATGTATATGAAGGTAACTTTAAAAGGACTGCATAGAAACCCAAGAAATCTCTTCTGAGTCACCATTTTAGTTATCAATAATAGTAACAATAAGTAATCTTATAATGATTTATACTATATACTGTTAACAAACATAATAGCTCATAATGGATATATCTCTGAAATATTATTAATAAATAATATTTCCTATATCTGCACAACCTAGTTATATGAGAGTGAAATCTGTATTTATCCAAAAAAAATGTTCTGTAATTCCAGATGCTAGTATGCATGCAGTGCTTATCACTGAAAGAAAGCAATATGCAACAGAGGAGATACTTTTAATATTCAACAGAGATAATGAAACATAATTAATGTCGACCTTTAAAAGAAGGCAGTATATATTAATTATGTTTTAGAGCATTTCAAATATTCTTTTTGTGTCATAATTTTTATCTGACTCTATAGGCAGAGCCTTTGAGAATAATTTTTAAGGTAAACTTATTCTGCAATTTAATACATCTAATAGAGTTTATCAGTAATATAAATTGCCCAGAAGGCTATTTATCACTCATTCTTACCCTGATTTTCCTATGTTTTATGACCAAGTAGGCAGTATTCAACAAATAGAGACTTATCATCAGTTTCAGCTGAAAGAAGTACTAACTGATAGAATTTCTGTGAAAATCATTGTGTAGAATCCACAAAAGAATAAAAATATAAACGTATGGTATTTGCACAAGACCCTGGCACATACTGAAGGAATTTATACTCTGGGACACAGATAACTGTGTATACATATTCACTGAGGATATACCAGCAAGGAAAAGAAATAAGCCTTGATTTCTGCTAATGTAATAATGATAGAAATGTATGTCAATTGTTATTCAAACATAAAACAAAAATGTGACATTTACACCAAAGTAAATGAAATTGTATAATATGCTCAGGAAGGTGACCCAGCCTCAGAAACACAAATGTCTTATGTGCGTATTAGAGTGATGAATTATTTTTAGATTCACATATTTAAATGCAAGTGCTTGTTAAGATGAGCAAAATAGCTCTGAGTAATTTCAGAGTTCAGGGGGCTAAGGGTAGAGATAGAACACAGACATGAACATAGCAGAAAGAAAGTTGGGTGGTAAAGGTCTCGGTGGGGAGGGATAGGATGGGCCCACAAGTCAGTAAAGGTTATTGACATTACACTTGTATGCCTAGACAGTTTTCCTCTGTTTCGTTTAATAAATATTAAATAAATAAGCCAACATATAGAAAAAAAGATGGTTTTTATCATTGATTCCAGCACAATTGTTATCTACGAATAATGTTCTAGTAGTAAAATTCCTCATCTCTTTTAAAGGAGATATGATGCATTTGGTAAAGAAGGTAGATAATTTATAGGGGTCAGAAGCTTACCATACTTCTCTTTTCCCTGTATTGCTACAAAAATCCCTTTGATTTACACAATATTTATGGAGTTAATAAAAAACTGGTGCTATCACTTATGTTTATTGATAAGCTCTGAGTAAGCCTACTGCAAACTATACTTCTTTCCCATACAGCAATTTCCCTGGATACAATCATACATCTAGTAAAGTAGTGCTCAAGCCTTGACTAGATATTTTTACAAAGAAAATTATATTAAAGAATCACTGTACTACCTACTGAATATACTCTACTATCTACTGAATATTGCCATTTTTAGTGGCTATAGTTAACCATTTTAAATTCACTTTTTAATTCACAGATGATTCCTAAAAAAGTTATTATTTATTATATTTTGTGCAATAAATTCAGGTTATTTTATTAATAACTGGATGTGTAATTTTTTATTGTACAACTTACTCCCTTGATGTTACGTTTTATTATTACCCCAATTCACATTTCAGAATTCATCATTCCAAATGAATATTATAGAGCAAGGTGTGGCTCACTCTGTACCATGTCTGCTGTGCATGCATGCACGTCTGAGTATCCATGTAAAGTACTGAGTACAGAAGTGCATGCCCATGAGCTACATAAGTGCATTCCTGAATTTTAATATTCAACCATCCATATTAAGCAAAGAAGTCAACCCCAAACTCAATGATAGTGTTTGTCTGGAATAATGACATGTAGAGGGGTTCAGGAAAGCAGGTAATGCCTTTCTCGGTCCTCTAGACCTATACATATTTGTGCAAGCACAGAAACAAATACATATACACACATGCACACACACATAGACACAAATACATACACAGAAGGGTATAACATTTGAGATGTAAATACAGAGAATATTTAATAAAATAATTGAAAAAATTACTTAATCCTATTTTTTTGTTTTAGTTTTAGTTTTGTTTTCCTTTTCTTTTTTGGATATATATTATTAACATTTCAAATATCATCCGCTTTCCTGCTTTCCCCTCCATAACCCCCATATCCTATCCTCCTCCTCCTGCTTATATGAGGGTGCTGTCCACACTTATATCTTTCTGCCTCCTCTTCTCCCTCCCTCCCCTGCACTGACATTCCCCTACACTAGGGAAGGACCAAGGACTTCTACTCCCATTGATGCCTAACAAGGGCATCCTCTTCTATACATGCAGGTGGAGCCATGGGTTCTTATGTGAATAGTGGTTTAGTCACTGGGAACTCTGGTTGGCTAGTATTCTTATTCTTATGGGGTTTCAACCCCTTTCAGCTTCTTCAATCCTTTCTCTTAACTCCTCCATTTAGGACCTAGTTCTCAGTTTAATGGTTGGATGTGAGCATCTACATCTGTATTTGTCAATATCTGGCTGAGCCTCTCAGGAAACAGGTGAATTTGGCTCCTGTCAGCATACACTTCTTGGCATCAGCAATATTGTCTCGGTTTAGTGGTTGTATATGGTCTGGATCTCCAAATAGGACAGTCTCTGGATGGCATTTGCTTCAGTCTCTGCTTTAACCTTTTTCTCTGTATTTCATCCTGTGAATATTTTTATTTCTCATTCTAAGAAAGACTTAAGCATCTGCATTTTGGTCTTCCTTCTTCTTGAGCTTCATGAGGTCTGTGAATTATATCTTGGGTAATTCAAGCTTTTGGGCTAATAGTCACTTATCAATGAGTACATATCATGTGTGTTTGTTTGTGTGTGTGTGTGTGTGTGTGTGTGTGTGTGTGTGTGTGTTGTGTGTTGTGTGTTGTGTGTGTGTGTTTGTTTGTTTGTTTTCTTCTGTGTGTGATTGGGTTACCTCACTCAGGATTATATTTTCAAGGTCCATCCATTTGCCTAAGAATTTCATGATGTCATTCTTTTTAATGGCTGTTTAGTACTCTATTATTTTTTTTACAGTCCATTCAATACCCATCTCCCTGCCTGCCCTCCTATACAGTTTCTTATCACATTCTTCCTCCCTCTGCCTTGAGGATGTCTCCACACCCCACCCCTAAAACCATCTCCAGCAAGGCTCCTCACTCCTTGGGGACTCAAGTCTCTCAAGGGTTATGAACTTCTCCCACCAAGGCCAGGTAAGGCAGTCCTCTGCTGGCTTCAGAACAGCAAGTGTATACTGCCTTGTCAGTGGTTCAGTGTCTGAGAGATATTGGGGTCCAGGTTAGTTGAAATTGCTAGTCATTACATGGGGTCACCATACTTTTCAGCTTCTTCCAACCTTTCCCTAATTCAACCACAAGGGTCTCTTACTTCAGTCCATTGGCTGGGTGTTAATTATCTGCCTTTGTCTCAGCTGATCATTGGTCTCTCAGAGGACAGCTGTGTAAAGCTCCTTAGAACACAATAACATCAGTAATAGTGTCAGGCCTTGGAGGCTCCCTTTGAGTTGGATCCAAGTTTGGGCCTGTCACTAGACCTCATTTCCCTAAGTTTCTTCTTCATCTGAAGTCCCTGAAATTATTTTAGACAAGAACAATTCTGGATCAAAGTTTTTGACTGTGGGATGACAACCCCATTCCTCCCCTTGATACCCTGTCTCTCTGCTGGATAAGGGTTCTACACAGCAAGTTCCAGGACATCTAGGAATACATGTGTAACAGTGTCTGAAAATACATTGTGATATATATTCATTTATGCTTGTCTTTTGTAAGTGGCTGTTTCTTTATTCCTCATTTTGTCTTGTTTGAATTTAGTTTCAGAATTAGCCAGCCTCACTATTAAGTTGAATTTCCTTATTCACCATGTCTTCTTTCATGGAGACTGTTGAATTTATCCTACAGTTTTTAATGATACTGTAGTTTTGTGATATCCCTTAATGGATAGATTGACTACTGAGAATTCTCCCTTTTTCCCATTGACATGACTATTTTATTTTGAGTAGGGAATGAAACACCAATTTTCCCTGCTATGCATTTTTTTTATATAGACTACATGGATTCTTTATTCTAGCAGACTGTGTGTGTGTGTGTGTGTGTGTGTGTGTGTGTGTGTGTGTGTGTGTATGTGTGTGTGTGTGTGTGTGTGTGTTTGTGTGAGTGTGTGTGTTCTTATTGGTTTCCAGTTTGGAAGCTAAGAGGAAGTTATGGAAAGATGAGAAACAGTTTCTGACTGTGTCTGTCAACCTACAGCAATCTTGACAACTTTCTCCTGGGTGTGTAATTCTTAGATGCTTCTTGTAGGATGGATTTCTTCTTTTGCTGTTTGTGGTGTTAGATCAATAATACATACCTAAGCAGGAAGGTGTCACAGTCTCTTCTTGCTTCCCCTAACTCTCCCCTATTCTTGGCACTGTTTACTTGTTTTCATTAAAAAGTCTATGAAATCTTCCCTGGTAAAACATTGAGATCCTTACCATTTTCTGGAAGGCATTTTCCAGAGGTATATTAAGGACAAGCTCTGAAAATCCTACACAGATTGTGTTCCACACTTTGTAACCTTAACCCTGGCCATGCAAGGTTTTCAGGCTTTCAGCTCTTCAAAGGAATCTATATAAATCCAAGGCTTCTAGTTCTTATCCTGGTTTGCTTTGAAATTGCTAAATTTGAAACCTCTGCAGCAGTGCCACACAGGGGGGCTCCAAATACAACTTTGCAGTTGCAGTCAAAAGGAACAGAAAAGAGACTATAAAATAATGAAGCAAAAGACGAATAGAAGGTACTAAATTGTGAAACTGAGATGTGTGCTGAGAGGAAAGGATCAGTAATAAAAAAAACGTAACCCATAGGTTGAAATTTTATCCTGATAAAATAGTATTTCAATTTTTTTTTACCTTAGCGATTATTTTATTATCATTTATATATTATTTATCTTTATATGTATATTTTTACCTTTCAAAAATTTAAATTCCAAATAATATAATATGGGTAATACTGAGCTTTCAATGAGTATAAGGCCAAATATAAAATATAAATGTTTTAATCTCTGTGGGCATTGAAGTTACAGACACTGTAGGGGAAAGTGTCATTATATAAAGTAATGGATATCTTGTTCTTATTACTTTTACCACTTTGATCTTTTCAGACAAGTGGGCTGATAAAATAAGAGAACCAGGGTGGATTTATGTTCCAGTGAAAAGGCTAAAAACAGAATTCAGTTGGATATTTCTGAGCCATTATAAGATTAAAGAGCTGTCTCCAACCGAAAGGCATGTTTTCAATCCATTTGAACATCAACAGGGTGGCAATAGAAGGCCTGAATTGCCATGTTACAGACTGCTCTAGGAAGAAATGATTATAACTACACTACCTTGCCTGGGTGCTGCTAAGAAACTCAAATTTCTGATATTTTTTTCACAATGTTAAAACTAATGATCCAGAAGTTCTAACATGAAAGGGATTGGGCACTGGAGACCCTTCAACCTCCATCCTAGACAAGGAACTACAGGCAACTAAGGGATGGTGAGAGTGGGAGAATCTGTCTTTCCCTTAAAAGTACACACCAAATGGTTTTGTATTTCACATGGCCATTCTGAAAATACACACAAAGAAGATTATGCAAATTAATGGGGTTATATTTATATATTTAGACATATGCAAATTAATGGGGTTATATTTATATATTTAGACATATATACATATATTTGTGTATTTTTCTGTGTTTATGTCTGTGGGTATCATTAAAAATGACCAATAAAAAGAGGTCATAATGTAAAACAGAGAAATATTGTTCATTGTGGGCTGTGAGGAAAAAAGGAAAAGGTAGAATTATTTAATTATATTATATTATCAAACCACAAATTATTTTTTTTCATCAGGATATATATGTTAATAAAGTAATTAAAATGTGAAATAATAGTATACTTTATATATTATATGAACTTATATTTTATATGCAATATGTTAACATCATATATTATATAAAGCATATGGTAGAGCCACCTATTTGTAATTTAATGTGCAACTACAAAATGGAATATTAATATAGGATCTTAAGTTTATTCAAGAGCTGGACATTTATCACAGGGCATATTAAGCTGGAGGCCATTGTGATAAGTTAAATTATCCAGTTGTAGAATGCAGTGCATACTGAATTGTGCCATTTATAGGAAACACATAAAAATATTGAGAAAAGGTATTTAAATTGTGTTAATAACTTACCTTGTTATTCTAAGCTTCTTTGGGAAGTTGGTTATACTTACAGAAATAAATTCAAACAATAGATGCTATGATAAAATAATGAATTAAATTTAAGTTTGTGTACTAAAATGAATTATTTTAATTCAGTTATCAGACATAATATTTCTGTCATGGTAGTTTGGGAATTTTTTCTTGTGCCTGTGTGTTCTAAGCTCTTCCCCAATTTCTCTTCTAATAGTTTCAGTGTAGTTGGATTTATGTGGAGGTCTTTGATCTACTTGGACTTGAGCTTTGTACAAGCAGATAAGAATGGATCGATACACAATGGAATACTACTCAGCCACCAGAAACAATGACTTAACCAAATTCTTAAGAAAATGGCTGCATCTAGAGAAGATCATCCTGAGTGAGATAACCCAGTCACAAAAGAACAGACATAATATGCAGTCACTGATAGTGGGATGCTAACCCCAGAGGCTTGCACTCCCCCAGAAACAACTCACAGACTGTATGAAGTCCAAGAAATAAAGAAAACAAAAACTATACATATATTCACAAAACAAGAGGACTTTGACTATTTCCATGTTGCGTTTTGTTTTGCATGTACTTTACGCTTATTGCAACTAGTACGTTTTCAATGCATACTGTTAAGCCCTTGAAAAAAATCAAGTACTGACTAAAAAACATATTCACATGGTTCTATGTAAAATTTATTTTAATGTCTGAAAAAGCAGTACTGACAAAAATGTATAATTTTAAGCAAAAAATGTTTAAAATCTTTTAAAAAAATAATAAGCTGTTAGTCTTTTGTGTAGATGGAAATATCTCAAGAAACACTTCTTGTTATGATTAATAATTTGAGTCTTATTTGTAACAGATAAGAGACCAATGTATTTTCCATGTATTTTCATGTTAAAAAAAAATAAATCTTGTTTTGAAGACAAAAAAAAAAAAAAGAAAACAAAACAAAAAATATTTACAAAACAAGAAGACTTTGACTATTTCCATGTTGTGTTTTGTTTTGCATGTACTTTACGCTCATTGTAACTATTAGGTTTTCAATGCATCCTGTCATGCCATTGAAAAAATCAAGTACTGACTAAAAAATATATACATATAGTTTTATGTAAAAATTATTTTAAAATCTGAAAAAACAGTACTGACAAAATGTATAATTTTAAGCAAAAAATGTTTAAAATCTGGACATTTATCTTTGTTTTGTAAAATAAAGTTGTTTTAAAAGAAAAAAAAAGAATGGATCGATTACATTCTTCTGAATACTGACTGACAGTTGAACCTACAACATTTGTTGAAGATGCTGTCTTTTTGTTTCACTGAATGTTTTTAGCTCCTTTGTCAAGGATCAAGTGCTCATAGTTGTGTGGGGTCATTTCTGGGTCTTCGGTTCTATTCCATTGATCTTCCTGCCTGTCTCTGTACAAATGCCAGTCAGTTTTTTTCATGATTGATCTGTAATACAGCTTGAGGTCAGGGATGGTGATTCCCCCAGAAATTCTTTTATGGTTGAAAATAGTGTTTTCTATCCTGGGCTTTTTTTGTTATTCCAAATAAATTTGCAAATTGCCTTTTCTAACACCATGAAGAATTGAGTTGGAATTTTGATGAAGATTACATTGAATCTGTAGATTGCTTTTGGCAAGTTGGCTATTTTTACTATATTAATCCTACCAATCCATGAGTATGGGAAATATTTTCATATTCTGAGATCTTCTTCGATTTCTTTATTCAGAGACTTGATGTCCTTGTCATACAGATCTTTCACTTGCTTGGTTAGAGTCACACCAAGCTATTTCATAACTCTACTACTCTGTTGGTGATGTTTGCCTCTATGACTCTTGATATCTTTCCTAGGTTTTCTATCTCCAGGATTGTTTCTCTTTCTGATATCTTTATTGTTTGTATGTTTATTTTTAGACCCTGATTTTTTTGTTCAATTCTTTCACCTTTTTTGTTGATTTTTGTGTTTCCTCTTTAAGGGCTTCTGTTTACCTGTGTTGTGCTGCATTTATTTAAGGTAGTTATTTATGACCTTCTTAAAGTCCTCTAACATCACCATGAATTGTAATTTTAAATCAGAATCTCCCTTTTCTGGTGTGTTGGAGTATGTAGGACTTGTGAGGAAACTGGGTTCTGATGATGCCAAGTAGCCTTTGGTTTCCGTTGTTTAGGTTCTTGGACTTGCCTCTTGCCATCTGCTTATCTCTGGTGTTAGTTGGTCTTGCTGATTATGACAGTGGCTTGACCCTCCTGTGCTCTCAGTGTGTCAGCACTTCTGGGGGACCAGCTCTTTCCCAGCAGGTTCTAGGTAAAGAAAGTACTGGCACAGGGTAAGCTCCAGGCACAGGCAGAAACTGGAAGAATCCTACTCCAGACTGTTTCTGTGTCCTGGGGTCTCTGGGCGGGACTCTGAGCAGAAGAGGTGGTCTTATCTGTGCTCTCAGATGTTTCAGCACTGTTGGGGGACCAGCTGTCTCCCAGTGGGGTCTGGGTATAGAGAGCTGTAGCACAGGGTCAGCTCAGGACACAGGCAAAAACCTGTAGGATCCTGCCACAGACTGTTTCTTGGTTCCTATGTCCTGAGTCCTGAGGGTTCTGGGCAAGTTCCTCTTGGGCCAAGAATTTGAGCAGAGGTGGGGTTCTCACTTGTGTTTTCAGATGTGTCAGTACTGCTATGAGACTGGCTCTCTCTTGTGTTTGGATACAGAGTGCTCTGGCACTGGGTCAGCTCTAGACTCAGGCAGAAACCGGATGTATCCTGTCCCAGACTCCCAAACTAAAATCTTAAATTTCACTGATTGTTTGGACATGTAACAGCTCTTTCCAGTATGAGTAAACTGGCCATCCGAAGTAAATAGCTTCCTGCTTAGCTAAAATTTCAAATCTGACTGCTCACACACAGAGACTTTCCTTCTTCATAACCAAACAGTTTTTCTAAACATTTACAGTCTGTAGTCCAACTACTCCAACAATGGTCAGCTGTGAATGAGCCGTCCAAGAATCTAGTAGTTTCTCAGGCACATGAGCTGTCCCTCTTTAGAAGAAAATTCCAAAAATGTACTGGCAAGGCAAAGAGGGGCTCTAGATTCACTTTTAAAACAAGTATAACTCAGAGTGCTTCCAAGTTACAATGATAATGTTTCTTTTCCTTTAAAATAACTTCCCAGGTTCTACTTTAAATATAGCCAATGTTTACACATAGTTAAAGAAAGAAAAGCTAAAAGAGAGAGAGAGAGGACCCCATTTCATTCCAAAATGAGATTGTACCTTTAAACTTCATTTCAACTTAATAGTTCACATATTGAAATTGTCTATTTTAACCTAAAAATGATGTACAAAAATACTAGCATTGAGTGTTCTCGTGGGTTTGGTAGTATAGAAGAATTAATAACCTAAAGAAGTACAATTTCTTCAGAATTGGAAAGATTCTGTTCTGGTTCCTTAACTCCTATTCTTACCTATCAAGTAAATGGTCCATGTTATCAACTGTTAAATCATTTTTTTAAACTAGACAAAGCAATGTTATTTAATCAAGGGAGTTATTTTATTTATTTATTTTAAAGAATTCATTTCTTATATATCACAGTTCAATGGCAGTTTTCCATTCTTCCCTCTTCCCTGTACACCGACCACATCCCCACTTCCAGATTCATTCCTCTTCTTCCTCCACTTCCCTTAAGAAAAGAGCAAACCTCTTAGAGATATCAACAAAATAGTTACAAGACGACTAGCCAAAAATCATCATATCAAGGATGTGTGTGACAACCCCATATGAGGAAAAGGAATCTAAGAGCAGGCAAAAGAGTTAGGAAATCCCCCACTACCACTGTTTGGCCTCCCTCAAGAATACTAAGCTATATTTTCATAAAATATATGCAGAGGACCAAGCTCATATCCATTCAGGGTTCCTTATTGTTACTTCAATTTTTGTGAGCCTCTATGATCCTAGCTTATTTAATTCTGTGGGCCACATTCCTGTGCTATGTTCCATCCTTCTGTTTCGTACAATCATTCCTCCACTCATCCACAGGGTTCCTCGAGGTTCACCTAATGTTTGGCTGTGGACCTCTGCTTCTGTTCCTTTATTTTATATTATTTATTTATTTCTTACAACTTTGTTTTAAAAAACAAAGATAGATGTAAAGATTTTAAGCATTTATGCATAAAAGTATGCGAATACATTTTTGTCAGTACTTAAATTTTTTAAGGTTTGATAGTATGCATTAAAACCTTACTAGTTACAATGAGCAAAACGTACCTGTAAAACAAGATATAACCTGGAAATAGTCAGATATTTTTGGTGTGCAAATATTAAGCACAATGGCTTTACATTTTCTTTCTTTCTTTTTTTCTTTTTGAACTTCATATAGTCTGTGAGTTGTTTCTGGGGTGTTCAGAGCTTTCTGGGGTTAGTACCAATTACCAGTGACTACATATTATGTCTGTTCTTTTGTGACTGGGTTACCTCACTCAGGATAATATTCTCTAGATGCATCCATTTTCTTAAGAATTTCCTTAAGTCATTGTTTCTGATAGCTGAGTAGTACTCCATTGTGTAAATATACCACAATTTTTGTATCCATTCATCTACTGAAGGACATCTGGGTTCTTTCCAGCTTCTGGCTATTATAAATAGGGCTGCTATGAATATTGTGGTATGTGTGTCTTGGTTGTATGTTGGAGCTTCTCTGGAGTATATGCCCAGAAGTGGAATAACTGGGTCTTCCGGTAAGTACTATGACCAATTTTCTGAGGAATCACCAGACTGATTTCCAGAGTGGTTGTACCCCACCAACAAGAGAGAAGTGTTCCTCTTTCTCTGCATCCTTGCTAGCATCTGCTGTCATCTGAATTTTTGATCTTGGCCAATCTGACTGGTGTGAGGTGGAATCTCAGGGTTGTTTTGATTTGCATTTCCCTGATGGCTAAGGATGTGAAGCACTTCCTTACATGCTTTTCAGCCATTCGATATTCCTCAATTGAGAACTTTTTGTTCAAGTCTGTACCCCATTTTTTAATATGATTGTTTGATTCTCTGGTGTCTAACTTCTTGAGTTCTTTGTATTCCTTGGATATTAGGCCTCTATCAGATGTGGGGTTGGCAAAGATCTTTTCCCAATCTGTTGGCTACCATTTTGTTTTCTTGGCAGTTTCCTTAGCCTTACACAAACTTTGCAATCTCATTAAGTCCCATTTGTCAATATTTGACCTTAGAGCACAAGCTATTGGTGTTCTGTTCAGGAAATTTTCTCCTGTGCCTATGTGTTCCAAGGTTTTCCCTACTTTCTCATCTAATAGTTTCAGTGTACCTGGTTTGATGTGGAGATCTTTGATCCACTTGCACTTGAGCTTTGTACAAGGAGATATGAAATGGTCTATTTTCATTCTTCTGCATGCTGAGTGCCAGTCAGAACAACACCATTTGTTGAAGAGGCTGTCGTTTTTCAATTGAATGTTCACAGCTCCTTTGTCAAAAATCCAGTGATCATATATGTGAGGGCTGATTTCTATATCTTCTATTCTATTCCATTGATGCATACATACATGATGGTCACTGGTAGAAGCTTGTATGATGATAGTTGAGCTAGGCTCTGCTCTATGAGAACAGCAGAATATGAGTAGGAATTACTTCTCTGACTTTTCTTTTAAATTAATTTTATTGGTTTGGTTATTTTCTAGGCATTTGCTTTATCTATCCTCTGAATCCTCCCACTCCAGGCATTGATACGAATGTGAGTCTTCTTGAGGACTGGGTCTCAAGTTGAAATACCCTTGGTTAGCACTTCCAAAAATTTTGTGGCACCGTTTCTCCAACATATCTTGGGGAGGAAGACAAATTGTAGAGTCTAGGTTTTGTGGCTCGGTAGATGTCCCAGTCACACTTGCATGGTTATAGAAGATGTCTGGTGTAGTATTGCCATTTGCCATGACTACAAGTCTTATCTCAGGTTAGTCATGTAAACTCCAGGGAGTTTTCACTGCATTAGATTTCAACATTGTTCCCCCAAGGGTCTCCAAATCTAGTCATCTCTACAAGTGATTTCCCCACCTCCACTTGACACATCTTTTACATCTCTACCCACTCCAGCCCATTAGGAAATTTCCTCTATTTTCTTTTTCCAGGGTGATCCATATGTCCCCCACTAAAGCCCTTTATGCTAATTAATCTCTGTAGTTCTGTGGATTGATGTTTGATTTGTTATGACTCTTTCTGAGAATATTTCTCACTCTGTAAGAGAATATGTTCTGAAATTCACTGAAGAGACCAACCAGCCTTCATAATGACAAACAAGTAGTCATCTGATACATCATCACTTTTGGGGGGCTTAAAGAGATCATTTACTATATGTAAACTACCTATGACTTTAATAATGCATTTTGGTTTTTAATATTTGAAATAAAAATAGTACAATTGTTTTTATTTCTTAGTTAATTTAAATGGTATATTTTAGTTTTTAACTAAGAAACATTCAAGATTATTCTTCATGAATTACAGATGTATCCAATATATCTAATTGTGATTCTTCCCATTTGTTCACATACCCATCAAATCATTTTGTTTATTACATGTCAACAGTCCTGTCAGTTAAACATGACAACTAGAAGAAAAATGGGCACCATTATCTGAGTTCAGTGAAGCTACTGTAGGTTAGCAAAGTAACACATATAAGGGTTATAGAAAAGTTCCCTAGAAAAACATCTATTGAACTCAGTGGTTCATAAAACAAAATCAAACAAAGGCCAGCCTAGTGGGATAGGAATATATATGTCCAGGGAGGGAGGCTCAGGATGTTCCTGTAGGTTCAATAAAGATGATAGAGTAGAGAATCTAGCCACAATATGTTACATACACATATAAACCTCTAAATGAGGAAGTTGAAAATTAAAAAAAAGTAATTCTTTGTAAAGAAAAGCAAAACTATTAAAAAGTCAAGAGCCTAAGCTGATTAGTATACTATTTCAAGCACATAAATATATATGAATGTTTTTAACTTGGCAATTTAGAAGTGTGGTGATTTGTATATGCTCATTCAAGGGAGAGGCATTATTAGAAGGCATGGTCCTTTTGAAGTAGGTGTGTCACTGTGGGTGTGGGTTTTAAAACTATAAGACACTCACCCTAGCTATCTGGTAATCAGTCTTCCACTATCAGCCTTGAGATGCAGATGTAAAACTCTCAGCTCCTCCTGCACCATTCCTGTCTGGATGCTGCCATGCTCCCACATTTATGATAATGGATTGAACCTCTGAACTTCTAAGCCCACCCCAATTATGTTGTCCTTCATAAGGTTTTCCTTGGTTATGGTTTCTGTTAAAAAATCTTCAATAATCATTCCACTCTTAATAGGATTATGGCTAATATAGAAAAAAAATAAAGATAGATAATAAAATTATAACATCAACATGAATAAATGTATTATAACAATTTTTATGTAAGTTGAAATGTGAAAATTCAAAATTGAGAAAAAACATCTACTTTTATTATTAGCTTCCAAAAAGAACAGGGAATTGTGGAGAAATGTGATTATAAAACAAGCATACACACACAAAAAAAAAAAACCCAGCTCTTATGCAAGGATATGTTTTTGAAAGTATGTATATTAGGAAGTATATGGAAAGATATAATAGTTCTGTTTCCTGTCTGTGTAGCACTGCTTCTATCTGACATTTTGTGATCTTATTATGTGGCTAGTTCTTGTTTATTGATGGTTTGAAGAGAGAAACCTGAGGAGGCCAGGAGCGTCTCTGTAATTGAAATGTATACCATTTGCTACAGAGATTTTTTGTAGTTTTTTGATTTGCCTAGAGTTGGAGTCAGTTTTGTTTCTGTGTGTTACTTGGGGTGGGGGCATATAACAAGGACATATGGTGGTGCTCTGAGACCCTGAGAGCACTCTTGGTTAAGGTCTGGAGCAATGCGTGATGTCAGAGTCTGAGATAAGCAGCTGTGTGACTGAGTGACAGGCCCTTGACACTGTCATTTTCCCAGCAGCATCTAGGACCACTCTGCTACTGCTCTCTGTGCTGTCTATGGAAGAAAATTGGAGTATAAAATTTCTTTTTAATTTCCTACTGTTTTTACTTTATAAGTACACTGTCTGTGTTAGCTTAAGCATAATGACAGAAAAGGATATATTTGGAATTTTGACCATCAAGGATGAGAAACTGACAGATTTTATTGCAGTATCAAATATTCTGTCCTTTTGTTCCATGTATTATTATTGTTAATGTTGTTATAACTAATGTTAATAACATATTGTTCTCCATATCTAATGTTCCACCTTCATCCTTACATTGATTTTTATCTCCATAATTATATAGACTCATTTCAGTTTCCTTACATAGAATCTGAATGTTTAGCTGTTTCCATCCTGTAGAGATGCTTGTTGGGCAACAGACAGAGCAAAAGGGAATTTTTTTTTATTCCCCAGATTAAACTTGCCTCTAAGAAGTACAAACAGCTATTACTTCCTTTGCATTTTGATATCACATTTTCTGACTCTAATAACCAGTTTTGTCTGTACAATCCCAGTATTCATGTTGTCAGTTTTATTTCCTGATGTTTTTAATTATCATACTTACCATCTAATCCATTGCCTTACTATCGAACACTAAATTAACTTTGTCTGGAGAAAGGCTCCGTGTCTAAAGCTCTGACTGCAAAAGCATGAAAATAAAGTCGGGATTCCCAGCGTCTACACAGAAGGGAGGACAAGGTATTGCCCGCTGCAGTCAAAGCTCCAGTCCCACAGTAGCAAAATGAAGATTTCCAGATCTTTCTGGCCAGCTGAAGAGATGTCAGTGTGTCTGCCTACACATCTATGTGTATAAGAGCATGCATATACCATATACATATGCTCATACGCATGTGCAAGTAAATATATATGACACACACACGCGTGCGCTTACACAGACACACACACACACACACACACACACACACACACAAGCACGATTAAATAAACATACGCCTAAATGCAGGAACACTGTCCTCTTTTTGGAACGCGTTGCAGTTTGTGATACAGCGGTTGTCTTCATTGCTGGTGCTTGCCCCATTCTTTCCGCCCCCGCACTCTTTTGGCTGACCCTCTTTCCAATGTGTTTTAAAATAGGCTAGAATTTCATTTTGGAAGCATTTCCTTTCTGCTATACATTCGGTGGATTTGTAAAGCAACATATAAAGAATGTTGTGAAGGTATAATTTTAAAAAAAAGCTTTTCTATATGTGATAATCACAGTTGGAGGTTTCAGAGGGTTATCTGTGACTGTTTTCAGTACTAGGACGTTGATAAGTACGCTAATATAAAACAAAAAAGCATATGGGATTTTCTTATTTTGAAGTAAATTTTTGCATATTTTACAGCAGATTGTGAAATATCAAATAAGAACCAAAGCGAATACAGAGGCTGGCCCCTACGGACATGTAGCAGATGTGCAGCTCAGTCTCAATGTATGTCCTCCAACAACTGGAGGGTGTTAGCCTAAAGCTGTACCATGACTGTAGAATACATTCCCGAACAGGGCTGCCTTGTCTGGCCCCATAGGGAAAAGATGTACCAAACTTGCAGACTTGATAGGCCACTAAGAGGAGAAAAGGAGGGATTGGTAACTGAATCAGAGAGACAGGAACTGAGAGGGCATAGCAGAACTGAAAGAAAAAGAAAGACAGAGACAAGGGTGGAGAAGGGAGGCAGAGGTAGAGAAAGAGGGAGAAGGAGAGAGAAAAAAGGGAGGAAAGATAAGAATCAGTGCTAATAGGTCTGTCATCAATGGGAGGAGAGGCCTTTGGTCCAGTGAAGGCTCATTTTCCAAGTGTAGGGGAATGCCATGGAGATGACATGGGAGTTGGAGGTTGGGAGAGGGAGCATCTTCATGATGGCAATCCGAGGAGGATGGGACTGGAAGGAAAGGAGCTAACATTTGAAATGTAAATACAGAGAATATCCAATAAAAATGATAAAAAAGAGCACCAATGCTAAGAAATCTACATACTTTATCAAGGATTTTACTGTTTGAAATCCTACAGAAAGCCACAGATTTATATCTGGAGTGTTTTAAAAATAAAATGTTATCTTAAATCTGCATTAGTGAAAATATAAACCTTTTGCCCTGTTAACACTACATTTACTTTTATGTCACTTGAAAATGTGCATCCAAAAATTTAATTGTTTTTCTTTCTTTTTCAAAGATTATCACAAATAGACATTGTTATTTTGTTTAATATTTGTCTTCATAGTAAATATAAAAAATGGTTAAAAAGTACTTCATGAATTCAAGAGTTATATTTTGATCTTTTGAAAGGAAAATAATTTTAATAATTTGCGGCTCATTAAGCCAAACTCTTAAGACACTTTTAATGGGTCCTTTTCATTTTTTGTTGCTGACAGATCTCAGGTTTATTGGTCATTATTAAAATTTAGTAGGAAAGATTAAGTGTTCTGTTCTCTTCAGCTATAAATCAACATAATATGTGCCATTCCTGTTTCTACAGCTACACTGAAGCTTTCTTTAAATAACATTTAGTTATAAAACAAAGCCAAGCTTCTTAACTCAGAAGCTTCAGATTCCTAAAACAGTGCCCTAAAAGAGGCCTCCATAATAAAGCACCGGTGAGCTCCAGGTCTCAGTATCCTAGATTTGATCTTGATCTTGTGTCATTTATTATGCATAACAGTTCGAACCATTACATATATTTTTTTCAACATTTATCCCTAGAAGATTCAGTTGATTGGAGAAAGAGCCCTGTGTACTCCAGGCTGACATATAACTCACTTTCTCTTTTATTCTATTCTTGAATTTCTGACCCTGCTGTTCCCAGTTTTCTCATACTAGGATTCACAGGCTGCTGCACTAGGTTTTATGCACTTCCTGGCACAGAATGTTGTAATGATAGACAGGAGATACTATAGCAGTCCTGGAATGTCATAGTATTTTGGAGACGTTTTTTTTTTGGATTTAAGGTTTTGTTTTGTTTTGTGTTTGCTCTGAGGCAATCTCTCATAATCTTTGTGCATAGATAGCATTTACCTTGTTTGCTCTATTCCTGGGATTATGGGACTTAGTGCATGGATTCATAACAGTATATTTTTCCTTTCTTGATCCTATATCACAAATAGTATATTTATATGTAAATAATATATGTGGACTATGCTTTCTTCCAGTTTTGTGCTGAATTGAATAACAAGTGATAAAACTATGCCTACTTCCATTCTTTTTTTCCCAAATTTATATGCACGTTTAAAAGTCTACAATCTCCACATAGTGTTGCCAAAATATGTTGGAGGACTCAGTCTGATAGGATGGCTATCTTTCTAAGCACACTACCCTAGAAGACACGTGACCCTCTTTCCCTTAAAAACAATCATTGTCAACAACAGTTTTCAATTTGCTTTTATGTGTATATGAGTCTCTCTGTCTCTCTGTCTCTCTGTCTTTCTCTCTCTCTCTCAATCTCTCTCTCTCTCTCTCTCTCTCTCTATCTATCTATCTCTCTCTCTCTCTCTCTCCCTCTGCCTCCCCTCCCCCTCCTTCTCCTCTCCCTCTTTCTCCATGTGTGTTTGTGTACTTGTGTTTGGTGTTTATGCATGTTCACATGCCATCAAGCCATGCCTATATGAGGTTAGAAGACAATTTGGAGTTTTCTTCTCAGTTTTCATGTAAGCCTTAGGAATGAAACCCACATTTCTAAGCTTCCCAGACCTTATCCCCAAGCCATTCCAGAAGTCCTAAAATTCCAGTTTTTTTCTTTTGCTTAAGATACAGATTGAACTCACACACATTCCCACAGTGGTGATTCAATCTGAGGGGCAATTCCAAGTATCCATGTGGTCATGTTGTCAATATCTGGTTCTCTAGTGTGACCAGGAAGGCATCTGTGATAGGTGCAGTGCTCTCTAAAGGATACAGCTATACTTGTGCTTTTTCTTTCTTATTAGGGTTAAAAGGCAGTGAAGCAAAGTAGCATTTAGCCATCTATAGAACTGTATTTCTATCTGTTTTTCTAAAGTACATAGATATGTATACACACACACACACACACACAAACACACACACACGTTTGTGTGTGTGTGAATGTGAATCTATTACTTTTGGTATGATCTGTTATGTTCTAAAACAAGATTTTCAAACACAATATATGCATGGGAAAATGATGAATATCAGGGATTCTAGCATAAAATAACAAAAATATTTAAAACACTAGTTCTATAGGACATTTATTGATTTTTGGCAATCTATAACAATGCGTCTGAATGTTTCACAACATAGCCGCACTGGGTGAAATTAATTTTCTATGTCTACTAATATGACATTTCTTATGTACTTTTATTTCTTGTATCCTGCCACTTACTTTTAAGAATAAGGTGCAGACTCACATGGCTAGTTAAATACAGCAAGTTTCTTCTTCATGTGTCATGGTACTTTTTTTTTTTTTTTTTGCTTGGAAAAAACTGGTATTTTAATTCCATTTTTGTTGATGTTGTTTTGGTTTGGGTTTTTTTTTTTTTTTTTTTTTTTTTTTTTTTTTTTTTTTTTTTTTTTTTTTTCATTTCTGAGATTTGATCATAATGTCTCAAATCTGAGGAGTACACTTTACCTCCAATTACGCCCAGTCTCATGGTCCCTTGAGTTCTTTACATATTAGTGTCTCCTTAATAAGAATACTAGTTTGCTCTACAATTTGAATTTTATCTAAATTATATGAGAAAAGTCAAGTGTTTAAAAACCTTCAATGGTGGTATCTCAGTGATGTTAATGCAACTGATAATTTACAGAGCTGTTTGTGTTTTTACATATTCATAGATGAAATGTTTTTCTTCTGTATTTATGAGAATATCACAACCATATCTCTAACAGGGCTATTGTCTATGCTTTCAGATATTGCAGAAAGTGATTACAGGACTAACTGGTAAAAATCACAACACTTATACATTAAAGATTCAAGACAGATTTTTATTTGTTCCTTTGTGCTTTGTCATGATGCTTCCACTGGTCACTATGCCACCAGAATTTGCATTTCACTGTTGAAAAATATAGTTCATAAGATACAAGTCCATGGAGATACTGCTGTCTTCACTGTTCATCCTCCTTCAATATTTCAAAGATAACTGGAAAATGAAATGTCTTCTTCCCTCTCCCCAAATTGATTGACTATCCGTGAATTAAACCAGTCATTTATAACATGCCCTGGACGAATTCATTGACTAGGAAAATCATTTTTAAAGTCTTTATTGATGCAGTCATTACTGTGGTGTTATAAAATAGCATACTATTCGTTCTTGGAGTCTATTTATCATAAAAGGTCATAATCCTGATGTCACACTGCTTCTATTTCCCTATGAGAAAAATATCATTTATATACATAATATTTCACTGCGAATATTAAGCTGTCTCATTATGCTAATCATGTAATATAATCATGCCAGCTCTATTACTCTAATGCATTTTGCTATATTAATTATGACAGAACATAATTTACCTGAATAGTTAATAGGTATTTCCATAACTTTGTTTAATAGTGGAAATTTTATAGGTCATGTGTTAGTTATGTTCATTCCAAATTTATTCTAAATATTATGGTTATGCTTTATATATATATACATATATATATATATATATTGCATAAATTTCATTATCAAAGGAAATCATATCTGTCCTATGTGACAAGATATAAATGTATAAACATTGACCAATCAAAAGCATAATCATAAAATTATTTCAGCTTGACTGTATACTGTTTTTAATTTCTTCAAATCCTCATTTTTATATTCACTCATGCCTCACCTCCCTTTGTCCACTCTACTTACCTCATCAGAATAATTCACTTTTTTGGGACGCCCCATTCCACAAGAGACATCTTATACTTTATATTTAAGTCATTGTTTCCTGGATTATGTAAATAATCTTTATTAAGTAGAAACTTGATAGAATATTTTGGCGAAAAAATCCTCTGGTTTGAGTTCAATTGATGTTTTTAAAAAGAGCTCCTAGTCACGAGATAATTTAATGTTCATGTTTATTACAGCAGTAATAACCAATGGTAACGTATAGGTCCAACCTATACATCTAAAAGAAAGAAAAGAAAAAAAAAAACAAGATACTGATTTTTTTTTTACAAATCTTCTAGAGTCTTGTTTCTCAGCTTTATAGAAAAATGAAGTACCTTTGTTTGCAGGAAACTGGAAATAATGGAAAGAGTTACATTAAGTGAATCAAACAAGTCTCAGAAAGACACATTAACACTTCCTTATAATCACAAGTTTTCCTTTTTCAGATATTTCACATCATAAATGATAGAACTTGATAACATTTCCACATAATCATAAGGTTTCCTTGTATAGACATTTCACATCACTAATGACAGACAAAATAACTAATCACTAATGACTTTGCAAAATGTATTTTCCCTCATCCCCTCACTGCACTGAAATTTGCTATATTTTATTATATAGTATATTTAGATTTTTGTGAGTCATTTTATTCCACAAAGACAGAATGAGCTCATGTAGTTGTTTCCTGGATGCTCAGAAGTTAGTCCTATGTTCAAGAACTAGGATTGTATTTCATCCTTGATTTGTGTGCACTCCAAAATAATGCATCTTGCCATTTCTACCATGTCTCAGCCAGGACCCATGGACAGTATTCTCATAGTATGAAAAAGAGTATAGTTGATGAGGAGATAGTTTGGCAAATAAGAACCCCGAATGCTCTCCCACAGAAACTACCTTTATATCCCAGAACCCATGTCCAGTATTTCAGAAAGACAGTTTTAGAGAATCTGCTGTTCTGTTTTGACCTCCACATTCACCCAATTTGTTTAAAAATAGAGCAGAAAGCACACAGACATAGACATACATGCATATCCACGTACATGCACACCTGCACATGCACACACAGGCCAATAACAGTGGAAATGAGTGCAGAAACATTGATCATTTCCTATGACCCTAGAGAACTAAAGAGCTTCCTGAACAGAATTTCATGATCTTATTTTTCATAAATCTCAGGCTTCATCTAGAAATCATGAAATATGTTAAGAAAAAAAATATAAGAAAACTTGTGAAAAGAATAAGAGAAAATTGTTCTTTAGAGTGCAGGATACAATAATGAGATTAAATAAAAAAACTAAGCGTACATGTCTCATTTCAGAATGGACATCTTTAAATATTTAGTAAAACGAATAAGTAATGTATAATCAAGCTACCTGAAATTTTCTTAGTGATTCACTATACATATTCTTGTTAATAATAGGTCCTATGTCTCTGAATATATTCAATATTACTATGAACCTGATTGGAGAGACCACTTAATGTAAAAAATTAACATGAGAAGTTTAGTTTCATAGTGTCTATATAGATAGGTGAATTGTTCTTAAGTATATTAAAATATGATGATTTGTTCAAAAATATAATATTATTTTAACTCAGAAAGTAAGAATACATTTTTCATCATACTTAAAAGGCAAAATCAGATTTTTAGTATATGCTTTTATATTTAATACTTTTAAAAAATATCATTAGAGAAATGTCTTATTTCTGATTAATTGAAAAACATTAACAAAAGTGCTGAATAGTAAAATATTCTTTTTATTTCTTTAACAAAATTGTGAAAATGATCCATAGAAGACAATAATCTAAAAGCCACTGCTTTGGAGATGTGATATTCAGTGTATCACTGTCCTCTTATAGTGGCTTTCTTTTTCTATATGAAATAATGTGAAATTATTTAAAAGGCCTGTTTTATTTCCTTTGAAGAGATCAAAGGTTATCAATTTAATCTGATATTTTATTTTATATTTCTTGTAATATATCACCTCCACTGCACAAAATAAGTTAAAACACAGCATATCCACAGCAGGAGAGTAATCTAATACATATTTTTATAGCAAGTGGAAATGACCTCAGTTTGATCCATATGGTGGAAACAGCAGAAAGGATCAGCAGTGCTGTCCTGTGCACACATGCACATATATTTAATCTTAGCATAAATGTTTGAACTTCAGTGAACATCTGTACAACTGTACCATTAAAGTAGACACACGATATGAAGTATAGAACTAAATATACAATGTCAGAAAGAAAGGTTTCACTCAATATCTACTCACAAAATAGAACAGTGAAAATGATTATATGTAGTTGATCTAAAAAATACAACAGAATAATTAATATATAAGAAAATCAGTTAACAAAGAGAAAGAACACATTTAAGTAAATGAAAAATCACCATTACTGAAAATTAAAATAAAATTTTACATAGTTACAAACATACGCACAGGTTTGATATGTGTGTGTGTTTCAAAGAAGTTATATGTATTAATTATGCAAACACATACATGCTTAAATGTTGAAACTTTAAAAATAAAATGAAATATATATACTACTCTCATATTAACCTATATGCTTAAACAAGACAAAAAATTATAATCATCATTTTCTTTGACCATTTTACCTGGTAATATTTTTAAATCAAATGTATAAAAACAAAACTTTGACTAATTCCAGGTTAAATCCTGTTTTACATGTACTTTATGCTCATTGTAACTAGTGAGGTCTTAATGCACACTATCAAACCTTTAAAAATACCAAACACTGACAAAAATATATTCGTATACTTTTATGCAAAAAAGTTTAAAATCTGTACATTTATCTTTGTTTTTAAAATACAGTTGTTCAATTAAAAAAACAAATAAAAAATAAAATAAAATCTTAGGTACTGAAATGATATAACAAAAATGATGAATTGCCATTTTTATAGAAGGATGCTGGAAGATAAGGTCACACTATAAACATGTGAAAATTGCCATTTTGGCTTTGAATAAGTGATTCTTATGTAATGAAAACCATTTTTGCAATTAGGCACAAACATACATTCTGAGGATAAGCTTATCTTGTCAAGATGTATAATTAAACAATAACCCTAAATTTCAAAAATACAATTTTATGAGACAAGAAAATAAAGCTATAGAAAGTGAGTTTTATTCAATGTAGAATAAAAACCCATGATGGGTAAAGAACAGAATAAAGCAGCTAAAATTAATCAAGAGTTTGGACTCACATAAATGACAATGGGTGCAAATCCTGTGCCCAAGGTCTACCTTATTACAAATGTGTTGTAGTGTGTAAAACAGTAATTTCAAAATAAGTATACATCATAAAATTAGAGTAAGAATTAGAGTAAACTATATAATGATAATGACATTTTTCATCATGACCAAAACACACATAAAAACTGTTTAAACATGATTATATAAATATTTCCTGAAATAATGGTTTATGACCAATTCTCTCTTTTCCATTATGTGTTACCAGTTCATATGTAGCAGTTTTTGTAATCTGGTATTACACCTGCACTATGGTTTTATTCAATCTACACAAGTCTTTTGATTCAGTCAAAATTCTCTGGAAATTCTTTCACTGGTAATCTGAGGCCTGTTTCCTAGGTGACTGAGGCAATGGCACATTGATATTCAAGGTCAGTTGTCCTGTCTATTACTATCCAATATACACCTAAACACAGTGCTCCCAGGGACTAAACCACCAACCATAGAGTACACATGGAGAGATTCATGGTTCGAGGCTCTTATGTAGCAGAGGATGTCATCATCATCGACATCAACATCAATGAAAGGAGAGGCCATTGGTTCTATAAAGGCTCAATGCCCCAGAGTAAGGGAATGCCAGGGCTAGGAGGCAGCAGTGGGAGGATGGGGGAGCACTCTCATAGAAGTAGGGGAAGGGGATCGAATAGGAGGCTTTTGGAGCAGAAATGTGAAAAGGGGATAACATTTGAAATGTAAATAAATAAATTATTTAATAAATGAAGAAAATAGAATAAAAAAGGTCCAATAAAAAATGCAAATATTCAACAAAACAATCTTCCTGTTTTTAAAAGAAAGGAAGAGGCAGAGTAATAAAGGAATATAACAAAGTGAGACCAAAATCTAGCAGGGAAAAGCATTACCTTCTTCAACTACATGTCCACTAATGTTTCAGAACCATGGTCGGTTTATTTATGCTCTTGCTACTATATATGCACACATATGCACATGCAATCAACATATATACACATATACCCTTACGGTGTATTTTGGTTCCTCATTGAGACCACCTTATAGGAGACTAATGGGAAAGAGCTTCTGAGTTTGGGATGATGGTGAGTGACTTTCATCTGACGCATATCAGTGCAGACTGTACATTCTGCCACTAGCTATGTGAATTCATTTGATCTTTCATAATGTTGATGAAGACAAACTTGTTTGCCTAATATCCTACATCCCCTTTGGCCTTTACATGTTTTCTGCCTTGCTTAATTTTTAACACTTTTTCTTCTGCATGGTTTTCTATCTTCCAAAGGAAATAAATCACTGAGGGGAGAAATTTGATGGAAACATCTGTTTATGGCTTAGTGTCCCAAGGTCCCTCAGGCTCTGTACAATATGTGAATGAGTGTCTGCCATATGCTGTAGACAGACACAACTCTGATGATGGCTGACCAGACACTGGCCAGAGTTCATTTGTTTGTTATTGTTGGTTTTGGTTTTGGTTTTGAGGTGTTTTTGTTTTTTTGTTTTTTTTTTTCTTTTTTTTTTTCCCCAGTTGTTGGCTTGTACAGTGGTGACATTTTTAACCCTTAGGCTGCATTTTTCCATGTCTGCAACTGTTTGCCAACTTTCCTATACTGTTTGCCATGTCAAAATACATTTTCATATCCCAGTATTTCATTTGTTGCTCTCTTTCATTGTAGACCCAGCATAAGAGAACTGACTAGGAACCATGAGACAACCTGAATGCTATGCTATCAGGTTTTTCTTTTCTGCCAAAGAAATTATTCCAATTTATTCTAATGCAGCCTCTCCAAAATTCTCAGGCCAGCATCATATGTCGGGCAATTGCCCCATTGGGATATAATACATAAGTGGTCACTAGACCAATTACCTATAGAATTCGTATCACCAATAATCCTCATGATCTCGGTCTCATTTATGTAAGCCTTTTGGTCTTCCTAGCCCCTACCAGAATGGTCCTCTACTGTTTTGTACAGATACTGTAGTCCAGAGTTCTGACTTCTATGTTCTTCCATACCAACTTTCTCCAGATGTTTTATAACCACATGTTCACATGTATAACAGCAATGTCAATTCTGATTTGTATCAGTTGATTGCATTATTAAATTTCTGATTTATCTCAGTTCTGATAAAGAATACAAGGTATAAACAACTTTAGAAAGAAAGGGTTTGCACAGGCTCAGAGAGCCCACCATGGCATGCAAGGTCCAGGTGCACTCATGCAGTTGGTGCTCAATTGGGGCCAGTCAGGAAGTGGAGATGAGTGATGATTTATCATTGCTTTTTGTAAGAGGATGTATTTAGCAGCAAGGCAGGGACAAGATAAAACAAGACCTGTTATTGGACAAGAAGGAAGGATGAATGTGAACAAAGTTTTAGAAAGGGAAGGAGTGGGAGCTAAAAGGAGCTGGGAGCAACATGGAGGCAGATGTAAAGCTACTTCTCTATCCATAGACACAAGTTGCTATGAATATTTTAAGGGATGGGTATGTACAAGATTTCATGTTGTCTAGATGGAAAAATTATACCATATCAATTGGATTGGAGGTTATTATGTGATGTTTTCCTTTATGTGGTGACTTAATTGTGTTCAAGAGAAGGTGCCGTGATAGGACATACCATCCTCCCAGGAAACTGGGAGGTATGGAACTGGTATAGTAACAATCCACCGAGGGAATTATGACTGAAACTGTCATGGGAAAGTGCTGAACCAGCTGGCAGATCACTGAGGCAGAGAGTACCCTGGGGGCCAGTGTGGAGATAAATTAGTCTAGTTCAACATAACCCTGTGGTGCCAGAGTAGTCTGTGAGGAACTACCCGGGTCAGAGAGAGCCGGTGAGCACAGGATCAGGTGACATAGATTTTTTTTCCTTCTTTTTCTTTTTTTTTAAATACTTACTACAACACTGTTTATTCAAACTTAGACTCTGAGAAAATGACATCACTCACACCCTAGCTGTGTCTTCTCACCTCAGACCTAATCAAAACACCATTGTTTTGGTCATTATAAATCCTGATAAGCTGCCTATTGTGATTGTCCATTAAAATAAACAAATAATGTGCCCCTCAGTAGAGAGTCAAATAATAATAAGCTATCAAGAGAGTTAAAAGAGACCGGTGATAAAGTCTGAAACTGAATGGTATTGCTGAAGCTAGCATGCACCTGGGTTGTCCTTTGCTAGAGCCTTATGAAACCAGAATTGTAATGAGTTAATTTTACATCTAGAATTCCACAAAATATTTTAAAGAACAGTTAATTCATAAAATACCAATGACTTAAAACAGAATAATCCTTTTATATCTTTTGTCCTATATTTTAACTCATAACTTAGAATCAACTTCCTTATTTATTTAATTCCCTTATAAACCATGTAGGTAGCTATCTAATTTGTTTTCAATTAATTATCTGGAATAAATTTGATTTTACATTAGCGTAGACTAATTTAAAAGAAAAAAATTGAGTGCAATTTTACCTTGAAATGATTGTATTGACAATTTTCTAATAAGCTCCTTTATTTATTTAACTTTCTTTGTCATGAAGTTGGTGGCATAATTTAGGGGTTTGTTTATTATTTTCAAAAATATAAATTACACTATGAAGATATAAAAATGTTTATTTAATGTTCAGTAAATTTCAATAAAATTTATTTTCAAAATGTTTTCTAAAATATAAAATATTAAAAAATAATTAAAATTTTAACTCGAATTGTCCAAAGTTACCTTAATTTTCTGTCACTGAGAAGTAATAAACATATTCAGTAAGACACAAAAGTAGAAAAGATTCATTTGTTGATGCATTTAGTTTTATATTTTTGCAAAAGTCCACTATTTTCTACTTAACTAGGTATTTTAGCAAAATATTACTGCCCAGTTTCAATATAATGGCTTTGAAACTGCTCATAAAATCTGTAGACATCAAATACATTCTAAAGCACACTACTTTTAAATGCTGAGTGCGTATTATCAAAACCACATGGCATTGCTTTTTTTAAAATGAATTTCACATGGTAAAAGCAGAGAAGAACGTCCTAGGCCTAACTCCTTTAAATGTATGCTATAAATTTCTAACACTAACTGTGTTTTTAATTAGTTTTTGTTGTTTTGGTAAAAACATTTTGGGACTGGCTGGACCACAGCCTATTGGTCTTTCTAAAAAATCCTCTATCATTGTATTCACTCTTTTCATATTTATTATTTAATTTCTTTTCCCCCAAAGAACCATGCCAAAAGAAAATGAGGTCAGCGATTTGAGAAACATTAAGGTGAAGGGTGTTGTACAAGGGAAGGCAGGGAAGGCTTGGAAGGAGAATAAAAAAGGATGAATGTGATTTGATTATCACTTCAAAAATAAAGCAATATTTTAACATGTCATATATCACAAAAATGGTTTCAGAGAGTGAAGTCATGTGATAGTATAGATAAATTTAAAAATATTTTCAATTAAAATAACATAATCCAGGGTATCTTCATGATATAAAGGCCTGAAGGAACAAAATTAAGACATGAAATTAGTAATGTATATGAGAAATCAATAGTCCACACAGCAATATAAGTAAATAGATAAATAAATGCAAAAACCAATCAATAAATAAAATAAAATATTAGAAACTTATAAACTTTAAGGCATTTCCAGTTAGTTAAAACATGGCAAGAGTGTTTACTTTCTTTATATTTATTCTGTACAATTTTTTAAGTCTTAGCTAGAATAATAAGATATAAGAAGAAATAACATAGACAAGAGTGAAGGAGGAAGTCTGCCAAGGTATACTTATTGCTAAATATAAAATTTAAATTATAAAATATAAATATACAAGAGATTCTAAATATTTTACTACAAGTTACATCTGAAAAAATCCTGTATTAAAATGACAGGATACAACAGCAAATTTTCTGATTTTCTAATTAAAGTAGACTTACACTTAATTTTATTAACATTTTAATTAATTATTTTATTTAATTTAATTTTTTAATTATTCACTTGACATCTGGCTAACTGCACCCTTCTGCTCAGTCCCTCCAACAATAAGTCCCTTATGCCCTCTTCTTCTGTGAGTAAGTTGGGGTTCTCTGCCTATCATTCTCCCTGGCAATTCAAGTGTCTGCAAGGCTAGGTAGGCACTTGCTCTCCCAGACAAGGCAGCCCAGGTAGTAGAACTTATTCCATGTACAAGCAACAGCTATTGGGATAACCCTGCTCCAATTGTTCAGGATCCACACAAAGGTCAAAATGCATATCTGCTACATATGAGCAGGGAGGCCTAGGTCCTACCCGTAGTGTATGTTCTTTCATTGGTGGTTAAGACTCAGAGAGCCCCAAGAGTACAGGTTACCAGGTTAGTTGATCAAGTTAACTGATTTGGTAAACTATGTAAACAGACTTATACACAGAAAAGAAATAGAAGGGGTCATTAACAGTCTCTCTGAACTTAAAGGAAAAAAAATGGTTTCTGCAGAATTCTACCAAACTTTCAATGAAGAGTTAATTCCAATACTTTTCAAACAGAATAGACACTGTCAAAATCATTTTGGGGGGGGGGCACAGTCACACTGATACCTAAACCACACAATGATTCAACAAAGAAAGGGAATTTCAGACAGACTTTTTTTATGAACATTGATATGAAAGTTCTCAGTAAAAAATAATTGAATCCAGGGACACATCAAAGACATGATCCATCATGATTCAGTAGGCTTCAGCAAAGGGATGCAAGGATGGTTCAATATAGGAAAATCCATCAATGAAATTCATTTTATATTAGCAAACTAAAAAATGTTACATGATTATCTCAATAGATGTTGAAAAAGACTTTTCTAAAATCCAATACCCCTTCATGTGTTGGGCCATTAAAGTGGTGAGAAAAACAACACCCTTTACAATAGCCAAGAATAATATAAAATATCCTTGTGGGACTCTAACCAAGCAAGTGAAAGCATTATATGAACTTCAAGTCTCTGAAGATCAAAATTCAAGAAGATAGACTTAATCTTTGAATCTGACACTACACCTGCTCCTGTTGAACTAGGTGTTTTGGTACTTCTGTTTACTCTATGACTTTGTTTACTTATAATATTTATACCAACAATTACACATTTTCAGTAAATAGCTATTGCATCATTTTCACAAAATAACAAGTTACTAAGACAATCATTTAAATATGTTCACTTTTTATACATAATCATTGGGGTTTGAATAAAACCTGGGTTTTCACTATTACGCTTAGTATTTGTGATCTTAATTTAGATATTTTATAATAAACACAATAGTACTTTTTATTCAACTACATTTAGTTGAGTCTCACGACATTATTGAATTTGTGTTAAATTAACACTGGAAAGAAATGGTTCTGTTACAATTTAAACTCAGTGGATACAAAACTCATTTAGAGCTGACAAGCCTCATTACTTGGCTTGTCAGAGAAAGGCCTTGAGGTAACCACTAAACATACATGTTTACTTAATTGCTGTGTATCTCAAAAGTTTATAAAGTGTATGGAAACACAGAAAAATAATTAAAACTGTGCAAAGTTAACACAAAAGTTTGATTGCTATTGGCAGCCTCAAAACTCAACCAGTAGTAATTAATTGAAAAAAAAAAAAATAGTACCAATGGTTCAGTAATTATGTGAAGGGAGGGTCTGATAGTAATTTTCCAAAGAATTAACATTGCAAAGAAATATGTTTTATTTTAAATTTATCACTATGCCTCTTCAAGCATATAGGTAAATATCCACATATATTATATATTGTATTATATATATTTATATTATAAATGCATAGGATATATCTACCCAAAAACATAAGATTATTTTAAAATATTTTTAAAGTATTTGTTGGTTCATTCAAGTAAGATATTTGAGTAAAATATTTATACAACTTATGGAAGAAATAATGTGATTATAATTCTTTATATATTTTTGGATGAATCTTAAACTGGAGAGCAAAATTAGTGGACTGAAAATTTATTACACAAATAAAATCTCTTAATTTAAACTTATCTAATTGGTATTTATGTATATGACTCTAAGCTACCAGAAGTAATAATTTTTTAGTTAATTATATTTTGAGAATGACAACAGTGTTTATAATTTTATTTATTTTGTTTATTATCCTCCATTATAAACTAAATTATAAATTTATAAAAACATTTTATTTATTTTGTGTATCATCCTCCATTTTAAAATCATCCTCAATTATCTTAGCAATCAACAAGATCAACGGGAAGCTATGCCAAAGATTTCAGAATCAGTTATATCATTTTCTCTTGGAAAATAAATGTAGCCCCAAGATTATTCATTTTTTTTCCAGAGATGTGATTTTGAGGCTGTTTTCCTTCACCAGCTAAAGGTAAGATCATCTAGGGGCCAATACAACTTGTGAATTCAGCATGGCTCCAAGTTATGTGGTTAATAGGAACTGGTTTATGAGGAAAAGAGAAGGTAGCTAGGTAATGCCAAATGTATAATTCTGAGGTGAAGTTATAGTATAGCACTTGTGAGACATAACTATCACTGTATTTTAGCCTTTCTTTGCTCTCTCTGTGGCCCATTATTTATCAGCTTGTAAATTGGTATGGGTCTTGTCGTGAAACAACAATCATTTGGGATGTTGAACCCACAGTCTGGGGAAAATCCAATCAAATTAATAGACATATACTCACTTGGATCCCACCTGAAGGCTATGGGCTTTGGGAAAGAGAAATTCATTTGGGGAGGGGCAGAAATAGTGTTTCTTGCTATTTTAAATTATTAACTATTTTATTTGACCCCCTTTCCCATCTCTATTGCCTGAGTTCTTCATCCTGTCCTGCTGTATGTCTGAGAGGGTGCCTCCCCATGGAGATCAAGTCTTTACAGGATTAGGCACATCCTCTCATGACAGTCCTCTGCTATTTATTCGCCCAGGGCCTCAGACCAGACCACTTATGCTCATTGTTTGGCTTAGTGTCTGGGAGACCCCAGGAGTACCATTTAGTTGCCACTGTTGGTCTTCCTATGGGGTTGCCTTCTCTTTCATCTTCTTCAATCCTTCCCCTAATTCTTCCACATTGTTCCCAACCTCAGTTGAATACTTGGCTGTGAGTATCTGCCATCTGTCTCTATCAGCTTCAGGTAGAGCCTCTCCTAGGACAGCCCTGCTAGGCTCCTGTCTGCAAGTTCAATATGGCATATGAAATAGTTTGAGGGTTTGTAGTCCACCCATGAGATAGATCCCAATTTGGGCTGGTATTTTTTTTGGCCTTTCCTCCAATCTCTCTTCTATTTTTGTCCCTGCATTTCTTTTAGACAGGAACAATTGTGTGTGTCCCAAACTCATGTATCTCTTTCAGGGCCTGGCCAAGGTGTCAAAACCCCTGAAAGAGTACTAAAGTGGGAGGAGAGATTTCAAGAGGATGCTGTGAGCCAAACTCAGACTATTAGATCAGCAAGTGCTTTTCCATTCCTGACCTACCTATGTTTTGAAGAAAATATAAAATGCATAGTTAGGATACAATGTAATAAAATATGATTGGTACAAGATAACATATCAAACACTATGAGTGAGATCCAAGAAATGATTAGTCTCAAGCTCATGATATTGTATGATTTAGTACTTCATCGGATTTATTAACAGGAAATATAGATACCAGTTATAATGAAATATAAATGATTTCCATCATTCTAATAAGTCTATAATTCCAGATTTTAAAAATATTTGAAGTATTAGACCCAGCTTCTAGATTCTGAAGAGAAGCACCATTGAAATCTAAGCAATTCTAGACAAATCAATAAATAATATGACTAAGCCTGGACAGAGAAACAAACACACACAAAGGACAAATTTATAATTGTTGTCAATATTAAGATAGATAAAAATTAACTAATATGTTGATTTGAATCTGGTTTTATCTGTTACCTTTTTCTTATTAGTTGACTTTTGTGTTTTATTTACATATTAATTATTTAATTACTACTCTTGGTATAACTATTTTATTTCTTTCTTTACTGACTAAATGAATAGAAAATACCTTTTTAAAATTGGTAAACATCTTTTAACCTGAAGACAACCAGGTATGTCAGAAGCAGAACGCAAAGAACATAGCATTGATCTGGCCTGAAATTCTTCTCCAGAAGAAATACTTCTAATGGCAGCACAGTACCATGCTAGCTTCAAAGAGATGGAAGAAAATAACTCCACCAAGATGTGGTGCCTGAAAACTATGACCATAACTAACATAATGAGAATATGGCAGGTTTTGTGTGTCAACTTGACACAAGCTGGAGTTATTCCAGAGCAAGGAGCACCCACAAGCAAATGCCTTTATAGTATCAAGCTGTAAGGCATTTTCTCAATCAAGTGTGAGAAGGGCCATTGTGGGTGGTGTCATCCCTGAGCTGGTAGACTGGGGTTTTATAAGAAAGCAAGTTGAGCAAGCCAAGAATAGCAGTCCAATAAGTAGCAACCCTCCATGGCCTCTGCATCCAATTCTGCCTCCTAGTGAGTTTCTGTCCTGACTTCCTTTGGTGATAAACAGCAATGTGGAAGTGTAAGCTGAATAAACCCTTTTCTCCCCAACTTGCTTCTTGGTTATGATGTTTGTGTAGGAATAGAAACCCTGACTAAAACCAAGGACTAATTCTAAGTATGCATAATATCACTCATTCTTGATGTTCAGTCTCAGCCCGCTAAAGTACTCAACGTCCATTCAACAAAAGGAGAAAAAGTGGGACTTTTTGCAGTAAATTTATAGTATGTATTTTGGCTGCTTAGAACTTATTAAACTATATTACAAATAATATAATGAAGAACATAGTTTAAATTTCAAATTTTTAAATTTGTTTCTGTTTCTGTTTTATTGTTACCATGAAAATTTGAATCCAATAATATCTTTTTAAGTATGTTTTCAAGCTTAATAATTTTATATGTAATAGTTTTATTACAGAAAATTTAAAATATAAGCACCAAAACTCTATTTTTATTGAAATCTCCTTTGATCCCAATTTTATTTTTTGAGAGATTTTCAAATTAAAAATAAAATGCTACCTTTCTATATTTCCATTCCCTTTAATATGGGAAAACCCATGGAGATTCAAATGGTTCTGTCTGATGTCAGAGATCTTGCTTTAAAACACCAGCTAGTAGAACCACGCAATTTCTTAGCTTTGATGAGCACTGAGACACATCCAGATTTACTGAAATAACCTGTTCTAAGCTCAGAAGAACTCATATCACATCACGCATGGATAACTAAACAGGGATGTTAGTAATAAAATTCTCTCCAAAACATTCTAGGTTCTTTTCGTTGCCATGATAAGCACCATTAATGAAAGTATGTTAGAAGACAGGGTATTTTCATTGGCTTACATTTTCAGGTCACAAGTCACATTGGCAAAAGTAATGCAAGAAACTCAAGGAGAAACAGAGGCAGAAGCAGAAAGAAACACTGCTAAGTAGCTCACTATTTACTTTGTTCAGCTTGCTTTCTTATACAGCCAAGGACCCCCTGCTTTGAATGCTATATAGAACAGCATGGGTTAGGCCATTCTTCATCATTACCAATCATGATGGCACCCCATGGATGCATTCACAATATAATGTGATGTAACCAGATCTTCAGTTGAGGTCACTGTTTAGCAGGAGACTCTAAGTTGTATCAAGTTTACAAGGACTTACAAAGGATATGTATATATATATATATCCATTGAAATCACATGTTTGCAATATATTTGGTTATATACACTTTTCCAAAAGAAAGTATGCATCCTAAACAAATGTAATTTGTAAAACAACTTTTATGTTTATGAGATTAATTTTTGTGTTGTCTGTGTATATTCATTGCCCAACCACATCACCTAAAATTAATGAAATAAAAACAGGAACAGAATGCTGTCTGTGCCCTTACTTTCAAGGTTTTGTTGAATCTGAGTTCTATTGAGAATTGGAAATGGGTCAATCAACTTGAATATTAAATTTCTTTATACCTTTGTCTATTATCTATGACAACACTCTAGATGCAGAAAATTATAATATACCTTTCTATTTTAATTTAGATGTGCATCAATTAATACATAACAACTTTCTGATTTATAATGTATTACATTCATATAATGGTTTAAAGATAATATTAAAGTCATAGTCACAAGAGTCCAATGTTCTTACAGTCATTTAAATTAGTATTCTGCTTTCCACATTCTGAACTCTTTAAGGGATTTCATGTATCTAGTACTTATTCTTTAAGCAAAATAAAAGTGTGCTTTAGAAAATCAAAATGATTGATAAGCCCTTAGCCAGGCTAACTAGAGGGCAAAGAGACAAATTAACAAAATCAGAAAGGAAAGTGGAGACATAACAACAGAAACTGAGGAAATTCAAGAAATCATCAGATCCTACTACAAAAACCTATACTCCACAAAGTTGGAAAATCTGGAGGAAATGGATGAATACCTAGACAGATATAAGGTCCTAAAGTTAAATGAGGACCAAGTAAACCATCTAAATAATCCCATAACACCTAAAGAAATAGAAAAAGTCATTAAAAGCCTCACAATCAAAAAAAAAAAAAAAAAAAAAAAAAAAAGCCCAGGTTCAGATGGGTTCAGTGCAGAATTTTATCAGATATTTATTGCAAACATAACACCAATATTCTCCAAACTATTCCACAAGATAGAATCAGATGGAATACTACCTAACTCATTTTTTTAGGCTATAATAACCCTTGTACCTAAACCACATAAATACCCAACAAGGAAAGAGAACTACAGACCAATCTCACTTAAGAACATTGATGCAAAAATACTCAACAAAACCCTAGCAAACCGAATCCAAGAACACATCAAAACGATCATTCACCATGACAAAGTAGGCTTCATCCCTGGAATGCAGAAATTGTTTAATATAAGGAAATCCATCAACTTGATTCACCATATAAACAAACTCAAAGAACAAAATCACATGGTCATCTCACTAGATGCTGAGAAAGCATTTGACAAAATTCAACACCACTTCATGTTAAAAGTCCTGGAAAGAACAGGAATCCAAAGTCCATACCTAAACATAATAAAAGCAATATACAGTAAACCAACAGCCAAGATCAAACTTATTGGTGGGAAACTGGAAGCAATCCCACTAAAATCAGGGACTCAACAAGACTGCCCACTCTCCCCCTACCTATTCAACATAGTACTGTAAGTCCTGGCTGGAGCAATTAGACAGCAAAAGGAGATCAAGGGGATACAAATCGGAAAAAAAGAGATAAAAACATCACTCTTTGCAGATGACATGATAGTGTACTTAAGTGACCCCAAAAATTCCACCAGAGAACTCCTACAGCTGATAAACAAGTTCTGCAAAGTGGCTGGATACAAAATTAACTCAAACAAATCAGTAGCTTTCCTATACTCAAAGGACAAACATGTGAAGTAAGAAATTAGGGAAAAGGTATCCTTCACAATAGTCACAAAAAAACTATGAAATACCTTGGTGTGACTCTAACTAAGCAAGTGAAAGACCTGTATGACAAGAACTTCAAACCTCTAAAGAAGAAAATTGAGGAAGATCCCAGAAAATGGAAAGATCTCCCATGCTAATGGATTGGAAGGATCAACATTTTAAAAATGGCCATCCTACCAAAAACAATCAACAGATTCAATGCAATCCCCATCAAATTTCCAACCCAGTTCTTCATTGAGTTGGAAAGATCAATGTGCAATTTATATACAATAACAAAAGACCTAGAATAGCGAAATCCATCCTCAACAACAAGAAAACATCTGCGGGAATCACTATCCCTGACCTCAAGCTATATTAAAAAGCAATTGTGCTGAAAACTGCATATTACTGGTACAGAAAATATACACATGGATCAATGGAATAGAATAGAAGATCCAGAAATGAGCCCTCATGTATATGGTTACCTGATTTTTGACAAAGGTGGCGTAAACATTCAATGGAAAAAGGACAGCCTATTCAACAAATGGTGCTGGTCCTCCTGGCACTCAGCATGCAGAAGAATGAAAATAGACCCTTTTTTATCTCCTTGTACAAAGCTCAAGTGTAAGTGGATCAAAGATCTCTACATTAAACCAGATACACTGAAACTATTAGAGGAGAACGCAGGGAAAACCTTAGAACACATAGGTACAGGAGAAAATTTTCTAAAGAAAACACAAATGGCTTAAGCTCTAAGGTCAGAGATTAACAAATGGGACTTAATGAGATTGCAAAGTTTCTGTAAGGCTAAGGACATTGTCTAGAAAACAAAATGGCAACCAACACAATGGGAAAAGATCTTTACCAACTCCACATCAGATAGAGGCCTAATATCCAAGGTATACAAAGAATTCAAAAAGCTAGACACCAGAGAATCAAACAACCCAATTAAAAAATGGGGTAAAGATCTAAACAAAACGTTCTCAATTTAGAAATACCGAATGGCTGAGAAACATCTGAGGAAGTGTTCAACATCCTTAGCCATCAGGGAAATGCAAATCAAAACAACCCTGAGATTCCACCTCACACCAGTCAAATTTGCCAAGATCCAAAACACAGATGATAACAGATGCTTGCGAGGTTGTGGAGAAAGAGGAACACTTCTCCACTGTTGGTGGGGTTGTAAACTGATACAACCACTCAGGAAATCAGTCTGACAATACCTCAGAAAATTGGACATAGTACTACCTGAAGACCCAGCTGTTCCACTTCTGGGCATATACCCAAGAGACACTTTAATACACAACAAAGTTACATGGACCACAATGTTCATAGCAGCTCTATTTATAATAGCCAGAGCTGGAAAGAACCCAGATGTCCTTCAGTAGATGAATGGATACAAAATTGTGGTACATTTTCACAATGGAATACTACTCAGCCTCCAGAAACAATGACTTAACCAAATTCTTAAGAAAATGGCTGCATCTACAGAATATTATCCTGAGTGAGATAACCCTGTCACAAAGAACAGACATAATATGCAGTCACTGATAGTGGGATGCTAACTCCAGAGGCTCGCACTGCCCCAGAAACAACTCACAGACTGTGTGAAGTCCAAGAAACAAAGAAAACAAAACAAACAAACAAACAAAAAAAATGCTCAATCCTTACCCACTAAGAACACATTGACAAATTGCGGGTTACACAATTTGTCAAATTGTAAAAAAAAAAAAAAAATCTTTACACACCAAGAAAACTTTGACTATTTCCAGGTTACATCTTGCTTTACATGTACTTCATGCTCATTGTAACTAGTAAGCTCGTAATCACACTATCAAACCTTAAATGAAAAAAAAAAAAAAAAAAAAAAACAAGTACTGACAAAAATGTATTGTATACTTTTATGCAAAAAATGCTTAAAATCTGTACATTTATCTTTGTTTTTTAAAATAATTAAAAAGATATTTGAGATTAAATGCAATACAAGAAAAAGTCCTGTTCATAGAAAAATACAATAATATGGATACTTTTAAAACAGGGAATAAAATATCTTATATTAATTATAAAATAAAGTGTGCTTTAAAAACGTTATCCTACCATTTTTACCCACACTGCTTTAGGCAATATTCTTTCTGTTATTGCAAATAAGATTATATGTGTCAATACTTATTATATTCTTTATTACCATTTTCAGTTTCAAATATTTTTTGAAATATTTGTTCAGCAATATAGTATCGATTCTCACTCTATCATTTCACATATCACTAAAATATAAATATAAAAATTTTTACTCTGTATTTATAACTCAAGAATTATTCTTAAAATAGAATTGAATAATGATTATTTATACTTTGCTTCAGTAGCAGAATGTATTTTTTATGAATCAGTAACAAGTGCTCCGGAAAGCAGATTTTTCAAAAAATAAATAATTTGGTCTGATTCTTAAATGTTTATTATTAAATTTAAGAATTATATCTCATCATTATGTAAGATATATCACTGTAAATTTTCCTTATGTTTTTTCCACATTACGTATGTATACAATGAAGAAAATGGGAGTTTGGATATCATAACACTAGAGATAGAAAATTGGTATTTTTAGATGGTTAACGATAAGCTACCAATTTTTATAAATAATTCACACTAAATATTTAATTATATTATACTGCATTTCAATGAAAGAAACTTCAGGAAAAAGTTAAAATAATAAACTACTAAAATATTTTAAAAGCACCAGTTTTACTTTACAATAATCTTGGCAGCAAGCAGCTGTTCTCTATGCTATGCACTTTGAAATAAACACTTTTGATGTCACCACCTTAGCTGTGGTATTAATACTTTTCTCTTGCTGTCAGAAAACATCATGGCCAAGATAACTTGTAGATCTGAAAAATGACTATTGGGGTTTATTGTTTGAGAGGGATAATAGCCTGTCTTAGCAATGAGACATGGCAACAAGAAGCAGGCATAGCAGCTGGAGCATAAAGTTTAGAGTTCATACCATGGATCATATAGAGAAAGGAGGAGAATAATTTTGGAGTAGCAAGAGTGTTTAAATTCCCAAAACCAACCTAGAGGGCCATACTTATTCCTAACAAGGCCAAGCAACTAAACTTTGCATCACCAATTAAAGACTATGTGTTCAAACACCCAAGACAATGGGGATAATCCATACAATCTACTGCAGCTATTAAATGATTTCATCAGAGTTTGAAAGTCTATCATTAAGTCCTTGATAACACGATAGAACACATCATTAAAGCAATGTAAACTGATGTCTAATGCTATGTCACACTTCATAAAACTGCTCAGAATAAACCTACTGTCCTTGTTAAAAAATGGTAAGAGCATATTTTCCACACAGAAATTAAATATTAGTGTTTAAAGAAGAGATAAATACATCAGGAATTATCAACTTCCAGTAAAGGTTAAGTAAATTCCTCACGGATGCATATTGGACCTTCTGAAAGCATGACTAGCTTTAACTGGTATTGTTACTAAATTGTATAAGCTACTATTTAAATAAAAGTAATTATTGACACGAAGGAATGGGCTCACATTGTCCTGACAGCTAAAACCTTATCTGAAATTCTTTAATAGTTGTTTTGTTCAGCAAAGGGAACAGAAGCATAGCACAAAGCAGCTGGGTGCTTGTGAAACACAGAAAGTATCCATTCCTTCTGGACCTTAGACTTCTGAAAGATGGAAGATAGCTACATCCAATTAAAATTAAATCTTTGAACATAATTAGCTTAGCCTCAGAAGAAAGCTGTGCTCCAGTTAGATATGGTTTAAAAACCTATTTAAAAAAAAACAGTAGATCTTATAACCCAATGCAAAATTTAAATGCACACAAATAAACAGTAACCTGAGCAGTTAAGTATATTTTAAAGATTATAAAATTGGTTTCTTGTGATGTAAACTCATGGTTTCTAAGTGTTCAGAAGTTGTTTAAATCATGGTTCCATCATGATCCCACACATTCAGAAAACTTGGCAATTGCATCTGCTCAAAGTCTCCTAACAGTTGAAAAATCCTAAGAAAATCACTTCTCTGAAGAAACACATGAAAAACACTGACACTTTTTCATTAGGAAATGGTGTTGGTTCTCCAGTCAGGGTTGACAAGGGTACTTGGTCATCTATGTCATGAAAGGTGAGCAAGCATTTTAAGTACACAATCTCTGAATCCTGTATACATTCAATTCTTAATTTTATGTTCTATACATAATACATACATCTCTAAATTATCATATAAACGTGCTGAACGTTTATATGAAATATAAAATATTTCTATGAAATGCTCTAAAAGGACAAGATGCAAATATGTTTTACAAGTTATACAAAAATAAGTTTGTAATATAATTACTTGACAATTTTCAATTGTCAAGGCCAGAACTGAAATATTTTTAGTAATACTGGAAAAAAAATTAAAAAATGCTATCAACAAAGTTATTGAATAGATATGTAAGTCTATATTATGACTAATATGTCTCACTGTCATATAAATTTTCCTTCATTTGACTTTATATTAAAGACAAAATTAAAGTATATTAATCACAGTATTATGTAATAAAGTCATAAAAGATAAAAAATATAGTCTATAGTTTTATAACAGCAATAAAAACACATAAAATATACAGTATTATCTTTCTAAACTTTGCTGATATTTGTTTTGTTTTTTTCTTTTATATATTTTTAATTTTTTTGTTCAATAAAAATACAGGTATATTATTTCCTTCTTCCCTGTTTCCACAATTTCTCTCTTTTGTATTTCCTTTTATTTTCCCTAGTTTTATTACATATATGCCTGCAAACAATGCAATATGCTTAGATCAATTATTGTGGCTTGATGTGTGTGTATTTGGGTAACTGACTACTTGGTATTGGGTAACCATTTAGCAATGGTAACTTCAGTACATAATTGTCTGTTTACTATGTAGGCTAGACCACAATGGAAATCATTGAGTAGATTAAGTTGCTTCCCCCAATCATTGTATCTATCTTGCTTAAGTTTCCCTAGAAATAGAGATAGGCACCACCTCACCAAGTTGAAATTTCATGAATGTTACACACACACACACACACACACACACACACACACGCAAAAGCATGCACACACACAAAATAGAAAATAACATTTAAATTGTACAGTGTGCTGAGGAAAATAATTTGTTTGCTAACATTTGTAAGAGCTTTTATGCAGAAGAGTAATTCAATTCACTTTTGTGCAGTAAATGCATGTGAAGAAATGCATATGAATGTTTTACTAATACTAAAAGTATTAAAATTGTATAATTGTATAAAACTATTGTATAATTTATTAGGCAATGTGCAGGAGATGTGAAACCTATACCTGATCAATGTATATGATAATTTTTTGGGTTTATTGTCCAAGTTTATCTCTGAATTATGTTCTGCCTAATTTGGTGATATTTATTCAGAAGGAGCTGAAAGAGTTTGCAACGTCATGAGAAGAACAGCAATATCAATCAACCAAATATTCCAGAGACCCTGGGGACTAAAATACCAACCAATGAGTACACATGGAGAGATCCATGGTTCCAACTACATGTGTAGCAGAGAATAGCATTATCTGGCCTTTGGTCCTGTGCAGGTTTATTTCCCCAGTGTAGGGGAATGCCAGGGTGATGAGGTGAGAGTGTGTGTTTGGGAGTGGGAGCATCTTCACAGAAGCAAGGGGAGGTAGAAGGGAGTATTAGAGAGGGGGAAAAGGGGATAACATTTGAAATGGAAATACATAAAATATTCAAAAAAGATTTTTAAATGGTATTTTCTTTTTTATTTGTTGTTTTGAAAATTGAATCCAGATCCTCCAGGATTCTTGGTATATTCTCTATCACCAAATGATACTCTAACTTCTTTAACAATCTTCCAAGAGAATATAACTGTGCAGAAGTTGGGAGTTTAGTGATGAACACCTAATCTATTGAATTATCCTTACATCTGATAGACCTCAGGGCCTCATGAGTGCTGGGCAGATACTATATCACTGAACTATGTTCCAAGAATATCCTGTCTGTTCTCTGCTCATTCATCTGCTCCTCTATGCATCAGATATCAAATGTTGAAATGCAATACTAAGCCCTCTCTTTAGTCTTTATTTTCTTACCATCCTCTGCTTCACTATTTGGTCTCTTCCTCTTCCTCTATATTCCCTTGTTCTTTCATCTTCTTTCTAGTCCCCTCTCTTTGTTCCAGAACTAACATGTAATGGGGCAGAATGGCATATACAGACACTGTACCAGCATCAGACCACTGTCCATCAGAAATAAGGAGAAAAACAAATGCAACTCAACAAAGCTGTTTTTCTGACTTATACACATATTCCATAATGTGTACTCTCTAGAAAAAACATCATGCACTCTAGTAATACTGATGATGACAGTTCAGACTAGGATGATGATAACAATGGATAGTGAATGAGTATTAATTAAGAAAAACTTCTTATAATGTCATAGTTGTGTTCTTTTCAAATTTATGGGTCTTAGCAGTCAGATAATAAATGGCTTAGGAAATAAGCTCCTTCAATCACGTGTGTTTTTGAAAATAAATTTTATGACTTTGAGATATAAATTTTAAAAAAAAAAATAGCAATATGGTTTATGTTGTTAGGCCATTTAAGAAGACTCTTGTCACTAGGTAAGCTCATTGAGTTTATTTTCTTCCTATATTATTTAGGCTAATATTTTTTAATTATTAAATGCAGGGTTATTAAAATGCTACTATTGACATTCACAGACCCCAAGTCAAAGGAAATTAGGGAAACAATTCCTTTCTCAATAGTCACAAATAATATAAAATATCTTGGGGTAACTCAAACCAAAGAAGTGAAAGATCCGTATGACAAATGTTCAAGAAAGAAATAGATGATCTCAGAAAATAGTGAGATTTCCCATGCTCATAGATTTGCAGAATTAACATAGTAAAATTGTCCATCCTACTAAAGGGAAAAAATACAAGTTCAATGTAATCAACATCAGTATCCCAACTTGGTTCTTCAAAGACATGGAAAAAGCATTCACCAATTTCTTCTGGAAAGAAAAACAAAACAAAGCAACAACAACAAGAAGAAAAACAGATTAGCCATAATAATTCTTAACAATAAAAAAACTGCGGGAGAAATCACCATCTCAGACCTCAAGCTCTATTACAGAGTAATAGTGATAAAAACTGTATGGTATTGGTACGGAGACAGACAGGATAATCAACGGAAGACAACTGAAAACCCAGAATTAAAGCCACACACTATGTACATTTTATCTTTGAAAAAGAAGCCAAAAATATACAATGGAGAGAAGAAAGTATCTTCAATTAGTGGTGATTCTCTAACTGGCTGTCTGTATGTAGAAAAAAATGATATTCTCATATTTCTCACCTTGTACAAACCTCAAGTCCAAGTGGATCAAGGACTTCAACATAAAGCCAGGTACACTCAGCCTAATAGAAAAGAAGGTGGAAAAAAGATTTGAAGTCACTGGTACATGGGGAAATTTTCTAATCAGAACTCCAATGGCTCATGGTCTAAGACCAAGAATTCATGAATGGTATCTCATGCAACTGGAAAGCTACTGTAAGGCAAAGTAAATTAGCAATAAAACAAATTGAAAAATATCTTCACTAACCCTCATCCACTATATATATCCAAGTTATACATATCAAAATTATATATATATATATATATACATATATATCCAAATTATGTATATATCCAAATTATGTATTTATATTCAAATTATATATATATATATATATATATATATATATATATATATATATATATATATATATATATATATAAAGGACTCAAGAAGCTAACCACCAAGCTCAATAACATAATCATACAAGAGCATGAACTTAAAACTCTCTCACAGACAACACACACTGGGAACATGAAAATAGTTTTAGTCAAACTGAGCTTTCAGGTAGCCTCTGCTTTGAGACTCAGGCTCCAGACTAACTCTCATAAATATAATGTCCTGCGGTTTTGTTCATTCTAGCTCAGAAACGTAAACTACTTACTAGTGAAAGTGGGAAGTTCGGGGACACAGTTTTGTTGTGGTTTGTCTGGCTAGAGCAGCAATCCTGGTTTTAGCAATTCCCTTTTGCAGATGCTCTAATTCCCCAGCAAACATGAAGGTGGCAGTAGGCTTGCTAAATGTTCTCAATTCCTCTCTCTTGCTCTCTATGATCATACTGGAACATACTTTCTCCAGGCTCTATCAAAACATTATTCCTAAACGTGTATTTATAGATGACACGGGAAGAAAAGTATATGAAAGTGAGCTATTTCTTTTATTGTTCCCATGAGAACTCAACTTAGAAGTCAGTCAAATAGTTTAGTCCAACATGAGTGACAGAATCAACTTAGAGGTTGGAGTGTAATGGAAATCTCAATATGTGTGCACATCACATGGGATGGGTAGGGGGCTGATTTCAAAAGGACAGGGAAAGCAATACTGCTTTCTTTGTGTATATATAATGACTTAGAGAAAAAAACAGAAGTAGCTATATTTCAAAGGAAGTTTTATGAAGGTAGAGAAGTGGTTTAAACATGCGGTCCTATGCCATCTGCCTGTTCTTAATTACTTTGGTCCAATAATACCTGATGACTTAATTTTCAGTAGCTGCTAAACTGGCTTTGTGGTCACTGGTCTGTTTTAATAAAGATTTCTCCTTTGACAAAGTGTCTGATTTGTCCACAGACTACTAATAACTATGTAATATGTCTCATGTATGCATAGTATTATTGTACAGCTTAATTAATTAGCAATAATTAATTAATTAATTAATTAATTCTTTATTACTATCTAAATGTCATTTGTAGATGTAGCTTAAATTCTTTATTATATATTTCTTGAAACTGTTCCAACATACCTTATATTCTTTAATGAAGTTTCATGAGATAAACATCGATACATACTGAAGGAAATCTGTGGAATTCCCTTTCCTCTACCTTTGTGTGTCTGTCTGGCTTCTGGCTCTGTCTCTTGTCTCTCTTTGTTGTCTGTCTTTCCTACTTATTTCTCCCTTTCCTCCTTTCCCATTCTTTTTGTTTCTTGCCTCTTCTCTCCTCTTCTCCCCTTTCCTTTTCCCTTCTCCCTTCCTTATACATGTACACAATCCTTCAGAGATTCAAAAGTGATTTGTGTTCTTTTCTACTAAAACCAATTCTCAACACCGGGAGCTATGTATGAAGAATAAACAGCCAAGAAAAAGGGAATTTTTCTTACAGGCTTAGATTTCCTACCATTCTCAACACTCTTCTATATATTTGTTCTTAAGAACAATGATCGATCAGATACTTTTTTATTGTCATGTACTCCATAAAAATCATGAGAGAATATTTCACTGTGAAGTTTATAGCGAATGAATGTAAGTGCCACCTCTTTATATTCATAATGTACATATGTCATATTACTTAAAATATACATCATATGGAGTTTTAATTACCGGTCATTTGGCTTATTTTTTTCTGCAAAGGACAGGTGTATTCAGTTCCTTATTAGCAAAACTGAAAATACCCACTTTACAAAAGCTATGCTTTAATTGCTCAGGATATTGAACATGTTTAATTAATCCTATTGGTCTTCCTGGGGAGTGCCTTTTAGGGGCCACAACCCTTCCTCTTGTTACTCAGTCAGAGTTTCAAAGTTTTTCCACACATTGACTGTGAGTGTGTGCATCCGGCTGTGTCAGTTGGTGGGTGGAGGCTCTAAGAGGACAGCTATGATAGACTCCTGTCAGCAAGTATAGTAGAGTATCATGAATACTGTCATGGACTGATGCCTATCCATGAGATGGGTCTCAACTTGGGCCAGTTATTGTTTGGTTGTTCTCTCAGTCTCTGCTCCACTGGTAGCCAGCAGAATTTTGGGGTTGACAGTTTTGTGGGTGCATTAGTGACCCATGGTGTCACTGGATTTCTTGCCTGGCCACAGGAAATAGCCTCCCCAGGCTTCATATCTCCGGTGCTATTATCAGGTAAAGCCACCTGCATTGATTCTTGGGTACCTCCCCTAACTCTGGAGATGGCCCCTAGCTCCCACCCCACCCCTTGTCAGTTGCAGATTTCCATTCAGTCTCGGAATGGACATCCTGCCAACCTGAACCCTTGGATATCAGAGAGTGAACCACCAACCAGAGAGCTACAATTAGGCCTCCCTAGACATATGTAGCACATATGTGGCTTGGTCTTCATGTAAGTCCTGAACAACTGGAGTGGGAGCTACCCCAAATGCTGTTGCCTATATTCGAGATATAATTTTCTAACTGACATCCCTAGTCTGGCCTCAGAGAGAAAGGAAGTATCCAACTTCCCAGAGACTTGAAGTGCCACGGTGTAAGGGATACTAAGGGGCCCCCATCCACTAAGAGAAGAAAGGGGAATATGGGGTAAGGTTTATGGGGGGGCTGGCTAGGATGTGAGGAGTGTGCAGGATGTAAACTGAATAAATAAAATTAATAAATTAATTTTTAAAAACATGTTTTTAAACGATGGTTCAAATCCAGTATTATAAAACAGTTAAAGTTATTGTGAAGTTTGTTTTCTTTACATGAACCTGCTTGAGATAGGCATTTCATACGTACACAGGGAATGTTAACAGGAGTCAGAAATAACAGTCATTAAATTTAAAATTATTAAGTTAGACTATGGGTGGGTAACATTTTCTTTTAGACTACTCAAGGGGAAACATATTTTCTTCAGCAGTGCTCTGGATAGAGGACTGAGGTAGCTGCTTTTTACCTCTGGGCAATGGATAAGCTGCCTACAGGACCTACCATTCCTTTGTAATTATTCTGGGAGATGTCAACAGAGTGAAAGTATACATCCTGTCTTGGAAATTTTACAAGAACTACTTTGACCTTTACCTAAGGCAGTGCCCTGCCATCACGCAGAGATAAGTATTACCCATGTGGACAACACCCGAAAGAAAAAGTGGATTAGCCTGTTTCTTGTTCCAAGTCCTGCTAAGAGTTGAACACAGAGTACTGAACTGTAGTTTTCCTTTCATGGAAGAATCTCACCACAATAAACACAGGTTTATTTCTGGCAGAAACACTATCTCTTCATGTAACCAGACCAGTTGGGTTTTTTTCTTTCATTATTGGCAGTACTTCTGAGTAAATTATTCTCTTGGAGTCTTCTCTAAACACCCAATTTCAAGATTAGTTTCCACCAGAGAGTCTGAGATGCTCCTAAACATCTTGGCCCAGTGTTGACATCATTAATTACCTATCCTTTAGAGCAGATGCTAGGATGAGCATCTCACTTCAAAGTCACATTTCAGACTATCAGGTAAATCAGATAAAACACGAGAACATGCACCAACAAATCATCCTTGACACCTCTCTTAAATACTACTGAAGTTTCAGTATGTACGAAAAATTTTGCCAGATATTTTTGGTAAATGACTAAAGAATCATTTTAAGCCTCCCTTAAGATAAATAGACATGAAAGAATAATGGAATAAATGTGATAAATAGTCTAATAAAGAAGGACATGTCAGAGCTACAGAACACACAGACCTCTTCACTTTTCCCAGAGAACGGCATAGTCAAATTTATAAGAGTTTTATATAAGAGAACTAAAATGGTAAAAACAAACATTTAAGAATGTTATAAAAAGAGATAAGAGCACATTAATTTATGGGAATCTGCAGTAGATAGAAGATTTTATCAAAGGCAATAAAGATCATAATGCCAGTGTGTTTAGTAAGTCAAGGGGGAGGGGCGAGGAGAAGAGGAAAAAGGAGATTGGGAAGAAGAAGAGTTGCAAAGGACCTAAAATCACATAAAATGCAGCCTGCTCACGGCATTGATTTCACTATAGTTCATCAGTAAATTCCAGGCTTTCAGGTTCTTCTCAATATATTGTTTTAGAATTAATGCTTTAGAAATAGTTTCAAGTCAATATCTGCTAAGGATGATAGACATCAACTTGGATGTTTAAAATATCTGTTTAAAGTTGTTTAGGACTGGGGACAGTATTTGGCAAAGAGATTTGAAGTTTAAACCCTTCATAAAGGCCTTTCTATTGAAACAGTAGACCCATGTTACTCTGTCAGACAAACAACAGTGGAGGTTTTGTGTCAGGGCCATATAAGCATAACACTGGCAGATGCCCTAACTTTCAGCAGCGTAAAGTGTTCCTTCTGAACAAAGCATTCATCAATGTGCACACAATGAGGACTCTGGATGTCAAAGGAAGAGATGGTTGGATGATTAGGATGCCATTTCAAAATAAGACAGATGACTCTCATTCCCATTCAGTAAAGTGTCTCCTTTTATTTTATTTGATGACCCTATCTCTCTTCTTTCAACAAAACAAATAACAAAGCTTCGATTGTATTCACTGGTTTTTATCATTGTTTGTACAGGAAAATGTCAATAAATGTTAAGTAAAATACATATCAGTAACTTAAGTTTACTTTGCTATGCAAGTAATTGCTACAAATCAAAAATTATTTTATTCTTAAGAAATGTGTGCATACCTTTCAAACTGAGAACTTGTCTAGTATGAGACTCTATTCTGATTTTATGCAAGATATGAAATAAGATAAGAAATCTGTCCACTGGTTACATTGCTGCATTTGGTGTGATTGTGTTGGAAATAGATGTTAATTTTCCCTTATGTGTGAGGGTATACTTTTATGTTCAACACACTCGGTATAATAACTACATGGTTTTATTTGTGTATTACTGCCAATGTTATTTCTCCAGGAAATAGTTTGAAAACAGCCATTACTTCTTCAATTTATGCTCTCAAAAAAAATAACATGGTACTCAAAATAGTTTCTATTTCTAGATATCAAATCAAATACCAAATGATGACTTCAATATTTTTTATCTCTCAGCGTAAATCAAATGAAATCACTTCTTTGGTAAATTTTCTTGATATTACATTATTGCGCATTTCTACAATTGTTCTCTTTTGTCCAATAATTTATCTCCAGTTATCAAATAATAACAAAGTTTGCAGTGCTTGCAAAGATAATACATAACTGAAAATTTTAATTAAATTAAATTTAATTATAATAATGTTCAATTAAAATAATAAAAATTTTACAGGATGTGTGCATCTGTTGCTACATTATTGGTGATATGATTTTAGGAACTTGAGCTAATCTTTCCTCTTTCTCTGACATATTTAATGTCACATGGCCTACTAAAATAAGAATTATTTAACTCATTGTATAAAAATATGACAAAATTTACAAACATTTCTTTTATATAATTGCTTTTATTATTTTTGTTAGAATAGTTGAACAGATATATAGGTCAGAAAGGAACAAAATCAAACAACATTAAAATAAAACAGATCTACTAAGGTATAGAAATGAAAAGGCAAACATTTGTAAATTGATTTGACAATAAATTTAGACTGTGAAGGTATATTCTAGAGCATTTTTGACATAAGTAACATATATATGTACACACATATACATGTATTGAGGTAACTGACAACTTTAAGGTAGATATAAATATAAGAAATTTGAATATAGGCATTGTGGTGCTCATAAAATTATACAAACAAATGCTAAAGGTTTGCCCAATAAAATCATGGTCAAAAATTTCAGGGATACAAATATTAGAAACTGAACTTTTAAATAAATGTCTGAGATGGATATAAACAGTAATTTTAGAGAAGTTCTTCCAAATGACTTCATTAGTCAATAGAGCTGATTTACTCCCAAGGTGATAGCCAACTTAATACTTCTGGGTTTGAACACCCACAGCAGCTTCTTGTATCCAGAACACTGCAATTGATTTACAAACTGGAGTTTGTGTTGTAAACTACTATTTGTAGGCAGTGATGCCAGACCTTCAACAATAAGCCATAGTTGAACAAAAAGATTTTTTTTCCTAAAATAAGTAAATTTTTCCATAGGCATATTTATTCAGTTAAAGGTGATTAAAGGGAAAGTGAGATTATTTTCCCGTACAATCACTCCAAACCTACAACAACTGAAATAGACAAAAAGAGGTTATAAAAATGTCTTCAGAACAAAAGGGCTTTTCTATAATTTAGTAAGTCTCTTAGGATGTGTATTCCAGCACAAAAAATTATAATCAAGAAGCAAGTTGGGGAGAAAAGGGTTGATCCAGCTTACATGTCCACATTGCTGTTCATCAACAAAGGAAGTTGAGACAAGAACTCACACAGTGCAGGAACTTGGAGGCAGGATCTGATGTAGAGGCCATGGAGGTATGTTGCTTACTGGCTTGCTTCCCCTGGCTTGCTTAGCCTGCTTTCTTATAGAACCCAGGATGGCACCAACCACAGTGGACTGGGCCCTTCTCCTTTGATCACTAATTAAGAAAATTTCTTACAAATGGATCTCATGGAGACATTTTGTTAAAAGAGGCTCCTTTCTCTGTGATAATTCCAGCTTGTATCAAGCTGATAGAGAAAACCAGGCAGTACAGTAAGTATTGTGGAATGCATTTGGAATAAACATATAAACAAAAGGCAAAATCTATAAAGAACATAGGAGCAATGAAAAGAGTTCAAGTAAACTCTAAAAAGTAAAATGCATCTCAGTAAAATTAAAATCACCTTAAACTTGATTTATGAAAGATGTGTCATACTTATTCTAGTGTATTGAGAGAAAAATGACAGAAAATAAAAATGAATATATGTGATAAAATATGTCTGAGTTTTTCTTTTTTTTTTTTTTTTTTTTTTTACACAGTAGCCTTGTGGGCCCAGTTGCTGGTATGGGCTACATTTAGTAAACAAGTCAGTACAGGGTACAATACCTGTACTGTATGTTTGTGCTGAAACACACACTTATTTAGTTTGCATGAACAAGTGCAAAGTTCAGACAAATAGAAAACTTTTCAGTTCTCACCATCAGCCTCAGTGAATGATTAATTAAATGGAGTTGTATGAATTCAGAAGAAAAACAGAAATCTTCCATTGATTTGCTAGGTCTAGGGGGATATAGCTATGCCTTGATATATTTAATACAAATTGTTTTGTAATAAAATGCCAGCTAACCTGTAATAACAACATATATGTTTAAAAATTAAAAATTATTATAGGTTGTAATAATGAATATGGGAAATATATTTAGTCGAAGAAACAGAAAGTACTTATGTAGAAAGTAACCTGCACTGCACAAACTACTAGACACTCAAAGAAGAAAGAATAAAAATTAAACTAGAGAATGCAGACAGAGCAGAAATAGATTTCATGAGACTGTCATAGGAAAACTGAAAAAAACTTGTCAGTTTCCATTGGAACCCACTCTCTGTAATGAATCATAAGCAGAAAGGCCTGCGAGACATTTCATTATAATTCAGTTACATAGCTGCTTCACAGAAGGAAAGGTTAGTTTGCAGAAACAATGGAATGCTAATGAAATGCCTTAAGAATTCCCAATTAAGCACTGAGTTGTATGCAATGTCTTAAAAGCATCATAAAATTTCTGAGTGAAAGTATTTTTGTAATTAGTACAACTCTAAATCTTTGATGATAAAAATGGGACATTTATTGGATGAAAAAAAGTGCATAAATTTTTTAGTCTTATTACTTTTTATAAGATGCTACCATAAAAGCAGAAAATTGACATTTACAAAGATAAAATGTGTGACTAATACAGTTTATGAGGACTAAAAATAAAAATTTACAGTGGGAGCTTTATTTTTAAAAAGTATGGCAAAAACACTTGAATGAGAAAAATTACTAATGCACTAAAGACAGAAATAATTCAGACAAGAAGTATTAAAAAACATAAAAAAATCTAATACAATGGGATTTTTTAAAAAAACAGACTATTAGAGTATATTTAGATATATAGAAATGTAACAGATAATTTAACAAAGAAGAGTAAGTAGTAAACTTTGCTACCTATTTCTCATACTAAACATAAAAAAATCACATCGTGTGTGATAGAGCATTCTTAACAACTCTGTCACAGAGCATAGTTCACCTAGACTTATAAAGTTTTTGGTTAATATTAGCATTCTTTTGCCTCCTTAAAGTAACAACCCAATGACTTTTTTGAAGAAGACTACTTTAGGCTGGTTTTTGTTGCTCTTGACATTATTTTTCATTGAAGCAGAAATGAAATAATTCTGCAAAAGTTAATGTAATTCAGTTTTATTGATCCCAAATCTCTCCTCTCCCCCATTTCTCTCTCTCTCTCTCTCTCTCTCTCTCTCTCTCTCTCTCTCTCTCTCTCTCTCTCTCTCTCTCTCTCTCTCTCTCTCTCTCTCTCTCTCTCACTCTCTCTCTCTCTCTCTCACATACACACACACACACACACACACACACACACACACAAAGGTACATTGGTAGATTATTATACATTTTATAGCCATTCCAAGAGATTTGGAACAATATTCTAGTTTCATATATGTTTCCAAGATATTTACAAAACTACAAATGTAAAATAAGGTAAAGTTGGGTATTTATGACACTAGATTTCTCATCAACAAAGGACTATTGAGGAATTCAGGTCAGCTTTGTATTTCAGGGTGGCTTAAATGAGTTTACATGGCAAAATCATCTTGTTTAGGAAAAGTGAAAAAGACAATTTTCCCCTGGTATGAAATGGCCATAATTCTTACTGAAAAAAAATCTCTCACCTGAAATAACTAGATTCAATACTATCGAGAAGGAAAAATCTAAAGTGCATTTCTTCTCTCTTTTTAAAAAAAAATTTGTATTGTTTATTTTATTTACATTTCAAATGTTATCCCTCTCCTTGTTCCCACTCCCCCACAAACCCCATTTTCTATCTCCTTTCACACAGGCTTCTATGAGTGTTACCCCTTCCACCCAAGTACTCTCATCTCACTTCCCTAGCATCTCGCCTATTCTGGGGCATTATGACTCCACAGGACCAAGGAACTGCCCTCCATTTGATGCCAGATAAGGTCATCCTCTACGAGATATGCAGCTGGAGCCATGGGTCCATCCACGTGCATTTCTAGTTTAGTGGTTTAGTCCCTGGGAGCTCTGGGCAGGGGGTTGAGGGGATTGATCCGGTTGGTTGATATTGTGGTTCTTTCTATGGTGTTGCAAATTCATTCAGTTGCTTAGGTCCTTCTCTCAATTGAGGTTCCCATGCTCAATCCAATAGTTGGCTGCAAGGATCCCCATTAGTATTGCTAAGGCTCAGGCAGAGCCTCTCAGAAGACAGCTCTCTCAGGCTCCTGTCAGCAAGCACTTCTTGGCAACAACAATAGTTTTTTGGGTTTGGTAGCTGCATAGGGAATGGTTACCTATGTGGGACAGTCTCTGGATAGCCTTTCTTTCAGTATTTGCTCCACTCTTAATTTTAACCCAGAACTGTCAGGACTTTGTAGAGAGAAACACAGCTAACAACTTCTGATGGTGTTCCTACAGCTTCTGGCCACTTCTGCAGACTCGTACCTATTAGCAAAGCCTCGAGATTTCTTCTGCTTCAAACAACTGTTGCTGATTTTTCAATGATGTTTACAAGTGGACAGAGCTACCACTACTGGTTCCTGTGAACTAAACTTCTGGATTTAGCCAAAAATCTTCTTGTGCCCTAGTAACCTTTCTTTAAACTACCACTGGTAGGCTAAAAGTGTGGTTAAAACATTTATGTAAACTTATTAATATGAGTTCTGCCAGAATCATACAGTTGAGAATGCCTGCAGCTAACCATCGTACTGAACATGGGGTCTCAAATGAAGATGATAGAGAAAGGACTGAAAGAGCTGAAAGGGTTTTCAACTCTATGGGAAGAACAACATTATCAACCAACCAAACACTCTAGAACTCCCATGAACTAAATCACCAACCAATAAGCACACACTGAGGAAGCCATGGCTCCAGTTGCATATGTAGCAGGGAATAGCATTGTCGGGCATCAAAAGGAGAAGGGGACTTTTGTCCAGTGAAAATAAGTTTCCCCAATGCCTCAGCAATGCCAAGGCACTAAGGTCTAAGGTGGAAAGGGTGGTTGGGAGAGGGAGGATCTTTATGGAAACAAGTGGGTGGAGGGGGATAGGAATAGGGGAAAAGGGGATAACATTTGAAATGTAAATACAGAGACTATCCAATAAAAACAAAAAAAGAAAAAAATAAAGATGATACACATTATACCATTAAAAATAAAGATGATATACATTATACCATAAAAAATAAAGATGATACACCTTATTCAGTTTTTCAAAAAGATAGACAAGAATATCTCAGCCTGTTCTGTTTTGTGAGGTTGGGCCCACAGATGCATCATAGACATATAAAGTTACCAGCAGAGACACACAAACTCTCTGTTGTGAGAATGGCCATGAAGGTTAAAATACTTCGTGGATATTACTTTACTTTTCCTTATTATTAAACTGCCCTGTGTGTGTGTGTGTGTGTGTGTGTGTGTGTGTGTGTGTGTGTGTGTGTGTGTGTATGTGTTTGTGTGTATGCCTACAAACTTGGGAAAATACCTAGAAAACATGTAAATGCTATATGGGCAAGACATCTGACCTGGTACTTCCTCACTCAGTGGGTAGAAACAGAAATTCAGGGGATCCCTCATTATGGTAGCTGGGTGCACTTTCTAAATCAAGTAACTCTAGTTTCAGCAGGAAACTCTATTTCAATGAATAATTTGGGAAGCAACAGAGAAAGATTTATAACATAAGCCTTAGCTGCCCCACATGCATGCACATACATAGGTACAGACACACGTGTAAATACCAAAACACAGAATATACTATACACACAGATGTATTCAGTATACATTTACTTAATTTTATTATTACAAATTAGTTAAGCTTAACTCAACATGGCCTGATTTAACAACTGTGCATTTTATTTTTCTTATTCACTTAATATAAAATGTTAGATTTGACATGTGACTTAAAAAGAAATTTTTATATGTATTTCAAAAAGTATCCCCAGTTATAAAAAGCATTCATTTTATTTTTAAATAGTGCTATTGTAAATTTAAAACATTTTACACTCATAAACTTGAAAGTCCTAACGAAATTGCAACAGTAACAGATTAGTAGCTGAATTCTGTACCAAAATGGTCATTGGAAATATTCAATTTTATGTTCTAAATGATAAACATTTAAGTTCTTGGGAAAAGCAATTGAGAATCTGAGCTCATTGAGAATATCCATTTACTTCATGGTACTCTGAATGGTCTGAGCATCAGTTTCCTTCCACAATTCCACAAATCCTCCTATTATGGAAATAGAATTTATCTTTTCAGAACCCATTACAGTGGAGATATCTCCATTAAATACTACTTCTCTCCTTTCCTGTTCTTGAAGAGACACTGATTTATTCTTGGCAAAAGGCTGAAGAAATGCCGTGACTATATCAGTAAAATCTTATCTCAGTCATCAGGAAGAAAAAATTTTTCCAGAACGATCTCACATGACCTGCCTGGCTGAATTTTAAAGAAATTTCTTCCCACTGAACTTTCATAAAATCGAGTCGTATGTTGGGAAATTATTCATAATGTCAAAAGTATTGTTAAAGTACCCGCTATTGTTGAACTCCAACCTCTATGGAGATGCATACACACCACACACACACACACACACACACACACACACACACATATGTATATAGTGCAAATGCGTCCACACTCCACTCATATACATGCATAAGAATACTTAAATTGAAATTACTTACAGTCAGGTGTACATTTATGCCCTATGATGACATAATAATAATGTAGAGTTCTGTCATCTTAATACCTGTGGCTTTAATATATCTAATTAATAGCTCATTATACACACAACTATGGCTAAATCCCCAGCCCCATGGATGAAATGGTTCAAACTATGCCACTTGCATGAAAATACCCTTTTAACTTTGTGAGAGTAGGCACTGTCACATTTGACTCTTTAAAACTATTTTTGCCTAGAGAAGAAACTGGAAACACAAATACCAACATAAAGAACAAACAACAGCCAACACAACAACAACAACAACAACAAACAAAAAGACCAAAGCTACTGTTTATACTGCTCTTTCAATACACAAAATGTATGTTTAAGAAATATAACCTGAACTTGGGTTGTTGAGAATTTTTTAGTCAAAGTGTTGCTCTGAATAAAATTTTAAGTGACTAGTGTTTGCAGACACTTTATAAAAGATTAGAAAACGGCAGCAGAGATTTAAAATCTAGGGAAGGTTAATTGTCCACCAGAGATGCCATGGTTTATGTGCTAATTTGTTTTATATGTTGTAGCTTCAAATTAACAATAATTTTAATTTGCTCAAAAAAAGATTGGATGAATATTAATGTGGCAACATGATGTTTGATTCTCTTGTTACTACATTGCTATGCATATATTTCTGTTTACTCTTTATGAGCCCATTACAACAATTGCTTAAATTTTGTTAAACACATCCATCTGCCAAAACATTTATAATTCCTTATGAAACAAACATTCAAGCTCTTTTTAAAAACACAAGGCATCACTGTCAGTTACTGTCTGGAGTAGTCTATAGTACATTACAGATTCATGCCCATAGGTGTAACTTGGAGCCACTTAGCCTTGAGAACGGTTTGATATCATAGCTGCCTATTGTAAAATGTTCAGATGTCTCAGGTTCAAAGGATCACACTTGGGTAGATTTTATGTTTTACGTTTATGCTAAATAGCTTTGGAAGCAAATACAATGGGCAGACCTTCATTGACTCTTTTTACTGCATCAGATGATCAACTGACTGTTCAATAAAGAAAACCTCCCCTGCATTTAACCTGAGTGAGCACAGAGATGAAGAAATGTGTCATTCAAAGTAGAATCCTAAATTATATCATATCTAAGATCAAATTATACGGAAGTTCAAAAAAATAAAACCTGAGTGTGAAAAACATGGAGCTTGGGCTGGAGAGATGGCTCAGTGTTTAAGTACTGGTTGCTTTCCAGAAGACCTGAGTTCTTTTCCCAGCACTGTCAGGGTAGCCAACTACTCCATGTAATTCCAGTCCCAAAGTATTTGACACACTCTTTCAGACTACATGTATATAAAACATCAGTGTACATAAAAGAAATAAGTACTATTTAAATGCTTAAAATATAAACAATTGAAACTTTTTAAAGAAACTGTATGTCATAATTGTAGTGAAGCAATTTGTACTGAAATTATTTTACTGTACTCAAATATTAATTATTGTTTTCAGTGAAATATCCTTGAAACCAAGGTATGTTGTCTGTATGTATATTTGTATATGTGTGTTCATACACAATTTAATGGTAGTGGTGCCAGCATACCTTCAATGTACTTTGGAAATGAGAATCAAACTTCATATTTCGTCTTCTTTCTGTACATGCTACTATTTAAGTATTAGCTTTAGGTGCTAAAGAAAGGACTGAAGGGGCTAAAAGGAGTTGCAACCTTCTGGAAAGAAGAAAATTATCAACCAAGCAAACCTTCCAAAACTCCCATGGACTAAAACAGCAACCATTCAGCACACATCAAGAGGCCCATGCTTTCTGGTGCATATATACCTGAAGATGAGAGTGTCTGGCATCAATGTGAGAAGATGCCTTTGGTCCAGGGAGGACACATTTTCCCATTGTAAGGAAATACAAAGGCAATAGGGTGGAGATGGTGATTAGGAGCAAGTACACCATAGAGAAGACAACTGGAGGGGGAGGGGGATAAAATTGGGTTGGGGGAAGGGGATTACATTTCAAATATAAATATAAGATATTTGTACTGAAAAGAAAGTATTAGACCTAGGTCTATTTTTTTCTTATTATTTTAAAAAGAGAGAGAGATACATGTATAGATTTTTAAAGCATTTTCGCATAAAACTATATGCACATATTTTTCAAGTACTTGACTATTTTAAAGGTTTGATAGTATGCATTTATATCTTAGTAGTTACCTTAAGCATAAAGTACATGTGAAACAAAACGTAATATGAAAGTGGTCAACTTTTCTTGGTCTGTAAAGATTAAACATAATAATTTTTAACTACCAAAATTTCCCACAAGGTTATCTTCTTACCTCTTGAGTTGTTAATGATTTAAGCTCTAGATACAGAAACTCTAAGAGGGTGCTATACAATTATTGGGTTTTTTTTTTTTGTTTTGTTTTTGTTTTTGTTTTTTTTTTTTAAGAAGGACTGAAGTTTCAACTTTTTAGCCTGTCTTCTTTATTTTCTTTATATTTTTCTCTTTATTTTTATTTTTTGAGCTTCATATGGTCTGTGAGTTGTTTCTTGGGTATTCAGAGATTTCTGGGGCTAGAATCCAATTATCAGTTACTATATATTATGTCTGTTCTTTTGTTACTGGGTTACCTCACTCAGGATAATATTTTCTATATACATCCATTTTCTAGGAATTTAAAGAGTCATTGTTTCTAATATCTGAGTAGTACTCCATTGTGGAAATATACCACAATTTTTGTATCCATTCATCTACTGAAGGACATCTGGGTTCTTTCCACCTTCTGGCTATTATAAATAAATAAGTCTTCTATGAACATGGTTGAGCATGTGTCCTTACTGTATGTTGGAACATCTCTGGGGTATATGCCCAGAAGTGGAATAACAGGGTCTCAGGTAGGACTATGTCCAATTTTCTGAGGATCCGCCATACCGATTTCCAGAGTGGTTGTACCAGCTTACAACCCCACCAACAGTGTAGGAGTGTTCCTCTTTCTCCCAATCCTTGCCAGCATCTCCTGTCATTTGAGTTTTTGATCTAAGTCTTTCTGACTGGTGTGAGATGGAACCTCAGGGTTGTTTTGATTTGCATTTCCCTGATGACTAGGGATGTCAAACACTTCCTTAGATGCTTCTTAGCCATTTGATATTCCTCAATTGAGAATTCTTTGTTTATTTCTGTACCCCGTTTTTCATTGGATTGTTTGTGGCTCAGTTCTTCCTTCTTCAAAGTACCCATGTACTTGGTTTCTAGGCTGTAACACTATACAGAGAGAGAAACCTTAACAAGCTGGGTCCCAGTGACAAAAGTTTTGAAATTTTAAGACTGCTAGGCAATTAGAATCAGATCTCCTATCTCTTCTCTCAGTTAACACTTTTCTATATGTTGAACATAATTTTATATTTCCCACTGTATTTGTATCAAATAGTGTTTGTTACACACACAAAGCATCCTATGATAATGACCAGAAATCTTGAAGTAAAATGATACTTTCTTTTTAGTAAGTTAATCAGTACACGAATTTTTGCAAAGCCAATATAGCTAAAGGTGACTTCTACAAATATTGATCAAAGTTTCATTATAAAAAGGAGGTTTGATTTTAGTAAAACATATTAATGCATATTACTTTTATAATGGCAAATTTCAACTTTGTTGACCAACAAAGAAATATATTTTGGCTTAATGGTTAAATCAACATATAATAAGGGTATGTTACTACTATGATTTTGAGCATTTATACTTCTTCTGTTCAATACTGTAATAACTATGTATGTGTACAAGCAGTATTGCTTTGTTTTGAAATCTTGAAAATTAGTATTTTGTCTTTAAATGATGTCCTTTTTTAAGACATGATCATGTGTTAAGAATGATTGTGATAGTTCTAGGCTTCCTGTAGAAATATACTAAGACATTGACTTTAAAAATGGCACATTTTCTATAATGTCAGAAAGAAGTTAACTTGCAGTTGAGATGAAAACTTCTTATTGACCTGCATTCAAAACAAGGAAAGGCTCTACATGAGCTGTCACAGAGAGTTCTTATCAGTATAAAGCCAGTTATATAACTTGTGTCCCACAACAGAACTTCCTAGCAAGATACACCCACTACTAGGTATTGGCATGAATGTTCTGTATGCAAAATATTATATCTTGACTTTCGTTAGGAAAGAAGCAATGTCTTTCATTGAAATGGTCCTCAGAAACCTATAACTGTAGAAGTAATGGGCCCTATAGGAAGATCTCTTCTTAATATTTTCTCAAAAAGACATCTATCTGAATTGACTTAAAAATATTTCCATTTACAATCATAGACTCATCAGCTCTCTCCTCTATTTTAGGAAAAGATCTTAAGACAGAAATTTTCAAGCTAGTCATTGTGCATGCCTTTAATTCCAGCATTCAAGAATATGCTGGGATTCACAGAGGCCTGTAATGTCTTAGCTTGAGACCTGCCTGGTCTATAAAGTAAGCTCCAGTTCAGTCAGGGCTACACAGAGGAAATGCTGTCTTGTAAAACAAAGATGAAGTAGATCTTCCCACTTCAAAAAAAGCAAGATTGACTTAATTTTTTAAAATAAATATACTTTTTAAATAAGTACATTTAAAACCTAATAAGTTCTGTTCACTTTTTTAAAGTTTGCAAAATATCACTTTTATTTTAATTTCAGAACTCTTAACAACATAGAAAACTTACAGAACTTATCCTGTTTGTAATGGATTTAAACATGTAGATAACCATTATCAATAGTGCGTTAGGATATAATGCATTTCCATTGAAAACTAACATACAAAGTCAAGGAAAGGATGTTCTGCAGTGTTACTTAATCATCCTACATCAAAATTTGATTTTATGAGATTCATTTTCTGAATAGAATTACATGTCAAGAAATCTTCAAGAATTCCTTTCATTAGAGTCCAAGATACTGGGCTAAAATTAGAGAAATTGCATGTTACATCAGTTTTGAAATTGCAATGCATATCAATTGAGATCATATAATTCTTTGGAGATAACTGAGTTTCCTCTGAACTACTTATTCTGAAAGTTCATACCAGTTCAGAATCAATTACCCATATTTTCCCATGAGAAAACCCATTTTAAATACGACATGTTTCATTGTTAATTGTGAGAAACTGCCTTTTGATATTTATAAAAGCTGTTTCCTTAATGAGAAGAAATTCTATATATAAGTTTTACATCATAGATAAATTTGTTTGTTACACGAGCAAGTATGTGGTCCGCTATTTATCTAATATTGAAAGATTAGAAATTTTGCTGAAACGAATATGAATATCATTAAATGATATCAGCAGAACTTATTTATAGACATGTATACCACATTTACAAATAAGGGATAAGACGACATAAATTTTCAAAGTGTTGGCAACAGGGCAGAGAAGACAGAGGGGAAAGTGATGTTAATACAAAACTCATGTGAAAGGCACCTAAAAAATTGAGAGATAAACAAAACAGATAGTTTTAACATTTTAACATGCTATTTCAAAACATGGACTTTGGAGAAAAGTACATCATTTAATATATTCTAGAGACCGATACAAGTATTTTAAATATCTATATATCTGTTTATATTTATATTTATATCTATATCTAATCTATATCTAAATCTAAATTTTATCTATATCTATGTATGTCTATATTTATCTTTATATCTATTCTCTATCTCTGTATATGTGACTTTATTTTGAAAATGTTTAACAAATTATAGCTATTTTTCACCCTTCATTTTTTGACCTGTACTTTCTATGTATCTCCCCCATATCTCTATGGAATCTTTTTTTATGTCCCTTCACTGCTTCTGTGTGTTCCAATTGTCTGTGACCCACCATTTCATTCATTCTTCAAAGGACTTTATTCTGGAAATTTGTGTCAGTAATAAAGGCATTGAATAATTAATAGTGTAAGATGATTGAGCAATGCCAACGTTGAGAGTAAACACAAGCAAATTGTTTAGACTGACCAATGAGTAAAACTTTTCTTGACAAACAAGATCCAAGTTTATAACCCAACTAGCTGTATAAAAAACATAAAATGCCTACTGGTTCCTGAATCTCAAGCTTTAGAGCAGAGACTAGAACACCCCACCCCCTAAATCCACATGCAGGTGATTTAGATACCTGGTTCCTTTATGGACCGGGTATTATGACATTTGCCCACTAATCAGAGGTTCATTCCATGTCAGAACCACAGAGAGAGACCTGAGGTGTTCACTGTAGCTTGTCTTCTCCATACCTGATATGGACCTATCATAAAAAACTAAAAGAAAATAAAAGAATAATATTTCTCTGCTTTCTGCTTTCAACAAACAAATAAACAGCAGCAGCAGCAACAACAAAAAACAAAATAAAAGAAGTTGCTTGATATGCTTCTCTGATTACATGTGTGTACTAATGGACTATGTACTCATATGTTCACATGCATGCAACATAGACAATACATATCACACAGAGAGAACAACAAAAAATTCTTAAAAACAACTTAAGATATATTATACATAAGTCTCCTGTGTCATGAGTAAACAGTGGATTATAGTATTTTCTATTTGTTTCAATGGTAATGTTTCTTTTCAGAATCTGACTTGAAAAAAGTAGGACAGAAACTAAAATCCTAAAGCAAGTATAGCTTCATGAATGAAGAAACAACAAAACAGAAAATCACCGAGGGAGTCCTTCTAACATTCATTTAAAAGGCAGTTTTGAATTTTGCTCAGAAGATTTAAGTGTCAACTCCTACAAGGTGTAAACTTAAAGGAAATATTTTTTTTTCTCAAATATAATTTTTGCATAGCAGCTCTTGTAGAAAAGTGTCTTTTGCTTACACTGAAGAAAAAAGATATAAATGAACCAGTCATTTGAAAAAAGATGATGAAAATTAACTTATGGTGTATAATCTGAGTGTTTGTAAAATAATCTTTTTCTATCATATACTGATTTCAGAGATGAGATATGGTAATTTTTCTCCAAGATGAGAAAAAATTTCTCATAATAATTTTGATGAATAAATTTTTAACGACTTTATTTTGCAAAACAAAGATAAATGTACAGATTTTAAACATTTTTTGCTTAAAATTATAGATTTTTGTCAGTACTGTTTTTTCAGACATTAAAATAAATTTTACATAAAAACATGTGAATATATTTTTTAGTCAGTACTTGATTTTTTTCAAGGGCTTGACAGTATGCATTGAAAACCTACTAGTTACAATAAGCGTAAAGTACATGTAAAACAAAACACAACATGGAAATAGTCAAAGTCTTCTTGTTTTGTGAATATATGTATATTTTTTGTTTTCTTTATTTCTTGGACTGTATAAATTTTGATGAATGAATTTTGAATATACATATAATGTGGTACATGGTATGCTAAAATATGAATGTATAAATAATTAAGTGTCCTGCATACAATTGTATATATATATATATATATATATATATATATATATATATATATATATATATATTTACGAGTTTATATTATCATTGGCAATTCGAGTGTATTATTAACTTTTAGAAACTTAAGAATTTTATTAATTATAATCAACATGTAAAAGAAATGCAATAATTAAAAGAAATAAAATGTTTAATAAATTTAACATCTTTTCATTCCCTGACATCTCACCTGAAAATCACTAGTCACCTTTCTACTTATGTAAATAAAATTGTCTAGATTCATTCCATATTAGGTTCTATATTGTTTGTATTTCTGCACTTTTCTGTTTCATTTAAAACTACATTTACCTGTCACAAATGAATTTGCAGAGAAGAATGTATGATGGTGTATGGAGATTATATAAAATAATCTGTCAATTCATAAAAATATTAAATGGTTTTATTTTTATATCTTAATTTGCATTTGGATCACTCTATTAACTGAAAAAATAATGAATGTGTTGAATTTAGGGTTTATTTTCACAAATCTACCTTGTAAAACTCTTATTTTCAGAGATTTTTATGAAGCCTGGTTGAACATTAATGACTAGGTGATGTCAATTTGGTGGCATAAGTAGAAACTGTCCTAAAGAGGGACAGAGGACAGAAAAGAAACCAATTTAAGATATGGTTATGAATAATGAAATACACAATGAATTTTCAAATTTGTGCTCATTAAAATTTATATAACAATTTGAAAAAGGATTGTTCTCAATGTCTTAAAAATAAGCTGTGTTCTATAATTCAACAAACTAAATTGAGCTATTATTAAATGTAGTGATGCATGTTAAAATATTTTGTGATTACTGTTGTTTGCTTAAGGATGTCTTTTCTCAGAAAAATTGTTTAATGGTCAATATATTTAGCTCTATTGCTAATATTCAAGAGTACCAGATGATAAACATGTGTTAAATATCACACACTGTTCTCCATTTAACATCAGATGATTTTAAATAATTTTAGTAGTGCAAAATTAACTCTAAAATTAAGGCAGAGAATAAATCTGAGCACACTGGATGAAGGAAAACTTTGTGTTGGGAATAGAACTGAGGAAAACATTAACTATGTAACTTTGTAACTATTTACTACCTTTTAATATTGTGCACATTTTGGACATTTGATTAAATGCTATTAAATGTGTAATGTTTGCAATGTTTGCTTTCTTTCCATATCTGTCTGAGCACATACATAGCTGTATGTATTTCTTGACATCATTAGCTCCAACCTCCAGTAGGATACTCTATTTAGCCAAGGAAGAATTGTTGCTAAGTAAATTTCTTGCTTCTTTTAGCTTTTTGCTATAAATGCAGATGACCTGCTAAATTTAATGTAATTACTAACTTTATTAGGTTTCCATTTTTTTCATTCTACACACATTTTAGTGTATGCAATCTGAAATTCAATTTAATATGCGTTCAATGTCAGTGATCTCAAACCTCCTTTACTTTGGATTTAACTAAGTTCACAGACTCTCAATTGCATGTGTGTGTGTGTGTTTATTTTATTGTTTTATTTGTTTACATTTCAAATATTGTCACCCCATCCAGGTCTCACCTCTGCAAATTCCCCATCCAATACACCCTCCTTTGCCTCTAAGATTTTATGCCCCCACCTAACCCACCCACTCCTGCCTCACTGTGCTAGCATTCCACTACATCGAAGCATCCAGCATACACAGGGCCAAGGGTCTCTCCTCCCATTGATGTCAGATAAGGCAATCCTCTGCTACATATGTCTGGAGCTATGGATTCCTCTGTGTGTATGTTTTTATTTGTGCTTTCCAAATTTTAATCAAGCTCGGTGACTCACTGTAGATTCTCACATAAATCTCACAAGCACTCATTATATTCACTGTGACAGTTTGCAGCAGTAAAGAAATTCAAATTCAAATATGGTAGATGTGCATAGAGCAAGGCACAAGCATGTTTCAAGCATGAACCTAAACATGTCTGCTCAATATAGGGCAGCTTCAAGTTTATCTGGAAAAGCCATAAAGCCATACCCATGAAGCCAAAAAAACAAAACAAAACAAAAACAAAAACAAAAAACAAAAACAAAAAAACAAAACAAAACAAAAAAAAACAAAAAACAAAATGAACAAGCAAACAAACAAAAAACAAAAACTACTCATTCTACTGATGTTTGGCACTAGTCTGTTAAGGTGATGAGAGAGAGAGAGAGAGAGAGAGAGAGAGAGAGAGAGAGAGAGAAAGAGAGAGAGAGAGAGAGAGAGAGAGAGAGAGAGAGAGAGAGAGAGAGAGAGAAAGGAAGGAAGGAAGAAACAAAGAAAGAAACAAACAAAGAAAGAAAAGAAAAGAAAGACAAAGAAAAAAAGAATCAAAAGGCCTTGAAGCTTAGAAAGTTTTTGTGTGAGGTTGGAAATTTCCTGGTCCATTGACTTTGTGTGGGTTGTGAAAAGTACACTTACTGATAAAATGTGTGTGAAGGAGAGAGTTACACAGTAGCATAGCTTTCCAAAAATCATTCTCTACCTTATTTGCATAAGCAAGAGTCAGTTTAGAACCTTCTAAGAGATTCACTTAAACTGTCTGGCCAGTGTGGTCATGTGGTTGGCCTGTCTCTGAATCCTCTTTGTGGGATACCAGCAGCCTTTATGGGAGCTGGGACCAGAAATGAGACTCTCCTACTTTCAGAACAGCTGCATTGTCCAGTGAGACATCTGTCAACCCAGTCACTGCTTTTACTGGTAAACAGCTGCAAAGGTTTGATAGACTCTCCTATGACTGACATCAGTCTTCAGGGCTTCTAGAGATCAATGGGTTCATGAGGCCCAAAATAGTCACAATAATTTCAAATTAGCATATAACATTCATGATGCAAAATGTCTCAGTTAATCCTCAGAGCTATTATAAGGAAGTGCGCCTCATGTGCTCTGAGATTACTTCAAGACATCTAAGGGAAACTCAAGACCTAAATTTGCCAAGGTTATCTTGCCCAGTACCTGCGAGTTTAACAAATTGTATAGAAGTACAGATTAAAAAGAAAGATAAATAAAGTTACACATATTTTTAAACCAAAAGCATTCTGATTTTTGTAAGACTGCTAAATAAATGTAAATTAAAAAATACTTCACTATTACAGATCAGTTTATTTCTACCTCATAAGCTTAATAAAACTAGATGACCACATAAAATATTCTTACAATGTACACATAAAATTTTATTGTCCTGTCCTATAACATTTTATTCCAGTCTCTTAGGATATACAGAAAATGACACGAAGCAGTCTAAATAAAAAAAACATGGTTTTAATTTTAAAACTGCTGTAATGATTAAGAGATTGGGAGTCTTACCTTGGCTTTGTGACTAATTTGACATATAATTTTTGCAAATGGCTTAACCTTCCTGAAACTCAATTTGACTCTCTATAATTAGTGCATAGATTAAACTAGATTGATTCAAAATCCCTTCCACAAACCCCTTTAAATTTCAAATAGTTATACTCCTGAAAAAAAATATAACATAGAGCCTTTGTAAAAAAGAAATACAGAGTAATCGAATAGGGTAAAATTTATAATATGCCTTCCATACTAGTAAGTTCTTTTTGGTTTGAAAATGCAAAAATATATTTTATTTGATTTTTTCTCTATTTTGAAATGATAGTTTTTTAGTTGTGGTTATGTATATTGTAATGCTTTAAAACATTTGAGGCTATGGAACTGTAGTGACTTGGTGGTATCAAAATTAAAATGTATTATATTCATGAGTCTGAAAAAAACGTCCAATGAAAACACATTCATTTCTAAAGTAACCCTGCCAAAAAAGGGGTAGATACTGCGGTATTCTCAAACAGGATAGAATTGAGCAATTCAAGCATCCTCCTCTGTATCAGTATAATTCCAGCAGAGCCTCAGAGGAGGCATCCATAGCATGTCCCTGCCAGTAAGCACTACTTGACATCAGCAATAGGACTTGGGTTTGGTGGCTGCATATTGGATGGATTCCCCTGGTAAGGTAGTCTCTGGATCATCTTTGCTTCACTCCCTGCTGCTCTATTTGTCCCTTTATTTCCTCCCTTGAGCATTTTGTTCTCCCTTCTAAGAAGGACTGAAGCATTAACCTTCTGGCACTCCTTCACTTTGAGCTTCATAAGTTGTATGAATTGTTTATTCGATAGTCAAGCTTTTTGAGTTAGTATTCGCTTATAAGTGAGTATATCATGTGTGTTCTTGTGTGACTGGGTTACCTCACTCAAGATGATAGCTTCAAGTTTAATCCATTTGCCTAGGAATTTCATGAACTCATTGTTTTTAATAGCTGAGTAGTACTCTATTGCACATATGTACCACAATTTCTGTATCCATTCCTCAGATGAAGGACAATTGGGTTATTTCCTGCTTCTAGCTATTATAATAAGACTGCTATGAACATGGTGGAGTTTGTGTTCTTGTTATATGCTCAGGAGTGGTATAGCTGGGTCCAATTTTCTGAGGAACTACCAGACTGATTTCCAGAGTGGTGGTACAAGTTTACAATTCCACCAACAGTGGAGAAGTGTTTCTTTTTCTCCTTTGCTCGGAATCCTTGCCAGCATCTGCTATCACCTGATTTTTGATCTTAGCCATTCTGACTAGTGTGAGGTGGAATCTTAGGGTTGTTTTGATTTGCATTTCCCTGATGACTAGGGATGTTGAGAATTTCTTCAGGTGCTTCTCAGTCTTTTTATATTTCTCAATTGAGAATTCTTTTGTTAGCTCTGTACCCCATTTTTGAATAGGATTATTTGATTCTGTAAAGTTTAACTCTTTGTGTTTTTTGCATATTTCAGATACTAGTCCTCTATCAGATATAGGATTGATAAAGATCCTTTCCCAATTTGTTTGTTGACATTTTGTCTTTTTGACAGTGTCCTTTGTCTTACAGTAACTTTGCAATTTCATGAGGTCCCATTTGTTGATTCAATAAGAGGACCCTGATGAAGGAGCTAGACTAAGTAATGAGGGAGCTGAAAAGGTCTACAACCCCATGGGAAAAACAAAACAATCAACTACCAAACCCTCCACAGATCCAAGTGTCGAATATACCAACCAATGAGTTTGCACGGAGAGACCCATGGCCCCAGGTATATATCCAGCACAGGATGACATTCTCTAGTAAAAATGGGAAGAGGGGCCTTTGGTCCAGTGAAGGCTCTTCTTTTTAAATATAGGGGAATTCCAATATGCTGAGGTGGTTGGGAGATGGAGCATCTTCTTGGAGGCAATGGAAGAGGGAAAGGGGATGACATTGTGGAAAGGAGATAATATCTGAAATGTAAATTTGGAGAATATCCAATTTAAAAAAAATTTTTTTTCAAAGTTGAGAAAAAAATAATTAATCAATTTTACCTTGCTGATTTACAATTATAAATAAGTTGCAACTATATGCAAAACTGCATAAAGAGAAAAAAGAAAGAAGCTAGGTAAACAAAGGTTTAAAATCAGAAAAGTTAATCTAATATATCGCAGAGACAGCAAATCAAAAATGAAAGTGAAGAGAAATGTAAAGAAATTAGATCACAATGTCATAGCAATTACCTGATTTATAAAATTGTCCTCCTGTGCCTACAAATATTAAAATATACATACTAAAGGAAAAGTTGCATAGGTGTAGGGAGCCATTTGTGCCACACCCAAACATGGCGCCGGCTTCCCGCCAAGAACTCAGCAAACAGAGCTGTTGCCCAGCCAAGAGACTTAATGAGCATGCGCCACATACGTCATAGCCCGCTCTCGGGGCATACTATTGAGTTACTGGAGGGCGCACCAATCAGGTAGCGACACGAGTCTCCTAGGCATATAGAGGAGTGCATTTCTCCCCCACGGGAGGAGAAGACGAAGACAGAGGAGGAGAGGAAGATAGTGGAGAGATTGCGGGAGACCCCATGTGGACAGATGGTGGAGAGATACCACGTGGAGAGAAACTTGGTAAAAGAGATTGCTGGAGATCCCGCGTGGACAGCGACTGGACAGAGAGATCGCACGTGGGGGACTGCGTGTGAGAGGTCACCTAGACAGTAGAACCAGGTAGGGAGTCCCTGGCTCAGAGAGAAGTTTCCTGCTCAAGAAATCCCCTGCTCAGAGTGCTGTACAATAAAGGTTATCCGCAGAAGAATCTGTTTGTTTGTTGCACGCCTGTTCCTAGCGGCGGGAAGCGTGGGCGCCTGACACATAGGCATAAAATTCCAAGGCTTATAAAAATGTAAACCTTACAAAGTTCACATCTACAAGAAACTCTTATTTAACATGTTTCAAGGTTATTAAATTTACTCTAATTTTTACATTCTAAGTTCACTTCTCAATATCCACTTATACTTAATAAACACATAAGCAAATTAAATAGTAGAAAACAAATATTATAGTTAATTCTTTAAATAAAATTTAACCATGTAACCTGTAACAGCCTTATCAACCCTGTGGAGAGTTATTGCAAAAGTTACACGGTTACATATATTTTTGTCTTTTAAAGGTCTATGTTAGTATGTTTTTTTTTGAAATGGCATATTTATTTATTCTGTCAAAAATTCATAGAGTAAAATATTTATTTTAGCTGAAGAAAATGTTAATTTGAGGATTTCATTATTACACATGTTTGTTTCAGTAGCAACATTTGCTCTTTCTTCCAGACAGGACTCGCGCATGGACTATTACTTTCAAGGAAGTTGGCAACTTTATACTTGGGCAGAAGGCTTGGCCCACTGCCTTCCATCTGTTACCTGTGCTCCTTTGAAATTCTGTTTTCAAATTAGCCAGAACCACTTAAGAAATCTCAGGGGCTTTCATAAAAACAAAACAAAACAAGGAGGAAAAAAAGCACATTTGAACATTTGCTTCACTAGCATAGGTGAAGAATTTGCAATAACTGCCCATTAGTCAAGCCTTACTAACAGATTGTTACATGTGTTCTCCATGTTTTCTTTTTCAAATTTGCTGAACTTCATAATAGCTATTTATAAATAGGGCTAATCTTTCTAAAGTTTTAGCTAAAAATCAAAAAAAAATCATGTTTTCATGAGCATTAAATTAGAAAGAAAACCATAGACATTTTTGAAATGCTCTAATTGAAATTTCTAGAAATTTTTGAGAGTTTACATTGATTCTAATAACATGAATTTACATATAGAAATATAAGTATTTATTGTACTTTTAAAAAGACAGTGAGAAAGCAGCAAAAACCTTGGAACACATAGGCACAAGAGAAAATTTCCTGAACAGAACACCAATGGCTTGTGCTCTAAGAACAAGAATCAATAAATGGGACTTAATGAGATTGCAAGGTTTCTGTAAGACTAAGAACACTGTCAAGAAATCAAAATGGCAGCCAACAGAGTGGGAAAAGATCTTTATCAATCCCACATCTGATAGAGGTCTAGTATCCAATATATACAAAAAACTCAAGAAGTTAAACACCAGAGATTCAAACAATCATATTAAAAATGGGGTACAAATGTCTCATGCTCTAAGGTCAAATATTGACAAATGGGACTTAATGAGATTAGAAAGTTTCTGTAAGCCTAAGGACACTGTCAAGAAAACAAAACGGCAGCCAACAGATTGGGAAAAGATCATTACCAACCCCACATCAGATAGACGCCTAATATCCAAGGTAAACAAAGAACTCAAGAAGCTAGAAACCAGAGAATCAAACAACCCTATTAAAAAACGGGGTACAGAGCTAAAAAAAGTTCTCAATTGAGGAATATCAAATGGCACAGAAGCATCTAAGGAAGTGTTCCACATCGTTAGCCATAAAGGAAATACAAATCAAAACAACTCTGAGATTCCACCTCACACCAATCAGAATGGCTAGGATCAAAAATTCAGATGACAGCAGATGCTGGTGAGGATGTAGAGAATGAGGAATACTTCTCCACTGTTGGTGGGGTTGTAAACTGGTACAACCACTCTAGAAATCAGTCTGGCAGATCCTCAGAAAATTGGACGTAGTACTACCTGAAAACCCATCTATTCCTCTTCTGGGCATATACCCCAGGGAAGCTCCAACATACAATATGGACACATGCACCACAATGTTCATAGCCCTATTTATAATAGCCAGAAGCTGGAAAGAACCCAGTTGTCCTTCAGTACATGAATGGTTGCAGAAATTGTGGTATATTTATACAATAGAGCACTACTCAGCTATCAGAAACAATGACTTTATGAAATTCCTAAGAAAATACATCTAGAGAGTATCATCGTGAGTGAGTGAGGTAACCCAGTCACAAAGACAGACACAATATGCAGTCACTGATAATTGGATACTAGCCCCAGAAAGCTCCAAATACCCAGGAAACAACTCACAGACCATACGAAGCTCAAACTAACAACCAAAAAGTAGAAGCCTCAGTCCTTCTAAGGAAAACAACAAAAAAAAGTGTTTAGCACACTCTCAGAGTGGTATACACCTATGCCTTAAATCATTAATAACTCAAGAGCTAAGAAGATAGCCTTGTGGCAACTTTTGCTATTTAAAAATCAATATGTTTAAGCTTTATACACCAAGAAAACTTTGCCTATTTCTATGTTATGTTTTGTTTTACATATACTCTGTGCATATTGTAACTAGTAAGATTTCAATGCATAATATCAAACCTTAAAAAGTATCAAGACGTGAGAAAAATTTATTCATATAGTTTTATGTCAAAATGCTTTTAAATACCTGTACATGTCTCTCTGTTTTTTAAGAATAAAGTTGTAAGGAAAAAAAACAAAAAATACATAGACAAATAAGAAAAAAATCTCAAAATTTAGTTTCAATATTTATACTTTCAGCAGTAATCAATGAAATTATAATTTACATATTACTTAAAATTCCATCTTTGTATATATTTCACTGGTTTCATTCATGCACACACACACACACACACACACACACACACATACACTCAATGGAACAATTAAATTTTAATAATTATATAAATAGAAATAAACATTTGGGAGAATAATCATTTTCACTAAAGGAAGAATGTATCAAGGGCAGACTAGAAAGAGAACTGACAGTCATTAGAAGGATATTTAAATTTTTCTCTGAACAACTCCTGCAGCCATCTCACGTCCACCTTGCAGATGGGACTGGTGATCTCTTACCACTGCAATTCTACATTCCACTCTCCATCCATGGCTATCATTCATTTCCAGTTTTGGTATAGAGAATTTTACCCTATTTGGGAAAATATCTTGAAAGTCTTAGAAAGTTCCTGAAATGTACTAAAGTCACAAGAACCCTCTCAAGGTTATATGAGCTATAAAATCTACCAAGAAAGAAAGGACGGCCTGCCTCAAAACAGTGCTTGCAAGTTGAGTAGTGAGGGCCAGATATGTGACTTTGTTGAGTTATCGGCTGCACTTGTCAGACATTTCAGTGATGTAGTTATCTTTGAATCTTCCATGTTTCTACAAATAACTCCTTAACCCAGTTATCTGTAAGTAACCAAATAACTTAATTGGTTCTCAAAGTTGGGTTATGATAAAATTATTTCATTATCTATGCTGAATTCCCAAACTGAGAAGTGCTGACATTACTTCTTCATCCCTCAGAGAATCCACACAACCCTATGATTATAGGCAACTGCACCTTTGCCTGCCTTCATATTTCGAATTCTTAATTTCTAAGGTGTATCCAACTAATGAACAAAGGCAAGCATATCCAGTGAGTCTATTCTTGATGTAGTGAAAAATTCGAAAAACTGCCATCTATCTTCTCATGAAGAAAAAAAAGTAACAAAAATCATGAAGACATTTGAAAGGAAATTACCTTTGCTTTTCTAGTTGTATTTTTTTTTCTTTTTTCTTATTTTTTTTGCATTTGTTGTTGCTATTTTGTTCAGTGATAAATCAGTACTAACATCAAATTTTCCAAATTTCCTTCTCTAAATTTTTTGTTTTGATGTTTCAAGTTAATTATGCAATGTAATGCAGTGTGCAATGTTGAAATGTAGTTAATGTAGAAAACCAGCAGTCCTTGAAGTATGTGGAGAAAATCAATTAGTTCTTGCAAGAGATACCTGACTTTTGTTTGTTTGTTTGTTTAAGTTCAGTCTTCTCCTAAACACAGAGTATTTCCTCTCTACTCCTTCCAACACACAAATCTGTTCTCACGTCATTCCTGTCCCCAGAGCCACTCTGCCTTGTCTGCCAGCCCCCAATCCTCAAATAAAAAGAACAGTTTTCACAGAGATTGTCACTAACATGGTCTAAGAAGATACAGTAGGACTAGGCACGTAACTCCATATTAAGGCTGAATGAAGCAATTAAGTAGGAGGAAAAGCGTCCTAAGAACAGATATAAGAGATTCGCCCCACCCCATTGTGAAAATCCCACAAGAACAGCAAGGTACAGAACCATAAGTATAATGTTAGTGAAAATTTCACTCACAAAATGCTAAAAATTGGCCAAATAATTCATAAATAGAATTGCAAAGTAACATAGAAAACCATAAAAATATCTTACTTAGTATTTTGAATTATGGTATAATTGTCTTGTGTGAGAATGAAAGTTCAAAAATTTTCAATTCAACACCCTGGTTATCTGTTTCTTTCAATCATAGAGCATAGGTTTGACAAAAATCTTTGTTTTCCTTTCATCTTGGATCTAGGTCCTAGTAATCATGCTTTAAATGACCTCCACTTATACACCCCATGTTTTCAGTATGAATTTTTTTAGCATGGAAGGCAGGATGGAACACGTTGAGTATTGGCAGAAGTTCATGACTTTCAATGTACATTAGTGTCTGAAGAGAAGTGACCACAGCATATCCAAGCATCATTTATAAACTTTGTCCCTGAAATAAGTTCTTTTGTTGAAAACTTTCAGAAACATATTGAGTGTAATTAATTTGCTTTTTCTATTGTGTAATTTTTGCTAGAAAAAAATGGCATTTAAGTAAATCCAAACCAGATGCCCTGGATTATATCTACCCTAAATCATTCAAATTGCTATAATTCCCACAAAAGACATCTGGTTTGACTTTAACATAACATTCTTCCTTCTTATCAGTTTTACAGTCTCTCCTTTCTAGCTATTGTATACACACAGGGCAGTGAGAGTGAGCAATTGGAGGGCAAAACCACTTTGCAAACGGAATAATTCATGTTTTTCTAGTGCATACATGATTTCCTGGAAAAAAATGAGAATTAAATTAGTTACTTTGTCATTACTGAGTAGAAGTTGCTGAGAAAGGAAACTTAAGAAACATGGGTTTATTTTTTTCTGACAATTTAATACAGTCTTCCATGGTAGAAAAAGCAGTACAGAAGGAGGTGGGCTGCTAGTCATGTGGCATTGACACGGTGAAGCCTAGAAAGCTTAATGCTGTTGTTTAGTTTCCTCTTCTTCATCTAGTCTGGAACCTCCATGCACAGAATTTTGCTACATCCGTTCTTAAATGTGCACTCTGAGAGTTTCCATTTCAATTATTACAGTCAGGAAGCTCCCTCACAGGGATTTATAGGCTAGATGAGCCAATGATCTTTAAAGTTGACAAGCCATATTAATTATCCTATGAGTTAATGTCCCATAGCATTTAAGACTTTCATGGACACATTTTGCTTATGAATATACTCAAGAATTTTCTTCACATTTTTCATTATCTCTCTATGTATCTAGGTTTCATAATTTGAGGTTACTTTGTATTTCATATTTTCTTTATACATAGCTATACTTGTTTAATAAGATCCTCAAATGTAAATGACAGAATAAATCAAACAACTTAAGGTCTGGAACATTCACAGGTCCCTGTGCCTGGACATACCACCTAATTTATGAAGCAGGAAAGTAGAATTTAAACGTTGCTTATGCAATACATTATCTACAGCCCTGATTTTTGTACACTCTAGTCTTCTTTGATTTCTTCTGGCTTGAATCATTTTGGACAATTATGCATTTACTTAATTCCATAAGTATATTTCGTTGGCAATTTTTATGATAATAAATCACATCCTCTTGGAGTAATTTGGTGAAGAGCTAGAGAAAATTTTAGCTCTCCACTTTTTACCCTGACTCTTCCATATATTTATAGTCTATAGCTTGGGAAATCTCTATAGTTTATATGTATAATGAATCTATTTTTATATAAACACCACATAGTATCTGTCTCCATGCCTGTCTGTCCCAAACAAATGCTTTGTTATTTATTTATTGAACGTCAGAAGGAAAAATGACATAGGAAATAAATGATTGATACTTTGTAGAAATCTTTAACACAGTTTTATAAAGATTAAAGTCATTTCACAAATTACAACTGACCCCAGTCATCTAGCATGCATAGATTGTTTCCAACATTTACGGTGGATAATTGCTTTATATTGCTTCTACCTTCTTGTTGGCTGCTGTCAGCAGATAGTTAGCACATCACTGTTGCACTGTTCTCAATTTACATTTGCATTGAATTTGCACTGGGTAATGATATTTAATCTATTAATCCCTAAATTTTGATTTTTGGTCTGAACCTCATTCAGGCTGTTCATGTCCTCTCCTTCTCCATCTTTCTCTTGTGAACCGTCCCCTCTCCTATCCTTCCGCTCTGTTTCCCCTGTGTTTATACTCCTTCACAATCTCCATTTCTCTTTCCCACTTTCTTCCCTCTTCATCCAACACTTACCTGCCACGTTGGTTCATCTCTGTTCTCATTTAAATGAGGTTGAGAGAACCCTAAAAAGTTGAATGTACAATTCTGGTGATAGCAGCGAGAGTGTTCACAGTGATGGCTGGAATGGAAAACAATCAATAGAATGAGAAGGACAAGCATCATGTGTGAGCAGAGCTACTTAATTTACTGGGATGTGAATAGCAGCAAAAATTAGAAAGGAGAGAACTGGAAAGAGATAAGGCATCTTGATGGCTATACCACCTGTTCTGCCCTGGTTTTGCCCAGTCTAGATCATATGTGAGGCAAAAGTATCTTCTACTGATTCAGCGACTGGCCTGTAGAACAGGAAATGAGGTAAATGGCAAATTCTCATTAGGCATACATCAGGGCTATTTTGCTAGAACATTACCAAAACCAAAGAACATCCTTAAAGTCAATAAATTTATGCCTCTAGGTTCATAAAAATTATATTCATAGGCTTTTCTTAGTGCATCAACTTGACATGTTAAATTTAAGTACCTGATTAAAAGCACCAATCTCCTTTGCCCTGTGTTTTGAAGAAAATGAGAAACAAGCAGCTAAAAATATTTGCACAACTTTCTACTAATAAAACTCAAGTAGAAAAAAAAAACATGTACTTTACATGTGCTACGTGCCCTGCTAACTAATAACGTCTCAGTGTAGAATGTAAGAGAGGAAATTGTAGTTGTATATAAAGAAACCCTAAGACACTGTGATCAAGTTTTTGAAAATGAAGACTAAGCACCATATCTACATTGGGCAAAATTAGAGCTTAATTAGCCCCACTCAATGATACATAAAAAACTATACACTAAAAATAAACGCCAGTCTCTAAGTGCATATGAAGGATCAACTTAGCTCATATGGTAAAAATGTGGAAGAAAAAAATCTAATGAAACTGACATTAAATAGTTGTACTATTTAACTGATCATACTTTTTCATATCTTGTCTGTTTCCCATAAAAGGAAGAGGAAACATTAGTCTTATTCTTTATTATTTATGGAGAACTACTTTGTATGTTCCAACAGTAGACTATAGATATGTATGGCTAACCTAACTTCCAGAGCCATAGCAAACTAAGTATGTCTGAATTTCAATACTCTGTAATCAGGAACTGATCAGTTAAGTGTGATATTTCACTTTCTGTAGATTTCCGCAAATTCAGTTTTCTAGAATAGATTTATTAGAATGTAAGAAATATGTTATTATTCTAAAAATGCTTCAATTAACATATTTGGGACCCAGGAATAATCTTGTTATTCATTATTTTATTCCTGGTTATGCAAGGAAGTCTAAAGAAGTTTTAGTCATTATTGTCTGAGGGCTTCATTCTGGTTCCATAGGATGTTTTTCTTTTTCCCTAAGATACAGCATCCTGTTATACATATTTAAGCTTTCATTTCTTTCTGTTTGCATATGAGTACTTATTTTACTCATTTCATTATTTATTTTAAATATTAATTTTGAAGTGTCAGAAATGATCCATTGAAAGCATTGACTGACTTTATACTGCTTTTCTGTTTTCAATTTTTTATAAACACATTGTTACTCATTAGTGAGGCTTGAAGCCTGTGTAGGGGATGTCAGGGTGGGGAGGGAGAAAAGGGTGGATAGGTGGATACATGAGGAAACACCATCATAAAAGCAGGGGAAGAGGAATGAGATATGGGGTTCTAGAATGGAAAACAGGAAAGTGGATAACATTTGAAATGTAAATTAAAAAGTTGATGAATAGTCTGTTGAATTAGCAATGGCTCAATATGTATTCTTCTGTAATATTGAAAACAATTTTTTTTCTTAAACTACAATTTAGATGAATGTTTTATAATTTTCCCTTATCTGTATTAACATATTTAGGCTTTTCTAAGGAAAATGCATTCCATAAGTTTTTATTTCTCATTGAATACAAAATGATTCAAGAGACTGAATATGTATAAGAGATCTACAGGTAACACTTAGAGGAAAAAACATGGCATTGTAAAGTTCTCTGTAAAGGCTCTTATTACTCTCTGTGGTTTCAGCCCTGAGGTATGAGGTAGTTTTAGATAAAAATAGTTTGGTGATTTTCCTGCTTCTGGTTAAACATGTACTCAAAACAAAAATTATGCAAAGTATCTGTAGAGATGTTTTAGTCTAACAATTAATTACCCATTGAGTACAAATAAAATATTCATGAGTACCTTAGCAAAAATACCCTACATATAATTGTTGTAAAATGTTATTATATTTGAGATATTTTCTTAGATAATACTTGTCCACAAAAAATCGGGCTCTCAACAAATATTATACAAGCTTCCAAAGAAGGGGGGAAAGCAAGAGTCCTATCCTGCTATTTCATCTATAAACCGGATCATTAACCTGCAGGCATGGTGATCCAAAGAGTATCTTCATGGCTTTAATACCTTAGCATTAACCAAAAGCTTGCTATGTAGACTTTAGGCCTCTGCAACAAGAAGTATATGATGCCATGCCTGGTACTAGAAATATCACATGGCTAACTAGTTAATGATAGGGATGTTATGTATACTAGAAGAGAATCTGCAATGACTCAGATTAGGGGCAGGAATAATAATGAGAGAAAATAATGGAAATTGGGTACATTTGAGGGGAGATGTAGAAAGCTAGCACAGTGAAAACTCACTGAAATTGCAAGTGTGAAAATAGCAAATTCTCCTAGTAATAAGGATTATAGAACCAAACTGCCCATCACCAATAATCAAGCAAGGCTCTCAGGAGTGGAACTGCGGCATCAAGCCAGATGTGCTGGGGTAATGGTGGCACTGAACTAGTGGCATGGTCTAACCAATGTCTGATTCAGCATGAGACTCACACTATGACAGGGAATCAATCTGTGGATGGACGGAAACCAGAGACTTGACAATCAGAACTCAAGGATAGAAACAAATATGACTAATAAAAATGTCAATAAAATGATTCTTAATGATATTCTGATATACTGATAGGTTGGTGCCTAGCCCAGTTGTCATCTGAGAGGCATTATCCAGAAACTGAAAAAGGAGATGCAGAGATCAACACCTAAATATTAAGAGTACCTAAGAGAAGCTCATAGAAGAGAATGAGGTAGGATTTCAGATGCCAGAGTGGTCAATATTATGAGATCAAATAAGCTATTGTCATAAAGATTCGCAGAATGTGCAGTGACAATCATGGGCCCTATACAGGTCTGGCCTAAGTCTTCTACATATATGTTATGGTTGTGCAATGTGGTGTTCTTATCAAACCACTAACACTGGGAGTAGGGGTGCTTCAGACCCATGCTTTCACCTGTAACCTTTTTCTCATACTGGGACATCTAATCCAACCTCGATTGGAGGGTTTGTTCCTGGTGGTATTATAATTTGTTATGCCAAGTTTGGTTGATGTTCTCAGGACTACTATTTTTGCTGTAGTTGGGAATTGAGGAAGAGTGAATCCAGGGGAAAGAAGAGGTAGGAGTGGATGTGAGGATAAAGTAGAAGAGGAAATTTTCAGTTGGGTTGGCGTGAAATTTATGCAAACAATAAAAATTAAAACTAAAATAAAAAGAGAAAAAGTATAGAAGTAAAATTAAAAACTGAAAGCAAACCTACAATCACTAATTTACTAAATTCAGGGATTATGAGTTAGTAAAAAACAAAAATAAAAAGGCAATTAATCTCCAGCATTCATACCTCTGCTTACTGAATGTGCATCCAATATGACTTACTACCTAAATGTCATAGAATGTCTTCTGGACATTTTTAACTGTAGCTCCTTTAAGCCCACACATTAAACTAATACTTAATTTCTCAGGAGATTTTTTTGGTAAGGGATAAATTATTTTGTTATAGAAACAAGAGTAGACATTAATTAAGAAAACTGGCATTTACAAGCTGGGCCTATTCTATGACAGATCTGGTTTTGTGATGTACATGCCTTTGCAGCTATTTTTCATGGATGTGAAAGAATTTAGAATGGTAGAGTAAAAATGGGCTGCCGAATACTCTCTTTTCAATATTTTCGAAAAAAAGTCTCTGTGCATATAGCTGTTCTCAAACTCACTATGTAGAACAGCCTGACCTAAAAAAAAAAAAAAAAAAAAAAAAAATTGAAAAAAATCAGAGAGATCTGTCAGTCACTGACTTCTGAGCACTAGAATAAAAGGTTTGCACCACCACATACAGTTCCTAGAACTTCTTAAGCAGAACTTGGTAGGCCATTCTGATGAAAATTGGTTCGTAAAACCACAACAGAATTTTAGACAGTGAGAACATTGGTCAATTGATAATGCGGTTTCAATGGGAAATAAGTGTTTTAACAGCAATGGAACCATAACAGATTTACAATACAGTTTGGGAAAGGACATGACTGTGCTCCACCCAGGTACTGGAGTCTTATTTAAGGTTAAATTTATACTTGACGTTTTAAATTGCTTGGCAGAGAAGTTAGACAGTATAGCATACTGTCCAAATAATCATGCAATCCTCTTACGGAGATTTATGCTGAGAAAAAGGAGGAAAAGATGAAACCTATGTTCTTTTTAGAAATGGGTAAGAACCATTTTAAATTTACCCAGTTGGTTCTAAGGACAACTTATTATATCTGGGAAATGAAACCAAGCATAAAATAGAAGAAATGATCATGAACTATAGAAAGGTGCAAGAGAAAAGCCATACAGCTGTAGAAATTAATAGCATGGTCATAACTTACCTGTGAGGGCTTTTACCTAGTTTTCTTGTATCTTATTTTTCTCTTGTTGGCTCTTAGAGGCCTTCTCTTTCCTGGAGAGAAATATAGAGAGAGTGAAAGTAAGGTTGTGGAAGGAAGGAGTAGCTTGTTGAACTTGAGGGAGGAAAAGAAATTGTTGAAATTATTTTGTGAGTAATGATTTTATTTTCAATAAAAATAATTTATGCAAAATATGTACTTTTAAAATTAGCCTACCATGATTTTCAATTCCAAGAGCTTCAGCAATGACTAACTTGCTTATTTATTTTCTTTGTCTTATAGGAAAAATATATTTATGATACTAAAGAGAAAATGACATATCCAATATAAATGTTAAATTTACAAAGCAATCTCATTGAAATCAATGCAAACACAACTTAAATGGTTTTGGATTAAAAAGAAATGTACCACAAAGGTAGACACTTGGATATCCCAGTGGCCCTCCATTCTCCCATCACCTTTCCTCAATTTCCATCAAACTACTAAGCCATACAGTTAAGATTTCATTCCCTGACCCATATTTTCTACTCTCTGAGCCCTCTGGGACTAGCCAAGTTTCCCTGAGCAGCCTGACATTCCAGGAGGATCTCCAACCTCCCCCTGTCTCTCAGCGCACCTCCATCAAATCTAAGAAACTTGAACCATATAGGTTACCGTTCCTTACCCCACCCATCTTCCCTATTCTCTGAGCTCTCTGTGCCAAGCCAAGCTACTACGAGTGCCCTGCTTTCCCAGGGTGACCTCAAATCTCCCCCCACATCTCCTCCACCTCCATCAGACTCCTGAACCTTGCAGGTAAGCTCTCATTCCACCATCCATTTTTTTCCTGCTCTTTGAGCACTCTGGACCGGCCCAAGCTGCCCTCAGCAGAATGCTAGCCCTTGCAGACCTCCATTCTGCTACCTGTCTCCCCACCTTCATCGGATAAAGGCTCCAGAACCATACAGAAAAAGGAGTACATATCATTTGGGACGTGAAGACCACTAAGGGTCACTGCTCTCTCAATACCTACTACAACAAGAACATGTAGGACCAGAATCACCCAGATGGCTAAAGGCCCTCAAAAGAAAACAATCAACAAAAGCCAGTGCAATATGTCACCTCCATAGCAGCAAGCCCTGAATATCCTATACCCACAAGATGCTCCAACATCACACAAAGATACCTGCACAGCTATGTTTTTAGCAGCTTTAGTATTATGCGATAACCAGAAAGTGAAAACAACCTAGATGCTCCTCAACTGAAGAATTGATAAAGGAAATGTGTCACATTTATACAATGGAAAACTATTCAGCTATTAATAAGAAAGACGCCATGAATTTTGCTGGCAAATAGATGGAATTTAAGAATATCATCCTGAGTGAGGTAACCCAGTCCCTACATGGCATGCATGGTATGCACTCACTTATAAGTGGATATTAGAAATAAAATAAAGGTTATCATGCTACACTCCACTGTCCTGAAAGATGCTAAACAAGAAGGAAGGCCCGAGAACATAAGGGTGAATCTCCTTTAGAAAAGGAGAAAAATTAGTCATAAAAGGCAGATTGAAGGAGGATATTGGGAGGGAGGCAGAAATAGGGAAAGGTGGTTTCAGGATCAGGTATGGGAAAGGACAGGAAAGATGTACAAATGGCCATGGAAATGAATAGAAATCTGCAGCTGATTGAGGTAAAGAGTTAGGGAATATCTCCAGGATAAGACAGAGTCCTGGGATAAGAGAGGCACACAAGAATTAATGGGCGTGTCATTCATTATGACTCACTGCATTGGGGACATGGAACATGAAGAGGCCACTTGATGTAGCCAGGCAGACACCACAGGAGAATGAGATACCAACCCACCTACAGAATTTTCAAACCAAAATTTGTCCTGTTTAAAGAAATGAAGGCACAGACTGGAGCAGAGACATGGGGAATGACCACCAACAACCAATCCAATTTGAGTTCCATCCCATAGGTAAGCACAAATCCCTGAAACTATTAATGGTGCTCTGTTGTGTTTCCAGATAATGAATATGTTGTCCTCTGAGAGGCTCCACCCTGCAGTTGACTCAGACAAATACAAACACCTACAGCCAATGTGTGGGTAGATCCTCCAGACTTTTATGGAAGGATAAGTGGAAGGATTCAAGGCCCATAAAGGAATAAGAACGCCACAGGAAGACCAACAGAGTCAACTAACCTGAATCTTTGGAGCTCCCAGAGTCTGAACCACCAAGGAAAGATCATACACACAGTGGACTTGGTGCTGTCTGCATATATGCATCAGATGTGAAGTTTGTCTTCATGTAGTCCCTGAACAACTGGTATGGGAGCTATCCTTTTACAGGAGATACTTCTACATGGAATATATTCTTCTAGCTAAACTGTCTTTTCTTGCTTCAATGGAAGAGAAAGTGCCTAGCATCTCATAGACTTGAAATTCCTGTTCAGGGCTCTACTCAATCAGAAGAAAATGGAAGAGGGATGAAGGAAGGATTGTGGGAGAGGCTAACTGGGAGAGAGGTAATATAGCAGCCATACTTGATAATTAATAAAGCTAGAAATTGAGTAATTTGTGGAATTTTTAATTTATAAAGCTGATAAACTCCAGTGAGCTTGCAGAATTTATGACCAAAAACAAAATCATAAGTCCTTAGAATTTCAAATATAAAATATATATACATACTTACACACACATGCACACACATGCACACACACACACACACACACACACACACACACTTAAATATTTAAAAACATAAATGAACCATGAGTTTTGCAGAAAGCATTTCATTGATTGTTAATAATTTGTAAATTTCTCTGTCAAGTCTCTGTTGGACATATCAAATTAATAATAACGATAACACCAATATCCTGAGGATATGTTGGGTTGTTTTTCTGATGTTGATTATATCCTCTTATCCTTGTGACTTGCTTCTATGCTGATTTATGATACATTTTGAATATTTTCAGGACTGCAAGTTTCTTTTCTTGAAGCATTTGAGAACTCACATCTTAGGAGAATATTCTTTGCACTGCAGAGATGATATAACAGTATAAGGGAAATATGGTTTTTGCAGAGGACTAAGATCAGTTTGCCAAAACCTAAGTCATGATTATTTTGGCAGAAATTATCATAACTTAAAAGACAAGAGTATATTTTGAAGCATATTGAAATAACCAAGAAATTATGCACTTCATATTAAAGAACAGAAGAAATATGAAAGTCTCTAGGGGCTGTTAGAGCCAAGATTTGAGGTAATCTCTTCATTTTCCCCCTCTCTCTCCAACTCCCCTTCCTATAATCTCATTTGTCTCATAACTCTCTTACTTTTAATCTCTTACATAGAGATTTTTGCCTCCTGGGTCCAGCTTTGCAAATTTTTAAGCTTCTCTGAAGAAATAACTTAGTTCTGTGGCAAACCCACAAACAGTCCATGTCATCACATCAGAACATTCATGAAAGCATGAAGAGTTTCCATGGGAACTAGCATGAAGACAAGGTAGACATGTCCAAGTGGTGAGAATTCAGTTCTAGAAAGAAAATATTCCCATTCCCAGCCTCCTAAAAAAAACATTTCAAATTATGTATCAAAATGGCCTGTGCTTATATAAATTATATGCATTTCAAACATTATCCTAAAATACTATAAGCCTACTGCCTATTTTATGAGCTACAAACATAACTGTTTCATCTATTATTACTCTGCTTATTAGTATAAGCATCTAACTTTATATAGAAATAAATAACAGTATTTATTTGAACCATAAGAATTAAAAGAGGGCACATTAAATGAACTTTTATTGTTGGAAAGGTAGTTTAACAATGAAAGTATAGTAGTAATAAGGACAAATAATTCATTTTAAGGTCACTTAGCAATAATTGACCTTTATTTAAAACTTAATTAAAAACCTAGGTTTTACCCAGATAAAAAAGTCATTCTTATCTTCATGTGCCTGGATTATTTACAACTAATGATCCCTACCATAATTATGCTAAGTTCTATATTATTTAGCTCATAAAATCTCTACATCTCTCATATTTGTTTATAATGAACACATGATGCCTATTTTCTTGGCTTTATTTCTTATGATGTTATAGCAGTACATTTTTGATTTTCTGTTGTCAGTGATAAAGAGGATCATAAATTGACTGACAGAAGTAGCTTTTACATGCCTGTAACATTTATATTCTTTTCTAACTAGACTTTGCTCTAATATTGCTTTATCTTTTGATTAATGTTCTATCAAGGTAAAAGCCACATTGTGATTTCTGTGCATGATAACCTGTTTGTAACAATTGAAGACATTCAGAGCAGTATCTAAGTGCCATGTTTTGTTAGGTGAAGGACAGTTGCTAGCTCATTCAGGGCTGAAATAAACCTTTCTGTTAATTATCAAACTTCTTAAACTATACCTCTGTTGACAATAGTGAGTGATGAAGATATATAAATGTTTTGAGTGGCTATCTTGTGGCTTAGATGTGTTTGCTACAAGAACAGTACTTATTTCAAAATGTAAATATTTTCCAGAAGCTTCCCCAATTATGTTGACATGTTTTGTGAGATTGTATTTTTGGTTCTAATATGAAATACTATGTCAATGTTTATTCTAAGTTTATATTTTATTTTAATTTCTCTATATAGAGAAATCGGAAGTAGCTCCAGCCTTGAGAGTACTGCATTTATTTTAAAAAGCACATGAAAAAACTGAGAGTAGAAACTTGCAGTTGACTACTTTCAGTACTGCAAAATAAATTCTTTTCAAATTAGTTATGTTTATAACTTATGTTTGAATGTCAACCTAGTCTATTCTATTTTCTAAAAATCTTTTCATTCCTTCTTATAAGATTTACAAATTAATATATATATAAACTAGTGCTTTAAAATGTTGACACGATGAGAAAAGCTGATGGTTTTATATCCTGGATTTAACAATTTCCAACAATTTGAGAATAAATATTGGCCAGAGCCTAGAATATTTCTGATCTTAAAATTCTTGCTCTTTCCTGTATATAAACTAATTTTCCTATATGTGACTTACATCTTCTATCATCTATACTACATTTAACTTGTTTAAATTATTTTCCTATTCATTAGTTTATTCATTCTGATCATAACACTCATCTATCCTCTCCTCTCACTCTTCTTCTGCCCATATTCACTCCTTCCATTATCCCCAGATAAGGGTAGGCCATCCATGAATTTCCATCTACCCTTGGTACATCAAGTCACAGTAGAACTAATAACATTCTCTCACACTGAGGCCAGACAAGGCAGCCTAGCTCTTGGTAATGGATCCAACGGCAAGCAACAGCTTCAGAGACAGTCCTGACTCCAATTATTGGGGGAACATAAAGAACAAACTACTGCTCTGCTACATATAAGGGCTTAGATACAGCCCATGCATTAACTTTGGTTGCTGGTCATGTGTCTATGACACCCCAATGGGCTCAGACTCTTGTGAGTCTCTGCAGCTGTTTCCACAAGCTGCTTAATGAGGCCTATCAGAAGACAGTTATGCTAAGTTCCTGTGTGCAAGCATAGCAGGATATCAATAATAGTGCTTGGAGTTGGTTCTCTCACATCAAATGGACCTCAAGTTCGGCCAGTCATTGGCTGGTCATTCATTTAGCCTCTGCTCTCTCTTTATCTCAGTATTGTTTTAAGCAGGACACATTGTAGGGTGCAGGTTTTGAGGGTGAGTTGTGTTACCTTCATTCCCTCCACTTGCCTTTTCATGCTTCATATTCCCTGCTACAAGAAATCTCTGCTGGGGTCACCTCGAAGACTCCCAGGACTTCCCTTCATCTCAGAGCTGCCTCCTCTACAATTTTCTGTTCTCTCTGCTTGTTCTTGCTTCTCCCCACACCTGATCTCCAACCTATTTCCCTTGTTACCTCTGTCTCTCATCTAGTTCCCTCCCTACATCCAACTTTGATGTCTATCTCACTTCCTTTATTGAGTGAAATTCAAGCATCCTCACTTGACTGCTCCTTGTTACTTAGCTACTTTGAGCCTGTGGAATAGAGCAGGATTATCTCTAACTTTAGATTATGTTTTTTTTTTTTTTTGGTTTGTTTGTTTTGTTTTGTTTTGTTTTTCCCTGAGACAGTGTTGTGGGTATCCTAACCTCATCTCAGATTAGCTATATCGCTAAAAATGAACTTTGAAGCTATTATCTTCCTCCTGCCTATTTCTAATTACTAGTATTGTAGGATTTTGCCTCTCTACCCAGGTTATAGGATACTAAGCAGCAAACCAGAATCTTTGTGAACACTTAACACTCTTTTAACAGGTCTATCTATACCTCTAACCTACTTACCTATATGTTTTTAAACTCCACTGCACCATGTTTTTAATAAGGCTTTGTTAGTTATGTAGGTCCCTTACTAAAGCCCAAGAATGAAGCTCATATTTACCATTCCTTTAGTCCTTCATGTGCTGAAAATTATTTGAGAAAATTTAAATAAATTCAACACTGAAATATTCTCATAATACTTGGGCCCTATTTTTACACATTCACAGTATATTTGCTAATACATGTCTTGCTTGGAATACCCAAGGCAAATTTCACGGACACATGAAGCTCAAGAGGAAGAAGACCTAAGTGAGGTTGTTCCAGTCCTTTTCAGAAGAGGAAACAAAACACTCAAAGGAAGAACCTTGGAGATAATAAAGCAGCAACTAAAGGAAAGATTACCCAAAGACTGTCTTACCTGGGGATCCATTTCATATCTCACCAAACCCAGACAATATTGCAAATGTCAAGAAGTGCTTGCTGAAAGGAGCCTGATATAGCTGTCTCCTAAGAGGCTCTGTTAGAACCAGATAAATAAGGAAGTGGATGCTTGCAGCCAACCATTGAACAGAGTGTGGGGTCCAGAATGGAGGAATTAGGGAAAGGATTGACAGAGATGAAGGGGTTTGCAACCCTATAAGAAGAACAGCAATATCAACCAACTAGACACTCCAGATGCTCCCAGCAACTAAATGACCAACCAAAGAGTACACATGTAAACACATATATAGCAGAGGATGGCCTTTTCAGACATAAATAGGAGAGGCCCTTGGTCCTGTGAAGGCCCTATGCCTCAGTATAGGGAAATTCCAGAGCAGGATGGACATAATTAGTGGCTGGGAGTAACAGGGGGAGGGAGGACTGGATAGGGCTTTTCAGGAGAAGAAACCAGGAAAGGGGATAATATTTGAACTGTAGATAAATACAATATCCACCAAAGAAAGAATGGAGAACAGATTTTATACTACTGCCCAGGATATTAAGTAACATGCACACTATCTTAGCAAACTCTCAAACTTATGTGTTACTTCTATTGTTGAGCCTATATGCAGTCGTTCGTAACTTAAGTTCTTTTTCTAATATTAATTCCACAATTCAGAAGAAAGAACTCTACAAGATTGCAAAATCATCTATACCATTCAGATAATTTAGTTATATGTTAAAACACAGTTTTCAGTTCTTAGTATAAATATATTGCACATGAACTAAAACACATACGTTATCCCTGGAAAAAGGGGCACCACTCCCATCCACACCTTTTTTCATTGGAAACAGAAAGGGAAATAGGAATAATTAGCATGGGGAAATGATTTTATAATGTTGAGACAGAGGGAAGCTTATTCAAACAACACCATGCATAAGTATCTTTTTATAGCAGTGAAAAATTAGAGTAGATTTGAAAATAAACATTGCATCCTATATCCACAGAGAATTGGATGCCTTCAATACTATAAAGAAGTGGAAAGTTAAGCTTTTACATACATTTCTGGGACTGTGATTACTTGTTACAAAGCAAAAAACAAAATTCCAATATAAACACTGTGTTGAAATTCAATAAAAGTTTCAAAAATAAATAATTGTTTCTAGAAATGCTATATTGTTTTTTATCCTCTATCTATAATGCTACAGTGTTTGCTCATTTATATTATTGTTGTGACTGAATTTTAATGTACATCCTAAAAGAAAAGACTGGTCATTCATCTTTTTTGGAGAAAAACTATTTTCTAAAGAGTATGGATATTTCACACACACATGAACAAACCTATGTTTGGGAATCTTTATATCATCTGGCCTTCCTCCCCTTCTTTTATTTCTTTCCCTGTGTCTTATTTTTGTATCTAAAATGTAGTTTTATGCTTACTTAAGGAAATGGTGGTCAGAAAAGCAGTATAGTGACTCATGCTCTGCATGATAAAAGAAAATTTAAAAAGTCTGGAAAAGGGCAGAGCATTCTCAGCTCTGATCATCTGCCTTACCCGTTATTTCCTTGACTATTGTGGGAATCTTATCAGTCCAGGAAAAGATATAACGTACTTTCAAATGAAAGGAACATGCCCTACCTCAGTAATAAAAAAAAAACTATATGATACAACATTGGTAAAATATAAGTATGTGAATTACTTGAAATTCTTGATTAGTAGGTAGGCTAAAGTATGTTTGCACCCTTGTCTAGTTGTGAATTCAGTGTTTACAATGTACATATGAGAGAGAGAATGTAATTGCATAAATACAGTATGACACTGAAAAATTAACATGGAACTTGCATAATTATTTACAGGTATTTCTTCTTTTATATTTGTTCATCATTCCTGTTCCTCCCCTCCCCCATTTTTTAGCTATCATATGTTTGTCAAGTCCTTATTGAGTCAAGAAAGGAAAAGTTACTGACATAAAATATTATGTAGGATTAATACAATGAGATATTATTAAAATTCATATAGATAATCACATTAAACCTCCAAGGCTACTTTTAGTTTTTCTCTTTCATTTCTTTTTCTGTATCTTTGAGGCCACAAGAAATAGGAAAAATGGGAGGGTTATATTTATTCTCTTTTATATATTGAGAGTTAAACATCAAAATGTCTGTGTTTCTAGCACATTTTAATTTTATACTTGAGAGATAAAATGATCTCATAAAATTTATGTAAGATAAAATTAATCATATTTCCAGTGAAATGTACCTTGTCAGAGTGATTTTTTCTGTAGAATAATAATGCATTTGTGTGTTCACATCCTACATACTACACCTAAAATCATGATACATTAAAAACGCTGAAGTTGTGTCCCTTTCAGGTGTATTATGCTCAAGATAGCACTATACATACATTTTATATGCAATTGCAAAAGAAATAACAAATTGTCCTTCATGACATTCCTCTTACAACAAAGCAATATCATGATTCAGTTCCTAATAAGAAGAAATGATACATATTTTAATAAAAGTTTGTAGTGGAGAAATGAGATAGAAATGGTTAAAGAAGTCAATTAAAGACAAATCTTCAAGTGAATGTGTATGATTAGGGTGGGGAATGGAATGTGTATGTTGCATTCTTCATTTGAAGGAGAAGAAAATAAACAAATTCAAAGAAATCACATTACTACATACACTGTACTTCAATTAAATATTCTTTTCAAATTTCTTATTTCTAAATACTTTTATATCTGCACTGTAATATCTCAAATATAAAAATTAATGGTTCTTTCAAACATTATTATAATGTACTTGCAATACATATTACAAATATGTAAATAAATTACCTATACATTTATATATATGCTTTACATATGAAAGCACCAGTAAAATCATGATAGTGAACTTCTGCATCGAGGAGATTACCTCTATCTCATTGTATTCCACAATCTCATTTGAAATTCTAAACCAATAAAAAAACTGAGTCATTGAACAGCAGATTAATTTCTGTTTTCCAAATTTTCTGTGAATAAAACCATACGTTTTTATTATGCCTTTATTTATATTCTCACATCATAATTATAGATACAGCTGCCCTGTATTATCTAGTATCAATGCTATGTAAAATGAGACAGCTGGCTGTACATAATTATATGCCTAAATAGAACCTAATTTCTTTTCTCCATTTAGTGGACATTGAATTCCATTTACTATTCTGTCACAACAGAGGTTAAGTATTGCAACAGTTTTAGCTGTTTTGTGTTTATTGGGAGTTCTCGAATCATCTGAACAGTATTTGCTGCATTTGATTAAAATCTACATTTCTCCACGTGAGAACTTTTACCTTCATTACCTATATTATGCATAAATAAGGATATATTTTAAATTTCTGTTGTATTTCCAAATATAGATTTTTTTTTGTTCTAACCCAAGAGACTAAACCACCATTTAAAGAGTACACAGAGAGGGACCCATGGCTCCAGCCACATATGTGGCTGAGGATGGCCTTTATGTCATCCATGGGAGGAGAGGCCCTTGGTCCTGTGAAGGCTTGATGGCCCAGTGTAAGGAATGCCAAGGTGGGGATGAGGGAGGGTGTTAGTGTGTGGTTGGATGGAGCATCCTCATAGAACCAGAGAAAAGGGAGATGGGATAGGAGGTTTCTGGAAAGGAAACCATGAATGGGAATAACATGTGAAATGTACACAAAATTATCCAATAAAAGAAAATATCATAAAAATATCTAAGATTGAAAAATCAAAATTGAGAAATTTCCCAAAGATCTGCAATCTAGGTAACCCTTATAATATTTTTATCATGTTTCATTGCTATGGTGTGAACATAAGTGTGAGAAGATTGTATTATAAAACATGTATTTTATTCAGTTTGATTTTTTTATCTACTGCCAATTTTATCTTCAAAGTCAGGTAATGATTCTTTTTCATTTAATATTCCATAGCAAATAACAACAATAAAAAACCCCATGCACATGCCAATTTATTATTGATTATAATTATTTTTCCTAACTTCATGATTTAAAATTTATTAGTTTCTTATGCTGACTCATATTCAATATACAAATCTAATAGAATTTACAGATACTTAAATGTATCCTCATGATGCATGTTCTGTCTTCATTAGCTTATTAATTTTAAATGTTAGCAACAGAAAAATGGAACATATGTGTAAGTAACTTTGAAAATATTACTAATATGCTCAGAATTCCATAATTTTCTCTTTCCCTAATGATAAAGCTAAAGGATATTGATCCAATAACTTTCTGCCAGAATTTGGCCTCGTCATATTTTGATGCTGTCATCTTTCCTTATTTTTAATCATATTCAGTTATTTTAATTGCTAAATATTCTTGCTTCTCTTAAAGTAGTTGGCAGATGAGGATTACAGTTTTCATTGTACCTACTTCAATTTCGCAAATCATTTATTATCAGTGCTGCAAAAAACATAGTTCAACATGTACACTATCATCGGCAATTACCTTTTATACTCTCAGCACCGTTCATAGATTATTAGAAGTTTTAAAAGAAACAGAATTAGAATAAAAGCACTCAACATTAGAATAATAGGAATTCCAATAATTAAGCCATAGCAAAAACATAAAATTAAAGCAAAATTACCAGCATATTTATAAGATCTTTGTCAATAAGATTGTTGATTTTGTTTCTGTTAAAAGGAGTTTCTAACAATAAAAAACACCTTAATAAAGCTGATATAAACTCTATTTTCTATTAGAACCATATAAATTTATTTATAAATTGTTTGTAACTGCCCCACCTCTTTAAATTTTCTGCCAAATCTTTAAAAGAAAATGACTGTTTTTAATTAAGAGGATGAGGCAACATTTGTTAAATCTTTTGGTTAATCAGAGTCTGACAAATACCCATGAATAATTAAAAGTCCTAATTCTCAGATCTAGGTCACCTGAAATTGTTGTTACAAGATCCTTTTACAACCACCTCTATTTCATAGAATAAAAAATCAGATTTTATGAATTATATCTGTAAAGAAAATAAAAAATTTAAGGAAGAAAAAGGATAATGTTTCTTAAGTTAATGTAAAGTCTTTTACTAAAGAACTAATGATTTTCTATTGAAATTTTATTTTTTATTGAAAATTCTCTGCATTTACATTTCAGATGTTATGCCATTCCCAACCCCATCCTCCCTCCCTCTCACATTGTCTCCATAAAAGTGCTCTCTCTCCTAACCACCTTACCTCAGAGACTTGCTGTTCCCCTACACTGGGACAATGAGTCTTTGCCAGACCAGAGGTCTCTCCTCCCATTGATGTCAGAAAATGCTATCCTCTGCTACATATGTACCTCTCGCTATAGGTCTTTTCATGCAAACTGATTAGTTGGTGTTTTTGTCCTTGGGAGATGTGATAGGTTTGGCTAGTGGATAATTTTCTACTTCCCATGGGGTCGCAGACCCTTCCAGCTTCTTTGATCCTTTCTCTAAATCATTCATTGGAGTCCTCATGTTCAGTCTCATGGTTAGCTGCAAGCATTCTCCTCTGAATCTGTATGGCTCTGGCAGAGCCTCTAAAGAGGCATCCATATCAGGTTCTTGCTAGTAATCACTACTTGGCATCAGCAACAGTGCTTGTGTTTATTGTGTTTATATAGGGTGTATCCCCAGGTGAGGCAGTCTTTGGATGATCTTTTCTCTAATCTCTGTACCTCTATTTGTCCCGTTATTTCCTACCATGAACATTTTATTCTTTCTTCTTAGAATGACTGAGACATCCTTTTTCTGGACTTTCTTCTCTTTGAGCTTCATAAACTCTGTTCATGGTTTCATCTGTATTCCAAAATTTTTTTGGCTATTAACCACTTATTAGTGAGTAGATACTATGTGTGTTATTTTGTGACTGAGTTACTTCACTCAGGATTATAACTTCAAGTTTCATTCACTTGCTGAGGAATTTCCAAGACTTAACATGAAGGGATTTTGGCAAATATTTTCTTAATATCTAGAGAGATGATCTTGTAGTTTGTTTTCTTTGAGTTTGTTTATATAATAGATGACATTGATGAATTTCTGTATATTGAACCATTTTAGCATTCCTTGGATAAAGCCTACTTGATTATGGTGAATGATCATTTTAATGCGTTCTTAGATTTGGTTTGCAAAAATTTTATTGAGCAATTTTGCATTAATGTGCATGAGGAAAATTGGTCTAAAGTTCTTTTTCTTTGCAGGGTCTTTGTGTAGTTTAGGAATGAGCATAATTGTGATTTTGAATATGAGTTGGATAGTATTCCTTCTGTTTCTATTTTATGGAATAGTTTGGAAAGTATTGGTATTAGGACTTCTATGAAGGTCTAACAGAATCTGCACTAAACCCATCTGGTTCTGGGCTTTTTTGGGTGGAAGTCTTTTGATGACTGCTTCAATTTGTTTAGGAGATATGGTGATATTTAGATGGTTTATCTGATCCTATTTTAACTTAGGTACCTGGTATCTGTCCAGAAAAGTGTCCATTTTATCTTGATTTTTCAGTTTTGTTGAGTATAGGCTTTTGTAGGAGGATCTGATGATTTCTTGTATTTCCTAAGATTCTGTTGTTATGTCTCCCCTTTCATTTATAAGTTTTCATTCTAATTTGGATACTCTCTCTGTGTTCTCTAGTTAGCCTGGCATAAGTTTTATTGTTGATGTTGATTTTCTCAAAGAACCAGCTCTTGGTTTTTTTATTCTTTGTATAGTGTTTTTTTGTTTCTATTTGGTTGATCTCAGCTCTGAGTTTGATTATTTCCTGCTGTCTACTTCTCTTGGGTGTATCTGCTTCTTTTTGTTCTGGAGCTCTTAGCTGTGCTGTAAAGCAGCTTGTATATGCTCTCTCCAGTTTCTATTTGCAGATGCTCAGACATATGAGTTTTCCTCTTTGTACTGCTTTCATTGTATCCCATAATATTGGGTACGTTGTGTCTTCATTTTAGTTAAATTCCAAAACATCTTTGATTTCTTTATTTCTTCCTTGACCAAGCTATAATTGAGTAGAACATTGTTAAGCTTCTATATGTTAATGGTTTTTATTGTTTTTGTTTTTATTGAAGACCAGCTTTAATAAAATGATCTGATAGAACACATGGGATTCTTTGTATTGGTTGTGGCCTGTTTTTTGAATGACCATATGGTCAGTTTTTCAGATGGTACCATGAGGTGCTGTGAAGAAAGTATAATCTTTTGTTTTAGGATGAAATATTTTGTAGATGTCTCTTAAACCCATATGGTTCAAAACTTTTGTTATTTTAACCGTGCCTATGTTCAGTTTCTTCCTCCATGATCTGTCCATTGATGAGAGTGGAGTGTTGAAGTCTCCTACTATTACTGTGTGTAATACAATATATACTTTGAGCTATAATAGAGTTCCTTTTATGAATGTGGGTGCCCTTGAATTTGGAGCATAGATGTTCATAATTGAGAGTTTAACTTTATAAAATTTTTCTTTGATAAATAAAATGTCCTTTTTTGTCTTTTTGATGACATTTGGTTGAAAATCTAATTTAAGGAGCAATTTAAATAACATGAGGCAAAAATTAAATACCTCATGATAAATTTATAATTAACAGTTAAGAAACTACCAAACACACTCATTTTGACAGTATGAAGTACAAAAATAATGAGATTTTAAGTGTAGTCATAGAAAAATTAATGTTGATTATCTTACCAGGTATTATCAATTTATAGTAAATTAAATATATTATTATAGATAATATTTTGTCTCTGGTAAACATAAGTGTGTTTTGTTATTGTTATTGTTATTGTTGAGTTTCTTCTTATGAGCATGGTAAACAAAATCAAGTTTGTTAATTCCTATATTAAAATTACTTTATTAGATAAATATATAAAAATCAAATATTCTTTACATCCTCATACCCATGCAAACTAATATCTCAATGCCATTTTTATAAAACTATTTTATTTAATTACAACTAAGATATAAAATGTATTTGCTCATCAATATTTCTTGTTTCCAGTTATTAAGAAATTATCTCTAATAATTTGACAATATACCCTGATATTATTAGTAGGATGTTTATCATTTGGTTCCACTGAAAATATAATATTTTTGGACATTGATTTTTTTCCATTAGCCTTGAATTAATAAATACTAAATAACAAAATATTACTTGAAACTTTCTCCTTATAACTAGTAGTTGAAGTAGTTTTTAAATTGACATGATCTCCTGAAAAATGAGTATATCTCTTTTCCCAATGTATTCTTGGTTCCAAGTATGTATCCTCTAAGAAGTATTCTTGCAAATATCCTTGCAAATAAACATTCTGAAAGACTTTTATGGAGCTGTCTTGGAAGTATTCATATTTTTCAATTTCTCATTTCAAACGAGAAAAATAAAATATTTAGATTAGGTTTAACAATGAAACTTAGAATGTCTCAGTAGAAAAAAATACCTGAATACATTTTGGAGACATTAATCTTTCCAGATTCTAATTAAATCATAATTGATAGGAAAAATTTCACAGAGTAAAGAATATCAAAAGGCTCATTCACTGAGCCTTTCATATCTGAAAGAATAATTTAGAATTACATATAAATGTATGGACTAAAGTTGAGAATATTAGTAATGAATATATATAAAACTAGAACAATATAAATGTTATATATCTTAAAGTCAAAAATTAAAACCAGTAAAGACAGACTGGCATGGAAGCTTTACTCACAAAATTATAAATTTCCATAATTTTGGTCCGTACATCTTCAAATTGAAACCATCGAATAATAGATTGTGATATCTGAAAAAAAACAAAACAAAATTTTTTTAAAATTATCAAGTAGCAATTTTACTTTATGAACTAATACTCCATAAATATGTTTGTGTATACATGGAAAAACAATGTCAATATATTAATAATAACAAAATATATGAAAGTGGGCCTCTATAAAAACGAAAATGGTATTATCATAATAGATGTGTATAAAAAACACAAATTAAAAATACATATATAATGCATAAATAAGTAAATAATATATTTCTATAGACATCAACATATATTAATCTTGAAAACAAAAATAAATTTTAAAGAATCTCTAAATCTTATGACTGTACATAATAGGCTATATTTATGTAGTATTAATACTAGAAATTACTGTGAAATAAAATATATGATTTACTAGCTTTTTTGGAATAAGGATACTTTATTCCCAGTAAAAAGTTTGTATCTGGCGGCCCATTTATTCACTTTATTTAATGGAAATATTGTGTCCATATACATAAAATATGTAATATGTTTCATTGACACATTCATGATAAATGATGTTTAAACTAAATCTGTACAGTCCAACACGTATCAAAGATCTTTAAAATAAGTAAAATATAAACAGATGAAGAGTATAGATCAGCAATTTTCAAATAATAATTAATTATAAATAATTAACCAAGAAGCTTGTTTTACATTAAAATTAATTAATTTTATTAATGTTATTTTGATTGCTTTGACAAATTGAATTTTGAGAACTTTAATTACATTTCCCCTTACATTATTTGTCTTATAATATTTTACACTTTGCTGTATTAATGTCCATATATAGGGCATCATTTATATATCTAAAAATATTGGTTTTCAAAATGTGTGATAATTCAATAACTTTAAGCACCATGATCTGTTCTTACATTGTTAAGTTTGACAACATATATTAGTTAGATTCATTAAACAATGACATTTAAAGCAGTTCTTCAGTGTGCAACAATTTAATGAGTATACATACTGAATGAAATTTTTTGCTCAAATCACAGGCCTCTTTCTCTTCTTACTCTGACAATTTAAATCATTTAGTTAAAAGAGAAAAGGAGCTAAGAAGTAAAAGAAGAAAGTTGGTATCAAGAAGGCAATTAGCATGAGATGTTCTAATGCTCTTAAAAGTAATAAAACAGCACTGATTAACTAACTGATTACAGAAAGTAAAATAAAGACTCTTTTTTCTTTTTTTAATTGAAAATTATATTTCTTTACATTTCAAACGTTATTCCCTTTCCTGGCTTTCCCACTAGAAACCAGCTACTTCATCTCTCTACCCCTGCTTCTAGGAAAGTGCTGGTTCACCCAATCCACCTACCCTCCCACTCACCCAGTTCTACCTCCCTGGGCTGGCATTTCCTTATATTGGGCATCAAGCCTTCCCAGGACCAAGGGCCTCTCTTTGCACTGATGTCTGACAAGGTCATCCTCTGCTACATGTGTGGCTAGAACCATGGATCACTCCAAGTGTACTTTTTGGATGGTGGTTTAGTCCCTTGGAACTCTGCAGAGTATGATTGATTGATATTGTTGTTCTTCTTATGGGGTCGAACCCCTTCAGCTCCTTCAATCCTTTCTCTAACTCCTCTTTTGGGGATTCCATGCTTAGTCCAATGTTTGGCAGCAAGAGCATCTGCCTCTGGTAGAGCCTCTCAGAAGACAGCTATATTAGTCACCTATCAGAAAGTAGTTTATGGCAACCACATTAGTATCTGTGTTTGTTGTTTGTATATGGGATGGATCCCTAGTTGGGACAGTCTCTGGATGGTCTTTCCTTCAGTCTCTATTTTACACTTTGTCTCCATATTTCCTTTCTTGAGTATTTTGTTCCCGCTTCTAAGAAGGACTGAAGCATCTGCACTTTGATCTTCCTTCTTCTTGAGCTTCATGTAGTCTGTGAATTACATCTTGGGAATTATGAGCTTTTATGCAAATATCCACTTATCAGTGAGTGCTTACCTTCTTTTGAGATTGGGTTACCTCACTCAGGATATTTTCTAGTTCCCTACGTTTGCCTAAAAAGTTCATAAAGTCATTGATTTTAATAGCTTTAATTACAAAATTAAATTTGAAAGTAAAGCATTCTATCCTTTAATAATTAATTGCCCTCTATACCTTTTCAAATTTTAGTAGTTACAAAGGAGTTGTGGGGGTCACAGTCATGTTTTGTAATTTTCATCCATATTCACCAAGTACAGATTGTTATTTCAATTTTATCCTCTTTAATACTTTGTACTTTAATACTGGAAAACTATATGGATGAATCTCTAACTTAATAAAGTTAATGTCTCAGAAAACTAAAACCAATGAAATTTAGAAAATACAAAGGGATTAGGACTCATGGCCTGCCCATGGAAGTTAAGCACCAGGAAGAGCCTCAGGAGCGCTCTTCCTCCTGAGCTCATGGATGAGTCCCTACCCTATCTATATTGATCTTCCTTGGACAGACCTCCAAGAACTCTTGAGGTTCAGGTATACAGTTGCTGCTTGAGAACAGATTGTTCTAGCCTTCATTTGTGGCAAGAGCCAGAGCCAGCTCACTTCCATTAGGACTCACAGCCTACCCACAAAGAACTGAACACCCAGGAGCAATTGCACTCCTGAACCCATGGGCCCACTGATCTACAGAAGAGGCAAGCTTCCCTCAGAGACAACAAGATCAATTAGCATCACAGATAACAAAATGGCAAGAGGTAAGTGCAAGAATCTAAGCAATAGAAACTGAGACAACCTGGCACCATCAGAACCCATTTCTCCCACCACAACAAGTAGTGGATATCCCAACACACCGGAAAAAGATTTGTACTTAAAATCATACCTCATGTTGATGAAGGAGGGCCTACAAAAGCACATGAGTAACTCACTTAAAGAAATACAGTAGAAGCTCTTACAAAGGAAACACAAAAATAACCTGAAGAACTACAGGAAAACACATCCAAATAGGTTAAGGAATTGAAAACAAAAATAGAAACAATAAAGAAATCACAAAAGGGAGACAACCCTGAAGATAGAAAACCTGAGAAATAAGTTACTATGGCCAATGGAAGATGCCTCTTTGTGAAATGTTAACCATAAAATCCCAATCCTCCAAATACAATAAAGGTTCTTGCTTTTTTTTCTTGTTGCCCAACTGGATTATATAGTTTTCCTTTTTTATTCTACTGCTGAAGATACAATATGCTTTGGATCTAGTAATCACAGAAAATAGACTGGGACTGACCTGGAGTCATCTTTGCTGCTTTGTAGACTCCATAGTTTTTGAGGATAATATGGGGTAGGAAAGACATCAGTCATTCATTCAGTTGTGTGTGGAATTCAGAAGCTGAAGTTTCAACACACCAGGCAAAATATACCACAAGTAACAAAAGAAGCAAGACTCTTACGTGAATATCTAATCATGTTCTGGTTTTAAAATGAACTCCAGAGGCATGAAAATAAGCCTGGTTTTGTAAATCTTGTCAAACTCTCAAAACTGGGGAGGTCACAAGCCCAAGGGAGAGAGTGGTTTTCTAAACTACCATATTGTCTACTTGTCCTATATGTTTTTGTGATTCTGTGACAGACTCATGTTCCTTTCATGCTTGGTTAGTGAGGTCATTTAATTTGAAGGGCAACAATTAATACAGATTCTTATGACCAATAAAGTACAGAGATGAGCGACTGTTGATTTCTTACTCCTGAGCAAAGCACCCCCATGGCAACCCTCAAGGATCATTAAGCATCGCAGAAGAGGGACGATGTGGTAGTATAGATGGTAATATCTGAGGGGTGGAGAGTGACTCTATGAGATTTGTGTTCTGGATGAAATCTGGGTATCAGACCACCTAGCTGGCTGGTTTACTAGTAAAAGGAAAGCAAATATATATATTAAAAAAGAGGGAACAAGATATAAATCAGTTGGCAAAATGGGGTTAGCAAGTAAAAAAAGAGGGACAAGAACAGGTAATGGATTGTGTACAGGTGACAATGTATTCTGAAAATGTGTGTAACTGTCAAAAATGTTTTTCAAGAGAGAAATGCAAGGTAATTGCCTTTTATCATCTCTGCAGTTAGAAGTACTAACACTCCATAGAGTACAATTGAAAACAAAATTCTGATGAATTCCTTCCCTAATTAATAATCTCCCTCATTAATATTTCCATGTGAAAAACAGAGCCAAAGTCCTAAAACTATTGAAGACTTTCAAGATGCATTGGAGCAGAAACCAGTGCTGCATTTGTAGCATGTTTTCTTCTACCAGTGTCATTTCACATTCAGCATCTCTTTGCTATTACTATTACTTGCCTAATTAAATTTGTTCTTGACTCATAAACAAACTTGTTTTTTTCTTTATTTTGTTTAAAGATTTATTAGATACTCTGTATTTGCATTTGAGACATTATTCCTTTACCCTGCCCCACTCCCACCCTCCTTCCCCTTCCATTTGCATTCAAATGGGTGCACTTCCTTCTGATCACCCTCTCCACCCCATTGCCTAGACATTCCCCTATATTGGGAAAAATGTGCTCTCTCTGGAACAAAAGTCTCTTCTCACATTGATGCCAGACACTGCTATCTTCTGCTACATATGCAACTGGAACAATAGGTCTCTCAAAGTGTGCACAGAGGTTGGTATTTTACTCCATGGGAGTTTTGATGAGTTTGGTTGGCATATAATGTTGTTATCTTCTCATGAAGTTGAAACCCCTTTCAGCTCCTTAGGTCCTTTCTTTAGCAACCTCATTGGAATCCCCAAGTTCAGAACTATGGTTAGCTGCAAGCATGATCAGCAGTATCTATATGACTCTAGGTTAGTCCCTGAGGGGTCATCTCAGTCTAGTTACTGTCAGTAAGTACTTTTTTGGATCAGTTATAATGCTTGGGTTTGGTGACTGCATATGTGGTGGATCCCCAGGTGCAGAGGCTTCTGAGTGATCTTTTCTTCAATCCCTGATCCTCTATCTGGATTTGGTGACTGCATATGTGGTGGATCCCCAGGTGGGGAGGCTTCTGAGTGATCTTTTCTTCAATCCCTGTTCCTCTATCTGACTTTGCATTTCCTCCCATAAGAGTTTTGTTCTCTTTTCTAAGAAGGACTGAGGCATTTCCATTTTGGCCTTCCTTCTTTTTGAGCTTCATAATGTCTGTGAATTTTTTTCTTACATATGGGATATGCAGAGCTTTCTGAGGTGAGTATTTGCTTATCAGTGAGTACATACCATGTGTGTTGTTTTGTGACAGGGTTACCTCATTCAGGATGATAGTCTCTTTTTCCATCCATTTGCCTACAAATTTCATAAAGGCATTGCTTCCAATAGCTGAGCAGTAATCCATTGTGTAAATAAATGAACCACACTTTCTGTATTCATTCATTTTTTCATAAATTAAGCAAAAACCCTTTATTGGCCTGCAAAATTCAAATCATAATCAATAGCCTTAAGAATTAGGGCACCAGTAGAATGCAGAATTATGACTGTGCAATAATTATGTTTCCTATATTTTTAGTTTTTTATCATTTCTTTAAATTGAAAAGGCTGCTCTGTATAAAATAGAAGCTTTGTGAAGGTTTAAATCACTTTGTTTTTAAAGTTTCTCTTTTCTAGTACATATACTAGTTGTGATTTTTAGAAACAGACAAGGTTGAGGCTAATGTATATTACTGAAACCTATCAATTCATTGTGTGTTTCATTTACTACTGCACAAATGACATAACAAAATTCTCTCTGCACATACACTAGGGAATCTCACTGTCAACAAAACAGTCTTACTTTCATTTTGCCTCTTGCTATGAAGCAACTTGATCAAAGATAACTTGAAAAGGAGACAGTTTAATTAGTTTGTCATTTTGAGAGATACAGTGGATTAGAAGCAGGAAGAAACTATGCATGTTGATAGGAAACCGAAAGCTCACATTGCACAAACAAAAGCATGAATCAGAAAGAGCATGCTGGCTGGAAATAGCTGAATCCTTTTACTCTCAGGTCCTGCCTTTAGGGACAGGCTCACTATCGCAAGATATTAATATTAATACCTCTCAAAACAGTGTCACTAAGAGGGCAACAAATGTCCACATGTCTGAGTGTATGCCAAGTATTTTGTGCTCAGATCACCAAAACATAGCACAGAATAATCACAAAATTGTTATACATTGGTAATTCTTTGGCTCATAAAAAGACTGTTGATTAATCATAAACCTGTTTGAACAGTATTCAATGTCGTTAACCACCAGAAAAATGAAAAATTAACCTAAACTGACATCCCCTCTAAAATGTTATACAAGTGGCCATCACTTGTAAAGGCTTGAGAAAGAAGGAATAAGTATTACTTGTGGGCAAGAGGGTAGACTAGTTTAGTGTGTAAGATCCTCAAAAATTATAAACAGAACCCAGGTATATCTTTTCTGGGGAAATACTCAAAGATTATATATCTTATTTCTGAGACAACTGTTAACTTTGCTTATTTGTGCTTTATTCTCAGTAGCTGTAATAGATTCACATTTGAAATCTACCACCAATGAGTAGACAACAAAAATTTATAATGTTCATATATTCTATGAATTTTAGTTAGGAATAAAAAAAATAAAATTTGCAAGTATATATAGTGTTTATAACGTGCACTACCAAATAGAAGGCAAACTAGAAAGAGATGGTTAGGATGAGAACAACTATAGAAGAAAGGGATTATTATATGATGGGAAATCAGAAAGGAGGTATTTGGTGTACAACAATTAAAAGTGGAAATGGAAAGATTAGAAGAATGAGAAGTAGGGTATTATAAATAATCAAAGCTAGAGTTGTATGAAAGATCCTGTTTGAAAATCACTATTTGTGGGGTAATTAAGTACATATAGAAATTATGTGCATGACAGAGAGAGAAAGACAAGAAAGAGGAAAAAGAGGAAGAGGAGGAAGAGGATAGTGAAATGTTCTGCAGGCTTTAAGTTGCATCAGGGATGTCTCAGAGGTTCCAAAGTGAAAACATTCCTATTTTGTTCAAGACAGAAAGACAGAAAATCTAAAAACACAATTTATTCCAAAATGCATTCTTCTAGCATAACTTGCCAAACAAATTGCTAAAATGTAAACTTAGACACCTATAGTTTAAGTGTATGTTAAGGGAAATCCAGGGACACAGGCCTAGTGAGACCGTACTCCCAGAAGCCAGGTAGCCAGGAAACATAAAGGTCTATGCATCCAGAAAAGGCTTGCAGACCATTTGCCACCAGAAACTAATGCTCTATTAAATGATAGCCGGGTCAAAGAAGAAATAAAGAAAGAAATTAAGGATTTTCTAAAATTTAATGAAAACAAAAACACAACATACCCAAACCTATGGGATGTAATGAAAGCCGTACTGAGAGGAAAACACATAACTCTGAGTGCTTCCAGAAAGAAACTGGAGAGAGCATATGCTAGCAACTGGTTAGCACTGTTGAAAGCTCTAGTACAAAAGGAAGTAGATACATCCAAGAGGAGTGTACACCCAATATGGGAAGGAATATTCAAACTTAGGGCAGAAATAGACCAAATAGAAACAAAAAGAGCCATTCAGAGAATCAACAAAAGCAAGAGCTGGTTCTTTGAGAAAATTAACTAGATTGATAAACCCTTAGCCTGACTACATAGAGGGCAAAGAGTGAGTATCCAAATTAACAAAATCAGAAATGAATGTGGAGACATAATTACTGAAACTGAGGAAATTTAAGAAATCATCAGATCCTACTATAAAAGCTTATACTCAACAAAGCTGAAAAAATCTCAAAGAAATGGATGAATTCCTAGACAGATACTAGATACTAAAGTTAATCCAGGATCAAGTACACCATCTAAATAAATCCATAACACCTAAAGAAATAGAAGCAGTCATCAAAAGCCTCCCAACCAAAAAAAGCCCAGGTCCAGATGGGTTCAGTGCAGAATTTTATCAGACATTTATTGACCACCTAATACCAATACTCTCTAAACTATTCCACAAGCTTGAATCAGATGAAACACTACCTAATTCATTTTTTGAAGCTACAGTAACCCTCATTCCTAAACCACACAAAGACCCTATGAGGAAAGAGAACTTCAGACCAATCTCACTTATGAACATTGATGCAAAAATACTCAACAAAATCCTTGCAAATCTAATCCAAGAACACATCAAAATGAACATTCACCAGTGTCCTAGAGATCTTGGGGGTCCAGGCCAATAGAAACTGCTGGTCTTCCAACAGGGTTGCCCTTCTTTTCAGGTTCTTCCAGCTTCAATGTGATTCAACCACAGGGACCACCAACCTCTGTCCATTGGTTGGGTGAAAATGTCTGCATCTGACTCTTTCAGCTGCTTGGTTCATCTTTCTGAGAGTAGTCATAATAAGTACCTTTTGTGAGTGCTTCATAGTTGCAGCAATTGTGTCAGGGCCTAGGGCTTCCCCTAGAGTTGGATCCCATATTTGACCTGTCATTAAAACTCCTTTGCCTCAGGTTTCTCTCCATTTTTGTCCCTGCAATTCTCTCAGACAAGAACAATTATAGGTTAGAGTTTTTTCACTCTGGGATGGCAACCCCATCTCTCACTCAATGCCCTTCCTTTCTTCCAGAGGTGGGCTCAACAATTTCCCTCTCACAAGTGTAGGATGCCTCATCCAATCCCTTTGAATCCCGAGACTGTCTCACCTCCCTGGTCTCTGGTTCTGTTTTTTAACTCACAACAACCAATCTGTTTAAGCTTTCATAGTGTTAATATTAAGATCTTGACCTACCATACTGAGTAAAATGATCAAACTTAATGATCTTTTTAATGTATATGCATCACCAAAGAACTTAAACTATAAGTAAGGTCACAGAGCTGAGTAGCATTGAATCTCTAGAACAATAGAAAAGCATCAGCAAGAAGGGTTTCCATGATAGGATTATCTCAGTTGATACTGTATTTTTTTTAATTCATGTCATGGAGAATTAGCAAATGGCCCTGTATTTCATTTTCCAAAGATAACAGATGATATATGAACCATATCCCTCAAGGACTCTTACTATTTCTGCTGTATTACATGCATTTTTTACAGTTGCAGTGCACCATGACTGAGCTTCTGTAATTCTGAGACTAATATAAAAATCTATCAAAAGATTATTTACAAAATAAAATTCCTGTTGTACTAGGTTACATTGGTCAGGCTCTTTATTGTGAGTTTCTATGAGGTGACCCACTTTAACTTTTAATATTCTACTCCTTGCATATGCACTCCTTCTAGATTTCTCTATTTCCCTCTAGCTAATTTTCACAAGAAGTTTCTATAGCTTATGTTTACATCTACATTGGATGGTTGCTCAATGAACACTTACAGCTCTTCACCACTCACCATGTATTTTCTAGAATACTATGAATGCCAGCTCTGTGCACATTTTCCTACTATGCTGCACAGTCACAGGTGTCACTGTTGTGTATTATACAAATTCATTCTCCTCTAACTGGATACATACAACTGCAAAACACATTATTCAATCTCCTTTTACTACACTTCCATATTATAACTAAATTCTCCTAAAAAGTTTTTTTCATTTGTTTTTGTTTTTGAGATACTATTATGTAACTCTGGCTGTTCTGGACTTCTCTCTGTAGAACTGCCTGGCCTCAAACTAACATTAATCCTTTATCCTCTGCTTCTGAATGCTGGGAGTAAAATGTGTTTCAGCAAACTCTGCCTAGGAAGCCTTCTTCTATCTTTTCTACTTTCATATCGTCAAATTAAATTGCTACCTTATATTCTTTTAGATAGATATTAAGTATGATGATTATATGATACTAATAATAATGATTCAGAGCTCATGATGCTGTGAGTAAATATTATTTCCTGGTGATTTATAATTTTAAAGGCTGGGACTCAAACAAGTAAGACATTTTTCCACAATCTCTTACATTTTATTTTCCATTCAATTTATTTATATTTACAATCCTTCATAAATAGTCATGTAAGTTGCCAGTTGACCTGAAAATAGTCTAGTTTTGATAATAAAGTCATGATTACATCATACTGAAAAGCATGTCTGTATTATTTTAAACTTTTAAAAGTTGAAAGAGTATAAAATTCAAACAATCTTTATAGGCAGAATTCAATTGAAAATAAATTTTAAAATGCATCCACTCTCAGAACAATGAAAACTCTACAGCAATGTATGATGGAGATACACATATCTAGAGGCCAGTTTGATACTATGTTCATTTATCTGACAAGTAAGATCTGTGCTCTCAAACTAGAGGATTCTTGGTCAAAGTTAGAGTACTAAGCAATTATTGATTCTTTGATTCTGGCCATAAATCCTATTTGATAGACTTTGCTATAAACTTCTTATCCAAGCACCAAAAAAGAAAAAAAAATTTAGAAAATTAGTAAAGAAGGATCAAGAGATCTGAGTGTTTTATCTGACCATAACCAGGTTTGTTGTACATGACAGGACAGTGGTTATTGTTCCCTACACAAAACTTCACAAGATCAAGCCATTGGATATTTTAACAAAATACAGGTAAGGTTCATGATCACTCACCGCTCCCCAACTCAGATTCAACTAGCAATTGATGGGTGTTGTTGGAGCAGATCGAGAAAATTTTCCTTTAAATATCGCATGCCTGCTAACATGAACATGATTCAATGAATGTTCCCATACCCACAAGTACATGGGAAATGCACACTGACCTCTGAGTTTATTGAACTTGAGAAAAAGAGGACATGAACTTCCAAAGAGCTAGGAAGGTATTAAGAAGGGAGGTAAAAGGACAGATTTGGAAATGTGAGAGTGGCAAATTTTAAGCACTGAATTTTTTGTATTATAAAAATATAGAGAGAGTTGTTTGTCTTTTGAAGTTAAACATGAAAACATTTAAAAATAAAAATGGCATTTTGAATTTACTAGGAAGACCTTTACTTAACATAACTATTAACAAAAAGTATGTGGGAATGTTTAGATCTAATATTTTGAAATTATTTGTAAAATGCACAGTATTAAATAATAAGGTAATTTTTATCAGACATGTCTACTTAATGAAAGAGAAATAACAGCTAAAAATTAAAGCTTCGAAGTGTAAGTGAATCATGTTTTATGTATAATGAACACACAGAAAGTAAAACCAGTTCTCATGAATTGGTCAGGAACACTGAACAGAACATGGCTGAGTCGATGATGATAAAGGTTATAAGCAGCACACAGCAATTATAAAATATTTCCCACTGAGCACACAGAAATCTAAAAATAAGAACTGTGCAACTGAAATCATAAGTAGATCCATGCACATTTACAGAGGAATATAGATCAAAGAGGAGTATCACAAGGCTAGAAAATGGGGCTGTACCTCCACAGTGAAGGAACTTTTGGGCTAGAAGAAGAAATTTGAATTTTATTCTGAAGTACTCAGTTGTTTTTTGACATCATGTCAGGAAATGGCATGTTTTTCAAATGTGCTTATATATAAATCTGGCCAATCAAGAGCTCCTGAGGAGAAAAATCATGCTCAGGTTGAGGGTCTACTAGCTTCATTTGCAGAACCCTGCATATTGCAGGTACTTCAGGCAGGAAATACAGTTCATTAAATTCTGCCTTGAGGGATCCTGAAACTATGTCTAAAGATGTTAAAGCAACACAGTGTGCTGATACAAATGCTGAATTCAGTTCACATTGTAAAAATGTCAAAATAGTCAATGTCAGGGAGCAAAACACAGTTCTGTATGCAGCATTTATATAAACAGCAATAACAACAATTAAAATAATTATTATATGTGAATATCCTGTTTTGTTTTCATTCTTCTAACTTCTGCCTTTTTGCACTGGCACATTGTAATAACTTTTAGAAGCAACTACAAAGTGTGTGGCAATAGTTGGTGCTCATTTTAAAATAATGTTCTTGTTAAACAGAATAATGTACAAAACTATGTAAACGTAGCATTTTCTACTATTTACTGTAAAACATAATATTTAGTATTATAAAAATAATAAAAATAAGACCCCAGATTAGATGCTGTCAATCTACACTGATGTTTGTGGTTATTTTTTGCTTAATGTAAGAAACATGAGTAGGAAAAGATTTCACGACTTGAACAAAAAATAGAATTTGAATTGATAAGTGTTATTTTAGGGTATGAGGGAAAAATAATAATATAGAATTATGTTGCCAGACAATTCCAGTTTACTTCACTTAGAATTCTGTAAAGTCTACAGATATATAAGGTGCTGTTTTTCTGTGAAGAACTTTTTCTCTTTCCTTCTTTCCTTTCTTTATTTCTTTCTCTTCCTGCCTCCTTTCCTTCCAGTATAGCATCGTCAGCACAGACGAGCATCAGCAAACCCCAGTAGTGATTGTAAAAGAATGGTAAGTTGTAGTAGTACCACTCAGCCTAGTCCACTGTAGATTAGGTTATACTTATATCATTTTAAACGCTGTGAGTTCTCTCAAATATCAGCCCTAGCAAAACAGCACATGCCTCCTTTCCAGGGATTATACAGAAAAAAAAAAAAATACTATGTGTCTGTTCTCAGCAAAATATCCTTCCATGTGTCTGCATGAGAAAAACACATACTCTCACAAGACGGTTCCCAAAAACAATTCACCTAACACAACTGATTCTCCAAGGAATCCAAAAATGATTTAAAGAAAATCATATATGTTACACTAGATAAAGATAATTTTCCCCAGTGACATCGAAAGTCTTTGAGCTTGCATGCTAGTTACAAACACAAATCTTTTCTGAGGATCCAGTCCCCCATGGAAGTGGATCCACTCCCCCTAATTTGTAACTGTATGCCCACAGGGAACTGTGAGTTGTTTAGTTGATCATATTGTATTGATTCTAAACGAATTTGATAGATGGTTTTTCTGGGAAATACCATCGAAACCCTTTCCAGTTATGAGTAAGTGAATTAAAATGAGGGCATGGAACTAATTCTGGTAACTTCAAACAGTCTGGACCCAGTAATTCTGAGTAGCCACAGACGTCTGAACCTTACTGACCTTTTCTACTGAACTTTCTTGCCTTTCTACTGTATCTCCAAGGAGGAAAGCCACAGACCTGTGAAGAGCTAGAGTTCCCCAGTGCCTTATTATATGTGTGATACAAAAGTACCCCCATTCCACATTTCATAGCTTGCTGACATTTTACACAAAATTGAGGTATTAGTCTAACAAGAGAAAGATTTTCCAATGATTGAACTGCCACATGAGGTTTGCAGCACTGGTCTGCCCACACATTCCCTTTTTCATACAATGTTTTGAATAATATTCTTTCCACTTACTCAGACCCTTCCAAAATGCTGAAAAACTTAATTCCTGCTGCCCAGTCTCACAATATAACTAATCTCTCTCTCTCTCCCTCCCTCCCTCCCTCCTCCCCCCCTCTCATTCTCACACACACACAAACACACACACACACACACACACACACACACACACACACACACCTCACACACACACACACAATAAATAAAATGTACAAACTTTAAAATGTAAACCTGTGGCTATAAAAATGTTTAAAGTAAACATGAACAAAGTACAAAAAAAATCTTCTCACTTTTCCCTGATATTTGAGTTTTAAGTCATGGAAAGTAGCATTTCTAAAACCATACATTCCCAGAAGGACAGATTAATAGAGCTTGACAAAGCTTAGAAAATCATCTCTGAGCGCGCAGCCTCGAGGCAGCACATGTCTAACCCATCTAGGATGGTTCATTGTCTACACTTCTCTAGAATATCTCAGGATGCAGACACCATAACCTGCATTGCAACTTTCATACCCTGAAAGTCCAAAACTTTCTCATCACCCAGGAGAACTAGGTTAGGTTTTAACTATTTTAATGTATTTTTTTCTATTAAAATTATTTCAAGTCTACAGAATATCCTCTCTTTTTCCACTCTCTTTCTGTCTCATGTGTGTTGGTGGGGGAAATATGCAAGAAAAGAAAGACAAATAGAGGCAGAGGCAGAGGTGGTTCCAGTGTGAATCACTGGGAAAAGTACAAGACAGAATTTTTGACAATTGGATTCTACCTCTTGATATTTATGCACTCAATTAAGGTGTTATTGTTATAGATAGACCCCTTTCAACATTCTGTAATGTGTTTTGTTTGAAATATTTTACAATCTTTAAAAAGTACAAAGCCTTTGCATGTACAAATAGTTCAGCTTGTCGTTATTTAACATTTTAAAAGAAAGAGTGCATTATATTAAATCTTGTAAAGTAAAATAACGATAATCTATAGTAATAAAAAACTTTCCATGATTTGTAGGCAAACAGATATTTCACAGATCTAAGGAGACTTAATGTGATTATTCATTTGCTTTTATTGAATGATTAAAAAATAGCTTCTGTTTCTGAATAGAAATGTGTGGATTCTCTGTAGAGTCAGTTCACTGGAGAAAATGTGATCGGCAATCATATCAGTGTTCAGCTTCTTTGTTTTATTTTTAAATAAAAATTTACATAATGATCTGGGCATTTGTGTTCTATTCTATGAAGTCTTCACTGCTCTTCCCTCAACATACCTGACAATATGATAACATTCTACAATGTACCTTTTGTTTTCTATTATGTTAATTTTATTTCCTTCTATTTTAGTTGTGAACTACTATTTCTACTAGGAAGATTATGGATATATATGTTGTAATAAATAGTAAAACAAGACACAACCAGTTCCCACTTGTTACTGATCCGCATTGTCCCTGACTTTCTCTGACCTGGGCTGTTGCTCCCTGGCTTTGGTTTCAGCACAGTCGGACCACATGGAACTAAGAATAATTTATCTCAGAGGCTCCACTCTAGCCCCCAACTACTCTCAGACCCAGGCAGTCCACCAGTCATTCTAGCCCGTGGAGGGCTTGCTTCATCCTGCCACTTCACTCTCTCTTGAACTCAATTAAGTCGCCACATGAAGGAAAACACCACACAATACACTCTGATCCAATTGATATGCTATAATTTTCCCAATAAGAGACCACCAATCATCTTATAAACACCCATCTCTGATAAAATAGTTATAACAACCTGTATCTAAGCAGACATGTGCAGAGAGAAATATCCACATCTGCCTCTGTGTTCTTCCAGCTCTTCCTCCTTATTCTGGTTCCTCCTTCTCTTTCTAAACTTTGTTCCTACCCATCCTTTCTTCTCATCCAATGACAGGCCTTGTTTTATGTTCCTGCATAAACACATCATCTTGCATATAAGACTAGAAAGAAGATTATTCCTGCAGCTGATATTTAGACAAAATTATCTCAAATTATTTCAGTTACACTGGAAATAACTACCAAAATCTGCCATTCCCCAAAAGGCTAAAAATCTTTTGTGAAAAAGGATAAACTATAGCAGATTGAAATGCACATTTGCAAACAAATGAATTCTGTGCCAGTAACACAGCGGAGTGGATATGAATTGGTAAAAATATTTCTTTTGTAGGTTTTGTGTCTAAGCAACATTATGTAAAATCCTTTTATCAAAGTAAGAATTTAGTATGTAGAAACAAGGAACAGCAGGTTTCTTTCACCCTACTTATAAAATCCAAGAAATAAAATGTAATCAGTTCCAGTGTGACAGGTTACAGTAAAGTTAAATTTTGGGACAACACTATTTCAAAATAACATTATTCTTATGAAACTGTTAAACTGCCCTTTAAGATAGTTTAGGATTTTTACTGCATATGATTTAACACATGTTACTCTAATTTGTGAAATGTTTCTTTTTTTCTTTAATTGTCATTTTAATAGATTCATATTGTCACAAAGTCTCTGCTTCTTTGTTATACAAGAAACAAATGGATAACCTGAGGTAAAGCATTCTACATAAATAAATAAATGAACAAGAACAACAAACTTTAAAGTAAGAATTTAAAAAAACAGAAATAAATCTATAGTATTTTTTATTATCCTAAACTTTTAAGCTGCTTAATCAGATTCAGAAGTATGTAAATTCATGGTTTCACTATATATTTGGTGATCTGACAATAAGAAAATGCCCCCATTCGATCCAGCTGTAAGGTATTTTCTCAATTAGTGATTAAGTGGCTAGGGCCCAGCCCAATTTGAGTGGTGCCATTCCTGGGCTGATAGTGCTGAGTTCTATAAGAAAGCAAGCTAAGCAAACCTGGGGAAGCAAGCCAGTAAGCTGCATTCCTCCATGGTCTCTGCATCAGCTCCTGACCTCCAGGTTTCTGCCCTGTGTGAGGTCCTGTCCTGACTAATTTTGGTGATGAACAGCAATGTGTAAGCTAAATAATCTCATTCCTCCCCCTCCACCCCCAAAGTAGAAAGTTTTTTAGATGATAATTACCTACTCCATAAAAATATAATTATAAAAGTCTGAGGTTTTCTTTAAAACAGCAACAAACAGTACTATTCTGTGGCCTATTCATTGAATTGGAATTATGAGACTCATTGTTTAAGCTGATTTCCATGAAAGATCCTTAATAAACTGTGCATCCTAGTATGTATGTATACATGCTTCTTCAAAATGATCTGGGACTTAAACATAAAAAAATGAAAGCACATTGCCTAAAATGTGCAAAGATTTGTTCTAATAAACAATTAAAACATTTTTTCATCAATATACCTATTTTATTTTTTTGTTTTGTAATTAATATATTTTTTTGAATAATTTTATTTTAGAAAACAATAATAAATGTACAGATTATAAGCATTTTTGCATAAAAGTCTACGAATACATTTTTGTCAGAACTTGTTTTTTTTTTATGTTTGATAGAGTACATTAAGATCTTACTAGTCACAATGAGCATAAAGAACATGTTGAACAAGATGGAACTTGGAATTACTCAAAGTTTTCTTGGAGTGTAAAGATTAAGCGTAATGGTTTTTCATTTTCTTTTCTTTTTATTTTTTTTAAACTTCATATAGTCTGTGAGTTGTTTCTGAGGTGTGCAGAGCTTTCTGGAATTAGTATCCAATTATCAGTGACTGCATATTACATCTGTTTTTTTTTTTTTTTTTTTTTTTTTTTGTGACTGGGTTATCTCCCACAGGATGATATTCTCTAGATGTATCCATTTTCTTAAGAATTTCGATAAGTCATCATTTCTGATAGCTGAGTAGTACTCCCTTATGTAAATGTACCACAATTTTTGTATCCATTCATTTACTGAAAAACATCTGGGTTCTTTCCAGCTTCTGGCTTTTATAAATAGGGCTGTATGAACATTGTGATGCATGTGTCTTTGTTGTATATTGTAGATTCTCTGGGGTACTTGCCCAGAAGTGGAATAACTGGGTCTTCAGGTAGTACTATGTCCAAATTTCTGAGGAATCGCCAGACTGATTTCCAGAGTGGTTGTATCAGTTTACGACCCCACCAACAGTGGAAAAGTATTTCTCTTTCTCTGCATCCTTGCCAGCAGCTGCTGTCATCTGAATTTTTGGTCTTAGCCATTCTGGTGGGTGTGGGGTGGAATCTCAGGGTTGTTTTGATTTGCATTTCCCTAATAGCTAATGATGTTGAGCACTTCACTAGATGCTTCTCAGCCATTCGATATTCCTCAATTGAGAACTTTTGTTTAGCTCTGTATGCCATTTTTAGTAGGGTTATTTGATTCTATGGTTGTCTAGCTTCTTGAGGTCTTTGTATACCTTTGATATTAGACCTCTATCTGATATGGGGTTGTTAAAGATCTTTTCCAACTCTGTTGGTTGCCATTTTGTTTGCTTGACAGTGTCTTTAGCCTTACAGAAACTTTGCAATCTCATTAAGTCCCATTTGTTAATCTTTGACCTTAGAGCTTGAGCCATTGGTGTTTTGTTCAGGAAATTTTCTCCGGTGCATAAGCTTTTCCCTACTTTCTCATCTAATAGTTTCACTGTATCTGGTTTAATTTGGAGATTTTTGATCCACTTACACTTGAGCTTTGTACAAGGAGATAAGAAAGGGTCTATTTTCATTCTTCTGCATGCTGAATGCCAGTTGGACCAACACCTTTTGTTTAAGAGGCTGTTTTTTTTTCCATTGAATGTTTACAGCTCCTGTGTCAAAAATCAAGTTACCATATACGTGAGGGCCCATTTCTTGATCTTCTATTCTATTCCATTGATCCATGTGCCTATTTCTGTACCAGTTCCATGCAGTTTTCCACACAATTGCCTTGTAATATAGCTTGAGGTCAGGGATAGTGATTCCTGCAGGTGTTTTCTTGTTGTTGAGGATGGATTTCACTATTCTAGTTCTTTTGTTATTCCAGATGAAATTGCACATTGATCTTTCCAACTCTATGAAGAATTGGGTTGGAATTTTGATGGGGATTACATTGAATCTGTAAATTGCTTTTGGTAAGATGGCCATTTTTAAAATGTTGATCCTTCCAATCCACGTGCATGGGAGATCTTTCCATTGTCTGAGATCTTTCTAGATTTCCATCTTTAGATAATTGAAGTTCTTGTCCTTCACTTGCTTAGTTAGAGTCACACCAAGGTATTTCATATTGTTTGTGACTATTGTGAAGGGTACCTTTTCCCTAATTTCTTTTTCCACCTGCTTGTCCTTTGAGTAGAGGATGGCTCCTGAGTGGTTTGTGTTAATTTTATGTCCAGCCACGTTGTTGAACTTGTTTACAAGCTGTAGAAGTTCTCTGCTGGAATTTTTGCCGTCACTTATGTACACTATTATGTCATGTGCAAACAGTGATGTTTTTACTTCTTCTATTCCAATTTGTATCCCTTTGATTTCCTTTTGCTGTGTCCAACTAGGACTTCCAGTACTATGTTGCATAGGTTGGGTGAGAGTGGGCAGCCTTGTCGAGTCCCTGATTTTAGTGAATTGCTTCAAGTTTCCCACCATTAAGTTTGATATTGGCTGTTGGTCTGTTGTATATTGCTTTTATTATGTTTTGGTATGTGCCTTGGATTCCTGTTTTTTTCCAAGTCTTTTAACATGAAGGGCTGTTGAATTTTGTCAAATGCTTTCTCAGCATCTAGTGAGTGACCATGTGGTTTTTTGCTTTGAGTTTGTTTATATGGTGGATTACATTGATGGATTTTCATATATTAAACCGTCTTTGCATTTCAGGGATGGAGCCTACTTGATCATAGTGAATGACCCTTTTAATGTGTTCTTGGATTCGGTTTCTAAGGATTTTGTTAAGTATTTTTGCATCAATGTTCATATGTGAGATTGTTCTGAAGTTCTCTTTCCTTGTAGGGTCTTTGTGTGGTTTATGAATGAGGATTATTTTGGCCTCAAAAAATGAGTTAGGTAATGTTCCATCTTATTCTATTTTGTGGAATAGTTTGGAGAGTATTGGAATATACCTATTTTAATTCAGAATTTATAAGGAAACTTCAGTGAACTACATACTTTATGAACATAAAAGCTAAGTTTTGGTGTTACATCAATTAATATTTAGATCTATATTTTCAGTGGGAATGTACAATAGAATATTATGTAAAGTTTACAAGACAGTATAAGAAAATACAAATGATGGAAACATGAAAATTAACAAGATGCTTATTATTGAAACAGTTCTAAGTGTATACGCTCAGGAAAGTGTCTCAGATAAACTCCTCTTTGAGGAATTGATTCTTGGTTTAAGGGGAAACAATAAAGAAAAATAAGACAGGTGAATATGATTAGGAAAATCATTAACATATGTAACAATCACATATGTTCAGGAATTTATATTGAGGTTAATTATAAATGCTGGTAGACATAAACAATTATCAAACTAACACATCTATCAACATGATGGATAAAAGTCTATCATGTAAAAACACATAGTTTCAGGGATATGACTCTCTGGTTAACAGTATCAATAGTTTTTGCAGGAGATGTATGTCTAATGCTTAGCATAAACATAGTGGTTCACAACCATTTTCAACTCTATTTCCAAAATAGAATATGTTCTTTTCTGAGTTCTGCAGGCATGAAGCACACATAAAGGCAAAATATACATTGAATCTGCAAAACTATATATTAATTAATGAAGTTAAGAAACCTTCAATATACACTGAGAAATACTTGGTATTGTGGGTATAATGAAAGTTAAGGAGAAAATTTAAAAATCTTCTGAAATTTGCAGTATTGTTTACTTTTTAACAAAAAAAAGATAAAATTTTATGTGCAGGAAAAATAAGCTTGATATAAAAATGTATATGGCATTTTACAATTATAGAAATATTTGAAAGTGGGAAGGTATTTTCTTAATGCTCTACTTTCCTTCAATTATTCAAAATAGAAAGTAAGAATATTAAAAGGCAGGATTATGATTTAAAAATCATCTTCATATGTAGTAATAAAAGCAACTGATGAAATTGATAGATTCAAATTAGGAAACACATTTTCCTCCACGTTTTCTGTTTTTTTTTTTTTATTATTATTTTTAAATGTTCTTTGTCCACCTTGAGATGTTCACTTTTCCCTGCATTTCTGTGTGTATTCACAATGTCACTGTGGCTATGGACCTGAAGATTGTAGCTGTATTTTAGTGAGTAGGAAAATGTGTATATATGAAAATCTGCAAATAATTAGAATTGACTTCAAGATGCAAAGAATTATTCATTAACCATGGGGATTGAAGAAACCAGCAAAGCAAAAATAGGCTTAATACAATGGTCTCTGTGGTTGAGCTTCTGACTTTCTTGACATTCCATTCAGAAGTGCAGGCACAGCAATGAAGCTACATCTTCAGAAAGTAACCCCTGAGACCACTTGCCTTGTCTCAGGTTGCAGTGGGAGGAGCCTCATGGTGTGTTCCTGTGTCTCCTGAGTTTCTCCCTTCTCACAAAGTTATTAGAGGCAGGTAAGATCTCCTGGGCTTGCACCAATTGTCACTTATGATTCCCCACTTAAATAGTCTGATGTTCATGTGGCAACCCAGAGGAGAAAGAACAAGCACCCATTTTCTGATTTTCTTCCTCTGCCAAATGGACAATGACAGAAGCAATCACTAAATTCCACTTACAGGGGAAAAAAATCAAGCAAACCTCTTCTGGGGGTCAATAAGTACAGTCGATTTTAATTATCACTAGGAGGTATGTGATTTTAAGTCCCTTCATTCAATCAACAATATTGAGTCTATGCTTTTGTAATAACCACTAAGAATATTTCCCCTTTTCATCAAAAAGCACATTCATCAACTAATAAACACATATTTCAGTTCTTATACCTTACTACATTACACATGTGTTTAATATCTACCATTGGTTCATTAATGCTGAACATGCAGCTAAATAAAATTTACTTATCACATGTGTCTTGGCTTTTTTTAAAAATAAATCACAGTCTCCTAATTTTTTAGTGAGATAAACAGTGACTGTACTTGGAGGCATTTTAATTTAAAAAAAAATCAATCATGAAGGAAAACACGTACACACAACTGGAAAAAAGTATTCCAACCCAGGAGGAAAGGGAAGAACTCATTTAGAAAATGTGCTGAAATAAGCAACAGCTCTTCCACCCTGGGCTGTGTGCAGGCTCAGGGCTCACTAAAATGCTTCACTCTTTCCTGACCATCCATGGTTATTCTCAAAGGCACCAAGAATATTGGTAAATAGGTTATACATAAATTTTAGTGAGTAGGGAAACTTACATATAATTCTGTAAACAATTAGAACTGATGAATTACATCAGGCAAAATTTCTGCCTGCATTGAAACCCAGAGTTAGGGGATATCTTAGAAAAGCAGCATAGAATAAAAAAAAAAAAAGTTTGAATATTCAATTTCCATTATTACTGGCCATTGTACTGCAAAGTATACATCAGGGAAACGATATAAGGCCAAAAAGAAAATAAGAAACTCATACTTTGGTGATTTTCATTGATCATATGTCACTCTTCTCTTTAAGTTGCACATTACTAGATGTGCAATAAATTTATATGAATGCATTTTTAAATCAGTATTTACTTTGATGAAAGAATTTACTAATTCACTAATGCAAGGTTTTAAGGGATCTATGTCCTATGAAAATGTAAAAAAAAAAAAATGAAAACAATAAAAGAAGACATTAAAAGCCCAGTATAATGCCATATTTAAGGAGACATTTCTGAAATCAGAATTCCAGAAGATGGAATGAAGAATTAATGATTCTATGGCCAACCTTTCCTACTTATGGAATTAGAGAATACTCTGAGCTAAATAAGAAACTAGGAATAACCCAAAGCCTAGACCAATCAAAACAAGCTTTTTACATGTCTTTGTAAAATGTTTTGCTACTCTCTTGCAGAGTAGTCAAGGATCTAAATCTCACCAAGTCAGTTAAATTATAAAATCACATGGTAATCCTTCTTAGAGAGACTGGCCTAACAATTAGTTTTGTTTAGAAAAATTTGCCTATTAAATTTTATCCTTGTGTAAAATAGTCACTAGGATTATTAAAATATAACAATCCCAGCGAAATGTTTCAAATTGTGGAGTATTGAAGTTCTTTAAAATATCTTTTAAAAATCAATATTTAATTAACAGAAAGTGCAGGAGATACAGTTTTGAATAATTATATAGAAAATGAATTTTTACATATAATTAAACATTTTATATTTAAGTATAGATTTTTAAGTGACTATAAATTTACAAAAAAAAAGTATCTGGCTTGCTTTCTGACGTGGTAATAACATTAGAAATACTCCTTGTGTAACCAAAAATGTATTGATGAGTCAAGCAAATTAATCTCCTTTAATCAGCTTCCTTCAAATGTAATTTATTAAAGACTAAAAAAAGATTTCAATTAGAATTATTGTCTTTTAGGTTAAAAGTTATAAACTTATTATGTAGCATAGAAAATGCAGTTCATCTGTACCTTCAAAACACTACTACTGAATGACCTGTAAGATCTGTTGTACCCTGCTTTCATAGTGCAACTTGGATTGCTTTACTGACACCACAATCTTGCTCTTTTGAGGTAGTTTAGCAAACAAGAATGTGCTTTGCCTGAACATCAGTTAGCACAGAAAAATCAGTACTTAGGAAGCTCCCAAAGACAGCAACACTAACCAGGAGTATACACTATCAATCCCAACCCCTGTCACATATGCAGTAGAGGTTTACTTTGTCAGTTCTTAGTTGAAGAAGATGTGCTTAATCCTAGAAAGACTTCAAGCCCCAGGAAGGGAATGACTGATTGGATAAGAGAAGCATCCTCTTGAAGGTGAGAGGAAGGAGGAATGGAATGAGGATGTATAGGAGACGAGACCATGGAGATAATAACTGGAATATAAATAAATGAAATAATTTAAATAAAAAAAACAGGTGGCCAAAGTTAGGAAATATCCAGAAATATCAAAGTTGTTAAAATGCCAATATTTATTCTAAAATGCTTCAGAACTATAAACTAAAGTCCATACTGTTAAAATTGTATAGTCTCTCATTCACACAGCTAAGTACTGAAACTGGAAGCCACCATTCTTTCATGGTCAGACACCATCATAGCCTGAAAGAGAAGCACCTTGAAGTCAATAGTACAGGAAATTTATTAATAAGCTTTTAAAGTAACAGTTAAGGTTTCATTATTGATACATGAATGCAATGGATAGCTGCATTGACAAAGCACTAACTTATTAATTTTTATACTGAATAATGTCTCATTAGCAAAACCAATGCTTTCAAAAGGAAAAAAGTGGATAAATATGTAAGCACTTACTATCTTTGTGGATCATATTAAAAGTCTGAAATACCTGGTATTCTGTGGCTTAAAAAGTACTCTGAATCATGACTCTAAATCAACAGTAAGATATTTATTTATTTAAGGGTATTAGTATTAAGATAATTCATGTTATTTCATATGGCCTTTGGCCACAATCTATAATATGCTGGGATAGCAGGCATGTAAGGTCATTCTGTACTCAAAATAGATTATCTAAAGCAGACTGTTTTGGAGCATTTATGGATGGTTATTGTGTAAGGACATAAGTTCCTGCATTGAGCCCTGCTTCTTGAGCAAAATGTGGGCATCCTAACTACAGGTGGCATCTTACAAAGAATAGTACATCATTTTCAGAGGTTATTACAGTCCAGAAATGTCTTCATGCTTTTTGTGAAAGAAAAAATGACAACAACTTCTAGGCTTAGATTTTTCAAAGGCTACTTTATTTATTGGTCTTAAGTATTCCAACTATCCTAGTTCATCAAACAAAGATAAGAGGAAAAGATGGTTAACAGAATGAGAGGGCTGTGGAATTGTATAGAATAAGTACTTTGGGACAATTCCAATCTTCCTTGTCCGGATAACAGCAGTTCAATCCAATAGCAAACACCAAAACTGAATCAGTAGCAGTGTCTCCATCCTAAAGAATCCACAAGGTTCTGCTAAATTGGCATGAATCAGAGGAAATGGCAAGAAGCAGACAGACAACCACGAGAAGTTCTTTGGTGTTTTTCTTCTAAAAAGTGAAGAGCTGTGAAGACCAGTGAAGAGCAGTTAATTCCAGTGAAGACCAGTGAAGATCAATGAAGACCAGTGAATTCCAGTGAAGACCAGTGAATTCCAGTGAATACCAGTGAAGACCAGTGAAGCCAAGTCAGGCATTATAAACCTAGTGAAGACCATTTAAACATTATAGCATGCAAGGCAAGAGTGTCCTCTCATTTTTATGGGGTTCCTATTATACTTTTTCTAAACATCATGTGCACTCTAAAGTGTGTGCTTCAGTGAAACATCACATGTGCTCACATGTGCCTGCTTCATCAATGAGTCCTCTCACATGTGTTTCAACAAAACTTCCTTTCACAAAGCAGCTCCCAGGAAAAACATCATGTGACACAACTCAATTTCCAAAGAAACCAGCAATTTCCGTTTCAACCGCCTACACCTCTGTAAAAACTATTACTAAAATTTAGTTTTATACAAACGTAAGAAACCAAAAATAAGTAAAAATAAAATTTGATATAAAGATGAACACATTAAAAGAAAACCTTAGAATTGCAAGGATAAGCATCAAATCCATAAGGGGATATTTTGTTCTTATAAGGAAATTAAGCAACAAAGTAGATTAGGTCAACATATTTCTGAATGATAATTATGTATATAAAACTAAAATGATTCAGTAGAGCGGGCTAGGGCCCCTTTATTCCTGTCCTCATTCATGACTGCCTGATGATAGATCCAGTACTGTTAATTCTCAAAGCTGGCAGCACTACTATTTTTAAATTCATATTTGCAATGGCTATGCATTTTCCAAAAGATCGCATTTTGCTGCCTGTCTATTTTCTGGTTCTTTATCATATATGTCCCATTATCCCATTTCTTTTTTTTTTTTTTTAAACAACTTTATTTTACAAAACAAAGATAAATGTAAAGATTTTAAACATTTTTTTGCTTAAAATTATACATTTTTGTCAGTACTATTTTTTCAGACATTAAAATAATTTTTACATAAAACCATGTGAATATATTTTTTAGTCAGTACTTGATTTTTTTCAAGGGCTTGACAGTATGCATTGAAAACCTAATAGTTACAATAAGCATAAAGTACATGCAAAACAAAATGCAACATGGAAATAGTCAAAGTCTTCTTGTTTTGTAAATATATATATATATATATATATATATATATATATATATATATATATATATATATATATATATATTTGTTTTCTTTATTTCTTGGACTTCATACAGTCTGTGAGTTGTTTCTGGGGGAGTGCAAGCCTCTAGGGTTAGCATCCCACTATCATTGACTGCATATTATGTCTGTTCTTTTGTGACTGGGTTATCTCACTCAGGATGATATTCTCTAGATGCAGCCATTTTCTTAAGAATTTGGTTAAGTCATTGTTTCTGGTGGCTGAGTAGTATTCCATTCTGTATATGTACCACAATTTTTGTATCCATTCATCTTCTGAAGGACATCTGGGTTCTTCCAGCTTCTGGCTATTATAAATAGAGCTGCTATGAACATTGTGGTGTGTATATCTTTGTTGTGTATTATAGTGTCTCTGGGGTATATGCCCAGAAGTGGAATAGCTGGGTCTTCAGGTAGTACTATATCCAATTTTCTGAGGTATCCTCAGACAGATTTCCAGAGTGGTTGTATTAGCTTGCATCCGATTTTTTAATAGGGTTATTTGATTCTCTGGCGTCTAGCTTTTTGAGTTCCTTGTACACCTTGGATATTAGGCCTCTATCTGATGTGGTGTTGGTAAAGATCTTTTCCCATTCTGTTGGTTGCCGTTTTGTTTTCTTGACGATGTCCTTAGCCTTACAGAAACTTTGCAATCTCATTAAGTCCCATTTGTTAATCTTTGACCTTAGAGCTTGAGCCATTGGTGTTTTGTTCAGGAAATTTTCTCCTATGCCTATGTGTTCTAAGGTTTTCCCTACTTTGTCATCTAATAGTTTCAGTGTATCTGGTTTAATGTGGAGATCTTTGATCCACTTACACTTGAGCTTTGTACAAGGAGATAAGAACGGGTCTATTTTCATTCTTTGCTTGCTGAGTACCAGTTGGACCAGCACCATTTGTTGAATAGGCTGTCCTTTTTCCATTGAATGTTTACTGCTCCTTTGTCAAAAATCAGGTGACAATATACATGAGGGCTCATTTCTGGATCTTCTATTCTATTCCATTGATCCACATGCCTATTTCTGTACCAGTACCATGCAGTTTTCAGCACAATTGCCTGGTAATATAGCTTGAGGTCAGGGATAGTGATTCCCGCAGATGTTTTCTTGTTGTTGAGGATGGATTTCGCTATTCTAGGTCTTTTGTTAATCCATATGAAATTGCACATTGATCTTTCCAATTCCATGAAGAACTGGGTTGAAATTTTGATGGGGATTGCGTTGAATCTGTAGATTGCTTTTGGTAAGATGGCCATTTTTAAGATGTTGATTTTTCCAATCCATGAGCATGGGAGATCTTTCCATTTTCTGAGATCCTCCTCAATTTCTTTCTTTAGAGGTTTGAAGTTCTTGTCATACATGTCCTTCACTTGCTTAGTTAGAGTCACACCAAGGCATTTCATAGTTTTTGTAATGATTGTAAAGGGTAACTTTTCCCTAATTTCTTTCTCCACATGTTTGTCCTTTGAATATAGGAAGGCTACTGATTTGTTTGAGTTAATTTTGTATCAGGCCACTTTGCTGAACTTGTTTATCAGCTGTAGGAGTTCTCTGGTGGAATTTTTGGGGTCACTCAAGTACACTATCATGTCATCGGCAAAGAGTGATGTTTTTATCTCTTCCTTTCTGATTTCTATCCCCTTGATCTCCTTTTGCTGTCTAATTGCTCCAGCAAGGACTTCCAGCACTATGTTGAATAGGTAGGGGGAGAGTGGGCAGCATTGTCGAGTCCCTAATTTTAGTGGGAGTGCTTCAAGTTTCTCGCCATTAAGTTTGATGTTGGCTGTTGTTTTGCTGTATATTGCTTTTATTATGTTTAAGTATGGACCTTGGATTCCTGTTCTTTCCAGGACTTTTTACATGAAGGGGTGTTGGATTTTGTCGAATGCTTTCTCAGCATCTAGTGAGATGACCATGTGATTTTGGTCTTTGAGTTTGTTTATATGGTGGATTATGTTGAGACAACAAAAAGCCCACATACACATGGAAACTAAACAATGCTCTGTTAAAGGATAGCAGGGTCAAAGAAGAAATAAAGAAAGAAATTAAGGATTTTCTAGAATTCAACGAAAATGAAAACACAACATACCCAAACCTATAGGATGCAATAAAAGCAGTACTGAGAGGAAAACTCATCGCCCTAAGTGCTTCCAAAATAAACTGGAGAGAGCTCACATCAGCAACCTGACAGCACAGCTAAAAGCCCTAGAACAACAGGAAGCAGATATACCCAAAAAGAGTAGATGGCAAGAAATAATCAAAATTAGGGCAGAAATAGACCAAATAGAAACAAAAAGAACCATTGAAAAAAATCAACAAAACCAAGAGTTGGTTCTTTGAGAAAATCAACAAGATTGATAAACCCCTAGCCAGACTAACTAGAGAGCTAAAAGAGAGTATCCAAATTAACAAAATCAGAAAGGAAATTGGCAACATAACAACTAAAACTGAGGAAATTCAAGAAATCATCAGATCCTATTTCAAAAACTTATACTGCACAAAATTGGAAAATCTGGAGGAAATGCACGAATTCCTAGACAGATACAAGGTCCCAAAGTTAAACCAGAACCAAGTAAACCATCTAAATAACCGTATAACACCTTAAGAAATAGAAGAAGTCATCAAAAGCCTCCCAACCAAAAAAAGCCCAGGTCCAGACAGGTTCAGTGCAGAATTTTATCAGACTTTTATTGAGGATATAACACCAATACTCGCCAAACTATTCCAAAAGATAGAATTAGATGGAATATTACCCAACTCATTTTTTGAGGCTACAATAACCTTCGTACCTAAACCACAAAAAGACCCTACAAGGAAAGAGAACTTCAGACCAATCTCACAAACCTCCCATTTCTAAGTGATACCAACTTGCCTCTGTCTCATAGTTCTGTATTCATCATCCCAAAAAGACCTGTAGTCAAACTCAGTAAGATAAAAATGAAAACAAAGAGGCAGAAATTACAAAATGGGAAAATACTACATAGAGCTTTCAGGAGTATTTTCTAGAACCTTTGCAACATAAAGGTTCTCTGAACACTACCAATAAAGAAAGGGAAATGCTGACCCAGCCATATAAAACGTTTAATCTCGAACTCTGCTCTGCCTTCAGGATGCACTATAATAAGAGCAGCACAGAGCTTGTGTCAGTAACTAATCACCATCTTATTAGACCTAATGCCAGTACTGCCAGATGGAATCTATACTCAAAACTGCTTGTGTGATCAAGTACCAGCGACTTGATTGTCCAGGGAACTAGGGTAGAACCCAGTACTAATGGGAAAAAAAAACAAAAACTAAAAACTAAGAAAAACTTTAAAAAAATAAAAAAAGAATTGCTTCTATAGATTTTTGCATTCTGCTCAGTTCCCTTAAATCATTAATAACTCAAGAGCTAAGAAGATAGCCTTGTGACAATTTTTGGTGTTTAAAAATCATTAAGTTTATTCTATACACACCAAGAAAACTTTGGCTACTTCCATGTTACGTTTTGTACTTTAAGCTTATGGTATCTAGTAAGATTTCAATGCATACTATCAAACCTTTTAAAAAAATCTAGAACTAACAAAAATATATTCATAATGTTTTATGCCTAACTGCTTTTAAAAATCTGTACATGTATTTCTTTTTTAAAATAAAGTTGTAATGGAAAAAAAAAGAATAGTTGCTGAAGAATTATAAAGAACCACTCAAATATAGCTGGACATCATGTTATGTGATCCCGCTTTGCCTATGCTGTGAAAAACAGAGACAATGGGGCTCTTGGGACTTTGGGGCTTCCTGCTACCCAGTTTATTAAATGCTCTTGTCTTAGTGAATAATCCAGACAATAATTGACCAGGATGCTGAAAATCTTCTTCTGGTCTCCATATATACACAAATACTCACTGGCCCACACATATTTTCCTGATGCCCAACATGAAAAACAAGAATAAATAAAATATAAACAAATAAAATCAGTTATTATAGTATCATTTCTATGAATATAGGCAATAAGAACACTGACAAGTAAAATTTTAAAATACTATCAAAGTACTACTTTTTGCTTATATCTGTGATTGGTAGTTGGTTACTAATTATACTCTTGGCTTCCTTACAGCATTTCCAGTTTCTAAATAGTGCACAAAATAATTACACCCCCTTCCTGTTACATTCCTTCTATTCCAAGATTCTGTGTCTTTATAGACTATCCATCATGTAACAGAAACTAAATCCTCTGATGTATTCTACTGTTGGCAATGAATGACATACTGAAATAAAAACGAACAATAACTTGATTTCAAAAAATCAATTTAGAGTTAAAGAAACATATAAAAACACTGATTAAATAAAACCAATAGTAAGATTTAAATCAATATAATAGAAAAATAAGTCATGTCATGTGTGAAGCTACTGGAAGGCCATAATTATAGTCTGAATTATCCTTTTATGGAACCCCAGAGTTGAAAGAGATTATTTACTAAGAAATACAGCAAAGATAATCTCTGCTTTGTTCACAAAAGTCATATACTAATTTTTCCTTCATATTTTTCCTATATCTAATTTTAATAATATGCATAGGCAATTATATACACTCATATTATGATAATTAGGGAATTTCTTAGAAACATTTACTCTGAGATTCACTTTTCCTTATGTTGCATATATCCAAAACTTTTCCAAGCTAGACATTTCTGGTTTCTTAACAAAACTGAAGTAAAGATTGAATCAAATCTTGTCTAGACAAGAAGAAATTTATCCCATTGTTCAGAGAAGTGTGAACATGTAGCTCTGCACAGATGTGTGCAATTTTGCTACATAGGTTGTTCAGAAACGTGTGTATGTGTATTTAAGCATATTGTGTGAATATAAAAGAACAAGACTGCCAAATCCAAATTCATTGTCAGCAGTGAGGTAACAAGCCCATGCCAGAAGAAGTCCCAGATTACTACACAATTTCCTATACCTGTCTTAGTAACACCTATCAAAATCTCTGATTCCAGGTAACATATGTTCTTTTTTACAGATGGTATTCAACACCACTTTATAAATGCAATTATTGTCCTCAATATTGAGTTCATGATGGATCCTTCTCATATTGTATGTTTTTCTGCCATAGCTAAAATTATAAGACTAAAAATGATACTGTCAGTGGATAAATGTACACAAATGCTTTTCAAAGGATGTCTGCGTTATAAAGACTCCATCTGACTATTACACCTATTTGTGCTTCTGGGATATTTGATTCTGCAGTTTACTATAATAATGAAAAGTATTGTCTTCAAAATAGTTACTAGTAAGTTAAAATATGTGATCTTAATATAATATTTTTCCACCCACTGAATTGGTATTCTGTCCTGTTTCTACTATTCTAGACAGTGGTCTCATTCAACCATAGCCAAATTTCAATATGCTGACCTTTTACATTGTTGAGTTTATTTGAGCTTCAAGGACTTTGAAAATGCTTTTTATTTTAAGCTCACAATTCATTCTGTATAACAATTAACCTTTGCTCATTTTTTATGTTCTTTATTCATCCTTCCTCAATGACGTCAAGAAACTATGGTTTTCTTTCTTTCTTTCTTTCTTTCTTTCTTTTTTTTCTTTTGCTTACATGTAAGCAAACTGCAGAGACATAAAGCAGATTTTGTAGTTCAGCTCTGTTTTGAATTGACTCATCTTAGCTTTGTTACTGTTTTTATTTTACAATAAATTAGTTACAGATGAAACAATGCTAATATAATATTGTCAAGCTAACCACTTCCTAAGTCATATATTTAGTTTTTCATGAAAAGAAATACTGTAGTTTTAACAGTGGATTTTTCTGAGTTGTTTAAATACACTTAAATTATAGCCACATGTGTTTCCTTTATGAGATAGCTTTTGCTTTCAGCTGATGTAAACTATGTATGGACATAAGCTAACAATGCAGAAGAGGTAGATTTAGAGGACCTGGAAGAAGAAAGACATCAGAAAGACAAACTAGAGCTATGTCTTTATTTTCAGAGGTATCAGATAATCACTGAGGCAAAACAAACAAACAAACAAAAAAAAAATACCCGAAACATTAGCTGACCAGAGCTTTCCAGGACATTGGCCCTGAATGCGTGAATAAGTGACCCCAGCAAATTCCCATTCATGCAGAGAGAAGGTTTCAGGGTGAAACAGTCCAGGAAGCAAAAGAGATGCTGTTTTAAACAGTAACTGAAGCCTACTACCCAGTGGCAGGCCAGGACTTAGGGAGGAAAAAACAAAACAAAAGGTAAACCTAAAGATGTAATAAATATGTCAGGATCTTATAGAATGGACATGAGACCAAGAAGTTGCTGGACTATGGAATCAACATATATAAAGCTAACCCTGGAAAGGAAGCAAAGAAGAGGATACAGCAGAATTAAGCAGAAAGATATATATATATATATATATATATATATATATATATATATATATATATATATATATATATCTTCTTATAGTACTTTTTAGAAATGTGTTTGCTCTCAATGTGATCCAGACTGTGTGAAATGCGTAAAATCACATGAACAGATAATTTTCTGGCTCATTTCAACACAGCTCATGGGTCACTCATGTCAGAAAACCTCTACTAGTTCTAGTAAGGATGCTACCCATTTTCTTAGAGTACATAGGGTTTCTCCACCTTTGAGTGCTTATTATTCAGAATTCATCCATCTATACAAGTTTCTCACATGATGATACATTGTCCTGGAGGGAAAATTGTATGTTCCAGGAGCTTTATACTTTTTAAATGAAGAGTGAATGAGGATTGGGAAGAGAAGGAGAAGAGGAGAAGTGTTTCATTGCCTTGAGCCTTAGTATATATTCTCCTTCATATGGACTACAGGGTCTTCCCCAAGTCTCTAAGTAAATCACTTAGTCTGTTTTAATTATTAAAATAAAACAAACAAAAAAGAAAGCAAAATGGAATGCAAACCTAACACCAAAACCAAAACAACAACCACAAGAACCCTCTTTCCAGGGAGGAAGTGAAAATAATTTTAAATGACCAGCATTATGGAACTGTAATTAACTTCATTCTAATATACGTTCCAACAACTTTCTTCATTTAATTATCTAAGTTATTTAAAGAGAATATTTCTAGCTTTTCTCTATAAATGTACAAGCCAACGTGATATATAGTACTGCTCAAATTTCTATTAGGAGAAAAAATTGAAGTGAATTTAACTCTTCTGAGAGAGAAGTGATTTTATTATAATAAAAATGAAGTTATGTTTCTCTAAGATTAAACTAAGATGTTTGGTAAGCACAAAATAGTGCCTCAAACCCCTGAAGTCAACTTTTACATTTTTAGAAATCATGTAAATGTATTTTGAGGTTGAAAAAAATCTGACTTGGTTTAAATGAAATGCATGTATGACAGACATTATTTCTCATTAGCAGACTGTAAGTTATTTCCGTTCTGGCTGTAGGTTATTTCTGTGCATAGCTGTTATAGAATATTGAGTTCTTTCCTCCACTCAACATGCTTTTACTAGATATCTGAAATATGAAAATGGGCCAAGTCCTTTTCAAAGCTCTAAGCATGTAAATCTGTTTAATTAAAGCCCAATGATAAAATGTAGTTAAAAAATAAAACACAAACTATGACATGACTTCACAAAATGATACATGCAAAGTCGAGACTGAGGGAGTGATATTGTGCCATAAATCTGAATTTTTTGTAAGACAAATAAGAGGGTTTCACAGAGGGCTGCATTGGGTTTAGCCACCACAAGGAAACTAGAAAGTCCCAGATACTTATGCAGAATCATCCTGTAAAAAGGTAATGTTGCAGAGTCCTGGTTATGGAAAAATGGGCCATGAAAGAAAAATAGCAAAGTAAGGAAAAGAGAAAAAATGCTAAGGCATCTGGTAGAGCATATTTCAATATAATCTGCTTTAATTACTGAATTATACCTAATTACCAAGTGACTCTCTACTGCTCTGTGAAGAACACAGTGCAGATGCGAGGCCTTCTTGCCTAAATGTATTTTTTCTACATAGCACTGCTATTGCTCAAAGCAATTTGATGAATAATTAGAATATGAAAAGGTGTATAAATAAATATCAAAAACTACTCTATGTCATTTCTTATTCATACGCCATCTGGACATCAGAACATTTAATATATAAAGGAAGTTAATAAATGATATTAAAACAGCAAGTTAGTCATTCACTAGTTGTAATAACTATCAATAAATGAGTGTGTTAACATGACATTTCTTAATTAGGTGCATTAATCCATGCAGTTGTTGACAGGGATGAAAAACAAAAAGAACCTTTCCTCATATATCAGAGGAGACACCTGAAAGGATAGATTTCACAATTATTACTCTAAAATCTATAACATATAAGTATTTCATACCCCAGAGCATTTATTCCCTCAGATTTCAATATTTCTGCTTTCAGAGTAAGATAATGATTGGATTCCTATCAAAAGAATGATGATTAACACTTTAAAAAATAATAGAGAAAGGCTGTGCTGGCTGACATGATTCTCAGGAGCTCTTCCACCTAGACCAGCAGGTAACCTGGGAAACAGACCTAGTGAGGTTGTCTAGTGAGTAAGTAACCAGAGCACAGAGAACGCTTGGAGGCCTGGATTGTGTCACAGAGAATCATGATCTGCCTGGGGAAGGCAGTTCTGGAAGATTAGCTCCACCAGTGCTTTTACACCTGAACCAGAGGTGAACCTGAGGAAAAGGCCCAGGGAGGGCACACCATGAGTTCTCGGTGAGCAGAGAGTACTGTACTCACTGGAAAAGGGTCCATTTTGGCCTGGAGAAAGAGCTAGATCCCCACCAGTAGTATTCAAGACCAGTGGGCAAAGGACCAAGTTTCCAGAACAGCCTCACAAGAGCTCCCCCATCTGAACCCACAAAGAAAACTGAGTACCTGCCACCAGAACTCAATTCTTGCCCACAAAAAGCCAAACACTCAGAAGTAATTTATTTCAGATCCCCAAGGGTGAGACAGGTGCCAGTCACAGACAACAAGACAACATATAACCACAGAGAACAAGTTGGCAAAAGGAAACTGAAAGAACATAAATAATGGAAACCAAGGCAACCTGGCCACATCAGAACCCTGCTCTCCCACCACAGCAAGTAGTGGATTTCCCAACACTCCAAAAAAACAAGACTCAGACATAAAGTCATACGTCACTACAATGAAGGAGATCTTGAAGAAGAGCATGAATAACTCCCTTAAACAATAAGAGGAGAACACACAGAAACAAATAGAAGCTTTTAAAGAGGGAACATGAAAATCACTCAAAGAACTACAGGAAAACACAACCAAAGATATGAAAAAAGTGAAAATAAAAATGAAAATTGAAACAATAAAGAAAACATAAAAAGATACAACCCTGGAGATGGAAAACTTAAAAATATAACCAGGAGTCACAGATGCAAGCATCTCCAACAGACTACAAGAGATAAAAGAGAGAATCTCAGCGGCTGAAGACAACATTGAAAACAGACAAAACATTCAGAGAAGATTAAGAAACCAAAAAGCTCCTAACCTAAAATGTCCAGGATATCCAGGACACAATGAGAAAACCAAACCTAAGAATAATAGGAATAGAAGAAGGCAAAGAATATCAACTAAGAGGTACAATAAATCTCTTCAACAAAATTGTAGAAGAAAATTTCCTTACCATTAAGAATGAGATGACCATGAGCATAAAAGAAGCCTACATAACTCTAAGTAGATTGGACCAGAAAAGAAATTGTTTGTGACACATAATAGTCAAAACACCAAGTGTTCAAAACAAAGAAAAAATGCTAAAAGCAGTAAGGGAAAAAGGTCATGCAACATATAAAGGCAGACAAATTAGAATTATACCCAACATCTCAACAGAGACTATGAAAGCTAGAAGATCCTGGACAGATATCATACAGAACCTAAAAGAACACAAATGTCTGCCTAGGTAACTATACCCAGCAAAACTCTTAAACACCGTAGATGGAGATACCAAGATATTCCAGGAAAGAAAAAATCAAAACTAAATTTACACAATATCTGACCACAAATCCAGACCTACAAAGAATAATAGATAGAAAACCCAACACAAGAAAAGAAACTACATCCTATAAACAGCAAGAAAATAACTAAGCATGAAAACCAAAAGAAGAAAGACACACAGAGATAATTCTACCTCTAAAATCAAAAATAGCAGGAAATAGCAACAACTATTCCTTAAAGAATAAATGGACCCAATTACCCAATAAACACACATAGACTATCAGACTGGGTACATAAACAGAATCCAGCATTTTGCTTTATACAGAATACTCATCTCAGAGACAAAGACAGACAGTATCTTAGAGTAAAAGGCTTAAAAAAAAACTTTCTAAGCAAATGTCCACAAGAAAAAAGCTGGAGTAGCCATTCTAATATCAAATAAAGTAGATTTTCAACCAAAACTTATCAAAAAAGATAAGAAAGGACACTTTTTACTAATTACAGGGAAAATTTATCAGGAGGAATTCTCAATCCTTAACATATATGGTCCAAATAAAGAGCACTCTTACTAAAACAAGAAACCCCACTAAAGCTCAAAACATACACTGCACCACACACAATAATAGTGGGAGACTTCAACACCCCACTCTCATCAATGGACATATTATAGAAACAGAAAATGAGCAGAGACACAGTGAAATTAGCAGAGGTTATGAACCAAATGAAATTAATAAACATCTACAGAACAATCTACCCTAAAACAAAAAAAATACACTTTATTCTTAGCAATTCAAGGCACCTTCTCCAAAATTGACCATATAGTTGGTCACAAAATGAGCCTCAATAGATATAAGAAGATTGAAATATTCCTATGCATCCTATCAGATCACCATGGACTAAGGCTGGTCTTTAATAACAACAAAGACAACAAAAAGTCCATATACACATGTGAGCTGAACAATGCTCTACTCAATGAAAGCATGGTCAAAGAAGAAATAAAGAAAGAAATTAAGGATTTTCTAAAATTTACAGAAAATGAAAGCACAACAAACCTAAACCAATGGGATTCAATGAAAGTAGTACTAAGAGGAAAACTCAAAGCTCTGAGTGCCTCCAAAAAGAAACTGGAGAGAGCATACACTAGAATCTTGACAGCACTGTTGAAAGCTCTAGAACAAAAGGAAGAAGATATATCCAAGAGAAGTAGAGGGCAAGAAATTATCAAACTCATAGCAGAAATTAACCAAATAGAAACAAAAAAAACCATTCAAATAATCAAGAAAACCAAGACCTGATTCTTTGAGAAAACTAACAAGATTGAAAAACCCTTAGTTAGACTAAGGAGAGAGCTAAGAGACAGTATCCAAATTAACAAAATCAGAAATGAAAGTAGAAACATAACAACTGAAACTGAGGAAATTGTAGAAATCATCAGATGCTACTACAAAAGCATATACCTCACAAAACTGGATAATCTTGAGGAAATGGATAAATTTCTAGACAGATAACAGATATCAAAGTTAAACCAGAACCAGGTAAACCATCTAAATAATCCCATAACACCTAAAGAAGGAGAAGCAGTCATCAAAAGCATCCAACCAAAAAATCTGAGAACCATATGGGTTAAGGCAAAATTCTATCAGACATTTATTGATGATCTTATTCTAATACTCTAGAAACTATTCCACAAAATAGAATCTGATGGAACACTACCTGACTCATTTTTCAAGGCCAAAATTATCCTCAGTCCTAAACCACACAAAGACACTACAAGGAAAGGAAACTTCAGACCAGTGTCACTTATGAATATTGATGCAAAAATACTCAACAAAATCCTTGAAAATAGAATCCAAGAACACATCAAAATGATCATTCACCTTGATCAAGTATGTTTCATCCCTGGGAAGTAGGGATGGTTTAATATATGGAAATCCATCAACATAATCCAACATAGAAACAAACTCAAAGTAATAAATCCACATGATCATATCACTAGATGATGAGAAAGTATTTGACAAAGTTCAACACCCCTTCATGTTAAAAGTCTTGGAAAGAACAGGAATCCAAGGCCCATACCTAAACATAATAAAAGCAGGATACAGCAAACCAATAGTCAACATCAAACTTAATGGTAGGAAACTTGAAGCAATCCCACTATATCAGGGACTAGACAAGACTGCCCACTCTCCCCCGACCTATTCAACAAAGTACTGGAATTCCTGGCTGGAGCAATTAGACACCCAAAGGAAATCAAAGGGATACAAATCGGAAAGAAAGAAGTAAAAATATCACTATTTGCAGATGATATAGTAGTATCCTTAAGTGACCACAATAATTCCATCAGAGAAATTTTACAGCTGATAAACAACTTCAGCAAAGTGGCTAGATATAAAATTAACTCAAACCAATCAGTAGCCTTTCTCTGATCAAAGGAAAAACATGGTGAGAATGAAATTAGGGAAAAGATAGCTTTCACAATAGTCACAAACAATATGAAATATCTTGCCTGCCATTACTCTAATTAAGCAAGCAAAGGACATGTATGACTAGAACTTCAAATCTTTGAAGAAAGAAATTTAAAAATATCTCAGAAAATGGAAAGATCTCCCATACTTATCAATTGGAAGGATCAAGATTTTGAAAATGTCTACCTTACCAAAAGCAATCTACAGATTCAATGCAATCCCCATCAAAATTCCAACTCAATTCTTCATAGAGTTGGAAAGAGCAATTTGCAATTTCATGTGAAATAAGCAAAAAACCTAGAATAACAAAATCCATCCTCAACAACAAAATAAAATATCTGTGGGAATCACCTTCCCTGACTTTGTTACATTACAAGGCATTTGTGTTAAACACCCCATGTTACTGGTACAGAGATAGGCACGTTGATCAATGGAACAGAATAGAAGATCCAGACACATATGGCCACTTGATTTTTGGCAAAGGAGCTGAAAATATTCAGTTGAAAACAGGAAAGCCACTTCAACAAATGGTGTTGGCTCAACTGGCACAGGGCATGCAGAAGAATGAAAATAGACCCTTTCTTATCTTTTGTACAAATCTCAAGTGCAAGTGGATCAAAGATCTCCACATTAAACCAGGTCCACTGAAACTATCTATCTATCTCTCTCTCTCTATCTATCTATCTGTCTTTCTGTCTGTCTGTCTGGCTGTCTGTCTGTCTGTCTGTCTGTCTGTCTGTCTGTCTGTCGGTCTGTCTACCTACCTACCTACCTACCTATCTATCTAAGTATGTATCTAACCATCCAGTGTTCTCCTTATTCTTTTCCCATGTTTTCTGACACCATACCTATTTAAATCTTACCATGCTCACACTATTTTCTCATACTATCATACTACATATGCCATACTGTTCCTTCCTCATACTATCATACTACATATACCATACTGTTCCTTCCTCATACTATCGTACTACATACACCATACTGTTCCTTCCTCACACTATCATACTACATACACAATACTGTTCCTTCTGATTTAAGGCCTTTATACATTTTTGTTATTTTTTCTCTTTAACACATACATATACTTTCATTATTATATATAAATGTAAATACATATTGTAGGCTTAGATTTTTCAAAAACTACTTTTTATTGTGTATTTTGCTTAATACTTGCATTGCTTCTACAGTGCAATTATGGCAATGTATAAGTTTACTTTTTATTACAAATATTTGTCAAGTTCTGTTTCAGAAACATTTTTCTACTTTCTTGCACGTATGCTCAGACACACTACAAAACATTCTTTCATAACACAGTAATGGCAAATATTACTCATGTAAACATCTTCCTTTAATTTCCCATAATTTAAAAAAAATACAATTATAGATATTGAATAAGGTTCATAGATTTAGTTCAAATTCCACCAAAAGACCAATTTTTTTTTAATGTTATGGGTTGCCTTTTGGTTACAATCAAAGCCAACACATAACCCCCCTCGCTTCTGCTACATAAATGTACCTCACAATCCAATAAAATGCATTTTAGGATAGGAAGAGAACATGGAAAAAGCAGGAGAAAAAACATTTGAAGAAAGGAGCTAATAATCATGGAATTAACTTCTTTCTTTTTTTTTTTTTACAACTTTGTTTTAAAAAACAAAGATAAATGTACAGATTATAAGCATTTATGCATAAAAGTATGTGAATACATTTTTGTCAGTACTTGGTTTTTTTAAAGGTTTGATAGTATGCATGAATATCTTACTAGTTATAATTAGCATAAAGTACCTGTAAAACAAGATGTAACCTGGAAATAGTCAAAGACTTCTTGGTGTGTAAAGATTAAGCATAATTGTTTTTCATTTACTTTTTTTTCCTTGAACTTCATATAGTCTGTGAGTTGTTTCTGGGGTGTTCACAACTTTCTGGGGTTAGTATCCAATTATCAGTGACTGCATATTATGTCTGTTCTTTTTTAACTGGGTTACAACACTCAGGATGATGTTCTCTAGATGCATCCATTTTCTTAAGAATTTCATAAAGTTGTTTCTGATAGCTGAGTAGTAATCCATTGTGTAAATGTACCACAATTTTTGTATCCATTCATCTACAGAAGGACATCTGGGTTTTTTCCAGCTTCTGGTTATTATAAATAGGGCTGCTGTGAACACTGGGGTGCATGTGTCCTCTTTCTTATACAAGCACTAGGTATGATATGCATAGTCTCTGTAATATTAAGAGTAATTATCATAACAAAGGGTGCATTGGCTCAGTGTTCATATTGCTAGATTACATAGTGAAATTTGTCAGATTATTGTTTCCTTATACCCAGGGCCATAGGTGGGTTGTAGAATGCACTCAAGTGGAAAAATCATTGTAAAGGATTTATTTTTGTTTTGTTTTGTTTTTCCAATAACTCAAGAGTCAAGAATTGGGAGCTATGTCTTAGGTACAAAACCTACTTTAATTATGATTCTATAACTATTCAGTCTTCCTTCTAGCCCACCACCCAGCAGAGGCAGTGGGAAAGAAAGATTAATAGGGTATAGGGGTTGTGGACCTGTTTAGGAAATGTTCTTCTGGCAAATTCCAATCTCTGTTGTCAGCAGTCCAGTTTACTAGCAAAACACCAAATATGATTCAGTAGCAGTGGCTCAATCCAGAGGAAAACCTGAGGCTACATCAACCAGCAAAAGTCCATAGAAATGGCTATAAACAGCATGAATACCACTATAAGTTCTCTAATGCATTTCTCTTTGTGAAGTCAGAACAAGAGAAGATCAGCAAAGAATGCAAGGCAATTCAAGTATGTCATCAGTGAAGAAAAGAGAGGGCAAAGCCCAATGATGACCAGCAAATCTTTGCAAACCAAAACTAGAATGTCATTTATTGTCTGTTCTTTTATGTTTATTATATACTTTCTAAATATCATATGTCCTCTTTAGCCTCCGTTCCTTCAAAACCTCAAAGCCCTCTTACCAGGCAGCTTCCAGAAAAATGTCACATTCCTATACTCAGCAAAACAGACTCTTGAGTGTTTGTTTCAGCAGATCTTCCTCTCAAGACAGTTTCTACACAAACATCACATGACACACAGCTGAGTCTCCAGGAAAATCAGAAAGCCCCACTTCAATATATAATATGTATCTTTGGCTTATTCGGCATTGGAAAGTTAAATCTCAGAAAAAAATGATGGATCAGAAAAATATTACTGATATAACGCAGGCTCATAAATACAAATAATAAATTTCCTATCAAATGCAAATACCAGTTTCTATCATTATATTTACATCTACAAATTTTAATACTCATGTGTTTAAATGTAAATTCATTTGTGGATGTACATTTATATCACATATACATATGTATTTATACTTGTATATATATATATATATATATATATATATTCTAGAGTTTATAAACATTAGCAGGTTCCATTTGGATGAATGGTTTTTTTATTCACTTTCATAAAATATTAGTTCTGTTATTTTTGATTTAAAAATTAGTTCAGATCATAATGATGTTTCTGAATGACTTTTCATCGACTGTGAAGCCTTATCAAAATTATTCTACAAATGTAAATCTTCACTTTAAATTACCTCATGTCACACAGGCCTGGTGAGACAGTGCTCCAAGCAGCTGATTAGCCTGAGAACAGAGATGTTTTTGAGGAGCCCACAGAAAGTGAGCTCCCCACCCCTGCTTGGTACAGGTAAAAGTGAACCCTGCTTTGGGCTGTCTGTTTCCAGCTGGCTGCCCTTGAATGCAGAACAAGCACTCAGGCTTTCTGCCATTAGAAACAGTAGAGATCCAGATCCAGTGAGACAGTGCTCCAAGTAGCCTGGTAGCCGGGGAACAGAAAGGTCTGTGCTGAGTGCGCGAAAAGTGTGCTCCCCTCCCCAGTTGGTTTAGAGAAGCAGATACCCTCCCTGCTCTGGGCTGTTTCCAGCAGGCAGCCCATGCATGCAGAATAGACACTCAGGCCATCTGCCACAAAGAACAGTGGAGATCCAGGGACACAGCCCCGGTGAAAAGGCATTCTGAGTAGCCAGGGAGCAGAGAGGTCTCTCCCGAGTGCACAAAAAGTACGCCCACCCCCTGACTAATTCAGAGGAGCAGATACCCTGCTTCGGAGTTGTGTGTTTCCAGCCCGAGACCTGTGCATGCATCACGGGCACTTAAGCCATCTGCCACCCGGAACAGTTGAGATCCAGGGACACAGGCCTAGAGAGATAGTGCTCCAAGTAGCCGAGTAGCTAGGGGACAGAAAGGTCTGCTCCGAGCATGTGGAAAATGCACCCACCTACCCGTTTGGTTCAGGGAAGCAGATATCCTGCTTTGGGCTGTTTCCAGTCGGCGAAAATGCCTGCAGAATAGAGGCTCAGGCAATCTGCCACCAGAAACAGCGGGTATCCAGGGAAATAGGCCTGATGAGACAGCATTCTGAGTACCAGGGGAGCAGAGAGGTCTCTGCCCAGCGCAAAAAGTGCGTCCCTCTGACTATTTCAGAGGAGTAGGAATCCTGCATTGGATTTGTGTGTTTCCAGCCAGCGGGCCCTGTGTGCAGAACAGGCACTCAGGCCATCTGCCAACAGGAACAGCAGAGATCCAGAGACACAGGCCTGGTGAGACTGTGCTTCGAGTAGCCAGAGAGAAGAGTGTTCTGTGCCGAGCGTTCAGAATGTGAGCCCCCCCCCCCCCCCCGCCCCAATTGGTTTAGCAAAGCAGGAATCCTGCCTCAGGGTGTTTGTTTCGACATGGCTGTCCTTGCATGCAGAACAGGCACTCAGGCCATCTGCCACCAGGAACAGCAGAGATCCAGGGACACAGGCCTGGTACAAGAGAGAGGCAAGAAACTATCAGTGACAACAAGAACACATATAAACACAGAAAACAAGATGGCAAAATGACAGCAAAAGAACATACCCCAGGGAAACAAAGACAACATGGCAACAGCAGAACCCAGGTCTCCCATCACAGCAGACAGCAGAATGCCAAACACACCAGAAAAAGACTCAGACCTAAAATCATACCTCAAGATGAAGACAGAGATCCTTAAACAAGAATGGGAGGAAAACCATAAAGAATTAGAAGATTTTAAAGAAGAAACAAGAAAGACACTCAAAGAACTGAGAGAACTAGAGGAAAATAGAACCAAAGAGATGAAGTAATGAAAGAAGGAATTTAAAACAGAAATGGACACAATAAAGAAAACACTAAAAGAGACAACCATAGAGGTAAAAAACCTAAAAAAACATTAGGAGTCACAGATGCAAGCATTTCCAAGAGACTACAAGAGATGGAAGAGAGAATATCGGGGGCCAAAGACAACATTGAAAACATAGACAAAAGAGGCAGAAAAGATACAAAAACCAAAAAGCTCCTCATCCAAAATGTCCAGGAGATCCAGGACACAATGAGAAGACCAAACTTAAGAATAATAGGAATAGAAGAGGGTGAAGAATATCAACTAAGAGGAACAGTAAATATCTTCAACAAAATTGTACAAGAAAATTTACCTACCCTTAGGAATGAGATGACCACGAGCATCAAAGAAGCCTTCAGAACTCCAAATAGGTTGGACCAGAAAAGAAATTCTTCTGACACATAATAGTCAAAACACCAAGTACCCAAAGCAAAGAAAAAATACTAAAAGCAGTAAGGGAATAAGGTCAGGTAACATATAAAGGCAGGCCAATCAGAATCACACCGAATTCTCAACAGAGACTATGAAAGCTAGAAGAGCCTGGACAGACATCATGCAGACCCTAAGAGGGCACAAGTGCCAGCCCGAGATACTATACCCAGCAAAACTATCAATCACCATAGATGGAGAGATGAAGATATTTCAAGACAAATCTAAATTTACACAATATCTGACCACAAACCCACCAGTACAACGAATTGTAGGCGGAAAACCCAATACAATGAAGGGAACTACATCCTAGTAAAAACAAGAAAACTCCTAAGCAAGAAAATCAAAAGAAGACAGAGACACAGACACAACTCAACCTACAAAAGCAATAATAGCAGGAAACAGAAACCACTATTCCTTGATATCTATTAAAATAAATGGTCTCAACTCCCCAATAAAGGGATATAAGTTTTCAGACTGGATATTTAAACAAAATCCAGCCTTTGCTGCATACAGGAAACACATCTCAGAGACAAAGGCAGACACTATCTCACAGTAAAAGGTTGGAAAAAAAACTCCCAAGCAAACAACCCCAAGAAGCAAGCTGGAGTGGCTATTCTCATATCTAATAAAGTAAATTTCCAAACACAAATTATCAAAAAGATAAGGAAGGACACTTTTTACACATTACAGGGGAAATCTGTCAAGAGGAACTCTCAATCCTTAACATATATGCTCTAAATAAAAAAGCACCCACATTCATAAAAGAAACCCTAGTAAAGCTAAAAAATATATTTCACCCCACATAATAATAATAACCAACTGACAAACAAGTTAAGCAAAGTGGCTCTATACAAAATTAACTCAGACAAATCAGTAGCCTTCCTATATTCAAAGGACAAACATGTGGAGAAAGAAATTAGAGAAAAGATACCCTTCACAATAATAACAAAAACTATGAAATACCTTGGTGTGACTCTAACTAAGCAAGTGAAGAACCTGTATGTCAAGAACTCCAAACCTCCAAAGAAGGAAATCAAGGAAGATTTCAAAAAATGGAAATATCTCCCATGCTCATGGATTGGAAGGGTCAACATTTTAAAAATGGCCATCCTACCAAAGCAATCTACAGATTCAGTGCAATCCTTATCAAAATTCCAACCCAGTTCTTCATTGAGTTGAACAGATCAATGTGAAATTTCATCTGGAATAACAAAAGACCTAGAATAGCGAAATCCATCCTCCACAACAAGAAAACATCTGCGGGAATCACTATCTCTGACCTCAAGCTATATTACAAGGCAATTGTGCTGAAAACTGCATGGTACTGGTAGAGAAATAGGCACATGGATCAATGAAATAGAATAGAAGATCCAGAAATGAGCCCTCACGTATATGGTCACCTCATTTTTGACAAAGCAGCTGTAAACATTCAATGGAAAAAAGACAGCCTATTAAACAAATGGTTCAAAAGAAGGAAAATAGACCCTTTCTTATCTCCTTGTACAAAGCTCAAGTGTAAGTGGATCAAAGATCTCCACATTAAACCAGATACACTGAAACTATTAGATGAGAAAGTAGGGAAAACCTTAGAACACATAGGCACAGGAGAAAATTTTCTGAACAAAACACCCAATGGCTCAAGCTCTAAGGTCAAAGATTAACAAATGGGACTTAATGAGATTGCAAAGTTTTTGTATGGCTAAGGACATTGTCAAGAAAACAAAATGGCAACCAACAGAATGGGAAAAGATCTTTACCAACTCCCCATCAGATAGAGGCCTAATATCCAAGGTATACAAAGAACTCAAAAAGCTAGACACCAGAGAATCAAAAAACCCTATTAAAAAATGGGGTAGTTATACAAAGAAAATGTTCTTAATATAGGAATATCGAATGGCTGATAAACATCTAAAGAAGTGCTCAACATCCTTAGCCATCAGGGAAATGCAAATCAAAACAACCCTTAGATCCCACCTCACACCTGTCAGATTGGCCAAGATCCAAAACTCAGATGACAGCAGATGCTTGCGAGGATGTGGAGAAAGAGGAACACTTCTCTACTATTGTTGGGGTTGTAAACTGATACAACCACTCTGGAAATCAGTCTGGCGATTCCTCAGAAAATTGGACCTAGTACTACCTGAAGATCCAGCTATTCCACTACTGGGCATAAACCCAGAGACACTTTAATATACAAGAAAGATACATGCATTACAATGGTCATAGCAGCTCTATTTGTAATAGCCAGAAGCTGGAAAGAACCCAGATGTTCTTCAGTAGATGAATGGATACAAAAATTGTGGTACATTTACACAATGGAGTACTACTCAGCCATCAGAAACAATGACTTAACCAAATTCTTAAGAAAATATTTGCATCTAGAGAATATCATTCTGAGTGAGATAACCCAGTCACAAAAGAACAGACATAATATGCAGTCACTGATAGTGGGATGCTAACCCCAGAGGCTTGCACTGCTCCAGAAACAACTCAGAGACTGTGTGAAGTTCAAGAAAAAAATGAAAAGAAAAGAAAACCAACAAACAAACAAAAACAACATCATGTTCAATCCTTCCACACCAAGAAAACTTTGACTAATTCAGGTTACATCCTGTTTTACATGTACTCTTTGCTCATTGTATCTAGTAAGACTTTAATGCAGAGTATCAAAACTTAAAAAAAAGAAAAAAAAAAGCCAAGCACTGACACAATTGTATTTGTTTACATTTATGCAAAATTGTTTAAATTTTTTCTTTTATCTTTGTTCTTTAAAATAAAATTAAAAAAAAAAACAAAAGCAACCATATTCATTAAAAAAAAAAAAACCCTAATAAAGGTCAAAAAATATATTGCACCCCACACTAATATTGGATGACCTCAATACTCTACTCTGACCAATGGACAGATCATATAAACAGAAACTGAACAAGGACACAGTCGAAATAGCAGAGGTTACGAACCAACTGCAATTAATTGATATCTACAGACCATATCATTCTAAAACAAAAGAATCCACATTTTTCTCAGCACCTCAGTGCTCCTTTTTGAACACTGACCACATCATTGATCACCAAACAAGGCTTATTAGATATAAGAAGATTGAAATACTCCAATGCATTGTTTCAGGTCACTATGGTCTAAGGTTGATCTTCAATAATAATAAAGACTACAAAAAGCCCATATACACATGAAAACTAAACAATACTCTATTAAACGATAGCAGGGTCAAAGAAGAAATAAAGAAAGAAATTAAAGATTTCCTAGAATTCAACGAAAATTAAAAAAAAAAAAAAAAAAACATACCTAAACCTTTGGGATGCAATGAAAGCAGTACTGATAGGAAAACTCATATCTCTGAGTGTTTCCAATAGGAAAATATAGAGAGCATACACTAGCAATTTCACAGCACAGTTGAAAGCTCTAGCACAAAGGGAGGGAGATACACCCAAGAGGAGAAAATGAACAATATTAAAAAACAGTTAGCCAGACTTACTAGAGGGCAAAGAGAGAGTATCTGAATTAACAAAGTCAGAAATGAAAGTGGAGACATAATAACAGAAACTGATGAAATTCACGAAATCATCAAATCCTAGTATAAAAGACTATACTCAACAAAGCTTGAAAATCTCAAAGAAATGGATAAATTACTAGACAGATACCAGATACTAAAGTTAAACAGGAACAGGTAAACCATCTAAAAAATCCCATAACACCCAAAAAAAGAGAAGCAGTCATTGAAAGCATCCCAACCAAAAAAAAAAAAAAAAAAAAAAAAAAAAAAAAAAAAAAAAAAAAGCCCTGATAAGGATGGGTTCACCTGCAGAATTTAATCTGAGTTTTATTGAGGACATAATACCAATACTCTCCAAACTATTCCACAAATTAGAATCAGATGGAACACTAACTAACTCATATTTTGAGGTTACAATAACCTTCTTTCCTAAACCACACAAAAACCCTACAAGAAAGAGAACCTCAGAACAATCTCACTTATGAATATTGATGCAAATATAATCAACGAAATCCTTGCAAACCGAATCCAAGAACACATCAAAACGACCATTCACCATGATCAAGTAGGCTTCATCCCTAGGATGCAGAGAAGTTTTAATATATGAAAATCCATCAATATAATCCATCATACAAATAAACTCAAAGAAAAAAAACCATATGGTCTTCTCACTAGATGCTGGGAAAGCACTTGACAAAACTCAACACCCCATCATGTTAAAAGTCTTCAAAAGAACAGGAATCCAAGGCCCATACTTAAACATAATAAAAGCAATTTACAGCAAACCCCAGCCAACATCAAACTTATTGGTGAAAAACTTGAAGCAATCCCAATAAAATCAAGAACTCTACAATGCTGCCTACTTTCTCCCTACATATTCAACATGGTACTGGAATTCCTCGCCAGAGCAATTAAACAGAAAAAGGAAACCAAAGGGATACAAATTAGAAAAGAAAGTAAAAACATCACTATTTGCATATGACAAGATAGAGTATTTAAGTGACCCCACAAATTCCACTTGAGAACTCCTACAGCTGGTAAACAAGTTCAGCAAAGTGGCTGGATATAAAATTAACTCAAACAAATCAGTAGCCTTCCTCTACTCTAAAGACAAACATGTGGAGAAAGAAATTAGGAAAAAGATACCCTTGACAATAATCACAAACAATATGAAATACAATGGTGTGGCTCTAACTAAGCAAGTGAAGGACCTGTATGACAAGAACTTCAAACCTCTAAAGAAGAAAATCGAGGAAGATCTCAGAAAATGGAAAGATCTCTCATGCCCATGGATTGGAAGTATCAACATTGTAAAAATTGCATTCCTACCAAAAGCAATCTACAGATTCAATGCAATCCCCATCAAAATTGCAACCCAGTTCTTCATAGAGTTGGAAAGTGCAATGTGCAATTTCATCTGGAATAACAAAAGACCTAGAATAGCAAAATCCATCCTCAACAAAAAGGAAACATCTGCAGGAATCACTATCCCTGACCTCAAGCTATATTACAAGTTAATTGTGCTGAAAACTGCATGGTACCAGTACAGAAATAGTCACATGGAAAAATGGAATAGAATATGTGATCCACAAATGAGCTCTCACATATATGGTCACTTGATTTTTGAAAAAGGAGATGTAAACATTCATGGAAAAAGGACAGCCCCTTCAACAAATGGTGTTATTCCAACTGGCACTCAGCATGCAGAAGAATGAAAATAGACCCGTTCTTATCTCCTTGTACAAAGCTCAATTGCATGTAGATCAAAGATCTCCACATTAAAGCAGGTCCACTGAAACTATAACATGAGGAAGTAGGGAAAAGCCTAAGAACACGTAGTCACAGAAGAAAATTTTATGAACAGAACACCAATGGCTCATGGTCGAAGGTCAAAGATTGACATATAGGAATTAATGAGATTGCAAAGTTTCTGTAAAGCTAAGACACTGTCAAGAAAACAAAACTGCAACCACCAGAGTGGGAAAAGATTTTTACCAACCCCTCATCAGTCAGAGGCCTAATTGCCAAGGTATAGAAAGAACTCAAGAAGCTAGACACCAGAAAATGAAACAACCCTATTAAAAAATGGTGTACAGAGATAAACAAAATGTTCTGAATTGAGGAATATGGAATTGCTGAGAAACATCTAAGGAAGTGCTCAACATCCTTAGCTATCAGGGAAATGCAAATCAAAACAACCCTGAGATTCCACCTCACACCAGTTAGATTGGCCAAGATCAAAAATTCAGATGACAGAAGATGCTGGTGAGGATGTGGAGAAAGAGGAACACTTCTCCTCTGTTGGTGGGGTTGTAAAGCTGGAACAACCACTCTGGAAATCAGTCTGGTGATTCCTCTGAAAATTGGACATAATACTACCAGAAGACCCAGAAATTCCACTTCTGGACATTCACCCCAGAGAAGCTACAACATACAACAAAGACGCATGCACCACAATGTTCATAGTAGCTTTACTTATAATAGCTAGAAGCTGGTAAGAACTCATATTTCCTTCTGTAGATGAATGCATATACAAAAATTGTGGTCCATTTACACAATGGAGTACTACTTAGCTACCAGAAAAAATGACTTTTACAGAATTCTTAAGAAAATGGATGCATCTAGAGAATATCTTCCTCAGTGAGATCACCAAGTCACAAAAGAACAGACATAATACACAGTCAGTAATAATTTGATAATAACCCCAGAAAGCTCTTAACACCACAGAAACAACTCACACACTATATGAAGTTCAATAAAAACAAAGAAAAAAGAAAAGAAAAAAACATTATGCTTAATCCTTACACACCAAGAAAACTTTGACCAATTCCAGGTTACATCCTGTTGTACATGTACTTTATGCACATCTTAACTAGTAAGATCTTAATGCACACTATTTGTCATTAAAATAAAAAAACAAGTTCTGAGAAAAATGTATTTGTATACTTTTATGCAAAAATGCTTAAAATTTGTACATTTATCTTTGTTTTTAAAATAAAGTTGTTGAAAAACTAATAAACAAAAAATGGAGTACAGAGCTAAACAAAAATTCTCAATTGAGGAATATTGAATGGCACAAAAGCATCTAAAAATGCTGGACATCATTAGCCTTCAGCGAACTGCAAATTAAAACAACCCTGAGATTCTACCTCACACCAACCAGAATGGCTTAGATCAAAAATTCAGATGACATCAGATGCTGGCAAGGATTTGGAGAAAGAGGAACACTTCTCCATTGTTGGTGGGGTTGTAAACTGGTACAACCACTCTAGAAATCAATCTGGTGATTGCTCAGAAAAATGGACATAGTACTACCTGATGACCCAGTTATTCCACTTCTGGGCCTATACACCAGAGAAGCTCCAACATCCAACAAAGACATATTTACCACAATATTCATATCAGCCTTATTTATAATATCCAGAGCTGGAAAGAACCCAGATGTCCTTCAGTAGATGAATGCATAGAAAAATTGTGGTACATTTACACAATGGAATACTACTACTCACTTATCAGAAACAATGACTTTATGAAATTCTTAAGAAAATGGATGCATCTATAGAATATCATCCTCAGTGAGATCACCCAGTCTCAAAAGAACAGACATACTATGCAGTCACTGATAATTGGATACTAACCCCAAAAGCTCTGAACACCACAGAAAGAACTCACAGACTATATGAAGTTCAAAAAATGAAATAAAAAAGGAAAAATAAACCATTATGCTTAATCTTTACACACCTAGAAAACTTTGACTAATTCCACATCACATCCTGTTTTACATGTACTTTACGCTCATTGTAACTAGAAATATTTTAATGCATACTATCAAACATTTTAAAAAGAAACCAAGCACTGACAAAAATGTATTTGTATATTTTTATGCAAAAATGGTTAAAATCTGTACATTTATCTTTTCTTTTTAAAATAAAGTTGTTCAATTAAAAATAAAAATAATAAATTATCTCATGTCACAATAGATCAAGAGTTTAGACACTTCTGTGGGTTTGAGATGACTTTTCATTTTTTAACTTATATATTCATTATTACAATCTCAATTAGTCCATCATTCATGTAAATATGTTTAGATGCACATGTGTTCTCTCTATTTATATTTCTTTCTCTCTGTTTCTGTCTCTCTGTCTCTGTCTCTGTCTCTCTCTCTCTCTCTTTCTCTCTCTCTCTCTCACACACACACAGACAAACACACATACACACACACACACACACACACACACACACACACACACACACTACAAGATAGCTTTTGAGTATTTAAAACTGTGCCAACTAATACAGTGGTCTGGAAATCTTGTCAGAGGGTACAGTAGAAATTGTATCTATATAACCCGAAACATACAGATTAGATATAAACAACTCAGTAAACTATGACACCAATTCCCAGCATTTGAATGCTTGGCCTTGGGAAAGCAAAATGTTTAGATGATAGATGTTTCTTACCATTTCCATCTGGATTTTTCTGGCTGCATGAAGACAACACCTCTGACAATCAAATCTGAAAGCCAAACAACATTAGGTTTTAGATTTGTTTTCTAGCCCACCCACATAGAGGTATAAAGACTAGTTTGAAGGAGAAAACCTGTTAAATGTCTACCAAATCTATGCTTTGAGCCCAGAGTAATCCTTTAGGAATGAAGATTTGCATTTACATCTCCCCTACATGAAAATCTATCTTATTACATGAAAGACAGTTTCCTGGAAAGATCCTCAGCACAACTGCCCAGGTTGTGTCCCCACACACTATGAGGAGAAAAAAAAATCCACTGTTTCTGCTCCAGAAATAAATGACGAAAATTCTTTTTCCAATTGTCCTCATGATCTGAAAGTTTGATAAATAAATACGCGATTACACTGTAATTTTTGAAGAACAGCAGTTTTAGTTCCCTTATAAAAGGCCATGAACCCTGTGGTATAAAAGGGAAGAGACGTGACACACAAAACCCAGGGAAACATAAATTGTTTAGTAGGACATATAAACACATAAAGCACCCCCCCCCTCTCTCTGTTTCAAAGAAAAATAAGTCTCGTGTCTGTGTATATGCATGTTACTCTCTCTCTCTTTTTATAGTGCTGGTTTAAAAACAATTATCAAAGTACTCATCTATAAACTGTCAGTGAAGTACATATTATCAGAGGAAATTTTCCTATGCATAAATGTCCATATCATTGGCAAACAGAGGACAGGCTTTATAAACTAACAACAATATTTATTATACCTAGTTACCACAATATTAACAAGTACACAAACAAGATTTGTCACAGAGACACACATGCATAAATTCCACACTTTAAGATAATTTAAATGAATGTGAATTAAATGACACATTTTATAAAAATTTTGTTTATGGTCTCTTACCAACTACCAAAAAAAAAATGATATTGATCATCAAGTCATATTTATCTTCAAACATTAGTTCACTGGTTAAATAAATTGGAATTAGTGATTTCATCTCTTCTCAGGATATTGAAAACATGCAAATCATTTTCCTGCTGATAGAAATAGAGCATTTAGCTATTTTTAGCCTTTCTGGCAGTCTTCCTCACTTAGTTCCGTTTCTTCAAGGAATTATAAAAAGAAACTTCTATCTTCATTTCTTTGGCCTGCGATATCATCTGAGGAAAGGGATTATTTGTACACTGTTAAAACATTACTAAATAAATTAGAAATTGGCATGTATACGTATACAAAATAAATGCTTAATTCTACATTTATTTTTAAGAATTTGTAACATTTAAGATGAATTAAATACTGTACTACATTAATCTATTAAAACTGTCTTCTAATTTATTTGTCTTAAGTCATTACATATATACAACATGGCTCAGATCTGTATAGCATAAACTATAAAACTGCCAAAATGAAAAGAACACTTGGCATATTTATTAAAAAATCATGATATTCTCTACATGTGATTTTCTTTGTAGTTTTCACTTTGAGTTTAGGATATTTAACTTTAAGGTAATTCAAATGTAAATACATTCATCATTTTAATTTAATAAAACTGTGACATATAATAAATTTAATAATAATTTTCTTTTTATTAAGTAGCTCTTTAAGTTGAACATAGCAACAGCATATGGAAGCTTAGTATGGCAATAATGTAGGCTCATGTACATAATGGGTATTGGGCAAAACTCAGTCTATACTCAAAACCAAAGCAAAAATAAAAACAAAACAAAAAAAAACCAAAAAAAAAAAAACAGAATTCAGAGTTCTTTCCAGCTTTCAAACTATATGTTGTTTACTTATTGCCTCTTCTTAGCTATATTAGAGACTTAGATTTCTGAATTTTACCAGAGACCAATCTAAAATTTCTAGAATAAAGAAGAAAAATAAATGCTAAATAAAGTCTCTTAGATTTGCTGTTGAAAAATAGAGCAAATATGAATTCTTATTAGGAAATGGCATCAAACTGCAAACTCTTTTCAATAAACCAGTCTTTAATATCTCTAAGCACTGACATATTTAATTTGAGTTTGTCTGTTGTAATGAATACAATAAATTCGTTTCTGGGAAAAATACTTTTAAGTGTTCTAAGCACTTAAAAAAATGTTCAATATCCTTGTCATGAGAGAAATACAAATCCGAACAACCACGAAAGTCCACCTCACACCAGTCAGAATGGCTAAGATCAAAAACTCAGATGTCAGTAAATGCTGGTAAAGATGTGGAGAAAAAAGAGCACTTCTCCATTGTTGGTGGTATACCAAGCTGGTCCAACCACTCTGGAAATCAGTCTGGTGGTTTCTCAGAAATTTAGACCTAGTACTACCTGAAGACCCAGCTATACCACTCCTAGGCATACACCCAAAAGATGCTCCAAAATATAATAAGGGCAAATGCTCCACCATGTTCATAGCAGCCTTATTTATAATAGTGAGAATCTGGAAAGGACCCAGATGTCCTTTAACAGAAGAATAGATGCAGAATATTTGGTACATTTACACAATGGAGTACTACCCAGATATTAGAAACAATGACTTCATGAAATTCTTAGGGAAATCGATGGAACTAGAAAATATCATCCTGAGGGAATAACCCAGTCACAAAATAACACACATGATATTTACTCACTGGTAAGTGATATTAGCCCAACAGCTCTGAACACCAAAGACACAAGTCACAGACCATATATATGAAACTCAAGAAATAAGTCCAAATATAATGTGGATGCTTCTGTCCTTTCTAGAAGGGAGAAAAGGCTCAAGGGAGTTAAAGAGTAAGAAGGACTTGAGAGGAAGAGAAGAGTGGGAGGGGCAAAAGGGGGAAGAATCAGGTATGGGAGTAAATGGTGATGATGTAGAGAGGGTCAGAAATTTGAACAGAGGTATATAGCAATGGGGGGATGGGTAACTGGGAGTAGTCAACAGCAAGTTCTAGATGGCAGGAAAGCAAGAGGCTCCCAGGTCGCAAAATTGATGAGATTAACTGAAATTCCCAACAAAGGGGAGGGAGAACGGGTAGAGACAATATCCAGAGGGTAGGGAAAGACCCTGATTGGGTGATGAGGCCACCCACTTATCTTAAAATTTTTAACCTAAAATTGCTCTTGTCTAAAATAATACAGGAATAAAATCTGGAGCAGAGACTGTAGAAAAGGCCATCTAGAGAATGCCCCACCTGGATTCTTGTGTATTTACCCCATATGCAAACACCAAACCTTTTACACTTATCGGTCTGAGGAGGGGGGCGTCCCTGCTCTGCTCCTCCAGGGATGGTAGCTCCTCACACTGCAGGTCCCAGGGAAGTCTGCTTCTCCTGCGTACCCTGCCTGACCCACAGGAGTTCAGGCTGAGAGGCATGGTCACAAATCCCAACAGGTGCTTCCAGGCCTGTGAACTCTGGAGGGCCAAGAGTCAACCGGGTGCTCAGATTACAGCCCTGCTGGCCAGGGTCATAAACCCCTGACTGCCTGTTAGAAAAGTGCAGAGACTGTGATAAGGCTCTGGGACAGAGCGCTCACTGAGGACAGAGGAGTCAGGACCACAAAGGAGCCAGGACCAAGGAGAAGGCTTCAAAGTGTGTCTTTATTTTCATACCTTTCTCCTTTGTTCTGTTCTTTTTAAATAGCCCGGGATCCAACCACCAGATTCCCTTATGTTTGCATCCAGGCAAAGTGGATTTGCAATCAATCGGGAGTTCAGAAAGTACCTACTGGTTGACAGTTACCTGTCCTCATGGCTTCGACTGAACTCGACCTCTCACATTTCCAACTTCGGCCCTTCAAAACCCACACAAACCCAGTTATTATTGCAGATGCTAAAATGTGCTTACTAACAGGAACCTGATATAACGGTTTCCTGATAGCCTCTGCCATAGCCTGACAAATACAGAGGTGGATGCTCCTAGTCAGTGATTGGACTGAGCACAGGTACCCCAATGGAGGAGTTAGAGAAAGGACTTGGACGAGATGAGGAGGTTTGCAACCCAATAGGAAGAACAACAATAGCAACTATTCAGATCCCCAGATCTCCCAGGTACTAAACTACCAACCAAAGAGTACACAGGGAGGAACCCATGGTTCCAGCTGCATATTCTGGCCTCGACAGGAGGACCGGCCCTTGGTCCTGTGAAGACTTGATGCTCCAGTGTAGGAAAATGCCAGAGTGTTAAGGTAAAAGTGGGTGGGTGAGGAAGAGATTACCCTCATAGACACAGGAGGAGGGGGAGATGGCATAGTGGGTTTTTGGAGGAGTATCTGGGAAAGTGGCTAACATTTGATATGTAAATACATAAATATCCAATTAACCACCCCCCAAAAAAAAACCTATGCCAATGGCATTAATTAGCACAAAACACAATTTTTAGTGTCTTAAAATAAGGATGTTACATTTCACATAACAGGGCTTCGAAAGTGCACAATACTTAATCCAAACCTTGAAAACACATTCCATCATCCAAGGCTCTCCTAAGCTTTTCATCCCTTCAGTAATCCATCTCCTTAGTTGGCTCACTACTCTCAGGAGTCATAAACTAGCTGAATATCATTTCCTTAAATGTCAGTATCTATGGACTGGGGCATTAGGAAGAGTTAGAACAGAGACTAACCGCCAACTATAGTGTCCTTCAAAGCCTTCCGTGGTTTTACATCTGTAAGTTTCCATAATAGAATCAGAGGATCGTTGTATCATGGAAACTTCTAGAAGGCTATTTAAAAAAATACATTTTTATAATTCTATTATTTTGCCAACAAATAAAAGGAAATAAGTGTATATTTACAGTGTTTCTTTGAGTATCTAAATTAGTCAGGTAAAATGTACTACATAGAGATAAAATTATATTTAGGCAGTTTTGCTCTTAAAATATTATTAAATATTGTTTAATAATATTGTTAGAAAATAAATTAAAGCTTCTTATATTTTAGATTAATGTATCATTCATATTTCTTAATATTTAACAAATATTATAATGTGCAGATCCTATAATATAAAATATTGTTATACTTTTTTGTCATTTCTTCACAATCAGTCTAATATCTAGCCAACAGTAGCTATGATTTCCTCTTAGACAATCTACTTCATTTTTACCATATAGCATCTCTTTTGAAACTCTTCTGTAGGATAATTCAAATTAAAAGGAATGATCCCTTGCCCAGTATTAGATAGACAACACAAAAGGTAACAAATGGAGTTCTTTGAGTTTTCTTGACTCATAACAAATTGTCTAGATATTACATTTTCCCATAATGCTATTTAACATGTTTTTAAATTTCTAGTTTGTGGTTTTTTTTGAATGTGAACACATATTCTTGTGCATGTATGTATGTGTGTGTGTGTATATATATATATATATATATATATATGGTTTTAATGGTTATTTTTTGTCTTCTTTTCCTGTTGTTTCTTTCATCCTATTCTGATTTGTTTGCTGTATTCTGTGTAATTTTATTTTGTTATTTTTTGTATGGATATTAGTTCTCTAATAAAAGAGAGTAAGAAAAACGTTGGGATTTGAGTGAATGAGGAGGCGGGAATGTGTTGGAAGAGTGAAAACCAGAATCAGAATATATCCAAAAAATGATCTATTTTTTCAAACCAAATAATTGGAATTAAAAACTGGAAAACAGATTCAAATCATTGTCAACAGAGCAGTTCTCAAATGGCTGAGAAACACTTAAAGCAGTGTTCAAGATCCTGAAGCATTAGGGAAATGCAAATCAAAACAAATTTAAGATTCTATCTTACACCTGTCAAAATGGATAATATAAGAAATTCAAGTGACAGCTCATTCTGGTAAAGATGTGAATCAGGGGTACATCTCTCCATGCTGATGGGAGTACAAACTAGTACAGCTTCTTTGTTAATTAATATGACAGTTCCTCAGAGAATTGGGAATTGATATACCTGAAGACACAGGGATATGAACAAAGAACGTTCCAACCTACCACAAGGACACTTCTCAACTATCTGCATAACAGCTTTATTTATATTTCGGAAGTTTTAGAAAACTTATAAATGCCCCTTACCTAAAGGATAAAGAACACATTGTACATTAACACATTGAAGTATTGCTCAGCTCTTTAAAACAATGACAATGTGAAATTTACTGGCAAACAGAATTAACTAGAAAAGATCACCTTGAATTAGGTAGCCCAGACCGAAAAAGACAAAAATGGTATGTCCTCCCATATAAGTATATGTTAGCTATAAAGTACAGGTTAATCATGCTACAATCAACAGACACAAAAAAGCTAAGTAACAAGGAGAGCTTAAAGGAGTTCCATGGATCTCCCTAGGAAGAGAAAATGAAATAGATTTCGTAGATGTTCTGAGAGAGTGGAGTGAGCCGTCTTCTATAATCATACAGGGCACTCAGCAGGGGTACAGCAACATACACCCCACCATAATAACACTTTCAACCTAGAATTTGTCCTCCATACATACAATATATGCTTGAGTAATGGTAGTACAGAAATTATGGAAGTGGTCAACCAGTGATTTCTGAAATCATTTCTACCATACAGATCTTAAAATATCCCAATTTAAGATGTAGGGAATTTCTAATATCAAGTCAAAGGTTAGGAAAGTAATAACATATCTAAAAATGTCAAAATATTACATTTTATTCATCACTTCCTTCTTTAGGTTTGTACTTCATGACCTTTACCTCAAAGAACCTGGTAGCATTTATTTTTCTTAAAGCATAATATTATAAAATGTGGTGAGTATATCTTCAAAGTTAACCTTATTTATTAGTTTCAATGGGAAACATAACATCTCCTAAGGATATAAAGAATTTTTATAATCATGAAGCTTTAATACAAATGTGTTTAGCTTGCCCTGGGCAAGTGTTTGCTTCAGTTTTGTTCTACTTCAGTTTATTAAATTACACTGGAATGTGGGTAATAGAAAGATCCAGCATGTGGCCTGCACACATATCTCCAATTATGCCTCTGTTTAATCTGTGCATAACCATCGTGAACTGATAAATGAGGCATTCTGAGAACGAGTGGTAGAGGAGCTAAACTTCAAATCTTTTCTTACACTAAAAGATAATTTATGCTTCACCTAGGGAAGTATTCATTTGTGCTTTTTTTTTTCTTATTTTAATGAAATGTATAAACAAATGTAAATCTGAAACAAATTATGATAACTGGGGATTTTATGGGCCACCAGATTATATATATATATATATATATATATATATATATATATATATATATATATATATATATATACATATATATATACATATATTATTTTTAGTAATAATAATATTCATTTACATCTCAATTGATATGTCAGTTCTTGGTTAGGTGTCCAAAAACAACCCATGCCACATTCACCCTCTTCCCCCTCCCCTTTGACACAATGACACATTTTCCTATCCCCACTGCTCCAACAACCCCCACTCTGGGGCATCAAACTTCCATGAGACCAAAGGCCTCTCTTTCCATTGCTGTCAGGCAAGACCATCCTCTGCTACCTATGTATTAGAGCCATAGATTGCTCCCTGTGCACTTCTCAGTTGGTGGTCCAGACTCTTGGGAAAACTGGACATTTTTAAAAAGCAAATACCAGGAGATTTTTAAGGCCATGGTTAATACAATGCAAATATGAAGAAACTTATATTTTCAAGCTGAGGAAATACCTTTTATTACCTGAAAAATTAAACTCATACAAGGGATACTTTCTATCACACATATCATTCATGAGATTTTTTTTGAAATGTCTATTTACCAGTATGTGCATCACTTTTATTAAGCTTTAAACAGTACTTAAATAATAAATATAACACTTAACAAGGTTTTTAAATTTTTAGTACAGTTTTCAGCCTTGGCAATTAGAAGTAATCTACTGCTACAAACTAATACTTTAAGTATTGTATATTTGTTAGAATTCACCATAAGCAAGAACTAGACATTTTAGGTGGAAGCTCAAACTTCTAAGGCCAATCAATATAACATCAATCCAGTTCTGCATTTGGAGCCTAAATCTCATTGTAGTGGTGCGGAATTAATCAATCTCTTCTTGCCTCAGTCTACCTAGTATGGGAAGAAAGGTAGAAAACACCAGGGATAAGATATGATTTTTGTTGGATTGTTGTTGGACTTTCTTTTTGCATTTACTGAAAAAATTATTGAGATTTCAATTTAAATGAATTTTCCTCTTCCATTGTCTCCCTCCCAACGTTTACAATTATACCTTCCTGCTCTCTTATTTTCCTTTCTTTTTAACGTTTCCATTTATTTATTTTTTTCCTCTCCTAGCCCTGTCTCCAAGAGGATGCCCTCATCCCCCACCTCACCCTGCCAGGTATCCTCACTCCCTAGAAAATCAAGTCTCTTGAGGGTTAGGTGCATCTTTTCTGACTAAGTCCAGACTTGGCAGTCCTCTGCTATATATGTGTTGGGGGATCTCAAATCAGCTGGTGTGTGCTGCCTATTTGGTAGTCCAGTGTCTGAGAGATCTTGGCAGTCTAGGTTAATTGAGATTGCTGGTCCTCTTACAAGGTCACCTTCCTCCTCAGGTTTTTCCTAATTCAACCACAGGGCTCAGCAGTTTCTGTCAAGTGTGTGTATGAAAATATCAGCATCTGGCTCTTTTCAGCTGCTTGTTGAGTCTTTCAGAAAGTAGCCATGATAGGTCCCTTTTTGTGAGCATTCCATAGCTTCAACATGGTGTTAGGTATTGAGTAAATACACCAAGAATTAGAAGAGCTGACTAAGGGGAATCCTCCTCTTGTAATAATTTGTGGTCTCTTTCTTTAATAATTATTCATACATGTATTTCTATACAGATATATATTCCAAAGTATAACATGTTGAGAGTATAAGTAGAGTTAAGTTAATAATACATGATGAAGTTACTTAGGAATTAAGACAGATCTCTTTCTTGTTTGTTTAATCTGCCTTTAAGGGAGCAATGTAACAACCAACCTTACATAGATTTCCCACATAATCAACTTTCATGTAAGTTTTCATTGTTTGGCACTGGGCAAACTATTGGTTTGTTTTTCTCCTGGGAAAAAGAGAGCAAAAGTTCCATCTCTCTTGCTGCCAACTCTCTTCAGTTGCTTGTACTTCTCTGGGTAGTGTTGTGGCCCCATGGTCTTCCCTCATGGTCTTTTCCAAGTTCATTAGTGTCAGGTTTACTGTATTCACATGTGGACATACATAATGATGAGATTTTACATGCATATCTTCGGATGCTACCAAGATATCTTTGGTTTTTTGTTTTCTTTATTTTTGAGAAGATCTCAAGTATTCCAGGCAGGCCTGAATATGTTCCACAAACAAGGAAACCATTTAAATTCTGCTTCTATTCCCTTTAACTTCTGTGATATTATAGATGCTCCGACCCATGGTTCATTTACTTAGGATTAGAATTAAATCCAGAATTTCATTCATAATAGGCAACAACTTTGCTAGTTGGATCTGTGTCACAGCTTAGACAATCTTATTTTAGAACTAAGTATTTAACTAAGGATAAATGGAAATTTTTCCTGTTCATTCCAAGACCAAATGGTCAGCTGTTGTCTGATGTTTATGGTGAGTCCCTGTCTATCAAAACTTAGCACCTTGGTTGTTTTGTGAATATATTGTGTTTGGTGTCCCGCGCAACCGTCTCGCCTGCAAGAACGACGCGGCACACGAAATAGAATCCTTCTGAGGTAAACTTTATTATCCTCAAGAACCAGCACTTGTTACACGTGATGAAAAAGACGGAGAAAACCAAGAAATCCAAGAAGATGAACAGGACTAACAAGACAAACAAGATCCACGAGACGAATGAAACCAACGAGAGAGAGGCAGAACTAATTAGCCCGTCCCCTTATAAAGAGATCAGTTCTTGCCTTGGACGCGGAGCCCCCTGATTGGTTGAAACTCATCAGGCCCTATGACGCCACGGAAGAGGCAGAGCTCAAGAAGTGGAAAGTTACCCAGCACGTGCGCACATGGCTTGTTTACTGCTAACTCCAGCCGGATGTCGGCGCCATCTTGTAATGGAGAATGTGCAGGCGGTGCCCCACAGTTTGTATGCAGGTACATTTTTTTTTCAGGATAATTTCTCCTTAGATAAGCAAATGAATTCATTCCACCAAATCTTTGATATGTTGTTTTTCAATTCTTGTATGAAGCAGTTTTTAATAATGGTTTTTATCAACTAAAAATGCTGGACACATTCAGAAAACATAACTGGAAAGAAATAAGAAGCAATCAGTCCAGCAGTTTAATCTCTGGGTCATATTGGCAGAAGTCTTTCCAAATGAGTCATGTCAAACAATTGGAAAAGTGATAAAGAACTTCCTTGGCAGGTAACCATTTGGGATTAACTCTGAAACACCAGAGTGATTATTTGAACCAAAAATCTCTGTAAGGGTAATGGAATATCTAGAAAACCTCCCACACCCAGTCTTAACAGAAGATTTCTTTACTTCTACCATACCACAAAACAGAGCCAATTGTTGCATCTCCCTGTAGAATACTACATTGCGAATTCACTTTTCTATTTGCTTATGAGTCACAAGAAGATTGATAGTCATGAATAAATAAGCTTCCTTATGTAGTAATGTCAGTCAATATCAGTGTCTTTTATTTATTCATTATTCAAAATCAGTTTTCTCTGTCTGCTATGCTCACGTATTTTTGGGCACTCAATTACAAGATTCACTAGCATTAGTTTGGCCATTATTCAGTTCAAGGAACAAATAAAGAACCAATATTTGGAAGTTCTCCTCACCTTTTTTTATATAAAAAGGGATAATAAAAATAGTAACTATTCCAATTTCATGGGTCAATTGTTATTTGAATATCCAAAAAAATTATTGAAATATCCTATAGTGCTATGAAAAATTTAATCTTGGTAAGTTTTTAGTGAACTTTACCTCTGTTTTCTAGTTTTGGGACAATTTTTGTTTTATCAAGTAGCTGTAACTTTTGACATACTCAGTATGAAAATACAAAAAAAGAAGACTTAAACATGATCAACAACTGATGATATATCATTGCCATATTTGGAATTTCCTTAATTGTAATAGTATCACAAGATTTAATAAGAGTTAGTTTGACATGGGAGAGCAAGATGTTCATGGTAATGTTGATTAACTATTTAAATTAAATATTTTTGCCTATGGTTTTTATATTTAGCTTCCTTTCTCATTTATTGTTCTTTAAATGTTAATAAGTAAAGTAATTAAAAAAATGAGTTCATAATTGTTATTAAGTATGTTAGTTATTATTATAAGAGAAAGAGCTTTTTTTATTTAGACAAACAAGCAGAAGACCCTTGGAACTTTAAACTGGCATCAACTGTATTATGTATCAACATGTGTACATATTTCAATTCCCCAAACTCTATAAAATGAAAGTCACAATCCAATGCTTGGTATTGCTTTCAGTTAGCATCAAGAATCAGAATCTAGTTTCATAACTGGATATATTTCAAGTCTATGGGCTGCCTTTCTAATTTCTTAGGCCCTTGTTGAACTTTCCTGTCTGGAATCATATTATTTGCTGTTATTTTAAATTCCAGATTGGATTTCTCTAAAAGTTTTGTATTTTCATATAAAGATGCTTCCAACCTCTGTTTTATGATCTCTATAGTCTACTATGTAATGTCTTAGTCACTTATTTCTCTAAGTTTGACTTCTTTTGAACTCTCTAAAAGAGGACATAGAAACCTGTAATCATTGAAAAAAATTGCCATCTGTATGGTAATAAGCAAGGCAGGATCACATGTAATCCAGATGCAGTGTGTTATTGTATGTACCTGCATTTCTAACATAGAAAACACTTTTTAATTTTAATTTTAAAATTTTTCTAAGAACTTTATATTCTATATTAAAGTTAAATATTTTGCATATTATTTTTATATTTAGCTTCCTTTATCATTTATTGTTCTTTAAACTCAGTACCTTAAATTAAAGACAAAAAGAATCATCAGCCTAGAGCTAATATTAACAGTTTCTAAAGATGATATTGTGCTTAGGAATTTTATTATATACAGATTTATATAATAGGAAGTTGCTTGTGTGCGGATGGACTTTTGGCAAGAGAGTCTGAATCATGTGGACTCTGCCCCTATACATGGATTAATCTATTGAATAGCTCAAAGATGAACAGGATTTGGGAAGTGGTAGAACATTATATATTTGGGCATGTTGGAAGAGCACGAGTCCTAATCTGAGAAATTGAGGACCTAGTTGAAGGAAGTTCATGTTCTGGAGACCTATATTGTGCACTTATTCATTCTGACATTGACTTTAGTTGCTGATAAGGAGAGGGGCCTCTGTCATACGTTCTGTCTTTCATGCTGTTCTTCAGAGAAATGTGCCAAGAGTGAAACCTAATATCTAGTACTTCTGCAACAATGAACTAAATGAACTTTCAGCTTTTTGTTTGGTCTTTGTTGTATTCAAGATATAGTTGTAGAAAACTCACTAACTAAACTTAAAGCCTTCTCTGATGGCTAACTCCCAAGCCCAACTTGATAGATTTAGATTCACCTGGGGAAACAGTTCTTGGCATGAGTGAGGGGGAGTGATTTACAGTAGGTTAAAGGAGGAACGAAGACCCACCGATTATAGGTGGCACTGTGATTTGTCTTGTAGCCTGGAAACCATATAAAGAGAAAAATTGATTGATAAGCATTTAACTTTGCTGCTCTTCAGCATATGATACTGACTTGGCTTCCCACAAAGAGAGTTCAATGAGCTTTGAGCTAGGAATCAAACTGAACATTTTCTCCCTTGATTTTTGTTGTTGTGTGTTTCATGCCAGCAATGGGAAAAAAGATAAAACTATTGTACAGGGAAATATTTCAATGTATGCTAAAAAGCCTTTAGAAAATATAACAGAACTGAATAATTTCCTAATTCGTCCTGATATTACTTTTTCTTACATTATAGAGCCTATTATCTAATGCTAGTCAAGGCAAAAATGATCTGGCACCTGTGCTTAGGTAGTAAAAAGGGAACTAAGTATGTTCTATGTGCATATATTTCAAGGGTCATCTAAAATAATAAGAAGTTCACATTTATTTTGGAAGTCATAGAAATTAAAAAGAATTAGATGATGACATTACACCCATCAACACTTCGTGATTTTCAATTTCTGTTATTTTGCTGCATAGTTTGTTTTTCGTGGCAGAACTTTTGATAATCATAGGATGAGGAGAAAATATCTGGAAATCCAGTGTTTAATCAGAGCATTACTTGTGATGCCATCCTATCACATGTTGGATAGAAACTAAGTAACTATTTTCTTTCTCTATGAGGCATTATTGATAAAGATCATTCATACTATAAAGTTGAATTTTCTTTTAGCAACATGACATTTAATATAAAAGCTATAATCTTTGTTGTAATTGATTATAAGAGCAATTTAATTTCAGTTATTTTGTAACTAAAAACTAAAATGTGTATAATTATCCCACTATAATTATTACCAATTATCACTTTTCGGATAACTAGAAATGATAAGACTCTTATAACTATTCAAATAAATATATTAGTATGCTAGTACTGAATTATCATTTATACAATTATCATGAAACAAATTTCTAAGTCTAAATTAGAAAGATATTTTTAAATAGTAAAAGATTCAAAATCCTTGTATTCATTCTTCTCCTTTATTCTACAAGGAACATTTTATAAATATTACATTACCCCAGAGAAAATAATAATGTTCCTGAATTAGGAAAATTAATGATGATTTTAGAAATTAGATCATCCTTGTTTAGCTTCTTAGAGTTTGTAGATGTATGAACCTCACTCAGGAAGGGGAATGAAATAGTCACACGAGGCAAATGGTGGGCAATAACTTGATGGGTGAGAAGGTGGGGAGGGCAACAGGAAAACTCAGGATCAAGTATGGATAGAATCCTGAAAGAGGGCAATGAGAATGGATGCAAATCTTCAGCTGGTGGGTTTTAGGATGAGGGCAACTCTAGGACCTGCAGTAGAGGAGCCTCCCAGTAGTCCGTGGGGAGACTTGAACTGAGACTCATAGCAGAGAGATAAGGAACAGGAAGAGTCTACCTCTAATATCCAAATGAATTAGGACACCAACATATCCACAACATTTTTTTGACCCTAAATCTGCCCTGTCAACAAAAAGTGCAGGGACAAATGTGGAGCAGAAACTGAGGGAATGGCCAACCAATAACTGACCCAAACGGAGACACATCCCAGGAGCGAACACTAATTCCAATTAGCATTAATGATACGTGCAGACAGGAGCTTAGCATAACTGTTTGTTTGTTTGTTTGTTTGTTTTTGTTTTTCTGAGAGACTCTACCCAGCAGCTGACTGAAACAGATGCAGACCCACAACCAAATCTTGGACGGAGCTCAAGGACTCTTAATGGAAGATTTAGAGGAAGGATTGAGAACCCAGGAAAGGATTGAAACTCCACATGAAGAGCAACAGAGTCACCTAATCTGGACACTTGGGGCTGTCAGAACTGATCCACCATTCAAAGAGCACACAGTGTCTGCACCTACTATCTCCGCACATAAGGAGCAGACATTCTGCTCGGTATTCCCGTCGATCCCACAACTACTGGAGCTGGGGCAAACCCTGAAACTGTTGCTTGTGTGTAAATTAAGTTATAGCTGGGCTGACTTGTCTGGCCTCAGTGAGAAAAGATGTGTCAGGGTAGAGGGTTACCCAGGTATCCTCCAAACTCTCCGAGAAGAAATGTAAGGGAGATGGGGAGAGGGATTGTGTGAGGTGGGGACCAGAAGCATGAAGTCAGCGATAGGAAGAAAAATTGATAGATTGAGTAAATGGGAAGAAAAGAAATTGAATACTTCCCTATATGTATCCTGTATTATTCTTTTAGTTTTTGAGGTTGATGACAAAAATTTGTTCATGTTTCCAATCTTAAGGGAATCTTTTATTACACAAACTTAATTTCACTGATTATTATTATGGGTCTGCATGTATATGTTTGAGAAGGTGTGTTTGTCTATCTTTCTGTATCTGTGATGTATGTTAGTGGAGGCCTTGGACGGTTTACACCAGAAGCATGTGATGTCTTGGAATAGTTTTGTGGTTTTGTGTCTCTGCTTTCAGTTTACATTGGTTGCAGGGAATGGATTAATGTCATTAGGCCTCTGCTGTGAGTACCCTGAACCTCTGGGTTATCTTACCAGCCTCTTATAAGAGTTTTCACACAAAATGCTTGAGAAAATGCATTCCTATTTTCTGTGTTAGTTGTAAGATATGATAAAATATTCAAAGTAATGGACTAGGAAGTAAGAATTAAAATTAAAAGTCCAAAAAAATAAGAAATATAATAAGACATGTGCATTGCTTCTTCAACAATGTAGCAATGAAAAATCATCTTTCAAAATATTTTAAACTGTATACAGACAGGAAAATGTCATTTGTAAATTTCAAATTTACTTGGGGCTAAGTAATTGATTTAAACATATAAATCCAAAAGTGGTGAATTACACATCACCGTTATTTTTCTAACTTACTGTTCAGTAAAGGATTTTACTTGGATAATTTAGTAATATTACACAAGCAGATGAATTTCTCCAAAACTGTTTGCTTCGGATACTTGGGGTTTGCCAGTTAATAAAAGTTGTGATGGCCAGACTGCAGTATTATATTACTTAAAAGCTTCTTTATCCTCTCCTCTAGAACAGCTTTATAAGGGCAAACTTAGCTTTTTCTTAGAATCTTGATTGTCAAGGGGAGGTGAGTTAATTTAGGTCATATGCAAAGGAGCAGTTACTTGGTATGAGCTTATGAAACATTTAATGGATTCCAGACATGGATTCAGGTTATAGATGCAAAAGAAGTGAGATTGAGAAGAAGGAGAATTAAAGTGGACTGCGAGATGATTTAACCTGCCTTTGGGGGCAAGGTGGCCCGATTTCAGACAAGTTATTTCAATATGGAGTACAAGATGTTCCTTTGATATCTGTGCTTCATAACACTTCATAAACTTGAAAACCTAATGTGTATTATTATAGGAGTGAAGATAGTGTTAATGATAATCTCATCAAAGAGTCTTAAGCCTCTGAAACTTTTGTTGCACTTAAGTGCATGTAGAAATACAAAGAATCAAGTTTAATCAAATAAAACCTATGTTTCACAATATATTGTTCATTTGTGCCAATATATTTTTCGTTTTCATGACTTTTTGTCAAACCCATGAATTTCATAAGTCCAATAAATTTAACACATTTTTTAATAGAATTATGTCATGGCAATTTGTGTCTGAACTTAGAAGTTTAGATATCTTACAGCCAAAAGTTGGAATATAGTAACATTTGTTTAGACTGTCAGGAATGGAAGATTTTATTATGCAAATGATGACAAATTGATCCAGATAGCTGACAGCAGAGGGAAGATAATGAAAGATTTGAGTACAACCTTGAAGTAGAAAAAAATAAGCCCATGAGATCAGGTTGCTGGCCCCTGTGGTTTGCAGCAATAAATTTCTATTCCAGGTCTTGATAAGTTCTTATAACTGTTCCAGAGTTATGAAACCACAAATAGTCATTAAGAAAACAGGAACACTTCTGTAAGAAAAAGTGGAAAGTATATTTGTGTTAAAATATTTGTTAAGGTGAAGATATTTGAGGTGCATATGATCATGTCTTTCCTTTAAATAGAAATGTGGCAAGGCTGACAACTTAACCAGAGTCCTCCAACAAGTTTGTCCAAATGAATAGAAATAGCCATAAGTTTTCCCTGCCCTTTACTTTGTCATAATATTATGAATAATGGCAGTGACATATTTATGACACACACAGATGTGATGTGCGTGTGTGTGGGTGTGTGTCATATATTACAAGTTTGAAAATGTAAGAGATAGGAAGATAATGCATTTTTGTATCTATTTTATCATCTGGTATTAATATTGAAAGTATAAAGTATTACAGAATCATCTTTTCTAATATCACATATTCTAAAGGGTTATAGATACATCTTTAAAATATTACTAACACTAACAATATCAACACTGTTTATATTTAGCCTTGTAATTCATCGAAAAGCCAATACTGAAAAATGTAAATTTTAAAGGAAAAATAAACCCATTGACTTAATAAATTTATAGAATAAACACTTGTTAAATTGACTCCAAATTATCAGTTTGAAAGTAAGTGGGAAGTAAGTAAAATTGAAAGGAAGTTAAATTATAACCGGAAGAGAAGAAATAGTACAGAGAAAGGGGAGGGAATGGAAGATGAACTCTCAAGAGGGTAAACATCACATCTGCTAAAGGCAAATACAAGTATACACAGAAATGCAGACTCTTCATTCTAGTGAATCAACAAACCACACTATAGTGGAGATGCCTTTACCATGGCAACAACTGGAAAAAAAGTAAACGTTTAGTTTACTTCCCCCAGTTATTACTGGAGAAATTTAAATGAGTCAAACCAGATTTTATATGTTAAGAAATACATTGAATTAGGAAAGTAGAGTGAGCTATCTTTTTTTAAATAGTGACAGTGACTAAAAATTCTACATCTAGAAAGGTGAATGCCTCTAGGAAGAAATGTATTTCTTTCCTTTTCTTTTTCTTTCTTTATTATTTTGGTCCAAAATTGATAAACAAAACCACTTATGATACATAGACATTGTAGAGAATTAGAGGTTAGTGTTATTGTAGTGGTAGACAAGTGTCAGTGATATTATGTTAATTTTTACATATTGAATACATTCTGGAACATGGGCAGCCACCCATTTCAGAAATAGAACTTGATATACATGACCTCATCTCAGTTGCAATGAATCTCAAGAGAAAGTTTACTTGTGCATTACTGGGCTGATCTGCCACTGTCACAAGATCATTATGGTGATCTAAAGGTAGAAATTTTAAGCAACTGTGATTTATTAGGTTCTCGTTTTCTATGAAATAAGATGTGAAGACTGAAAGTACTGTGAAGCAACATCATACAGAGGGAAAGTTCATACAAAGGGAACTTTTGAAATCTCTATGTGTAAGAAGCAGAAAGTGCTATCTGTGCACACATTTAAAGACTATTGGGAACGGCGAAAGGGTCTGAAATAACGGTGCCACTGAAATGCAAGACTAAAGTTCTGTCTACATCCATTTTTAACAACTGACAAACAGTTCAAAAAGCAAAATTGAACTGATTGACAAATACAAGACCCGAACATAATAAAATGTTACTAAAAATATCAGCAAGAATATTGTGTGACAGTGGCAGATCATCAACTATTATGTGGATAGGGAGATCAATATATTATTTAAAGAGACAGGTTGTTCTAAAGAGCAAAGAGAGATTTGATTCATGTGGCCAACAGAAACAGGGATAAATAAAATACTTCTGTGATCCAAGTCCACATTTGTAATCCTGGCAATAGCTTAACTTAAAATAGAAGAAAGATTGGGGCAAAAGGGAAACAATTTATATCCTTAAGCAGTTCTGGTCTAGATTGTATCACTTAGATCTCTGAAGCAATTATAACTATGTAAAGTTGTCCTTGATACTGTCATCTCTTTAAACATCATCTATGGTTCTCAGGAGATGACTGGTTCTGCCTTTGAGTACAGCATCACCATTATGGATAACTGCCCTCATCTAGAAAGAGGTTTTCTGTCCTGATGGGTTGTTTATGTTGATGCCTGAATCCACGGTGACTGGGTTTTATGACATAGACTTATCTCTGTGCTGTCAGCATAGAAGAAGAATACAATAGATTAGACTGCTGTGCCCTGTGTGATTAATGTGACTCTGTGCAGAGGTGAGCAGGTGGCATAAAGCAAAGAAGGAAGAGGCAAAAATACAGAGGTTTATCCTGTTTTGCTACTTTGTGGGTCCAGGTAAGAAATCAATGAAGTTTTAGCAGAAACAACTTTTTTTAAAAATCCAAGATTAAAAAAAAAAAACAAAAACAAAAAACAAGCAAACAAAAACTGAGAATAATGTACTTTGAAAACAATGCTTTGCTCTGTGATTTTTGACTCTTAATGTGATTCATGTCCATTTTCACTCTAGAACTTCAGACGAATGCCTTTGAATTTGCTCATTCTCTATTAGCCAGTATTCTTTTTGTACCCTTCAAGTTTTGCATGCTATCATATTTTCAGCATTATTATATACTGATAAATCACCCAATGCAAGGTTCTTCTATGCTCTTTGTGCTTTCTTTTATTCAAGTTACATACTTCTGGCATCATATAAAAATACATTTCTACTAAACAATTCCTTGTTTTGATATATTGATGCAGAATGATTATTATTCTTTGAGGAGATATATTTTCTGTGCACTCCTGGATAAGAGGAGTGTCTTTGTAGAATACTAATTCATTTTTCCATGAAAAGATTTTTAATCAGTTACAGGAAGTTTACTGAACTAAACAGAGCACTTAATATTTCATAGTTCTCTGAGATCCTTTGTCAACTTACCTAAGAGCTATCATTTTATTTGAGACACTTTTCACATTTCCTCTCTTCATTTGTAGTGGTAAGATCCTGGGTCAGTGAGATGGCACAGCAGGTAAGGACTCTTGCCACCAATCATGACAGCTTGAAGTGGATACTTGAACCAACCAAAGAAATGAAAAGATATATATGACTCACACTAGCTACAACCTGACATCCACAGGTGAGTTGTACCAGATGAGTAGTCCCCATCAACATCAATGAAATAAGTTTTTTATTAATTAATTTATTTATTCACTTACTATCCCAATTGTACCCCCTTTCTTCTCAATCCTTGCAAATTCTGCCCATATTGCCTATTCCCCTTGTCCTCAAAGAAGGTGAAGCCTCCTTGAGAACTATGATGTTCTACACAATAAATATCAGGAGAGCCTTGCACATTCTTGCCCCCCTAAGCCACACCAGAGAGTCTTTCTAGGGAAAGGGGATCCAAAGACAGGGAAGAGAGTCTAAGACAGCCCCTACTTCAATAGTTAGAGGACCCACATCAAGACTAACCTGCAATCTGCTACAAATGTGTAGGGGCCTAGGTTTAGTCCCTGTGTGCTCTTTGGTTGGTGGTTCAGTTTCTGTGACCCTTCATGGGATTACAGAAGTATCTGTAGGTCTTCTTGTAGTGTCCTTGACCCCTCTTACCCCAAACAATTCCACAAGATTCTCTAAACTTGGCTTGGTGATTGGCTGTGAGTCTCTGTGTTCATCTGCTGTTGGATGAAGCCTTTCAGAATACAGTTATGCTAAGCTCCTGTCTGCAACATTAGCAGCAGCATATCCTTACTAATGTCAGAGGTTGGCTCTCTTTCCCATGTGATGGAGTCTCAAATTAGGCCAGTCATTGTTTGGCAGTTTCCCTAATCTCTGGTCCATATTTATCCTTGTAATTCTTATATGCCAAAGCCAACTGGGTTGCCGGGTTGTGGGTAGGTTGATTTCTCCCTCCCTTCACTGAAATTCCTGCCTGACTATAGGAGGTGATGGCCTCAGTCTCCATATTCTTGGCTGTTAGAAGTCTCAGCAAGGGTCACCCCCTCACAGACTCCTGGGGATCTTCTGGTCTCAGGTCTCCTTCTAGTGCCAGTGATGTTCCCTGGCAATGGCTGTTCTTTATCCCCCCTTCAGAATGGCTAAGATAAAACCCTCAAGTGACAGCACATGTTGGTGAGTATGAGCACCATGAGGAACTTGCTGGTGGAAGTGAAAACTTGTATAGCTCCAATAGAAGGTAATTTGGTGGCTTTTCATAAATTTGAGAATCAGTTCTACCCGAAGACCCAGACATATAACTCCCTGGCATATATTAAGAATCCTCCCCACTATACTGAAAAGTCATTTGCTCAACTGTGTTCACGGAATCATTATTCTTAATAGCTAGAAACCGAAAACAATATAAAGGTCCCCTGACTGAAGAATGGATAAAGAACAGGTGGTACATCTATATAGTGGCATACAATTCAGCTATTAAAAGCAAAAACATCAAGAAATTTGCAAGCAAATGGATGGGACTAAGAAAATACCATCCTGAGTGAGGTAACCCAGGCAAAGGAAAACAAGCATTGTATGTACTCATTTATAGGTGGGCATTAGCTATAAAATACCAGATATCTGTGCTACAATCTACAAATGCAAAGAAACTAACAAGTATGGCCCAAGGGAGGATGACTGAATCTCCCTAAGAGCAGAAATAAATTAGACATTAGATGTGGGAGAGGGGCTTAGGAAATAACCAGGGATGGGGATCAACTGTAGATTGTAAGAGATGAGAGAGGGCTAGCAGAAAGAATGAATAAACGTTTTTCTTTTAATGGAAGTAAAGCTTCAACCTCTATAATGAAAGAGATCTCATTAATCTTAGTTTCTAGTCTCATATTAATAACATAGGGGAAGAACTCTGTAAGAACTTGAAATTTTATTTACAATCAAACTTTTCTGATATTCTGGATTTCTGTTATGCCCAGGACCTTACTGATAGCCTAAAATTTCAACATATGGCATATTCATTCATAGGAAGCCAGAAGGGTTTTTAATTGCTTCTTAAATTGCCATGCTTAAAGTACATGCTCTAAGCATTGTTCAAAAATATCTTTGGGCAATATATGACAAAAACTCACTATTGAGGCAATACGAAAAAAAAAAGTGTTGCAAGTAATTGAAAGGACAGACGAAGGTCTTATAGATTTGAGTAAATACACTGAAATTTGTTGTATTCGTATTGTCCAAAAATAAGACTCTATTGGCTTCTCTGTTGGCACAACAACAAGAACAAGAACAAAATGGTAGTAGGAATAACAATAACATGAGCACTATGTCACCACTGGGCACTCTACCGAGGAGGTTATGCCCTATCATTGCTGTCACAGACCTGAAACGATAATATAAACTGAAATAGGTTTAAGGTTTGGTGAGATGCTTCTGAAATACTAGGTATCAACACTGAAATTGATTTTAAGTGGTTGACTTACAAATCACTGCTGAAGATTTGAAAAATAATACAGACACATAAATAAATGACATCTTAATTTCTCATGAATTTAGACAGATTAGTTTCATTTATTTTCTTAGATTTAAACACAGTGTACTTATAAATATAAAAATAAGTCTTTTTGATATATTAATTTTCTTCCTGTTTTTTTTTTTCACTCTAGATTTTATTCCTGTCCTGGTTCACCCTCTGACAATTCCACATAACATACCTCCTTCCTGCTACCTTGTCTTCACAAAGTTGTCCCCACCCTACCCACCCTACCACACCTCTAAACTCTCTGGGGCCTCTAGTCTCTTGACAGTTAGGTGATCTTCTCTGACTGAACCAAGGCCCATCAGTCCTCTTCTGTATATGTGTTAAGTTCCTCATATCAGCTGGTGTATGATGCCTGGTTGGTGATCCAGTGTCTGAGAGCTCTCAGGGGTGCAGGTTAATTAAGACTGCTGGACCTCCTACTGAGTTGCCTTCCTCCTCAGCTCTTCCAGCTTTTCCCTAATTCATCCAGAGGGGTCAGCAGCTTCGTCTGTTCATTGGTTGCAATATCTGTGTCTGACCCTTTCAGCTGCTTGTTGGGTCTTTTCCAGGACAGTCATGATAGATATCCTATTTGGTGAGCACTCCATAGCCTCAGCAATGTTGTCCGGTTGAGGACCTCTCCTTGAGCTGGATTCCACTTTGGGCCTGCCCCTCGACCTTTTCTCAAGATCATTTCTATTTCCATCTCTGCAGTTCTTTCAAACATAAGCAATTATGAGTCAGAGTTTTGACTGTGTGATAGGAGGCCCATCCCTCACTTGATGCCCTGTCTTTCTGCTGGAGGTGGGCTCTACAAGTTCCCTCTCCCCACTGTTGGGCATTTCATCTATGTCGGTCCCCACCCCTGCTTTGAGTCTTAAAATGAGTCTCTCACATACCAGGTCTCTGGTACTTTCTAAAAGGTTCTACCAACCTCCCACCTCCAGAGACCCTCAAGGGCTTCAGTCCTTTTCCCCTGACCAAATACCAGATCATGTTCCCCTTTACCCACACGTTATCTCCCATTCCCTTTCCTTCCCAGGTACCTCCATTCCTCTTCTTTGTGGTTGCTTTCTTCTCCCTCCCAAGTGAGATTTAGGTGTTCTCACTTAGGGCCTTCAGTTTATTGACATTTTCAAGTTCTGTGCACAGTATCTTGAGTATTCTGTAGTTTATTTTTCTAATATCCACATAGTAGTGAGGACATTCCATTCATGTTCTTTTGTGCTTTAGTTACCTCACTCAGGATAATTTTCTAGTTCTATCCATTTGCCTGCAAAATTCAGGATTTCCTCATTCTTAATAGCTGAGTGGTATTTCATTGTGTAAATGAACCACATTTTCTGTTTCTCTTCTTCCATTATGGGATATCTGGGTCGTTTCCAGCTTCTGGCTAGTAGAAATAAGACCACTATGAACATAGTAGAACATGTACCCCTGTGGGATTTACACTAAAACTGTAGTCAGATATATTCTAATATATCCCAGCTGTTCTTCTCCTGGTGTGCATTATCAATGTATAGAATTAAAAAGTCTTTATTAGGTCTTTTATTAGTATAAAAGTTGAAAATGAGATTTGTTTTCAATGTCTACTTCAATTTCCCCCAAAATAATAAATTATAAATGTAAGTGAATTACTGGAAATTTAGAAAATGTAATGAAATTAACCATAATATTTGCACTTCTATGTAGTCTTTAGCATTTAATTACTTTCAAAATTACAATCATAGAATCAGCCTTTTGCCATCATAAATATGTACTCCCCAAAACAAATATCTTGAACTCATAAAATCAAGCTATAAAGTTACTTTAATGCAAGTTAAGTAAACCTGTAAATTACTGAATCATCATCCTTATGTTTTTTGCTTTTGCATATGTAGGTGCTCAAGTATGTGTGCACATGCTCATGTGTGTGCATGTATAGGGAGATTAGATCACTGGTGTGTGTTCTCTTCAGTTGTGCACTGAGACAGGTCCTCACACTGAGCTTACAGCTCACCATTTAGGCTAGATGCTCTGACCGGTGAGCATCAGAGATCTACTTATCCCAGTGTCTAAGCCCTCCGACATGAAGTGCTAGCTTCTCAATAGAATGTAGGAATCTGAACCCAGGACCACATGCTTGCACAATTATCATTCTCCCATCTGAGTTATCCTCCAGGCCTCTTAGTAACCTTCTAGCAAATGCCCATGGTATTTGCAATTATTCTTACTTTGTGGGCTACTGTTAGCCAAAGATGCAATATTAAAATCATGTTCGTGGTTTATCATAGATGTGGCAAACTTTATACCTCACTCATAAATCTGTTTGTTTGTCTATTTGTATGTTTGTTTTTGTTTTTCCAGGCAGGAATTTTTTTTATAACAGTCTTGGGTATCCTGAAAGTCACTTTGTAGAAGAGGTTGGCCTAGAAGTCACAGAGATCTGCCTGCCCCTGCCTCCCAAGTACTGCAGTTAAATAAAGAGCTACCATGTCTAGACATACCACCCAGAAAGAGACTAATCTCATCTGTCAATCATCAATCTTAGAAGAAAATTATGATATGCTATTAATAATGTATAAATATAGAGTTACATGACTAGAAAGAAAGATGACAAAAGACTAATATTCCAATAATGGCTAATTGATTCATTTTGAAATATAAATAAGCATGAACACACACACACACACACACACACACACACACACACACACACATGTGTGGGTTTTCATAGCCACTTAAGTATATATATATATGTCATTTTCCAGAGAACACATGACTTTTTACAGAATTATCTGTTTTTCCACTAAAAGTTAGAACACTTTCAGACTCATGAATATTCTCATATTGTACAATAGGAAAATCTAAATGTTCTTGACACTTTTTACCTGTAAAACTATACAGGTTATTTGCATTTAAAACAATAAAACTCTGGACTAAATGTTTATTTGCTCCCTGTATTGTGGCTTTAGCCACAATAAATTCCTTCTCCTTTCTGAGTTATGAAAATTTCTTGCCTTGATTACTTGGCTTTATTTCACCATCTGTTCTATTTGAGCCCTAAACAGGTGCTATATGTTTCTTGTTAGGCAATGTGTCATTTCTCAGTCAGTGTTTCTGTCCACTTCCCAAGGACTATCACTGTCCTCTTAGTCATTGTCACAAAATTAGATTCCATGAGCCTCTACAGTCTTCACACCACTCTTTCAGATCCATCTCAAATAATCGCACGAAAATAGATCTGTGACAGATATTCTACAGAACTAATTAAATCAATTTTGTCAGCAATATAAAATCTAAGCATTCTAAGTATCTGAAATTGGAGAGATATATGCTAGTTTTATAAAATATTATGGTTTCTGATACATGTTATTTAAATTTGTCAAAGAGACAAAATATCAGGGAAAAGTCAGAAAATACTGTACACGAGTGTAAAAAATTAAATGCAAAATCTCAGTGCTCTTTCTTATGAAATGCCATTATTGGCTTAATTTTAAAAAATATGATTTGATAAAAATAGTGATTTTATGGCCATTTGTTTAAATGAGATAGAGAGAACTTGTTTCAATTATCATGTTGCATTTCTCTGCGTTTTCTTCAATTAACAACTAACAATTTTCTCATATAACTTTGCAAATTAAACAACAATTCTAACCAGATCGTTATTAATGGATGGCGCAGACCTTTAGCTATTCCTGAAAGTACTAAAATCTGTTAATCCTCAAGAAGTTGACCAGGCCCGATAACATGAGAACCACAGGATGAACCTACTAATATGTTTCCAAAACTTAATTACATTTTCATTACTTCTCTAAATTTTATATGTATATACATATATACATACACAAATATTTATTTATTTAAGTGCATTTAACATGATATTCATAAATATGGCTACACATGTCCATGGATACGTACATATATTATAATATTATATACTGCCATGTAGGTATAGTAATGTGCTATTCATATGTTTGTTTAAAGATTCATGTGTTCAAATGTAAGCCTCCAAGGTGATGATGCTAAGGGGAAAAATATACCTTTGGGTAGTGATTAGACAAAAGATAAAGAGTACTTTCAACGGAGTCTGGGCCCATATAAAACACTGTAAGTGAAAGTTTTTGCTCTTGCAAAAAAAGTAACATGAAAAAAGAATCCAAAACTAAAAAAGAAAAACCACATAAGCACTGTCTGTTACAATCGTGCCATCAGTGAATCAATCTGTATTTTGAATTAGGGTTTTGTACCTTCCAGGATGCTGAAAAATAAATTTTTGCTTATAAAGCACTCAGTTATAATTTGAAAACTTTGAACTAAATACACATCATATGATTGCATGAATGTGTAAATTGAGTAAAATTAGATTATTTTTTCTAAAAGAAAGAATCTAAAATGATTTTGGTCATAACCAAGCTTGAAATTCATAACATAACATTATAAACTTGTTCTAAGAAATATAAAGACACAAAGTAAAGAGAATCAGTTTTTAACTCTTTAGGTTATAATTTAATTACAATTGTTTAGTTTGCTATTCTGTATCTATATCTTCTTAGATATGCCTCTGACTCTCCTTTAAATTCACAAACTTTTTTTCTAAAGTATGGTACAATGTGTGTGTGTGTGTGTGTGTGTGTGTGTGTGTGTGTGTGTGTTTATTAAACAATTTGTTTTCCATTTTACCCATACACAGTTTTCATCTGTTGTCTATTGTCTAAGGCCTCATAGGTGTCTCCTTGCCCAGGCTGGCATTTCATTTGTAACCACACTTAGCTCTTGTTTAGAGAGTGATCTTGGTGAAAATTTTATGAGTATAACATGTGATATTACTAGAAGACACAATTTTAAAGCAAAGTCCCTGATTTCCTGCCTTTTACAGCCTTTCAGCCCACATGTTCATAATGTTCCCTGAGCCTTTGGTGTGTGAGTATTGTCAAGATGTGTTGTTGAGACTGGGCTCCACAACTTTGTATTTTGATTAGTTGTGGTTTCTGTAGTGATATCTATCTGTTGAAAAGCAAAGCTGTATAAAATGAATTACTTTTTAATATAAATTTAAGTGGTGAAAAAAAATCTGGTGGCTGAAGTTCTGTACCTTATGCTAGTCCCCAATAAGCATACAGAGAAACCAAGATTTATTTCAAGCATTACCTCAGTACCTGGGCAGTTGAATTACTTATGATAGTCACTGATCTGGCAACCTGTCAGCCAAAAACCCATGAAATTTGCATATTATTATTAATCTGTCTCTTTAGGCTTCCAGTGTTTTTTTCTTTTTCTCATTGTGTCTTCACCAACACTCTCTTCTTCAGGACAATCTCAGCCTCCTCCCTCTGATCCACCTCTCTCCTACCCCTGGTGGATTTTCTACCCTATTGTCTTTCCTGTCTACCCACTGGGTGATCATCATTTATGGACAAGGCAGAGAATAAGGGATAAAATTATTTATACAAACTTAAGATAACATATTTTTAATATAAGGATTATAATTTCATATCCAGATAGAAACAATATATGAGAGTAGAGAAATCATAATTGGAATAACAGAAGAATAACCCTTACACTATGAAGAAAATAATATCTAAAGGTTGTCTTTTTGAGGGATAAAGAATATACTTATGTTTGGGTATAAGGAAAAATGTTTATAGTTTGGTATTACTGATTATGGTAATTTAGTAAATTATTAGTTGAAAATTCTCCTGTAGTAACCTTGACTTAAAAGTACTGAGTAGTTACGTATGTTTCTAGCTACAGGCATAGTATTTCTCTTATTTTGACATTTTAAGACTTTTAAAAATTGTTTAATAATGCTGCTTTAAGGAACAATAGACATTTACAAAGAAAACCTTAAAACACTGAAGAAATAAATTGAGGAATATACTAAATGATGGAAAGTCCTCCCATGATGCTTTCTATATGCTCATCCCAGGGAGTGGGACTATAAGAAAGTATAGACTTGTTGAAATAGGTTTATCAGTGTGGGCATAGGATTTAACACCCTCTTCCTAGCTGCCTAGAAGCCAATGTTTCCCTATCAGCCTTGAGATGAAGATGTACAACTCAGCTCCCTCTGCAACATACCTGCCTAAATGCTGCCATACTCCCTCCCATTTTGAGAATAATGGACTGAACATGTAATCCAGCTCCAATTAAATATTGTAAATGTCTGTTTGTGTTTGTGGTTGGGTGGGTGTGTATGTGTGTGTGTATGAAAGCATCTCAACAACAAGCTTTAAATTTTATTTTGTAGAAAATTAAATAATATTATACTGCTGATTAGTCTAAATTATCAAATACTGGGAGCTCAATATTTCAATTGCCATTTTAAGTTTGAAAAGGTAGAAGAGTATTCGAGTGAAGAAAATAAAGATGAGAAAAATGGTAAGTCAACAAATCTACTTTTTCATTTTAATTTGTAAAATGAAGCATATTGTCAAATAGTGGTGTGATTTGCCAAAAAAATCCATGATCCCGAACTTCAATTTTACCACTGAAGACTGTGGGAAAATTGGTTATTCTTAAGTGTACTTTAACATAAATACTAATTCTGAAAAATGAGCTGTGTGCTAGAATATGTAATTAACAGTTGGGTCAAGTGAACACAGCTTAGGAGACCTATTAAAATTTAGAGAAGAAAAAGTTTGACATAAATTACCAAGATCAAATCAGTAGCTGATACAAAAATACAAAAGAAATAATTTATTTAATGATGCTAACCTTGTCTCAAAATTAAATATTTTATGTAAACTATCATGTCACTTTTATTTCTGCAGATGAAAGGAAAATGTGAGAGTCTCACAACAGCTTTAAAAATATATGGCTGGGCATGGAAACAGGGTTTCTATCTAATTATTTCCAAGTTGAGAACTGGAATCTAGCCTCTATAAAATCAAAAATTCTGCAAGATTGGACTCTGAAGGAAATCAATTTGAAGGTTTCTCAAAAATGTAGAATTAGATCTTATCTGAAGACCCAGCAATAGCACTTTTAGGAATATATCCAAATGATGCCACAGCCATGCCACATGGGCACATGTTTCACTTTGTTTATGGGAGTCTTATTTGTGATAGCCTAAAGCTGGAGACAACCCAGATGTTCCATCCATTTGCCTAGGAATTTCATGAATTCATTGTTTCTAATGGCTGAGTAGTACTCCATTGAATATATGTACCACAATTTCTGTATCCATTACTCTGTTGAAGGATATTTAGGTTTTTTCCAGCTTCTGGCTATTATAAATAAGAATGCTATAAACACTGTTGAGCATGTGTCCTCATTAGATGTTGGAGCTTTTCTTGGATATATGCCCAGGAAAGGTATAGCTATGTCCTCAGGTAGTACTTTGTCCACTTTTCTGAGCGACCACCAGACTGATTTCCAGAACATAGAGCCTTAATTTATCTTCAATGTAAACTATATGTTTGATAAATAAAGACTACAGGAAAATATAAGAACTACCCAGACTATTATTATTATATTCAAAATAATTCTAATTCCTTGTAATGATTGAATTTTCATAATGTGAATATTATTTTTAGAAATTCATGGTGACAAATCTAAATGATATATTACTGTGCTATTATTGTATAATTGAGTAAATCAATAAGAAATATAAATGACACATAAAGTAAAGTGTCAGGAGCCATCTAAGAGGTGGTAAATGCTAGCAGATAATCTTGCTGAGATATTTTCTCCTCAGACTGTTAATAATAATGAACGAGCCTTTGCTGGCAAGCCCCAAGAGAAGATATTTGAGGATTGATTCCCCCTATTAATATGCTTTTCCTGTAAAACATTAATCAATATATAATCACTGGGCATTAGTCTATCTTATTCATCCAATTTTCTGCAGATCAACAAAGATGTACTTTCTTGTAGTTATGCTCTATAGACAAATAGATTATTCTATTCAAAATCCAACATATAACAGGGACATATGCTCCATCATGTTCATAGCAGCCATATGTATAATAGCCAGAAACTGGAAAGAACACAGATGTCTTCCAACAGGGGAATTGATACAGAAATTGTTGTATATATACACAATGGAGTACTACTCAGCTATCAAAAACAATGACTTCATCAAATTCTAGGCAAATGGATGGAACTTGAAGCTATTGTCCTGAGTGAGATAACCCAGTTACAAAAGAATACTCATGGTATGTACTCACTTATAAGTGGATACTAGCCTCCAAAAGCTCTGAATACCCAAGAAACCATCCACAGAACTTATGAAGCTCAAAGAGAAGGAAGGCTAGAAAGTAGATGCCTCAATCTTAGAAGGAATAGCAAAACTTTCATGGGGGGAAATAAAGGGACAAATAGAGGAGCAGCAAATGGAGAAAAGATCATCCAGCGACTGCCTCACCTGGGCGTACCACCTCATATGCACCCAATAAACCCAAGAACTATTGCTGATGCCAAGTAGTGTGAACTGGCAAGATTCTGATATGGAAGCCTCCTCAGAGGCTCTGCCAGAGTCATACTGATACAGAGGAGGATGCTTGCAGCTAAGTTTCAGACTGAACATTGGGACCACAATGAAGGAGCTTGAGAAAGAACTGAAGGAGTTTAAAGGGTCTGCAACCTTATGGGAAGAACAAAATTATCAACTAATCAAACCCACCACATCTCCCTGGGACTAAAACACCAACCAATGAGCTCACATGGAAAGTCCGAGGTACATATGCAGCAGAGGACATCGATGGGAGGAGAGGCCTTTGGTCTAGTGAGGGCTTGTGTTTCCAGTGTAGGGGAACGCCAAGGTGCTGAGGTAGGAGAGGGTGATTGGGAGAAGGAGCCCCTTCATGGAGGCGATGGGAGGGGGATGAGATTGTGGTAAAGAGTTATCATCTGAAATGTAAATGCATAGAATTTCCAATAAAATATGTGGGTAAAAAGGCTAAAAAAAATTAAAAGATCAAAGATCATTATTCTTCAGTCCTATGTCCAACACTACTCTGTCCCGCTTTGCCCATTCCAGACAAGGAAGGCTCTAGGCAGTAAAGAAATATAATAATTTCTCTTTTGTTTTCTTTTCTTTTTTTTGCTTTCCTTTTTTACTGTTTATTTATTTACATTTAAATGTTATTCCTCATTTGCTGTTTTCCCTCCACAAACCTTTATCCCATCTGCATCCCCCTTCTTCAATGAGGGTGCTCCTTCACCCACCCACCCTCCTACTCACTATCTTACTGCCCTAGCATTCCCCTAAGATGGGGCATCAAACTTCCATGGGAACTCTTCCTCCATTGAGACCAAATAAGGCTATCCTTTGCTACATATCCAGGTTGAGCTATACGTTTCTCTGTGTGTATTCTTTCGTTGGTGGTTTATTCCCTGGGAGCTATGAGGGGTCTAATTTGTTGATATTGTTGTTTTTCTTTTGGGGTTGCACACCCCTTCAGCTCCTTCAATCCTTACCCTAACTCCTCCTTTGGGGTTCCTGTGTTTAGTCTGATGGTTGGCTGTGAGCATCCACATCTGCATTGCTCAGGCTCTGGCAGAACCACTCAGGGGGCTGTTATACCAGGTTCCCTTCTTGGCATCAGCAATAGTGTCTGGGTTTGATGTCTGGAGATGGAATAGGTGGGGCAGCCTCTGATGGACTGTCCTTCCAGACTCTGCTCTACTCTTTGTCCTTACAATTCTTTTTAAGAAATGAGCACTTCTGAGTTGTTATTTTGAGATGTGTGGGTGGCCCCCAGAGTTAGGATGATGGGCACTAACATGGGAATCTTTAGCGAATGCAAAAACAAGGACAACAATAAAGCAAAAATAAAACAAACTAAATCAGTTACTTGTAATTAAATGAGACTTATTCAACATTTGAAAAATATAAATCACCCTATCGCAGTTGTTTTACCATTTTGCCACTATTGTGAGAGAAGAGTGGGGTAGATTTAGTGTAGATGTTAATAAGAAACCTCTGAAAGAATCTAGTAATTCTGCCATACTCTCTTTTCATCCTTAGCTAAACTCCCATTTAGTTCAGAAAAAAATCTAATTAAAATTATCAAGTTATCTCTACCATATTTTATAATAGATGTTTATATAGATAATTTCCATTCTATTGTCAATATTATATTATTACACAAGATCATACTCTTATTCCAATATTTATAAAATAGCTCAATTTTAGAAATATTGTCTTTAAAACATAATAAGTCAATTCTACTGAGTATCACAATTGCCAATCTATTTCCTTTGCCTATTTTCTTTGGAGATTGGTTCAGTGATTATTTTGTCTGGGTGCTATAATGTTTTTGATATCTCAGCAACATGTGTTACTCATCAATCTTAAAATCAAGGTTGGAATGCAAGCCTGTTAAAATTAGGTCAGTTTTCCTTTTATTGCTGACACTTCAGAATTTTTGTTCATAAATCAGAAAAATAAATGCACTTTGGACTTGAACACCTTGTCTGAACATTGTCTCTCATTAAGACTGCCTAGGAATTCCTCAGTAAGATTATATTTACTAAAGATTGATGAAATCTCAACAATAGGCTACCTTAGCAAAACTTAAACAAAGAGAACACCACTTGACATGTGTCTTAGTCAGGGTTTCCATTCCTGCACAAAACATCATGACCAAGAAGCAAATCGTGGAGAAAAGGGATTATTCAGCTTACATTTCCACATTGCTGTTTATCATCAAAGGGAGTCAGAACTGGAACTCAAGCAGATCAGGAAGCAGAAGTTGATGCAGAGGCCATTGAAGGATGTTACTTACTGGCTTGTTTCCCCTGACTTGCTTAGCTAGCTTTATTATAGAACCCAGGTCTACCAGGCCAGGGATGGCACCACCCACAATGGGCTGGGCCCTTCTTCCTTGATCGCTAGTTGAGAAAATGCCTTACAGCTGGATCTTATGGAGGCATTTCCTCAACTGAGGCTCCTTTCTCTGTGATAATTCCAGCTTTACACAAAACCAGCAAGTACCACATGATATTATGGATATAAGAAGTCTCATTGGGTTCCTCTGGGAGATTAAGTATAGAAATAATAATTTTTCAGACATGTATAGTTTGCCTTTTCTAGAGATGAATTTCTTAGTTCATTATTCAGTCCCGCATAGTCAGCCCTATGCCAAGTGTTCAGCCATCAAATCACACATATATATATGTGTGTGTGTGTGTGTATGTGTGTGTATGTATATATATATATATATGATATGTATGTATAACTAGTAATTATAAATTGCAAATTATTATTTATATATAATAGAATATAAATAATTTTAAATAGTAATTTTACCATGAATATTTTTATACAGTTTTATCTACTTCAGCCTAATTTTTCAAAATGTAGCTGCTATTAGCATGTATTTAATCATGTTTTTCTCTTTTAATATATGCACATATGTATTTAAAGTGTTTAGTCTACATATATGGCATACTGTAATTGGATTAAAAATGATTGATGGATTTTGATGTCCATGTCTGCATAATCTGCTATGGTAGATAGTTTATTGATTTTTATGTTGGTAATGAGTGTTACTGATCTGAACCTCAAAATCAAATGAATAAAAGATGTACACTGTAATTTTGGTTGGGCTATCTGAGGATACTAATTATAAATTAATGTGTTTCAGTAAGACAAAAATGGCACAGTTTCTTGCTCTTATAATCTAAATTGTTCATTAGCTGGTCAGATCTCAGGACCTGAATTCATTCTTTCCAATCTTTTAAACATCTATTTTGTTATTTATACTATGCATAAATTTAGTCTTACCATCTGTCAGTGAGGTAAAATAAAAGAACCAATTCTTTCAAATATTTCTCTGTTTAGCTTTTAAAAGGTAACAAAAATTCCTTTTTCAGAACACAGATTTGACTTTTTTCAAAAACAAAAGAAAAGAAACTATAATACCACTTCCCCCAAATCATTGAAAAAATATGATCTCCCTGATTTTATAGATCTCTAAGAGTATTTTTAAAAATTATTTTCCTCATAACTGCCAAGTGAAATAAATGTTTCTCATTGGTAAAGTTATTTGATCTTTTAGTGAACCGTCTTGTAACCAATATCACTACTTGGAAAGTAACATGTCTTTTCTAGTAAAAAGCATTTATAAAATCTTACTTCATTTTTCCCTTTAATAGGACTTTTATGGAAAATGAGAAAAAAATTCTATTTTTAATCTCTCCTTTTGGTTTTACTGTATAATGTTGTCTTCTAGACTTTTATTGCAAATTCACAACCTGTGATTTCTACTCTCAGGAGCTTCAAGTGTCAACAAGTACAAAATTAGCATGTTTCAAAGTTAAATTAATACTGCATTTCAATGAGAGTGATGGTTAGACATACATATCAAGTTAACATTACCTTGAATCTATGGGAAAAGGGTCTTTATGAGGAACTATCTTTACTCTGTTGATCTGCAGCTCAGTCAGTCCACAGTTATTGTTTTAATTAAATTAGTTGTTTGAAAGAGATCTGTTTGCTCTCTCTCTCTCTCTCTCTCTCTCTCTCTCTCTCTCTCTCTCTCTGTCTGTCTGTCTGTCTCTCTCTGTCTCTCTTTCTCTCTCTGTGTCTCTCACACAAACAAACCAATTAAATAATTAATTAAAGGGTATTGGTATTCTCATCTCTCCACTGTGTCATGTCTAACTACTGGAGTTGGTCGCTTAAGTTTCAATACCCACTCTATTGGGCATTTAGGCTAAGGTTACCAACATGGAGTCCTGGAAGCCTCCCTAATCCCAGGTCTCTTGGACTTTGTAGATGTTTCCTCTACCCCACTCCCCACAACCACAACTGCATAACTGTGCTTTTCTTCTGTCTCCCCTGAAACCTGATTTTCCCTATTCCCATCCCCCTTCCCTCTCCCAAGCATGCTTCCTCTGTCTCCTATGATTATTTTCTTCTTTCTTCTAAGTAGGAAATAGCATCTTCACTTGGCCTTTCCCTTTGCTTAACTTTGCTTAACTATAGAGTCTATGATTTGTTTCTGTACTTTTTAGCTAATAGCTCCTAGGATTGAAATTTTTCAACCCCAAAATATTTCTGTCTGAAAGACATATAGGGACAAAAATGGAGCAGAGACCAAAGGAAAGACCATGCAGTGACTGATACAACTTTGGATCCATCCCACAGGGTGAGCAACAATTCTGCCACGATTACTAAAAGTGTTTTGTGCTTGCAAACTGGAGCCAGGTGTGGCTGTCATCTTAGAGGCTCTATTAGCAGCTGACTGAGACTGATGCTTATACTCACAGCCAAGCCTTGAACTGTGATGGTGAACCCCTAAGGAAGAGTGAGGGAAAGAACAAAAGAACTGAAGGGGATGGCAACTCCATAGGAAGACCAACAATATCAACTAAGTCGGACACCATGGTGCTCCCAGGGACTCAGCCACCGACCAAAGAACATATCTGGGTTGATTAGTCACCCCAGGCAAATATAACAGAAGACATCCTTGTATGTTCTCAGTGGGAGAGGATGTGCCTAATCCTACAAAGACTTGAAACCACAGGGATGGGCCTTGGATGGGGAAGAGGATGCCCTCTCATAGAAGAAAGAGAGTGGGTATGCAGGAAATAACTCTGAGTGAAGGGAACAAGAGCAAGTTTGTGATGTAAATAAATAAAACAATTTTAATAATAAAGAAATAAAGAAGGAAATATGAAATATATATTTATTTCTACTCCTGACTTTGGGTATGATGAGACTATGTGATTCAAGGTTTGGTCACTGTAATTTTCCTGCAATGATGAGTTTCTCCTCTATTATCTTTTTGGAGAGGAAATTCATGTTAATGTACATTATAGTTCTAGCATTGGCCATATATAAGCCTAATAGATTGACCTTTAAATTCATAGTAGAGCCTACCACTTCTTAAATATAGCAAATAGACTGATTCAGAAGATGTTATATTCTCCATTTGAAGAGAGTAATTAGTAATATCTTATTTAGATCATTTTATATAGCAAAATCTTGATAAACTAAGAGTCTTATCTCACTTTGCATAATGCACTGTAACACAAATGAGTCACCTCACTATATACCCTAGTTTCATTGCTATTAAGAAACTGGACATTAAATCAAACCATCAATTTGTCAAATGAAATCACATAAAGATGAGTAAGCTTTACTGATTGATCATTGTAGTCTGCTTTTAGTTTGTCCATAATAGAGTATTTTAGCAAGTATCCAAACTATTTACCCTAAAATCTTTTTAATATTGTTTTAAACATAACTACCTACTAAACCGTATTTCAATAGATGACTTATGATTGTCTTTCTTATGTGGTGCTTAATTTTTTCGAATATGATGTAACTGCACATATCTGGGAAGAAGGAATCTTTGCTGAGGAAGTGCCTCCATCTTATTGGCCTGTGAGCATGTCTCTGGGCATGCCTTTGATTAATGATTGTTAGGGGAATGCCTATCTATTTTAGTTAGTGTCAAAGCCTGAACAAGTTGTCTTGGGTTATTTAGAAAAAGAAAGTTGATAAATCTACCAAAAGAAAGCCAGTGAGGGTCATTCCTCTATGAACTCAGATTCATTTCTCATTTGGTGCTTCTAATTTACTGCTTTGAGTTGGTGCCATGTCTTCTCTCAATGATACATTGTTACTTATAAATATAAGATGAAATAAATTCATTGTTTCTCAAGTTTGGTTAGTGTTTTATTCCAGCTACTAAGAATTAGACTAGGACAATTTGTGAAATGAGGGGTTTTCAAGGAATAGTATGGAAAGCTAGTATACTTAAAAACCTACTAAAATATATGAAGTCAATCTTAATGATTCTCTAAATAATGAGGAAGTTAGAGTCTAAGCTGCCCATATCTTGTCAACAAAGACTCCAGTACCATAACTAGGTTATATCTAATTTAGTTGTTGGTGAAATTGATCACAAGGAAATAGACAAATAATACCAATTTCACTGAGACAATAACTTCCTGCCTTAATCAGAGACATTTTCTCCTGTATCAGGATTACAGAGATCTATGTCACACACACACACGCATACACACATGGGGGAAGGGGAAGAGAAGAAGAGAGAGAGGGGGACAGAGAGAGTAGGGATGGATAAAGATAGAAGGGGCTTGGATCATGTAACAGTAAATGGTAGGCATGTCTTCGTGAACTCCCTCCCCTGAGAGCTGAAAGAGCCAATGAGATAGAATGCAAGGCTGTCTAAATCAAAAAGCAAAGCACTTATGAATTCACAAGGACCGAAGCAGAAAGCACAGGGCGTGTATAAGTCTGCACTAGGTCCTGGTGCTTATATATATAAAAGCTCTAAGTACCTTCATGGGACTCCTGAGCGTGAGGGTGAATGAACTTCTGATTCTTGTGCTTGTCTTTGGGCTCTTTTCCTTCTGTAGGTTTGCCTTGTCCAACTTCCATGTTATAGATTTTGTTTTACCTGACTATATTTTATTTGCCTTGTTTTTGTTGTTCTCTTTGAGAAGCCTGTTTTTTTTTTTTTTTTTTTTTTTTTTTTTCTAAACAGAGATAAAAAAGGAACAAGTCTATTCTCAAAGTTCAGCAAAGTAGAACTGGAAAGAAGTGTATGTAGAGAAAATTGTTGCAGTAAATATTAAAAAATTAAATGGCTTATCTTTAATTAGCCCTGCAGTCTCACTCTGCTGGCCTGTTTCTACTAGGACCATGTGTACCTCTGTTGCTTTGTCTGAGCCACCTCCAAGGTATCACTTTATTCACACAACTCTCTTCTCTGGCGGTTTTACACTGCCTGTCCTATTGCCTCTGTCCCAAGGTGTTTCTTTATCCCAATTCTCAACACAAACACAATTCTAATGCATGATAGCTTTTCATTCAAGTTTATATATCAAACTCTGAATCCACAAACCCTCTACATAATAAGATTATATCAAATAGACAAAGATACAAACTGCCCTTCTATATGAGATATTAGACCTATAAAATCCTTAAATGTTCATAGCTATTTAATGCCGATTAATCCCACCTGGATCTAGTTCATCCTTCCGGATTTTGTCTAGGACCTTTTTTCTCTCAATCCTCCTCATCCTCTCTCCACTGACCCTCTCTCTCCACCTGCCTTACCCTTCCCAGTCATTGGCTCTCCTTTATTTTACTAATTAAAATGGGAAGGTTTTGATAAAGTCAACTCATGAGTATGTATCTAGGCAGCACTTCTTGGGGAAGTAAATTAGCATCAAAATAGAAACAGCTTCAGGATTATCTATGTATGTTGGTTGGAAAAATAAATATGAATTTACTGTCACAACAGAGTTATTGATGTAATAGTCATAATTTTAGATGATTGTGATTGGAACAGTATGGTAAAATGAATTAAAAGAAAACTTGATTGCATGCTAATACATAAATAGAAATGTTCTGCAGTACCTTTAAGTTTCTTAAAAATTTAATAGGAGTAACATACTGGGCTTAGTTGATACAATAAAATTCTAGTAGGGCAAGAAAGTAACAGTTCACAAAATTAAAAGTAGACCTTAAGAAACTAGTATGCAATGTCAAAATGTGTGTGAATTCAAGTAGTTCTTACATTTCTAAATTGTTTTTTTTTTTAATATTTTGCTAAGTGGATGAAGAACATGAGGTAACTCTTTCTGGCAGTGATGAGAGAATGAGAAGAATAGGGAGAATTACAGCCACTTCTCTTCTTTCTGTTGAATCATAAAAGAAAGCTTAGAGAAAACTTAGAAATGTCATTCGGAATTAGCACATCTAAGAATCTATGGCCTTAGTTGTCAGATTTCTGACAGTTGTTACCTCAAGTAGACCTATCAAAGAGTTTGAAGTAACTAATCACTTAGTCCTTAGCATTTGGATGACTTCCAGATGAAATTGCCTTGAAAAAGTGTCAATGTTAGTTGAAGTGATTAATGGCAAAGCATTTGAACGGGGCACCATAGTTTTGCTTAAATTTATGGCACAATATTTTATTATTCTTCTTTCACAATTGATTTCTATTGAAACTAACTCTTTATTTTTACCCTCAGAGGTTTACATATATGTGTGAGTTAGAATGTTTCATTTATGATAATAAAATTATCAAACATATATATATATATATATATATATATATATATATACATAGATTAAAAGGACAATTGAATTTTTGTACAATTTTGGAAATTGTATACATTAGAATATTGAATGACCTTCTTTTATTTGCTTCCATATTTAAATTTCATGCCCTCTTATTTTAAATTATTGTTGTTTTACCTGTTTTTACACACAATAATTCGTAAGTATAAGTGCTGAGTTAAATATATGGGAGCTGAAACAGATTTGATCACCATAGGGCCTTGCCTAGCACAAACTGATTCTGCCTCTCTCAACAGTCATTAATTGCCTGTAGCTCTTATTGTCCATTTCGAACATTATATAAGTTTTCCTTCCATAATGGCATGTTAATTTGTGATTTCAGTTTTCAGGCAGACAAATTGACAAATCGTAAAAATATTTGACTTAATGAATCAGAGATATAGCCCAGTTCTCAAGAGAACAGCCAAGAAATAGTGGCAACTGCAGAGCATAGTAGAACAAAAGCAAGAAAACGAGAAAGCATACATAAGAGCTCACATGCAAGAGAGAAGGGTAAGGGAGAAAGGGAGGGAGGGATGATGGGGGGGTGGGAAGAGAGATGTGAATATATTATGGTAGCTTTACTAGAGACAGGTTGCAAGGAGAATAAGTTAGAAAGCTAGACAGGGTGAAGACAGAGGAACATAAGATTAGACCAGATTGTTAATGTTACAATGAGGCCAAGTAAAACAAATCAGACAGAAGCCAGGAGGAGCCAGATGAATCAGTCAACTTGGAAGATTAGATTGTATGGAGACTAGAAGCTTCTAGGCCTAGGCCTAGGGATAGTTATAATAGACAAAAAAAAAAAAAAAAAAAAAAAAAAAAAAAAAAAAACTCTCTGGGTTCAACCCCAGCCCTGTATTCATTTAGTTTGGGTACTGTTTTTATGTTATCACTTCATCTGAGGAAATAAAAGCATCAATTACATGGCTTGTTCAAATAGTTCCAGGATGCTGATGTAGCTATTTAGGCTTATATTTTAGGATAGTGTCTACCTTCTGTACTCTTTGTATGCCTTATAGCCTTTTAGAAATAAGTGAGATAAGACAAACAATAGTGAGAATAGGCTGACACATGAAGGAACCAGTACAACTTACAACAATATTAAAAATTAAACCAAACAAACGCACCACAAAACCAAACCAGATAAAAAGACATCCCAAAGCTGTTGATGAATCTTCTCTATTTTTTAAAATGTATTTATTGATATCACATCCCAATTGCTATTCTAATTCCCAGTCCACCCTTCAAACAGTGCTTCTAAGAATCCCTTCTCCCAATCTTCCCCTATCCTCTGAGAAATTAGGGCACCCTGTAGGAGCACCTGACCCTGGCACATCAAGTTTCTGCAGGGGTAGATGCATCCTCTTTGATTGAGTTCAAACAAGGCAGCTCAATAGAGGAGGATACTTCATATATAGGCAACAGCATTAGGGTGAGCCCCTGCTCCAATTGGGAGTTAGGGGATTCACATAAAGACCAAGCCCTACTTCTGCTACGTATGTGCAAGGAGCCTAGGTCCAGCCTGTGTATGCTCTTTAGTTAGTTATTCAATCTCTGAGAGCCCCCAAGGGTCCAGGTCAGTTGACATTGTTAGTCTCCTGGTGAAGTCCCCATCTCTTTCAGAGCCTTCAATTCTTCCTGCAACTCTTCCATAGGAGTTCCTGAGATCCATCTATTATTAGGCTATGGGTCCCTGCATTTGTTTTTATCAACTGCTGGTTGGAGCATCTCAGAGGACAGTCAAGATAGGCTCCTGTCTGCAAGAAAATAAGAGTATCATTAATATTGGCAGAAATTGGTACTAGCTCATGGGAAGGCACTCAAGTTGGGCTGGTTACTGGTGGCTGTTCCCTCAGTCACTGCTATCACTTTGTCCATGTATTTCTTATATACAGCATAATTTAGGGTCGAAGTTTTGTGGGTGGTTGGTACTCTTATCACTCCAATGTGATTCCTGCCTAGCTACAGGAGGTGGCCTGTTTGGTTCCATATCCACACTGCTGTGAGTCTCATCTCAGGTCGCCCCCATCAATTCCTGGAAAATCTTCTGCCTCCCAGGGCTCTGGAACAACCTCAAGGTGCCCTTCCATTCTCCATCCCCACCAGCTGCATATATATATTCATCTTCTAAACGTCTGGCCCTTCTCTTGTCTCTCTCCACACCCAATCTCAATACCCACACACCCTCAGTTCTTCTTCCCATCCTCTCTCCCTCAAAGTTTTCTTCCCCCATCTGTTGCCGATTTCTATTCATTCTCATGGCCATCTGGCCATTCACTCCGTTCCTCCTCACATCTGATCCTGAACTCTCCCATTAGCCTCCTTATCTCTTCACCTACCAACTTCCCCCCTTCCATCTGCTTCTTATGACTGGTTTATTCCTCCTTCTAATGGAGATTCCAGCCTCCTTGCTTGTACCTTCCTTCTCTCTCATTTAGCTCCTTGGGGTTTCTTGATTATAGCATGTGTATCATGCACTTTATGACACCTTGGTCTGAATTTCAGTTACCTATTTTGCAGTTGTCTTCCCACTTGGATGGTGATATGTATTCTTGTTATCTCTGATATCACAGGACAGAATTTTAAATTAAGATTTCTGAATGCCATATTCTCAGCCTTTCATTGATTTGATTAATACCTCAAAAATTATTTGTTCATCAAAAGCAACATGGCTATTTTGGCAAGGAATCACATCGAAATATATTCTAGACCTGCTCTTTTCTAAAGGGAACTGGGGAAGAATTGGATCTGGGAGAGAGGATAAATGGGGCAACTAAGAGAATAAAAGGAGGGGAAACTGCTGCTCTTATCCTTTGGAAACAGAGACATATCACCAAGATCTACACAGCAAATGCTAAGCCAGCCAGGACTACACAGTAAAACACTTTTACTAGAGAGAGAAAGGAAAAGAAAGAAAGAAAGAAAGAAAGAAAGGAAGGAAGGAAGGAAGAAAGGAAGAAAGAAAGAAAGAAAGAAAGAAAGGAAGGAAAGAAGGAAGAAAGGAAGAAAGAAAGAAAGAAAGAAAGAAAGAAAGGAAAGAAACAGAAAGAAAAAGAAAAAAAACAAATGAATAAATGCAAAATAACCAAAAGGGAATACGTTTAATATATTTGCTGATAGAACATGTGATTTTATGTATAATTGTGGATTCAAAAATAATGATTTAGACAAGACTACTATTCAATTTTAATAAATCTGAACACATTTTACATTGTGAGTTTTGAAGATAACCTAGTAATTTATATATTTGTTCATAGGAATTAAAATGTAGCATATTTGATCATAAATATCAATATTTATAACTATGATGTGGAAGCAAATTTTGCCTACACAGTGAAGCCAAAGTTTAGGCAAGTAATAACTACAATGCCTAAACATTTTCTTTTTTCTCAGAGCTGAGGACAGAACCCAGGGCCTCACGCTTGCTAGGCAAGCGCTCTACCACTGAGCCAAATCCCCAACCCCCCTAAACATTTTCTTAAAATCCTGGTACCTAAGAAAGAACATTACTAAGCAAAATATTGGCACTGGAAAATACTCCACAAAGAATATGCTTCTATTTCATTTAAAATGTTATATGACACTAAATTTCTTTGGGAATGACTAATCTTAGAAAACACTAACTTTGCTTATTTGTACTTTTTCCCCACACATTCACATACACAAAATTTACTTTGAGATATTCTCCTGTGTTTTCATATTTCATTGATTTTCTTCTTCTTGTAAATCATCCTTCTTTTGAATTTGTCTCTCACTCCTCCCCCCCCCCCCCGTGCATGTTAGTGTGCATGTGTGTGTGTATGGTCAAATGCATTAAATTAGTATTGCCTGCTTCAGCATATCAGCACAGGTGAAGACTTACTACTTGAGCAAATGAAGTTTACCAGTTTCTACAGTATAAAGAAATATGATTATGACTTCCCAACTAACAGTAATATTTTATTCTCTAATGTTCCTAAAAGAATATTTGGTCTTAGGAATCCATTCTTTATCCTTGATGGAGTGGTGAAAGGACCAGCATTATATAAACAGCCATCTATTCTGGGAGTTCATTGCTTAAAAGCCATGCTAAGTCCAGAATCTCCCTTTAGTTTATCTAAAGCTGAGCTTCTTTCTATCCCCTTTTCCAAGACACTCTGTAGAGCTTGAAGTGAATGACATGTATATGTTACTCAAAGCTGGGCATACACCCACTTCTTCTCAGCACTTTTACTGGTCCTGAACCTCTGCATTAAATCTATTTTCACTTATCAACTATATTTTAATTTGATGTCATTGTGAATACATTCATTACATAACATAATGTGGAAAGATTGTGAATCATGGAAACTTGCAATGCAATATTGTGTTAAAAATAGTTCTGATGACCACATGAATTACCATGCTCCCCTTTACACTCTCACCATTCTGGACAACTTCCATATGTTTTAAAGCATAAATATTAAATAGGAATCTGGCCAATATGAAATTTACCATAAAATAATCACAGTTGTTTCAGAAAACTAGAAAAATACAAGCTTTCTCATTTTTTGTGTATCTTATTAATTCATATTGTTTTTGAAAATTTTATCTGTCACAAGTATTTTCTATCTATAGCAAAGACAAACATGTATGATATTAGTTTGCAGAGAACTATTCACTGTGCCTTACAGAGTGATAAAATTTAGAAATAATCATAGGAAGACTGTTTGAACTGATTAGTTGAATGACTACTGTATTCAACATTACATAACAATGACAACAAAAACAAGGACAACACCAACAACAAAAAAAAACACCTACAATCCATTTGAAATTAGTGCTTAAAAAGCACGTATGTGTTTCTCTTAAAGTAAATATCTATTCTATTAGAAATCAACATAATTTTATCACATTTATAATGACAAGGTTCAGCATCACCTTTATTATAACTGAGATTGCTAGTCTTTAAAATTGAAAGTCTAAGCTGTGATCTGGGAAGATCAGCCTCAAAAAAAAATGGAACTTGTATATCACTGTTCCTTCTGACTAAATAAATTTACTTGTTAAGGATAGTTTTAGACAATTCTATTTCTAGTATGGATGATTTCAAGACCCATTCTTTGTCACATGTTTAGTTTTCCATCCAGAATCATGACATATGCTAAGGAATAGTCATGAGAAACACACATAAGTCACAGAAGAATGTGCTGCTTTGAAGAAGGATAGTATAGTTTGTTGAATGCTTATAAGTTGTAGTAAAATCTGTCATTCATTGTTCTGATTTCTTTGTGTAGATAATATAACTTACTATTTCTAATTATGAGTCAGTTTGTAAACTAATAATGGTCTATATCCAAACAAACAATTCTTGAAGTAAGTAATGACTTAAGAGCACTGATAAAGTAGCCACTTTTTATTAAGTAATGGGCGAAGCATAAAAACAAATCATAAAAGCCACGAATGTGGAATGGAGCTTTTAATATTTGAAAGACATCACAAAATTCTTTCTTACTGAAAATAAAATACTTGGGGTTGTCTGACCCCACTTGCTGATTCAAGAACTTTTCCCGTCAAACCAATTTTATTTCTTAAAACTGCATTTATGTTCCAAGTCAGTTACAAGCTGAAAATGTTTTTAATGCTGACCATTATTCCATCTTCTCTGAAACTGTCACCTAGCCAATGGTTCTTGGCTTAGTTAGAGAAAAACAACTGGAACCACCAAGAACAGATTTTTTTTTTTTTTTTTTTTTTTTTTTTGAAAGCTTAAAGCTATTCTGAATCTTGAGGCGTTTACATATTTCTATAGAATTGCCTTGACAAATTAATCATTTTTATGCAAATAAAAATTGATATCACAAGCAGGAATTGCCTTTCAAGATGCATCAGCAAGTTTGTAGAGTTTTATATATCCTTTAATACTAATATAAAATATTATATATCATGTTGATTGTTTTTTCAAATTTTGTATTGTACTGAAAGCTTTTTCAAAGGAAACAGTTCTTTTAGTATTCAAGTAATTAAATGTGAAACTATTTCCTCTGTCAATTTAATGATCTTTCCAATCATTGTGACACACAATGACCTAAAGAATACGCACCCAAAACAGCACAAGTTTGATATTGATTAATTTAATCTCAAGTGCTGATTTGCCTTAACTCACAAGTATAGTTTTTATCCAAAATAAAATTTGTTCTTGGCTCAAAGAGTTTCTCACCAACACCGGATCTGACTGCACAGTGTCATGCTTACAACCACGACAAAAATAACAATAATAACAATAAACTAAATTTGTTACACTGTAAGACAGCCCCAATTAAAAGTTTTCCTTTAAAAGCATTGTCATGGTTATGGTGTGTCTCTTAACAGCAATAACAGCCCCAACTAAAACTGTGCGGCACATTTGTGTATGCCTCTATGTGAATGTGAGCCAGAGCTTAGTATCAGGGGTCTTTCTAAATATCTCTTCAATTGTGTCTTTAGAGAAGGCTTTTTAACTGAACCTGAAGCTGCTCGGTTATGGAAAGTCTACTTGGCCGGCCAGCCCCAGGAACTAACTGCCTGGCAGAAAGTGCTGTGGTCACGGAGACATCCAGGTCCACGCATGCTCAGGTCCATGCTCAGGTCCTCGAACTTGAGCTTAAAGCACTGTAGTGACTGGGCCAGCTCTTTAGCCAGCATTTGCAACTCTATGTGAGTTCATATGCTTTCTTTTTATACGATTGAGTTTTCTGTCTTATAAAAGTTTTTTCCACATAAAGACCCATTACTTCATCCATTAGACATGGGTGTGTTGGAGGGATCATTTTTTCATGCTCTGTAAATTAAAATAAATTTTTTCTATATAGCTTTCATCCCTTTTATTTTCTTTTTCTTTTTTTCTTTCTTTTATATATTTTATTTATTTATTTATTTTTTAAACTTTATTTTAAAAAACAAAGATAAAAGTGCTTTTTTGTGTTTTTTTTTTGGTTTGTTTTTGTTTTTTTTTTTTAAGGTTTGATACTCTGCATTAAGGTCTTACTATTTACAATGAGCAAAAAGTACCTGTAAAACAAGGTGTAACCCAGAATTTGACAACGTGTTCTTGGTGTGTAAGGATTTAAGGATTGAGCATGACTTTTTTTTGTTTGTTTTGTTTTTTTGTTTTGTTTTGTTTCCTTTTCTTTTTTTATTGGACTTCATACATTCTGTGAGTTGTTTCTGGGGCAGTGCAAGCCTCTGGGGTTAGCATCCCACTATCAGTGACTGCATATTATGTCTGTTCTTTTGTGACTGGGTTATCTCACTCAGGATGATATTCTCTAGATGCAGCCATTTTCTTAAGAATTTGGTTAAGTCGTTGTTTCTGATAGCTGAGTAGTATCCCATTGTGTAAATGTACCACAATTTTTGTATCCATTCATCTTCTGAAGGACATCTGGGTTCTTTCCAGCTTCTGGCTATTATAAATAGAGCTGCTATGAACATTGTGGTGCATGTATCTTTGTTGTATATTAAAGTGTCTCTGGGGTTTATGCCCAGAAGTGGAATAGCTGGATATTCAGGTAGTACTATGTCCAATTTTCTGAGGTATGGCCAGACTGATTTCCAGAGTGGTTGTGTCAGTTTACAACCCCACCAAAAAGTGTTCCTCTTTCTCCCCAACCTCACCAGCATCTGCTGTCATCTGAGTTTTGGATCTTGGCCAATGTGACTGGTGTGGTGAGGTGGAATCTCAGGGTTGTTTTGATTTGCATTTCCCTGATGGCTAAGGATGTTGAGCACTTCCTAAGAGGTTTCTCAGCCATTCGATATTCCTCAATTGAGAACGTTTTGTTTAGCACTGTACCCCATTTTTTTAAATATGGTTGTTTAATTCTCTGGTGTCTAGGTTTTTGAGTTCTTTGTATACCTTGGATATTAGGCCCCTATCTAATGTGGAGTTGGTAAAGATCTTTTCCCATTTTGTTAGCTGCTGTTTTGTTTTCTTGACAATGTCCTTAGCCATACAGAAACTTTGCAATCTCATTAAGTCCCATTTGTTAATCTTTAATCTTAGAGCTTGGGCCATTGGTGTTTTGTTCAGAAAATTTTCTCCTGTGCCTATGTGTTCTAAGGTTTTCCCTACTTTCTCATCTATTAGTTTCAGTGTATCTGGTTTAATGTGGAGATATTTTCTAAGTTGAAATAAAGAGACCACAATATTTTTAATTATTTCTACAACTGTTCACACTTATTCGTATGTATTCACTATGTCTTTAATTTCTGTGCTGTTGTATACAGAACAAACTCTCTATTGAAAAGTGGCTTCTGCGTTAGTAGATACATGTGCAAAGTTTCTAGCTTTTGTAATTCCACGTTCATTTCAAATTACAAAAGCTACAATAATTCATTGATGATCTTATATCTTCTCTTGTCCTTGGCTTCCTTTGTCCTTTTTCAGTTTCCAATTTATTTATTATGGGGGATAAGTTGTTCTATGTTTGTTGTTGCTAATTTTTTATATTCTCTTCCCTGCCTCCAAACTCTTCAAGACACCTCTCTCTGTTCCTCTTCAAGGCCACATTTTCTCTTCTCATTAATTATTATTTCAATATGCATTTAGCAAAGCATAGTTTATACTTAATTTCCTGAGTACATTCGTACATTAAAAACCTGCTCATGTAAAGTTGTATATGCTTGGTTAAATTTTTTTTATATATATTTGGTTTTCTTAAGTCTGTTTGTTCATTTATTTTAGTATGTATGACATATACAGTAGCTGACCAATTTTTACTTAATATAGTATTTAAATTCATATGAACTTTGATTTGAAATATTATATTCCCAGTGGACACCACATGGTGTAGGGGAGTTCTAGAGGGGAACCCAGGAAAAATAGCATTTGAAGTGTAAGTAAAGAAAATATCCAATAATAAACAAATAAATAATAAAAACCAGATTTTGTTTTCTTAATACTAATATATAAAAATGTGCTTTTTGCCAGGCAGCAGTGTCAAATGCCTTTAATGCCAACACTCAGAAGTCAGAAGAAAGCAGATATCTGGGTTTGAGGCTTGGCTGGTCTACAGAGCAAATTCCAGGACACCCAATGCTATACAGAAAGAAAGAAACAAACAAAAAGATAACATCTTAAATGTAAATGCTGAAAAGTTACAATAAAAATTTGGTGAGATTAAAAAAATAAACAAAACCTACAAACAAACAAACAAACAAACAAAAAGTCTTCTTAAGTAAAGCAACCAGGCCCACCTCCCAACATTCGTAAGTCAACATAAAATTACCTTCTTTAGGGATGAATACTATGTTTTTTCAGGAATTGTATTGGGGTGAATGATCCATGTTATTTTATTTTAAACAGGGCTTGGAAGGATCTATTAGTCTCCAGCATAAGACTGCTGATCCTACAAAGAAGGTTCCCTTGCATTATTCATGGCCCAGGGAAGATGCTTGGACTATGAACTAGGAAGATATCCTTATCAAATCCTCATTGCCGGACCCTTGTTTTTATATTATCCTTCTTCCAGATCCATTGGAAATAAATTTTATCTATTCATAATCTACACTTTCAATGATATTTGTAATAATGCTAAACATAGGCTAAGTATTTTCAAATTAATTTTTATGCTGTGAATTTTAATTGTGTTTTCCTCCTGTAATTTAAATTATTTCTAGTTAAAATGTAGTTTCTATTTTTTTCTGCTAAAAATTATAAGATTATAAAATCAGAATAAACATATTTACTAATTAGCAGTTTTTATATTTATAAATTATAACTTACCAACAATAATGGAAGCATGTTAGAAGATAGAATATTATATCATTTTCTTTTTACTATTTATCACCTATCAAGTAAGTCTGAAATTTTTCACCTAAATAATTTCTAATTACTAATATAAAATACAGTATTTTCTTCAGAGTTTTCCTCTCAGTGCTGCTTTCATTGCATCCCATAGGTTTGGGTATGTTGTGTTTTCATTTTCATTAAATTCTAGAAAATCCTTAATTTCTTTCTTTATTTCTTTTTTCACCATGGTATTGTTTAATAGAGCATTGTTTAGTTTCCATGTGTATACATGCATTTTGTTGTCTTTATTGTAATTAAAGACCAGCTTTAGTCCATTGTGATCAGAAAGGTTGCATGGGAGTATTTCAATCTTCTTATATCTATTGAGGTTTGTTTTGTGACCTATTATATGGTCAGTTTTGGAGAAGGTCCTGCTAGCTTCATTGCATCCTTGTTCAGTTTCTGCTTCCATGATCTGTCATTGATGAGAGTGAGGTGCTGAAGTTTCCCACTATTATTGTGTGTGGTGCAATGTATTATTTGAGCTTTAGTGGGGTTTCTTTTGTGAATATGGGTGCTTTTGCATTTGGAGCACTTATGTTAAGGATTAAGAGTTCCTCCTGACAAATTTTTCCTGTAATGAGTATAAAGTGTCTTTCCTTATCTTTTCTGATAACTTTTGGTTGAAAATATATTTTATTCGATAATAATGGCCACTCAAGCTTGCTTCTTGGGGCTGTTTGCTTGGAAGATTTTTCCCAAACCTTTTACTCTGAGATAGTGTCTGTCTTTGTCTCTGAGATGAGTTTCCTGTATGCAGCAAAATGCTGGATTCTGTTTATGTTTTCAGTCTGATAGCCTACATCTCTTTACTGGAGAGTTGAGTCCATTTATGTTAACAGATATCAAGGAATAGTGGTTGCTGTTTCCTGCTATTTTTGCTTTTAGAGGTAGAATTGTGCCTGTGTGTCTTTCTTCTTCTTTTTTTTTTTCTTAGTTGTTTTCTTGTTTATACTAGAATGTAGTATCCCTTCTTGTATTGGGTTTTCAACTTAAATTTTGTTGTAGTGCTGGACTTGTAGTCCAATATTGTGTAAATTTAGTTTTGTCCTGGAATACCTTGGTCTTTCCATCTATGGTGATTGAACGTTTTGTTCAGTATAGCAGCTTGGGATGATACTTGTTCTCCCTTAGAGTTTGCATGGTCTGTCCAGGATCTTCTAGCTTTCATCATCTCTGTTGAGCAGCAGGTGTAATTCTGATTGGTTTGCCTTTATATGTTACATGACCTTTTCCCTGACTTCTTTTAGTATTCTTTCTATGCTTTTGACACTTGGCATTTTGACTATCATGTGTTGGGAAGAATTTCTTTTCTGGTCCACTCTATTTGGAGTTCAGTTGGCTTCTTTTATGCTCATGGTCATCCCATTCTTAAGGGTATGGAAGTTTTGTTCTACGATTTTGTTGAAGATATTTACTGTGCCTCTTAGTTGATATTCTTTGCCCACTTCTATTCCTATTATCCTTAGGTTTGGTCTTCCCATTGTGTCCTGGATCTCCTGGACATTTTGGGTTAGGAGCTTTTTGGCTTTTGCATCTTCTCTGACTGTTTTGTCTATGTTTTCAATGTTGTCTTCAGCCCCTGAGATTTTCTCTTCCATCTTTTAGTCTGTTGGAGTAGCTTACACCTGTGACCCCAGATTTCCTTTTTACATTTTCTATGTCCAGGGTTGTCTCTTTTGGTGTTTTCTTTATTCTTTTCTTTTCTATTTTAAATTCCATCTTCAATTCCTTCTTATCTTTAGCTCTATTTTCCTCTAATTCTTTGATTTCTTTGAATGTTTGCGTGTTTCCTCTTTAAAAGCTTCTATTTGTTTATGGTTTTCCTCCCATTCTTGTTTAAGTGAGTTATTCACACTCTTCTCAAAGATCTCCATCATCATCTTGAGGTATGATTTCAGGTATGAGTCTTCTTTATCTGTAGTGTTTGGCATTCTGCTGCTTGTTCTGATGGGAGAGATGGGTTCTGATGTTGCCAGGTTGTCTTGGTTTCCATTGCATAAGTTCTTTTGCTTTCCTATTCCATCTTGTTGTCTGTGATTATATGTGGTTTTGTAGTCAGTGATTGGTTCCCGTCTCTCCCATGTACCTGACCTGTTTCCCTGTTTTAGGTGGCAAATGGCTTTATTGTTTGGTCTGCATGCAAAGTCCTTCCTGGCAGACACTGAGTCCCTAGGTTAGAGTTTCTGCTCCCCTGGACCAACTGGAGGGCCATGCCTACTGTGTGTTAGGCCTATCCCTCTCTGTGCCCAGGCTACTCAAAGTGCAGTCTCGCCAGGCCTGTGTCCTTGGATCTCCACTGTTCCTGGTAGCAAATGGCCTGAGTGTTTGGTCTGCACACATTGGCTTTTTGGGTGGATACCTGTCCCGCGCTACTGTCTCGCCAGCAAGAATGCACACAGAACACCAGGATCCTTCTGCAGCAGGGGTGGGCAAAGACTTGGTGTGAACACACTCTTGCACATGCACACACAGTTTGTTTACAGGGAGGGGCCAGGCTGCCACAATGGAAGTCAGCGCCATCTTGTGATGGTGAATGCTATCATTGCTTTCCACAAATACCGAGTCCCTATTCCAGGGTTCCTTCTCCCCTGAACCAATCAGGGGGCCACACTTTCCGTGAGCTCGGCCCAGACCTCTTTGTGCCCCGGCTACTCACAGCACAGTCTTGCCAGGCCTGTGACCCTGGATCTCTGCTGTTCCTGGTGGCAAATGGCCTGAGCAATTGGTCCACATGAGAACAGTAGAAATTTTATATTAAAATATAATTTTAAAAAACCTGAAAAAGACTAGATAACCCATGACTCAATAAGCAGAGATACTTATTGCCTCCTAACACGGGTATTATCCCCAAGATTCACCTAAAGGGGTTAGAGAAGTAATTTATTCATATCCTCCTATCTTTACGTGCATTTTTGGCATGTATATACCATTGCAAACACATACAGGTACATAGAAACACAGGTACACAGACACACAAACACACAAGCACACACACATAGGAAGGCATGCATGCCCCCCCATAGACACACAGAGATACCTAGGTACATAGTCATACACACTGACATACACAGGCATCTGTACACACATACTTACCAAGACACACAAATACACAAGATTAAATACGTGGGTACACACACAGATATATAAAGACAGGTATACAAGCACAGACACATACTACTATGTAAATAAAAAATGTAAATATAAAAATACATTAAACTCACTACTATTTCTAGAGGAATTGTAATTCAGTATCAAGGCTATTCTGGTGAGAGATTACATCCAACAACTTAGTTTTTTATTGATCTAGCTATAATGCTAAACTTTTTATCCCTCCAGCTGAAATATAAACATGCCCTTAGTGCACACCTTTAATCCCAAAGAATGGAATTAAAGTTAGTGTATAAAATATGGAAACATCCATGTTTGTAACTGATGTTTTAATTTAAGGACAGATAAAATAATGAATCAGAGAAATATTTTACAGATAGTACAGGCCCAAATCTCAATAGCAAATAAAGAAAAGAGGTGAGTTCAAAGAGTAGTTTAAACAGAAAAATTCAGACAGTTCCATTGAATGAGTTAAGCAGAATGCAGATCATGGTTTAGTGGAGTTCCATTCAGTTTCATGGAGGTAGTGCAATACAGTTTAGTGAGTTCACAGTTGGTTTTTCCAAGCAAAGCAATTCAGTGAGAAGCCAAAAGGAGACAGTTTGGTGAGAAGTTATATCAAAAACAGCTAAGTTGAATCAGCCAGCCATAGTTCAGAAAAAGCCAGTGTAAGTGATCTTATTTAGCAGTAAGCCTCTAAGGTGACAATTATATCTGGTGAATAAAAATTACTATTATACTTGTTAAATTTTCCACTTAACTGATTCTCACATACCAGACTACCTATGGTGAAAGTTTTTCTTTTCACAAGAATAAACCATCTGCATTTTATAAAATATTTTAGTATAATATTTAAATAGTCTAATAAATAGTGGTTTTCTTCAAATCTCTTTGAACTGAAACATAGGAACACAATCCTTGAATAAGAGTCAAGGAACTTGGAAACGTAAGGTGATTATTCAGTATGCCCTCAATTTCATAATGCATAAAACTGTTCTATTCAAATTAAGTGCATTCATGAAAATTTTAATGGGTATTTCTATGGACATTAGCTTCCTCTTCAAAACTATATTGAATGACTGGTATAGGACTTCAAAGCTTAATGCAAAGAATAAAAGTAGAATAAAAAACAAGTAACTTTATTGAAAAGTAGATCACGTATTCTCAAACTTTAATTTATTGATGTGTGAAATCTATTGTGGCACAAGAATGACAAGAATGTTAAGAGAGGAAATATAGTTTGATTTCCCGTGTTCACTTCTGTTAGATCAAAAACACCTGTTACTTTAGTTCCAGATACTTTGCTGTGTGTGTGTGTGTGTGTGTGTGTGTGTGTGTGTGTGTGTGTGTGTGTGCATGCGTGCATGCTCGATACACATGGAAAAATATATTTGATCTTGAAAAACATTACAAGCAATAAATTAAATACGGCATTAAAAATTCTAAAACCCAGCAATACCTATTTTTTCTCTTCATTCATTAGAAGCTTGTTTTACTATTGTTATTGTGTATTATGACAAATTTTGAGACTCACTTTTCTCCTTCAAATATGTGTTCTGTGTATCAAATTAAGATTATCTGTTTCTCGAGCAGCAAGAATCACTGGCTGGTATTCTGTCTAGCTGGCTCTTGTATTCCACATATAAAGTTAACGACCGTAATTAAGAAAATTGATTTTTCCCCCATTCCCATCCATCTTTGAAAAGGCCAAATTGACATGGATGCCAAATTTTAGTCCATCGATTCGTATTCAATTTTGTATTGTATAATAATGTGGGCTGAATTTCGAATATAACTGTGGCTTATTTTGAGTTCTCACACAGTGCAAAGAGGTTTAGAGTCACGCTGACCCAGGAAACCTGGCAATAATATCAGTGTGTTAATGGTATGAAAGAATTTTCTGGGAAATAAATATTCAGAAGCAATTCTGGTCTCCATCAGTCACGGCTTCAAGACCATAGTATTTTTCTCTGACGCGAGAGGCATGCTGCAAGGACTCTTTACATTTTTCACAATGTTGGTTCCTCTTTAAAAGGCATAAATGTAATATCGGCATGCAGATCAATACAGATTTGCTCAATTAGACTTGTGAAAGGCAATCGTTTGCTTTTTATGTTTCTAGTACAAGGAAATTTTGTTATTTATGCATCTATATAAGATAGCAGTGTCTGGCATCAATGTGAGAAGATGCCCTTGGTCCAGGGAGAGCATGTTTATCCCAATGTAGAGGAATGCCAAGGCCCTGGGGTGGAGAGGGTGATTAGGAGCTAGTGCACCCACCTGAAGACCAGTGGAGGGGGGAATGGAAGCAGGATGGGGGAAGAGGATAACATTTCAAATGTAAATACAGAGAACATCTAATAAAATATATAAAATATATTAGGTTAATCACAGAATCGGAAGTCAACAATAGATTGAACTCCTCCTCATAATTCACTAGAATATATTTCAGAGCATTGGTAGTATTATTTTATTTTATTTTCTGAGAAAGAAATATTAACATCATTATTTTCCTTCTAAAAGTTTGTAATATGAACTCTTACCATGACTTTTCTTTAAAATTCCAGGTATGTTGGAACACGCAAAAAGGTCCAGTCTATTACGGGCCATGCTCTGCATGAGTGTGAGAGTTTCAAAACAGAGAGTGGATAAAAATCCAGAGGAAAAATCTTAACAGGCAAAGTGCTTGGCACAGATGGGAAAATAGGTACCCAGGAGCACATGTTGGGAGAATGGTGGAATGTGGAATGGATGGAAGGCCTATAAGCCCAGGATCCAAGGACCTGACATATATGATGTGAGTTCTTTGTCAAATGGGAGCACAGGCTGGCTACCTAGAGGAGCTGAATTGTGAGTTTTGGATTTGGTGAAAGAATCTGCACTAGTCAGTAAATTCGTGAGCACTGAAGAGAGATAAACAAACTCTGACTTCCATGTACACACATACACAGGTACACCTCACCACCCACAAACATAATATCATCAGACATAAAGCCTTTACAAAAATAAAAGGAAAATACAAATGAATAGAGATGTAACTTCCTGGCAAACTGCTTGCCTAGTATGTTACTTGAAAGATATTGCTTCTATTCCCTGAGCATTGGAATAAAATAACGACAGAGTATTTTTTAACTTGTAAACTTATAAAGTTGATAGAATTTAATTTGTGATAGCACAATATTTCACAAATTGATGTTATTTAGTACAATAATTAGCTGTTTTACAGCTAACCAATATTGTAACCAAGTCATGGACCATGACCAAGTAAACTTAGAAATGCAGGCATAGAATGTCAACACCCACAGGTAACTTGCAAGTTTATTTATACCATAAATAAAGAAGACAGGAAAAATTTCAAGCATCACATGCATATTTTTTTCTCTTTTTAAAGATTAAATTAAACTCCCAATTCTCCTGCCTCAGCCTCTCATGTTTGAGATTGTAGGCTTGTGTCAACTGTCCTTACATCAGATATTAAGATTGAGAGCCATGTTTTCAACTGCAGTTAAGAATACTATTCTGAAATGATGTCTTACATATGAGTAAAATCAATGTGACCACACAGACAATTATAAGCGGTATAAAAGGTAAATTGGGACCTTGTTTTTTTGATGATTTTTCTGCTTTCCTTGGACTGAAGAAATGCATCAGAACAGAATTCTGCACCTTTTGTATTTTTTAAGAACAAAGACAATGTTTATGTTGTTTTATAACCATGAAAAACTTATATTTGTAAATAGGTCTCCACACCAGAGGAAACACTAGAATTTATTTTATGCAACAAGAGATCCTAGGGTTGAATAAAATTAGTAGGTTGAAAGGCCTTAGTCTCTTAACTTTGTCTTTGGAAGAAGATATATGTCTATATTTGTAAGGAATAAAACTTTATTTAAGAGAAAAAACATTATAACTAAAGAAACAACATAATTATTTATTATTTGTATATATTTAGAGAATATTGTTTTTCTTTGATACCTACAGATAATCAAACCATAGTTCCCTGAACCATGGTTAATTTGATAATTTACTTAATAACAGAGTACTGCTGAAGTACAGGAAAATCTGGAACATGATTTTTACAATTCCAAGCAAAAAAAAAGTGCAACAGAGTCATGTGAGGCATTGTCACTTTGGAAGTATTCAGTAAAAAGCATGTGATAGGAAGAAAATACATACAACCACATTAATACTCACAGTAAATTAACAATATAAAATATGTCTGTAATCAAGAGTGTAGGCCAAGCTTCCAGCCAAATAAAAGAATATTATATGAACATGATAAAAATCTATTGATTCCAATGAAGAATGCTTTAAATCAACTTTTATTCAGAGGGAAAAGTGACTAAGCATATGTAATCTTCCTGCCACCACATTATTGGATATATGTGGATATTATCTGTCAAAGAGTAGAACATAAAAAGTTTGATAATATATGATTACATCAAGAGAGATGGAAGCCTAGCGTTATAAATTCAATGGAAGGAGGCATCTGTATAGTTTTAAAGTTCAGATAAGCCACCATCAAAAACCTTGAATTTGTGGATCAAGGATACATTATCAAAAACAGGGGTATTCCCAAAAGGCTGTCTTCTTAGCTCTTGAGTTATTAATGACTTAAAGTCTAGGTGAACCCCTCTCTGAGTGGGTGTTATACACTTCTTGTTGTTGTTTTTTCTATGAAGGACTGAGGCTTCTACTTTTTGGCCTTTTTTTGAGCTTCATGTGATCTGTGACTTGTTTCTTGGGTATTTAAAGCTTTCTGGGGCTAGTATTCAATTATCAGTGACTGCATATTATGTCTGTTCTTTTGTGACTGGGTTACCTCACTCAGGATGATATTCTCTAGATACATCCATTTTCCCAGAAATTTCATAAAGTCATTTTTTCTAATAGCTGAATAGTACTCCATTGTGTAAATATACCACAATTTTTGTTTCCAATCATCTACTGAAGAACATCTGGTTTCTTTCCAGCTTTTGGCTATTATAAATAGGGTTGCTATGAACATGGTGGAGCATGTGTCCTTATTGTATGTTTAATCTATACACACCAAGAAAACTTTGACTATTTTTATGTTACATTTTGTTTCACATGTACTTTATGCTTATGATAACTATTAAAATTTCAATGCCTTTAAAAATATCAAACCTTTAAAAAAATCAAGTACTGACAATAATGTATTCATATAGTTTTATGCTAAAATGCTTTTTAAATTCTGTACATGTATTTCTCTTCGTTTTAAAATAAAGTTGTAAGAAAAAAATGGGGCATTCTATCTATCAAGCACTCTTAGGAAACAATGATTGCATTTTCTCAATGGATTTCAAGGTTTAATAAAATGATTCAGCAAAGCCCTTTCTTTTTACTGTCTGAGAGGCACAAAGGGTTTAGTTTAGGTTATTTAGTTCTGAGAATCAAATGGACTGGATACAGACCATTGCAAGCCTTAATAGAATTGATACTGGATCCCTGAGTCTAATCAGGGCATCCTATTTCCAAAGGGATAGAGTAGAGCCTGGTCAGTGTTTTGGGTGTCAGCAATTTAGTTGTCTAGCTGGCGAAGCTACAGAAAGAGTGGTTGGAGAAAATGGATTCTTTGATGAAATCCCTACATAAAGACCTTTTATTCTGGCTATCTAGGAGCTAAAACCTTTCTAGTGAGGTCTGTACCTTGGAGAATAATTCAGCCTCAAGTTTTTAATCTCAACTCCCAACTGAAGAGTAAGTACTTGCTGGTAGGAATAAACTCTCTACGAAGAAGTCCTGATTTAATTGTTTGTAAGTAAATGTTAGTACACAAACGAGCTACTTAAAGGCTTTCTGGAAATTTTTACTTGCCATAGTTTTCACATGATGTAACCTCCACTATTCAATGACAAAATACCATGGCTTGTTTCAGTTTTGCTCATCAGCGATGGGAAGACTGATTTAGCAGAAAACACGCGAGTCTATCCATGGCATCCTTTGCACAGCCACTGTAAGAAGATTCTTTCATTCACCAGCATAAAATATATATTTTGAGAAATGAGAGCAACAAGAAAAAAAAAAACTATTTAACTAAAATAAAATATTGAATAATGGACCAAAAGAAAAAAACAACCTTTCTATCTAAAATGAAATGTAGATGACTGTTGAGAGCTCAGAATTCTTCAAATCCACGGACATAAGTTCATTTTTAATGATATGGTAGTCTTTTTATACCTGATGTTCTCTTGGTATATATATATATATTAAGGACCTGGCAACATTTTGAGGGAAAGAAGATAAAAACAAATGCATGACTAAAACCATACTAAAAGTGAATGTATGCAGCTTGAAGAATAAGATACTTACTTATATCATAATTTATTTTTTAGATAAAAAGACACATTTTTAAACCTGTGCTCAAGAAAATAAGAAATAAAGATTATTTTAATGTACAATGAATATAGTTTTCCCATAAACCCATTTAAAACATTATTATGTAAGAAAGTATGTAAATAAAAAATTGTTGTGGGGTTTTTTTCTTGCTCATATTTTATAAAGCAATGTTTTAAGAATCTTTCATTTGAATCCTAGACATCGCTGTCTACCCATCACAGCATCCACTTTTGTGAGTCATGTACCAGAGCTTTCTTTAGCACATCGTCTTCCTTCTGTCTGTTCTCTGAAACACAGCATTTTAGAAATTCTGTGTGATGCTGTCACTGGAAATTTTACTCTGAGCTATCAAATTAGAAGTTCTACTTCTTTTTCCTGCTTTTACCCCTCCCCTGTCTTTCATGTGTATTTGACCTGTAAAGTACTTCCATCTATGAATTCTCAAAATCTATTTTTGATTCCATTTGTTTAATTCTTATACCTTATGCTGTCCCAGCTTTATAACCTATTGATATATCATAGCAAAATTTGCTATTTTTGTTAAAATTAATTTAAAACTGTCCTATAAATGTATCTAAGATAATGTCTATGTGCTTTTTTTCAAAAACTTTCTGGCAATCCCATGATAATCAATAAAAAAAATGTGACAGAAAACTATATTCAAAACTAATGCCAAAAGGGGAAATCTCTGTTCAAGTTGTAAGTTAAATGAAGTTCAGTAAAACCTCCAAAAAATGGAGACTACTGACTTTTTCTTTTCTTAGAACTTGAGGATAAAATTCTTGCTGAAGATACCACATACTATGGATACAGGATATTCAAGAATTAAGTTGGTATATATCTCAAATCTTAAATTCTGAAGTCTACCTCCTAGTGGGTCAAAAGTTGCTTTGAAACCTTCCAAGGAAGAAAACTAAGTAATCATCTTACCCACCTGTTTAGTCTACAAATCACAACAATGACCATCAAGGGGAGGTGTCCCTATAGGTGCACCAGTAAAACTTTTAATGACAATTAACAGTTGTCTAATTGTACTCTAGGAAACATCGTGCCTGGTAATGCAAATCTGGCTCCCATGACTGGAGAGTTCTCAGACCTTAGAGGACAAATGGCAATTAATATCAATTTACTAAATCAACGCATCTTGCAACTAAAGGGAAACACAACTCTTCCCCCTAATCCAAGGTACCTCACCCCCTGCAGACAGAGAATACTACAGAGATCTCTAGCAGAATATGTCTGTCTGTGTTCATGCAAACTAATACATGAACATAAACAACCACTATGCTGAAAGCTCAGGAAGCAGCAGAGGAGTGGGAAAAAAATTATGGAAACAGAAGACCAGGATGCCTAGTGTGGAATATTATCTTTTAGATCTTCATGGGAGCTGCACCCAAGAAACCTCAAACTGACTTTTATAACGACTACAGTAGCATTGCAGATTTGTAAGCATACCAGTCACAATAATGATGAAAGGAGATGAAAGCATGAATCACAGAAGTAGAAAAAGGTAATTATTTGAAAAGTAGAGAGAGGAATAGAAACTTAGTACATAGTCTGAAACTCTGTATGATTTTCTCAAACACACACACACACACACACACACGAATATGAGTCTTGGACTGTAAAAACTTGTTTTAAGAAATGTAGAGTGCATTATATTATTTCCTCTATTTTCCAGTGTGAGAACTGACTGGGTCTGGTCCATTTCACAGGGGAAGCGATTCTTTCCTAGAATCTTGACATCTAAGCCTGAGAAATCCAACCTGAGCAGCAAATGCTGAGAGACATGATGGTGCATAATTAGACAGAGAACAACAAATAGATTTGTAAGGTTGCAGCGTCAGGTTCCAGAGAGAGGACCCACATAAGAGACTTGGAGTAGAACAGGAGGGAACTCAAAGAGGGCTTAGTGCATCATGCAAAGTAGGCTTGGATTCGGGGTTACACAATGGGGAATCCCTGAAGGGTTGAGACAGAGAAGTAACATGAGCATGTTTTCTCTAACATCAGCATGGCTCACCGATCGGTGGAAAGACTGCAGAATGAAGCGTGGCAACAGCAGAATTAACTAGAAACAGTCCACAGAAAAGCTGATGACAGCTTGCAACCAGTAGTAGGTGAAGAGAGTGGGGCAAGAAAGGATGCATACTTTAAAGTTGTTTTGTATTTGATAATACAATACAGATGGTAAATAGAGAATACAGTAATCAGAATACTAAAGAACTCTAAGAATATAGCTTTGAGTTGTTTTGTTTTGGTTTTATCTGCCTTTCCTGAGCTTTTATAAAAATGGTGATATTGGGATGCCTCGGGGGAAATCAAGTAAACCTTGGAGGATGTATTATAATACGCTGGCAAAGTTAACAGTAAATATTTGTCATTTGGCAATTATTAGCTTCCTGATAGTGTCCTTTCCAGATATGCTCATTATAACAACTTTGCAGCTTTATCATTTGAAAAGAGTATTTCTGGAATATAGCTTATTTCCTGCAAGGATGGGGAAAGTAGTCTTGGAAAGACTGGAAGACAAAAAGGATGGAAGAAATTTTACAAAATGTTATCTTGTGGATAATCTAGAGCTGTTGGAAGGGGGAAAACATAGCTGCTCTGGATATGTACATACACATGAATACACCCACCCACACTCACCCAACTCCACACACAAGCACACACACACATATGAATACAAGAACATGCAAACAGAAAAGCACAAGCATACAAATACATATACACTATTGGACACACTCAGGCATGCACAGATGATGCACAAACACACAGAGCCTGTTAGCATGGAAAAACTTCTTGTGGATAGAAAGCTAGTGGGCAGAAGCAGGAGCAGGGCATAATACTGTGGTTGGGGCTGAATATAATCACATCGCCTTGGGTACACGCATAAAATTTTAGGGAAAGAGAAGAATAATTTCTTGATTTATTAACATTCATTTGAAATTCTATTTGTACTGGTAGCTTTTGCTTTGTTGTTTTGACTCATCAGCTAAGCTTTAACATCCTCAGTTACTGAATTTTTAAAGAACATCTTGCTTCAAATATCAGGGGCATTGATTGTCACGATTAATATTTGTCCTGGGCTTTGTTTCTGCCTCTGTCTTCACTTTGCATGCCACAGGAAGCAGATGTCATAAACAAAGAAACGTGGTGGCAATCAAAGTTCTGGCGATGTTCTTTACTAGACATCAAACTCTGACATGTCAGAAAATGACCTTGCCATCTATGACACTGTGTTATTTATACCTCAGTCGAATCATGGAAGTTAGAGCAGGGACAATTTACTGAACCAAGATTGCCGTATCTTCCATTATCTGCTTCAAACTTTGTATTATGCAAAACTGAATATGTAAAACTCTGATTAAACAGTCCTTACCTGTCTGGTAAGCAAATATACTTCCTTTGGAGATCCCTTATTCTAAGACAACCAAAGAACCTTTAAAAATCTCTTAGAACAGTTGATGATACTAGTATGAATTCTAGTAACATAAAATAAAATGTCAATTGCAAAATAATTTACAATTTTCAAAACATGCCATACTGCACATAATAAATATTTATCATATTTATTGGTATCCAATTTCAATAATATATCATAGTATGTTATATTATGTTTTTACTCTATTTTGTTACTTCAATTACACATTCCATGAAACTACAGAGATATTGGTACATTGTTATATTTTCTAAAGAAAGAAACTAAAAGGTCAATATTGATTTCTTTTAATTACAGGACTCAAACATGCACAGGTGTATTAAGATATCCCCCTAAATCTGTGTATCATAAGAACTTAAAAGTCAGTGCTCACAATTAAAAAACTAATTCAAGTATCTGTGCTGTACCTTAACAGAAAATAAAGTTTCAGATTTCAGGAATTAGAAATGATTTTTGGATCTTTGTCTTTATCATTTCCTGTGATAAAGGCGATTATCTTGAAAAGGATGAAATATGTTTTTTTTAATTAATAGAGAGGTGACCCCACTCGGGGATCCATCCCATATTCTGTCACCAAACTCAGACACTATTGTGGGTGCCGAGAAGTGCATGCTGACAGGAGCCTGCTGTAGCTGTCTCCTGAGTGTTTCTGCCAGAGCCTGAGAAATACAGTCAGATGTTCTGAACCAACAACTGAAAACGGGGCCCCCAATGGAGGAATTAGAAAAAAGACATAAGGAGCTGAAGGGGATTGCAACCCCATAGAATGCACAACAATATCAACCAACCAGACCCCCCTCCCAGAGCTACCAGAGACTAAACTACCAGGAACCAAAGAGTACACATGAAGGTACTCATGGCTCCAGCCACATGTATAGCAGAAGATGACCTTATTAGGCGTTAAGGAGGTGAGAGGTCTTTGGCTCTGTGAAGGGGTGATGCCCCAGTGTAGGGTGATACCAGGGTGAGGAAATAATAGGAAGTGGTTGGGTGAGGAACACTCTCATAGAGGCAAGGAGATGGGGAATGGGATAGGGGGATTTCAGAGGGGAAACAGGGAAAGGGTTTAGTAATATTTAAATGTTAGTAAAGAAAATTTCTAATAAAAAATAAAGGAATTTGATGTAAATTGCGTCAATATTAATGTTATGGTGTTTGGGTATATGGTTAATGAAAGAATGCCATCTCTGCCTGTGCAATACCCTGGGTTCAGTCTCCAGAAATGAGAAAAGAAACGAGAAAATGTATGTTGCCTGTTAGTAAAATCCAAAACTTGATCAGAGCACAATGACAGTTACAATGACAGAACAGACAGAAATAACAGTGATAGTCCTGAAATTTGAATAAAAATTAAAGTATTAGTCATCCAAAGACACACACACACACACACACACACACACATATATATATATAATTTTTATATATTAAACAAAACCCAGTTGCTTCATTTGGTAAATAAGTGTATTTGTATACCTCATTATCAACAGTTGCTAGCTTTACAAGAAAATCAGCAGAGTTCATTTCTATCCTAGTCCAATTTAAAAGGGGTTTTGGAAATGTACCATGTTCCTAAGTGATACTGATCAATGTAGCATAATTTTATGTACAGTGCTTCCAAATTTAACAGTTTCTAAGTGTACATTTATATAAATTTGGAAAAACAAAATTTACCACTTACAACTGAGACTTTTTTATCAGAATTCTCCTGAAAATAATTCTCAGAATTTCTTTTCACATTAGAATGAGTTATGTCTTAACTTCATTTATCACTGTACATGCTTGCAGAAATATGTCTATAGATGAGACTAAGTTTGATAATGTTCTACTACACTCCAGTTTAATCTTGTTATGCCACAGTATTCTGTATGTGTGCACTTTGTGTGCACTTCATCTTTCTCTTCTGCATTCACTTTGTTTTCTATAAAGAGGCTGAGTTACCTTCACTCTAGTGCTGAAGAGAAGATGAACCTTACCTGCCTGCTGAATTCAGGATCCCTTCTCACATATCCTCGTGTGTTCTTTAGCATAATTTGATGGCAGTTGTACTATTTCTACAACATTTAATGTATTCGAATGTGATTTATATTTGGTTGGATCCCATTCTCATATACCTAATTGCAAGCAACGAGGCTGCTTCCATTTGAACTTGGGAAAGAGAAAGGAAGTTTGAGGAACCTAGTTAACTTTCTAACTGAAAAGTTAGTCTCTTGCAGCTTTACTAACATTTAAAATTTTAGAATATTTTTCTATATAATTATTTTATTCTATATGTGAAATAAAAAAGGATTGGTCTATTTTATTCATGGCCATTAGTCACCATCTGTCTCATAAACTTAGGAAACTTAGGAAAGGAACTTCTAGCTCTGAGAGGTCCCAAGATAGACAATATCAATGTTAAAAAATTCAAAATGGAGATATTCAAACAAATATTGTATTTTTATGCCTTTAACATTCTTAGCTAGAGAGCTTTATATGCAACCTTATTTAGAACTTAACGTAAGCATGAAACATCTCATACATATTCTTAGAAGTTTACTAGACCAACAACATTTATTAATATTATATACAAATATATGGTTAGATGAATTATAACAAATAGAGCTATTTTCACAGTTTAATGTAAAACATCCAGGAAATTTGGTGATAAATGTATTCAATGAATGTATCCATGTTGGATTCAAGGTGAGTCAAGTTGAAGCATGTATTTGAGCAATGCAGTTAGTCCGAAAACAAACCATAACAAAATATGCCTTTTTACTGGAAAACAGACCAACATTGTAAGAAAACAGAAAAAAAAAAATGAAAATGGTTTAAGTCCTGAGAACTTAATACCTAACTTCCATGCCCTTCCCTTCATACGTTATGTGAAAAAATAGGACATACATAGTCTGTTTTTCAAGAGCAATTATAATGTGAGCTATGAAAACATTGGCCAAATATCTTCTGGAAAATAAACAGAATTTGTTAAGAAAGTGAGTGTCTGTAACTTCAGTGGAATAAAATTGCTAGTTAACATTTTGTCTGACATTTTGTTTATTTATATATTTTTAATTTGAACATTTAATGACAGGACAAGAGACTGTGATAAAATACAATATTTACCTGATTTTAACAAATTATACATGTTGTCATTGGCACTATTAATTTCTTGTATTCTAATCATGGAATTTAAGAAATGCACCTGTTTCTATGTCATTGTGAATGCTGTCATGCTTGCCTAATATTCGTCATGAAGGAGGGTCTGTTTCATGATTTTAGGCAGATATGGAATGAAACCTAAGAATATAAAAATTGTTGAAGATATATTTTGATCAGAATTGGGGGACTTCTTGGAAGATCTTTATAATGGTCAACATTTAGTTTTCACTGAATATTAGATGGACTGTGTTGACTTTTAAATCTATTTTTAATGATCAATGGTTAATATAATGTTAAAACTGGAGTTAGTTATGGTAGTGTACATATTTTATTCAGTGAGTAAATAGTACTTATTTGAAAAAAACCTGTGTAAGATCTTCAGTCAGGAGTTACAGAATGTTGTAGAAAAAGTTAACTATGGACAAAGTTGGTTCTATCTGTATGTTTAAAAATCATAAAAATATTTTATATTGACTTATTCTACCATGAATGAAGATATTAATAACACATGACTATTTAAAAATATACATAGAGAAAAGTAAAAAAAAAGATGTTATTAAAATGAATTACAAGCTATTAAATGGAGAAATGTATGCTTTACTCTCTCACACTCACATTCCTGAAACAATATTTTAATTACCATTTCCTTTACACTTAATATAATCAGTAATATAATCAGTTTAAGAAAAAATACTAAGGGGATCAAAATCCACTGGATCAAATGCTGAAATGTACGTATTTCACATCATATTAAGTTCACTACTAAAAATTTACTTGCTAATAATACATATAAAATGTACACCTCTAAAGAAAAATTATCCTTGTGTTTAGTCCATCGGAGAGACTTGAATTATGTCCATCATTGTAAAAAATGTAAGTGAGAAACACAACACTAATTGATATATGTAGAAATGAATGTTTGAATAGTTATAAAAATGTTTCTATTTACTGTTATAATTTCTAAAAATATTCTAGAATCATAAAATGGTTAAATTAGCATACATTCATCTACAATTAATTTTGAGGTACAGTATTAAACAATTAGATACTCTACATTGCAGGTAAGTTCTCTAGCACCCTCTGTCTTACTCCATTTCCTTTTAAGCACATGTTAAACACAAATTCTACCACTAGTCTAACATTACCCAGACTTAATTGTCTTGGTATATCCTTTGAATGTTTTTTCATTATTATAATTATAAAGCAAACAAATTATTAAAATTTTGAGAAAAATATTCAATCTAAAGGATTGTAGAAATTAATCTAGACAGTTGGGTAGACACAGTAACATATATATTAAATATTACTATAATTGAATGATGATAGCACAAGAAAATATCATTAAAGAGAAAATAAGAGTTAATAAAAGTAGCTACCACATCAAAGTAACTGGTAGTAGAGGGACATTGATGTTTATATATCATCTCTTGCTGAGGAACTAAGCTTTTCATTGGCATTGTGAGTCTCTTGTTTATATTAACAATTGTCCTGCAAAAAATGTACTTAAGGCCATAGCTTATTCTTTGTAAGATTTTTGAACATATTTTCATAGTAATAATCCCTCAATATGTAATTATCAAAATCAGGAGTGAAAGGGCTGGCAGACTTCCTCAGTGTAGGCGTGTGTGCAGATTCTTACTCTGAGATTTCCTACTCCACATGGCCTTGACAGCACCATTAGTCCTATAGTATACTTCTCTTTATCATACAGAGAATTTGGATATTACCACAGAATTACTTTTAAAATGAACCTTACCATACAACCCTCTGGCATACAACTTCACAAAAAACATATTACTTACTGGAACAGACATTAATCATTGGTAATTGTCAATTACAAAGTATTTTAAAATTTATATTCAATCACAAATATTTTTTCTTATGTTTTAAAATTAAATTTTACTCAAAACAATCATTTTTTATTGCTTTTGCCTTTAACTTGTAATAAACTATTGCAAAATTTCCTGCCTTTTCAGACTACTAGCTTGAAATAAGGACTTATGTTCCATGCAATACAAGTTCTCTGAAGCCTGAGAGAGAGGTGGGGGGAGCAAGGTAGGGGAGAGAGAGGGGAGGAGAGGAAAGGAAAGAAAGAAAAGGAGGAGGAGGAGGAGGAGGAAGAGGAGGAGGAAGAGGAATTAGTAGAAAAAAAGGAGAAAAAGGAAACCAAGAAGGAAAAAAAAAAGAGAGAGAGTTGTTCTTTATCATGCTTTTGAATTTGTTTCTGTTTAGCAAGATTGGTCGCCAAATTTTGCAAAGAGCTCAGATTCTTTACAGAGCTTATGATCTCTAATCCTATGAACTATACTATTTAAGTTGCTAATGTTACCCTCAGTCATATACATGCTATCAGAATGCATATAATTTAAAACAGAAAATAGGGAACGGCAACTCGTAGAGGCTGAGCAAATGGTGGGTGGGAGACCTGGGCTTCCAGGGAGCAGAGAGCTCTCTGCGAAGTGCACATGGAAAGTGCACCCCCTGCCTTGCCCTGCCCTACCCTGCCCAATCCAGCAACCAGGAACAGAAATTTTGAACTTCTGTTTCCACCCGGAGGCAACCTCAGGACGCAGAGCGGAACCTGGCCCATCTGCCACCCGGAACGGCTGCTCGTAGAGGCTGAGCAACTGGTGAGTGGGAGACCTAGGCTGCTGGGGAGCAGAGGGATCTCTGCTGAGTGCACAGGGAAAGTGCACCCCCTGCCTTGACCTGCCCTGTCCTGCCTGATCCAGTGACCAGGAACAGATCTTAGGAACTTCTGTTTCCACCCGGAGGTGACTTCAGGATGCAGAGCAGAGCCTGGCCCATCTGTCACCGGGAACGGCGGCTCGTAGAGGCTGAGCAACTAGTGGGTGGGAGACCTGGGCTGCCAGAAAGTAGAGAGATCTCTGCGGAGTGCACACGGAAAGGCACCCCCTGCCGTGCCCTGCCCCGCCCTGTCTGATCCAGCGACCAGGAACAGAACTTTGGAACTTCTGTTCCTACCCAGGGACTCTGAGGAATAGAACAGGACTGGACCCATCTGCCACCTGGACCAGTGGAGATCCAGGGACACAGACCAGATACAAGGGAAAGGCAAGAATATATCACTGACAACAAAATGGCAAGAGGAAAGCTAAAGAGTATATCCCAAAGAAACCAAGACAACCGGGCAACACCAGAACCAAGCTCTCCCATAACAGCAAACATCGGAATTCCAAACACTCCAGAAAAGGAAGACACAGACCTAAAATCATACCTCAAGATGCTGATAGAGATACTTAAACAAGAACGGAAGGAAAAGCATAAAGATTCAGAAGCTTTTAAAGAGGAAACAAGAAAAACACTCAAAGAACTCAAAGAACTAGAGGGAAAAAGAATCAAAGAGATGAAGGAATGGAAGAGGGAATTTAAAACGAAAATTGACACAATAAAGAAAACACAAAAAGAGATAACCCTAGAGGTAGAACACCTAAAAAAGAAATCAGGAATCACAGAAGCAAGCATTTCCAATAGATTACAAGAGATGGAAGAGAGAATCTCGGGGGCAGAAGACAACATTGTAAACATAGAAAAAACAGCCAGAGAAGATGCAAAAAACAAAAAGATCCTAACACAAAATGTTTAGGAAATCCAGGACATAATGAGAAGACCGAACCTAAGGATAATAGGAATAGAAGAGGGAGAAGAGTATCAACTAAGAAGCACAGTAAATATCTTCAACAAAATCATAGAAGAAAACTTCTCTACCCTCAAGAATGAGATGACCACGAGCATAAAAGAAGCCTTCAGAACTCCAAATAGGTTGGACCAGAAAAGAAATACCTCCTGACACATAATAGTAAAAACATCAAGTGCCCAAAGCAAAGAAAGAATACTAAAAGCAGTAAGGGAAAAAGGCCAGGTAACATATAAAGGCAGGCCAATCAGACTCACACATAATTTCTGAACAGAGACTATGAAAGCTAGAAGAGCCTGGACAGGCATCATGCACACCCTAAGAGAACACAAGTGCCAGCCCAAGCTGCTATACCCAGCAAAACTATCAATCACCATCGATGGAGAGATGAAGATATTTCAAGATAAATCAAAATTTACACAATATCTGACCACAAACCAAGCACTACAAAGAATTATAGGTGGAAAACCAAATACAATGAGGGAAAATACAGCCTAGTAAAAAGAAGAAAACTCCTAAACAAGAAAACTAAAAGAAGAAAAAGACACAGACACAACTCAACCCACAAAAGCAACAATGGCAGGAAACATAACCAACTATTTCTTGATATCTATTAACATAAATGGACTCAACTCCCCAATAAAGAGACATAGGCTATCAGACTGGATACATAAACAAAATCCAGCCTTTTGCTGCATACAGGAAACTCATCTCAGAGACAAAGACAGACACTATCTCAGAGTTAAAGGGTGGGAAAAAAACTTCCAAGCAAACAGCTCCAAGAAGCAAGCTGGAGTGGCTATTCTAATATCAAATAAAGTAAATTTCCAAACAAAAGTTATCAAAAAAGACAAGGAAGGACACGTTTTACTCATTACCAGGGAAATCTGTCAGGAGAAACTCTCAATCTTTAACATATATGCTCCAAATAAAAGAGCACCCACATTCATAAAAGAAATCCTACTAAAGGTCAAAAAATACATTTCACCCCACACAATAATAGTGGGAGACTTTAATACCCCACTCTCACCAACAGCCAACATCAAACTTAATGGCGAGAAACTTGAAGCAATCCCATTAAAATCAGGGATTCGACAAGTCTGCCCACTCTCCCCCTACCTATTCAACATAGTACTTGATGTCCTGGCTGGAGCAATTAGACAGCAAAAGGAGATGAAGGGGATACAAATCAGAAAGGAAGACATAAAAACATCACTCTTTGCCAATGACATAATAGTGTACTTGAGTGACCCCAAAAATTCCACCAGAGAAATCCTACAGCTGATGAACAAGTTCAGCAAAGTGGCTGTATACAAAATCATCTCGAACAAATCAGTAGGCTTCCTATACTCAAAGGACAAACATGTGGAGAAAGAAATTAGGGAAAAGGTACCCTTCACAATCGTCACAAAATCTATGAAATACCTTGGTGTGACTCTAACTAAGCAAGTGAAGGACCTGTATGACAAGAACTTCAAACTTCTAAAGAAAGAAATTGAGGAGGATCTCAGAAAATGGAAAGATCTCCCATGCTCATGGATTGGAAAGATCAACATCTTAAAAATGGCCATCCTACCAAAAGCAATCTACAGATTCAATGCAATCCCCATCAAAATTCCAACCCAGTTCTTTAAGGAATTGGAAAGATCAATGTGCAATTTCATATGGAATTACAAAAAACTTAGAATAGTGAAATCCATCCTCAACAACAAAAAAACATCTGCGGGAATCACTATTCCTGACCTCAAGCTATATTACAAGGCAATTGTGTTGAAAACTGCATGGTACTGGTACAGAAATAGGCCAGTGGATAAATGGAATAGAATAGAAGATCCAGAAATGAGCCCTTATGTATATGGTCACCTGATTTTTAACAAAGGAGCTGTAAACATTCAATGGAAAAAGGACAGCCTATTCAACAAATGGTGCTGGTCCAACTGGCACTCAGCATGCAAAAGAATGAAAATAGACCCTTTCTTATCTCCTTGTACAAAGCTCAAGTGTAAGTGGAACAAAGATCTCCACATTAAACCTGATACACTGAAATTATTCGATGAGAAAGTTGGGAAAACCTTAGAACACATAGGCACAGGAGAAAATTTCCTGAACAAAACACCAATGGCTCAAGCAATAAAGTCAAAGATTAACAAATGGGACTTAATGAGATTGCAAAGTTTCTGTAAGACTAAGGAAATTGTCAAGAAAACAAAAAGGCAACCAACAGAATGGGAAAAGATCTTTACCAACACCACATCAGATAGAGGCCTAATATCCAAGGTATACAAGGAACTCAAAAAGCTAGACACCAGAGAATCAAATAACCCTATTAAAAATGGGGTACAGAGCTAAACAATATGGTCTCAGTTGAGGAACACCGAATGGCTGAGAAACATCTGAGGAAGTGCTCGACATCCTTAGCCATCAGGGAAATGCAAATCACAACAACCTTGAGATTCCACCTCACACCAGTCAGATTGGCCAAGATCTAAAACTCAGATGACAGCAGATGCTGGCGAGGCTGCGGAGAAAGAGGAAGACTTCTCCACTGTTGGTGGGTATGCAAACTAATACAACCACTCTGGAAATCTGTCTGGCAATACCTCAGAAAATTGGATATAGTACACCTGAAGACCCAGCTATTCCACTTCTGGGCATATACCCCAGAGACACTTTAATACACAACAAAGATATATGCACCACAATGTTCATAGCAGCTCTATTTATAATAGCCAGAAGCTGCAAAGAACCCAGATGTCCTTCAGAAGATGAATGGATACAAAAATTGTGGTACATTTACACAATGTAATACTACTCAGCCACCAGAAACAATGACTTAACCAAATTCTTAAGAAAATGTCTGCATCTAGAGAATATCATCCTGAGTGAGATAACCCAGTCACAAAAGAACAGACATAATATGCAGTCACTGATGTTGGGATGATAACTCCAGAGGCTTGCACTCCCCCAGAAACAACTCACAGACTGTATGAAGTCCAAGAAATAAAGAAAACAAAAAAAAAAATATATTTACAAAACAAGAAGACTTTGACTATTTCCATGTTGCGTTTTGTTTTGCATGTACTTTATGCTCATTTTAACTATTAGGTTCTCAATGCATACTGTCAAGCCCTTGACAAAATCAAGTACTGACTAAAAAATATATTCACATAGTTTTATGTAAAAATTATTTTAATATCTGAAAAAACAGTACTGACAAAAATGTACAATTTTAAGCAAAAAATGTTTAAAATCTGTACATTTATCTTTGTTTTGTAAAATAAATTCGTTTTTTTAAAAAAATATAAATAAAACAGAAAATAATTCATTTTCTACCAAGCAGCTTTCTTAATTTAGTAGCATACTCAGTTTGCTCTCATTCTACCTGGTATATATTTCCTTTACCGTTTGGACTATTACATTTTAAACTAAAATGCCTTTTAGATTGGAAATTTCTAGAAAATATATTAATTTTACTATTTACTGTTTATTGGTAACATTGCACAAAATACGTTTCCTCGGTTTTAAAACTAAATAATACTATTCTTATTTAACAATTCTCTGTCAAAACATTTTTGTATTGTGATGTTCTTCACATGAGAGTTTGTTTACTGTGGGTAGCCATTGAGAAGGGACAGAGCTTCCTGTTTATGTAGTAGAACTAGAAGGTCAATTGCTTCTAAAAATACAATGATATCCACTGTGTTCAGAGTGAGCAGTACCATTTCTAAACAAAATTACAAGTGGTAATTTTTTTCAAATGAAGAGATTAATTTTTTCCTGTGCCCTAATGTAATAATCACTCATTTATGAAGATTCTCAAATTCAGGGATACGTACATTTTATTCATAACTAATTTTTCTTACATTTGTGTGCACAATTTACAATAAAACCTTGGTTTCATATCTAAAACTATGAAATTTGTGTTTGTAGCCCAACAGGTTTTTGCCTTTTCCAAGGTTTGTATGTCTCAAATCCTCCTAAATGGGTAAATTTTAAACCTCAAAACCTAATTGTGTGCAATTTATAAAGTTTCTTTTCCTTAATAGCTCATTAATTCTTGGAAAGAAAAGGTTTGCTTTATTAGCCCACCATTTAATTTCCCTCTGAAAAAGTAATCGTCTGTCTCAAAGACAAATATCTAACTTTCCAAATTATTTGACTTAATTTCCATTGATATATCTTGTCATGGGCATATTCACAGTCTAGCCGTAATCACATGGATATTTATTAGAGTGTGTCTGCTGAAACTTTCATTTTTCTTCCTTTATAGATAGGGCTGAGTATCAAGAAAAGTTTAAATATCTTGTCTACTGTGTTGGCATTAATATTTTTAACTCTTTGCAGTAATTTTGTAATGACTAGTAAGATTTCAATGCACACCATCAAACCTTTAAAAAATTAAGTACTGGCAAAATATATTCATATAGTTTTATGCAAAAATGCTTAAAATCTGTACATTTATCTCTGTTTTTAAAGTAAAGTTGAAAAACAATAACTAAATAAATAAATAAGAGATAGTATTGTTTCTTGAATGTTAAAATGACACTAACCTCCCCATATCCTTCTATTACATCTTCTCCAGACTTCTATCCCTACGGGCCCAATTTTGGGAGTCCTTTTTATCTCCCTTCAGTTATGTTCAATTTATGTGTTATTCATCTAGCAATGGGGTGGGACTTACCCTGACATATGTCTTTGGTGTTTCTTAATCTAATCATTTTAACTGAAATTAAGAACTATGTGTCTATAGCTTGTCAACTTAACATTCTAACAATAATTTTAAATGATAACTTTTCAACTTGTTTGCTCTCACCTGAAGGCCATATTATTTTACAAAATTTATTTTCTTCAAACTCAAATATTCTAACACTCCCCTAAACTTCAAAGTTCAAAGTTTCTCTGACACTAAGGACAAACTCTCAGATGTTAAAAATTATAATATTGGAAAAGAAGTAACAGGACTTGAATACAGTGTTTTACAGAATAAACATTTTCTTCCATATGGAATTATTGTGGGTGCAGAAGAATATACTGGACTAAGGCAACATTGTAGTACTTGAGAGAAAACAATTGCTGAATTTCCATGTGTGGAACCTGAGGACCTTGAGGGCATAAAGAGGCTCTGGGAATATGTCAAACACCCAGCCATACAGCAAGTCACTCCTGTTGTAGGTGGGTACTACTGAGAAATTCTAGTATTTATTGCTTCTGACATCACCAACATCTGAGGGGTTCTACTATAAATTATGTTTCATCCCCACAGCTTCAGCCAATAGTTTCTCAAGGCGTCTAGACCTGATATATCTTTACTCTGGTATATTTTTGTTTTAATTATTTTTTTTCTTCCTTTGTGTTTCCAGAGGAAAGGCTTTCTTTTACATAAAAAAATTGAAATGTCATGTAAGTTGTTAGTTTTCTGAAGAAATAATTATTTTATTTCTATATCCCTTCAATAGACTTGCATATAAAAGACCCATGGACAACACAGCATTCTTGACATATTTGACATTTTGACATATATGTGGTTTTCTAGGGCATTATTTTTTGTAAATATATGATCCTGAAGTTATAAATATTGCTTTAAAATTCTTCAGCCCATGTAATTTAATCTGACTCTACAAAAGTAACTCCTGTTATCACAAATACATATTCTGATACTTAAAATAACTTAGCCCCTTCATACATTTAAAGACAGGAAACTAAAATCCAGTTTATTTATGCTATTGTTTGCAGAACAAATCAATGTGTTCCAGTTAGAGGAATGAACTTAACTCTGAATAGTATGTGCAAGTTTGACCTATCTGTTGCAAATTTAGTAAATTAACCTTTTATGTGTATCCCAAGTGTTCTGTGTATTTTAACTACTGGTTTTGTATTCCTTTTGATTTTGGATTGTTGCACATGGGATGGGGTTCTTTAATGTTGTCTTTGTATTTGTGTCTGGCTAGTTCACTTTCATTTTTTTCTAAGTCTCTTGTTAAATTTTATGACTTATGAATGCTTCATTTTTAGAGCCGAATCTTATCTTTTTATCTGATAAACTTTATTGAATATGCCATAAAATACCAATATTTTCTTAACTGATTATTTTATTTTGATATTTTCTACATCTCATTTTTTCTTTCTATGCATTTTATATTAAATTTTTATGACTACATTTTAAAATGTGAATGACATTTGAAATGTTCACTTATTTCTCATATTGGCATTTCAAGTACACTATGTGCCTAATAAGTAACTTACACACACTCCCAAATATTCCTCTTCTTATAATTGTTTCAGGTAAATGGCACATTTTTGATGTCTTCACAGATGACAAACACCTTGCTTATGAGGGATTCCAAATTGAGCCCAAAATAGGTCCTATCATGAAAAAAAAAAAAAAAAACTTCAATTTATCTTTTTTTTATCTATTCTACTTTTTACTAGACTTTTTGTTGATTCTAAACACACCAATATACTACTGGACAGTGAGATTTGTATTGTGAGAATATTTGTTATCACTATCTAATGGTAGAATTATTAGTTATTACATTATACAAGAGTTTAAGGGAAACAGCTGTTAAAGTGGTCAGAATAGAAAGTTCAAAGGCAGGTTCTCCATATGCCAGAAAACGACAAGAGTTACTACTAAGCTGTCACTGACACATGGAGATCTCAGAAGAGAAACATTCATATCTTGAATTCAAGGATTTATGAAGGAGAAAGTCCCTGGAAACTGCTGGAACATCAAGAAAGCCAGAGGGGATGTAGGGAAGAGGTGAGATAGGGGGTTCTTGAGAGGAAACCAGGAAAGGGGAATACATAACAGATCCGATAATAAAAAACTGAAAAAAAAAGGCCAGATGGGGACAGTCCTATGAGTGTCTAGGACTGATCTGTTTATTATACAAGAGAGTAATGTTTACATTTATTTAAGATTGTAGACATTACAGAATGTTGCTAGTGGAGAAGGGAAAGATGTGACGCAAACAACTCAAGTCCTATACCACAGTGTGCAAACTTCTCAACATAGAAATCCTTAATTTACTTCTGTAGTGCCAGCAAAGTGTTAGTAGTTACCCATCCATCCCCACCCCCGAAAAAAAAAAAAAAAAAAAAAACAGACAAGAGCCAATCTGATGTAACTCACAACAGGGTCTTTATTTTTCTCAAGCTAGCCGAACACCCCATCCCAAAAGCACCAACATCATGCAATATAGTTGTGGGGACAATTTATAGTAAGCAGCAAGCAGGGCATATGTGTATAAGCATCTAACTGAAAGTTATTGTGGCTGTCAGATGCCAAATCTTTTAAGTTCAGACTCTATTTCAGAGAACCTGACCAACGTTTGAACTCAGTTAAACTAACAGGCTAGTACCTAACTTTAGGTGCTGGTCAATATTATAAATTAATTTCTGCTCCCCTGTGTATTGGTGTTCCTTAGGCAGCGAGAGGGCTTATAAACAAGATGTGAGGGATTCTCTGGGGAATAACCAGGACACACTGGTCTTGCTGAGGGTGTACCTGAAGACACTGGTTTTATTGAGGGTTAGTTAGCCTAGAGACTGGAGATAGGCTCAGGTTTGGGGGAGGCAAAACTTGGAAACTAAAGTTAGGTAACTAGCCTGTTAGTTTAACTGAGTTCAAACTTCGGTCAGGTTCTCTGAAATAGTCTGAACTTAAAAGATTTGGCATCTCACTTCCATTCATTTCTTACAGCATTCAGCTCATTAATATTTTCCAAGCCAATGATAGCCTGCTCTTGTAAATAGTAGCTAATTTCTTGATCCTAATGTGAATTGCTCAATATTTTTCTCAAAGGAAATTATATTCCTATTTGTGCTATGTAAAATCTCACCTAAAAAATGGATTTTTTCGAATCTTTAATAATTAAGATCTTGATTTTTCATACTGCAACATATCACATGCAATGATATGTGACATCATGTTCACATAGATAACTATATCATAACACACTTATCAAGTTAAAAAGTCTACAATGATATAGATAAAAGTAGCTTTTTTTCCTTCTCAGTAATATTATTCTCATTCAGGTTCTTGTTGATTCTTGATCTCAGGAGTAGAGGATATGACCTTACTACTCAAAGTACTGTACACTTTCATTGCAAGTAGGATAGATAGCAATCACACTCAATCTATACTGAGATTTTTCTCCCTAATGTCTACTTTTCAAATTCTCAGAAGGCTCAATGCAGAAAAGGTGTGGCAAGTATCATTGGCAGAAAACTATGTTAATTTTTCTACTTGGATGTATTAAATCTATGTGGGACATTTCTCTCATACTGAGAATTAAACTTAGACAGTTTCATAAATATTACAACCATGGCAACTTTTCGTGACTAAATATGTGACTGTAACATTTTGGGAAGTAAAAGCCTTTAATGCCTTTAAGATCTGGTGGAATTTGAAATCCATTAATCAGATGAAATCAAGGTACATTTAGGAGGCAGCAGTAAAGCAGAATAAATACATGTTTGAAAGACAAACAGTGAAAAGAGAATCAGAAATTGCATTTTGTTGAAGCTGAGAACCACAAGTCATATTTGTTGCTAATTCAGAAAGGTGTTAGTTAGAATTACAAGTTTCCATGCTTCAGTTTTTTTTTTTTCCTGCATTTTTATTATTTGCTTCTTTTATTTTGCAACCATCAAAAATAATTAAATAATACTTTCTAATTTATTCTGAAGGTCTCTAGAATTTGAGCATGGACATTCTTTTATTTTTCTAATTAAAATGGATAAATGAAAATTGCCACTCAGACTAATTGTAGGCAAGCTTTACATAAGGAGAGAGCTGAGATCGATGGCCTGATCTGCTTGGGTTTGAAGATATTAATGATTTAATCAGAGGAACAAATGGACTTGCTGGAATCTCCTGTACTCTTAAGTCTGCCACTGGAACCTTTCGCTGAATAATACAGCAGCTGCCAAAAGGCCTCTGCCTTTCAGTCAACTACAGGTAAGTTTCTAATGTTTCTGCCCCAGGGCAAGGACATTTAAAGCTTGCCTTTGTGACCCACTAGGATAACCTCATGATAGATCAAAGCAATATGAAATGCATTGGTGATGTGTCAACCACAATCAGGACAGAAACCAAGAGACACACAGGGTTTGGACTAAATCCATACACGCCTCTTTGGTGAGGATCAATGAAACAGAAGTCGGCCTGTGACTAAGTAGTAGAACAGGTTTAATATCTGTACGTGAGATAAGGTGTGTAGCTTTGAATCTTTCTCAGATGTGCCCAATATTGAATTTTTATCTCATCTGCTTCCAGATATTTTTGTTGTAAGGCATAAGAAATTAAATGTTTTTTTTTTTTTGTAAATATGAGATCAGACTTAGTATGAGAGGATGACTCACTCCCCTTCTGTCTCTTCTTTTGCCCAATAACTGTTGCATTTCTGCAGTTCATAATAATTGCTCAAGGCTTATCTTCAACACACATACTGATAAATGAAATATAATGTAAAATATTATTCTGGTTGTACCAAAGACTTGAAATAATGTTTCATGTCTAATATAAATCTGCATAAAAATGGCAGTTGCTCAATTGCATTGGACATGTTCATATAATCATTTGCCTTCACACACACACACACACACACACACATCAATGATAGATATACTGCCTCTGACTACAGATCCTTTGTAAGAATTACTACAGATAAATATAGAACATTTTCTTATGATTTAGGGTCAATTAGTTATTTTTTTTATTTATATGACAGAATACATAAAAGGTCAGTGTACTGGCTGGTTTTGTGTCAACTTGACACAAGTCGGAGTTATCACAGAAAAAGAAGCCTCCCTTGAGGATATGCCTCCATGAGCTGTAAGGCATTTTCTCAATTAGTGATTATGGCTGGGGGAGAGCCCAGCCCATTGTGGGTGGTCCCATCCCTGGGCTGGTAGTCTTAGGTTCTATAAAAAGCAATCTGAGCAAGGCAGGGGAAGCAAGCCAGTAAGCAGCACTCTCCATGGACTCCGTATCAGCTCATGCCTCCAAGTTCCTGTCCTGTGTGAGTTCCTACTCTGACTTCCTTTGGTGATGAAGAGCAATGTGGAAATATAAGCTAAATAAACCCTTTCTGCACCAACTTCCATCTTGTCATGGATGTTTTGTGCAGGAATAGAAACCCAGACTAAGACATTCAGTCATTTCTGGAAAAACAGTATAACATGTTTGGTCATAATCGTCAATTTGATTGAATGAAGAAATACAAAGATTATTAATCAGGAGCATTTGTGAGTATAAGCGAAAGAAAAGAGAATTCTCATTATAGAGAGGGTACAGTGATATATCAATATTTAACGGGTCAGTAAATTTAGTTTTAGAAATGAAATTAATCCCGGTGGTCTGGTCCTGGTTGTGGGACTGACTTGATATGATCAGGCTCAACAAATAATGCAGAGAACCAGGCTGTTACTCTTGTCCAAATACCAGGTGTTTAGTATAACATGCTGTACAAACATCCCTTTGAAAATAACAATCCTGATTGCTTAATATTTCTGGAGTCTTTTCATCTGTAGGCACAAGATCCTTCATGCTCACAGCAGAGCAGCTTTTTCTGACTATATGGGCTGGAATGTTGACCATAAGCTCTTTACTTGTCCAAGTCTTTCATGGTCTGTCTTCACTTAAACTCTTCCTATTCTTCAAAATAGTAATTATATAACTGTTGGATATTGATATCATTATTTTATTAGAATACCGTATAAACAGCTATGAAATGCTATTTTTGGGATATAGCATGGTTATGACACACATTCACAGAAGCCATGCCTACTGACATGTGATTTGTACACAATGGAGCCACAGCATTTCAAATTTGCCTGGAAATGTGGTCATGAGTTCTCAGATATCATTAAAGAGGTATTAACACTTGACAGTTTCCAGGAGTAGGTAAATAATTATATTTCTTTAGAGGTATGGATCCTGGTGTGTGGCTCATATACCAGTAGGTTGTGGATGAAGAATAGGTAATGAGATAAATAGGGAAATTTGAAAATGGTATATAAGCATGAATATTAAATTAATAATTAAAATATATGTCATAGTTACTTTCTTAAAAAAATATATAAAATGGTAGATATCACTAGGTTCAGTGGGACAGACCAGAGAACTGGGGTCTGGGATTAAGAGACTAAGGTAGCTTCTGAGATGTTTTGATTATTCTCAGTCTACAGCCAAGCAGAAATCTTAGTAATTATGAAACCAAATTAAAAGAAAAGGATGGGTTCCTTTCAATGTGCCATGTCACATTGGAAAAGTCATGATCATGGCTCTGAAAGAAAACTATTTGCTTTCTAGTTCCTCTGACTAACACTGGCTTTTTCTAATTGGTGCCATTTCTGAATGAGAGAAGAAAATCAAACTATTGTAAAGGCGAAATGAAGAAGGTCAGCTTCCCAGAATAATTTTTGCAACTGGGGTATTGACAATTTGGATGTTAAGTAATTCAGTTCAGTATGCTTTGCAATCAGAGGAGTCATTACATTACCTTGACTAAAATTGCTCTTTTCCTCATTCAAAAAGATACTGGGAAAGAAGATAAGCAAGCCCCATACTGTCCCATACAGGATCATAGGCCAGTCTGTCTATTTGCAGGTATGTGCTATCTTCTCATGAATATATTGGAATCATATATGCTCCTGAGCCCAAAAAGATACTATTAATATCTGTTATTGATAAATGTTACATTTCAGTTACAAACTATACCACCACCCTGGACAATTTCAGTAGATCCACCTTTGATTCCAGCTTTTGTAACCAATGTCATTTGAACCCTGGCTCATAAATAAAAGACTGTGTCATCCAGAGGAATTTAGCTCCCAATGATAGAGATAGCCAACATGATGTCTGTTTTATGGGAACATACACATACATATGTATACACATATACATGTGAGCATGCTTACACACACATGCACACACACACACACACACACACACACACACACACACACACACACACCATGTATTCTCCTTCTCTTCATAGACTTACTCTGAGGCAAAACACTTATGAGGTTCACAACTCTCATTTTTATTCATCTCATGACTCTAATCACTCTGACATTTTGAAACTTTCACCCTTACAAAAAAAAAATTCACATTTTTTCCATTTTCCCTTTGTACTGCTTCCCTCCTAAAACAAAGAGTGATTTTTAGATCTCTTCCTTTATAGGGAGAACTGCAGCAAATGTCCTTGATCACCATAGGTCACCATGATCTACATTTATTCTCAGACATCATAACTGTCACATTGACTTTCTATCATAGCAGAGCTATATAGCTCATACTTTTTTTTAAACTTTCTGGAATATTTATTAGTTAATATATTAGCACAGATAAACATGTACATTTATTAAACATTCCCATTGAAAAAACATTTTTATTAGATATTTTCTTTAATCACATTTCAAATGTTATCCCATTTCTCGGTTTCCCCTCTAGAATCCCTTTATCTCATCCCCCTCCCCCTGCCCCTGTGAGGGTGCACAGGTACCTATCCACTTCCCCCTGCTTACCTACCCAGTCATTCCCTACACTGGGGCACAATAGGAATTTTATGGGACTCATCAGCTTTATGATGCCTTTTACTTTCACTGCTTACTGAGAACTACAGATGGCTGGGGGGGGGTCTCCAATTGGAAAATCATGTGCCTTTCTATTGCAATAGTTGATCCAAGAACTTAGCTATTTTTCAGTCCAACCACACAAATTGTGTTGCATGTTTCATTTTCTTTATGTTTGACTAAGAAGTAAGTGAAAAGCTAATGAGAAACCTTAGTTGTGAGAATATGTAAAATAGACTAAAATTTTTTACAGATAAATTATTTACTAAGATATTATTTTCTAACCTTAATGAATATCAATTGATATTATAGCACAGTATTGAATTTTATTTTATAAAGTTGAAATTGTTTACTTATATAAGATTTACATGATTGATTTGATGTTGATGCAAGCACAATAAAATAATGGAATTAGCACACTGATCTATATTTCTCATGTTTTGAACTAGTTTCAGAACTCCATTTCATAAAATGACATTTGTAATTCTCTGTCATGAATAACATCTATTGATATGCAATAGAAAATAGAGGTATTTTAACATAGCTTTTGAGAGAATTGCATTTGACACTTGAATTAATTTAAACTGTTGCTATCTAGTTTTCTTTATAGGAATTTTAGTGGGAGAGCATGTTTTTGATCTTCTACAGAACAAGTTTGACTCTTCTTACACAAAGCACTTTATTCTTTGCAATGATCCAATTACTAATTTACTGTACTTGAGGGGTAGGAAGCTGTTTCGTGTTAGTTTACATACAATTCAAGAACATGCAAGGGGAATTTGTTAAGTAACATGAATAAAGAATAAAATAAAATAATCTAACTTTTTCAAATCTCAGAAGTTGATGTTCTTATTTATTTTGCATTACTTACTAAAATATTAATTAAATTATTTTAAAGTTATAATTTGACAGCATAACTTCCCAGATTCAGTAAATATTGCTTTTTAAAATATTCTAAGTTGCAAACAAACTTATTCAGAGGCTTGCTAAATTGTATAAGATTATTGGAAAATAAAAGTAAGCCAGCATTGGTTTTTAGTTGTGAGGAATTTCTAAATGGTTCAAAGTCTTAGACTTAAAGTAGAGTCTAATCTGTGAGTAGTTTCATTTTCTTCTTTGATGTTAACTTGCTCAGTTACAGAACATGTAAATAGGTTGCTTACCAGTTTACTCTATAATTGCAAATGGAATTTTGTTGTTTAGTATGTTAATGGGTGAAGGAAACATTCTGAGAGGTATATCCCATGAAAAACACAAAAAAGTTATATTTCAAAATGAAGTAATGAGTCACTTATTTTGAGGAACCAAATTGTTTACTGTCTTTTTTTTTAATTGAAGAACTTTATTTTAAAATAACGAAGATAAATGTACAAATTTTAAGCATTTTTGCATAAAAGTATATGAATACATTTTTGTCAGTGCTTAGCTTTTTTTTATAAGGTTTGATAGTGTGCATTAAGTTGTTACTAGTTACAATGAGCATAAAGTACATGAAAAACAGGATGCAACCTGGAATTGGGGTTTACTGTCTTCTAAGAAGAAATTATATTTTATGACTGGGAAAGTTCTGTAATCATCATATCTTGAAACTTATTTTTAAAAGAATCTCTATCCTGAGAAAATTCAAATATATTTCTTGAAGTTTGTTTTTAGTCTTGGCTTCTTCTGGATGGCACTTCTCAAAGAGGAAGGCAGAAAAGAGAAATAGCCTTTCTAGGTTTTATGATCCATTTCAAGAAGAAAGATTCTGGTTTCTCTGAGATACCATGAAAAGGATAGAGTCTGGTTTCTGTGATTTGATTCTGGGCATAGTGGAACTTGAGAAAGAAGGATAGGAGATGGTCACAAAGACTTGATTTGAAGTTTCTCTCTGGAACTTTAGTTCTAAGTACAGAGAATGTCAATATGCCACACATTGAAGAATCACATTCTTAGTTCTTAGTCACACATAGGAGGAAAAAATGCTCGTCACTACAAGAAATTCTTTTCTCTCCAGTAGTAGAGAAAATTGAATCTTATGTCATATAGTAACTGTAGGGATGAAGTTTTAAGATAGTTGGTGAGTTTATTACTTCAGTATTTTGAACTTTATATATTTTGTAATATGAAAATATTTTAAATATAATATAAAATGAATGTGAATTTATACAAAATATTTTTAATTGAACTACTTTACTTTAAAAACAAAGAACATGTACAGATGTTAAGCATTTTTGCATAAAAGTATGTGAATATATTTTTGTCAGTACTTGATTTTTTTAAAGGTTTGATAATGTGCAATAAGATCTTACTAGATACAATGAGCATAGAGTACATGTAAACCAAGATATAACCTGAAATTAGTCAAAGATTTCTTGGTGTGTAAGGATTAAGCATAATGGTTTTTCATTTTCTTTTTTTTTTTTTTTTCTTCAAGAACTTCAAATACTCTGTCAGTTGTTGCTGGGGTGTTCAGAGCTTTCTGGAGTTAGTATTTTCCTGTCAGTGAGTGCATATTATGTCTGTTATTTTGTGACTGAATTATCTTACTCAGGATGATATTCTTTAGATACATCCATTTTCATAAGAATTTCATCCTTTTAATCTATGAGCATGGGAGATCTTTCCATTTTCTGAGATCTTCCTCGATTTCCTTCTTTAGAGGTTTGAAGTTCTTGTCATACAGGTCCTTCACTTGCTTAGTTAGAGTCACACCAAGGTAGTGACTATTGTGAAGGGTATCTTTTCCCTAATTTCTTTCTCCACATGTTTGCCCTTTGAGTATAGGAAGGCTACTAATTTGTTTGAGTTAATTTTATATCCAGCCACTTTGATGAACTTGTTTATCAGCTGTAGGAGTTCTCTGGTGGAATTTGTGGGATCACTTAAGTACACTATCATGTCATCTACAAATAGTGATGTTTTTACTTGTTCCATTCCAATTTGTATCCCTTTGATTTCCTTTTGTTGTCTAATTGCTACGAGCAGGAATTCCAGTACTATGTTGAACAGATAAGGGGATAGTTTGCAGCCTCGTACAGTCCCTGATTTTAATGGGATTGCTTCAAGTTCCCCACCCTTAAGTTTGATGTTGGCTGTTGGTTTGCTGGTCATTGCTTTTATTATATTTAGGTATATGCCTTGGATTCCTGATCTTTCCAAGACTTTTAACATGAAGTGGTGTTGTATTTTGTCAAATGCTTTCTCTGCATCTACTGAGATAAACGTGGTTTTTGTTTTCCTTTGAGTTTTATTATATGGTGGATTACATTGATGGATTGCCTTATATTAAACTATCCCTGCATCCCAGGGACAAAGCCTACTTGATCATGGTGAATGATTGTTTTGATGTGTTTGTTCTTGGATTCAGTTTGCAAGGATTTTGGTGAGTATTTTTGCATCAATGTACAGAATGGAGATTGGTCTGAAGTTCTCTTTCCTTGTAGAATCTTTGTGTGGTTTAGGAATGAGGGTTATTTTAGCTTCAAAGAATGAGTTAGGTAGTATTCCCTCGGATTCTAGTTTGTGGAATATTTTGGAGAGTATTGGTATTATGTCATCAATAAATGTCTGATAAAACTCTGCTCTGATCCCATCTGGACCAGGCCTTTTTTTGGTTGGTAGGCTTTTGATGACTTCTTCTATTTCTTTAGGTATTATGGGATTATTTAGATGGTTTACCTGGTCCTTGTTTAACTTTGGTATCTTGTATCTGTCTAGGAATTCAAACATTTCCTCCAGATTTTCCAGCTTTGTTGAGTATAGGCTTTGTAGTAGGATCTGATGATTTCTTGAATTTCCTCAGTTTCATTCGTTATTTCTCCATTTTCTTTTCTGATTTTGTTAATTTGGATACCCTCCTTTGCCCTCTGGTTAGTCTAGCTAAGGGTTTATTAATCTTGTTATTTTTTTAAAAGAACCAGCTCTTGGTTTTGTTGATTGTTTCAATGGTTCTTTTTTTTTTTTTTTTTTTTTTTTTTTTTGGTCTATTTCTTCCCTAAGTTTGATTATTTCTTGCCTTCAACTCCCCTTGGGTGTATGTGCTTCTTACCAAAAGCAATACACAGATTCAATGCAATTTCCATCAAAATTCCAACCCAGTTCTTGATTGAGTTGGAAAGAGCATTGTACAATTTCATCTGGAATAACAAAAGACCTAGAATAGCAAAATCCATCCTCAACAACAAGAAAACATCTGAGGGAATCACTATCCCTGACCTCAAGCTATATTACAAGGCAAATGTGCTGAAAACTGCATGGTACTGGTACAGAGATAGGCCAGTGGATAAATGGAATAGAATAGAAGATCCAGAAAGGAGCACTCATGTATATGGTCACCTGATTTTTGACAAAGGAGCTGTAAAAATGCAAAGGAAAACTTATAGCCTATTCAACAAATGGTGTTGGTCCAATTAGCACTCACCATGCAGAAGAATGAAAATAGACCCTTTCTTATCTCCTTGTACAAAGCTCAAGTGTAAGTGTATCAAAGATCTCCACATTAAACTAGGTACACTGAAAGTATTAGAAGCAAAAGTAGGGAAAACCTTAGAACTCATACGACCAGGAGAAAATTTGCTGAACAGAACACCAATGGCTTGAGCTCTAAGGTCAAAGATTGACAAATGGGACTTAATGAGATTTCAAAGTTTCTGTAAGGCTAAAGACACTGTCAAGAATACAAAATGGCAGCCAACAGAGTGGGAAAAGATCTTTATCAACACATCAGATAAAGGCCTAATATCTAAGGTATACAAAGAACTCAAAGAGCTAGACACCTGAGAATTAAACAACCCTATTAAAAATGTGGTACAGACTTAAACAAAAAGTTCTCAATCAAGGAATATCGAATGGCTGAGAAACATCTAAGTAAGTGCTCAACATCCTTAGCCATCAGGGAAATGCAAATCAAAATAACCCTGAGATTTCACCTCACACCTGTCAGATTGGCCAAGATCCAAAACTCAGATGACAACAAAATCTGGCGAGGATGTGGAGAAAGAGGAACACTTCTTCACTGCTAGTGGGGTTTTAAACTGATACAACCACTCTGGAAATCAGTCTGGCAGTTCCTGAGAAAAATGGACATAGTGCTATCTGAGGACCCAGTTATTCCACTTCTGGGCATTTACCCCAGAGAAGCTCCAACATACACCAAAGATACATGCACCACAATCTTCATTGCAGCTCTATTTATAATAGCCAGAAGCTGGAAAGTACCCAGATGTCCTTTAGTAGATGAATGGATACAAAAATTGTGGTACATTTATACAATGGAGTACTACTCAGTTATCAGAAACAATGACTTATCAAAATTCTTAAGAAAATGGATGCATCTACAGAATATCATCCTGAGTGAGATAACCAAGTCACAAAAGAAGAGACATAGTATGCAGTCACTGATAATGGGATACTAACCCCAGAAAGCTCTGAACACCACAGAAACAATTCACCGACTGTGTGAAGCTCAACAAAGAAAAAAAAATATATTTTAATTAAAATAGAACTGCATCACATCCTAGTTTCCTCCCTACAGCCCTTCCTAGTCTCTCTCCTATCTCCTCAAATTAATAGCCATTTTTCCTATATTATTGTTACATATACATACATATGTGTGTGTGTGTATGTACCCACAAATACTTAATTACAACCTTAAAAAATGTATCCAAAATAAATAAAGAATGAAAGAAAGAATTTCATTAACTAATTTTTTCTGATTGCTGTGTAGTATTTCATTGTGTAAATATACCATAATTTTTGTATCCATTCATCTACAAAAGGACATCTGTATTCTTTCCAACTTCTAGCTATTATAAATAGGGCTGCTGTGAACATTGTGGTGCATGTGCCTTTGTTGTATGTTGGAGTTTCTCTGGGGTATATTCCCAGAAGTGGAATAACTAGATCTTCAGGTTATTATGTCCAATTTTCTAAGGATTCGCCAGACTGATTTTCAGAGTGCTTGTAACAGTTTACAACCCCACCAACAGTGGAGAAGTGATCCTCTTTCTCCATATCCTTGGCAGCATCTGCTGTTTTGATCTTAGCCATTCTAACTGGTATGAGGTAGAATCTCAAGGTTGTTTTGCATTTGCCTGATGGCTAATGATTTTTAGCACTTCCTTAGATGCTTCTCAGCCATTCAATATTCCTAAATTGAGAACTTTGTTTAGCTCTGTACCCCATTTTTAATAGGGTTGTTTGATTCTCTGGTGTCTGGCTTCATCAGTTCTTTGTAAACCTTGGATATTAGGCCTCTATCTGATGTGGGGTTGGTAAAGATATTTTCCCACTCTGTTGGCTGCCATTTTGTTTTCTTGAAAGTGTCCTAAGCCTTACACAAACTTTGGAATCTCATTAAGTACCATTAGTCAATATTTCACCTTAGAGCATGAGCCATTGGTGTTACCTTCAGGAAATTTTCTCCTCTGCCTATGTCTTCTAAGGTTTTCCCTACTTTCTCTTCTAATACTTTCAGTGTATGTGGTTTAATGTGGAGATCTTTGGAACACTTACACTTGAGCTTTGTACAAGGAGATAAAAAAGAGTCTATTTTTATTCTTCTGCATGCTGAGTGCCAGTTGGCCCAACACCATTTGTTGAAGGAGCTGTTTTTTTCCATTGAATGTTTACAGCTCCTTTGTCAAAAATCAGGTGACCATATATGTGAAGGCTCATTTCTGGATCTTCTATTTCATTCTATTGATCCATGTGCCTAATTCTGTTCCAGTACCATGCAGATTTTAGAACAATTGCCTTGTAATATACCTTGAGGTCAGGGATAGTGATTCCCTCAGATGTTTTCTTATTGTTGAGGATGGATTTCATTATTCTAGGTAAATTACACATAGGTCTTTCCAACTCAATGAAGAATTGGGTTGGAATATTGATGGGGATTGCATTGAATCTGTAGATTGCATTTGGTAAGATGGCCATTTTTACAATGTTGATCTTTCCAATCCTTGAGCATGGGAGATCTTTTCATTTTCTGGGATCTTCCTTGATTTATTTCTTTAGAGGTTTGAAATTGGTGTCATGCAGGTCCTTCACTTGCTTCATTAGAGTCACACCAAGGTATCTTATAATGTTTGCGACTCTTGTGAAGGGTATCTTTTCCCTAATTTCTTTCTTCACATTTTTGTCCTTTGAGTTGAGGAAGGCTACTGACTTGTTTGATTTAATTTTATATCCAGCCCCCTTGCTGAACTTGTTTTTCAGCTGTAGGAGTTCTCTGGTGGAATTTTTGGGGCCACTTATGTACACTATCATGTCATCTGCAAACAGTGATATTTTTACTTCTTCCTTTCCAAAATTTGAATCCCTTTGATTTTCTTTTTCTCTTTAATTGCTCCTGCCAGAACTTCCAGTACTATGTTAAATAGGTAGGGAATGAGTGGGTAGCCTTGTTGAGTCCCTGATTTCATTGGGATTGCTTCAAGTTTCCCACCTTTAAGTTTGATGTTGGCTGTTGGTTTGCTGTATATTGTTTTTATAATGTCTAGGTAAGGGCCTTGGATTCCTGTTCTTTCCATGACTTTTAACAGGAAGGGGTGTTGAATTTTTTCAAATGCTTTCTCAGCATCTAGTGTGATAACCATGTGGTTTTCTTCTTTGAGTTTGTTTATATGGTGGATTACATTGATGGATTTCCATATATGAAACCATTCCTACATCCCAGGAATGAAGCTTACCTCATCATGGTGAATGATCGTTTTGATGTGTTCTTGGATTCTGCTTGCCAGGATTTTGTTGAGTATTTTTGCATCAATGTTCATAAGTGAGATTGGTCTGAAGTTCTCTTTCCTTATAGGGTCTTTGTGTGGTTTAGGAACAAGGGTTATTGTGGCCTCAAAATTTGTAAAGTAGTGTTCCATCTGATTCTATTTTGTGGGATAGTTTGGAGAGTATTGGTATTAGGTTGTCAATAAATGTCTAATAAAATTCTATACTGAACCCATCTGGACCTGGCCTTTTTTTGGTTGGGAGGCTTTTGATTACTGCTTCTCTTTCTTTAGGTGGTATGAGATTATTTAGATGGTTTACCTGGTCCTGTTACCAGATAAAACATTTTTAAAAAACGTTAATTGCTATACTTTTTTAAAAAATCTATGCAACCTCTAAATTTTCATAATAAAATGACAGTAAACACTTGATGTTACCTGTTAACACAGTTGAGGTTTTGGTGCCATGTCGGGTTAACATGTCATACTTTTTAGTCAATATTTCTTGGGTCAAAAATTCACAGTTCTTATGTAGAACATTTTGAGGATTAGTGACTTTCTCTTGTAAAGTAACTCTCCACATTTTGATTTTATGGCTTTCTCATAGTAATAATCATATTTCTTAAGCAAGTGGCAATGAAGCTTCAGTGAATTGAACAATGGGACAAAACTCAGTTTGGGCTCCAAGAAAAAGTCCATTATCATAATAATGAGACTCTAGCACCAGTATGCTTTTATTGCCATTTAATTTAGTCCTTCAATTTTACAAATGTGGAAACTATTAAAAGGCTGAGTTGATTAAGATAACAAAATAAATGCATCATTTGCTTTCCTGATGTTCCTTTCTTTGTGAGTTAATTTCTACCATTTATTTGTGCAGAGTACTTAGTCTACTTTCAAATGTCATTTGCATTTCAATGAAAAGTTCTTGGAGCTAAGAAGTTTTTACTGACAAGAAAAATAAATTCTAGTTATGGAATTGGAAATGTTTCTTTGTACATAGGCAATTATCACCCTTTAATACCAACCAACAGTATACATTGAACTGGAGAACAGAGGCAATGACTTATATATCCTGGTTAAATCTAAGTAACCATTGTCTGCCATCCAAACAAAAGTTACTACATTGACAGAATACCTTTTTAAACTTTTGATTAATAGCTTTAAGACGTTGTAAGAATTTTCTTGGGGTGGGGAGTAGTTGTATTTTCTGATATTGAAAAACATAATAATAAAACTTATAATACCTCCAGTTGACAACATGCAACTCCCAGGTTTCATTGAAATTTTCAGGGACTCAGTTTGTTTCATCCTACTGGACTGGTATTGGTAATATTGTTATTTACAACAGAGTAAGACCAGGAAATTCACACTTTACCATAGCCTCAGATAACATAGATGTATTGGGTAAGTCTAGTCAAACAAGTGAAAGACTTGTACAATTTAAAACTTCATACCTTTGAAGAAGGGAACAGAAGCAAATATCAGAAGATGGGAATATCTTTATTGCTCATGACTTGTAGGATTGACATAGTAAAAGGGGTCATTTTTTAGCCCCACTGGGCTAGAATAATAATACTACCACAACATTTAAGGCACATTTGAAGTAATCTTTATTAAATACTGGCTGGTATACTGACCAGGTGTAACCTGGGCTTCTGAAAGAATGGCTGGAATTTACTTTATTCAGGTCCTTAGGAGGCTAGGTATTTCCAGCCTTTAATCGGTGATGGCAAGCATGCTTACTATGTTTTCCTGTGTATCTACCTCCACCTAATTGTGATTGAGCACATCCTGTGTAGTTGGGGCAATGGATAGATTTGTTTTTCTTCCAGGAACAACCCCCAAGATTCCAGGAAATTAAAAGTCTTGGCACATGTGAAGTTTATAGATCTATCTGTCCTTGAATATGTGGTCTTACAGATTAGAGTCAATTTGGTTTATAACTCCCTTAAGTACAGTAAGTTTGAAATGAAAGCATGACTTCAGCACTCACAATCCTACCAAAAGTATTCTACAGATTCAGACAAATCCTCATAAAAATTCTAACACAATCTCACAGTTCTCAATTTCATGTAGAAAAAAAAATCTAACAAAACAAACAGGATAGCTAATAACAAGAACAGGCAAACAAAAACAGGCAAACAAACAAAAAACAGCTGAAAGAAATGTTCAACACCATTAGCCTTTATGGAAATGCAAATTAAACCTACTTTGAGATTCCATTTTACACCTGTCTCAATGGCTAAAGTCAATAGCACCAGTGAGGTTCTATTCTCTGTAGAGCTGACCTTCTACAAAGTAATGGAATAAACAGACACAGGTTACATGATTATATAAGTATTGGGTTAAACAGTAAGAACAGAACTCTGTCGACCTAACTTAGAAAAATAAAGAAATAATCATAGTGTCCTTAAAAAGACCACCTAACTATGAAAGAGAACTATTTAGCTTCTGAAATGGTAACCAGGAAAACTTAGTACTGCAATTAACTTTTTTTTCCAAGTTAGTTTTGGGTTGTTTCTATAAACATCAAGGCCAGTGAGTGGGGTGTCAATCTATAAGAGGCAAATAGAAATCCAATTAAATTCATCATAGTAGATGAAATTGCTTCTAACTTTGAGAGTCTGATAATTGATAGTTTATTTTAGAAATATGAAAGATAGCACAATTTGGAAAAGAAGTTTCCTAAGACATGACTACATTGAACTTCTATGTAAAGTATATGTGAAATCTCCAAAATAGATGAGTTCTATAGATTTGATGTAAAAAAAAAAATAACAAAGTTTTTAGGGGCTCTGAGACTTTTCCAAAACATCCTATTTTTAGAATATGAGACCCTAAAGACACAGAAATGGATAAAGTCAGACTTAGAGATTTTCCAGTCATCCTAAGGCTATGAGATCCTGCCTTTGCCTGACAAATAAAAACAATGGCTCAGAGTAATTCTCAGAAAAAAAGAAAGGATATACTGACTGATAGCCAATTGGCCCTCTAGAAAGCCTTAGATAGTGTTCTTGATGCATGTCATAGTTAGCTCAGGCTCTAATCACCCAATTCTGAGAAACAAAACAAGGACAAAACCCCTCAAAGTTTTGAAATATATAAACAAGTTTCTGCAAATGTATAAACAAAGTATTAATGGGCAGGTCAAGCTATACTGACCATGCTGAGTTACGACAAAACAGAAATGACTGCTTTAGGACCAGTTCCTCTACTCTTCCCTGTAATGATTTCCAAGGAGAACTGCAAATTGTCAACAACCTTACTGCCAAAGTTTCTCCTCCCTTTCCTCTCCCCTTCTTTTCCTTTTCCTAAAAATTATACTGCTGACCAATGGTAAAATAGTAGTTCAACTCCCTCACAAAAAAAGTATAAAAGATGTGTGCTTTTTGAGTTTGGGGTTGACTCTCCCTGTGAAGATGAGCAACCCCATGTACATGGAATAAAAACCTCTCGTTATTACAGCAGTCTATCATCTAATTGTGTTCTGTGGGTCATGCTACTGAGCTAAGTCTCCTCGGTTCTTACAACAGATTGACAACATATGACATCTTAAGGGTATTGGGCAGGATCTACTGTGGTCTTAACCATGCAAATCAAACAAAGATCACCTGGGTAGATAGCAGGCTATATAGATCTCCATTTGAACAGACTATCCTGTGTTTAACATTCCTGGATTACCTGGTTTTTGTATGAGAGAAAAATTATCTCTCTGCCTCCTAAAACTGTAAAAAATAGAAAATGTCAATATCCGAACCACCATGGATAAAATATAAGACTTTTTATACACTTTGATTTTGTACCTTAAGAGCAGCCCCTGTGTTTACTTCCAGAAGAAAAGGAGAAGTTGCAACTGAGATAACATTCCATTTAATCTTTGGTCCCAAATAGCTAATAATGGCCAAGAAAATGAGCAGATTTTCTTCTTTGTGACTTGTGGTTTCTTTATCTTGTCTCTGTGAGCCTTTTAATCATAAGTTTCTATCATGAGCGTTTTAATTATGTGTTTTGATGGTAACAAAGGAACCAATGTTAAGACTGAGTTTTGAGCTTACTAGAATGTTTGATAACTTTGAAAATTTCTACAACTTCTTAAACTCATAAGAAGTCTGTATTTTTTTTTTTTCTTTTTGTGACTGTGACAGTTTATGTAGGTCAGCATTTCTAAAATTCATTTGACATGAAGGCTTTGCCATATACAGTTATCGTGGCAAAGCAAAACAAAACTGATGTTTGAACTCTCAAGTAGGTCAGGAACTATTAGTAAGAAAAATATAATTCAGAGTATTTTACTCCACGTAATGCAAAAGATAATTTTAATATAGAAAAGATAATCAAACTTAAATTTAATGCAATGTCTTGGGAAAGTAACCAGTGCTTAATATAAAATGATTATATAAATAATATAAATAGAAATATATAAATAATTAAAAGAATATACAAAGAGCAATGGTGTTAATAGCCTGTCAAGGTACACAGACTGAAAAACCTTTATTACCATTCAGTGGCTCATCTCTAGTCTCTGTCTGCTACAAATGCATAGTTTTCTTTTTTAACATGGCATGTGATTTATGTTTCAGTGCATAGTGAACTAGTTGATATATGTCTGCTCAAATTTTTCTTATATTTGAAATTAGAGAAAACAGTCTTTGGGAACTAGGATATTTTAATTATTTTTTAAAAATCATTTAATGCAAGTTTTATTCTATGTGTTTCCACTTAAAGTATCTTTATCACTTTACAAAATTCCTGCCCACCCTTCAATTCTGTCTCTCTCCTCCTTTCCAGGACATCCTGGCCCTTGGAATGACTATTACAGATGACCTGTTCAGGACTAGGGACAATGGAATCTCTTCTCTGTGCACTTTGGTCAGATATGAATTTTTTTTGTTGGTTTAACATTTGTGATTATACCTAGTTTAAAAAAAATAGACAATTCCACGCATTGCTTTTTTGAAAAAAAAAAAAATGTGTTACAGTATAAAATTGCATCTTTCTTACGAGGTACATTCATCACAGGGTATACACTGTATTAACTCCCAAGAAAACGGTTAGTAATTAATTATGTCACCACACACTGGAGCTTTTTGTTTTCCTAGTTTCCTACTGTTTCCTGCTTAGATCTTTATATTTTCAGAGAATGACAATCATCAGAATTGGTTGTGGGGAACAACAAACACCACGGAAACCATAGCCATTAAACAGCTTATAAAGCAAACACGAAAATGATACACACTCTGTCCATGTACAAAGCACAGATGGTGAGCGAGGGCCAAATATTTAACTGATCCTTTTCAGTTGATCATGCATAATTTAATACGTCAGTCAATGGAGGCTAAATAGAAGACAGAAAACTAGTGGGAGGTTATTGAAAACAAACCTCTTGGAGCCAGTGTTAACTGTAAGTAGACTACAACTGAACAGGCAAACCAATTGCTGCTGGCTTAGTCTCCTGTATTTAGATCTATGTTTAAAAATTCTCCATTATGTTCCTAATACCAAGAAGTCTTGAACTCAACTAGTGTAACTTTATGATGAACCGTAGCTTTGTGATATTTAAAGAAAATGTATCTTATAAAGCAGCTATTTAATGAAAATAGAAGAAAGACAATAACATAGGCTGAATATCAAAGTAAGCAGACTATCCATGTATTGATAATATTTAAAAATGTTTGCAAACTGACTCAACAGAAATCTGTATGTTTTCAAATGTCATCAGTTAAGAACACTCTTCAGTAGCTGAGCTGAGTACAGTTTCTTTAGTGAACTGATATTTTACTTTCACTGTTTGAGGGTCAACCACTAAAATGACTGAAATGTCACGAAATGCTTTAAATCTGTGTTTTGTTGTTGTTTGGTTCATTTGTTTATACTGCTAGAGACTTAGCCTACAGGTTAAAAGCACTAGTTGCTTTTCCAAGGCACACAGGTTCAACTCTTAGAGCTTGCCAACCACCACCATCTAAAACCTCAGTTCCTGGGCATATAGCACAATCTTCTGGTTCAGAATAAACCATGTGCCTATGTGATATAAGATAAAAATGCATGCAGACTCCCACATTGATAAAATAAATAAAATCTTAGTATACTAAGCCAGGGTACTTAATTCAATGAAGAAAGAAAGGTCATAGTAAGTTTTTGCCATTTAGTATAATGTACAGATAGGAAAGCATAAAATTATTTTTCTCCATTGTTTCTAGATGCTTTCTTAAACTTTTAATTTTGACTAACCCCATATATTCTCTGTAATCTAAGCCTAGTGAATGTTGGCTCTACAGATATTTTTATATGAACTGATATTTTCTAATCAGTTCAACACAGAAAGTTGAAAGTCTTCCTTTCCTATCAAGTTTCTTTTGTGTCTTTGCTATACTAAGTATTAAGTCAAAGGGGTCTCCTGATTCTTCACTAAAAGGAACTGACAGTAATTACTAGTGAAATGACGATCTTTGTCTTACTATCACTTAAGAAAAGAGACATATATAACAGCAGCTAAACAGAAAATTTTAAAAAATTACAAATAAAATCATCACAGAAACTTAGTTGCTTCCCTGTGCACACCTTTTCTTTTTATTACTGCAGACTGAAGAGCTTTGTTGATAGAAGCCATCAGAGTCATAAGTTTTTATTCTTTTTTATTTCCAACTGCATCATTTTATTGGACATTTTAAGTATTTATGTTTCAAGTGTTATCCCCTTTTCTGGTTTCTCCCTCTCCCATCCCCCCTCTCCCTGTCTCTATGAGGATACTCATCCTCCCACCCACCCACTCCCACCTCACCACCCCTGCATTCTCCTACACCAGGGAAAGGTGTCTTCACAGGACTAAGCGCTTCTCCTCCTATTGATGCCTGACAATGCCATCCTCTGCTACATAAGCATCTGGAGCCACGTGTACTTTTTAATTGGTGTTTCTGGGAACACTATGGGGAGTGTGCTGGGTTCAAGTTGGTTGATATTGTAGTTCTTCCTATAGGGTTGCAAACCCCTTCAGCTTCTTTCTCTAACTCTTCCATTGGAGTTCCCTTATTCAATCCGATGGTTAGCTGCAAGCATTCTCATATGTATCAGTAAGGCTTTGGCAGAGTATCAGACTCCTGTTAGCAAGTACTTCTTGGCATCAGCAATAGTGACTGGGTTTGGTGGCTACATATGGAATGGATCCCCAGGTGGGGGAATCTCTGGAAGGCCTTTCCTTTAGTCTCTGTTCCACTCTTTGTTCTATATTTCCTCTTGTGAGTATTTTTTTTTATTTCTTACATATGCTCATTCTTTTTAACAGGCAACATGGAGTCTCCTTTTTAAAAATCTAGAATCACTGGAAACTTATAATTGAAAACAATGTGAAAATCAGATTTATCAACTATCACTTTCCAGAGAATTTGCTTTTATGATTCTAAGTAGAAATAATTCAACTACTAACTAAAATTATAGTATTCTGCCTTGTGATAAAATATAAAATTTCTGTTGCCCAAGTCAGAAATTAAACGATCATTTGCTGATTACAAACGAACCCCAAACAAAATTTCAATTTCAATTCAAGTTACTGACAAGCAGCTTGTCATAAATTGACCTTGCATCTTTTGAGAAAATTTTCGAGCACTGTCTAAATTAAAAAGGAGACCCAGAGGATTAGTGGTTAATTAGCTCGGACAGCATTTTTCAGCCTCGTTACCAGAAATAAATAATCTGCAATATGCTTCCAGGGAGATATTTATAAAATACATCTGCAAAACCCTGCATGGCATCTGAGATTCAGAAAGTCAGTTAGCATTTTACAGAGCTTCTAAGTCCGTTTTAGAAATTGGTGTGTGGATTTGTCAAATGTAGTTTTGGATTTTAAAATTATTTCTCCCTTAAGTTCTTTGTTCCCGTACAGTTTCTAATATCTTGAACTCCAGAGATTTCTTTAACAGCATGAAGGAATAAAATATCCTGCAAAGACCTTCCAGAGTAAAACAATTGTAAACCTTGCAAGCATTGGGAAAAAAAATCATACATTGAAATACCAGACACAAATATAATGGGGCCATGTTCTGTGAATCCCAATTTATGTCAACTCCTGCCAAACTGGAGGAAAATCCAGACAGCTAGTGACCTACCCACAGAGGTAGTACTCATGGAACTTGTCAATATATGATCCTACTCTAGCCTAGAACATGATATTCTCCCCTGTGTCTAATAAATAATGAGAAATCTTTTCAGTACAACCTTTGGCACAATTTTTAGACCGTACGTTATTTCTTTTTGTCTGTTAAGGCGATCTCATGTTGACTTGGTTTTGCTTTTTATTAAAACTTCCATTTGACATATTGAGGTCAAGTTTTTTCAAGTGGGAAGGTAGATGGACTAATGTTGGCTATGTATTGGTTTCTGTAAGGGGACTCAGCCTACTAATATGGTTATTTATTGGCAGTTTTGTTTTCATGTAAAAATTAAAATTTAGATTCCAAGAGATGAAAAGTACATAATGAGGAAACTAATCCCAAAAATTTACCTGTTGTAGGCATTTTATTATTTTTTGGTTTTAAGAACTACTATGAATATAGCCTTTAAATACCAGTAGATTTTATTCAATTGTTTAGGGACAATGAGCTTTTTCTTCAAAGGGAAGAGCATACAGATTCTACAATATTCCTAAGAAAGCTCACAGGGAATATAAAACTTCTCTTATCAACTAATCATGATTATTTTTAATTATAGAAGTAGACGGGGACAAAGAAAACATATGTCTCAATATTTAATTAAAATTAAAATTTAAATGAAAGAAATAGGATGCCTTACAGAATAAAATATATAGATTTATATTTTAATAAAATATAAATAATTTCTTCTACTTTAATATCATCGAAATTATTAAAAACAACTTGAAATTTAAAAATTATAAAAAGACAGAGTAGCTTGACAAGATTAAACTTTAATGAGATTAGGGAGTTCATACCTTATGATTAATATATAATGATTTACTTTGAGAGAGTAAGCACTTGGTATTTATTAAAAAATAAGCACAGGACATACAATTCAGTCTGTGGAGCCCAAACCAACACTCAATTTAGATTCTAAATATGTCTATTTTTCTTAGATGACTGTATTATTGATCTCCACCTCATTCACCACTGTTCACTGGGCTTTGTATTTTTGGAGTCCTATAAAATGATTTTTCCCTTCAAATTCCAGGACATCAGCCCGAGAATATCTGTGCAACAGTGCATTAGAAAATGCACAATGTCCAGACTTCTTTAGTTAAAGATCTATTTAGGTATTCTGAGACATATATGAAGAAGATTCCAAATCAGTAATGTTGGACAGTTGGATAGTCTAAAGTTGATGATGAAAAGGATATTGGTTCAAGAGAATGCCAAGAAGTTCAAGAGCTCATAAATGAGCTAGTGACCAGCAAAGTGAGAACATCTTTGGCCCGGTAACAGATAGCACATTGTCTTGTTGCTTGCAGCTCATACTTTCTACTTAAAATCAAATTTTCAGGAAATTCCTCAGTTGTGATACACTATGAAGCCAGGGACAATGGAGGCTCAGGCTTTACAATTCAGCTCTATGTGAGTAGCCTGTACAAAAGGGTGATTGACAGCAGGACAAACCACATAATGACTCCTAGGCTGAAGCTGAGAGATCACAAACAAGTCAAGCAGAGGAAACATCACAAAACCCCATTATTTGGCAGTTGAAGCACTGTGAGATGTTGTTGATGGCTGCTGAGAAATGACAGCTGGGGACAGAAAAATAAAATAAAATAAAATAATCCCACAGTAGCGTGCAAACCACTGAAAAGGAGAAGCTTGATTTGTGCAGAAATGTCATTTAGTCTTTGGGTCAGAAGCAAACTCTTTCAAGATGACAGGTCCTGCAAACTGTGGTCATAGCTGGTCACTAGCAAATAGTTCCCAAATGTTCTCCTTTGCTTTTTTTGTGAGTGACCTGTGTTCTTAGCTAAGCTTTTAGAAAAACATTGCCATGAGTTTCTGCAACCTAGGTTTCTATAACTGAATTTTTTTCCTCTGAGCCATGTACATTAGCAATGCATTACACAGAACACATTTAACTGATGGATAATTTAGTATAATCATTGGGTTCTAATTATGCATAATTAATAAAATGTAGCACCTTTCATAGTTAAATGGTTTAAATTGGTTTTACTGGATTTCTGTCCAGTTGTCTTTTTAAGAGAGGCTTGGGAAGAGCCATGATACTGTTAAAGTAAAATAAATGAAGAAAATGAACTCTTTCAAAGGCCTTTAATTTTATATATATACATATATATGTGTATATATATGTATATGTGTATATATATATATATATATATATATATATATATATATATATATATATATATATATATATATATAATCAGTACACACACACACGCACACACATATTTGGTTTGTTTTGCTTCATTTTATTCTTTACCTACAATTATATACAGCTGCCCAAAACACGTATTTTGCGTCTTGGTAAATATTTTTAACCACTTTCTAAGACTACTTTGATGTTACCTAAGCATAAATTTTGCTCTGATACCTGTACAACAGGAAATGAGACTGTTGATTTCCAGCGACTTTTTGAAGGTAGATCCCACAGAGAATGCTAAATGATGGCAGCTCCTGCAGAAAAAAACGCCTAAGAAACAGTGCTTGAATGGGTATCTAAATGGTGAATTCGAGTATAGGTGTAAGCTTACTGTAATACTACTCAGCCACCAGAAACAATGACTTGACCAAATTCTTAAGAAAATGGCTGCATCTAGAGAATATCATCCTGAGTGAGATATCCCAGTCACACACACAAAAAAAAGACAAAATATGCAGTCACTGATAGTGGGATGCTAACCCCAGAGGCTTGCACTGCCCCAGAAACAACTCACAGACTATATGGAGTCCAAGAAATAAAGAAAACAAAACAAAACAAAACAAAGAAATCTTTACACAACAAGAAAATTTTGACTATTTCCGTGTTACATTTTGTTTTACATGTACTTTATGCTCATTGTAACTATTAAGTTTTCAATGCATGCTATCAAACCTTTAAAAAAATCAAGTACTGACTAAAAAATATATTCATACAGTTTTATGTAAAAATTATTTTAAAATCTGAAAAAAGTACTGACAAAAATGTATTGTATAATTTTATGCAAAAATGCTTAAAATCTGTACATTTATCTTTGTTTTGTAAAATAAAGTTGTTTAAAAAAAATTAAAAAAAAAAAAAGAAATCCAATTGAAATCTAGGATGCCAGAGGGGTGATTCCCTCAACCCCTGTGACAGCTGTTTTGGATAGTAACACCTTTGCAGAGACATGTGGTTGCCTCTGCACCTTTCTGTTGCTGTGTTATGTGGAACCACTTTCTGCAGTCTGGATAATTTTGAAGGAGTAAGTTAAACATTTTTCACTCGGTTCATCAAAGACTCTCTGTTCTAATGTTCAGGGTATATCTCTAAAGATTAGTTAGAGCACACAGCATCCTACCTAATTAACATTATGTCTTCTTGATAAAAGGTTCCCCCACAACATATTTGACAATCTAAAATTGAACTGAAATTGCCCTAAATCGATTTGTTATGATTCATAATTTGAGATTTTCATTTGTATGGATTAATTTCATTTTTACAAAGTACTAATATAATTTTTATATTTTTGTGGAATGCATTTTTGTTAATATCTATATTGATTTTGTCTATTACAATTACTTGATATTAGTATTATGAAATATGTTTAAGACTTTGATAAATGGTGATGGTTGGCTTAATTCCCATTTATTAGGTGATGCATTACTGAAATTATGTTGATATCTAGTAATCTGTGTTTATTGGGCATAGTAAACAGGAAACATGGTGAACATAGTATATGCCCCATTCTAAAATTCATGACTTGCTTTATTCTATACACTTGTAACTTATAGATTACTTTTTGCATTTGTAATAACTAATTAAAATAGTTATGCACTGTCATGTCTTATCTCTGATGAGCAGCTATTATGTAAAGTACAAAGAATTCTGTTTGAAAGAAATCCTTAGGGCAACCTCAAAAGTGATACATACCCTTGTATAATTTACTACAATTTCATGTGAATAACCTTTGTGCCCTGTCTCAACACAAGAAAATTATGTTCAAAGTAAAGGGATATCAAATCCCTGACTGTGCTACTTAGAGGAAGAAGGGATTTTGCTAATGTAATTAAGCTCCTTAAATGAGCAGCATTAGATTACTCATGAGGGAAGATTTCCAGGATATTAATAACTGAAATATATGAGGTCTTGGAAACAGGAACTTGGTGTTTCTGAAAGCAGAACTCCAGAACTGAGATGCCTACTGCAGATAACTATCTTAGGAGAAGCCAGCTGACCTCCACCACAGGCTGCCAGAATGATTCTACCAACAATCTGAAGTCACTGAGTGTGTGTGGCTCTTTCTATAGCTCATTTCCCATGGGAAAAGACAATCTGGCCGATGACTTAATTTCAGACCTGGGTGACCCTGAGTAGTGAAGCCAATTGCCTATCTGAAATCTTTTGATGTCTGACCTGCAGAAAGCATAGGCAGATAAATGGATATTAAGATCCTAAAGTTCTGAGTTTGTTATGTAACAAAAAGAAATTTGTTTTCTTTTAGGCCAGTAGTAGTGGAATATTTCTGTAATCCTAGTTCATAGGAGGCAGGGGCATTTGGGTAGATGTAAATTTGAGGCAAGTATGTTTGAAAGACTTTCATAACAGCTGGCACTATGTTTAAAGGCCCTGCACCCCAAAAAAACAGAAGAAAAAAATTCTTCATTCATTGACTCATTGGAAGGTTAATTTTAAAGGAAACATATGATTTTCTGCAACTGTGGTAACATTGTTATATTGCATCAATACTTCTTTATTATTTTAAATATCATTTTATTATCAAAATTTGTTGGAGTGTATTTTATTTATTATTTCTAAATTTAATCATTTCTACTCATGGCAAATTCTTTTTTGTCATTGACTTTTCACATAGTATTATTGAATCTTCATATGAAATATTATTTAGACAATGTGGTACAGTCCTACAAATATGAATTTTTCTGGAAGAAATTTTGATCACAATATGAGGATTTGCTTAAACGTATCCCATTTAGAGAGCATGTTTGAGGTTATAAGTTGCTTTATACCCAGGATTCCATATAATGCATTATAGGATATCACACACAAACACATGGGGTGGGAAGGAGAAGGAAAAGGAAAGAGAGAGAGAGAGAGAGAGAGAGAGAGAGAGAGAGAGAGAGAGAGAGAGAGAGAGAGAGAGAGAGAGAGAGAGATACTAAACCTCATTTCTGGAAAAATCAAACAGTTTTTATAAATCTATTTTCATTTGGTCTCAGAAATTTATTTTTGTTGCAAGAACCCAGGTAAGTGAGTTGTAAAATAAATATCACCAAACATTTCCTATTAAAATTCACATTTTGTTAAAGCAGGCAGGATATCTGCTGAGACATTTCTTAGAGTTGGGAGGATCTTCTGGTAATGAGGCTACCTTGCTATATTTTAGGTTTGGAACACATTTGTAACATGGAGAGATGCTTTGATACCACAGAAATGTAGTTTCTTTTTCCTCACTGTCAGGTCATTTATTCTATCTTCCATTGGCCAAGAATTTCTGTACTCCTGACTTTCACATTCCTCTGTGTGCACCAGGGAACACAGTATGTGCACAGCTGATGATATGGCAAATACTGTCAATGTAAATTTAATAATTTTAAAACCACAAACATTTTTTAAATAATCACTATGATGTTTTGTCATTGTAACAAAATGCATATTAATTTTATTATATTTAATGATGTGTTTTATCATGATTCTTTTATTCATTCATATAACATATTTTGACAGTATTCATCTCTTTTTTATCCTGTCCTTCCCCCCTCCCACTTGCCTTAATCCCTCCTCTTTGTCTCTATTAGTGGATCTTATAATTTGATAATATTTTATTTTCTATTCTGTGACCACATGTGCTTGATGGCAGTGGCTTCCATAGTGTGAACAGCACTGATATATATACAAAAGCACGAATACATGCCCTTTACCTCATTACTGGCACTTACATCACTGAGAAAAAATGTTTTTTAATTATTATCCAGAACCTATTTTAGGATGAAAAAAAAAAAAAAAACACGAATGTTCAGCAATAGCCATTGATTTGTTAAAAGCTTTCTGATGTCATCATACATGTTCCTCAACAGTGTCCTCTGCACTTGTTCTAAATGATAACCACTCTATCCAAACAACTTCAAAGTTTGTATAAACTATCAGATGATATAAACGGAAAAGAAATATGCTACATAGTGAGTTAAAAGGATGGTCTGGAAACAGTGCGGTTTCCTAGGAGACAGAGAGTAACACAAATCAAAACAAAGAGTAATCAGTGTGAAATTTGTACAGAGTCTACAAGAGTGAGAGGAAGACAGAGAAAATGTGATCATTGATCAGTCTCTCTCTCATATATGATGTGTGTATACACACACATAATATATATATATATATATATATATATATATATATATATATATATATATATATATTAACATGTGTGGATATACATACACATACACACATATTTTTAAAGCCTCTTTCTTTTTTCTTTCTGGACATCCATTTAATGGTAAAACATACATTTCAATAACTAAATAGTTTCTGTTCCATGAAATTTACTTGTTAATAGGAATCAACAAAATGTCTGTTTAGACCTCTGCACATTCTTGTCCCATGTAGCATAACAAATATTTTCCTCTTACTGAATACAAACAAGGCTTTGGGACAAAGCACTGAGAGTTAGAAAAAGGTGTGTGTCCTTTACTCCACTAAAGAATTACTTGAGAGCTTGATTTGTTTTTTTTATCCCCTCTTTGTTGCTCAGGTGTGAGATTATAGATAACCCAGTTTTCACTGAGGAAGTAAGAAGGAACCTGGGAAAGACCTTCCCTATCAGGACTTTGAGGCATTTGGCCATTTCAAAAGTTTGCTAAGTGCCATTTCAGTATTTTTGCTTTCCAGGGAAGCAGGAGTAAATTAGTATATGTATATTCTCATTAGATGACATCCATTTTCAACACACACTCTATTTTATAAAATGTTCTTTTATCTTAGTATCCGTAGTGACTTGGGATCAGATCACCTGCTTGAGAAGACTCTATTGAAACAGTTCAGTGTCTGGGTAGCTCCCTCTTTAATGTGTAAATCGCTCCACAGATACTGTGACTGCAAAAAGGTTTATTTTACCAAGTATAATCTTTCTGTTCTTCCTCTTGATGAATGCACACAGACTTTCATTTAAATGTCATTGTCAAAAAGGATGTTCACATGTGATAGGCCAAAGCAATTCACACTAGAGGAAACTGTTTATGCCAATTAATAGTAATGACACCCCTTTGTTCCTCAAAAGTAAAACACTTCTTTCCATGCTAAAGATGGTTTTGTAGGAGGGTGTACTTGTTTATTTTTTAATCTATTCATATATTGATAAGATTCAGTATATTTCAAAAGTCATCCCAGTAATTTAAATGAGAAGAACCTAATGTCTGAATCCTCCCTGTGCTTCATTTAGACACTATCAACACCATTCAAATACTAATGTGTACTATACTTTGGTGTGTAAAGACTATCATAATTTTAGTCTTGAAATGAAAAAATAATCTTAAAAAAGAACTACTTGACAGATATAAAAGTCTAAATTTACTTTTTATTATAAGGCTTTTGCGTCAACATTCAGCATGAGTTTTTCAGTAAATGTCAGTTCTCTAAGTGTAAGTAAATCTCCAGTGTAAATTTTAACTGATGTTAGTTTCACAAGAATTTTAAAGACTTTTCAAATAACTTTTACTACTTAACTTAGTAAAGATTTCAGTTACATTTTCTTTGTTAAAGGCTTCCTGTGCATTTTAAATATCACTGAATTACTTCAGGTTGTGAAAAATTTTATTATATAAAGATTCTATTGCAAGGAAAACAATATACTTTACATTTGAAATGTGAATACCATAGAAAATAAATTTATTTTTCACATCACTGAAATATTATTTGTATCTAATGATAAGTTAATCTGTTTAATATGGAATCTATAATTTGTATAACAATAATAAATGATTTAACCAATGTAACCTTTTTCTCATAATCACATGCATTTTTTTGTTTTCATATAGTAAAATGTATTCAAACTTATTAAATTAGATTGAAAATAGCAGCAGATTAATTGCTGTGCAGTGATGTGAGAAACTCTACTAAATTTTAATCAGAATCCACTATGGTCTTTTCTTTAAAAGAAAGAATTATGTAGTTCATCACTTTAAAAACATTAATGTATAAATGAAGTATGAATTTAATCTTCAATACACATATAAATACATTTAAACAATTTAACTACTCTGTTATGTTATATGAATAAATATATTCAACTTGAATACTCCTCACCACAATTTTCATCTATTTTTTAAGAAGTGTCTTTATATTTTTTTAAACAAAGAAATGAACAAAATCACAATCAATATTTTCCAATTCTAATGTGCTCCTAAATAAAGAATGCCTAGTGTGTGTGTGTGTGTGTGTGTGTGTGTGTGTGTATGTGTTTGTGTGTGTGTGTGTGTGTGTGTGTGTGTGTGCAAGCATGCACAAACATTCTTATGCAGTCCAGGACCTTGTTGATGGTGGCAAGTACAATGTGAGTGAGCCCAAAAAGAGTTATCCCATGGTCTCCTACTGTTTTAAACTTTTTAGTAGTTTGCATTACCAACCTGAGACACCATGTCTTCCTTAAATTTCAGTTTCAGAGAAGGAATGAGTAACTAGCACTACAATCCTTGAGCCTTCATACTCTACACTCATTTTTAAAATCACCATTTCCATTATGTTGGTACTATTTTCATTAAGCATACATCTTCCTCATGTGGTAATACCAGAAAGCCATGAGTTGTTTGTTGGGGCTGGGAAGGACCTCCCTAGAACTTAGTAGATGTGAGTACCCTGTTCTTGACCCCCTCAAATTATATGACAAACAAATTTCTCCTCCTTAGGATGCATCTACCTTCTCTGAGGTATTTTGCAATCCAAATGAAAAATAGATTCACATACTGTGGCTAAATCTTCACCATGATGTCACCTTTTCTGTGACGTGCATACCTGTTCTCTCACAGATTGCACCCAATTTGTAAATTTGTTCTCAGGCAAAAAGGCTACATTGTGTCTAAAGGAGGGCAAGATTACTAGACTAAGGCTTTTCTAACTCTCTTCCCTGACTTTAAAAACAGGCTTATCCACACACTTTTATGATAACTAAAGTTCACTGTCATTAGATGTATTCTCTCACCAAGTTTCAACAGCTGGGCTACTTGGTTTCTCTGTGTGTCCAAATAAACAAAGTCAAAAGAAAACCTTATATAATTTGATTTGTGTCTTTGCATTTTTTAATTAGTAAAGATACAAACGTCCAGAAATGGCATTTATGTATTAAAATAGGTTAATTCCAAAATGCATCTGTAAAACACCACTACTGCCACCCAAGGTCAGCAAAAGAAGGCTTCCCGACTGTATGAATTCTAAGTTGAGATCTTTTGATGATACAAGGTCACCTGCATAGCACATTAAAACATGCTCATTTTTAATCCAAACAGACATCCCTTTATTCATTATGTTAGAAGGTTCTCCTTATGCACTTTATGAGTATATATGCTTCATGTAATATACATATTTAATATACTATATATTAGTTTTCAAAATAAATACAAAATGAATTGTTTGATATTTCCTTTCTATAATGAACATCTGGTAATTGTTCCCAAAAAGAAATGATTTTGAAAAATTAACAGAATTTAAAATGACCATCCCAAGCTCAGGATATCAATAATTCAGGATGAAATATTCATAAATTACTACCTTGAATATGTGAGGCATTATGTATATAAGTATTACTATGAAAGTTCATTAATAGCCATTTAATCTGATAAAAGCATCTGCCATCAATTAATTAAATCTTCACTACTCTGTAAGTGTTAAAAATATTAACTAAAATTCCATTTCATTTTTGCTGCACACAGCATGATACATTAAAGCTAAGGATTTCAGGAGTGTGACCTAGTTTACAAAATTATTCTGGAGCATAAATTTTTGAATATATATTTTAGGTTAATATCACACTCATATTTGGTACAGCTTAGTGACCTTTGACATGAATGAAATATTTTTCTTATAATGAAATTAAATTCTGGGCACTAAATTAAATCCAGTTATATGTACATCCTTGACCTAGTTTAGACCTTGAGATTACTTATGGTTTTTAGAGGAACAGAACTCCTTCAAATCAAATCTTTGTCTGATTAAGAATTTTCCAGTTTGCCAACTAATAATTTACTAATGTGTATATTATACTGATATTAATATTGCCTTTAGGGCTTCTATTAGAAGAAAATGGTTTTTATGTTGCTTTAAAATATTTGGAATATAATTATTTTCTTCCTTTCTGTCATTATATATTTTATTTAGCATCCCAAAATAGAAAGATAAAATCAGAGTAAAAGTTCAAGTGATAAACTTCCAAACTAAAAGGAAAATTCTATTTTCAAAAGAAATAAAACATTACCTAACTAAAATGAAAAGAACAATTTTGTTTGACCTTGAGGGATAATTTTTCATTGACATAAACATCAATGTATTGTACATTAAAGGCCAATACAGATAAACATTTCTGCATTATTGTTAAGATTCTGTCCAATGTTATACAACTCTTCATTCTGTTCACAGTAATTACTAAAGAAAATATTTCTTGTGTCCAAGTGACTGCATTTGTGTGCACTGAGTAACAAAGGTTGCCAAGGACTTTTGGCGAAGTGCCAATGTATATTTAACTTGAATTTTGAGAAAGTGCTGGAAAGTAGGCCATTCTCATGACATATGTATTAACAGTTATTTCCCACAGGCGATGATAGGATAAGACTGTTCCCATGAGTTACATTTAAAAATGTTTCCCACATGCAAACTAACATTGCTGAACATAAATAGCTGTGATGATAATATACAAAGAATATTGGTGTAAAAGACTATTATCTTGGTAAATCTAGTTTTGCTAATCTCTAGTGAGGGCTGCTTAAATTGCAATTATAAGGTCCTTAGCAATTAGAATTTAGAATCTGAAGTTGTTTATCAGATTTAAGAGCTATCTGGTGTAATTTTGGGGGTCACATAAGTATTCTATCATATTATCTGCAAATAGTGATATTTTGACTTCTTCTGTTCCAATATGTATCTCTTTGATGTTCTTTTGTTGTCTAGTTGATCTTTCTAGGACTTCCAGTACTATATTGAGTAGAGAGAAAGAGAGTTGTCAGCCTTGTCTAGTTCCTGATTTGGATGTTGGCTACTCATTTACTATATATTGTTTTTACTGTGTTTAATATGGGCCTTGAATTCCTGAACTTTCAGAGATTTTTTTTTTTTCATCATGAAGGGTTAGGTAATTCTCACCTGAGAAAGACCCATTGACTAAGAACAGTTGGAAGGTGGACTGGGAGGAGAATAAATTCTGGATTGTACAAAGAAAGAAAGAAAGAAAGAAAGAAAGAAAGAAAGAAAGAAAGAAAGAAAGAAAGAAAGAAAGAAAGACAGACAGACAGACAGACAGACAGACCGGAAGGAAGGAAGGAAAAAAGGAAGGAAGGAAAGAAGGAAGGAAGGAAGGAAGGAAGAAAGAAAGAAAGAAAGAAAGAAAGAAAGAAAGACAGGAAGGAAGGAAGGAAGAAAGAAAGAAGGAAGAAAGAAAGAAAGAACAAAAGAAAGAAAGAAAGACAGAAATGAAAGAAGAGAGGAAGAAAGAAAGAAAAAAAGTAAAACGGAAGGAAGGAAAGAAAAAAGGAAGAAAGAAAAACACACATACACATATGTTCAACATTCTTAGTCATCAGGGAAATGCAAATCAAAACAACATTGAGATTTCACTTCACACCAGTCAGAATGGCTAAGATAAAAAACTCAGGTGACAGCAGGTGCTGGCAAGGATGTGAAGAATGTGAAACACTTCTCCATTGTTGGTGGGATTGCATGCTAGTACAACCACTCTGGAAACCAGTCCCATGGTTCCTCAGAAAATTGGACATAGTACTACCTGAGGTCCCAGCTATACCACTCCTGGGCAGATATGCAATAGATGGCTCAACATACAACAAGGACAGATGCTCCACTATTAGTATCGGCCATATTCATAATACCCAGAAACTAGAAATAACCCAGATGTCCCTCAACAGAGAATGGATATAGAAAGTGTGGTACATTTACACAATGGAGTACTACTCAGCTATTAAAAACAATGACTTGATGAAATTCTTAGGCAAATGTATGGACCTAGAAAACATCATTATGAGTGTGGTAACTCAGTCACAAAAGAACACATGTGGAATGTACTCACTAATAAGTAGATATTAGTAAAAAATGCTTTAAATACCCACAATATAACTCACAGACCACATGAAGTTCAAGAGGAAGGAAAATTAAAGTGTGGAGGGTTCAGTCCTACTTACAAAGTGGGAACAAAATAATCAAGGGAAGTAGTGGATGGGGGGGGACCCAGAAGGAAGAGAGGGGAGGTGGGGAAAAAGAGGGGCAGAATCAAGTATGGGAAGAGATGTAGGGGATATATAGAGGGTTAGGAAACTGAACAAAGGTGTGTAGATATAAGGGGTGGGGTACTGAGGGTAGCAATAATAAATTCCCTGATGCCAGGAAAGCAAGAGACTCCCAGGATGCCACGGGAATGACATTAGCTGAAATATTTAACCAAGGGGAAAGGTAACCCATGGAGATCATACCCAGCAGTTAAGCATACACCCCCCCATGCTCTGTTGAAGGATGGGGCCATCCACCCATCTCCAAAATTATTAACCCAGAATTGCTGGTGTCTAAAGAAAATACAGGGACAAAAGAGGAGTGGAAACTGAAAGAAAGGGTCTGTGCCACCTGGGGATCTAGTGCCTATGCTGACACCAAATCCAGACACCATTGCTGATGCCAAGAAGTGCTTGCTTGTAAGAGCCCGCTGTGGCTGTAGATACAGATGCAGATGCTGGAAGCCAATCCTTTGACTGATCACAGAGGAGTTAGGGGAAGGAATACAGGAGGTAAAGGGGCCTTATCTGGTATCAATGAGGGTGAAGGCCCTTGGTCCTGTATAGTCTTATTGTCCAAGTGTAGAGGAATGCTACGGTGATGAGGAGGAAAATGGTGGGGGAGCACCTTCATAAAGCAGGATAAGAGCAATGTGACAGGGGGTTTGCAGAGGGGAAATTGGGAAAGGAGATGACATTTGAAATGTAAATATATAAAAATCCAATTAAAAATAAGTAAATAAGTAAATAAATAAATGTGTTAATTATGGTACTGAAAAATCAAGGAACTTGCCTAAAACAAATAGGCTTTAACACAAAACATATAATTCAGAAATGAATTCTCTTGGAATTTTATAAATCAAACTTTTTGATGTTTTATTAAGATAAGTTTAATTAATAACTTGTAAGCTGCATGTAATGATGTTTCTTGTGAATAGAGCTAATTGTCGAATTATTTGTCAGGTTTTACAGAGTATATCTTGTTCACTTCATCTAAACTTTTACAATTAAAACGTCTTAAAATTTATGAATAAAGATATTACAAACACTATTTTGTCTTTCATAAAACTACTTGTATATAAATAAAAACATTTCTTATATATTTCCAAAAGTAGTTGGAATGTCATATTTCATATTGATTTTTAAGAGTTTTGTTAACAGTGATTTACACTTTATTCATGAAGACACAGTAACAACAATAATAAAAGTGTGTTAAATGCCCTTGTCTAATGTTTATTCAGTTTTCTTGGTGACCTCTGTCACTTATGGTTGACTAAAATTGTTGAGGTTAATTACTATCACTCATAAATAGTAATGTATAACTCACAATAAAGTAAAACAGAAGTCTTCACACACTGGATTGTTCCCTATAGGGAACTGGCAAATATCCAAGTTGTCAAAAGACTCAAGATTTATAAATCCTAGTCTAGGCCAATGCAATGATTTTGGTTATTTAAGTGAATATCATTAATAGGCAAATAAGCTGGCATACATTTAAATGTGTGTATAAAATTTACAAATGATTAATTATATTAGCTGATAAGATTTAGATGTGATTAATTTTACTATTTAATAACACTTAATTTTTCACTTGTTGCATGTGATATAAATTATTTAATATAATTAAATTATTTAATTATATTAAATAATTTAAAAGTCTGAAAACTCTAGAGTTGATTTTTGGCATTTATTTTTGACTATTTGCAGTCTCGTAAATCTTCTTTCGAATTTGTATGCTGAAATTTTGTACTTAAGATAACAGTATTAGGAGCCTTTTGAAAATCATAAGACATGAAGGTGAATTCCTCATATATAAAAGACATTTTGAAAAGGCACCTTCTAAAACCCTGTTAAAGACACCATGGGAAACTTCATTTTTCTTATATAAAATTATTAGGTATGAAAATACCATTTATGAAACAGAAACAATTAAATATGCTGGAACTATCACATCCTCCTTTGACAAATACATTTTTAAAGCAATTTACTCTGTGTTTTGGCTTCCCAGACTGACTCAAGCATTCTCTTAAGCAGTGTTGCCATGAAGACTTTTTAGTGAGGGAGGGCTGTGAAACCACATTCCTTCACTCTGCTGACTACTTTCCTAACTCAGCCATTGTCTTCATCCCATTCTCCTGTAAATCTTTACCCAGATTATGACAAAATGTTATCTCCTTTCGGGTCTCTACATTGAGACCTTCTCATCTGTATTGATTCACTTAAAATAATCATGTATACTTTAATAATAATAATAGTTATTATTATTATTATTATCATTATTATTATTATTATTACTAGTATTGCTAAATTTACACTCCAGATTTTATTTTCCTCCTGGTCCACCCTCCAACTGTTCCATATCCCATATCTCTGTGGAGTCCCTGACTTCACAAGTATGTCGGCCACACCAGATCTCTAAACTCCCTGGGGCCTCCAGTCTCTTGGGGGTTGGGTGTGTATCTTCTCTGACTCAACCCAGAACCAGCAGTCCTCTGCTGTATATGTGTTGGAGGTCAAATATCAGCTGGTATATGCAGCCTGGTTGGTGGTCCAGTGTCTGAGAGTTCATGGGGGTCAAAGTTAGTTGAGAACTGCTGCTCCTCGTATAAGATGACCTTCCTCCTCAGCTTCTTCTAGCTTTTCCATAATTCAGTCACAGGGGTCAGCAGCTTCTGTACATTGGTTGGTACAAACTGCATTTGACTCTTCCAGCTGTTTGGTGCGTCTTTCAGGGGTGGGGGTGAGTCATGATAGGCTTCTTCTTTGAGAGTTCTATAGCCTCAGTAATGGTATCAGGCCTTGGGGCGTCCCCTTGAGCTGCATTCCCTTTTGGGCTTGCCACTGGGCTTCTATTCCTTGTGCTCTTCTCTATTTCCATCCCTGCAGTTCTTTCAGACAGAAACAATTATGAGTCAAATTTTGACTGTGTGATGGTAACCCCATTCCTCACTTGATTTCCTGTCATTCTGCTGTAGGTAGGTTCTACAAATTTCCTCTCCCCACAGTAGGGCATTTCATCTAGTGTCCCTCCCTTTGAGTCCTGAGAGTGCCTCATCTTCCAGCTCTCTGGAACACTCTGGAGAGTTCTGCCAACCTCTTACCTCCTGAGGTTGCCTGTTTCCTTTCTTTCTGCTGGTCTTTGGGGATTCAGTCATTTTTCCCCCACCCAATAGCAGATCATGTTCCCTTCTCCCCCCACACACCTGTGGAGAGCGAGTGTGGCGGCAGTCCCAAGGTGATGCTTGGGACTCCATCACTAGCACCTGACTTCATCCTGCTCCCCCCCCCCCCCAGATTAGCCACTCGCACCATGAGAGCTGCGCAGGATAATAGGACTGCACTTAGGGACGGTGGGGGGGGGGGAGAAATAGAAACTGAAAGGGAAACAGAAGGAGAAACCAAAAGAGAGAGAAAGAGAGACAGACGGGGACAGAGAAAGATTTTCACTGGCATGCTGTATGTAAGGTTCCTGAATAAACCGCTTTGGCTTTGAGAAGAACATTGTAGTAGCTCCTTTTCTGCTGGTCGGCGATGGTAGTGACACAAAAACCCTGTTCCCTTTTCCCTCCATGCCCCTTTCCCTTATTCCCCCTTGTGATTGCTTTCTTTCCTCCCAAGTGGGACTAAAGCTTCCTCACTTGGGCCCTTCAATTTGTTGAACGTTTTAGTTCTGTGGACTCTATCTTGGGTGTTCTGCACGTTCCTTTTACTAATATTCACTTATAAGTGAGTATATATTGTACATGTCCTTTTGGGCCTGAGTTACTACACTCAGGTGATATTTTCTTTTTTAAAAAGAAAAATCTAGAACACTGAAAAGTGACATTTTCTTCCATTTAATCTTTTGTGTGTAATAAGTGCACAAAAGTGCATTTTCTCTATCTATATATCTACCTATCTATCCATCAACTTCTTACACTCAGGGGGTGGGTGGGAAGGAGAGGGAGAGAAAAATGGAGAGTCAGAGGGAGGGAGAGGAGGAGAAGGAGAGAGTTATCAGCAGTTGCTCCGGTTATCATTTATGAACTACATGCACATAAGTAAAGCTCGTCCAGTGATTACCTGGGAAGCAAACACGCACGATTAAACTCAGTTTTCTTAGAGTTAGGTCAGTATCTTGTTTGACATTACAAAACTTGACTTGATCAGCTGTCATTATCTTTAGCTCAGAGGTTAATGAACATAGAGAGAAAAGAGAGAAAAGGAGATGATATTGCACAGAGAAAAAATACAAGGATAGGAAAAAACAAGAATAATTTTAAAACATGTCATAGTGGAAGAATAAGATACGGTGAGATTCACTTTCTTTTGATCATAAAGGAAATAATGATAGAGTTATAATTTCAATATGTTTTCTCTATTTTATCATGTACTTCTTCCAAGGGATGCTAGGCCTCTGATATACACATGCTATATTTTAATTGAAAAGATATCATACAATAACAGTGATTTCTTAGAGAATTAAACAAAAGATATACAATGTAGAAAAAATGGGCAAGTTGTCTCCTAAGCAGGATGCAATACACAAGAAAGACCTCTTGTGTCACATGTCATCTGAGGACTCATTGGAATGAAACACATCCATGCAAATTAATTGGAAAAAGAATAAATTGGAAGCATAAAAAGTTGTATCAGTGCCGCTTTCTTTTAACTTACCATTGACAAAAACACAGCAGCACAGCACATGCTCGGTGCAAGAGCTTTGAAATTTTCAGTTCTTAAAGAGTACAATAAAATCCCTATGGGATGAAGACATATTTTTGGCACCATTTTGAAAGATGGGTTAAACATGATGCAGAGTAAATGACAGATTTGTTAATGATTTAATTGTTTGGCGACATTCACAGAAATTGATAGCAAAAGATGGCGTAAATTAGGGAGTGTGACTCCTTCTCCAAGGCTCTTTTAAATCCTGCCATTCCTATTCCTTGATGGGCTAGGATTCAGAGCAAGTTGACATGTTGCAGCAATGATTAAAACTGCAGTAGTTATCGGGAAACCAGCAGAGGAAACATTCTTGTTAATAAGCAAGAAAATGCTGTTTAAGCAAAATTAGAGGTCGTGACGTTTCACTCCATTTGCCAAGTCTTCCTCTGAGACCAGTTATTCATACTACACTTCCATTGAAGGTTGATGTGATCCCCAAGCTCATCTTAATGTTGAGCACCCTCACCAAGACTGGATCTTCATTATTCATCATTAAATCTCCCATAAGCTCAAGTTAGTTCTGCTTTCTAAACTATAAGGAACATTTTCATCCTATTTGTTGAGATCAAATACTTGAACATGAACACACAATGAAATAGATCATTGTTATAAGAGGTGAGTGTCCTACAGAAAACAACAAGGAAAAAAAAATCCTATATCCTGATTCCAATGTGAAGTGCCAAGCTGATAGATTTTCCCAAGGGGACAGGGGAACCAAACAAACAAAGAACATAAAAACTAATAATTTTACCCCTTTTAATTCACTGCATAAGAGATTCAGAAAAGTAAATTATATCAATATTAAGTAGTCATATATTTTCTACATATGACATCCAATAACAAATATATCTGTAAAGAAAGTAATACTGAATGTATGGATTTGTACCTGTTAAACAATAGCTAATTTTCAGGTACCACTTTAATATTAGTGTCTCATAATCATGTTTACATGATATATGATTGTACCAGCAAATGTCCTGAGATGGACCGCACACCCAATGATGTACTTAGCATGATATCAGAACCTGATCAAGCATCCACATAAGAAAACATCACGGGTGTTGACAGCGACTGATTATCACTCATATTAGAGGATTTAAAAATATGCCAAGAGAAATTTCCCTGTTACTAATAAACATCAAAAACGTCATAGCAATAAAAACATTAACAGAAACAACATCAAAATGAATCTATTATTATAGGAATGCAGGAAGAAGAGGGGAAGAGAACTTTTTTGAAGAATACAATTCTTATATTCTTGGGATTTACCTTCACAATCATGTGCATAAAGATAGCATTAACTATTCTTAGTGAAATATAAAAAGACATGAAGTTAAGAAAAGCACTGGTTTGGGGAACATAGAGGGGTTGGTGGTTGGAAATAGGAGGTCAACAGGATCACATTTTATTATATTTCTATATAAAATTCTCATTAGTGTCAAATACTTTAAAGTTAATTAACTAGTTTAATAGGGAAAGTGAGCAACATTTTTATCACACCAGAAATGGGAAACATAATGAATGAAAATTCACTCTTTTTACAATGAATATATTAACTGAATACATGATTGCGTACATACAGCTACAATATAAGTACAACTGAGCTACACACTCTCCAGTTTCTTTGTACTTAGATGTTTCAGGCATTGTAACTATAGTACTAAGATACCTCCAGATACAGACATTTTGATGGAAGGGTAGTTCTTACTATCATAAGCAGGACTTTACTTTCCTGGTTTTAGAAGATCTCAGGGACAAGTCATCATTTCATGATTCCTTGACAATATTCACTGACCAGGGTCTAATTCAACACCCACTCATGTCAGGGCATCAATTATAAGTCAGGCATGGCAGATACATGCCTTCTGCCTGTACCCTGGCCTGGTATATTCTCCTGGAATTTCTTCTTTATTTGTACTTTGAAATTCCCCTAAATAAGGAGGATCATTCCTTCTGGTCAGCCTTAACAGACACTCCACTTTACATTATTGGAAACAGTCCCCCAACCAAAAGTAACATTTAAAATTTAATACTTGAAAGCTAATGCATCAATACATCCTAACTTCTACAGATATGACCAGCAAACTAGTTCTCCAACTGAGGGACAAAATACCCTCAGAGTGTTCGCTTACACCTAGCATTGTCATGTGAGCAGAGCGTAGGGAATGCATTGTGCCAGCCAGGATATATTAAACAGAAGAATGAAGCAGCATCTTGGCAGACATATGTTACCTTTTTCCTCGATTCACTGAACAGGTGGAGGCAGAGATAACTTAATTGAAAACAGGTCTGGAAAGGGTGCCCCTAGGCAGCTTGTGATTTCACTAAACATTTGGAATCATAGCAGAGGAAAGCTTGATTGATTTAATTATAGCTCAAGTGTAGAAAGGTTTGAGCCCACAGCATAATCCAAGCATGCACATGTTCCTCCTGTTTAAAGAAAAAAAAAAAAAGATGCTATTGAAGAGGAATTAAAAGGAAGGAATGAAAAAGCATTACATAAAAACAATATTCTCAAGATGAAATAAACATCCTTTTTGTCCTGAGTATTTATGTAAATAAAATGGTACAGTAGTATTATTATCAGTTTAGATTTCTCTTTTTTGAGAACTAGAAGATGACGTATATCTCATACCACAAGATGCATGATAGCTCTCTCTTCCCAGTTAATTATGAACAAATACGATTTGAGTGTTACCTGCTCTTGTGTACCCACCAATGGCTTGAAACAGTTTTGTACTTCCTAGAAATTAGCCTTTCCTATAATCACAAATGTAAGATTGGCATTACTAGAGTCTACACATTTTTTCTGAAGAAGAAAAATAATACATTTTAAAAAGAGAGAAGTCGGAATTGAAACAAAGAAGAGGCATCATTGAGTCACTACTCCTAGCCAGTGTCTTATACTGCTCCATAATTACAGCATGGCTAATAGAGAGAGTAAGTTCCAGCAGTAGAGACACTATATAAGTTATGCTCATGACTGAGAACTACATAGAGGTATTTATAAAATGCCAGTAAATAAGCTTTATTCTTCCCAACCTGGTTATTGTTTTATAGGGTATAGTTAGATTGCATGCCTTGAATACCATTAGGTTGCTTTCTTAACACACAATCTGTAGGATGCTTTTCCAGCCTGCTTGAATGGCATCTTGGGACTCACATACACCAATAGAACAAAACCTTTGTGGAATAGTAATATATATTTCAAAAATATATCTCAAAATGTTCAATAATCAATCAATTAATTATTATTAGTCAATCATTCCTTGAAAAAAAATTGAATCTGTGTGCATTGATTGATTATTCATTATTCATTCCATTACCCATGGAGTATGATCACATTTGGATAGTTTTGAATATTTCATGACAGAAATATTTACTTAAATGAGAAGAAATTTTGGAATAACCTCTACTTTGTTGGAAAACCAAAGAGGTATAATATGACATGGGTCTATCCATGGGAATAAGTGAATTGACAAACATTGTTGCCTCAATAAAATATTTGAGTTGTTTATAGGATAGCAGTTTAAATGCAGGACACCTGAGACAGAGGACTGGAAAGAAAAAGGATTATGTAGTGATGGATAAAATATCGTCAGAAAAGTATGAGCTGAATTAATGATCATCATATGCCAGTATAATTGTCTTTATAACAGAGTAGGTCATCATACTTTTAGGTGCTTAGTAATGTCAATAAATATTTATCAGAAAAAAAATATCTGTTGAACATTTTGTTCTTTATGAATACGCAGTGGAAAAAAATAGAGACTAAGTGGTAATTTTGACCTAATGCTCCTTGTATTCTAATGTTTGCTTGGACCCCCCAAATTGTTTGCACAATATAGTTCAGAGTTAAAACACCGAGGTACCCTGCTTCCAGTTAATTTTGATTGCTAAAGATGCCAGCAGCCAGTAGTTAGGGAGAGGAGACGTGAGCAAGGTTTAGGTTTTCTGAGATAGGAAGAAGAACAAAGGACAAGCAAGATCTACCAGACAAGTGTGGTCGAAAGGAAAGACTACATACCTGAGAAAAGTGCAGAACAGAGAGGCATGGCTACCAAGTGAGAAAGCCAGGAGAGTATGGTCCAGAGCACGGTACAGTTGGGCAGCTCTCAGGGTCAGGGAAGCCAAGACAGAATATAAAATCAGTAAGCAATAATTTGGAATTAACTCGGAGGAGTTTAGGCAGTGACTGAGCTCTTGATCTGATTAAGGCATATTAAAATATAAACCCTGTGAGTGTGCCTTTCATCCAGCAACATAAAACATTTCGGCAGGTAGCAGACCCACCACTGGGATTTATTATTAATTAAATAATCAATTTAACAACTAAGTCTTCATGATCTTTAGTCATGGACCTGTTCCTAGCTATTAAGTATATGCTTGGGGTTATTTAATTGAATGACATGACTTTTTTGAGCTGAGTTATCTCCATTTATTTATTAATTCAAAATAGGAATGTACTGAAAATAGCTCTTTGTTTTCAAATAGAACAGAAGGCAAGAGTATATTTGAAATACAAACATAATGAGTATTTTATAGATTTTACTGTTTCCTGAGTTTGTGTATGTATGTGTATATGTGTTTGTGTGTGTGTGTGTGTGTGTGTGTGTGTGTGTGTGTGTGTCTGTGTGTTTTAAAAATGAATGCCTTTCAATCAGACTAAAGATAATTATAAAATGACATGTCACAATTTTGGAGATAGAACTGAAAGAGATATCTGAACATCCCAAACTAAAACTAATAGTTCCTATCATGTAATATTGGGTAGAACTACAGCATTGCTTAATCTAATGAAAAAAAAGGCAACTTTTTTGTTTTTTTTTTAAGGCAACATTTTATAATGAATCTTTTCATATTATCTTTCTGATGGAAATAAAATTGATAATGCATATTAATCACAACAGTCATAGAAATTCCTAGTGCCTTTGAGCTACATAATGATATTAACCTATAAATTATTCTGTGTTAATGAAATGCTTATTACCCAAAATAACTTGAATGCATTCTAGCATGTCTTCACCATGTCTTCAGGAGCATCTCAAGGTACCTAAGTGCTACTAGAAAGTTCAGTGTGCTGTAGAATAGAAGAAACTTGAAAATGCCCTCGTGTTCCATAATTTCACATACGTCATCACAATGATTGTGTCCTGCTATGGGACTGGATAAATGACATATGAAAATCATAAACTCTCAGTCTAATATGAGAGTCTCCAAAGCTGAAGTACCATGGAACATGTATTCAACTCATCTCTGTAAAACTGAGATATAAAACAATAATATTTGTACCTTTGAACACATGGAAATTACATCTCACTTGCAGTGCATTTGAAAAATAAAGCTAATTAAGAATCAAGGAAAAAAAAATAAAATTATGAAAATAATTTACTGAATAATTTTGTAATTACCCTATCCAGCATGACATCAAGGAACCACCAACTCTTCACCTGTTCATAGCATCTATCTTTCTAATCTTGGAACATTCCTGAAAACCAATTATAGATTAATGAAAAAAGGCAAGTCCAATTCCTGAAATGAACTCAGGAAGTATTGATAACAGAATTCTAAAAAAAATAAGTCATTAATGTTTTATCTTTAACTGACATACACCATCCTGTTGAAAATTCTAGATCATTACTTATTTTATCCTTTTTATTTCTTGTGAATTTTATATTATTATCATCAGTTGAAAGTCTATATGAGGGTAATAAAGGTATGTAATCATCTCACTAAATCTGACAAGATTTCAACCTTTTGCATTTATTCTGAAAAGTGTCTCATTAACATAATAGATTGCTGTACTAAGATATAGATTTTTCCACAGTAAAAATTCTCATTTTTTCAGGAATAATCTTTAAAATTCACATAAAGTTATGATATCCAAATAGATATTTCCTGTATATGTTTTATTCTCTAATTCTAATATCTGTGATCATTTAAGTTTTTTTAAATATAGACTAGATCATCACATTGCAATAATGGCTAATAAACTAACTGTTTCAAATGAATAACTTCAAACATAGTCTATATATCATTAAGCAAGATTAATATAAATACATACTCTAGATACTTAAGGGGCTTTCCATGAAGCTAGCAGAGTGGATTGTCAAAATGATTGGTTTATTTATTTGTGGTATGAATCTGATGGGGTTGGATAGAAATAGAACAAAGACATCTTAGTTTGTTATATGCAAAAGCTTATCAAAAATACACTAGTTTTCACTGTCAGAACTTCAAAACAAATATCATTACATGCAGTTGAAGTATAGCATTATTTTAAAAGAAAAGTTAGGGTAAACTAATACTACTTTGCTTCAAATAAATTATTAAAACATCACTCTAGGAAAGAAAAGATCATTCATAACCACAGTCTCACAAAATCTAAAGACTATACAATCTTAACAATATTGAAACTCTTGCATGCAATAAATTTCTTTTCTCTTTTTTATAAAATTATTTCTAAAGCAAGAATGACAACTCCTGTCCTCATAAGTGTCCATGTATATTGCCTCAGAGTTAAAATAATATCACCAGTGACCAAAAAAAAAATACTCTTGTGGCTGTAGTTTAATGGGACTAGGTTAAAATTTGTTATGATGCCTAGAACTCCCAGTTAGCCAATGAGCAATGAGCAGACTGACAGTGATTTACGTGAAAATTCCCATGACAGTCTTAGCCTTACATGTATAGTGAAAGAAACACATAAAATTGATCAAATATATTTATATTGTCAATTTACTTTTTCTTTAAGAATGGCTATAAGAATTAGGGCATAGCCAGAGAGTTAAATAGATTTTCTCACTTTGCTAGATAATGTCTAGAATATATTATATAGGATACCATAGACAGTTTTATTTATGTGAAAATTTCTAATGCTATGTATACCCTCAATTCATGCAAAAACTCTAAATAATGCATCAGAATTTCATTCTCCAATAAAATATTAAAGATAAAGGGATGTAAACATTTATACAATAGTCCTTTATATGTAAGGGCAGTATTAACAATGGAGAATATTCTTCCTGAATTAACTTAATAATTTTTACATTAAGTAAATAACAAGGAGGGACAAAGATTGCTTACCACTCAGATATACATGATAAAAGTTTCTTTAATGAAAAAAAAAAAAATATATATATATATATATATATATATATATATATATATATATATATATATATATATAGTTTACAAGCTCTCTGAAAATAGGTAGTAGGAATTGAAATGTATAGGGACTACTTTTTCACATACACAAAAATGATTAGTAACAAAACTATAAAAATTAGGTGACTTTCCAGTAAGAAATAGCTAAAATTTATGAATCTCCCCATACTACAACATTTGACCTTGAATTTTATCTTGGCAATATAAAGGATTTATATCCCTGTTAAAAACATAATCTTATGAACATAAAAATCATTAAGAGATTTTAGAAAAAACTATTTTACAGTAGAAAGGTGCCTCAGAATCTGTCTTTTAAATGTGGAAAATTGATTAAGAAGTAGTTTAAGGTAATTAACAGATGCTGAATTCTTACAGAAACACATTTTATTTACTGATATTGAAATTATTTATAAGTTATTAAACTAATATCATGTTTTATCAAAAGTAACAAAGAATCGTTACATATTTCACACTGTCCTTGGTTACTGTTGGGTTAGGGAATAGTAGATTGCCACTGAAGTTTACCACCAGAACTCAGAGTGTGATGTACATTAAGCTTTCATGTCCAGTTCTCCTAGCATAGAAATATGTAGAAGTTTAATGTAACATCATGGCTACTCTGGTAAAAATCACATGCAATCACCTAGATCTTTGTGATCCAGCTAGAATGTCAATAAACCACACACCTTTCATCCTTCTGGCTGGAATACAGAGACATGCATCCATGTCTGAGATATATAATCAAGAAGCTGAGAAAGCTACAAATCAGAAAATGATTTGACAGAATGAGTCAGAGATTGTGGGACTTAGAGCCTTAAGTTTCACAGAGACCTCTGGTCAGAGATGGGAGTGGCTTCTGCCACCTCTGCTGCTGGGTCTGGCTATGCATGCGGGTTCAGGCAAAGGGGAGAAGCCGGGAACAAGGAAGGGGGAACTGGTTTTCCATTTCCGCTGCTGAGTTCGGCTTGCTCCAGTTTCCACCACTGCCAAGAGGCGCTGAGCTAAGTTGAACTGAGCCCTTGAGATGCTCCTTTGCAGGTTCCAAGAAGCTTTGGGAAAGAAAATCTCTGTTATAAGTGTAACCAACTCATAACAGAGGCTCTCAGATGATGGAATTATTCTTGCACACCTTATTTTCTTGGGCGAAACTCCCCATATACATACAGATTTGAAATTGTTCAGAGTCTGACAGTAGGTACTTCCTATTGGTTTGACCTGAAGATTGGGAAGGCCTTGTCTACATATTTGGGTGTGGTCCTGCTTCTGCGTGAAGCTTATGTGAACTGTGGTCATGTCTTACCTGCGAAGGAGGAGTTTGGGGCATGATTGATCCTACCTCATTTGCAGAAGAGGAACACGGGGAATGGCCGACACCCCAAGGGGCAGTGCAGGGCTTATGGAAGCATTAAGAAGATTTCTGATTCTCAGGAGACTAGGAGGCTTCCTACCATTTCCCTTATTGGTCCTGGGGCTTCACGTTTTTCGACCCAGAACCAGGGTACTCTTCACTGCCCACCTACCCCACAAGAGATAGGATTTGACCAACTCTCGTGAGAACAGGCAAGAGAAGCTCCTTTAGAATAGTTAGTGGAGTCAGTACAGTGAGTGTTGCGCAGTGGAGTTGAGTTCTATAGTGAGTTCATGCAGTTCAGTAAAGCGTAGAAGAGGTAGCTGAAGCCAACGAATAAGAAGGAGCCAGAAGATTACAACAAATGCTTAGAGTTAGTTTGAGGCCAAGCAGAACAATTCAGTGAGAAGCTGAGAGGACCCAGATTAAATCAGTCAATTTGGAGATGAGTTTAACCTAAAACATTGAGTGAATTTATGCTACAAAAAGTCTCCAAGGCAAAAAATATGTCTGGTGAGTAAAAGTTCCATTTACAGACAGGAAGCATCACTTTAGAAATTTTTTTATACATATGGTTGTATAGCCTTATCTAGCAAGGCCTTTGGTCAGGTGAAGTTGCATTTCTCCAGTGTAAGGAGAAATGCCAAAGTGATGAGGTGGAGAGGGTGGTTGTGAGAGGGAGTACCTTCATGGAAACAAGTGGAGGGGAGAAGGATGGGAGTGGAGATAAACTGGATAATATTTAAAATATAAATGCAGAGAATATCCAATAAATTTTTTTTAAAGAAGTAGCCTTCATCTTAAAACAGTACTAGTGAAGCAGATTGAGTCTCATATATTGCATTGTACCCAAAAACTATATCCAAATGTTAATGCTTATTAAAGGCAGATGCCCCATGGTAGGAGGTGGGCATCATACATACATTTCTACTACATGAGACCCATGTCATCCTTGTGTGAATTTCCTGTAAACATCATTGATGCAACAAGAAAACCAAAGTATACCCTCGTGCTGACTAAGGCTAGAAAGTAGGATTCAGCATTTTTTGGCTGGAGTAATATTTTTAGCTGTCAAAATAAAGTTTTAGTGTAATTCACTTTAATCTGTCAGCATGTTATTCTTACTAAACTTAAATACTGATTTGTGAACACCTGAGAACTATAAAACAAATGTTTAACTTCTCAGCCTATGGTTATAAATATTTATACAGTTACCAAAATTTTAATGTCAAAATGGAATTGTACAACATATGACATATTTCTGCCAAAGAGTTTCAGATAATTTTTAGTAAGAACAAATTTGAATAAAAAATAACAATTCCCCTTTAATTATACGTGCCCATGTGGATTCCTTTTTATTTCAATCGGTGAGCTACTATGTAAATTCCTCTTTTTAAAATAATTTATTGAGGAATAGACACCGGACCATCATAAAACAAGTCAAACATTCAATCTTTAGGATACATTGTAGACCCCAGATCGATTTTTTAAAATACTTATTTTATATTTTATTTTTTCAGATTATATAATTACATCATTTTTCCTTCACATTTAATTCTTTAAACCATCACAAAATAACCTCTTTATTTTGCCAAATCCATGGCGTCTTATTTTCATTTATTGTTTAGGATATATGATATATACTATAAGCAAATATATACACTTACATTTTTATTATTTATAATAGATACATAAACTTTTATATAATAACTTATGACATAGCATATGATATATATTATATATATATTAATTGCATAAGATTACATATATTTCATCCAACTTATAATTTAGAGATATGGTCTCAATAAATTTTTCACCCTGTTCACCTACTTTCTGAGTATCTCAAGATAACTTTGCATTTCTAATGCTTGCTTCATTCGCATATGTAATTGTGATTATAAGACTAGAAGGATAGGTACAGTTATTCCACCTATTTTATACATCATAAAATTAGTATTAAATCAATCTCAAATTTTATTTAGACTTATAATTCAATTACTTCCTCCTGAATATGTTTTTTCCAGGTTTGCATGGACCAAAATATTTATTTAATAATATTTTCTTAATTATATAATGCATGTCTTACCACAATATAATATTTCTGAAATTTTATTCATATTAAAATTGATAGTCTTGTTTATCAGCTTCTCATAGTAGCCACTTCATAGTATAGTTATTTTCTGAACAGGTATCCAGGTGAAATGCCAAGTATCTTGGCCAGAAATCTGAGACTTCACGACTAATTTATGATACTTAAGTAAATATGAAGTACTGTGGCTCTTAGTACAATCCTGCTTAGACAGAAGTAGTTTATCTCAAAGAAACTGTGGCACAATATTAGGGAAACAAAAAGAGTAGGATGAAAGGCCTGGAGCTACAATACCCTCAGCTTGGACGGGCCTTCTTTATCTAGGTCCTACCTTCTACTATTTCCAATACTTTACAAGATCACCATAAATTACGGACAAGACCTTTAACAAATGAGCTTTTGTGAGTTGGCTAAGTATCAGGTTTAAAGCTTGTTATTTTTTTTCAATGTAGTAGAACAGATCTATTTGACTAGAAAAAAAAAAAAACATTTAAAGGTTCTGGTAAGTTTACTCATACTTTTTGTACTTAACAATAAACTGCCTTATAGAAGCTTTGGAACCAATGAGCTTGAACTAGGATAAAACCAGAAGCTTAGTGTATAAAAGGAGGTTTTTAAATATAAGATCAAATAGCTATCCTGAAGTATTTTGGTTTTTTGTTTGTTTGTTTTGTTTGTCCTCCATAATTGTGGTATGCTCAAAACTCATGGCATAAACAATACCCAGAAAACACAAAATATCCATCCAGTGTAAAAAAGTGCAAATATCCTGAAACTTGAGGTTTGATAAATTCATTTCCTGAGGTTTCAATACTGGCTAAACAAAAAAACAATATTCCAAATATTTTGATCTTCTGCTCGTGAACATATCTGTTTTCCTTAAAAAAAAATTGTTTCTCTGGAAAGTGTTGATGCATCTAAATTACAGTCTGGAACTTACTTTGGAAAGTAGAAAAGCCTCTACAAGTAAACAGAGAATATGTCGGCCTTTCTATCAAACAGGTTAGTAACATTATCATGGTTATTACTACTACTGATTTTGACCTCAATCATTGAAGATCTAAATAAGTTACAGTAAATAGGATCAATCTTTTGGGGTGAACTTTGGAAACATCAAGCACTTCCCATTTTTGGCAGAAAAACAGCATGGCTTACTGCTGTCCATTGTGGATTAGCTACTAACTCCTGTAATTTGATGCAACTATGGGCTGCAGTGAATGTGTGGAATACAATACTTAAAACAGTGTGCCTGGTTATGAAATAAATGCTGTAAGAAAATGGCCAAGTCCAGTCTGTTGACATTTTTAGTGGAATATTATTATTAGCAGACTTCTGAACATTTGTTTTAATCATAATAATGAATTAGCACAGTCTCAAATTAAAAGCAATGTCAGCAAGCACAGAACAGTAACTCTCTATTACATTCTTTATTATTTTCTTTTTCTTTTCTCTTTTTTAGGAGAAATAGTAAAAAGATACTTAATCAAAACGCACCTTTTATATATGAACGTAATCGATTATTGGATAAAACGAAGTATAAAATTTAGGGTAATAGATGTAAATATATGGGAAGAATAACTAACAAATATGTGCAAATTACATTATAAAACTTAGACAAAGCAAGACAATATCATACTCAAAAAGATCATAACTCCTTAAAAAGCAAATTGAAACATCCTAAGAAGAGTTAAATACCAAATAAGAACTACAAAATTTCCTACCAAAAATGCAATTTAGACTTCTTGATACAAAAAACTTTTGAATGATTCTTCTCTTTGTACGCGTCTTTATGATTCTAAGTATACCATGCTTTGAATATCAATGATGTGTGATTAATAACTCAATTTAGAATGGGGCAAATCGGCTGTGTTTAGAAGTCTGATTCTCAACTTTAGTGCTGGTTGACAGCCCCAGGAGTGAAAAACAGGAGAGGAAAGGAGCTTCCCACAATTTCAAGAATTCAGAAAAATCCAGGCTGCCATAAGTAATTCACAGAGGGCATTGGCCATGCTCCAAGTCCTGCCTCCACCTGAGGATAGGACGATTGGCCACGACCCAAGCCCCTCCCCGTAAGGCTGTGTGGATTCTCACAAGCTCTGAGGCCAATAGGAAGCTAGTTGTCAGGTGGTTGTCAGCTGGTTGTCGAACCAGAACCATTTCAAAAACTGTACTTAAACAGAAGCTGAGTGTGAAAGTAAAGAACACGCATAGAAATCCTTCCTATGCCTGAGTTCCTTTGTTCCAAAAGAGTTTCTGAGATTTCCTGCACCCTGTAACAGGGCTTCTCACTCCTATCCTTCCTAAGGCTCAGGCCTGGTTTCACAGACCCCACTGAGACTTAATCTCAGCGCCCTGCTTGACTTTGTTCCCATACTTCCAAGCCTGGATTCATGCACCTGTGGTCTCCATCCAATTGATGGGGAAATACCTGAGGAGGAAGAGAATGTTGACTAATGAGTTACAATTGCAACAGGAGATTCATGTATAAATGACTGTGATCACAACATCTAAGTAATCTGTGCCACTGTTGAGATATCATGTTTAAGAATCAAAAAATATAGGAAAAGGAAATGATATGGAAGACGGTTCATGTAAAGTTTACAAAATGAAATAAAAGAACATTTCTCAATTAGACAGAAATAGCCATCCAAAGCAAGATATACACAAAGACTCATGAGAAGAAAAGAATCCCTCCAAAGTATTTTGTAGTCAAGAAGTCTAAATTGCAAAGAGAATAATACTAAAAGTTGTTTGGTAGAAGCAGCTGTTAGTGCTCCTAACTGTAGGTAGAACCTTCAGCTGAACTCCTCCAGTGCAAGGTTCATCAGTATCATGGAGGTGTGGGCTATAAGAACACAAGACCTAATGCGTGGAAAAGAGTTATGGAAATCTGACTTCTGAACACTGATGCTGCAAACATTAATGCACAGCAGCTGTGTCTACCTACACAGGATCAAGCCAGACCAACTCTAGCATGGGTAGAGACTGGTCCTGAGAAGGCCTAAGACTTACAGAGGAACTATTGGCAATTGATGGCTACCAAAGAAGGGAAGAGTGGCTCAAGTGGCAGACCATGCTACTCATAGATTCCCCGTGCTCCCGTGTATGGCTCTATACTCATACAAATCCCGGAGGCACTAAGGGGATTCAAAGGGTAGCTTATAACAATATCAATAGGAAGAGAGAAGTTCTGAGAGAGAAACATTTTCTCCAGTAGCAAAGCAATTAGTAAGATGCCCATGCTTGTGAATAACTTTACTTCTATGTGCCTATAGAAAACTTAATGAAACTCATTAGACCCCCAAATTTTAAAACTTACCTTAAAGTGAATGGGAATTGCTGTGAGGCAGAAGATGATCAGACAAGTGGGACTTGGAGGTTGATACAATATGACTAAGTGCATTATATTATTCATGGAAATGCCATAGAGCAAACCACCATTAGGCATAACTATTATATGCTAAAAGAAAACATTGTCTTAAAATATTACATTTTAATTGTTTTTTGATTCCAATATAACTGATACCAAAATCTTCTTACCAGGAGAAAATATTAGACATTTATCCCAAATCTACTTTAGACACAGGCAGTTGAACAGGTTTGGGAAAGAAAATAGCTACAACTTAAACATATTGATGTGAATTATTTGTGAAACCTAAAATCACCTGCTTGTTAGTGTCTGAGTAAGAATGTGTGGCTTGGTAGATCTCTTCCCATCTACTGTTAAAATGACATCCCTACTACACAATGATGAAATATTTCTTAGATGTCAGTGTAGAATATGTTTTCCTCTTTGTACTTTTTAAAATGACATCATTCACGTATGAGATTATCATATAATTACATAATTTTTCTACAATTTTTTTCAGTATGACCCTCCTGTAAACCCTTCTTAATTCAATTTTTTTTAATGGCCTCTGCTTTCATTAACAGTTTTCCACATGTATGTATTTCTAAATGTATAAATGATACCTTATTGGTGTGTATACTGTTACTTGTGTGTATGTTATCAAGGCTGACCATTTGGTACTGAATAACCAAATGGTGTGTTTTTCCCTGCGGAAGTTACTTTCCCTGCTACCAGCATTTCTTAGGTGTTTGAAGTTCTTTGTGTCTGGCATGAGGTCATAAGAGACAGTTCTAATGGCTGTTTGAAAGTGTTCTAATGTTTCAATGTTCACGATTCCTAGAAACTAAGTCAATCTGAGTTAAATACAATTTTCAGATTTTATTTTACCCAAGTCAAAGGTTTATAAAACAAAACAACAACAATGAAAACAGCCAAGAACAAGTTTTCAAACAGATGTGGGGAAAGACCATCCTTGGACGGTGTCAAAGTGGGTGGACAGCTTTCAATGGGTGGACAGCTTTCAATATCATTGGAGAATTCTCAAAAATTCAAAAAGTAATCTACCAGACAACAAAGCTGTGGTATTTTTAGCCAATCCCCACCAAATTCAAAGTGCTGCTCCACAGATACTTTTTTATGCATGCTATTTTTGCCTTATTTACAATAACTAGGAAAAGAAAGAAAAGTAAATGTGTCTCAACCAAAACATGGATAATGACAATGTGTTACATTTACATTAAATACTATTCATCTGTAAAGAAAAAATAAATCATAGATCTGGAGGAAAATGCTATGAACCAGCAAAAATGATACTGGGCAAGAACATATTTTTTAAGTGACAGAAAAATTCAAAAATTAAAATATAAATACTCCAATGATAGGAGTGTTGTGGAGCAATAAAGATTGGAATAACAAAGAAATAATAGAAAAAGTAGGAAAAGCAAGATTGTGTTTCTGATTATGGAAAGGGAAATATATTCAAAAGAAAGACAATAGGCAGCTGAGCATTGGACAGAGGTCAGGGATGCCTAAGGAAGATTTGGGAAAAGATTGTGAGCCCAGAAGGAGATTAGAACTCCACAAGAATACCAATAGAGTTAAACTAACTTGGACCCATGGGAGTTCTCAGTGACTGAACCACAAAACAATGAACATATATGGGATGGAATACAGACCTCAGGCACATATGTAGCAGATGTGCAGATCAGTCTCCATGTAGAACCACAAACAAACAGAGCAGAGGCTCTTCCTAAAGCTGTAGCCTGACTGTGAAATCCATTCCCCAAGAGGAGGTCCACTTTTCTGGCTTCTGTGGGAGAGGAAATTCCTACAGAGACTTCTTGTGCTGAGGTGCTGGAGACCCACAGGAGCCTTACAGTCTAATAGAAGGATAAGCGGAAAAAGTTGGGACATCAGGAAAGGACAGGATTTCGGATGTAAATAAATAAATAAATAAGTTTAAAAAAATACCTCAAAAAAGAGAAGAGAGAGAGAGAGAGAGAGAGAGAGAGAGAGAGAGAGAGAGAGAGAGAGAGAGAGGGAGGGAGAGAGAGAGAGAAAAAAGAAAGAGGAGAGTGAAATTACAATAAGAATATCTGCAAAACTAGGAGTCATACTCTTAGCTGTCTACCTAATATACCTACCTGTCTATCTATAGTATGTGTAAGTATAAACATATGCATATTTATAAATATTTATATATATATACAAATTCTATTATCTATTTATAAAGTATATATATATTATATTATAAAACACCTATTGGATATCTAAATATATTTTAATAAAATTTTCCTAGCTTGAATAAGAAAATCTAACTACAAAATATTGCTAACTATAAGCATAGGAAGATCTCTTTTATGTTGTTACTGTGGAATGTCCAAGAGACCCTTAAAACCTCATAGTCTCTTACTATTATCCTTCCTTGTTTATTTTTCTGAGGTATAATGGAAGTACCTATTGGTAGATATACCATGCATTTAAAACTCAAAGATGAGAAGCTCCTGAGCTAGAAGTGAACAGGAAGCCTTTTCTCATGACTAGATTTTATGGTGTGAGAAAGTTCCACACAAGCTTCCAAAGAATGAATACCCAGTTCTATTATGGCATGATAGTCATGAACCACCATAGTGACCAACATGACATTGTACTTGGAGGAGAATCAATTACCAACATTTTCTAAAACATCAGAATATAAATACATTCTTCAATTTTGTCCTTAGACACACAGAAAATGTTAGTCTTCATTCAATGTCAAGAAAAGTTCCCTGTATGTAAACAAATCAAAATGGGAACTTGTGGAGCCCATTTACAATAGACTCCAACACAATGCCAACAGTTGTGAGATTGTATCCACAAGGAATGTCAGAAACTACATAAATTCTCATGAGTAGACAAACACAAACTGAACAAGAAACATATCAATAAATGTGCTAATAAATCATTCTTAAAATTCGATAGGTATTGGGAAGCAAAACAAAAGATCAAATTGAGTGATCTCATAATAAATTGTGCATGGTTAAATGAAAAGAGAAAGAAATAATGAGGACTCTTTGGCTTAAGGAAAATGTGATGAACACGATGTTGTCATTTGAAGAGAATGGGATTGCAGCAAGTTTTGGCACTTCATCTGTGGGAAGGGAAGGGTACTGACTTTCACATGTGGGTGTAATGAATCTGTAATTCAAGTAAATTAATTTTGTGTGCAGTTTTAATGTAAAACATAGAGAAGATATTCAACAGCCATTAGTTGCTGAGTTTGACTTTAGTTCTCACACAGATATGCAGGTACTGTGATAGGCTATAAACAGGAGAACATGGGCATATGGCCCTGAAATCCTTCTATTGTAGAAAGAGATATTCATGGCAAGTTAACTTGAATCGGTTAGAGAAATAAAATTTGCCTATCACATTTATTATTTTTATGGGAATCACATGATTTGCTGCTGACAGAATTTAATTTAGAAAGGCATAGAAGATTTCTATTCCTCATGTTTCTGGGGAGAGTTTAGATACATAAATCCTGTCATCTAAATAGTTAGCTTCATTTATCTAACAGGAGGATTAGTAAAATTGCCTTCTTTGGCAAGTTGACATGAATTTTAAATGTTTCTCTTCCCCATCAAATAATTATGTTTAATTATATATATTTGTCCTATATCCTAGAATTTATCATTAATTAATTTCATTTCTCAAACATAAAGTTGAGGTTTGACTTTTATATGCCTCAGTAATGGACAAACAGTCTCATCTAGTATAAAAACTTTCATTTTTAGAGATGTGAGGCAAATTTCTGTATGTACTAATGTTGCCTTTTAATGTTGACTTCTTCTTACTACTTTTTGTTTTTGATGTTAGTGAAATTAATCATAAAAATACCTCTTACAAATATTATAGGGGATTCATGATGAACGTCTTAAACGGTAAAACTAAAATATTACTAATCTGGATGTCAGTCAGTTGAAATCACTAAATGACCAAGCTATTTGTTCTTTATTAAAAAATTTCTTTAAAAAGACATGTATGTTAATACAAATTTAAATATTTATATTTATATGTGCATCTGTCATCATTATTACATATATATATATATATATATATATATATGAATTTTATTCTTCTGATTCCTCTCTCTACTCACTATAAATTCTAAAACTAAAACTTAATAATTTGACACCATAAGACAAAAAAGCAGTTATGTATATTATAGAGAAATGTTCATTTATGAGTTCAATGAATATAATTCCATAATATACAATATAATATCTCCTTAAATATAAATAAGCGTAATGAAGGTTATGAAATGACAAATTAAGCTAACCTTGTAACCATACACATTTAAAGGTTATTTTTTTTATGTTAAAAATCCAGTTAAATTAATCTTTCAAAGTGTCTTTATGCAGCATGAGTACAATACATGTAGAAATAAACATAGATTACACAAAGGCCTTATACAGTAGCAAGAATAGTAGGCAGAAATAAAAAAGATGACTTCTTTAATCAAGGCTATGCCTTAATGAATAGAGTTGTTAATGTTCATAAGAAATAACAGTGCCTTTGCAATGTGATTAACATAAAGACCTTGAGACTAATATGTTATAATGCACTACAGACAGGTAATGTTAGACATCACATTACTACCCTTTCTTAAAATTCTCAACCCTCAGAGCTCCCAGAGACTAAACCACTATGCAATGAGTACACATGGAGGGACCCATGGCTCCAGCCACATAAGTAGCTGAGAATAGCACTGTCTGGCATCAATAGAAATCCTTGGTCTTGTGAAGGCTAGGTGATTGAGATAGAATGGTCACATGTGAATTCTGATGATTTTGCAGTTTAAATACCCTCTAGAGTCTCATGAAGATGCTCTTCCTAAAATGCAACTTACACAGCTAAACTGTATTGTCCATAAATTGTTATTGTTGTTTCTTTGTATTTTGAGATAGGGTCTCATATGTCCAAATTGGTTGATCTTGATCTCTGGATCCTTGTCCCTCTTCCTTCAATAGTTATATTTATAGTCATGTGTTTCTAGACCCAGTTAGCTTCTACATCTTCAGTGTAGTGAACAACACTGCCAATTTTTTTCTGTTGGCAAATATGTGCTCTGGTGCTCCCAACCTTCATTCTGTGTTGCTAGAACTTTGTTTATTGATCTAGCTTTCCAGCCACCTATTGTCTGTTCAAATCAGTCTTGTAATACATACTTCTTACACACAAAAAGCGATCTTTGAGGCTATACTTTCATTTTGAATTAATGATTTTTATCAGCATGCAGCATACAAAAGTAGATAACAGCAGGTAGAAAACAGAAAGCTGTTCTTAAATAAGAAACATATTACTTTATTACTAATCCAAAAAAACAAAACAAAACCAAAATCCCCATAGTTCACAAAAGACAATTGAGAAGTTAACTACCTGAAGGAAGGATATTTTATCATTCTAAGGCCATTGATATACGTGGTTATTATATAACTTTTTAGAAGCCCGATCTTTAAATGCATGGCCCAAAGGTCCCAAAAAATATAATAAATAAAGAGCATGTGGACTGTGCAGATGGAATAGGAGATAAAGTTTCTAGCTCTTTGAAACTGGAGACTGATTTTATCTCAAAAACCCACAGAGTTGAAAAATGTCCTCTCACCAATTCAAAGAAACAAAGACGTAATACATGTATCACGTAATAAAATGATAAAATATACTAAATATAAATATTTGGGTCAAAATCAGCACACTAAAATTTATCAGAATGCTGTGAATGCAACTGAATAAAGTAAATGTTAAAATGATAAGAGTTGAAAGGAAACTTGTATCATCCAAATCTTGTTACTTTAGTCTATTTTATTAACAAACAAAAGCCAACGTGTGTGAATGAAGAATGAAGATCCTTAACCATCTCCATTTGCTGATGAAAAGGACCACATTTTATTTTCTTTTCGTTGTTCAGTGTTGTCATCCTTAAATGTGGCAAAGATATAAAAACAGTATTTTTTTATTTCTTTATGTTAGGTAAATTTATAATGTACCAGACGTTTTGATTACATTTTATTTTAAAATTAGGATTGCATCATTTCCTCCTCCCTCTCCTCCTTCCAAACCCTCCCATAAACATTCTATGCTCTCTTACAAAATGTTGGCCTCCTTTTCCCTTAGTTGTTACATCAGTAGAGATGCACATATATTTGTATAGATACTAGACAATCTGCACTCTGTTTCATTATTTAAATTTTCTGCACAAAGTATTAGCCTCCAGTTTTTAAAAGATTCTGTGAAATTACAACCTTGACTATAGACATGTATTTTCCCAGAACTACACAATAAAAGTATTTCAGATTATTTCTGATTATTTGCATTCTGTGTATGTGCTTGTCTGTGAGTGTGTGTGTGTGTGTGTGTGTGTGTGTGTGTGTGTGTGTGTATGAGAGAGACAGACAGAGAGAGAGGGGGGGGAGAACAAAAAATATCATTATTTTAGTTACTGTATTTACAGATGAAGATTTTTCTGAATATTCCTACAAATATTTTCTTGATTAAAAATTTTATTGGATATTCTGTGTATTTACATATCAGATGTTATCCACATTCTTTCTAGTCCCATTCCCCTAATCCCATTCTCCCCTCCCCTCCCACTGCTTCCATGAAAGTGGTCCTTCTCCCAATAACCCTCTCCCATCTTAGCAACTTGTCATTCCCATACATTGGTAAAATAAGCCTTCATTGGATCAAAGACCTCTCCTCCTATTCATGCCACACAAAACTATTCTCTGCTGCATATTGGCCTGGATCTGTGGGCCTCTCCATGTGAACTCATTGATTGGTGTTTTAGTCCATAGGAACTTTGGTGGATTTGGCTAGTTGGTCATTTTGTTCTTCACATGAGGTTGCAGATCCTTTCAGCTCCTTCAGTCCTTTCTCTAGCTCCTTCATTGTGGTCCTTGACTTCAATCTGATGGTTAGCTTCAAGTATCCTTCTCTGTATTAGTATGGCTCTGCTAGAGCCTCTGAGGTGGCATCCATATCAGGTTCTTGACAGTAAGTACTACTTGGCATCAGCAATAGTGTGTGGGTTTAGTGTCTGCATATGGGTTGGATCCCCAGGTAAGGCAGTCTCTGGATGAACTTTTCTTCAATCCCTGCTCCTCTATTTGTCCATTTATTTCCTCACCTGAGTGTTCTGTTCTCCCTTCTAAGAAAGACTGAGACATCCACTTTCTGGCCTTCCTTCTCCTTGAGCTTCATAAGATCTGTGAATTGTTTCTTGGGTATTCCAAGCCTTTTGGGCTAGGATCTGCTTATCAGTGAGTGCATCCATGAATGACTGGGTTACATGATAGTAGCTTCTAGTTCCCTCTATTTGCCTAGAAATTTCATGAAGTCATTGTTTGTAATAGCTGTGCAGTACTACAGGGTGTAAATGTGTAAATGTAAATTTCTATATCTATTTCTCTGTTGAAGGACATCTGGGTTATTTTCAGTTTCTGGTTTTTATATATAAAGCTGCTATGAACATAGTGGAGCATGTGTCTTTGTTATATATTAGAGGTTCTTTTGGGTATATGCCCTAAAGTGGTATAGCTAGGTCCTCAGGTAGTACTATGTGCACTTTTCTGAGGAAGCTCCAGACTAATTTCCAGAATGGTTGAACCAGTTTCCAACCCCACCAACAGTGGAGGAGTGTTCGTCTTTCTCCACATCCTTGCCAGCATCTACTGTAACCTGAGTTTTTTTCTTAACCATTCTGACTGGTGTGAGGTGAAATCCTCATGTGGTTTTGTTTTGCATTTCCCTGATGACTAGGGATATTGAAGTTTTTTAGGTCCTTCTCAGTCATTCAATATTTTTCAGTTGAGAATTTTTTTGTTTAGCTCTGTACCCTACTTTTTAATATGATTATGTGTTTTCTCTGGAGTCTAACTTCTTGAGTTCATTGTATATATTAGATACTACCCCTATATCAGATGTAGAATTGGTAAAGATCTTTTCCTAACCTGCTGATTGCCATTTTGTCCTATTGAGAATGTCCTTTGCTTTACATAAGCCTTGTAATTTCAGAGGTCCCATTTGTCAATTCTTGATCTTAGAGCATAAGCCATTGGCTTTCTGTTCAGGAAATTTTTTCCTGTACCTAGGTGTTCTAAGCTCTTCCCACGTTCTTTTCTATTACTTTTAGTGTACCTGGTTTTTTGTGGAGGTCTGTGATCTACTTGGACTTGAGGTCTATACAAGGAGATAAAATTTTGATTTGCATTCTTCTGCATGCTGACTGCCAGTTGAACCAGCACTATTTGTTGAAGAGGGTGTTCTTTATCCACTGAATATTTTTAGCTCCTTTGTCAACAATCAAGTGACCATAGATTTGTGGGTTCATTTATGGGTCTTCAATTATATTCCATTGATCCTCCTGCCTGTCTCTGTACAAACACCTTGCAGGTTTTATCACTATTGATCTGTATTACAGCTTGAGGTCAGTTATGGTGATTTTTCTGAAATTTTTCTTTTTGTTGTTGTTGTTGTTGATAATAGTTTTTGCTATTCTGGGTTTTTGATTATTGCAAATGAATTTGCAAGTTGCTTTTTCTAACTCTATGAAGAATTGAGTTGGAATTTTGACAGGGGTTGCTTGAATCTATAGATTGCTTTAGGCAAGATGACCGTTTTTCCTAAGTTGATTCCAATCCATGCAGTCTTCCCCCAATTTATTTTTTATAATTTCAATTATTTGACAAAGGGACTATATTTTCTTGCCCACAATATTTAGTGTTTTTTGTGCTTCTCACACCTTTATAGTTACCTACGTAAAGTTAATCATAGTTCTTTCTATGATTTGTGAAAACATTGCTTGGGTCTTTGAGCTCAGGATCTTTATTGTTATTATATTTATGTTTGATCATTTCCTATCAAATCTTTACAATGTTTTATGTCAGGAGTTTTTAAGGAAAATGTTAGATACAGAAAACTTGTCTCTCATATTCATTTCTTCTTTTATATCTTCAAGACTGAGACTTTCTTCTCCATCACTTGCATTCTGCATATGAATTTTGCTCCTGTATTTCCTGTTTGAATTCCCAATTTTTTAAAAATTCCAGTATCCTCTCATTTTGAGTTTTATTTATTGATTTTCAGTTATTGGGCAGTCTTATTTCCTTATATTTTTGTGCTTTCCTAGATTTCTTTATTTCCTCTTGAAGAACCTGTATAATTTTTAAAAAAAAAGCTGTTTGAATTTTTTATGATGCCTCTGACATGTGTGAACACTCATGAGCTGCTACGGTAAAATAACTGTGCTCTAACAGAGAGGTGGTACCCTTGCTGTTAGTGTGTTTCTATGTTGCCAACTCAGCATCTGCAGTTGAGATGAACACAGTTCTAGGTGCTGATCTGTGGCTTTTTCTTTGTTGGGTGGTTATTTTGTTTCATGTCTCTATATTCTCAGAATTTTCAGAGAATGTGACAGTTCATATTTCCTGTTTTACTGGCCCTCTAGGCTGTTATATTCATAGGAGATGCCTGCTGGTATTGGTTGGTGTGTCACTGGAGTTGGGAGAAGGAAGGTCGCAGAAGAAGATCTTTGTCATCCTTCGGTATGGATGAGGTCAGAGGAAGAGAAAAACCACAACAGGGTTTCAGCTAGATACTTAGGAGTTGGATCTCAGAAACAATAGGGTAGGTATACTTTACCTCTATTTTTCTTGTTGCCCCAGAAGGAGCCTTTCCTGGGTTAGCTGAGGTTTCTTCTATAGTTTGGGACTTGGACAAAGCAGCAAGAATGAGGAGAGGGGTAAGATTTGTAGGAGCCATAAGAGATGTGGGCATTGGTGAGGCGAGGCAGCCATGGATGTTCTGTTGTAGTGCAATGGATGAGACTGGTGTTGTCACTGATGGAGCAGAGAAGGAGAGATTCAGTGGACAGTCAACCTGGTTTATTGACTGGCCTGGGCTGTGGCTTACAAGAGTACATACTGTAGTTTGAGGACAGCATAGAGTAAAAAGTGGGGCAGAAGGAGGTTAGGAGTGAATGGTCTGTTGAATTCAAAGAAGGTGCAGGTAGGTGGAGATAGAAGGCTGCATTTGATATACTGCTGTTGAAGTGCCGGTGTGAAGGCTGGGAGATTGGCTCTATGGGGACGGATCAAGTCAAAGTAAATCTGGAGACAGCCTACCTGCTTCCCTGCAGGCATGGTCTGGTACACAAATTAGTTTCCCGTACTGAGTTTCATGAAAAACTTGCATGGAAATTAATTGGATAGGTATTTCACTTCAAACATGTTTCAGAGTCGGATTTAAAGATCTCTAATATTTGTAGAATGGTTGTAGCTGGAAAATGAAAGGAAGCAGGGGAATTTTTTCTTATAGACAATTCATTTGTTTTTGCATATGTTGGTTTTAATATAGCATTAAAAGCTTTAACCTAGGAATGTTTGCCCCAACTGGCTTTAATATAGTTTTGATGGTCTTAAAAAATGTTTCCCAAATGGTTAGGTCTTCTATATTGGAGTAACATAGATACTATAAGTAAATGCTTAGAATTCAATCCAAATCCATGAGATTCTGAGTATGAGGTTTTGATTACCCTGCACACCTACGATTTGACTAAAATCACAATTATTGAATGAAGATTTGAGAGCAGTGATACAAGATGGAGAACTGCTAGCCAAAAGATAAAAAGCTGGACATTTTCGAGCTCAGATTTGTTTTTCTGATTGATAATTGGCGTTGAATCCATCTCACCATGAGTTTGCAGTGAGTGAGTCAGTATTTTCAGATGGCATAAAGGGAGCAAGAGGAGACAGCACTGAGAGCAAGCACGTGAGCAGCTTTCCCATGGCCTGTCATTCAGTTTTTACCTCCAAATTCCTGCCTTGGGTCTCTGCCCTTCGTTTCCTTTGATGATGGATTATGGTGTGTGACTGTTACTTGAGATGAAATATTTTGTCAAAAAGGTCCTTTAATTCAGATCATAGTATACTCATAGCATTTTTTTCTGTCCTTATTCACCACTCCTCTCTTTTCCAAACTCGTGGATTTTCTTTACCTTTAGGAAGATTGTTAGGTTTCAAATATACCCATGCTATAAATCAAAACAAAAGACATACAATGTTTCTGTATTGCTATGCATGTTCTTGCTTCTGTTTTGTGTACATGCATGTGTGTGGGTGCATGCATGTGTGTGTGTGTGTGTGTGTGTGTGTGTGTGTGTGTGTGTACGCACACCTATGTGACTTAAAGTTAAAAAAAAAAAGAGGTATTTTGTGAATTAGGAATGGGAACAAAGTATACTCTTTTCCAAGTAAATAATTACTTACAAGTCATGGGTGTTAGTTGTTTGAAGTAATTATATAATTTAAATTAGGTATGTGCTTTCTGTACTTCTATTCAAATGTAAACCATTTTAATTATAATAGAAACATTGGATTTGGTCCAACTTTTAATATTACAAATCAAGGGAACTAAAAAATATAGGGAAAATTCTGTGCTTATATGGTAAGCATTTCATATTTCATATCAAACTAAAAGGCTGAAAGCTCCTTAGGTTGATTGAGCTTTATAAGGAACATCTAATAGTGGCATCCAAGTACATTCCAAAACAAAGAACCTGCATGGTTTAGTTTGTGATGGAATACTTCTTGTTCTGTTTTATAGGTTGGTGTGTTTTGTTTAATTGTTGTTTAAGCTGCCACTTTATTTGTTTGTTTGTTTGTTTGTTTGTTTATTGGTATGATGGTTAGATTTTCTTTTTTATTTGATTTTTAAAACAAATACATTCATGGTACATTGTATTGGTTTTAAGTGAGGAGAATGTTGTACCAGTATAGCTGTACTTGCACTTGCGTCTTATATCTACCTCCTCCTCCTCCATCTTGTCTTTTTTTCCTAGCCTATTTTAACTTACATGTTATATATTATAGATAGATAGATAGATAATATATACAGTATATGTAGAGTGTATAGGTATATTTACATATGTAATGATTTTATTCATTTTTCTTATATGAAATATGGTATGCACACATGTAAGGACACTGCTGGCTTTCTGAAGGTGGTTCAGTGTCTAATATGACCATCTCCAGTCTCCAGTTGCACTAATTTTCCTGGAGTTTGATATTCTTATGTGGTATTAATTACCTTTTTGAATACCATCTGTTGGATTTGATATTCAAAATAACTCCTCTGTGTTTAATGTCAAACACAGCAAGAGTTAAGAACTATAAAATTTTACATATTGAAGCATTTCCATAGCAGGTCAGGAATAAGTCTCTGGAGACAGTATATCAAAAAGAAATCCCTCAACTTTGTGGCTTCCAATATTTTTAGAGCAATGTCTACCTTCTTCTCCATAAATTCTATGAATCCCAATAAATGTACATTTCTCCTTAAGTAAGCTAAAGGCAGCCTTTGGCCTACAACTGAAGATTATCATTCACAAATAATTGGCTTCAGAAACTGTTTCCATGTAACATTCCAGTGAAATCTACTTTACTTATAATTAATCCTTAGGGCAGATTAAAATAAGAGTATGTCAATGCATTGCTCAGTGCTGGAGTCAAGAAATTTCTTTAACTGCTGATGAAGAAATTATATTTGCCTGTGATCATCCGAAGAAAGTGCTTCTTCTGGATATGGCTCTGTTGAAAGAGTTGGTGGATGTCATTTTAAAATAAGGCAACAAAAATGTTTACTTTAACAGTATTACATAACCTTAGGGAAAAAATGTAGCCTGATTTACTGAATTGGATTCTAAATTAAATCTAATAAATCCAAAATTTATGGCTTCTGATGAATTTATTTCCATTATTAGTTGATTATATGATATTCTCCAAAATCAGCTGTGATGTGGTGTTACTGAACTGTCTGTCTTTAGTAGGATTTCTAACTTTGTTTGGTCAACCTGCATTTTTTCCTTTGGTGTTTAAAGCCACGTCTTGCTCATATATGTTGAGAACCTCCTGTCACATTCTCTTCGGTACTGAAATTTCAGGTGAGCTCCAGCCTGCTTGGCTTCCTATGTATTTTTTTAGAGACTGTATAATAGACACACGATCCAGGAATTTTATTTATAAGCTGTAAATCTAGATTGGGCAGATTTTATGGCTATTCAAACTTATATCCCAGCCATATGCCCCTTGTTAGCTATTTCTCTTGGCCACCTGTTTATTCTCTATCTCTTCTCATGGTGGCTTCATGCTTTCCCCATGACTTTTCCTTTTCCCCTTCTCTTCCTCCTTGAAACCCCAAGCCATGTAACTGAAAAACTGCCTACTACAACTTGTTGCCAAATCACAGGCTTTATCCTTTCACTGACCAATTAAAATTGGGGGACAAGGCTGGCACAACAAAATCTGGCGTGAGTGGGAATTTCTTTGACAGGGGCAATCTGACACTGGGGGCTAGAATTAAGCTTTCAGATACAAAGCAGACCCTTTACACTTGTGTCTACAATATAGATATTCTCCTAGGAGAAACTGTAGTTGATAAAATCTTTAAGTGTTTCACTATCCATTTTGGAGATGGAAAGCTGGAGTTTAGAAGGTAACACAAACCATCAAAGAGCAAAAAATACATTTGAGTGGTAGGATGTTTTGTAGTCTATACCTTAAACAAAATCAAGCAGCATTGTGCATTCTTCATGAAGGAGGGCATTCTGTTCCTATCCCCTGGATTCTGAAGAAATCAATGTGACAGCATTGAGGTCTTGCTCTCTTTTGATATACAAATATTTGGCATTCCTACACCATGCCATTTAACTATTATAGTCTACTCAAGTTGATAATGTAAATTACTGTTTATATTACAATGCACAACCTGGCTGTAACAAGTAAATATGTTAGCAGTTGGTACTAACTGGAAATCAGTCTGGCACTTCCTCAGAAAATTGGACATAGTCCTACATGAAGACCCAGTTATTCCACTTCTGGGCATATGCCTCAAAGATGCTCAAATGTACAATAAGGACACACGCTCCACTATGTTCATAGCAGCCCTATTTATAATAGCCAGAAGCTGCAAAGTACCCAGATGTCCTTCAGTAGATGAATGGATACAGAAATTGTGGTATATTTACACAATGGAGTACTACTTAGCTATCAGAAAAAATGATTTTATGGAATTCCTAGGAAAATGAATGTATCTAGGGAATATCATCCTGCATGAAGTAACCCAATCACAAAGGAACAGACATAATATGCACTTACTGATAATTGGCTACTAGCTCCAGAAAGCTCTGAATATCCAAGAATCAACTCACAGATCATTTGAAGCTCCAAAAATAAATAAATAAATAAATAAATAAATAAATAAATAAATAAATAAATAAATAAAAGAAAGAAAGAAAGAAAAGAAAAGAAAAGAAAAGAAAAAAAGCCAAAAAGTAGAAGCCTCAGTCCTTCTTAGAAAAAAAAATGTGTATAGCACCCTCTCAGAGTTGGATACACCTGGACCTTAAATCATCAATAATCCAAAAGCTAAGAATACAGCCTTGTGGCAATTCTTAGTATTTAAAAATAAATATGTTTAACCTTTACACACCAAGATAACTTTTCTATTTCCATGTTACATTTTGTTTTACATGTACTTTATGCTCATTGTAACTAGTAAGATATTAATGCATATTATCAAACCTTAAAAAAATTAAGTACTGACAAAAATATATTCATATAGCTTTATGCAAAATGCTTTTAAAAAGCTGCACATATATCTCTGTTTCCTTTTAAATAAAGTTGAAGAAAATGAAAAAATAAAATAAAGCAGAACTGTGTCATGAAGCTGCCTGAAAAAATGTCAGCAGCACATAAGCAGTTTGCCTTCCTGATTTATAGAGCTCCTCATAGTGGAAAAACTCTAGGGGACAAAAAAATAAAAATTGATGGAATTGATACTTTTAAATTTTTGTTTATAATACATTATTATCCTATATATACATGGTTAAATTTAAAAGCAAATCTAAAGCTCTCTTGATCATTAATTTTTCTGTTGCTTTCATTTCAGACATATTAATATTATGGCAAGGTTATTCTCATTTATCTTTATTTTTGATCTTCCTTTCAAGCCTATACTAAATTGCATGGCTAGGAACCTAAGCAGAAAATTATTATGTACCCAATTTAACGCGACTAGAAATACATCGTAAAATTAAAGGAAAAGAGAAATGGGATTTTATAGGACTAAAACCTGCTCAGTGGTACAGCTTTGGAAGAACTCTGAACTTCATGAGATCCCAGTGGTCCAGATATTAGTTGTTTGCTAGATGTTAGTTATTAGTGTTAGCTCTGAGATTACCCTAGCAAAACCACAAAACATTAAGTGTGTAGAGACCCAAGGAACATCTTTTAGTATATCTGCCCTCAAATACCAGTGGTCATGACTGGCACTGTGTTTCTTCAGTGTGGGTACAGTTGGAAAATGACTCATGAGGTAAAGGTTCTATGTGAAAAGAAGAAAAATGCATTGATAACACTACTTATTAAACATGCTACCATTTTTCATAGTATATCCTTCCTAAAAATTATTTTCCTCAAACCTTCAATTCATTTACATACCTTTAAACATAATTATAGTGAATTCACATATAAAAATATCAAATAAGAATTACCCAAGATTAATACCACCAATCACACAAAAGACATCCCATCAATGCATATAATAATTCTAAAGACCTGCATTATATAATCTTTCTCCAGTATTAATGAACAACTAAAAAGCAGGTATAAATTTGATTCCCAAATATCATAGATTTGGTAATTTTGACAATTTCAGAAGAACTGTATAGTTAATTTTGCTAAGCCTTATAAATAAGATGCTTTGATATTGCTGTTAGAAGCTCTTGTTTGATGTTTGGGCAACCTTCTGGCCACTTTCCATTCATGTTCCTTTTCCCTAGAATTCAGACTTTATGGTACAAGACCTTTAAAATTCTGTTTAAACTATTTTTGCAACATATCTATCTTCTTAGGTTTTCTTATAAAAAATTCATGTTTACAACTCATAGATTTAAGATATATATTTTGGGCCAATGAGTTCTGAATTGAATATTGGGCCTGGTACTCATGAGGTATATATTTAAAAGTAATTTTTATAACCTTTCAGTTACTTTTCCTATTTTATGAAATGACATGTTTATAATCTAGCTTAATATGATTTTTGAAGAACTGAATGATGTAATAAGGGACAATAAATTTTATTTGTTACATTGCATGTTTAAATGAATAGAAGTAATTTCAATGTGTTTACATTTTAGAATTTTATTTACATATTGAAGTGAAATACATGTGCATATAAATTAAGAAAAACTAAAAAAGAATATACATTTAAAGTAGAAAAAATGTATACAAAAGATAAAATCAAAATGTTTTTCACATTATAAGGATTGAGAAAATTTTGGAATTTCAACTTAGTTAATTCATTTGAAATAATTTAATTTAAACTTCCCAATAACCAAATTAGCTACTGATTCTGTTCTCTATCATAAAAACAGTTCATACAGTATGTAAGAAAAATCATGTTTAATAAGCTGCATAATGTCAAAATCTAACATTTCCTACATACCAAAAGCTTTCTAACCAATGATTCACTGCAAAACTCTGATTTGTCTCATTCATTCACAAATTGGTTTAGATTTGCCAATTTTTTTCTATAGAGTAATTTAATGTTGATGATCATCTTTTGGTAGTGTCCTATAGAGGGACTCAGCAGTGTCTGATTTTACAGACATGTGTGCATCACATGAATTGGGTTCCAGTTTATATATTCTGTGCTTGCATTAAATAGGAACATGGTTCCCATGGATAAACCATGTCTTTAGCTGAAGATGGTTAAGCTCATCATAGTTTATCTATAGCTCTCAAAGTTAATAGACCCTAGGGAACTAAGAAGAAAAACAGATTAGACAACAGGGGGAAAAGGCCATAATCGTAAACAAATTCCTATGGGAATTTCATTCTTTTTTAGACAAAAGTGGAATGTATCTCCTGACTGATCTTTTTTTTTGTTTTGTTTTGTTTTTGTAAAAATTCCAGTGTTACTAAAGAAAAGAAAAGTTTAGCTTCATTTACAATCCAACAGCATACATATCTAATTTCAAGTTTTGGGTAGCAGAATTAAAAAGAAAGATCAGTTCTAAATTTTTTTTAACAGTTTTCTGAAATAACAGTTGTAATGTGGGGAAATTTGTTTATTGTTTTAGATAAAGGTTATTAATTGCTTATTTCAGTAAACATATTTAAACGTGAATCTTGCAATCAATTTTATGCATAGGTATTTTATAGTTTTCCACAAAGACACATTGTATATTGCTTGGGAATTCTATAAACACATTTTGGTTTCTACTTAGCCTTTCACCTGTTAGACATCACTTAAAGCTTTTATTTCTTTCCTTTCTATTGGAAATAGCACTAAGTTTTATTTTGTCTTAAATTGTACCCAAAATAATAGGGTCCATCATGATAACATGATACATATGTGTAGGTATATTTTTAATCTCGTTGATAGAGATTTAGATTAGTCAGAAAGGATTTGTATAGAACTCACAGATGAATACATTCTATCCACAGTATGCCTAAAAAATAATAGCATTAATTTTAAAATAAAATATCAAAGTAAATTTGTTATGTATGGTTTATTGTATTAAAATAATTCTTTACTCTTTATTTTATATTTATATTTACTAAAATAAATATCTACTTTTTGAGGGAAGAGGGTAGACAATATCATATAGTAGAAAATGACCATTTAAAATAACCTAAAAAATATAACCTTATTATATTCAAAATTATAAGAAGCATTGACCAAGAAGCAATTGATATTCCCCTGAGATCACCCCAAATTATGCCAAACACGTCCTGAACTTTATTTTATTATCTATTTTTTGAAAACTTTCAAGTATGTATTCTTCTTCTTTCTTATCTGAGTATGACTTCTCCCAAACTCTAGACAGTTTCACAACTAGGAATATCTTCCTCAAGTACCTCAACATGATTTACTGGAAGTGCATTCACGGAAAATAATCCATCCTTGTCTCTGAGCCTTGTAGGAAGTTAACAACCTAATGAAAAATAAATGTTCATAAAACCTAACTGGCCTAAATGTATAGGCTAATCTCCCCTTTCTATTGCCTTTAAGAACTATTCACTTTCTCACACAACACATAAGCTCTCCATCATTAGTACAGGAAAGTCTTTTTCCCTTCCAAATAGTAATAGTCCTTAATAAAGACTCATGCACATTTTAAAATGACAAGCCTGGACTTTTACCTTACATACCTTAACAGCAATCTAATTAATGATAGGCTTACATACATTGGATATGTGTTGGATATCCAGGGCTAGAACAAAGACTTTTTTCTGTTTTTTTGTAAAGCAAAATTATTAATTTTTAAGCAAATTAATTAGAAAAAAAATGTACTAATGAATATTGAATGAATTCTAGACACAGGCTTCAACATTTGTTTATCTCTCTTCTTCCCTTACTGTTCTCCTGACACCTCTAAAAATGTCACACATTCATATGCATCTCTATAGTATTCTGAAAACTAATGCCTTCTTAGTTGATTACAGATATCAATAACTATAATCATGTCATTAACTGTATATTAGTAAAGTATTGATATGATATAACTCACAGTATATATTACACTGTCTTTAAAAGCCTTATGCTGAAATTGTCAAAGTGATAGTCACTTTAAATATTTGTCAATTATGATGGTTTGTTTTGTTTTGTCTCATGTCACATAAAGAAATAATGAAAATGGAAGAGTTAAAGAAAAGGACAGGGGCAAAGAAGAAGGCAGACAAAACAGACATACTTCATCTGAAGAAATTGCTGAAATGCCAACATATATACATTTTAAACTTTTTTTCTGTCTGCATGGACTCTTTTTGCATTTCTAAATGCATATGTGGAAATCATATTTACACATACTTTTTTAGTGTTTGGTGTATTTTGAATATAGGTGCTAAAAAGTACACATCTGAGCAATGAAACACGCATGGAAGGACAATGGGAAGAGAGAAGGTAGGCACAGGAATTTGCCCTCAGGATTCTTTTATATTATACTTCTGTAAATTTCAGTGTAATCCCTTTTCATAAAATTTATAACAACATACTTAAATATCTGTAAACATCCATATTTTTATAGAAATAACCAGAAAAGATATCGTTTACCCACACCTAAAAAATTCATGTCATTTTGACTAAACAAATTCTCTGGCATAAAAACATGCAATGTGATAGGATTTTTTTTCTAACAATTGAGATGGCCCAGGATCCACATCAAAGACCAAAAAATAGAATCAAAGTGTGAAAACAAAATGCAAATTAAAGCACCAACTAAGACTAGAGGTAAACTAGGGAGTCAAGCCAAGATTTGCTGCTTACTTCCTTCCTGTGAGTCAGAGATTTCAAACAGGAGGCTCAGTTAATCAAAGCCTCCAACATAAAATGAGACAGCAAAGCAAGAATGGACTAGAGAGCAGAGTGTCTTGTTCAACAGAAAACCAAAGCAGGCAGAAGCTTGCTCTTTAGTTAAGGCAAAGCATTAGAGCAGAGCTTTTTTTTTTTTTTTTTTTTTTTTTTTTTTGTGCGTTGACTATTAAATTACAAAGGACTGAAATAGAAACCTAAAACTGAAAGCTAGAAAGTCAGTAGTAAAGGATTTCAACTGTTGATTCATTCACGGCTTCCTTTTCTGTTTGATGAGAGTATCTATCTGCTTAAACCTTCTCTTATGATTGATTGTTGAGATTTTAGTACATATTGTTCACACACATCTTAAAGCCACCGATCATTGCATTTTAAGACGTCCTCATTTAAAGGATTTTTGTAGAGCTTCTGTCTCATGTCAGGCAGCTTACAACAATTCCATAAATAGTTACAATTATTTGTACAGATAAGTTTTATTATTTTATATTTAATTAGTAAAATACGTACTTTGTCCTTCTTAAATTATCTAATAAGCTTTGATGTTTTATATACAAATGATTCATAGAATATATATAAACATATGAAGAGATAAATTATTTCCATAAATCTGACTTTAGTTTAATTCATGAGCTCAACTCTGACTTGCATGTCTCTGTAAGCATTAGGTAGCGAGTAAGTTTGAAATTTTTACCATCTACAAGCTAAAAAACACTACAAGTGGTAATGGTTGCCACATTAGGAGAAACTACTGATAATTTTCAGTTAATTTGTATCATTACATTTGCTTGCTTTAAAAATATGTCCTAAAAGGAATAGAAACAAAGAAATATGAGGTTAGAGTAGTCATGTAGTGAAGTACAGCACAGGGTGAATTACATGAATATTAATTTATATGGTTCATCAGGAATTAAGGTTCATCCATTATTTTTTGATAAATTTAGAATTTGACCCAGAAAGTTAAGAACGGCCTGAGATTTGTGCTTCACCTTGTTCCAGTCATGCTCCTGATGGTGACCCATGAGGACTTTTGAGCTGAGAAGTATTGAATAACAACACCTATATTGTTATAAGGACCAAAGAAGGAAGGATCTCGCAGATCGAGGTGAGAGAATCAGAAGTTCAAATCATTATTGACTGCATAGGTGAATGTTAATTCGTATTGGGATACACGAGACCCTCTGCAAAGAAAAAAGGAAAGAGGAAAAGAGAAATTTCAGAGCTGGGAAATCTGTCTTAATCAGTAAAATATCTGCTCCTCTCCAAACTATCATTTCTGGCATCCAAAAATAGACAAAAGTTAAATGTGCATACGTTTTGAGAAAAGGGTACCATAATACAGTTGGCTTAGTCATTGATGAAGCACTATGAATTCTGTATGGCACAATGGTACTGGTGAATCCCTGAGATGAAGCTTGCCATTATGCATCTTAAACATTCTTTCATGAACCTGTTGTTGAAAAATTGTATTGATTATCTTAAACTTGTGCATGTCAATACAGCTCAATTATATATGAAAGGAATACTGCATTGATGTCTGTGGTCTAGGCTGCTGCCTGAAGCCACGCTGATGATGTCCTTGGGGCAGAAGGGGGAGTGCATACTGATCTGAATACTCTGTACTGCTGTTACATGGAGCCATGATGATGTGTGCAGGCCATGCTGCCACCTGGTATCAATGGCCATCCATCAGGGTATATGTTTACGTCCGTGGCCCATGCAAACACCAAGGGCCAAACACCAATGGATGATCATTGCCTGGGCGGCAGCTTGTTGCTGCTTCAGGCATCAGTGTTGATGTAAATGGTCTGTCCTGCCACCTGAGTTGATATCCACAATTTATAGTGTCTTTTTGGGTATTGTGTGGGTTGGTGTTATTCTATTTGCGATCTGTGTTCTCACCAGAAATTATGAGGAAGCCAATGGCTGTACTCCTTCTTGCTGACTGTAAAGAGCAAAAAAAAAAAAAAAAAAAAAAAACAAAAAAACAAAAAAACCCCACTTTTGCCATGATACTGATTACTCCAGACAAATGAACAAGAAAGGATACACTGACAAAATCTATCCTAAAACCTATCATGATCTCCCCGCCCATTGTGATGAGAATTTCCCAATTTAAATAATGTGAACATCCCAAAGTCAATAATAATATATTGGGTAAAAAATGATCCTGTTAATTTATAAATGTTTGTTAGAATATTGAGTATCTCTCTAGCTTTTAGATAGAGTATCATATTGTAAAACAAGAAAAAAAAACTTTATCACTAAAATTCTTCATTAACTGGAAAAATTAATACTTTTTCTATTGGACTGCTTTTAACGAAAAATGGGCATGCAAAATCTCTGGTGTTAAAGTTGTCACAAAGATTTAACTATAAGGAGAGGTTTAGCAAGGGTCATACATTTCATTCAAATTCCACACTTCTTGTTTTTCATGTTTTAGGAACACAGATGTTTAAGCATTACTAATGAACTAATTCTATTTCTTCCTCGGTAAATGCAAGGTATTAAAGGCTGTTTTAAGAAATGCCTTTCCCTGGTTGCCTTCAGAAATCCAAATATAGCACATCTATGTGTATAGGTTTTTGACAGGTTGTTGTTGTTTCGGGTATAGATGTATCTGGTTGAATAATCAATAAATCAGATGTTTTTGATTAAAAAAAGAAATGCCTTATAAATTCTGTTTCAAAAGTTTTAGGACTGTGTTGATATATCAAAACGAACTGCACTGAGGTTCCTACCTTGTTTCAAGGTAACCTCTTCAGGTTTCATTTCCCTAATGCTGTGAGTCACACAGCTAAGGACACCTCCACTGACTTTTGGGTGCTTCCTTTATCCAAGGTCTCTGTCTCTTCCTGGAGATGCGCCTATCTTCCTTCCTCTGTCAGTTGAAGATTTCCATTCATACTCATGGCTATTGCAGACATAAGGGATTAGGCAGAGACTGAGGGAAGGGCCATTTAATACCTGACCCAACTTGCGATCCTGCCCATGGGCAAGCACTAATCCCTGACACTATTAATGATACTCTGTTATGCTTGCAGACAGGAGTCTAGCATCACTGTGCTCTGAGAGGTTCCACTTAGCAGCTGACTCAGACAGATGCAGACACCCACAAGCAGTGGATAGAACATGAGGATGCTTACAGAAGAATTAAAAGAAGGATTGCATTCCATACTAAGATAGTAACTCCACAAGAAGTCTCACAAAGAAAACTAACCTGGATTCCTGGGGAAATCAGAGACTGACCTACCAACAAAACAACATACACAGGCTGGACCTAGGCCTCCCCACACATATGTAGCAGATGTGTAGGTTGGTATTTAGGTGAGTCCCAAACAACTGGAATGTGGGGTAGCCCAAATGCTGTTGTCTGAACATAGGATATGCTCTTATAGTTTGGATGTCTTACCTGTCTTGAGTGGGAGAGGATGTACCTAGTCTCAAAGAGATTTGACATGCAGGTGTAGGGGAATATCCAGGGTGCTGCACATGCTCAGAGGAGAAGAGCAGGAGAGGGAATTGTGGAAAAGGATGACTGGGAGGAGAAAGTAAGGGAGATGTAAACTTAATAAGTAAAATAATAATGATAATGATAAGAAGAAGAAGTAGAAAAGAAGAAAAGGAGGGAGGGAGGAAGAAAACATTGGTGAAGAAAAAAGAGCATAAGAAAGGTCTTAAACACTGGAAGCGTAGTGAACCCATGAGTGTGAACCATCTTTTGATACCTGTGACAAGCCATCACACATCTCTACACGTAAACAGTACATTCATTGTGAAACTCTGTTTAAAGTAAGAAAAATCAAAACAAAAACTTTTATTGTATAATGTTCCAGATACAATCAAAAAAGAACAATTACCCTTCTGGCTAAGGAACAGCCTACCACAAGCAAAACAGTTAACTTGTGCCAACATGAAGACAAGTGTCTGAGTTTATGGGCAAGTACAGCTTTCCGGGCCCTTGTGCAAACAAGTTTTCTGTTGTTGACTACATTTATGATCTTCATCTAAAACTAAAAATACAGGTTTGTTCTCTCCACTAGGTGTATGCCATAAAATTCCAGAATTTATTCCATTTTAATTCAACACATTTAAAAATAAACTCCAGTAATGTGACAAAATGGAAATTATGAGGTTTTATTTTTTCCTTCGGTTTTGTTCCTTTTTCTGTGTTTACTTGAGATGAACTGGGTTTCCTCAGCTAAGGCTTAAGAGGTGTGTAACTCTTTAGGTTTTAGACGTTTAAAAGATCTTGCTGAACTACAAGTAGAAATACTTAATGCATATTCAACTTGAGACTAACCAGTAGTTTTCCATCTTTAGCAGATTAGTACTATGCTATTTAATTGGTGTTCAGCATCGGAGGTAGGTATATGTAACACACAATGAAAAGAATTCCAAAACATTTGAGCTATGTTGATGGGGATAGTTCCCAATGGGTTAAGAATGTTGGAATTTGGGTAGAACTGATAATTATTTATTTTCCTGTATTGTCTCAAACTGGACATACAGTACAGGTTCCGAATCTATAATTGGCCATTAGTGATCAGTCTTATAAAAAATACTGCATAAACTGTGATACAATTTTAAATAATATTTGTTCCTTTCCAAATCTCATGCAAACAAGTTTGATTGTTCCCGTGGTTAATTTAAACCCATATAAAACATCTGTTCTTAAGGAACAGACAGATGTTAGGACATCCTTTTGAAGTAGAAATGTAAAGTGACTCATTTTGGCTTCTTCAGGCATGCTTTAAGGATTATGAATGAAATCTCATGGAATCTGGATGAACCCTGAGGCAGCTTACCTGTTGCCTGTTGGAACTCCTCACAACTTCATCTTCTCCATTTTAATAAATACTTCCATAACACAACAGGATTAAAATTTGGAATGCATTCAAAAATTATTTGATACCTTCTCTAAAACTAAACTTCTATTAAAAAAAATTCTTGTCCCCCCTGAAGTTTAGGAATAAGCTCCTGCAAATGGTCTGTAATGCGAAGACTTAGTACTCTCATACAAGTTAAACCCAATCCTAGACATTTGGACTTGGTGATCAGATAGTACAACACAGTGTCAATTTTGTTTTAACAGAGAATTGTCTCAGGACCCCACATTCCTACCTAATGTGAATGATGCTATTTACCGTGAGGGATGGTCTATAGCAGTGGTTCCCAACCTTTTTTTTTTTTAATTGAATAACTTTATTTTAAAAAACAAAAATAAATGTACAGATTTTAAGTATTTTTGCATAAACGTATACGAATACATTTTTGTCAGTACTTGATTTTTTTAAAGGTTTGATAGTATGCAATAAAATCTTACTAGTTAAAGTGAGCATAAAGTAAAACAAGATGTAACCTGGAATTAGTCAAAGTTTTCTTGGTGTTTAAAGATTAAACATATTCACATGGTTTTATGTAAAATTTATTTTAATGTCTGAAAAAACAGTACTGACAAAAATGTATAATTTTAAGCAAAAAAATGTTTAAAATCTTTACATTTATCTTTGTTTTGCAAAATAAAGTCGTTTAAAAAAATAAAAAAAAATTAAGCATAATGTTTTTTTCATTTTCTTTTTGGCCTTTGTTTTTTCTGGAACTTCATATAGTCTATGAGTTGTTTCTGGGGTGTTCAGAGCTTCCTGGGGTTAGTATCCAATTATCAGTGACTATATATTATGTCTGTTCTTTTGTGGGTTATCTCACTAAGGATGATGTTCTTTAGATACAACCATTTTCTTAAGAATTTCATAAAGTCATTGTTTCTAATAGCTGAGTAGTACTCCATTGTTTAAATGTACATTGTTTTTGTATCCATTCATCTACTGAAGGACATCTGGGTTCTTTCCAACTTCTGGCTACTATAAATAGGGCTGCTATGAACATTGTGGTGTATGTGTCTTTGTTGTATGTCGGAGTTTCTCTGGGGTATATGCCCAGAAGTGGAATAACTGGGTCTTCAGCAGTACTATGTCCAATTTTCTGAGGAATTACCAGACTGATTTCCAGAGTGGTTGTACCAGTTTACAAACCCACCAACAGTAGAGAAGTGTTCTTCTTTCTCCGCATTCTTGCCAGCATCTGCTGTAACCCTTTAATACAGTTCTTGCTGTTGTTGTGGCTTCTAACCAAAAAAATTATTTTGAAATAGCAAAATGTAATTCACAACTGTAATTTTACTACTGTTATTAATCATAACCAGATTTCACATGTAGGATACCTGATATTAGAACCCTCTGAAAGGTCCCTTTGTCCCTCAAAGTTGTTGTTATCCACAGGTAGAAAGCCTCTGGTCTACACTAGGTTTACATTGTAAATAATTTCTAGTGATGCATGATGAATTTTCATGGGTCATGGGAATTTTTCCTTGAATTTGTTAGTAATCTCTTGTTCACAGGAAATTGTTCATACAATTTCTGACATGAAGACCAAATGACTCCAGTATCATAAGTGATTCCAGTACTTCTCAAAATTAGACCATGACCATTCTTAACCCTGATGCATTATACCCTTGAAATATTGGCAGTTTTTACTGTCTTTGTTTCTGTAACTTGAAACTAGGTACAAAAACCTATACTTTCATTTACATAATCTCAATAAAGGTAGCAAACAGAAATGGGATATTTGAAAGAAGCTACTTTTGTGAAATAGTAGAAAAGGTTGAAGACATATCTCTAAATACCCATTAGCTCTAGTGTCTGAGAACAGCGTGTTAGGATAATTTTATGGACTCCTACAGTGTCACCTTGCCATAGCAGTAATGGCTCATCATTAAAATATTTTGGTGGCTACTTCATAGGCACAGTCCCCAAAGAAAATAAAATTGTTATAAAGCATTATCTTACACTATCTAGAGACAATCCCCAGAGGGAATAACATGTATCCATGCTTACTTTTAGCAACAAAAATAAAAATGTTTCTAAAAAAGTAAGATAGTCATTGAAGACTAGATATAAATTAAGTATTCCAACTGGAAACTCAGCTATTAACATTTTTAATGTACCATCTTTCTCAGACACAATAAATCCCACATGCAGTTTTATTGAGAAGAACGATAAAGAAAGAACTGTCTTGATCTGGACAGTAAGCTAGATTCCAAATGCATACATTGGGAATTGTGTATGTGATGTTGAAATCCACTGGCTTGATTTAAAACATAATATCTTTTAGTTATGATTAATTGTCTTCATTTTAATAATCTAATGCATGATTTTACCTCCTCAGAAACAAACGGTACTGATTTATTTCCTAATATCTGTGTTAATAAATCAGAACTCCCTAAAAGTACTTTCTGAGAAGGAAGATCTGAGTGTATCCCATCAAATAAGCATAAAACAAATAAAGGAAATAGGAGTTTCTCTAACATTTGTTTTAAATGATATCATCTTAATGACAACTAATCAAGGAAATCTGCAAATATGTTTTAGAGTTTTTGATATCATGTCTTGATTTTCATGTGTTAACATAAACATTAAGGTCAATACTTTATATTGTCTATGACACACTAAATATATAAATTTCTCTCTGTATAAACTGAAGAAAAACTTCTAGGGTGACTAAATACTATCCAAAAAAAAATTTTACATTAACTATGATCTAATCAATAGAAGTTACTTTAAGAGGCTACAATATTGAGTTCAGTCAACACATACAAGCAAAATAATTGTAGTGTTTGTACAATGAAGTATTCTCTTAAACAGTGACCACCTGCAGTTATTGAAACTACAGGGGTAGGAACAGGCTGATTTCTCAGCCTCAAGTCCACAAATGTTCTGCAAGCTTTTAATGAATATAATTTAATTAAAAATGGCTAAGACATGAAGCAGAATCAAAATATCTGGAAATAAATCTGTCCAAAGCTTTTTATCTCAACTACCTTTCTAATCACAATTCCATGCTTCTTTGAAAAATTAAGTTCTTAGTAATGTAGATTACACACACACACAAACACACACACAGATAAACACACACACACAAACACACACTCACTGAGAAGAAGAAATAGACTAAGTAAGAAATAAACAGCATTAAGGAAGTTGAAAAGACAGAAGTAAACACTTTTTTAGATTTATTTATTCTTTTTTATGTTTATATATTTATTGTTTTATTAAACATAGTCTAGTGTAGCAATATAAGATATATAATAATGTACAAAATTATATTTTATATATTTATATAAAATTATAATTTACATATAATTACATATACATTATATGTATTACATGTTTATATATATATGTGTGTGTGTGTGTGTGTGTGTGTGTGTGTGTGTGCAGTATGCATAAGAAAATGTTTCTGCAATGAGCCATATACTACAAACAAACAAATAAACAAAAGACAAGTATCAGGCATAGCGTATCTCTCTTCTCTACATTTTTCAGAAAGTCGATGTACCCTGTGAAATATATCTGCCATTTCTGAATCCAAAATGTTGAAGGTAAGGTTCTATTGCTGAAAGTACTGCATATTTCACACAAGGACTTGGAGGAAGGAACTGCGCAGGAATCTGTAGGTATACCTCTTTACTTGGTGTTGGGTTTTGGTTTTGGTTTTGGTTTTTTAACCAAGTACAACCTTTAGTTAATAATAACAGTCAATTAACGTGACAAAAAAGTAGGATTCTTCAGGAATGAAACACTAATAGGTAATTCATTGCTAAGTGGTCAGCTCTAAACACATGTAGGTATGAGCAATATTAAATCTGCTAAGCAGGCGGTAATTTGTGCTTGTGTGTGTGTGTGTGTGTGTGTGTGTGTGTGTGTGTGTGTGTGTGTGTGTTAAAAGAAAATTAGGAATTTGAAGAGTGGCAGTAAATTATAAAAGTTTAAGGAGAGAAGTAGATTTGATGTTCCTATGAAATCTACAAAAAGCAATTGGTATTATTTCTACTTTACTATAACAAAGTAGTATTGATATTTCAACGAGATACCTAGATTCTTTTCCATAAGAGTACAGAATAGACAATTCAGAATTTACTAAGGCATTTATGTTCTGAAAAGGCACCGAAGAGCAAAGCTTGAGATTGTATCAGGAGAATTGGAATATTCTCCTTTCCTTGTGATTTGTTGATCTTAGGAATCCTTCAAACATAAAGAAAAGTAAATTATCTTCCTCATATTAGTTATAATTTATTTATTTAGTAATGAAGATTCTTGTTACTTGAACAAAGGAATAATGATGAAAGGATTATTCTTCTAAAATTTATAAGAATTCCAGGGACATTTAAGACAATGTAACCCATTTAAAATGTCTGTCAACATTTTATCTCACTTGGAATCAAATTAAAAATGTGACATCATTAACATGAAAACAGCATGTATAATATAAAACTGAGCTAAGATGTTTAAATCTCAAAACTTCTCACTTGATCAGTCACATGTATAGCTTTGTCTTGTTTGTGAAAGAAATTGGAAAAGAAAAAGAACTAAATTGTAACAAACATCCCACAGTCAAGCTAGGATTGGGTTGATTTTTACAGTAAGAAGGTGTTGGGCTCAAAAATGCCAATGTTTCATATTCAAGTCAAATGATGCAGTAATTAATCCAGCCATCATGTTTGACCAGATCATTTCATCTTCTCTATTTCTTGCTGGGTTGGTTATTAACACACACCATTAACACACACATGTATATTGGTTTCTTCTCAAATTTTGTTCACATTTTTTTTATTTTCATTAGATGTTTTTAACATACAAATTAGATTTGGTGTGATGTCTCTAATATGTATACAGCATATATGGATCAAATGATCAAATAAATTGTTAAAAATCTATTCTATTAAAGGCACTCCCATTTCAACCAGAGAAATGTCACTTTATGGGATATATTATCTATTTCTTTAAGAAATCTTTCACTTTATAAAGTAATGTAATTATTAGCAATACTTACTGTCTATGTTTTATGTTAAAAAATTTAAATTATAGAACTTTATTTTATTGATCCAATTCTTCAAGTAAAAATGTCACAAATTAATTTATATATTATGATTCATTTTTTTAAATATAATAATATTAGTTAAATTAGTTCTGTAGTCTGCAAAAGGGTCAGCCTGTAATTTCTGCCTCTCAAATGTACTTCAAGAATATTCATAAACTACTATTTACTGCTGATGAATTTGGAGACCATATTTTAGTTACTATTTTCAATCTAATGGATATTTATGTAAAATCAGAAGTTTTAGTCTGTCATAAAGGGAGTGCATTGTTATTCTAATGTGGAATATGTGCTTAACTCTCTGTGACTCTGTACATCTGAGTTGCCAGCATTTTTGTACCCTGATACATTGAGGCCATTTGTTTGACGATGCCAGAACAGAAAAGCATTTCAAAATGATGATCAAGGTTTATGGATCAAAATGTTGCTATGCCATGCTGTATTTTTAAAGTGATAAATTATTATGCATGAGAGAAGACATATATACACATACAGAAATTGAGACAAACTACTTCATTGATATGGCACGCAAGATGAGCAGGTTGTATTTTCTCATAAAGATAACACAGCAAAGGACTGTAAAACAGAAGTTGTTCTGTTTGTTCCGAATTTCCACTTGTACTTGTAAAGCATTGAACAAGAGATTTCATGTTCCAAGGAACTTAATGTGTGCTAAACATTCAGCATGAGATCATTATGTACACTTTAGGGTGTGAATTACATGCAGTGCCTACTGTCCTAGCATTGTCCTTAGATGCACCTTAATATACTCAATGCTGTCACCCCACTAGATAAAAACGTCTTAGAAATAAATAAGAATAATTTGTAGAATTTGTATTAAAATGAAATTTTTAATAATATTCAGAATATATATATATACAAAAGTGCCAAATAACACATCACTGAAATTCTAAAGGTAATATTAACATATAGAAATGCACATTTAATTTGTATATATGGTGATAATTTTCCATATTCAGAATGGGATTTCTTGCTTGATTGAAATACTAATTTCAATTTCCATACTTTTATACATTTTCCAAACTACTAGTTATCTGTTTGTCTTAGATTTATCACTACTAAAATGCACAAAATGATAATGACCTATATAAGTATCTACTTTATATAGGAATATGAGCATATAGAAACAAAAATAAGAAAGGGAATGAATATAATGGGACTTGTATTGTGATTTAGTATGAAAATGATCATTTACTGCAGAGGTGGGTGAGGGTGGTTGGAAGAGGATGTACACTCATGGAGGTAATGTGAGGGGGAGGAGGAAGGGGGAAGGGAATTGGGGAAAGGAAATAACATCTGAAATGTAAGTACAGAGAATATCCAATCAAAAAGAAAAGAAAATGATCATTTACCATTCCTCAGCCTTGCATCTCAAATACCTGACATACGTCAAAACTGTTTGCAATGCAATTGTATGCAAAGAAAATATTCTATATTTGGTATTTCCAAAAACTCTTTACTGGTTATCAATGGAAAATATAAATATTCACAGACAAAGTAATGTGATCCATTAACCAGTGCTCTTCAAAGGCAGATGGATGTCTGTCTCCATATTTTTAAGGAACTAATGCAAAATAAGTTAGCTGGTGTGTGTGTCTGTGTCTGTCTGTGTGCATATGTGTGCTTGTGTCCATGTTCATGTGTGTGTGTATGTCCATGTGTGCATGTGCATGTGTGTGTGTGTGTGATAGAGGAATAAAGTTTGTTTACATCCCATTAGAAGATTGCAAATACTATCATCAGGATGTGTGCCTGAGCTTTGTAAACACGAGTGACTGTGAATCCTATCATGGACTTTGGAGAGCTGAAGTATAAGATGAGAAAAGAAGGGTTGAAGAATATCATGAAAGCCAGGTACAGCATTGCATGTAACAATCCCCTCACTGCCATTTTAAGATGATTACCTTAAAATTGAGGCTAACCTGTTCTGTACAGCATGTCCAAATTAGACCAGGCTCTATAGAAAGACCCTGCATCAAAATTACCATATTCTAGTAATTGGTCTACATAACCCATATGAGATATTTAAGGTCTTAATATTAATTTGTTTATTCTTCAACAAACACATACATTTTGCTACATTTAATATAATGTTAATTACTATGTAGTATTTTTGCAATTTTATCTTTAAAAGTTGACTAAAAAGGCAAAAAGAAAGCTGTTTATTATGTTATTATTTTCATCTTTGTGTATTTCTGACAATAACCAATGCAATATTTATGATTAAACATGCGATGTCTACTTGGGACAATATTGGACATCTTAATGCTCCCACTCTCCTCTGACCTCATGCTCTCTAACGTGAGGCCCTGTGGATGAAACATCCACCTGATGAAGTACAAACAGCAGTCTCTGTGCTCCTTGCTCATGGTTTTTAAGTAACATCTTCCTATGCTGTGTTATCTTTTCAGCATTCTGAAGTGATAATCTGGTAGGGATGCTCACTTTATGCCTTGACATCCTGTTTTACATGTACTTTATGCTCATTGTAACTAGTAAGATCTTAATGCACACCATCAAACCTTAAAAAAAGAGCCAAGCACTGACAAAAATGTATTCGTATACTTTTATGCAAAAATGCTTAAAATTTGTACATTTATCTTTGTTTTTGAAAATAAAGTTCTTCAATTAAAAAAAGATGTAAATGATCAAAAAACAAAAAAACAAACAAAAAAAAAAAGAAAAGTACAATTTCAGTGGTAGTTGAGAATACCACACTTCTGTCCTTATAATCTTAGTTATATTTAATTTGTAATGGAGGAGCAATATCTTCTTTATGAGTTAATTTATTAACTTCATTCAGTTATTTCACACATATATATAATATTTACATACAACACTCAGCCTTATACGTCTATTACCATCTTTTTTAAACTATAATATGAATATGTTGCATCTGTTGTTAAATTGCCAATGCACATGCCATAAGTTATAATAAGATCACAGACAGAATAGTTCTTAGAAGCCTTTTATAATGTTTGAGAAATTGTAAGGAGACTTGTCACATAAAATGAACTTTCAGCCTAATTGTAGGCAGATTAATTTCAGAGAATATGAGCTGGATGTAGCATATTTCTGACCATGTTCACATTTTCCATTATTATTTACTTGAAGATATGCTATCAGTTTGACCGATATTCATAGTAACTCTGTAGAATACACCCTGATGCAAATGGTGGCAGTTTGATGAGCTGGTAAGTTTACATCAAAGATACGGTACAGATGGGAGATGGGGTTAGTTTTCAGTCTGTGTATTTACAATGTCTAAGGTAGTAAGTAAGAGAACGGTACAGAATAACCCCAATGCCTTTCATATTACTTAAAATATCAAATCTTACTAGAAATTCTTGGTATGCTATGATATAAGGAAGAGTATAAATCTAAATGTCCATGAGTCCCATCTATGAAATTATTAAACGGGAAGAGATAAGGGACAAATTGAACTTGTTGTATTTCATATCCTGGATTTATTAACCTGATGCTAACTTCCATTTGGCAGTAAATTTTAATATTTAAAACAAATAATTAAAACCCAACATGATCACATCTATGCTGGCACATATTTCTTTACAGCTATTATATTTAAGCAAGAGCCCTGCAGGCAATGTGAAGCTCTAGCAACATCCAACCAACAACATCAACTACAAGTCCTTTTTCTGGTTGTTTTCAGTTAATCTTTTAATAAAATAAACTCAGATTAGCTGCAATCTCACTCTGTAGCTAAGCAGGCCTCTAAATTGTGTTCTCCCATCTGATGTTTCTGAGGAGGAACAATTACATGTTTGCATCATCATCCCGAGACTGTTTATAAAGAGATTTAGTTCCTCCAGTATCTATTGATTAGGTCCCACATTTTAGCTTTTATGAGAGCAAACAGTTCCACAAGAGATGACAAATATCAGAAACATTAAGGCATCATCGATCCACATGCCTTATCTAAAGAGTTTGACTTGGGTTTCTTCTTAAATGCAGCACATATTCAGACATGACTTAAAACACTCTTCTGCAATTTCACAATTCGAAACAATCACGAGAACTCCTTGAAAGTCTTCATGTCTAGAATTAGAGGGTTGAGATCACAAGCCCTCTAAAAGGAAAAGTTCATCCACCTTTAAGTTCTGCTTTGTACTTGGATGATCAGTGTAAGGTGGCATTTAAATTTTTAAGATTTGAAATTATTCTAACACAGTCATTATCTATTGTCAATCACATTGTATATTGTTTCTTGTAAAAAGAGTGATTAGAAATCTCCTGCTCTGCTAAAAGCTGATGACTCTGGGAATCTTGTATTTATCAGGTAAGTAAGAGACAGGCCACAGATATCACTGCTGTACATACAAACACGATTGGTTAATTAGATTGGAAATATTTAAAATATCAGAAAGGAACTTTTAGGGAATTACAACTGGAGAAATAACACCACAAATAGTAAAAGCAGGCAGCTTGTTGAAGTGTGTAACCAGAGCATCTGCTTGGTGTAAAATGACAACATTGCTAAAACAAGAGCTAATGGTCTAAGTAAGCAAAACAGAGTTTCTATCTTAAGCTATTTGAGTATTTTCAGATAATTAATCTGGCACTTTAATTTCTTCCTGTGCATTTCACAGGTAATTTCCATTAGCAGCTTGCCAATTTTCTCTTCACATGAATCTGCAGGCCCTGGTTTTACAAAGAAATGACAAAGAGCTAGCTTTTAGGAGTCTTTTTTTTAAAAGGCCATTATTTTAAAAAATAAAATTCTTGGAACAAACTTTTGGCTTACTTTATGGTAGAGTTCAGAAGTGTCAAATTTAAATTTTTTATGCTTTTTGGTTTAACCTTGTCAATTAAGACAATTAATAATTCAAGACTTACACTAAGGAAACACAGGTGATCTAACAAACAAAATGAATGGATTCTGTTCTCTTGTTTGCTTGGGACATGAGTGATGTAGAGACCCTGCATCACACAGCAGCCCTTTACAACAGGAGACCAGATAACACCAGCTTCCTTTTTTCCAGTGTATTGTTGACAGTACCAGTGATGCTGTTGGAAAAATAACCATAAGTTAAGTCATTTATTTCCTGTCCTTTAAAGTTTACTCATAGAAAAAGAAATCAGTAAAGGAACCAAAAACTATAACTTGATGATTGAATCTAATTTGATTTTCTTTTATATAATATTAATTAGAGATTTTCCATGTGTATAGTCATTAAGTACGGGGGCTGGTGAGAGCACAGAGAAAAAATATTCTAACCATGTTGCATATAAGTCTGCATGACTGATTTTTACAGGTAATAGTGTATTGGAAACACGTAATTCTGGAATATACCTATAACTGAATGAAGCTGTATCTCAATAAGATTCATGAATTTAAGCTGAAGAAATGCTGCCTTTCCACATGCTAGAAATACTCAACAATTCACATCACTATGAATCAAGATTAGGGAAGAATACAATGCTAATTTTTTTCCCCCATTTTTGTCTGAAGAATAAAGTTAGATTCCAGGTGCAGTCTATAGATATTTTTTAACTTTTATATGTTGTAATTTATTTTATTCAAGAAACAGAACACACCTTTCAAAAAACTAATGCAACATATTAAAGAGAACCTGGACTGTAACTTTGGATTGGATTTCTAAGACTGGCATTAAGGAAGACTTGCTGCTTAGGTGAGACCTGACTAGAAAATGGGATAGAGGAGCTGCTTGATTAAAAGGAAGATCAAGAGATGAGCTTTGCAGTTAAACAAAGTATTTCAACAAAAGTGATATTGCAAGTGCATTCTGGGAACAAAGACTAGGTTACCGTAAGGTGAAGATCCACAAAGCCAAATTCCAAAAGTTCTGGCAAGGGATGTCACACTTCATGTCACAATGTCATGAAGAACTTGTCGCCAAAGGCAAGAAAACCCGTCTGAATGTTCTCCATGGGCTTATCTCATGTAACCCTAGTGTGTTCACATATTATTCTCATTGATGACCCTGCATATACCACTAGTCCAAACAGACTAAGAAATACAGCTGATGCCCTCACCAGACTTCAATAAACTGGCTTGGTTCCTTGTCACCTGTGTGAATCTGTCCAATGCTGCCTGAGAAGCATTGGAGAAAAAAATGGCACCCAGCTGATGATACGCACCTATGAGCTCGGAGTCTTTTTCCTCCTATCGGCCTTTGACCTAGACACCTTCAAAGGGAAAAAGAAATTCTTCTCCAGCAGCTGTGAGCCAATGGCCTCCTTTCCTGTGCCCTATGATCTGCCCCCAGAGCTCTGTGAAAGTAAAGATCAGCCATGGATTTGGAACATTTCCTATGTCAAAGCATCTGACACTCATGATAACATGTGGGTGGCCTCTGGAGACAAAGTGTTGTGATATTTGGTTGTAAGATATTGGATGTTTTTGTCTGTACTGAACAATTACCTCCCTTAAAAGTTTGCATCCATAAAGACTACTTTCAGAAGTCTATCTTAGCTACGTGTCTGATGGTCATTGTCAACATTCTTATTAAAGAAAAGGTGTTAATTTCTTAACTTACTTTTACATGTTCTTAAAATCAAGAAATCAAGCTATTAAATTTCATAATAATTAAAAAATATACATAGTTGAAAGAGGAAATATTTATTGTGTCTTAGGTGGATTGAAGAGATGAATGATGGTGTCCCAAACCAATGATAAATAAATATACATTAAACTGGCACCTCTACCATACTGTCATGAAATTAGAATTCTCAAATGAGAAAAAGTAATAGCAGAACAGAAAAGTCAGAATAGAAAGTCCTCTTTGATATCACAAGTAACATTTGCTGTTTCCAAATTCTGAAAACCGTAAACCAGAATACTTCTGGGTTAAAATTTGGCTTTTAAAGTTAACACCAAGATTGGGCCACAAACCAGTAAAATATGATTCCATAGCATTGTGTTTACAAAATCGGAGGTAACTGGTTTCTTTGTGAAACCAAAAGAATGTTACAGTGCTGCTGTGTGTCACAAGCTCTGGCGCCAGTTTTCAAGATGTTTACCTTTGCAAACCATTCTTGATAAACAACGAACGTGAGAAACTTGGCAGAAAGTTAAACAGCCTGTGGATGCACACAATCATTTTGTAGAAGCCTTTGGGGGGTGAAGATTCTTCATTTGCTTTTATGTTACAGTCTTTCCATGGTGTTTATCAATCTACATAGGCACAGATAATAACTTTCACATATGACCAAAGGGCATATTGATTTGTTTTAAAGCTCAAATGTTATAAATATGCCTTCATTATTTTTAAAGATGACTGTCATTTAAAATAATATTTCATTGATTCAAGTATAAATTTATTATTCTTTGGTGTAATTAATATTTGTATTTTATAGGAGAAACTTCTTGCCCATTTAACATTATAATATGCTGTCCATCAAGTGTTGGAAGGTATATACATTATTAAATAGGGAGACTTTCTGTATTAACCAGCCATATAACCATGGAGAAGCTATTTAAATTTAAATGAGCACGTGGAAGAACAACATTCACCAAAAACAGATGACATTAAAAAGGTATCATTTATTGTGTTTTATAAAGATATAACTTACAAAATAATTCATCTACTCCTAGTTATTATGAATATATCATTTGATAGTCATTAGTTTCATATATATTACAAGTGTTTCTGGTAACTAAATGAGTATACAGTGATATAATATAATAAGAAAATGTGCAAATATAGTTAAGACTAACTATTCCTGATGATGTGACATATGACCCTCCAAGGATGGTTGTTTTAAATGCAAATCCCTTACCACATTCTATAGTTTTACTTTTTCATTTTTCACAGAATATGGGTACATATGCAGAGCCTAACATTTGATGTGGATTGTCCCACTAGACCCCAAGTATCTTCTTCTCCCTGGATTTCACATATCTTTCTAAATCAAAAGAATTTCTGTAAATCTTGAGTTCACCAACTCATGTAGCAAAGCTGGCAAGCGTTTTCTTCTAATTCCCTATCTCAGCCTTTTTAGGTGGTGGCAATGGCTCCTCCCCTCTGGGACTCATGTGGACATTTTGGATCTGATCTCTCATTTTTAAGCCTGTATACCAGCATTTCATTAACTGGACCAACTCTCAAGCTTGCTGTTTTCCAGTCTTATATATGAAACAACATTAGAGAATACAATATCTTTATTGAGGATATCGACCTTACATGTGAGTAGGGAGAATGCTATTCATGACAAATTTGTAAAATAAATCACACTATGGACACTGACTTTCATTTAGCCTACGTGTAAACTAGACTAAAATGATGTGATCATTTCGTTCCTAGAATGATCTAGGTTCTATACAGTTTCTGGATACACACACAGAGACACACACTCTCTCTCTCTCTCTTTCTCTTTCTCTCTCTCTCTCTCTCTCTCTCTCTCTCTCTCTCTCACACACACACACACACACACACACACACACATACACACATACACACACACACTTCTGTGTGTGTATGTGTGTATACATGTTTCATGTGTTTAAATGTGTATATGATTTATTTATACATGGTAGGAAAATTTATATGATATTTTATTATTTTCATTAGAAATATAGTATCAGATTTTTTTAAATTATTTATTTGTTTTGTGTGTATGACTGCACTGTCTCTATCTTCAGAAACAGCAGAAGAGAACATCCAATCTCATTACAGTTGTTTGTGAGCCACCACATGGTTTCTGGGAAGTAATTTCAGAACCTCAGGAAAAGCAGTCAGTGCTCTTAACTGCTGAGTCATCTCTCCAGAATATTTGTTTCAGATGGAATTCATATTAAAAATAAAAAAGTAATATGTAAATTTTTAAGTATTTTTCTTCAAAGTAATAATAGTGTCAAGAACAAGTCATTGACAATTTGAATAAATTACTATGCATTCTCTTATCTGTAATGGCATTTGAGACTTACTGTTTTGAGAGTTTGTTATCTTTAAGCTTCATTAATTCTTAGAAATATTTATGTTAGATTTCTGAAATAAAAACTTTCTACATATATGCTTCTAGAATAAATAGAATATTTATAACAACCTATTACACAAAGACCAGAATCACATCAAGTCATTTTCATTGCTTTAATTGCTTCAAATCTATAATAAAAATATTTTCTTATCTGATGGTATGTCACATTCCAGCCCTATTTAATCTTGGACACTTTAAGTCCACATTAAAACATTAATAAACTGATGTGCTAATGAGATATAACAATAAATTCAAGTGAATAATGAAAATTCTACATAAGTTTATATCAGATACTATCTTGTACATAGCTTACATATTTATATTTTTAGAATTTAAAATAATTATAACAAAAATATATCATATGAATTAGTAATTTTACATTTTATAGTAAAAGTAGAAGAAATGATGGTTTAAACACTTAATCATATGTAACCATTAGCATGCAAGTTGATCAGTTATATACATTAATATTTTTTAAGGATTGCCAATTATATACAAGCAATTTTAGGTATATTTTAAAGAAAATGATTTAGTATAAATGGGGCCACATTTTTTAATTGTTTGTCTCCTAATCTATGGCTGATAACAAGCTGTCACTACTATAACAAATAATATTCTAATGGCATCTTAAGGATACATTTATTGGTTTACAACTCCGACATAAGAAGCCATTCAGGCCTCATCAGGGTATAATCAGCATTTGTAATGTTTTTGCCTTGAATTTTGTTTTCTTTTCTAGAAGCATGTGGCCTTATCGCTTGCCTTTTCTAGAATTTACAGACTATTTGTATGACTTGGATTAGTACTTCTAGGCTATCTTCAAACTCAACAATAATGAGTCCCATCTGTAAATGTTCCCTGTAATTACATCTACAGTCTTGTTGTAACACTAGGTAAGCATATTAAGATGTCTGACTAAGCCAACTCAGTCAGTCAACAGGTTCTCCAGGAAGGGATCAAAGATTTTAAAAAGAAGAAAGAAGAAGAAGAAGAAGAAGAAGAAGAAGAAGAAGAAGAAGAAGAAGAAGAAGAAGAAGAAGAAGAAGAAGAAGAAGAAGAAGAAACAGACAACACTGTAGCATGACTCCTGAGGCTGAGGCAGTTTTTTTTTCTTCCCAGTTTGCTTTTATACCATTTTAATTACATGCAGATAATAACATTAGTCCTAGGTTATGGAAGAAGCAGGACAATAAATAAAGTCCCATGATCACTGTTTCTAGGGGCTTATCAGATAGACAAAGATATATGACCCAACTTCCCTGTCCTAGCACAAAGTCATATTCTTGCCTGGAGTCTACCTACTTCATTCTAACTGAAAATCAGATTCCTGCTTGAGCTTACTTCCACCTCCTAACCCAATTTCAGATTCTTGCCTGAAGCCTACTTCTCTGTCTGGACCCAATGTCAAATCCATGCCAAGTTTTTAGAAGTAACTCCAAAAAGTTCTCCAAAGATGCCTGGCATTACCATCTAAAGGCTTTTTAGAGGGATTATTTTTACTTAACACCAATGGTTAGTAAAGAGATTAATAAACCATTACAATAACATGTATAGTTCTCCTTTTGTGTGAATATCAGGAGACTCACCAGGTTCATGTATTGCTCACTTCTGAACTGTTAAAATTTAGATTAATTATATAGTTTATCAGTCATTGTGAGAGACATTTTAAGTGTCAGGAAAAAATGCTATTATCATAAATATGGATGAAGATTTACATTAAAAGGTTTTAATCTGTGTTTGGCAACTCTGGAGATAACTTAAATCAGTATAGGGATAAAGGGAAATCATCATTTAACAAATAATAGAAAAAGGTAAATTATGCAACTCTAATATTAACTAATTACTCCAGTTAATTACAATTTATATGCATTTTATATCATTTTAATATACATGACAGAGTTTTCTCAAGATCAATAAATCTATTTGTGTATATTTATAGACTGAATTATCTTACCTTAGATTATAGACCTCTGAAAAAGTTATTTAAATTTGGATTAAAATAAGGAATAAAGGAAAACAAAGTGTTTTTTAGTAAATCAGAATAGAAGGAGGGTGGAAAGAGAAAGGACACAATGACATTTTTTGTTTGGTTTGAACCACTTTACTTTGTGTAAATGCCATGTGTTTTACAGGAAGCAAGACCAGTGAAATGCATGTCACTATTGGACTTCTTCACTCACTGTGTCCTTTCCATCCCTGATGTGTTCCTGAGATGTCTTTACTGTGCTTGTGATGTTGCTCCTTAGGAAAACATTGCGTTTAAAGAAAGGATTATTATTCCAAGGAACACAAGGTGTGCAGTGGTGGAAAGTGTGGCAATCCTTAAGAGAAGAGATAAGTCAGTAAATCATCACAATATTTCCACTGTAGATTATAACCTGTATCAAAATCTAGCTTCTTTTTCAGTGGCAGTACCAGAGAGACTAGGCATGTAAGTAGTCACTCTTATGGGATCTAGAAGCTGAAATTTTCAAGAGCAAGGCAGTAGAATCTAGCAAGAGCTTACCTGTTTTGCACAACATGACAGAAGAAAAAATAAGCATGCTAGAGAGAGACAAAATTAAGAGAGCTGTGTAAGTCCAATTGAACTCAGAACCCTCTTTGTATCATGACAGTGCTAAGCTAATGTACCCCACTATGCCATTGATCACTTGTCATATCCCCCACATCCTTCCTTTAAATACAATTGAAACATCTTTCAAAACAAACTTCATGACTAGTTTCTGCTACATGACCTGGTTTGCTCATAAAGTTTTTTCTCTTTTATTTTTCAAATTATTCCCTTATACATTAAATGCTTTCTTCCATCCTCCATTCCCCTCAGATCTCAAATTCCTCCTCCCCAAATGTGCTCCTCTTCTACTTCCTGTCAGAAAAAAAATCAGGCTTCCCAAGAATATCAACCACAATAATAGGATTCAAATACTTGAATAATAAGATGCAATAAGACTAGGCACAAGCCCTCATATAAAGGCAGGAAGAGGCAGCATAGGAGGAAGAAAAGGGTTCCAGGAGCAGGAAGGGTCAGGAGCACCTCCACTTCCACTGTTCAGAATCCTACAAGAGCCCCAAGCCAAACAACCACAGCATCTAGGCAGAGAATTGAGCATAAAGTGATGCAATCTCCATGATTAAGTTTTCAGTTTCTGTGTGCTGCCAATAGCCCTGCTTAGTTAATTCAGTGGGCCATGTGCCCCAGGTGACTTCAACCTGTCTCTACAGTCCTATCCCCTGTTTTAGGGTTTCTTAGGATCCACCTAATGTTTCTCTTTGGGTCTCTGCGTCTGCTCCCAATGGCTACAGGAAGAGGCTCTCTTCCTAGTTACACACCCGTGAGCACAGAAGAATATCATTAGAAGTCATCTAGCTGACAATTTATTTTTTGGTTAGTTGTGTTTGTTCTACATTAATTCTTGGAGACCTTCAAGTTTCCTTTTAAAATCATCCTGGCATTGTAGGTCATATGTGTCCTCTCTTGGCTTGTACCTTAATGTACAGAAGTTATTGATGGGCTACTACTCCCACAAGCTCTAAGCCAACATTTTTCAGAACATGTTACAGGCAGGACAAGTCCTTGGTAGAAGGGTATATGGCTCAGTTGTTGTCCCTGTCCCACCACTGGAAGCCTCAAATTATAATAAATAAATACTGTCAAGATAAATGACAATAATATTATTAAACTGTTAGACTACTGAATATAAATGTTTTAAGTAGACTTTAGGAAACATCAGTATTTGGCCTCTGCTTTGATGGACAGATACTCAATATTTCATAGCCCTAGAGGCATGGCTGTTTTGAGTGTAGTGATTGGTTTGAATGATCCACATATTATACAATTTAGAGGGAACATATTCAAAATTTCCCACAAAAACACAATAGGTTTTAGATTTTAGCATTTTACTGTATTAATGGCATGGGTGACATTTTTTTTAATTGACTCCTCAAATACAACCGTAGTACTACAGGTAAATGAACAGCAACTAGGATTACAAAATTTAAACAAATACAAAAACAATAAGAGAAGAAAAAGAAGAAGTCCAAAGAAAATTTAAATGGTATGGTTACTTAAAACTTACAAAGAAAACTTAGATGGTATGGTTAAAATAGAAAGCTGCACTTCTATCAATACACAATACCCCAAATATCAATCATGTTATTATTAACAAATAATCAATTATTTAGTGATATAAATAATTAATACTTTGTATAATGTTCTCCTAAGACATTTCAGAAATAGTTGATTATATAGACCTTGTTATTAGGAACCATGTTTCATAAGTTTTTTATGCTGAGGGACTACATGGGACAATGGACCAGATGGGTTGTTAAGGGTAGAGCTTATGTAGCTTATCTCTGACATGATGAAAACTGTGTACTATAAACCTCACACATCTGTGGTTGCCTAAACAGGAATTAGCCATTTAACATTCTACTGTTGAAAGGGTCATGCTCATATGTCCCCATATCTTACTGAGAGATAACAACAATGGTTGCCTTCTGAGGATAGTCTCTGAGAGTCTATTTGATTTAAATATATGTCTGCTAATAGATCAATCAAACTCCACTGGAGAACCTCCTGTGAATGGATAAGTAGGTACAACAAATCAGTCTCTGTGAATTATTAAAAACTTAAAAAATAAAATGTGTATAAATGTTTTGGAACTGTTGTAATACACAGCGATGGATCTGAGAGGAGTTAGGGATGAAGACAAAATATGAATAGAGAAATACAGTCACAATATCTGATGTGTAATTTTCAAAGTATCTTCAAAAACCTTATAGACAGTTCTCAAATAAATTTAATAAAAGTATGTTATGGTTTCTAGAAATAGTACAAATTGTGACCAAAACACTTTAAAGTGGAAAACAGTAATTTAATTACAAAAGGATATTTATGGAAAAATATGAAGACTGAAAGGCATAATATGGACACATCCTGTTGTAACATGTGACACAATGGAATATGGATTTTTTTTATCATAACCTAGGAGAAGCTTAGAAAATGAGTACTGCTTGAAGTCACTCTAGAGCAGTGGTTTCCAATATGTGGATAGTGATCACTTTGGGGTCTAAAAATCTTTTCAGATAAGGTGCCTCAACCATCAGAAAATGTAAAATTTACATTATGATTCATAACAACAGAAAAACTATAGCTATGAAGTAGTAATAGAATAATTTTGTGGTTGGAGTCACCACATGAGGAACTGAAGTAAAGTGTTGCAACATTAGGTAGGCTGAGAACCACTGATCTGGGAAAAACTATTCTCTGAATTGAGAATAGGAGAGAGAGCAGAGCATGAAGGTTTCTTTTCTAGAGGCATATACCAAATTAAGGTCTATTTTAAAGATATGAAATTGCCAGAATTATATTGAATTGGCTATTACTCTACAAAATGTATAGACATTAAAAATATGAGTCAGTATACGGTTTCAATAACTAATAAAATGTTTGAACCAGAAATCAAGTTCTTATATTTTTAAAATCCTTGAACCAGAAATTAAGTTTTCACAATTTTAATGGTACTTAAAACTGGTACAGAAGCTGTCAAAATGCTCGCAAAAGCAATTTAATCAAAAGAGAAATTCTTCTGCAATTTTTACAGCAGATCTGCAAAGAATAAAAAAGCAAGAAGTCATGAATGCACAGCAAGTCCTAAGCAGATATATTTCTGGACTTTCTGTAGCCATGGCACGCTTATAAACATGGACATCAATTTCTACTTTATTACATGTTATATATTTTATATAATAGTATATATTATTTATTATATATTACTATATATAATATGTATTATATTCTTTTGTTTTTCATTATCAAGTGTCACACATAATCTCCAACAGAACCCACATTGACTAGTTAGGATTCTGAAATAACTTTATAAATTTGATATTAGCATATGCTTTGCAATATATTCAGTTACTAGTATTGTTGACAAGACACTTTAGTAGTACTAATATAATAGCATAGTTTGCATATATAAAATTATTTCTATGTTTGAAGTATAAATTTTTAGTTTGGCTATGAATAATGCTAATTATTTTGGTGTTGCCTAAAATAACTTTAAAATGAAGCTATGAAATAACACCTGCCAACTAAGTAGACTATTTGTCTATGTAGATAAGAAGGGGGTGGGATTTTTCTCTTTGTTCTTCTTACTCTCAAGTAGTTCCAAAATGTGGAATGGTTTAACTCAATTTTTCTTAGTCAAACAGAATAAGAGCAGAACATAAAAAGAGAAATAAAGTATCTATCTGAATTGCAGGCATCTTCCAACAGTTAAAGAGGAAGCATAAGGAGATGACTGGTACTGACAGTTTCTTCCAATGCAGTATTCATTATTTTAAAGTGTCACCTCAATGACAGAGAATAATAAGAAATTATGAATAAAATTATTTCCTCGTATATAATTATGTTCCCACAATATCGCTCTTCTGCTCTTCGATTCACCATGAAGTTCTTCTAATGCCTGAAGTACTTTTGATAAATGATCCTAAAGAGTGCTTTATGTTTTGTGAAGCTTGTAAATAAAGGGGCATTGTCAAGGTAGCGGGACAGGATTTGGAATCTGAATGGAATTCCAGAGGACCCAACAGGATGCTGAGATGAATTTCTGATGGAAGACATTCAAATAAGCATACTTGTAAACTCAGATTCTACGGTTTTCAAAAGATTCTTTTCAACTATTTAAAAATCAGTGATTTATTTCTTTTATTGAAATTTCTGCCCAATTGAATATTCACATCAATGCATGTCTTAATTATCAATTCATTTTTATCTGCATTTTATCCCACATAATTAATTGTAAGTACCCTCAGGAATAAGCCCTCCATTAGATTTCTGTATGGTCATTAGACAACTGTCACAGAGGTTAAACTGTGAATTGCTTAATATTTTAGAGGGAGCTGATTTGTCAAATAATGAATAGGTGACAAAGACTGAAGAATTATTTTTATGAACTAATACATAAAAGAGTTAAAAACCATGAGGTTTTCTGTGTATCCTAGTGTACACGTAAATTCAGAATCCCATGTATCGAGGGACAAAAACATACTGATTCACCAACCTTGGATGCCATTGGACCTGTCAGCTGTCTTTCCTCGGGAACCATCCACCTAGACTTTGAATGACTTAGTAGCTTGGTACTTGCCTAGCAGGACAGATTGGCTCAACAAAAATAATTCCTGGGATCCAGTCATTTCTCCCTTTCCCACCTTGAGATGCCAACTGTGTCACATCACTTCCTACTGCAGATGGCTTCTGGAGACAAATTCAGATCATTAGCATTTACCTGGCAAGTACTTTTCCTCACTGATCAGTCTAGTGCCCTGTTTGCTTGCCACTTCCTTACTCACAGAGGACTGAATCACATGATCCCATAACTATGGCTGCACCCTTCTGCCCTTGGCAAACAGAAATAGCATGAAAATAAAGCCTTTGGCTACATTTTGCAATTCCATCAGCAGGGTTTTCTCTAAAATACCTTGTAAGCATTTACTTCACATTCTTATTTTATAAAGCAAGAAGCTTTGACTTTTGCTTTTTTGTAAGTTATGGTGTACTTTGAAGAAACAAGAGATTTCATGAAGAAGGCATAGAGTTCAGTCTATTTTCAAATATTAATAAATTTGGCATGCTTTAATTTTATAATGTAAGGAACATACCTCATTGTAGAAGAGACTTTTTATATGATATGTTTAATATATACACACATATATCACATATTTTATATATACAAACATATCTGCATATTTTGTTTATTAGTTTATCAATAAACTATGACATTAAATAATTTATGGATGAAGTTTTGATAATTACTACTATGCTGTTATCTTAGTTATTCATACTAACAAATAATATATGTATAAGTATACATAAGAGTTATTTTTCTAACTTAAGCATTAATCAAGAAATCACCCTTCAATTACACAAACAGTAAAGCTAGTAGACTCCAGGGAGCTTCTAGAGATTGAGTCACCAACAAGGCAGAATACAAGGGCATGTCCATAGTCCAGGCATAGATACACCAGAGGACAGCCTGGTCTGGTCTCAATGGGAGAAAATGTACCTAGTCCTATTGTGGAGTATCCTCTCAGACTCAAGGAGGAGGAATATAATGGGGAACTGTGGGGATTTGATGTGACACAGTTGGAATCTCAAGGTGGGAAAGGGAGAAATGACTGGATCCCAGGCATTATTTTTGTTGAGCCAATCTGTCCTGCAAGGCAAGTACCATATATATATATATATATATATATATATATATATATATATATATATGACTATGCCCCCCATAAATAGCAGAAAACACAAAACATCAAATACATCTCTTGCTTTATTTTTAATACCTTAAAACTGATAACCAAAACAAAAATTAAAATGCATATTCTTTAAAAAAAGTTCTCTGGTAATCCCATACATGTATACAATATATTTGCATAATATCAACACCCACCACCTGTCCCATTTCTCTCATAATCCCCCTAATATTACTCTCCCAACTTCCTTTCCTTTTTTTTCTTTAATTAATAAATCACTTAGTTCAGCTAGTCTTCCTCATAAGAGCATCATTGTGAGGCAAACCACTGGAGAAGCAAGTTGTCATGGGCCAGTCACCTGAAGAAAAAGGTCTCTTTTTGCACAGCAGTTACTAACTACTAATAGTTCCTTAAATGTGAGAACTCAAGAGTCATTTCTTATTCCATCTTGAATGGTTTAATTTAATCTTTTGTGAGTCTTGTACTGGCCACCACAGCTGCTGTGACTTTATAAGTTCAACATGTTTTTATGTCCAAAGGAAGCTTGTAAAAGTAACTTTTATACCAATGAAGACATGGTCATCTCTGAGGATTACTGCTGAATAAGTTCACCCTTCTGAACTCTTGCTGGCTGGTTCAACTCAGCTGTTCTGGCTTAAATTAGTCTCTAAATGCCTGGTTCAATTTGGCTTCTCTGGCTTCTCATTGAATTGTTCTGCTTGGCCCAGACTAAGTCTGGCAATATGTCCTTCTTATTCTTCATTATATTTATTTCATGAATGTTAAGATTTCCTTAAAAACCTTGGCCTAGTTGCGCTTATGCTAATTGATTTCAATGTTAAAGTTATTTATAATGTTACAATTCTCTTGTTTCTTCCAACCAAACTTGCTTTGTCATTGGTTATTGTTGAATAATTTGGTGTAGATTTGCCTTCTGCAGGTTCAATCACTGTTCCATTGCTTTGGGGAAAAAAAATCTATGAGCAAGGAAACTCTTTTTTTCTTTATCTATTAATATTTTCCTATAAGTTCTGCCCACAAGTGTTCAAAACCTAAGGGCATATTGATCACTTCCATAAATTTCTACCGTATAAATTGAGTTAATGTTTTTTAATTTTATATATTTACATTTCTTCTTTTTATACGTACTTCTTTTTATGTTGTTTTATTTTTTCCTTTTTTTATTGGAATTTTTTTTGCATTTAGATTTCAGATGTTAACCCTTTCCCACAATCCCATCCCCCCTCCCATTGCCTCCATGAAGGTGCTCCCTCTCCCAACCACCCTCTCCCACCTCAGCACCTTGGTGTTTCCATACACTGGGAAAAGGAGCCTTTGCTTGACCAGGGGCCTGTGAAAGAATTCCACTGTAGAGGAATGCCAGGGCAGTGAGTCAGGGGGTGGGGGTGGGGCACCCTCACAAAGCAGGGTAAGGGGAGGGGATAGGGGATCTGCAGTGGGAAAACCTGGAAAGGGGATAACATTTGAAATGTAAATAAATAAAATATCCAATTTATAAAAAACATTACCTTAATCATACATCCCTAGAAGTACTTTGGACTTGATCTCCTGCCAAGGCTTCCACATTGCTTGATTGAAATTCCTTTACAAAAACTATTTTACATGTTTTCACTCCTCTTGATACTAACTGTTATGGTACCACCAACCACTGATAGTCCCTAAGGCTTTCTAGGAGGAAGTGTGATATACCTGTCTACTTATTTCCACCAACACTTGTCCCCTGTACTTTTACAGATTGTTAATGTTTATGTTGTCATCTTCAAACAAAAGAAACTGGATGGATGATGATGGATAAGAGCTACATGGGACATATGGGCACATATTGAGAAAGTCATTTTTGTACTACATACTGTTGGTAAAATAATACTTGTAGGTGTACCCTGGGGCCAAAAGCATGCCAAACATGGGTTCCAGGAAAGGTTTACAGTGGTAGACATGATTTAAATACAATTAGAAAATGGGTGGTCACCTCAAAAATAGTCTTGTGTCTGTTACATTAATGTGGATATCTTTCCAGGCCTGTGGTAAGAAGGGACATGGAATTCCCTGCTGAGTGAGCAACATTAAAAGAACTTACTCACTATGAAGAACACTTCCGAATCCGCATCAATTTGATTTCTTCATTCCCTGTTAGCAAACTGTGTGGTGTATTTAGCAATATAGTCTTACTATCAAGTTCTGGTAGACAACGAAAATCATTTGTAATACCTTAAATTGCTTTACACCAGCAACTGAGGGGAAACAGCCCAAGATGACAGTTGGGCCATTGTTTGATAAGCTTTTTTTTTTTTTTTTGATAAGTTGTTTGATTTAAGAGAAACTATAGAAGAATAAACATAAAATGTAACAAAGCAGACAAGCATGGTGCTTATTTTTAATCCCAGCTGTCAAGAGATCGTGTCATATCTGTAATTTTGTCTAGACAAAAAATAGGACAGTCAGACCTACATAAAGAAACCTTATCTCAAAATCCTAACTATAAAAATAAAATACAATATACAGCAATAATTAAAATATATATTTCAAAATTATTAATCATGTGATTTGTGATTATAATTAAGAACATTTTTAAAGATATTTAGTTCATAAACTTCGTTTCTGTGGGCCTTTACAATTCTAGCAGAAGCTATAAGCTAAACCTTATAGTGTTTGGAAGTGGAGTCTCTGCATAGGAGATAAGGGTGGAGTCCTTGGATAGGTAATGTGGGTAAAAAGATGGTCAGGGGAGGGCCCTGGTATCATAAGGTCAGTAAAAAGAAAGACTGAGAAGCTCATTCTCTTTCTTGTCCATCAAAGACTACTGGGAGTAAAACAGTCAATTCTTCAAAGGAAGGAATTTGTCAACTTTTACCATCTAGGATCCGGAATTATTAGTATAATGTTACTTAGGTCATTGCAAATTAATTCAGTTATGTTTAAATAATAAATGAGAGTATAAAATGTGTCTTCTTACTCTTTATTTTGATGTATCTGAGTTGAGCAATCAGTAGACCCCCTACTCCAGAGGACTCTTTCTATGTAGGCACAGTTTGCTATAGCTAACACCCTGCTTCAGTGATCCAAATTTAAAGCAGGGGCAGTTAGATGATAAGCCACCACCTACCTACCCTCAGCCATCCCCTTTTGAGTTTTGTTTTTCTTACAAGATTTAGAAGTCTTTCAAAGAATTCCATTGTAAGCTAGCATTATTTCCTGCTTCGCATCTCCCTGGAGGATTGCATGCGAAATAAGCACAAAGGCTCTTCTGTTCTTGTCTATACTGAGTCTGCTATGGTCAAGGCTCACATCATCACAAATAACTTCCTACAGCTCATCACACAGGCCGGTGTTTGCAGAAACAAGTGCAATGACTACCCATGAGTTGGCTTTATGAGGTATTCTATGAAGGACACCCATCTGGATCATCTTCTATACTAAGAGTGTCCAAGCATAACTTATGCACTGAAAGTTACACTTAAATCACTTAATGCTGCTCATTTTGGAAGTTGTAGGCCTACCTTTTTTTTCTTTCTTTTGTTTCTTTTTCTCATATCTTGGAAGTCCCCTAAAAAAATCAAGGCAACTATTTGGGTTCTGGCAAAGATGGAGTCTGATGAGTGATTCCTGTGCTTTAGACAAGCACTCTATTATTTATTCATAAAATTGGGTGACAATGTATTTACTTGAGTCTAGACAGAGTAATAACTCAGTTTTTACTTACTGGGATTTTCTTTTTCCCCAAAGAGGGTTACAAAATGTAATTTCATTTAAGTGCAGAGAGAGTAGCATATATTAAAAAAATTGAAAGCCTAATATTCTTAACAAACACATTAACATGTAGCTGCATATTTATTTGAGTTACTGTTTACGAAGAAAATCTGAAAGACTTAAGGACACAATTTTTCATATTGTGCCATGTTTATGTGATCCCCAAAGAATCCCCTTTCAACGAGTCAAAGAATTCTTTGTAAGAGAGGCAAGCAGGTCACTCCATTTTCAGGCTATTACATCAACATGTCAGGGTGCCTTCTGAATGAAGGCTATTGAAATAGCAGGCCGTCTGCTTCTCTATTGGCCATTTCAGACTCTTCAGTGAGGCTCTCAGTATTTATCACTACTTCACAACATAGTCTTTTAATCGTTTCATACTTTAAATTTTTTCCAATACTACAAAGCCAAATGTCAGCTAAGCTGATAGGCAAGTTACCCCGTGCATCTGCTCCAGAATATTTTTTTTAATTCAATTAGGGGCTGTTAAGAATTTTCTTATTAGTACTAAAATATTATTGTACCCTTTCATATATATATATATATATATTATGTGAAAAAAATATATATATAATATATGTTTTTCAGATAAATAAAGTAAAACATTTTTTCATGTTTATTTTGAGACAGGAACAAAGCAGTGGACCAGGGGACCTTCCACTGTGCAGCATGTATGATAAGACGTACCAGGAAGTAGCAGATCATCTTCTCAGATACTGTTAGAATCCTATATCCAATAATCCTTTTTTTCTTTTTTGTAGCATTATGATGATTTATTCATTCATTTCTCTGTGTATGTATGTGTGTCAAATGTGCATACTTCAAGTGCTTATAAAGAGAATCGGATTGTTGTCTCTAGCCTTCTTCCTCATGAACAATTACAGAAACAGAAGTGTTTGAGATTTCAGATATTTCAAACTTCAGACAACTTTTATATGCATTGATTTTTTAATATATCTTCCAGAAAATAGAATATTCAATATGTTCTACCGTGTGAGAGTTGGTAAGCATTGTGTACACAACCATAACAAAATAATGTTTGCCTATCTAATTTCTTCTTGAAACTACCAAATGCTGAAAAGTTAGCTAGAAGTGGGAAATTGTGTTTCAACTTTCAATTTTGTGTTATTAACTTAAGATTCTGTATTTTTTTCTGTGTTTATATTTCATTTTATTCTGAAGAGGCATTATCATCTATGTGCTGAAGGATAGTTATATTGTTTCCACTTCTTAGATACTGTAACTGAAACAGCAAGAAGACTGGATGCACAATTATCTCTGTGATATGCGTACTTAGCGACCTTGTGGTAAATCCTGAGGACTGGTACAGTAGGGTCATAACTCTAGTTCTCTTTTAGAATAGTTTGCTGTTTACCTTGTAGTATTGGCAGAAACCAGAACACTGGTCTGTCCACTGGTTGTGCCAATTTAATTTCTACAAGTGATGTATTCTATTGTCCTGAATTATGTGTGTGCAGTGTGTCATATATGTTCATGTATTCTTGTTTTATTTCTTTTCCTGATTTTTCCTATAAGTACAATTTAAAATTTACAGTGTTGTAAAAGTTGATACTGTTCTGTTTATAGACCATGCCTATATTCCCTGTGGAGAAGTGAAGAATTAATATTTCAACTTTTACAACAGAAAAAATTTTTTTAAAACATTGTTAATAGTATACAATGAATTATTTTCTATCAGTAGATGCAGTGTTTAGCTCCATATTTTATAAAGTAAATAATATAATACATACAGAAAAGGCTCCACTGAGATGTCACAGGAATTAAAAACAAAAACAAAGTGGCTAACCATGAAATTTTAGTTTTACCTATGTGTAAAGAAGTATGGCTACATAATGTAAATTTGCATGTCACTATTTCCATGTAATTGAATAATACCTTCAAACATCAAGGGAAGTACAAAAAAAAGCTTCATGTAAGATTTCCCACTAAACAGAGCACCATGAAGATGTAGGTTTGGCTCTGAATTTAAAAGTGCTTGCTGCTATTCCAGAGGAATGAATTCCAGAGGAACATCCAAAGTCTGGCAGCTCACAAACACAAAAACTCCATCTCCAAGAAATCCAACAACCTTTTTTGAATTATATGCACACATACATGCACACACACACACACACACACACACACACAGAGTACATATACATGTACACATTCAAACACAAATACACATTCAAATGCATATACTCAGACAAATAATATAAATAAATATAAAAATAAATCTTAGAAAAATGCAAACAAACCGTAAGATTTTAGATTTATTTTTAAAATAAGGACATAAAGTATATCACAGAAATGAAATGAACAAGCATTTAGTGTGAGCATTTATGCTTTTATGGCTGTGAATCAAGCTGCACTACCAAAGGCTAAAGAAGCAGATGTCTAGAGGTCAGGGTTCACCTAGTATATTTGCAGAGTTTAATTTCTTTCTTGGCTAATGTTTTCCTTTAATTTTCTGAAAAGATTCAGAATCTCTGAAAGCTTCCTTTTGTAGCTACTGTTCTCACAAAGGAACTCATACATCATTAATATGTATGTTTTTTACTATAAAATAGATAGGATGTGTTATATCATAAGCAACTAGGTCTCAGCTATTTTAATATATCTATTCTGTTTCTGCCCTCCAAACTTCTACCCCTTCAAAGGTGAAGCATACCTAAGGAAGTTGACACTTTTCTGGTATTGGGTAGGATAAGTGAAAATTCATGTGAATAGTCCCAGGAAAATTAGTTTATGATATATACAGTGTATTAGTCAGGATTATATAAAAGAATAAAACTAAGAGAATCAATATATATTACAAAGTTGGCTTATTAAATTGCATGGTGTGATGGTTTGAATAGGCATGGCATGTACAGACTCATGCTTTTGAATCAGTAACCCAAAGGGAGTGGCACTATTAGTGGTTTGTTGTGGCTCTAGTAGGTGTGGTTTTATTGGAAGAAGTACATCACCGTGGAGACAGATTTGTGATCTTCTTTTCCTGAGTCATTCCAAGTATGGTACTTGATCAAGATGTAGAACAATTGACTCCTTCTCCAGGGCCATATCTGCCTGAATGCTGCCATGATTCCTGCCATGATGATAACACACTAAGCTTCTATGTGCCAGCCCATTTAAATATTGCCTTGCATGAGTTGCTATGGTAATGATGTGTCTTCACACCAATTGAAACCCCAACTATGACAAGACATGAGATGTGTAATCTATGTTACCTCAGCTTATACACTTGAAAGTTTAAAAAAAATCTGTAAAGGCTTGCCCTAAAAATCTGGAGAATTCCTGGAAAATGGCTGGTCTATCTTGCACATTAGAAGGTAAATAAAACAAAATACAAAACAAAAAAACAAAACAAAACAATAAAAAAAAACCCAATAACAAACCAACCAAACAAACAAACAAACAAAAAAAAAAAAAAAAAAAAAAAAACATGGTTGCCCAGTTAAGGAAGAATGGACACAACAGTTGCAAATGAAGACACATTATAGCAATCGACAGTGAGTAAAGCCAGGCAAGCATGAAGAACACTACCCCCCCCCCCAGTACCTTATTGTATGTCGGCTATAGAAGATAGTTGCTGTGACACTTAGGAGTGCTCCTCCCACTATAAGTCATTCTAGGGTAATCTTTTCTTCTCTTATGATCAGGACTCAAAGGAAGTAGATGATATGCTCTTCAGTGGGGAGAGAGAACTTGAAGACCCCACATCCAGAAGAAAGACAGGGCATCAAGTGAGGGATGGAGTTGATATCCCACAGTCAAAACTCTGACCTATATGTCTGAAAGAACTTCAGGGATGGAAATGGAGAAGAGCCAGAGGAAAAGAAGGTCCAGAGACAGGCCCAAAGTAGGATCCAGCTCAAGGGGAGCCCCAGTGCCAGACACTGAGACTATGAAGTACTCTCAAAAAGGGACGTAACAAGACTGCTCTCTGCAAGAGCCAACAAGCAGCTGAAAGTGTCAGATGCAGATATTTGCTGTTACAGAAAGTATTTAAAATGGTGAGACCAGTCCCTCACATCTGAACTGCTCCCTGGCTCTCTCTGACCCCAGGCAGTTGCTCCTATGCTAGTTCTGGCTCCACTGGGCCATATGGAACTAACATTAAGTTCTCTTTGATTAGTGTCTCTCTCCCAGATGCCTCTCTGCTAGGCAGGAACTCCACTCACCTTCTCTGCTGCCATTCTTTTCACAGTTCCCTTGCTATTGAGTTGCTTTGTAAAAGAAAACAGTACACAATAAACTCTGGTACAATTGGTAGGTTATAATTTTCCAACCTAGACAAGTCAAATCGTCCTATACATATTCATCCCATATGAGATATTCATAGCAACCTGTATTTATATAAAGAGGCACAGAGAAGAAAGTCTACATCTGCTTCTATCTTGACTCTTCCTCCCTGCTTCCCCTCTCCTGTTTCTAAAACTATGTTCCTGCCCATCTTTTCTTCTTGTCCAATGACAGGCCTCATTTTATCTTGAGTCCTTCTTTACTTGCATAATCACATAAGCTTACAATTTTGCACCCAACCAATGAACAGAAGCTGTTGACCCCTGTGGTTGAATTATGGAAAATCTGGGAGAAGCTAAGGAGGAGAATGACCCTGTAGGAAGACAAGCGGTGTCAATTAACCTGGACCCCCTAGATCTCTCAGACACTGAACATATACCAGTGATATGAGGTCCCCAACATTTACACAGCAGAGAACTAGTGGGTCTGGGTTCAGTCAGAGAAAATGCACCTAACCCTCAAGAGACTGGAGGCCCCAGGGAGTTTAGAGGTCTATTGAGGTGGGTGCACTGGGCACATCCTTGTGGAGACTAGGGAATGTAGGGTAGAGGGACTTGGGAATGGGAGGAAGATATGGGATGTGAAACAGTCATGTGGACTAAGAGCAGAATAAAAATTGTAGTGTTAAAATTAATTAATTATTTAATTAAATGATCATTTCTTCATTAAAAAAGATTGCTTCTACCCATTAGTTTGTTTTGGTTTTCAATATACATGAAAATTAGAGGTATAAGGATTGCCTGCAAAACCTTACACATTTCCATGAAGCAGTTAGATATTTACATTGTTCTAATATAATCAAGTTGGGATATTATGGTGTGCTTTTTAAATTGTTATAGAGTTATTTATTTCAAATAAATATTATAATTTTTATAATTAACAACAAAAATTCAATGCAGCAGAGGACACAGAAAATTTATTTTATTCTAATATAGTATCATTCTCTATGAAAATAAAGTAGTTTAGTAGAATTTTAACTAAAACTTGAAGCAGTGTTTTCTAACTTATTCTAAAATAGATGTTACTAAGGAGAAGTGCAATTGAGCACATTGATATTAAAGGAATATGGAAATGTTTTACTGGGAAGGTAGAGGTTTCTTCAAACCTATTCCTTATTGATTATTGGTATTCTAAATTTAAATTAACTTCTGCAAGTTAAAAAAAGACAATTTTGACCAATATAATTTTCAAAAACCTGTCTATGTATCATAATTCTCATCTCATACAAATAGGCTGAGCTTTAAATTATATATATATATATATATATATATATATATATATATATATATATATATATATATATATATATATATATATTAGTCTTGGTAATGTTTGTGATTTTTTTTTCTAGAAAATCATTAGAGAAGGTAGTAAAAAGGCCACACACATATTTGTGTTAATTTAAAATTATTCTCTTCCTAACACTTATGGATGTATCTGCTAAGTTTCCAAATAACATGTAATGCAGGCTGCTTTATATGAATTTCTAAAATTGAATTTATATGAAATTAGCTTTGAGCAAATTTCTGTTATATGTAGTGATGCACATTCACAAATATGTATGATAGAAAGCAGAAAAACTATCCCCATGAAAAGAAAAAAAATGAAATTACATTTTTACTGAATGGTCATTTTGTTTTATTTCCTGGAGCTAAACTGTGTGATGCAGAGGCAAACAATTCTTTTCCTAACTGAGTCTGCTTTGTTTATAAAGCTTTAAAGGAATATAATTTCAAAAAAAATGTCACCAATCATCAAACTGGGAATTCATATCTGTATAGTTTATACTCCTGACTTCATTTCTACTTACGTGAGTGAAAGACAGAGAACCAGTGTTAGCCCATTCATGGACTGTGCTAAACCTTATTTTGCAAAATATCTCCTATTTTTAATTCCTGTAAATTAATTTTGCAATGTATTCTTCATTCCATTCCAAATACAACACAGCTATTTAACCAAATATTAATTTTGTTTCTAAATTTTGTACATATTTAAGTCAATGTAAAAGTCATGAGTAAACAAATAATACTTAACAAACTTATATTGCTACTCTTTCCTTAAAACAAATATGAGAGAAAGGAACATATCCAGCCAGCTTTGAGCCAGCATGCAGTCCCCTGGTTCCCCCTCCCCACCCCAGCTTGCTCCAGGGAACCAGTAATCCTGCATCTGGCTATTCCCAGATGGACAACAAGGAGTGAGGAACTTGAACTCAGACCAACCTCCACCAGGAATAGCAGTGAGCCAGCAGTGAGCCAGTGGTGAGCCAGGGACACAGGACTGTTGAGGAGACATTCCAACTAGCCAGGGTGCAGAGAGATCTCTGCTCCAGCCTTGAGGAACACACACTCAGACCACCTGCCACCAGGAACAGCAGTGAACCAGGGACACAGGTCTGGAACAGCAATTAAACAGGGGTGAGCCAGTGGTGATCCAGCAGTGATCCAGGGACACAAGACTGACAAGATGGCAAGAGGAAAGGGAAAGAAGGTACCCCAGGGAAACCAAGACAACCTGGCAACACCAGTACCCAGCTCTCCCATCAAAGCAAACAGCAGAATGCCAAACACACCAGAAAAAGAAGACACAGATATAAAATAATACCTCAAGATGATGATAGAGATCCTTAAACAAGAACGGGAGGAAAAGCATAAAGAATTAGAAGCTTTTAAAGAGGAAACAAGAAAAACACTCAAAAAACTCAAAGAACTAGAGGAAAACAGAACCAAAGAGATAAGGGAATGGAAGAAGGAATTTAAAATGGAAATTAACACAATAAAGAAAACACTAAAAGAGACAACCCTAGAGGTAGAACACCTAAAAAATAAATCAGGAGTCACAGATGCAAGCATTTCCAATAGACTACAAGAGATGAAAAAGAGAATCTCGGGGGCCGAAGACAACATTGAAAACATAGACAAAACAGTCAGAGAAGACGCAAAAACCAAAAAGCTCCTAACCCAAAATGTCCAGGACATCCAGGACATAATGAGAAAACCAAATCTAAGGATAATAGGAATAGAAGAGGGAGAAGAATATCAACTAAGAGTCACAGTAAATATCTTCAACAAAATCATAGAAGAAAACTTCCCTACCCTTAAGAATGAGATGAGATGAGAATAAAACAAGCCTACCGAACTCCAAATAGATTGGATCAGAAAAGAAATTCCTCCCAACACAAAATAGTCAAAACGCGAAGTGCCCAAAGGATATATATATATATATATATATATATATACACACACACACACACACACACACACACACACACACACACATATATATATATATATATATATATATATATATATATATATATGTATATTAAAAGCAGTAAGGGGAAAAGGCCATGTAACATATGAAGGCAGACCAATCAGAATTACACCCAGTTTCTAAACAGAGACTATGAAAGCTAGAAAAGCCTGGACAGACATCATGCGGTCCCTAACAGAGCACAGGTACCAGCCCAAGCTGATATACCCAGCAAAACTCTCAATCACCATAGATGGAGAGACTAAGATATTCCAAGACAAAACTAAATTTACACAATATCTGACCAAAAACCAAACACTATAATGAATTATAGGTGGAAAACTGATTACAATGAAGGGAACTACTACATCCTAATAAAAACAGGAAAACTCCTAAGCAAGAAAACAAAAAGAAGAAAGACATACAGGCACAATTCAACCTCCAAAAGCAAAAAAGGCAGGAAACAACAACCACTATTCCTTGGTATCTCTTAACATAAATGGACTCAATTCCACAATAAAAAGACATGGCTATCAGACTGGATACATAAACAAAACCCAACAATTTGTTGTATACAAGAAACTCATCTCAGAGACAAAGACAGACACTATCTCAGAGTAAAAGGGTGGGAAAAAACCTTCCAAGCAAATGGCCCCAAGAAGCAAGCTGGAGTGACCATTCTAATATCGAATAAAGTAGATTTTCTTTTCTTTTTTTTTTAAACAACTTTATTTTACAAAACAAAGATAAATGTACAGATTTAAACATTTTTGCTTAAAATTATACATATTTTTCAGTACTTATTTTTCAGATTTTAACATAATTTAAATAATAGTCAGTACTTGATTTTTTTCAAGGTTTAATAGTATGCCTTGAAAACTTAATAGTTACAATGAGCATAAAGTACATGTAAAATAAAGTGTAACATGGAAATAGTTAAAGTTTTCTTGTTTTGTAAATATTTTTTTGTTTTGTTTTGTTTTCTTTATTTCTTGGACTTCATACAGTCTGTGAGTTGTTTCTGGGGGAGTGGAAGCCTCTAAGGTTAGCATCCCACTATCAGTGACTGCATATTATGTCTGTTCTTTTGTGACTGGGTTATCTCACTCAGGATGATATTCTCTAGATGCAGCCATTTTCTTAAGAATTTGGTTAAGTCATTGTTTCTGGTGGCTGAGTAGTATTCCATTGTATACGTACCACAATTTTTGTATCCATTCATCTTCTGAAGGACATCTGGGTTCCTTCCAGCTTCTGGCTATTATAAATAGAGCCGCTATAAACATTGTGGTGCATATATCTTTGTTGTGTACTAAGGTGTCTCTGGGGTATATGACGAAAAGTGGAATAACTGGGTCTTCAGGTAGTATTATGTCCAATTTTCTGAGGTATCACCAGACTGATTTCCAGAGTGGTTGTATTAGTTTTCAACCCCACCAACAGTGGAAAAGGGTTCCTCTTTCTCTGCAACCTCGCCAGCATCTCTTGTCATCTGAGTTTTGGATCTTGGCCAATCTGACTGGTGTGAGGTGGAATCTCAGGGTTGTTTTGATTTGCATTTCCCTGATGGCTAAGGATGTGGAGCACTTCCTCAGATGTTTCTCAGCCATTTGGTGTTCCTCAACTGAAAACGTTTTGTTTAGCTCTATACCCCATTTTTTAATAGGGTTATTTGATTCTCTGGTGTCTAGCTTTTTGAGTTCCTTGTACACCTTGGATATTAGGCCTCTATCTGATGTTGTGTTGGTAAAGATCTTTTCCCATTCTGTTGGTTGTCGTTTTGTTTTCTTGAAGATGTCCTTAGCCTTACAGAAACTTTGCAATCTCATTAAATCCCATTTGTTAATCTTTGACCTTAGAGCTTGAGCCATTGGTGTTTTGTTCAGGAAATTTTCTCCTTTGCCTATTTCAACCAAAAGTTATCAAAAAAGATAAGGAAGGACACTTTTTACTCATTACAATGGAAATTTGTCAGGAGGAACTCTCAATCCTAAACATATATGCTCGAAATACGAAAGCACCAATATTCATAAAAGAAACCCTACTAAAGCTCAAAAAATACATTGTGCCCCACACAATAATAGTGGGAGACCTCAATACCCCACTCTCACCAATGGACCAATCCGCGAAACAAAAAATGAACAAAGACACTGTAAAACTAGCAGAGGTTATAAATCAACTGGAATTAATAGATATCCACATAACATATCATCCTAAAAAAAAGAGAATACACCTTCTTCTCAGCACCTCATGGCACCTTTTCAAAAATTGACCACATAATTGGTCACAAATATGCAGTCACTGATAATGGGATACTAACCCCAGAAATCTCTGAACACCTCAGAAACCACTCACAGACTCTGTGAAGGTCATGAAAAAAGAAAAAAAATAATATATTTTAATTAATAGAGAACTTTATCACATCCCCCTTTCCTTCCTACAGCCCATCCCAGTTTCTCTCCTATCCCCTCAAATTAATAATCTTATTTCCTATATTATTGTTACATATATACATATGAGTATTTATATGTACCCACAAATACTTAATTACAACGGTATAAAAAATGTATTCATAATCTTTTATACAAAAATGCTTAAAATGTGTACATTTATCTTTGTTTATTTTAAAATAAAGTTAAAAAAAGAGAGAAAGGAACTTGCCCATTAGACAAGTATAAAAATATAATAATAGAATAATCTACATAATCTTTTGTTTTCTCTCATATATATATATATATATATATATATATATATATATATATATATATATATATATATGTATACAAATGTATGTGTGTGTGATGCAACAATTTGCAAATAGAGGCACAGTGACAGCCAATAGAGAATACACAAATGTTTGAATTAAAATTTCTGTTCTCTTCCAATTAATTGTAAGGGTGATATACATATGTCAATAAATTCATAATCACGTATGGTTATTTTCTTCTTTCAAGAGAAATTTTTATAATTTTTCGACACAACTACTATAAAATATTTATTTATTTGTGTGTTAATTCAATATTTTATTATTCATTCTATTCCAGTATTATATCCATGCTTGGCCTCCAATAATGAAACAATACTGATTTTACACTCTTTCTTTAAGAATAAGTGAAAAGCACAAGTTAATAGAATTTTTAATCAAGTAGGTTTAGAGTTGATATCCATCCTGACTACTTGGTGCACATCTTAGTATTGTTCTGAAACAACCTAACACTTGAATGTCTTCAATTTTGATTTTCTTCTACTTTGGATTATTTGAATTTTCTCTTTGTAGACACTACTATCATAAAAATATATACATGACCAGATAATTTTAAATAGTCCTCAAATTTTAATACAAAGTAATGAACAATCAACATCACTTTAAATTACATTACTAATATCTCGAAGCGTGGCTTACGAAAGGTGCTTTTCAAGTATAAAATATTTGATCAAACAATATCTGTTAATAATAAAATAAAATAATGCATTATTGGTACAAAGTCTTTTGTATTGGTACATCTAAGACTTGGAAGACAGGATAGTAATGAGTGTAATTAACACCATCGTATTGTTGCAGCTATAATTTTGTATTTCATCACGTTGATTTGAACACATTCCTTGGTGAGTGAACATACTACATATATACATATGCATATACATATTAACTTTATTAAGTCATTTCCAAGATGACAGTTGTCTAAACACTGACTCAGTCCACTGAAAATTTTGATTTCTACCTATTGTTATGTAATAATAAAATCATCCTTTCCATTATACAAAATTATGCTTTTAATAATTAAGAAATTCCTGAGTACATTGTCGAGACAAATGCACTTTTAAAGCTTATGTAATATAACATAGATATATAGAATCCTATTTTTTTCACCTGAATAAAAATGGAACAAAATAGTTTAATCTAGATAATATTTGCTTATTCAAAAAATGTGAATTAGAATTAAAAAATTTATAGGATAGGTTATCAAAAATTTTGTAAAACTGAACGTATTTAGATTAAAATATAAACAAAGCAAGAAACCAAATTCTCAGGGATTACATGGAAACTAAATTTAATTTAAGGTTTGAAAGTTATGATGATAGCGACATGCCAGATTGAAATTAGAAAAAGATGTTGTAAAAAGATATCCAAATTGAAACCAACTCCATATGGGTTTAATAATATTCTGAGACTCAGTACATATAATACACTAAAGGTTTTAGTAAAAAACTTAGAATTATCCAAATCAACTCAAAGGGAAGTCTTTGCGTAAATTAATGTTAAAATTCTTAACTGTATGTAACATTATTTTATGTTGATGAACCAATGTCCTCTCAATTATTTTCATAGTCTGAATAAAAGATGTATATACTAATTTTTGTAATTAATGCTTCTGTAGAGACAAAGAAAAGGTAATATCTACATACCTGTAACCCTAATGAACTTGATATATGAAAGATCAATTTAAGCCAATGCATAAAGTCACATGAAAATTATATATAGAAAGGACCAACAACTACCTTTTCATTATGACTTCCTTTATTGTGTATCTCCATTCACAGAAAGATTATAAATGGTCAAATTTGATTGAGGATTTATTCCTGCTACTATGAAATGTGTTAAAAGATCATGGCTGGTAAGGTTGTAGGTCTTAGGGAAGAATCTGCCTTTGCTATATTCAAATCATGATTTATCTCATTTCACATCAATGATTGAAGAAGGATAGTATTGACAATTGTCTATAAACAAGAATGATGAGAATCAAATAGAGTTGTATTTTAAATATCAAAAGTTGGAAATTTTATATGTTACATGTAACACATTAAGGCAGAACAATCAGAATAACACCTGGCTTCTTAAGAGAGACTAGGAAAGCTAGAAGATTCTGGAAGACATCATTCAGACACTAAGAGAACACAAATATACAGCAAAACTCAAAATCACCATAGATGGATGGACCAACATATTCCAGGACAAAACTAAATTTACACAATATCTGACCACAAATCCAGCCCAACAAAAATAATAATGGAAAACCCAACACAAGAAGAGAAATTACATCCTAGAAAAAGCAAGAAAATAACTTAAGCAAGAAAACCAAAAGAAGAAAGACGCAGACATTATTCTACCTCTAAAAGCAAAAATAACAGGAAAAAGCAATCACTGTTTCTTAATATCTGTTAAAATAAATGGACTCAATTCTCCAATAAAGAGATATAGACTATCAGACTGGATACATAAACAGAATCCAGCATTTTGCTGCATACAGGAAACTTGTCTCAGAGACAAAGACAGACACTAACTCAATTTGCAAATTCATCTGGAATAACAAAAAACCTAGAATATAGAAATCTATTTCCAACAACAAGAAAACATCTACAGGAATCACCATCTGTGACCTCAAACTATATTATAAGGCAATTGTGTTAAAAACCCCATGATACTGGTACAGAGATACGTAGGTATAACAATGAAACAGAATAGAAGATCCAGAAATGAACTCTCACAAATATGGTCACTTGATCTTTGACAAAGGAGCTGAAAACATTCAATGAAAAAAGCACAGCCTCTTCAACAAATGGTGTTGGTTCAGCTAGCAGTCAGCATGCAGAAGAATGAAAATAGACCCTTTCTTATTGCCTTGTACAAAGCTGAAGTGGAAGTGGATCAAATATCTCCACATTAAACCAGGTACACTGAAACTATTAGAACAGGAAGTAGGGAAATCATTAGAACACAGAGGCACAGGGGAAATTTTTCTGAACAGAACATCAATGGCTTGTGCTCTAAGACCAAAGATCAAAAAATGAGACTTAATGAGATTTCAAAGTTTCTGTAAGGCTAAGGACACTGTTAAGAAAATAAAATGGCAGCAAACAGTATGAAAAGATCTTTACCAATCCCACATCTGACAGATGTCTAATATCCAATAGATACAAAGAATTCATGAAGTTAGATGCTAGAGAATCAAACAATCCTAGTAAAAAATGGGGTACAGAGCTAAAAAAAAGTTCTCAATTGAGGAATATAAAATGGCTGAGAAGCATCTAAGGAAGTGTTCAACATCCCTAGTCATCATGAAAATGCAAATCAAAACAAACCTGAGACTTCACCTCACACCAGTCAGAATAGCTAAGATCAAAAAACTCAGATGACAACAGATGCTGGTGAGGATGTGGAGAAAGAGGAGCACTTCTCCACTATTGGTGGGGTTGTAAACTGATACAACCACTCTGGAAATCAGTCTGGCAATTCCTTATGAAATTGGACATAGTACTACCTGAAGACCCATTTATTCTACTTCTGGGCATATACCCCAGAGATGCTTCAACATATAATAAGGACACATGCTCCACCATGTTCATAGCAGCCTTATTTATAATAGCCAGAAGCTGGAAAGAACCCAGATGGCCTTCAGTAGATAAATGGATACAAAAATTGTGGTATATTTACACAATGGAGTACTACTCAGCTATCAGAAACAATGACTTAACCAAATTCTTAAGAAAATGGATGCATCTAGAGAATATCATCCTGAGTGAGGTAACCCAGTCACAAAAGAACAGACATAATATGCTGTCACTGATAATTGAATACTACCTCAGAAATCTCTGAATACCCCAGAAAAAACTCACAGGCAATATGAAGCTAAAAAACAAACAAACAAACAAACAAAACAAACAAACAAAACAAAACAAAACAAAACAACAACAACAACAAAAAAAACCAAAATGTGAAAGCCTCAGTGTGAATGTGTGTGTTCATTCTTTTGATTGTTTTTTGGTTTGAAATTATTTATTTGCTGTGTATTCCAGGTATAATAAACCTCCTGTGGTTGGTCTTTTTCTTCTAGCATCATCTGAAGGGCTCTATTTGTAGTTAAATATTGTTTCAGTTTGTTTTTTCATGGAAAATCTTATTTTCAACATTCACAGTGATTAAAAAATATATAGGGAATAGTAGTCTCTGTTAAAATTTGTAGTCTTTTAGAGACTGCAAAATCTTCGCCCAGACCCATCTGGTCTTTTAGAGTCTCTATAGAGAAGTAGACTATAATTCTGATAATTCTGCCTTTGTGTGTTACTTGTTTTTCCCACTTGCAGCTTTAAAGATTGATTTTTCTAACTGCAGATTTAATGTTTGATTATTACATAGTGCAAGAATCTGTTTTTGTTTCTGGTCCAATCTTATTGGTGTTCTATGAACTTCTTGTATGTTAGGAAATTTTTCTTTTATCTCTTTGTTAAATATATTTTCTGGACCTTGAGGCCAATAATTTTCTCCTTTGTCTATTCTTATTATTTTTACGTTTCGTTTCTTCAGAGTGTCCATATTTCCATGATGTTTTGTGTCAGAATTTTTTTTAATTTAATGCTTTTGTTGACTAATGACTTGATGTCTTTTATCATAACTTCTACTGCTGAGATTGTTCGCTTTATCTCGTAGGTTTTGTTGGTGATGTTTCTGTCTATAGTTACTGTTTTCTTACCAAGCCAAGATTATACATCTCCAGAATTTCTTCCACCTGTTGGGTTTTTCGTTTGTTTGTTTTGTTTTTGTTTGTTTGTTTTTATTGCTTCTGTCTTAGTTTTCAAATCTTGAACAGGTCCTTTATTTCCTATACCCATTTGATTATTTTTTTATATTTCTTTAAATCCTCTTTTCATTTATATTTCTTAGTATTTTTATATCTATATTTCTTTACATCTTCTTCAATTGCTTCTAAAATTTTCCCAAGATTAGACTCAAGGTCATTTCTTATACTTCAGCTCTCTTAGAATATCCAGGGCTTGCTGTAATAGAATAGCTGACCTCTCATGACACTATATTGCCCTAGTTTTGTTCGTTTTGTCCTTATGCAGGCCTTTAGTTATCTGGTTGTCACAAGTATATTTATTGGTATAGTTTCAGAATATATATCATCCTTAAACAATAAGGTGGTCAAAATATTTACTTACTCAACAAATTAATTTCATCCCTGTAACATGCTACTTAATCCATATCTAAACAAAAATGCAGTAACTGATTGCTTCAATATGTAAACATGGCATATTTAGTTCACTGTTTGCTATACTTCTGAACTTGTGTCTACATCATTGAGCTCTGGTATGACTGCCTTTGCTTGTCTTTTGATAAACCAAATGACTGGACTTTTGTAGTTACTGATATTAATGGACCTTAAATCTTCTCCTTTTAGGTATTAATGTTTTGTTTTTTTGAAAGAAGACAGTAAGTTATTATATACTTCTAGAGTATAAAAAGCAATCAAATCAAATATACACCGATTTTGAAAATGTGCCTTAACTGAAATCATATGCACATTATATACTATTCTCTTCCTACATAAGCATATGGATTTCCTGACAAAGTCTTGGAACAACTGTCTAGGGCAATACATTTTATGAAAATTCAGACAATATATAACAAATATACTTTAGCTTTGTGAAATGTCAAAGGAAGAGCTGAGCCATTTGATAATTGCTAGAATCTTCCTTTCAAAGCTTACCAGGACCATGAGTCATGATTTAAGTGACAAGATGTTAGGATGTGACAAGATATCCCAGTTATGTAACCTGGCAAGGAACTTCACTTGGTTCCAATGCTGAAAATACAAGCCAAAGTAAAAATAAAAATGAAATAGGTCTTCCCTACTGTATTTGATGAAAAGATATCAAAGGACTTTATAAAGTACTTTAAAAAACGGACATGCTCAATATCTGAGCCAAAGAGTAGGAGATTTTGGAAAGGAAGACTCAAATGTTCCATTAGTGTTTTATATACAATCTTCAAAAACCTGGCAAAAGAACACAGTTCTGTCAGAGTGCCACAGAACACATTTTTATTAAAAGCAGAACACTTGTGTTGTATATGAATTAAAATGTTGAGGAATATTGTACTTTTATAGATTTAATGCATCCCTTTGCTTTGTTTAAATTGTGTGACTTTTGGCAGGGAGGAATCATTAAGACAATAAGGTTTTTTAAAAAAAATTCTAGTTGAAATGTGTAAAATAAAATATAAATACTTGTATGCTCCAGTATTTGATTATATAAATGTAAGAAAATCCAAGAATTGGTGAAACAAAATATGCCACTTATAAAAATTGATAAAATTAAATTGTTAACTCATTTTTTAGAGAAAAATAAGTGCAAAAGTCACTATCAACTTTGAAATTTCCAGGTATAGAAACAGCATATGCCATACTTTAAGGAATTATCAGTTGAAAGATGGTATCTCAGCATACAGTTTTTGTTCTGTGTAACACACACACAGACAATGATCTAATAAGGCAATAGAATTTATAATAATATTTTTGTTTATTATGTATGGTTTTGTAGTATTTCTAAAACAAATTAACTTTAAAATGTCTATTCTGTCCCTATATAATTATTTAAAACAGGTTTAGAAACTCATTATACTATTCAGTCATATTGGTAGAGTATTACTATTTTAAACAGTTTTATAATTATAAAGAAACATGTATGTTACCTAGTATATTAGATACAGGTAAAATACCTTCGTAACCTTTTCATAGCTCTTGTAGAAAACTAAAACTTTACACTGCCTATTATTACTTCAGCCTGTTTTATCAGCATGAATCTGTAGTCTCAACTTCCTGTCATCTATTGTATTAGGTACACCTATTTATTTTCAGTGTGCTCTTGTTTCATTTGTCCTATAAGAGATTGTTGATGATGCCCTAGTAAAGGATTGCTTATTTTAAAATCCAATCTATTTCATCAGCTTGTGGTATTTTTTTTAACTATTTGGTAATGAGTGTGGTTTTTCAGTGAACATTTGTGGTTAAACCAGGACATTAAGATTTATTATAATCTTAGCTCATGTGAGAAAATTGTATTCATGAATAACAACCTTAAAAAAAGTCTAATACATTTATGACTATAACATGCTTAGTGTTATCTTTGGGCTGATTCATATAAACACAAGACTATGTATCTTTAAAATTTTCTTAATAATTAACATTGGGTGTAGTATGAGATTAAATGTTTCATAGTTATTTATGTGTATAGTGAGCGTGACAATTTCACATGCTCACGCCGTAGCTCATACAAGATTGTCTGAGAATAATTTATGGATGTTGGTGCTTTCCTTTCAACAAATAAGTTCTAGGAATGAAAACATTTTCAGTGTCATTGCCTGCTAAACTAAATTGTTAAATTTGCCAGTCAATTGAAGTAGAAAGCTAGTCATGATTATTTCCAAAACTGATATGTAACTTTTGACAAATTTTTTTCAGTGATATTTCTGACATCCTTATAAGATAATAAAGTATTACAATGGGAATGAATTTGAACATTTAATAGCTCTTAATATTCATTGAAGGCTGAGAATCAATAATTTTCATAGCTTTCTGTTATTGTTTATTTCAATGGACAGCTTCATAAAGGATGACTTAGTGAGCAATGTTCATATCACAAGAGAAAATTGGTTTTTGTTCATGTTTCTGCCTTTTTATAATTTTGTAACACAATTTTTCTCTTTTTTATATTTTATTACTTATTTTTTCACACCCACCTACTCCCTACTCAGTGCCCTAGCATTCCCCTACGCTGGCTCTGTGAGCCTCCACAAAACCAAGGTTTCCCCTCCCACTAATGCCAAATAAGGCCATCGTCTGCTCATCATATTCATCTGGAGCCATGGGTCTCCCCATGTGTACTCACTGCTTGGTAGTTTAGTCCCTGAGAGAACTGAGAGGTCTGTTGTTATTGATTTTCTTGTTTTGTTTTTGATAATTTTTGTTCTTTTTATAGGATTGCAAACCTCTTGAGCTCCTTTAGTTCTTCCCCTAACTCCTCCACTGGGTTCTCCATGCTCAGTCTGATGGTTGGATACAAGCATCTACATCTGTATTGGCCAGGCTCTAGAAGAGCCTCTCAGGAGACAGCCATACCAGACTACTGTCAGCAAGCATTTCTTGGCATCAGGAATAATGTCTGGGTTTGTTGTCTGTAGATGGAATGGATGCCTAGGTGAGGCAATTTGCAGACAAATAGATGGAACTTGATAAGATGATCCTGGGTGAGGTTACCCATTCACAAAAGAATATAAATGGTATAGACTCCCTGTTAAGTTGATATTAGCCAAAAAAAGGAGGGGGCTTGGAATACCCACAGTACAACTCACAGAACATATGAAACCCAAAATGAAGGAAGACAAAAGTGTAAATGCTTCAGTCATACACAGGAGGGGAAGAAACAAAAAGCAGGAGGTAGAGGGGGGAAGAAAAGAGGGGAAGCAAAGGGGGGAAGGTTCAGATGTGGTTGGAGACACAAGGGCAGAGAAATACTGAGGGTCAGGAATTTGGAGGAGGTGTGAAGCAGTGGGGGAATTGAGAATTGGGGGTAGCCACCAGAAAGTCCCAAATTCCAGGGACCCAAGAGGTTTCCAGGACCCAACAGAGCTAACATCCTATAGAGACCATATCCAATGAGTTGAAGGATGGGGTCACCCACCCGTCTCAAAAGTGTTGATCCATCTGTGCTCCAGTAAAAAGAAAATGCAGGAGCAAAGACTGGAGCAGAGACTGAAATTTTCTATCTTTACAATTATTAACATTATAGGTCTAAAACTTCCAAAATCTTGTTGGCTTTTTAGTTTGCTTGTTTTGTTTTTGTTGTTTCCATTGTGACTCTAAGAACTACTCTTAAGTCCAATCAGAGAGCTGTTGGTTAGGATGAAGGTGGGTATACTACTATTGCACCTTCAAACTTATACAAGGATGTTACTTGTTCACAGGCATTACAGCTATGTAGAATAATTGCTCTCCTCTTTGTTTTGAAGCATACATGCTACCTTCTGATACTTGATATGTTTGTCATCATGGAGGGTGCATCAGGTCAGTCCCAAGTCATGATCCCTGTTTCTGAATTTATGCTGTTTTGGAACATAGAGATTAAAGACTCTACATCTGATGCAGTAAAAAAAGGAGGGGGGTTTAGCTTCTTAGACATCCTTGGCCAACAGCTCAAAAGTGAGGTGAAAGAAGATAACAAACTAACTCAATCTACCCAGGGGAACGCTAGTTATGCTCTCAGCGCTACACAAAGAACGACAGACAATAAAGGAGAGCGGAAAGAGATATAGGTCTCTCCATGAAAGAGCACACCAATCACTTGTCAACACTACCACCAGGCACAAAAATACATAAAACTAAAGTTCTAAACAAAAAAAATTCTAATAAAGACAAGTTTATACCCTAGAATCTAACTACTTTTTTGCATTTTCTTAACTTGAACTACAAAATTCTCTGATGCTCTTATCTCCACTAATAGTTATGACCCTGTTCCAAAGCAGAGTTACAATTTTTTTGGTGTCACGTAGAATTTATTAATTACATGGCTATAATTAAAGTTTTTTTATCCTAGTTGCTTGAGAGACATTAGTTTTAAATTTTCCCTTTCTGGTTTGAAAATCATGGTTTATATCTACATTTTTCTTTAAATATAAAAAACTTTTTTTGGAATATATATATATATATATATATATATATATATATTCAAATACATATATACATGCAATAACACTATACCAAAAGAGGTTATGAATTTGATGGACAGTGAGGCAGGGTACAAAGGAAGGCCTGGAGGGAGGAAAGACAAGGGAGAAATGGTATAAAGTACAATGTCAAAAATAAACATCAAAAATCAGTATAAATAAAAGTAGGATCACTAGACAATGATCTTCAAGCATCTCTCTTTATTCAACTCACCTCTTTACAATTACATATGTACCCAGCAATAAATTATCTTCTAAAACCTATCATGTTTAACTTTACTATAGATTGGTTTAGAATACTGCCACTTAGTTATAAAGCACATGTGTCATTGGGAGGTAATGCAGGAAACTGTATACTACCATCTATAATCTGATGTTAAAAAGTTCTCAGTGTACATTTGGATTAAAAAGAAAAACAAAACTATTGAAGATCAAGAGCATGCAACTGAGGTGTGGTTCCAATACAGTCAGAAGTTTTGATACTGTAGACCACAAATCAAAGCAATTTTATATGTTCCTCTATGACTATTTGATAAGATGTTTTCTGTGGTTGTTGTTAATGATTTTTTTCTTGTATCATATTTCCTCTTTTATTGGTAAAATGGCTGGGTTGGTGTTTATATTTCTCCTTTGTTGACATACAGAGTATGTTTCTGCACCAAAGACATTAGAACTTAGCTGTCACAGTGCTACATGGGCATCAGCTTGACTTACTCTTCAACATTCACTGAGTTTTATGGGTGTGGTGTTTGGCAATGGGGCACTGCTGTCAGTTTACTGTAAGCATACATTTGTCTTAGCAACAGCATGGCTTGTTAGGGCATTTTCATGGTAACCCTTGGGCAGACAGTTTAATTGAATGCCACTCAATCTATTTACTGGAGTAACCTTTTATTGACAAGAGATACTGAGGTCTTTGAAACTTCATCTACCCAGTTTTTATGAGACTTCATTAGGGTCACATTCATATTTTTAAGGACATTTAGGTAATTATTTCATGCCTCATACACTCCTCAATTCCAACTGTCTCTTTGTATGTTCTCTCTCTATTCCTTACCTAAGCCCATCTCATTCTCCGATTTTTTTCTTCACATGCCTTTATCCACTGGTGATATCTGTTATATTTCTCCATTACCAGGAGGTCCATGGGAGCCCCTAGTCCTTTTTACCTTACAACTTTGTTTTAAAAAAAAAAGAAACACATGTATAAATTTTAAAGAACATTTTGAAATAAAACTATATGAATATACTTTTGTCAGTATTTGATTTTTTAAAGGTTTGATTTTATGCATTGAAATCTTTTTAGTTACCATAAGCATAAAGTACATGTAAAACAAAACGTAACATGGAAATAGTCAAAGTTTTCTTGGTACGTATAGATTAAACATACTGACTTTTAAATACCAAAAATTGCCCCAAGGCTATCTTCTTAGCTCTTGAGTTATTAATTAGTTAAGGTCTAGGTGTACTCCACTCTGAGTGAGTGCTATACACTTGTTGTTGTTGTTTTTCTTTGGCTTTCCTTTCTTCTTTTTTTTCTTTCTCTTTTTTTTCTTTCTTTCTTTCTTTTTTTTTTTTTTTTTTTTTTTTGAGCTTCATATGATCTGTGAGTTGCTTCTTGGGTATTCAGAGCTTTCGGGGGCTAGTATCCAATTATCAGTGCTAGTCCTTCTTTAGCGAATTTATCTAGGTCAACAGATTATAGGTCAGTATTCATTTACTTAATCTCTAATATCTACATATAAAAATGCATACCATATTTGACATTCTGGTTAATATACTTTTTAGTTCCATTCACTTGCCTGCCAATTTTATGAAGACATTTAGAAAAAAACCTGAGTAGTACTCAGTTGTGTAAATAGAACACATTTTTTCATCCTTTCATCTGTTGAGGTACACATAGGCTATTTCCAGTTTCTGGCTATTACCAATAAAGCAGCAATGAAGATGGTTAAAACACCTGCATGAAGACAAGTCGAGGGGGAGGGAATGGGAGCAGGGTGGGCAAAGGGGATAACATTTCAAATGTAAATACAGAGAGTATCTAATAAAAAATTTAAAAAAGAAAACTAATAAATAAATAATAAACATTTATTCCCCCCAATAAAAGTATCCTTGAGGTAGCATGAAGCATCCTTTTAATATATGCCTAATTGTTGTATAGGTGGGTGCATTAGCTCCCAAGCTTCTGGGGAAATGACAAACTAATTTTCATAGCTTAACACTCTGACCAGCAAAGGAGGAGTGATACACTTACTTCACATCTTCCACAGCTTGAGTTTTCATCACTTATGTTATAGAATTTAGCCATTCTGACATGTTTAAGATGAAACATCAAAGTCATTTAACTGACCTTTTTCTGATAGGAAAGAATGGTGAATATTTTTAAAGCTCTCAGCTATTTGTAGTTTTTCTATTGAGAATTTTCTGTTTAGTTGTATATTCCATTTTTAATTGGACTATATAGTTCTTTGATATCTGGTTTAAATAATTTAAATATTTGTCCTCTATCAAATGCCAAGTTGGTATTTTTTTCCATTCTTAGGCTGTCTTTGTTAAACTGAAGTTGTTCTTGCTTTATAAGAGCCTTGCAGTTTCATAAGGCCCCACTGATTGTCAGACTTAATGCCTGTGCTACCAATGTTTTGTTCTGAATATTCTATTATGTACCAACGTGTTCAAGGCCATTTCCAATTTTCTCTTTTATTAGATTTAGAGTATCTGGTGTTATATTGAGGTATTTGAATCACTTGGATTTAGTTTCATCCAGAGTGATGAAAATGATGTATTTGCATTACTCTATATGCAGACATTTAGTTTTACCAGCACTATTTGTAGAAGATGCAATTTTTATCCAGTATGTAATGTCAGACTCCTGTATCAAAAATCAGAACTTCACAGGTGTATTGATTTAAGTCTAGTTCTTTAAGTTAATGTGGTTTGTATTACTATAATTCTCCAGTACATTTTGAAATTAGTGATTGTAATACCTCTATTACCTCTTTCATTCTTCAGGATTACTATTGTGATTCCTTTTTTGGTTTTTTGTTTGTTTGTTTGGTTGGTTTACTTTTCCATACTGTATGTAAAAATTTTTTCTAGAATTTTGATAGGGATTGTTATGAATCTTCCGAATACCTTGGCAAGATGGTCATTTTTCTATATTAATCCTCCAGATCCAGGAGCGTGGGAGACTTTTCCATTTTCTGGTTTTCTTCCATTTTTTTCTTTAAAGACAACATTTTTATTGTATAAGCCTTCCACTTGCTTGAGTAGAGTTATCTTGATGTATTTTTTATTTTAGGCTATTGTGAAATGTGTTGTTTCCATAATTTTTTCTTTGTCATTTTATGTGGGAGGGCTACTCACGTTTGTGACTTAATTTTGTATCCAGCTAACTCATTGGATGCATTTATCAAGTACAGGAGTTCCCCAGTGGAAAAAAATAGAGGTGCTTCTGTATACTATTATATTATCTGCAAACAATGCTACTTTCAGTTCCTCCTTTCCTACTTGATATCATTCAGTAGTATTATTGCTTTAGTTAAGGCTGCAATTGGAATACTGAATAGGTATTACGAGAATGGAAAAACTTGTTCTTTTTTTAGTAGAATTGCTTTGAGTTGCTCTCCCTTTAATTTGCTGTTGGCGATGGTATTGATGTAATCTGCCTTAGGTTTGAATATTGCCTTTGTATTTCTAATTTGTTTGAATTAGGTGCACTCAGTATGAAATGATGAGGGACTTTGTCATAAGCCTTTTTTTGTATCGAATGATAATTTTTTCAGTTTGTTTATATGGATTATTCATACACTTTATTGATTTTTATATATTGGTACCAACCCATGTCTCTCTGGGATGAACTATACTAGATCATCATTTTGATATGTTCTTGCATTTTTTTACAATAATTTTATTTGTAACTTTTGTCTCTTGTGTTCATAAGGAAAACTGGTCTGTTAATCTCTTTCATTGTTGGATTGTTAACTAGTTTGGGTACCAGAGTAACTCTTTGGTGGAATAACTTAAAGACTATTTATATTAACATTTCTTTGAAGGTCTGGTAGAATTTTGCACTAAAGCAATCTGGCTTTGAGCTTTTATTAGTTGGGAGAGATTTTTAATGACTACTTTTATCTCACTTGGAGGTATAGGTCTATTCAACTTGTTGATCTGTTCCTGATTTAACTTAACAAGTGATAACATTGAAGAAAATGAACCATTTCTTTTAGGTTTACCAACTTGGTGGAGTACAGAATTTTAAAGTATATGCTTATATATCTCTGTATTTCCTTGGTATTTTTTTATTTATCCATTTTTCTTTTATATATATTTTTTTAATTTGTGTATTTTCTCCCCACCTTTGGTTGGGTTACATAAGGATTTGGCTATTTAACCAATTTTCATAAAGAACAAACTCAGTTTCATTGGTTCTTTGACTTGTTCTCTTAATTTCTATTTTATGGTTTCTAGCCCTAACTTTGATTATTCCTTGTAATCTACTTCTCTTGGGTATGAATGTTTTGAGCCTTCAGGTATGCTGGTCATTGATAGTATGAGATGTCTCTAGATTCTTATGTAGGCCCATGGAGCTATGAAATTTCATCTTAGCATCATTTTATTGTGTTTCATAAGTTTATTTATTTTCATTAAATTTTAGAAAATGTTTATCGTCTTTATGTTTTGTTCCATTTTTTACTCAACAGAGAGTTGTTCAATTTCCTTGAATTTGTAAGCTTCTGTTGTTTCTGTTGTTATGAATATCCAACTTTATTTCATGTTGGCTTCGGGGAACTATTTCAATTTTCTTGTATCTGTCGAGTTTTGCTGTTTCCAATATGTGGTCATGTTTGGAGAAACTTCTCGGGGGTACAGAGAAAAAAGAAATCCTTTTTTTTTTTTCTAAGTGAAATGCTCCATAAATATTTGTTATGTTCCTTTGACTTAAAATATCAGTTACCAACAATATTTCTCTCTTAATTTTTGTATGGCTTATGTGCATAATGATGAGCATGGTGTATTGAAATCTCCTACTGTTGGTGTGTTGGTTTCAATACTGCCAATGTGTTGGTCTTTTAAGTTACAGTAGTATTTCTTTTTAAAGCTTGTATACCATTGTGCTTGGAGCATAAATGTTAAGAATTGGAATGTCATCATGGTGAACTTTGTTTTTTATGAGTTTCTAGTATCGTTTTTCCATTGCTTTAGATTAGTTTTGAGTTGATGCCTATTTTGTTTAATATTAAATGGCTTCACCAGCTTCCTTCCTGAATGCAGGAAGGAATACCTTCTTCAAACCTCTAACCCTCAGGTAACGTTTATTCTTAAATTTGACTTGATTTTCTTGGATGCTGTGAATGAGCAGGTCTTATTTTCTCATCCATTCTGTTACTCTGTTCTGTTTGTTTTGTTTTCAAATTGGCCAATGGGAACTGTAGACATTAAGAGTTGTCAATGGCCAATGCTGGTTATTCCTATTATTTCTTGTTGGGAAAATGCCACTCTGTATATCTTCTCCTCCTTGGGATTGCCGGGGTTGTTGTGCAACAGCCTGAGATTCTCTCTCCTATCTCTTATATTCTGCCGGTAAACTTGACTCCTTGGTTCATGTTTGAGTTTTTATTTTTTTTATTTCTATATTTTTCTCACATTGTGTGCTCCTTATTTCTTCTACTTCCATTTTTAGGTCTTGAATGTTTTTTTTATTTCCTCTACCATTTCTGTTTTCTTGAATTTCTTTAAGTGATTTTTTACTTTCCACCTTAGGGACCTCAATCATCTTCATATGGTTGGCTTTCAGGTTTCTTTTTTTTTTTTTTTTTTTTTTTTTTTTTATACTTCAACTACCTTGAAGTATTCATGGCCTACTGGTATCTAGTGGAGACATAACATCTAGGGGAGATATTTGTTGTATTTTTACTCTGGAGTCTAATCACCTGTGTTTGGGATGATTATAGGTCTAGATACTGATTTCTAGATTTGTCTTTGTTCAGTGTTGTTTTTCTTTCTTTGTTTAATTGTTTCTTTTACTGATTGCTATGTGTTGGCCATTCTCCTGGGCTGCTCACATGTTATGTTCAAAGTTTTCAAAAATAAAAAAAAAAAAAAAAAACCTTCACCATGTTTTTTGTTTCAGCCTCTTGTCCTGGAAGGAGATCTTACAACTTCCAAGGTTACCCCTAGTGTTCAGATGCAGGCCTGGGGAGAAGACAGGGGTATTGGACAAGATGATAATAAAAGATCTACAGACAGGCTACCTTGTATTCTGGAAGGTATCACCTACTGGCTGTCAGGGCTGCCTGTTTAATATTGGAGCTGTGATAATGGGTAGAGATGGAGTTGGAGGATGGATGTAAGAAGGTTGGTTTGTGAGATCAAGAGAAAATGATGGCCACAGAAAAGCAAGGGTGCAGCTGGTGCTCTGTAGAAGCACAAGGGATGAGTCTGGGAGAGATGGTTTATAGAATATCAGGGAGTGGTCAAAGTCTTCAGCTGTCTTACCTGTTTTCCTGTCCTGTTCAGCTGCTGTGTTCCCACTTCATGACTACTGGTATTAGAATGTGAGAAGATCCTTGAGGTCCATTGAGGACAGAAACGGATAGGAAAAGGAGACTAAGGAATTTTTGTTGTTTTGGGTTTTGTTGTTGTTGTTTTGGGTTTTTTTGGGGGGAGTGTTGGGGGGGGTTTCTTGTTGTTTGTGATAATGGTGTTTTGTTTTTTGTTTGTTTGTTTTTTTGTTTGTTTTGTTTTGGAAATGAGACTAGGAAAATTGAAGCTGGAGGAAATAAAGGAGGTTGTAAATCTACCTTCAGCCTAATTGATGCCCTGGGAGGAGCAACCTTAGGGTTAGCAGGAGGTGCCTGCTAGGGTGAGCACTAGGACAAAGCAAAGAGTTGGCTGAATGTTTGAAAGGAAAGGACTGTGGGGTAACAGGCAAAGGGCCCAATGAGGCAGAATGTTGACAAAGATGTTTTGCTGTAGAACTGGGGATGAAATGGACAGGATGGATCTTAAGGAACAGAGAGCAGAGAATGAAATGAATGTCATAGCAAAGACTTTTAAGTCTCTACTTTGTTTTCTTCTATCTGGCCCAACTTGTCTTCTACAAATTGCTCATATTTCCTGATATAAAGTAACTTAACAATGGCTTCTTTAGCTACTAGACCTGTTCTGATTCTCTGGTTTAGCCTCTGCCCCACCCCACACCTTTCTCCCTCCACATTTAGTACCCTCCCTACTTCCTTACCTGTCTACATAAAGTTTTTTGCTGTGCTTCTGAAAATTCACAGTTAGACCATTACCCTAACTGTTTGCACTTATTTATTTTAGATTGCAATATAATTACATCTGTTCTTTTCCTCAACTGAATTTCTTTCATGTACTTTTTATAGATGTCTAAAAATGTATGACCTTTTTCTTTACTGATTTGTATTGCATGCATATCTGAGTACATGTGACTTACCAATATAGCCTATTCAATTAATGCAATATTACTTATATACATGTTTTCAGGGTCAACCATTTGGCACTGAGAAACCAGCAGGTATGCTCTCCCCTTGGAAAACCCACTTGTTCTGTTCCTAGTTACCTGTAATTTTTATGTAAGGTTGAGGCCTCCTCTGTTTTTCCTTATTCACTTCGGCATGTCACTTGGTATCATACTTGTTCATGTCATATGTAGGCAATCATGTTGGTAAGATATTATGGATGTATCTTCTGGTGTTACTAAAAGATAAAATTTCACAATAAAGTTTCTCAACTTCTCTCTACCTTTTAAAAGTTTTCTGTCACCTACATGTTTAAAATTCTCTTTGAATATCTTCTGTAAAACTGATATCCTTGAGAAATAGCTGTACAATTTATAAGTATATTTTACTCAAAAAATTTACCAAATGATATTCTCCAAATGGGTACATATAAGTTTTTGCATAGTTATTTATGAGTTGGTATTTGGAGTCCCAATTGGACTTTACCAGGTCTTTATTGCATGGCAAAGCATTTATAGAAAGAAAATTTTTAAAAAATTAAGTTATATTTAGAGGGGATTACTAGAGTTAAAAGTAATAAGCATTGCAAAATTGAGAAGCAAAATTAGTTCAGAAAAGTTTAGTCAGCAGCATGTGCAGTTAAGCTTGTAAAGAAATCAAGAAGATAGCTTGATTTGCTGTAGCTAAATGTTGCCATATTAGAGATAGTATTAAATGACCATTCTATCTTTGCCTGGTCATAATTTGAACCAATAACTTGTGATTGATCTAAAATTGACTTTTAGGAACAGATGGAAGAAACATTTACTTTATAACATGTTCATTCTGAAATTAAATATTGATCTGAGTATACTCATGCTGCATTTTATTATATAGAAACTCAAAGTTTAAGTGCAACTTTAGGCTAAAGTATACTTGATTTTTAAAATGGTCATTAAAGTCAAAACAAGAATAATCCACAAATTGTTTTTCCTAATATTGTTTATCTATTACACTATAATTGAATATAATGTTCTCCAGCTTTTGGAATTATAGTGACTTGAACCAATTTCATTATTATATAAATTAATAATAAAATGTATTTGGTACTTAAAATAATAAATCATTGAAAAACTAGACAAAGAATCATTAACTACAAGAATAAAGTTGTGCAGCATGAATGAACCCTCTGAATGTCTTTTTCTCTGCAGTTGTCTATCACATTTTTGTCTATCACATTCTTACACAGATTAATGTAGTCAGCACTGAGTCTGTTCTTTGTAAGTGTTCAAAATGTATGTTTATAAGTTCTATTCTTTAAAAGAACTAAGCTCATATCTATTTATGGATGTATCTGTAACTGTAGCTTGTGACTCTCTTTTTCCTGTCCCACCACCACTCCCCACCATTTCACCACCCCACGCCCCCATGTTTCATTATTGCATCCCATCTCCCTGTTTCACACTGCTAACCTCTCACTCTACTGTCTTGATAATAGTCCTGGCTCACATCTCATTCTTCTTTTGGCTCCGGCTGGTGTCTTGCCTTCCTCCTGGCTCTAAGCCCAATTCCCACACTCTCAAACATTCCAACTTGGGAAATTCTCACTATACTCTGACCATCATTTAGTACAAGAGTTACATTTGAATTGAATAATATCCACAAGATCTTAGCCAGTCCAAACTGTCTAATACATTGTGATTTAAATCACAGAATCTTATCAAGATCTTCTCAAGTCCAAATAGATTATTTAGGTTTATTTACTAGAATATTTTTTGTAATCATTTTCATTTCCAAAATGTTAACTAATTTGGACCACCCACCCTAAATCACAAAAGAGAAGAAAAACAAGCTTTCTTTCCTTTCTTTACTCCAAAGATAATTTTTTTTAAAAAAGACTTTTTTTCTTTTCTTGGCTTAGATAATTTTATTTAAAATTAACACTATATTCTAAAGCTTCTGAGTTATTGAAAAAAAACCTATAATTCTAAGTCACAAGAAATTCTTCTAAGGATGTTTTTGTCCCTAATCAGACTTTCTTTTTCTTTCCTTTTTTTTTCTTTTTTGTTCTTTCTTTCTTTCTTTTCTTTCTTTCTTTTTCTTTCTCTTCTTTCTCTTTCACTTCTTTCTCTTCTTTCTTCTTCTTCCCTTCCTACTTTCTTTTCTTTCTTTCTTTCTTTCTTTCTTTCTTTCTTTCTTTCTTTCTTTCTTTCTTTCTTTGTTTCAAGTTGTAAGAAATAGTGTCACATTTTATCTTAGTTATCTCCTTGCTCTTCCTAAAGGCATTTTTGGGAGCATGGTAACTTTTTTCTCATTGCTCACAGTCAGTTTGTTGATTTAATTTTCACATTACAAGAAAAGAAGTCATTCACTCTTTATCTTTGGATCCTCTAAATCCTTTACTACTGTAATTTCAGCTTCCTATACCCTCAGTGAAGGAGCACAGACACACTCACACACTCACACACACACACGCACACACACACACACACACACACACACACAGCTATAGAGAGATTCATACTTCATATAGTATGAATACTAGTCAAACTTAGATATGTATGGACTATGGAAATTTCAACTGTCAGTTGTCTCTCACATGTGGAAATAACTCAGAAATTACTCTCACTTGGATGTGAGAACTCTAGGTAGATGATAATCATTATCGAACAAGCAGAAGATTCTCCTTTAGGATAGTGCACCACTATAAAAAACTGGTCTAATCAAGGAAAGAGGGGTTAAAATAAAGAAAAACATAAGGTCATTAATGACATAACCTCAGAATTTTCTCCTCTTATGTGGACAGCATGGAATATGTCCCTATTCCAGGGAAATGTCTCTTCAGAGTCGTAGTTCCTCATGTTATAGTTGTAACTGTGCCATTAAAACTTTCTGTGTTAAACTGCTTTCCAATCTCTTTTCTGCACTCTTTTCTTTATACATTTAAATTTTTTTACAGTATCAACTGACTTCTGTAAATTCTTTCTTTGAATGTGTCTTGAATTACAAGTGTAAAAGTGCTTTCTAGGTGTCTTCCTCTAACATAAATCAACGCTCACATTGTAGGCCCTCTTGAAAAGTAGGATCTAAATATAAAAATTTGACTAGAAATTCTGTAGATATGGCAACTAAAAACTATAACTATATTTTACTTTAATGTGTGTAGTTAACCACTGTTTTGTACAAGATGATTTGTGAGAGATAATAATCATTTTTTCATTAAAATTTATACTTGTCAATTTAATAACTTATGTCAAGTTTTTCTACATTTAATAGATATGCATATAAACATATTATTTTTTCATTTAAATTTATTGTTCTTTCATATATGACATCACAACTACCTCCCCTTGCCTCCTACTCATCCTGTTCCTCCCTGCTACTTCTTTTCCCAATCTATACCTCTTCCTTTTCCCTCAGAGAAGAGCAGACCTCCCAGGGATATCAATCAAATATGGCATATCAAATTTCAATGAAACTAGGCACCCTCCTGTTAAGGCTAGAAAAAAAAAAAAAAAAACAGTAGGAAGAAAGGGGTTCCAAAAACAGACAGATGAGTAAAAGACAAAACCTGCTCCCACTGTTAGGAGTCCTATAAGAAGACTAGGCTACACAACCATAACATATAAACAGAGAACTTAGGTCATCCCTCTACAGGTTCTCTAATGGATGGCTCAATCTCTCTGAGCCTCTGTGAGCCCAGGCTAGTTGATTCTATGGGTTTTCTTGATCCTTCTGGATCCTTCCTCTCACTTTCACAGGATTCCCTGAGCTCCACTTAATGTTTGGCTATGGGTTTGGCCACCATCAGCTGCTCACAGAAACCTGTCTGACAGTCATGTCAGACTGCTGTCTGCTAGTATGGCAATTCTTGGAATCATTTTATTTTAATATTGTATCAATATGAATAGTTGAGCAATTAAAATAATCCAGTATATATTCTGTATACATTTATGAGTTTGATATGAAATTTATGTGTATTTTATATTTGTTTTATTTCTAGTTTTACAGAAGTGAACTGGGATAAACATCATCAATAGTATGGCCAAAGGCTTAGTAAATAACATGGAATTAAGGCCTAGTGATATCCAGCATTGTTATATAAAATGATTCATTTTATGATGTTCTGCTAAAGATAAAACAATATTTTAGTGCTCATACAAGTCTCATCAGTACTTGAACCACAATGTCTGGTATTCCCTAAAGGGTTTCAACAAATGTCTTGTCTTTAAAGATGTACTTGTTTCTTCCCATTTAACAGTATCTTAATATGATACAGAAAAGTACTACACAGTATAAGCATTGATAATGTAAAAGCCCATATTTGACAATGTTAGTTCAATGAAAATATAAACATGTGCCCTGAGATCACTACTCCATAAATCTCATTATCTCCTTGAATATAGGATTCCTCATTTTACTTCCTGGTATTCTTTACTACTGAAACCTCTTGCTCTTGTTTTTATACATATTCCTTTCTCTTTTATGATTTCATTTATTTCCTTCATGGAACAAATCATAGCTCTTTATTATTATCACTGGCTCATTACTGTCAGCTCAATTGTGTCCTGTTCTTTAAGGTCGGTGAAGACCCTCATACAATTTACATTGCATTCTTACATTTGAATAGTTGAAAAATCCTTTAATGAACAGCTCTTATAGGATTTCTGTATTCTTGAGCTCATGTTTTCAGAGTTCTTTTCGATAGCCTTAAGGGCTGTCCTAAAGGTAATAACATTACCATTTGGCTGAGGATCACTTTCTGATTTTCATGGAGTCACAAACCTTGTCAGGGAGAATATTTTCCAATAACCTTAAAAAAGCAAACATGTCTCCAAATGAGGAACATAAAGTAAAATATGTACATAGTTAAATAATATGATAAATTTTATATTAACTACTTAAATTCATATTTTTTTAGAAAATATCCAATTAGTTAACTTGATTTTTTACAAATTTAATATTATTCAATATTTTAGTTATTTCAAATGATATTAAATCTTTTTAACTAGAAAAAGGGATACTAAGACTCAAATATTTTGTTTACTTCAACTAAGCATACCTGATTTGAGAATAATACTGTGTTAAGTACAGCATTTACATACTGTAAAAAGAGGTAGAACATCTGTTATAATGAGGAAGACTTTGCATAATCTTTATTAGAGAAAGAGGTGAGAAAAACACTGAGATTAAGGCCATACTAGAGGCAAGTGTATTGATCCTGTATATGTGTGGGTGATGATTATAGAAGATGACACACTCCCTCAGAACTTGATCCTTTTATTATTTATGCAGCGATGTAACACTGGGACAGACTGACATAGACAGGGATGCTGACATTATTCCTAGAAGTGCTCTGAGAACTCATTTAAAATTTGTCTACATGTTCTATATTAGATATCTATTAATATAATTTTATAATTGCATATTACTTATGTGTCTATATAATATGCTTATATATAACATCAATATTAATGACCTTAAATAATCAGCTTAACAATTAGTTTTGATTCTTGAAAGAATTTTAGGGAAGAAATTGAAGAATTTACAAAACTTATGCCCAACTAACATTGATATAGAGACACATAGATCTCAGCCTTAATTCTTAACTTTATGTGTACGTAAAGCTCTCGCTATTACAGATGATGAGGAGCAAAAGTCTAAGAAGAATGATCTGAAGCAATAGTGTGATTAACTTCCTAAAACATACTCTCAAGCCTCGGGAGATGGTTCAGTGGTAGAGTACTTATTTTTGCAAAGGACATGTGTTTCATTCCCAGCATTCACATGATGGCTCACAACCATCTGTAACTTCAATTCCAGGGTATCTTGTGACTTCTTCTGGCTTTGGAAAGACTATATTATATCCATCTCTTTTGTCTACAGTTAAGGACCAGGCTTGATTTAGAAAAGGCCATAAGGCACCAGCTCCAAGAAGAGACCATAAATCCCAATAATTAGAACAAAAGGTATCAGCATCAGGAACAGACCATTAAATCCAGAAACACAGTTATAAGTCTCTTTGCCCAAGGAAAAGCTTGGGGTTAACCACAAAAACAGAGAAATTTCTCAGAGTGAGACATCTGTGCTGGGAAGCTTTATTTCATCCTATGATTAAACATCCATGCAACAAGAATGCAAACTACTGACCAACTGTGAGCCCCTAGAACCCACCAATGAAATTTTAGATTACCTAATACTTCTAGAGAGTTTCCCTGGTTCCCTATAAGGCCTGTGTGCCTTGGTCTGGAGTTGGCATTTTAGAAAATGGTTGTCTCCCAAATGTTTGCTGTTTTTTGCAGAATAAATACTTCTTCCCTTTACATACAGCCTGAGTCTGTGAGTTTTTTTTTTTTTTTTTTTTTTTTTTTTTTTTTTTTTTTTTTTGGTGATTTGGACCCTTATAGCTTCTGTTGACACTGTATATACATGCAACAATTAAATACTGTTGCTGTAAATATTTTAAAAAATTAAAAACAAGATTTATCCCTTTACCGGCTCTGAGGTCCTGTTGCTCTAAATATTAAAAAATAAAAAAATGGTTTATTATTCTACTGACCCTGAGAACTCTCTCCTCAGGACCAACCCTGATATGGATGGAGCTTTCCTTTATTTTACTAATTAAAATGGGAAAGTTAAGTGGGAGTCATGTGACTAGACAGCCCTTCTTGGGGAAGTGGAATTAACATTAAAATACAAACAGCTTCAGGACAATCTACAAACACTCATACACTTAAAATCAAACAATTAACTTACTGAATAGTCAATCAATAATAAATTCATTCTTATGGTAGCAATATCAATAAATTAGCAAGAATTATTTCCAGAAATCACTACAACCTTGATAAACTTGTTCTATCTTATCCCACATAGCCATACTAGCAACACAGTTTGTTAAACCCTAAGAAGAAGGCACATGAAATCAAAACCACACACACACACACACACACACACACACACACACACACATATATATATATTAGATACCCACACATACATATTTAGAACACACACCTCTCTTCTTAATTTAGTTATTTACATCAAGTGCTACCACACTTAATAGAGTCCTTCTTCCCTCTGAGTGGGCAGAATCCCACGAGGCCCCCAACTCTGGCACATCAAGTCTCTGTCATGGTAGTTACGTTTTCTTTCACTTAGGCCAGACAAGGCAGCCCTGTTAGGAAACAGATACCACAGTCAGGCTACAGGTTTATCGAAATTCTCAGCACCAGGTGTTGGGAGACCCACATGAAGACTGAGCTGCACATCTGCTATATATGTGGCAGGATTCTTGTTCAAGTCCATGTGCTTTTTTGGTAGGTGGCTCCATCTCTCAAAGCTCCCAGAGGTCTTGGTTAGTTGACTCTGTTGGTCTTCCTCTGGGATTTCATCACCTTGAGGATCTTCAATGATATTCTTCTCAGACCCAAAGAAGTTAAACACGGAGGTCTAATTGAGTATGCTTAGATCATATTTGGAAGGGAAAGCAAAATAGTCATAGGCAGCAGAGGGCCAGAGGGAAGTAGGTGGGAGGGGGTGGTGAGTGGGAGCTGCATTGTGTGTACATACATCTTTTTGGAAAACGATCCAAACTGTCAGAAAAATAATGGAAATCTGCAGCTGCATTGGGTAATTGTTAGTGGGGAAAGCGCCAAGGGGCATCTTTAGAAAGTCCCAGTACATACCTCTTAACATTAAGGACTTACATTTTGAAAACATTTTTTGAAGGTTTTTGTTTTTATGAAATGAGCTACATGTAATATTTTCTGTTTTATTTTGTATCTTTATTTTGAAATCTTTAAGTAGAGTAGATTATGGACTTTTGTCATAAAACTATTTCTAGCTTGAATTGTCCTTAATAACTTGTGACTTTTTTTCTCTTTTTTTGCTATCTTAGTAGCAAAAATAAAGTATAGGACTTACCGTCACACAATTAAATAATGGATCAAAAACGGATCTATTTTTTCTCTCTGGTATCTTGTTAAACATCTTTTGAAGTATCAAATTTATGCTTATTCTGCAACAATAAGTTTAAATACCACTTTCACAAACTTTGCCTATTACAGTTAATCCATATCTCTCCTACATTACATGGATTTATTAAACCTCCTCTTGGGGGCTATTTGAAAACTTCTTTCACTTAATTTTTCTTCCCTATTATTTTATAGATTTTAAATTATGTGTAGACTAAGAATACCATTTTTTCAGTAAATATTAAAAAATAAAAGGGGTTTACCTCTTTATCAGCCCTGATATGGAGCTGTGCGTACCTCTGGTGCCCCGTCTGAGCTGCCACCATGGCCCAACTTATCCATGCAACTCCCTTCCCTTGAGGATTTCTACTGCCTGTTCTCTGCCTCTGTCCCAGGGTGTTTCTCTATCCCAAAATCCCACATAAATACAACTCTACAGCCCAGTAGCTTTTCATACAGGTTTATATATCTAACTCCCAATTCACAAACCCTCTACACATCAAGATTACATCAAATAGATAAAGATACAAACCGCCCTTCTATATGAAATATTAGACCAATAAAATCCTTGATGTTCATAGCTATTGAAAGCCAATCAATCCCACCGTGGTCCAGCTTGTTTTCTGACCCCACAGACCTCTCCACTCTCCACCTCCTTCACCCCGCCTAGTCACTGACTTTCCTTTATTTTACTAATTAAAAAAGGAAGGTTCAGATGAATTTACTTCTTGAGTAAGTGACTAGGCAACCCTTCTTGGGGAAGTTGAATTAACATTAAAATACAAACAGCTTTAGGACAATATATATATATATCAATAATTATATAAGTGAAAGTGTTTTAAAGAATGGTATCAAGTTTGTGCAATTTCTATTTGTCATATTCAACATATAACACTTTCTTGTGGATTTCTTTGCTTATTAGTGCAATTACATATTTTCAGGAAGATACTGCATCTAGCAAAGAGGAACTTTATTTGTTAAGTTCCTGTGAATATGAGGCCTTTGTGTTGATAATAAATGTGTATAGCTTTTCTTTGTAGGGATCATGTTTATAGTAGGGCCTGGATGATTAATTAATAAAAAATCCTATCACAGTGTATGTGAGACAGAAGTAATTAGCATAATATTAAACATGACATATAAATATGTGAATATTTTTGGTTGAATGAACCATTATACAATTAAAAGAGGTTTCATTATGACATATTTCAAAGCTTACAGTTTGTAATATAGTTTTAATGTTCTAAGTTTTTTAAAGACTGAAATTATCAAGCACAAAAAATTATGTACCAGTAGTAAATTTGTCAGTATAAATTAATGAAAAATTAAGGTTATATTGTGTTCTAAACAGTGTTTTGCACTACTTTTGCAACAAGGAAATAAATGTATCTTACCCTCAGATATATTCAATGAATTAACCAGTTCTTTAGTAATTGTACACAAATATGATTAGGTTATTCTATGATATAAATTAAATAGAATTGATTAAAAATAATCCCAAGAATTTGAATAGACATGAGAATTACCTTATCAACTGCGTTTAAATTAGATTATTACATTCTCAATTCTCCACAAGTTGTATGGCTTCTTGAACGTTTTTTCTTGTATGAGGAAGGCTTTTTCAATAGTTATTTTTAACCCTTTCCTGCCCACTGGGTATAAAAACATAATTATTAATTAGGGCTGCTAACTACAGTTAATTCAACATTTAAAGTACATAGAGAAAACACTGATTTAAATTATTTATGATTTGTTAGTCTGTCTGACTTGCTTTTACTGGCTCCAGGAGGACTTTACCACAGCATGTCCTGGCTACATAGATTACACCAAAACTAAGTTCCTTCAGATGAGATTTCTAAGATGTATATTTTGCCAGTCAATGATTTATAGGCATTTTCAAATAGTATTTTCTAAACGAAAATTAATATCAAACAAACAGCAAGTTCTGATTACAGAAGATGTTGTGTGAATTCTTCTACTTTTATAAAGCAACTCTTTAATACTGAATGTGACTTAATTTTTACAATATCTATTTCTTAAACACGTGAATAAAAGAAATCCAAAGAGTATTGTTATTTCCTGAGCATCTGAACTTGAAGTTGTGACAAAGACATTATGTAATATTTTGTGCGGCATTATTGGGATACATAAAATACTTATGATTTTTAGAGGAAACATGCTTAACTGGTCAGAAAATATAGTAATATTAATATTATTTCCAATTATCTCCCAAATCTTGACAGTTCAGGACCTGAGCTCCCTGTGTCTAATACCTTCCAACATGTCTTGTGTTTGCTTTCCTGCTTAGCCTCTGGAAGTCTAAGGAAAATGTGTGCTCCTGTACGGTAGCTTGACAATGGCATTTTATCAAAGAAAAATAATGATGATAATAAATTATAGCCTATTTCATTTTTCACCTCAACTTTAATCATACTTGGAATTTACTGCCTTGCTCTCCCCTTTCATTTACATACTTAGTGACATTCTTTCTTATGTCCTGCCCAGGCTTTCCAATTTGGCATCTTGTTCAGTGTAAGTCAACCTTTCCTTCCATCATGATTTTCCTACAATGAATGGAAAAGTGTAGGCTAGCCTAGATCAGACAGGTCTCTCTCCATGTATGAGTCTTTTTTCCTGCCTTCTGGTGGTACTTCTGTTTTTCATCTATGAAGTAATTTTGAAGATATTATGCTGATTTTCCTGATATAAATTTTTGTTCTATTTGTGGCTTAGGCCTTTCTAATAATCTCTGCTTTAACTTTACCTAAGGGGAAAAATCAAAGGACACACAACAGAATGTGTTTTCAGTTAAACATTTTTCTATCCTCATTGATGTTGGATTGCAATACATGAAACTGATCAGTCTTAGGTCAGAGTGTGGGGAAACATAGGCATGCCACAGTCCTGATCTCCCTGAAAATTGTCTCTGATTATGAACACAAACTTTTATTTCTTGTTTGAATTCACAGAGAAAGCACTCTTTAATAAAATCTCAAAACTCACCACCAAACAAAAAGCACACATGGAGGGATCTATGGCTCCAGCTACATATGTAACAGGATCAATGGGAGAAGAGGCCTTTGGTCCTGAGGATGCCTGATGCCCCAGTGTAGGGGAATGCTAGGGAGATGAGGATGGAGTGGGTAGATGAGGGAACAACCTCATGGAGGCAAAGAGGAGGGATGATGGGATGGGGGTTTGCAGAGGGGAAAATGGAAAGGGGATATCATTTGAATGTAAACAAACTAAAAAATTAAAAAATCTGAAAACTCCCATATATATATATATATATATATATATAATTTGTATTTCTTTAATGTATATATTTCTTTTCATTTTACACATTAATATTTTCCTGTTGGGTATTATTGTTTGTCACACAGTTTCTCAGATTTTCCTTAATTTTGATGATAATATAATTTAAAAATATTATTGTGCATTGTATATCTACTTCCCAGTTTATTACTTCCTAATAAGCTTTTAGTTAACACTATCAATAAAATTATCTCTGGTGATGATCACAGAACATACTCCAGTTGGTACAGTGCAGACTCCTACCTTTAGTCTGCTCCCCTTTTCTTGAGAAACTGCATTCTAGAGCATGCACTTCAGTTTGTCTCCTATAAACCCAAGGCCTGATGTTGTTTGGAGATGCTTCTCTTATTATATCAAAATTTAACATCAATATGCTCCATGGTGGGCAGATAGCAAGCATTTAGCTCCACTCAAAATGTTCCCAAAAACTCTGACTTTAAATTACTTACATTTGGAGTATATTTATAATTCTTGTTTATTTACATTTATTTACAGGCATACATTCTAACCAGTTTATGTTATTTAATACAGATACTTAGCCTTACATTATTATCTATTCTTAAGTTACATGCATGTTGTTTTCAGTATTTGACAAAACCTGTTATGAATGCTTTATTTATCTAGTTGGTATTTTAGATTATATTACTAGATTATTGAACAATGTGTAATTTAAAAATCAGATTAAGATATATGATAAATACATGCAAGTGACACATGAGTGTCTTTGTGTGCAGAGGATAGCATACATAATATAAATGTATGTAATATTGTATATATGAAGATTATTGTTAATACTTTTTGATTATTTTGTTTACATTTCAAATATCTACTTCCTGTTTTTCCCTCTGCACCCCCCTATCCCTTTTCCTCTCCTCCTGCTTCTATAAGGGTGTTTCCCTACCCACCCACCCAATCCCACCTCATTCTCTGGCATTCCCCTCTGCTGGGGTATCAAGCTTACAAAGGAACAAGAGCCTGCCCTTCCACTAATGCCAGATAAGTTCATCCTCTGTTACATATGCAGCTGGAGCCAAGGGTCCCTCCATGTTTATTCTTTGTTGGTGGTTTAGTCACTTGGAGCTCTGAGGGATCTGTTTAGTTGATGTTATTCTTCCTATGGAGTTGAAAACCCCTTCATCTCCTTCTGTCCTTCCCTTAACTCCTCCATTGATGTCCTCGTGCTTTTAATATATACTAAAAATTTCATATTATTTTAGTTATGAGAGATAGCACAATGCATAAAATACTAATGGTTTTCAATACATTGTTTTGAATGATGGGAAGAAAATAGGAACCAAAGGAATGAATGTGGAAATATTTTGTGGAAGGTGTTAGTTGAAATTAAATTGATTTTTTGCAGAAGTCGCCATACCACCAGGAAACATTTTTGGTCTGATAGATTAGAATATTAATAGTCAGAGACACAATCTGTGCTTCATTATTCACTGCACCTGAATAGAAGCTTGAGCTCACCTGTATAAAAATGAGATTAATCATTCTAAAATTTTCAAGGTGCCTATGGAGAAGTGGCAGCAGGATCTAATCAGCTTGAAGAAAATCACACTAATGAGCTTTGGGAGAGTTGTTTTCTTCTTCCCTGCCGTTACACTGTCCTATTAATTGCACTAAAATGCTACACATATCTGATTGACTTAAGATATTTATGGTTTATGCTTTTCTGTGCAAGATTTAAAGAGTATAACTATATGTAACAGTCCCAGACCCTTAGCCCAGCTAATGGTATGATGCCAGTATTACTCAGTCCATGGGGACCCAGCACATGTGCAGCCTGCCCCTCCAAAACTAGAACAAAACATATTCCATCATTGCCCATAATTCTGACAATGTCCCTAAATGTCCCAGCATTCGGACCTCTGTCTTTATGCTTCTGGCTACCTGCTCTTGCTGAGTGCTCTCAAGCAAGAATGTGAATTTTCTTTGTAAAGCACAACCTAAGAAAGGCTGGCTGCACTGAGATCCCCAGCACCCAGTTAGTTGCCAGCTGCCTAACAAAGGCTTTTTATTGGTTTGAACCCATGTCCAAGTAGTTTTCTCTGGTGCATACCTAACAACATAAACTATAATAGGAAGATATATAAATCATAGTCCCGTAAGGGTGATAAATATGTGAGAAAAATCGAGTTAGAAAGAGAAATAATAAACCATGGAGAATGGAATTTGAAAATAATGTGGTCATAAAGATGTACAAAATATCCATTGCTAATTTACAGTTTTTGGAAGGAAAAAAAATGAGGTCTCCAAGTGAGCTCTTTACATATGTAGTGTATGCAAGAGAAAATCGTGAAGGGCACAATCTGAGCAGACTTAGTAATAACAACAGCAGGTGGGTAAGCTTATAAGCAAATGGCAGAGACAAACATGGTTGGAATCAGAATATTTGAATGCTTGTTTAACCATGAGTGGTACTATTGGACAGGATTGAGGAGTTGTCTCTGGGGATGGGCTTTGATGTATCAAAAGACCATGAGAAGACCAGACACCCTCCCTAGCCAGTAGATTGAGATGGAGCTCTCAGCTGTTTAGCACCAGTTCTGCATCTGTGCTCCCACACTTCCCATTATGGTAACAATGAATGAAACTGAAACTGGAAATAATCCCTTAAATAGTCCCTATTATAAAGAGTTGCTTTGGCCATGGACTCTGTTCACAGCATTAGAACATTGAGCAGCAGACGGTAAGAGTTTGGCACAGGAGAACTTTGTAGTGTTTTACCATGCATAATAATCAAAATTAGGAAATAATAAAGTTGAGGATATCACTCAGTGATGGATGCTGGTCATGGCCCTGGGCTAGTTCCACACTACCACTTAATAAATAAATGATAAAAAGCTAAGTTTGCTATTGATCCACTGAAGGGATGAAGCAGAAGTTTGGCATTTATAAGGTGTCTGAGGAATAAAGTCTGGTGTAATGATCACGTAGTGGGTGCAGCTGCAACCCAGCTGAAATATTATTTCACTCTAGATTGCTGATATGGGTCCTAACAATGAGACAGCAGTATTAGAAACTTTGGTATTTACAAATGAAAAACAGTCAGAACTTTCTGATGTTGAAAGAAAATTATGGGTTATTCATGCTTTCTTTCTCATCTACATAATAATAAAAATACTTTAATTTATCTCAGATGTATAAAAGCTTAGCTAATCTGGTTTGGGTCAGATAATACTGCATTTGTTAGAGCTGAGTATTTTGTTAGATATGTGTTGTGTACAATTTTAAAGGGTTAAAAAATTTTGTTTTAAAGCTCATTTGTTTTAAAATGTGAATATAAGCAGATTTATTGAAGTGGTGATATTTGATGGGGAATGTGTAAAATATATCAGTGAAGGTTATTGATGCATATTCAGAAAAAAAAGAGTAATAGCTAAGAGAGATGAGAAGAGACTTAGAAAAAAATGAGTAAGAGAAATGCCAAATCGGTAGCTAGCTAAGCTAACTAAAGACATAGCTTAAAGTGGAAATAATTAGAGAGCTCAGCAAACTGCTGGTACGTGCTATAAGTTGAAATATATTGGTATATTTTAAATAGAAGTTTCTCTTGTACCGATAGAGTTTGGCAGTACAAACTCAAGAAAGAATCAGAAGACTGAAAGCCTAAAACTAACTCTAAAAGTATTATCAACCAATCAGAATTTGAAAAGGCATGCAACATTTGATCAAAAGGAAGATGTTTCCACCAACTAATTGAATCCACATCCATTCACCTATCTAGCACTCCCTTCCTTTCTTCACCCAGATATTGTTATCATGAATCTCTTAACTGTAATATAAATCACAATATACCTTTCTTGAGCAGTCTTGCTTTCTTTATAAATTCTGATTCCTTCTTGTTCAGGTAGCTGTGACACAGAGTGAAGAAAATATCCAGCCTAATAAATTTACTACTAAATGATATATTTTGTTTAGCATTTTTAGCTATGATTAAAGCTATGGTTCATTATACTGCTAGAATATCATGGGAGAGTAAGTAGGAAGCCTGGGTTTCTTTCTACATGCAAGTGTTTGGGTGTATGTATTTAGGACTTGTATTAACTCAAGTGGATATAAGATATTTGTAAGATGGTGATCTGCATATTGAACACATGGTAGCTGAGTTTTTATTCATTTCATCAGGATTAACATGGACAGAAGAAGAGTTAACACTGAAATAATGCAAATAATGCTTTACTCCTAGTTATGGATGTATACAGCCAGGTGGCATAGAAGACATACCATAAGGTTTTATCTGCTTTGTGTTTGTATGCATGTAGCACAGGTTATCTTTTATATATTTACAAAAATGTGTGCCTTTACATTGATATTATATGTACGTATGACTTAAGGAAGTTGTATGTGATCTAAAACATTATACCTAATCCAAAAACCTGGTTCTAATTTAAATATGCTTTTGTATTTACAAAGAATCATTCAAAATCCTTTTATGTGTTATTAAACGGGAAACATATGTTCTCTGTGACTTCTGGAAACCCTGTGCCTATTTAGAACATGTGCTTTGTGAATGAGATTTCTATTTCCATAGTTTATGAGCTCTTTTCTACAAACACTGGGTAGCATAAGTCTGGGAAACTGTACATGAATAAAATAAAACAGACCAAACTTGAACTCATACAGCTAAAATAGATTTCAAAGTCTTGACAACTTTTACTTTGGGTCACTTGATTTCACCTGGTATTAATAATTTTAAAATCTTGAACCACAAGTCAAGCAAATGAAATTTTAAGGCATATGTAGTTTATTGTTTCATTGTCCATACCATTCCTTTATTCTAACACAGTAACTTTTTTGCAAAAACTTACATAAATATATCAGCAAAAAACAATTAGCTAGGTTCAGTTATTAAGATAAAGGTTTCACTGATTAATCACTCAATAGTTTAAAACAATAAAGTATTTACTTAAGTGGCTGATTTTGTGTGTCTTTACTTTAAAATTATTTTATCTTTACAGTGGCTGTAGAGGTGTAACTTCATGGTAAAGTGAGGTTATCTTTCTCTGAATACTAAGTTAATTCCTAGAACCACTCTTGATCAAAGCAGCATACAATCAGTTTCTAAAAGGGAAGTAAATTAAAGATATGTTTAAAGAAGAAATGGAATTGAAATCTTGATTGCATTTGAGAACAACCAAATAGAGATTTGCCAAGTATACAGATTATAAATCTAGAAGAATATTATAGTTTGCATATACTTTGCTTGGGCAGTGGCACTATTTGGAGGTGTGGCCTTGTTGGAGTAAGTGTGTCACTGTGGGTGTGGGTTTTAAGACCCTACTCATTGCTGCCTAGAAGCCAGTCTTCCAGTAGCAGCCTTCAGATGAAGATGTAGAACTCTCCGATCCTCCTGCACCATGCCTGCCTGAATGCTGTCATGTTCCTGTCTTGATGACAATGGACTGAACCTCTGAGCACATAAGCCAGCCCCAGTTAAAGGTTCTTTTAAAAGACTTGCCTTGCTCATGGTGTCTATTCACAGCAGTAAAACCCCAACTAAGACAAGAATATTTTTTAAAATATTGAAATTATTAAAGAACATATTTTATGTCATTAAATGAGATATTTACAATAGTTCCTGTGCATTTGAAGATACATATTCATATAACATTATTTACAAGACAAGCTTAACTCCCACATAATGAAGAAATCTAAAGTAGGTAAACATTAACATTTTTTGTTACTCTGGTGGTTTGAATAAGAATGGCCCACATAGATTCACAAATCTGAGTGCTAGTATTCAGCAAGTGGCACTACCTGAGAAAGAATAAGTAGCAGCTTGTTGAATAAAACTGTATCATTGGGGATGGGGGAAACTTATATGTATCACTGGGGATGATGGCCCAAGCCAGGCTAACACTAGGTTTCTCTCTCAACCCTCTCCCTCTGCCCCCTCTCTTCCTCCTCCTCCTCCTCTCTCCCTCCTTCCATCCCTCCCTATTTCCCTCCCTGTCTGTCTGTCTCACTTTCTGTCTAAGTATCAGGGTACAGCTTTCATCCTCTGCTCCTGCTACTGCCTATGTGATACCATGCTCCATGTGAAGGGTAGCCTGGTTCCAACTTGAGCTAAGATTAGAAACCCAGTTGTCCCTAAAGGGAAGGAAGGCACTTCACCTGATTCCTGGGCACCTGGTCTCTATCACTAGCCACAGTTTCCCCACAGATTTGTGACTATCTGTTGCATAAGGGCAATCCCCCAAACCTCTCTACATGTAAAGGACATGGACTGTGGCCATGTAGGGCCAAGACAGATCTCCATTTTAATGAGATGCCAAAAGGCCTGCAGGGCTTAGCCAATAAGTTTTCTTTTTCAGACATGACTCCCTGCGAAGTGGGGAATGGTTTTACACATCCACTTTCTGCCATGGACTTCCTCTTTTCATCAGAATCAGCAACGGGGAGTCACAATCAAATTATAGTCAAAAGGATTCATTAAAATGTCACACTTTTGAAGATTATCTGTATTCAGTTTTCCCCATTCATATTTAATTTATTGCAATGTTTTGTTACAAATCTATATTTTACTTTGGTATAAATGTAAAATGATGTTCTAAATGTAATTTACTGGTTCTGGGAGAGCAAATGAAACAGCCATATGAAATAGAACTTAATATTTGGAAACAAATAGCTATGTCTGTTCTTCAGACATTTTTGAATTCCCCAAATTATCAGTATCTCAAAGTATTTCTTCTTGAAGGGAAGCAATAGGTAGTTTTAAAAAATTTCATTAACAAGGCATGTAAGATATATGGTATCTAATTTTTTATTTTCAGAAGAAAATGATGTTGATGAAGTTCTTTTAAGTATTGTATCCTATGAATCTATTGCTGTAAACAGAGTCACATTGATAATGTTGCTAACAGTATTCCATGTACTGACTGTGAATGAACTCAGCTACTGCTTCAATACATTCCAGGGTTATGCCATTTAAATAAAATGATGATGTATTGATGCCAAGACCTACCTGAAAGCATATGTTCTCAATTTAAATGTTACTTCCAGCTTGTATCGGATTTAGCTATCCTCAATAAAATCAACATGGAAACTACTAAGATAGTTGATATAAACAAAAGAGATATATCCAGGAAACATTTTATAATCATTATCATTTTAACTGTCTAAGTAGCTACCACTGTAAACATGAATAAAGAAATTTTTAGATACCTAAAAAAAAAAAAGAAGAAGAAGAAGAAGAAGAAGAAGAAGAAGGCCTTTGCCTACAGGGCCTCTGTCTAATCTCTAGAAGGCTTTCTGTGCTCCCAGCCACAATTGTGACCAAGCCAAAGACTCCTACAGAACCAACCGCAAACTTCCCCCCAACACTACCCTCCCTTTTTGCCCAGAGATAGATCCAGCCTAAGGCCCCTGGGTGTCCAAGAAACTGAGAACCAGTTGGCCCCAGCCTTGCATACTGAGCTTCCCTACCCCTGGAGCTGTGAGGAGTTGGGGGTAGGGGTGGGAAGGACTTCTCTATGACCTGACACCTGCCCGGGCAACAGAGTTGGGTAAGTTGAGTCATGTGTCCTGTCTCCCTGAGCAGCCAGGCCCTGTGGCAGAGCAGAGTGAGACTACTCGCCATAATAAACGGCTGAACTGTCATCCAGCCCATGGTTAAATACTTTCTTCTGTAAAACTTGCCTCTGTCCTGGCTTCTCTTCACGGCAACAGAATAGCAACTAAGAAGTTGCATTCTCTAAAATTGTCAAGCTTTCTAAAGAAATAACACACCATGAAAATATTATTGAAATATCCAGATTTACGTGTTATTATTTCCCTATCTGGAAAAAAGAAAAGTAACTTCCTTCTTCCGTACCTCTTATATGCTCACTTCCTACTTACATGTCTTCTTTTCACTGACCCCAGTTTAAAGGGAAAGTTTATCTATTCTTTAAATAGCATTGCCACAATCCATGTTTGCTCCAGCTGTTTTGGCTTTTTTTTTTTCCCTACATAGCGATATACTCGGATAGGAAAACTCGCTGTGATATAATGACTATAATATGTGTAACACTTCAACACTAGGCTCATATGACATGACAGATACGTTCTGTCTCTTTTGGGAGTACCCTAGGACCTGAGTCTCCCTTCTGTGCGATTCCAAATTCTTCAGTTCATTTTAGTTTTCCACTCAGGGGTATGGACAGAAGCCAGAAAAAAACAAACTAAAAGGAAACCGGAGACTTGTTACACAAGGAGCCAAGCCCAGTGTCACCACACAGCACAGAACATTCTATCCAGTCCTGACAACTGCCAGGCACCACTCCTCCTGTTCGGTTAACTCTGACACTAGGAACACTGCCAGGTACCAGTGCTCCTGTTCAGTTAACTCTGACACTAGGAACACTTGTTCATACCTTTTGATTCACTGTCCCACAGCCATTCGATAAGGAAAATCTCAACATGTGTATGCACTCTTTTACTTGCTTTCTGAAGCCAATCACAGGAGAATCAAAACAAAGAAATTAAGTTTCTTCAGCCAGATGGATGATTTTAGGGCACTTTCTAATTGGTTTTTAAACTCTGACTAATCTTATAGATTTTAAAAATATCACGCATAAATGGAAATTTAAAAGTTTACTGTTGCAAATATTCTTTCAAAAAATTAAAAATTTCATCTTTAAAAATAGAAATACTGAATTTTACAAAAAGAAAAGGAACAAAGATCCTGTATTATGGTTGTGAAAGAATTTCCAGTTTAATTATTTACTTTTCAAATAAGTGACTCTTCTAAGTAGAAAGGGATTGAAAGATCTATAATATTAATTTTAAAGGCTGATTTAAACTGTTGAATAAACTAGTTGATATAACACAGTATTGAATTATGCAAAAACTGTTCCTCAATCCTCAGGACTTTGAAGCAACAGGAAGCTCTCTTGTTTAGGGAAACCCAGAGATTTATGGCTATTAAAGAAGGGGGATTTCATATTTATTGTTCATTGTTCCCTATAAAAGGCTTCATTCTTCAGACTGTTCTATCATCAATATGTGGAGAGAGGACATTATAATGACAATGGAGTGTTTTGTTTTAGAAATAATTTTGTCAAAAAATGACAAGCATATGCAAAAATTGAGCAGTCTCATTTAGAGGTCTGGCTGAAACCACCAAAGGAACAAAACAAGCAGTCTTCATGAATGGTAACCAGACAGCAAGATGATCACCAGATACTTCATCATATTGGCCATGATTGATATCACAGAGCAGCAGATACAAAGCTCCTATAGTACTTCTTTAGTTCAATGCACATGGAATGTAAATTAGCAACATGTGTTTTGAATTAATTAAATGCATCTTGTTTTTTGAGTAATAGTGATGTGGTTTTAGAGAATTTAATTTTTTTGATTATTTTAAAATGATTGGCCCTTACTTTTAATTTTATTATTTTCTAGGAAGAAGAAGTATCGGGATTAAATCAGATATATGAAATCATATCAATTTTCTAAATAACAAGCTTAAGAGAAAGAATTAAGAGGCTTCCTTTCCAATCTAGAGAAGAATATGGATATTATCTTCCTGTCTCTGTGACGCTCTTGTTCTTCATTTCTCCATCTGTGACCACTGACCAACACATATTCTCAACAGTTCCTTCAGGTACACCTTTGATAATTTGCATTTTAATCACATATTTTATGGCATAATGTATCCAACTATAAAAATTATATAATATTGGAGACATAAAAGATGCGTTATAAGAAGAAAAAAAACTAAAAGAGTATTTTTCTGAATGAGATAGTTTTTCCACTTTGACATTTGAAATAATGATAGGACTTGAATCTGCCCTCCCAGAGACTCAGGCTTGTTATCTACTCAGTCACTTGGGAGCATTTCCATAAGCTTGAACAGCGATGGTGTACTATTAAAAGACAGGACTCCATTTCGCATATGTTCTCCTCATTTCAGCCTCATTAACATGATTTAGTGTGATCATGAACGACTGTTTCACCTTGAAAAGTGAGGGCCTCGGGGGAGAACAAAATGCTCTGAATTTCTTCTTTATTCATTCTAAAGAGGAGAAATTAAATAGCAGAGTGATAAATAAGCCTAATCAAATGTATATTTAATCCTAATGTATATAAGCTAAAAGTAATTGTATCCAATAATGCAGTTATTAATCTATTTAAACTTATTTTCATTTTGGTTGCCCCAAAATAATGGCTTCCATAGAGCATTGCTGATGCCACTACAGACTCTTCTTTTTTCTCTACCATACAAGCAACAAATTGACTCTCTACTATAATTACTCAGGATGGCTGGTCGTTAGGATGTATTCCCTCCTAACATTTCTGACCCTGAACTTCACCCAGAAAACAATTGTGCATACTATACCTGTCAATGTAATTTCCAGATATTAACTGACTACTTGTCTGGGCCCTCTAAACATCCTTTGATTACAGCTTTTCTCATATATTGTATCTTGTTTTATAATGTTAATCTTCAATAGATCTTGATAAACTTTAAAAGAGATATACTAAATGCAATAGACTAACAGTTTTGAAATAGCAATGCTTTCTAATTTGCTTATTTCACTTTCTTAACACCAAAAAAAAAAAAAAAAATTACTGCTTTTCACCTAAACCTTCAGCAAATAACTTCAGATAATTTTTTAAACTAAATCTCCATCTAAGAACATTTTTAGCTATATTTGGTCATTTCTTATTAGTCAGTATTTTATAAAAGCAGAACATCTTTCCATTTGGTAGCATATTTTATCATCATACATTCACAAAAATAGGGTATTATTAAAGTTTAGTAAAATTTGTATGTATTTGATCTTTATTTGTGAATTATTAAAGGTACAATTAAATAACTATTAAATAATAATCTCCTATGACAAATTCTCCTTCAATTATATGTAGCATTTCTCTAACTGGTGCTATCCTATTTTCAGCAAAGAGTGCTCAGGAACTTTAGAGGGTCAGAATTGGAGGAAATCACTGTGTTAATGATACAACATTTTCCTGCTTATAATCTTTGCGTTTGATCTCAGGTAGCACAAGAAAAAGTCCTTTATTTTATTCATTAAGTAAATGCTTACTGAGCAAGTCATAAATATAAGTTACCTTCCCACTTTTTATTACAAGAATATTTTGGTGATCTCCTTTAAAGTCATTGCCTCTATCTTGGGGTCCTAAGTCACCAAAATATATTTAAAACATTATCTCAAAGGAGGAAACCTCAGGGCCAGTCATGGTGGTGCACACATTTCTTTACAGCTCTGCAAAAAGAAGGAAGAGGCAGCAAATCTCTCTGAGTTCAAAGAATTCAAGGGCAACCTGTATATATAATGAGGGTCAGGGTTAAAGAGTGAGATCATGTCAAACATAAAGGGGAAAAGAAAGAAAAAAGGAAGGAAGGAAGGAGAGAAATAAAATGAAAGAAAAAGAAAAGGAATAGGAAAGTTCTGCCTTTCTGAGTTGAAATCAGTCATGATTCAGAAACCTAATAGAACCTTGTATCTGCTCCATTCAGGGATAATTATTCCTCCCATCTCTTTAGGTTGGCATAAGTGACTAAGTGATACTCACCTTTCTAAGGGCTTTTGTCATTCAATATATCAGCCTGTCCAATAGAAATGGCAGGTTTCCACTAGATCAGATTCCATTCCCTGAGTGGCTCTTTGCTGCTACTGTAACAGCACAATATGTTATAACCCCTGCCCCACATACACACACACAAACACTTTTTTATGGGTTTATGTGAGAATTTCTCTGCAGAGAACAAATACAAAAATGCACAACACAATAGTTAATGGTAAGTATAAAAGATCATGGGATAAAACTGGAGAAACTGCACAGGTGTGTGGGTATCTCTCAGAATGAAGACATGTGCAGGACAGAAGATGGCAGAGGACATTTATAACAGATTACTTCAATAGAAAGAATGATCTCTGCACTTTTCCTAACAAGAAACAATGAAGAAACTGTCTCCCCATTCTCTGTATTTATAGATCACTGCCTTGCTCAGTCATCATCAGCGAAGTAACCTCCCACAGCAGATGGGAATAGTACAGAGACCCATAGCTAAGTGTTATGCAAGGAGTGGGAGACTTCAGAACACTCAACCCAGAAGGGACATTTCTGTCAAATCCTGCCCTTTAAGGCTTCTGGAAACCCCAAAACCTAGTATATGAGCCACAGGGGAAGGAGGACATCAAGAAAACCAGTTTCTCATATACAAAGATCAGAGACTACAGAGACTGAGATAGAATGTACAAGATCTGCATGGTTTTCTATGTTCTCTCTGTACATATTATGACTTCCTTAGTAGTTTGTTGGGACTGCTAAGTGTATAAATGACTGGCTGTCTGTACTTGTGTCTTCTCTTGGGCCCCTTTCCTTCTGTTTGTTTATCTTGTCCAATTCTAATGTGTTAGTTTTTAAATTTATTTTCCACTATTTTATTTTTATGACTATTTTCTTATGTTCTTTTTTATAAGCCTTTTTTATATAACAAAAGGAAATGACCCAAGATGGGAACTGGTTTGGGGAAGAGGGTGGAAAAATCAGGATATATTATGTGAGAAAACAAACAATTTTCAATTAAAAACAACAACAACAACAAACACGAGAAATAGCCTCCTTTTGTCTTTTTTAATCATTAGATGAAGATCAAGATTTTAATTGTAATACCACAATATCTGTATTTCTTGAGAAACATTCCTATGGAATATTTCAGGAACTTACATTTTTATTTCAGGAAATAACTTACATATTAATATTTCAGGAACTAAATATTTTTAGACACATTTCCTTTGCTTTATTTGGCTTTCTGATAATTTACCAAATTAAAAATTATATATATATTTTATTTATTTATTTATTTATTTATTTATTTATTTATTTATTCACCTAAAAGTGTCATGGTGACTGAGTTCTCTTGCTTTTTTTTCTCCTTTCACACCACTCTCCCTCTCTTAGAATCATGTCACCTTTGCTCTGGGTACGTCTCCATTTCCCCTGAATGCCAAGCCTCTAGGCTCAGACCTCAATAGATTGTATACAGTGAACAATATATCTGTTGAATGAACATCCTTTCTAAAACCTTAGGGGCCAGAACTATTTCTTTCTTGCCACGATTTAAAGAGTTAGAAGGATTACAAATATTTTTTTGCTGTTTAATATATATCTGGGAACGGTGCTCCCAGATATATATTATCTTTCTATTTCTTTTCTATCTGAAACTAGAGAATCTGGGAGGAGGGATGTAATTGTCTATTTAGTGGAGAGCACTGGTAGGCTTCCAAAGCCAACACTCCCTGTTCTCTTTGAGTTTTTGAAGCTCCTGTGTCCTGGTATTACTAATGCAGTGAGCCCTCACCATAGACTGGAATTAATTGCCAGTTACCCTGCTCTGAACCAAACTGAATAAAATCTGTAATAATATAGATTCCTAAGAGGTTAAAAATATTTAATTGTTTGATTAAGTCAAGTCTTGACATGTTCACTTAGTTTCTCAGGACTTCCTAAAGCATAACTTACTATCCCTGTCCTTCAAAGAGTTTCAATGCAGGGTAATTTAGTATCTACCTGTTAAAGAGTAATGACTTTATGAAATTCCTAAGAAAATGGATGCATCTAGAGAATATCATCCTGAGTGAGGTAACCCAGTCACAAAACAACAGGCATAATATTCAGTTATTGATAATTGATAATGGATACTAACCCCAGAAAGCTCTGAACACCCCAGAAACAACTCACAGGCTATATGAAGCTCAAGAAAAACAAAGGCCAAAAAATGAAAGCCTCAGTCCTTTTTAGGAAAAAAAATAAATGTATAGCACCCTCTCAGAGTGTGGTACACCTGAATCTTAAATTATTAATAATCCAAGAACTGAAATAATACCCCTGTGACAATTTTTTGGTATTCACAGATAATTATGCTTAATCTATACTCACCAAGAAATCTGTTTTCATATTATGTTCTTTCCTACATGTACTTTATGCTTATAGTATCTAGTGGATTTCAATGCATGCTATAAAACCTCTAAAAGAATTAAGTACTGACAAAAATATTTATACAATGTTATTCCACAAGTACTTTAAAAATCTGTATATGTATCCCTCCTTTTTAAAAAAAAATAAAATTGTAAGAAAAAAAAGAGTAAAGCTGTTTCTGAAGATGCCATTCATTGTTTTATTGTCTTCTTTACAATCTTTGTGACATTTTTACTTTATATTCTCTTGCAGTCTATTTAAATAGTATTGTACATGTAAAGCCCTGGTTACTTTTCCATTATTATCAACCAAACCATGTAAATCGTAAGACTTCATTTAAGTTTTTCTTTTCACCCAGATCAAAGAGGAAAACATGAACTTCTCAAAGAGTAACTTTTCCTTTTCTCCTCATTTACTACCTCTAGCTATTTTTATTATCCAAATGAATGCCCTCTAGCTTTCAATCACATCAAAGGTTTTGCTTAATGAAATGAAATATAATACACCTGCATAAACATATGCATATGTATCATTTTCAAATTGTTCTTCCACACAGCAACTCAAAACTTATGCCTCATTTTATCTTTATTATGTTTATTTTACTTCAGAAAAATATTGTTGAATTCCCATAATATACTGGAAATATTACTTTTGGTCATATGTACTTTATAGAGATATCATTATACAGTGAAGTTGTAGAATAATTTAACATGGCATATAATGAGGATGTTAATATTTATTCTATCGTCCATCAATAATGTTTTACTTATATAAAATAAGTGGTTTAATTTTTAGATGAGTAAATGTTTGAAGTATGAAAATTTGATTATACCTAAAATAGCACCTATCAGACACCTGAGAAAACAGTAGTATGGAAAGAGCAGGTTTTGATCACAAAGTGCTACTGAAAACAAAACAAAATTTAATACATAACTGGATAAATTGTTTTAACTCTTTTAATGTATAGTATTATATGATATTAAACTGTTGCATCACAAAGGGTCTTGGGCTAACAGATACGAAGAAAGCAACACAGGAATGTTAAGCATGTAAGAACATGTTCAACAAAAGAGTTGTACAGGCAGTTTCCCACCAAAATGTCTGAACATGGAGGTGACTAATAGCCTAGTTGGCTGGCCCCTCCCATTTCTAAGGCCAGACCAAACCTAGCTCCCCTAAGTTTCCACAAGTCAGACCAGAGGGGGTGAGTCATCTAGATAGCCTCTCCCTTTTCAGTACAACCAAGACCTAACCAGATCCCACAACCCTAGGGCTTAAAAATAGCACATGTAGTCTTCATTTAGGCAGCAATGCAATGAATTTCCATGGTAGTGGTTTTGATGTAATTATGCCTCACTGTACACACAAGATTGTTTTTTCATCAGAAAACTTCTTTTTCCAAATTGAACTGCATTTAAATACAAATAAAATTAGCTGCGTGCTGTCAGCCTTGAAGCTTGAACCAATAGTGGCAAATGAGTTGCAATCAACCAGATTTATAGAGACTTGTCCACTGCACTATATAAAAGTTTTGGAGGTAGATTTAGTGGCTAAGAACATAAACTTTAAAGTGCAAAAAAATGAAATTTGAAAGCAAGGTCTCCCACTTATGATATAAGACAGAGGCAGTGGATTTGGTTGTCTTATCTATTCCTTAGGAATACTGACATGTGTATCATATGTTTATGTTAATCATATGTGTTAACACATGTTAATTCTTAAGGATTTCCCAACTCAATACATATCACACCAATTGTTTTGTTTCATTTAGGGATGTGTGTGTGTGTGTGTGTGTGTGTGTGTGTGTGTGTGTGTGTTTGAAGTGTAGTGTGTGGTATGTGTAAATATTAATGAATTACCAACAAATGAAAACTTTGACACTACATTTGCTCAAAATCCAATACAGTGACTATTAGATTCTTAGTGATCTTACATAGACTTCATATGTGGCCACATTAATAAAATTCCAACAGATGATTAAGTCATGTCCTAGACCTATTACTCTTATCTCTGTCATTGATATTTTACTACGGAAAGCTGCTTGTGGGTGCCAATAGAAAATATAAATAGCTGAAAATAGACATCACTTCAAAGGACGCATAGGGTTCAGTAAGTTGGTTTCCTTTTCTACAGATGTAAAATCAAATTATAACTGTCAGCATAAGGGTTGTTTGAGACAGATATTTTTAGTTATTGGGAGAACGACATTCATTAATAATTTGGATTTAGATAATGTGTCATAAATTCTGTTCATCACCAGGAATGCCACACAACCCAAATGCAATAGGAGACATTAATATAGGTATAAATAAAATCTTAAATATCTAGTTTTTAAGAATTGTGGTGAGCTGGAGAAATGGCTCAGTAGTTAAGAGCACTGATTGCTCTTTCAAAGGTCTTGAGTTCAAATTCCAGCAACCACATGGTAGCTCACAACCATTTGTAATGAGATCTGATGCCCTCTTCTAGTGTGTCTGAAGACAGTGACAGTGCACTTATGTATAATAAATAAATCTTTAAAAAACAAACTGTGGCTATGTGTATACCTTCTGTTTATTAGTTCTCTTATAGAAGGTTTAAGATCAGTCTGTAAAAGAATGCTATGGACTTCTTGGCTACTTTCTAACTTTCAGTGTGTTGGTCCAAATGGTACCTGGTACATGTGGCTCAGGACAGTAATATATGATAAAATTCCACAAACCATAGTAAGTACTCCTTCCATGACTTTGCTTTCTCTCTCACTTCAGTTTAACACATTCTTATATATAATCTCTTTTTCTTTCATTATGCCAGTGCATTTTGGAGATGGGCTAAATTACTCTAAATATAATAAAAAGTATAGACGCCTACCACACACACACACACACACACACACACAAACACATTGCTTACATACTTACAATTTAGTTACCCTATAACAGGGCAAGAATGCTTGAGTCTAACAAGAAGTCCAGAGGCATTAATGGATTGATTCTTTTGATGTGGTAGGACACGGAGGTTTCCTAGACACTCCCCCCCACACACACACAATACAGGGTGTAGTCCTTGTTTTTTGTTCCTATAAAGAAGTTGACTATGCATTGAAAACGTACTAGTTGCAATAAGCGTAAAGTACATGCAAAACAAAACGCAACATGGAAATAGTCAAAGTCTTCTTGTTTTGTGAATATATGTATATTTTTTGTTTTCTTTATTTCTTGGACTTCATACAGTCTGTGAGTTGTTTCTGTGGGAGTGCAAGCCTCTTGGGTTAGCATCCCACTATCAGTGACTGCATATTATGTCTGTTCTTTTGTGACTGGGTTATCTCACTCAGGATGATCTTCTCTAGATGCAGCCATTTTCTTAAGAATTTGGTTAAGTCATTGTTTCTGGTGGCTGAGTAGTATTCCATTGTGTATATGTACCACAATTTTTGTATCCATTCGTCTTCTGAAGGACATCTGGGTTCCTTCCAGCTTCTGGCTATTATAAATAGAGCCGCTATGAACATTGTGGTGCATATATCTTTGTTGTGTATTAAAGTGTCTCTGGGGTATATGCCCAGAAGTTGAATAGCTGGGTCTTCAGGTAGTACTATATCCAATTTTCTGAGGTATCGCCAGACAGATTTCCAGAGTGGTTGTATTAGCTTGCAACCCCACCAACAGTGGAGAAGTGTTCCTCTTTCTCCTCAGCCTCGCCAGCATCTGCTGTCATCTGAGTTTTGGATCTTGGCCAATCTGACTAGTGTGAGGTGGAATCTTAGGGTTGTTTTGATTTGCATTTCCCTGATGGCTAAGGATGTCGAGCACTTCCTCAGATGTTTTTCAGCCATTCGGTGTTCCTCAACTGAAAATGATTTGTTTAGCTTGGTACCCCATTTTTTAATAGGGTTATTTGATTCTCTGATGTCTAGCTTATTGAGTTTCTTGTACACCTTGGATATTAGGCCTATATCTGATGTGGTGTTGGTAAAGATCTTTTCCCATTCTGTTGGTTGCCGTTTTGTTTTCTTGACGATGTCCTTAGCCTTACAGAAACTTTTACGCTTATTGCAACTAGTACGTTTTCAATGCATACTGTCAAGCCCTTGAAAAAAATCAAGTACTGACTAAAAAACATATTCACATGGTTTTATGTAAAATTTATTTTAATGTCTGAAAAAACAGTACTGACAAAAATGTATAATTTTAAGCAAAAAATGTTTAAAATCTTTACATTTATCTTTGTTTTGCAAAATAAAGTCGTTTAAAAAAAAAGAAGTTGACTAGATGGGTTGATTGCTAAGGATACTACATTCTTAAATCGGAATATGGATGAATCATGTTTGAATAGCCCTGAAAACTTTGTACTTACTGGCTAGCTTGTGGAGAGCCTGAAGGTGTTATGTAAGTTACTGGGAGAGAAAAATAATTACCAGTCATACCCAGCTATGAACCCAAAGACTAACAGTAATGATTGGCTTGGCAAGCAAGGACCAGTGACACAATAGTAGCGTAAACATTATAGAAGCAACCAACAACTTTCTGAATGGAATGAAATCATAGACCATGACATTAAACTTACACCTGACATCATAATAAAATTAAAAGCACACAGCTAGACAGCTCATATAATCTAGAGTAGAGCCTAATGTTATTGATCTAAGTAGTGCTAAATGGACATGATATTAAAACAATTTCTAATGACTTTTCATAATTTGTTCCTAGCCCTAATCTAATTAGTTATAATTGATGGTGATTAATGCAATGGCCCAATATAGGCAAGGCACAGATAATTAGAGAGTACGTTTTGCTAAGACTAGAGGCTCTGGTAAGTTGACTTTACTCCAGTGGAAGGATACGAATTCAAGAATATTTGGTTACTATAAATTGCCATAATTTTTTTTTAAAAAAAGGCGAGAAACTTGGTGAGTAGGAAGAGGTATAGATATGAGAAGTTTTGTACATACTGTTAGCAAGTGAAGGACCTGTATGACAAGAACTTCAAACCTCTAAAGAAAGAAATTGAGGAGGATTTCAGAAAATGGAAAGATCTCCCATGCTCATGGATTGGAAAAATCAACATCTTAAAAATGGCCATCTTACCAAAAGCAATCTACAGATTCAATGCAATCCCCATCAAAATTCCAACCCAGTTCTTCATAGAATTGGAAAGATCAATGTGCAATTTCATATGGAATAACAAAAGACCTAGAATAGCGAAATCCATCCTCAACAACAAAATAACATCTGCGGGAATCACTATCCCTGACCTCAAGCTATATTACAAGGCAATAGTGCTGAAAACTGCATGGTACTGGTACAGAAATAGGCATGTGGATCAATGGAATAGAATAGAAGATCCAGAAATGAGCCCTCATGTATATGGTCACCTGATCTTTGACAAAGGAGCAGTAAACATTCAATGGAAAAAGGACAGCCTATTCAACAAATGGTGCTGGTCCAACTGGCACTCAGCATGCAAAAGAATGAAAATAGACCTGTTCTTATCTCCTTGTACAAAGCTCAAGTGTAAGTGGATCAAAGATCTCCACATTAAACCAGATACACTGAAACTATTAGATGAGAAACTAGGGAAAACCTTAGAACACATAGGTACAGGAGAAAATTTCCTGAACAAAACACCAATGGCCCAAGCTCTAAGATCAAAGATCAACAAATGGGACTTAATGAGATTGCAAAGTTTCTGTAAGGCTAAAGACATCGTCAAGAAAACAAAACGGCACCCAACAGAATGGGAAAAGATCTTTACCAACACCACATCAGATAGAGGCCTAATATCCAAGGTGTACAAGGAACTCAAAAAACTAGACACCAGAGAATCAAATAATCCTATTAAAAAATGGGGTACAGAGCTAAACAAAACGTTTTCAGTTGAGGAACACCGAATGGCCGAGAAACACCTGAGGAGGTGCTCTACATCTTTAGCCATCAGGGAAATGCACATCAAAACAACCCTGAGATACCACCTCACACCAGTCAGATTGGCCAAGATCCAAAACTCAGAAGACAACAGATGCTGGCGAGGCTGCGGAGAAAGATGAACACTTCTCCACTGTTGGTGGGGTTGCAAGCTAATACAACCACTCTGGAAATCTGTCTGGCGATACCTCAGAAAACTGGATATAGTACTACCTGAAGACCCAGCTATTCCACTTCTGGGCATATACCCCAGAGACACTTCAATACACAACAAAGATATATGCACCACAATGTTCAAAGCGGCTCTATTTATAATAGCCAGAAGCTGGAAGGAACCCAGATGTCCTTCAGAAGATGAATGGATACAAAAATTGTGGTACATATACACAATGGAATACCACTCAGCCACCAGAAACAATAACTTAACCAAATTCTTAAGAAAATGGCTGCATCTAGAGAATATCATCCTGAGTGAGATAACCCAGTCACAAAAGAACAGACATAATATGCAGTCACTGATAATGGGATGCTAACCCCAGAGGCTTGCACTCCCCCAGAAACAACTCACAGACTGTATGAAGTCCAAGAAATAAAGAAAACAAAAAAATATATATACAAATATTTACAAAACAAGAAGACTTTGACTATTCCCATGTTCCGTTTTGTTTTGCATGTACTTTAAGCTTATTGTAACTATTAGGTTATCAATGCATACTGTCAAGCCCTTGAAAAAAATTAAGTTCTGACGAAAAAAATATATTCACATGGTTTTATGTAAAAATTATTTCAATGTCTGAAAAAACATTACTGATAAAAATGTATAATTTTAAGCAAAAAATGTTTAAAATCTGTACATTTATCTTTGCTTTGTAAAATAAAGTCGTTTAAAAAAAAAAAGAAAATGGCTGCATCTATACAATATCATTCTGAGTGAGATAACCCAGTCACAAAAGAACAGACATAATAAGTAGTCACTGATAATGGGATGCTAACCCCAGAGGCTTGCACTGCCCCAGAAACAACTCACAGACTGTATGAAGTCCAAGAAATAAACAAAACAAAACTAAAAAATCTTTATACAACAAGAAAACTTTGACTATTTCCATGTTACATTTTGTTTTACATGTGCTTTATGCTCATTGTAACTATTAAGTTTTCAATGCATACTGTCAAACCTTTTAAAAAAAATCAAGTACTGACTAAAAGATATATTCATACAGTTTTATGTAAAAATTATTTTAAAATCTGAAAAAAAAGTCCTGACAAAAATGTATTGTATAATTTTATGCAAAAAAATGCTTAAAATCTGTACATTTATCTTTGTTTTGTAAAATAAAATTGTTAAAAAATGAATAAATAAATAAATTGTCATTGCTAATCAAAAAAACAAAAAAAAAAACAAAAACAAAAAAATGGGGAACATAGCTAAACAAAACGTTCTCAATTGAGGAATATCAAATGGCTTAGAAACATCTAAGGAAGTGCTTGACATACTTAGCCATTAGGGAAATGTAACTCAAAACAACCCTGAGATTCCACCTCACACCAGTGAGATTGGCAAAAATCCAAAACTCAACTGACAGCAGATGCTGACGAGGTTGTGGAGAAAGAGGAACACTTCTCCACTGTTGGTGGGGTTGTAAACTGATACAACCACTCTGGATATCAGTCTGGCGATTCCTCAGAAAATTGGACATATTATTACCTGAAGATCCAGCTATTCCACTTCTGGGCATATACCCCAGAGACACTCCAATATACAACAAAGATACATGCACCACAATGTTCATAGCAGCTCTATTTATAATAGCCAGAAGCTGGAAAGAACCCAGATGTCCTTCAGTAGATGAATGGATACAAAAATTGTGGTACTTTTACACAGTGGAGTACTACTCAGCCATCAGAAACAATTACTTAACCAAATTCTTAAGAAAATGGCTGCATCTAGAGAATATCATTCTGAGTGAGATAACCCAGTCACAAAAGAACAGACGTAATCTGCAGTCACTGATATTGAGATGCTACCCCAGAGGCTTGGACTGCCCCATAAACAACTCACAGACTGTGTGAAGTTCAAGGTAAAAAGAAAACAAAACAAAACAATACAACAACAACAAAAAAAAAACCCATCATTCTCATTCCTTAAACACCAAGAAAATGTTGACTAATTCTGGGTTACCTCCTTTTTTACATGTACTTTTTGCTCATTGTAACTAATAAGACCTTAATGCAGAGTATCAAACGTTAAAAAAAAGAAAAAAAAAAAAAAGGCCAAGCACTCACACAGTTGTATTTGTATACATTTATGCAAATATGTTTAATTTTCTTTCTTTTATCTTTGTTTTTTAAAATAAAGTTAAAAAAGAATATATTTAATGAAAAAATAATAAAAAATAAGAATAAACATAAATACATACATACTTACACACATAGCCACACATATATGTAAGGTGAATGTAGGAATGCTCCAACTAATTTTATACATATATACATACATATGCATATATGGACATGTACACATGCACACATATACATTCATACACATATACACATATGCAAATACATATTTAGTGGGTGGAGGAAAGCACCAACAACTTTGTTTTTTCTCCTATATCTTCCACATCTCAGCAAATATTTCAAATATTATAGAAATTATGTAAACACACTTTTTTTGATGAATGACTAAAAAAAAACACAATATGCTCTCCTAAACATTTATGTTAAAATCATTTTATATATTGCAAAAAAGAAGAAAAAACAAATCATTCTCCCCAAAACCACCCATAATGAAGCAGCATGTGACAGACGAACAAAGTATCAACAAGCAAGGAATTTTCTCTGCTGGCTCCTTTGTACTGACAAAATGTACAGTTACAAAGAAAGGATCAATGGTTTTATTATTTATCTTAAAAAAGTAATCTTATAAAAAAGCTTAAAAGTCACAAATCTATACTGCTGTATAAAACACGGTTATTCTCAGGGATCTAGCTCATTTAACTCTACTTATTAACAAATGTTTATTAATTCCTATGGGGAAGCTGAGGGCATGCATAGAAACAGTCTTTACCTTGAGCACCAGCACAGCTTCAGCACGACTCCTATCAGCCAGTGTGGTTCTTCCTGCCATAGTTCTTACTCCCTGACTTTAAGAATCCCCAAGCTCAACCATTAAGTTTGCCTTTGTGAACTTCAATTTGTTTTCTAAGATTTTCAACCTCTAAAACATCTCAACCTAAATTTACTAGCAATCGACTTTTCCAAATTCATTCTAAGGGTGTTGGTCATACCTAACAATCTATATTTCTAACTTCTTTCCAAGGGTGGTGATTGAAATATTTGTCTGCTCTAACAGCAACGTTTTAAAAAAATCAAGCACTATTATTGTAAGTGCTGACCATAATGCCCAATGAGGGGCTGGAAGCCCATTTAGAGTTTTATACAACTCATCTGTTAGGGAAGATACAGACCATGAAGACAACAAGAGAAAAGCTCTTTGGATATGAATAAAACACACTTGTATCTCTTTTAATTGGATGCCCACAATAAAAAATATATAACATTTGGTGTTGTCCGTTGAAAGATAGATCTTCAAGGATGGTGGCTGGTCATTTCCAAGTTTCAGGAGAACTGTTGTAGAAAAGTCTTAATGATATGCAAAGTTAGTATCACAGAAACTCTACACTGCAAAGTCCTCCACAAAAGTGCTATTTAATGTTCTGTAAAGAGCATGTGGGACTGGTAGAGTTTTATTTCTTTGATGGTTTGCTTATTTATTTGTTTGTTTTTATTTTCAGTGTTTGGAAAAAAGCTCAACACATTGGACTTTTTAACTGATCCATATTTTTTGATACAAATATTGCCTCCATTCTAACAGTGTATCTGAAATAAACCATAAGGTTGTGATGTAGTTTCTTCTGTTACTAAATAGCTGTAGGTAAAACTTAAACACACACACACACACACACACACACACACACACACACACACACACACACACACAAAGAGAACAAAATGATGTTGGGATAAAAACAATGTTGTTTCTAAATTTAAAGTACATACAATTTCAGCATAAAGGAACTGATGCAAACATAATTATTTTCTACATAATAACACACATGTTAAATGACATTGGAGCAATGTTTGCTCCAAACCAGTACAATGTAGCACCCAGTTTTCTGTGCTGAGTGTTTCGGTTGAAGTTTTGATTTAACAGAAATGTCAGCTGTATTGTTTTATATAGTTCTTACATTCTTTAGCTTAAACGTCTTTCAATTGTAAAACTTGCAAGAAAACATTTCCTCAAGCTTCTGTGTTTTATTAAGGATTGTTATTAAAATCCATGTTCTTCCAGACTTTTTCTTTAAAGGAAGTTCCCACAAATTAAGAAATGACTGAAGACATAAGGGCCAGGATGCACTGTGTGAACCCTGTGAGGATTTAACAGTGAATGTCAGTAATGGTCCTCATACCATTGTTTCTTCTTTATGCAGAAAACTTATATCGATTTCAGTGTCTAATTCCTGTCCTCTGACATGCCAATTAAATAAGTATAGAATTGTTAACGAAGTATATGTAGGTAACATTTAATTTTACTTTTAATTTGCTTTATACCTGAAGTCCATAAATTTAATGATTAAATCGATGAATTATACATCCTATAAATTACATTTTAAGTTTTTTTGAGTGAAACAGTAAATATCAGGATTAAGCAAAATTCTAACTACTTGCAGTACTAGATACTGATACATCAATAGTCATTTGGTAAGTTAATTATACTATTCATCTATATATTGGAACAAGTATAGAACTTTATGTAACTATGAATATTTTGACATCAATATGAAAATTGGTAAAAATGTAATTTAACAGTTTTATTTTCACTCATTAATTTATTAACATGAGTAAGTTTTAAATTTGAGGTAACATGAGTTCTTAATAAGATTTTAGCTGGACAAAGAAAAAGAGGAAATGCAAATAACTTAAGAGAAGTCCAGAATTTCCAAATAAGCATTCATCATAGCAGGAGAGAAATGAGAGCAGACAGTGCTTGGCAGGGTGCTCTATTGTGTAAACAGATAATGCATATGAAGAATACTGCACAACACACAGCACAAGCCAGGGTGGATCTTGTGATACTATTCAACATTCTGGAGATTTAGACAGGAGATAGCAATAGAATAAATTAACCTACAACTTCAAAGAGACAAGGGACTGTTGATATTTAAGACCTTGAAGTAGAAAAAAGAAGAAAAATTTAAAATGTTTAATCCTGGTTTTGAGATGAGAAAGTTGTTAAATACCACACACTTTCAACAAACCATAGGACATAATATAAATGAACTGTCTGTAATCCCCAATCATTCTGAATGAAGGATGCTGCAGCTTGCAGAACTTCTTTTGAGAATGAGGTTGGCACTTGTAGTGAAGCAATCTATAACTGATGACACCTAGTTATACAATTCTTTCTTGAAGCATGACAGTCACTGGACAATAAAGAACAATGTAAGTGTAGCATGTGGCAGCTTCTACAAGTAAATAATGATGGTATGAATGTGGAAATAAATGTCCTTGTAAAATTAGATGACACAGTAAGACATAGGGTGATATATAATTTCGGAAGCTACTTTGGTAATATTTAAATATTTCAAGGGTCTTGTAATTGTTTCTATTCTATGATTTCTCTTAGTTAATTAAGTATTCTATAGGGAGACATGTATTAAACTATTTTAGCATTCCATAGGCATGACTATTAATCTCAATAAAATAATAACAAAAATAACTTACCACACAATAATAATAGCAACTTAAAATATTAACATTTTTTGTTTATCTTAACATTTTCTTTCTTTATTTATGGAGATTATAACATTGTGATTTCAATTCATTCCATTTCCTCCCTCCAAATTTTCTATATCCCTCCTTCCTCTTTTTCAAATACATGATATTTTTCAATAATTGATATTACACATACACAGCCATACACACACACATAAACATTGTATGTATGAATATTTTACGGAATAGAGAAATGGTTACTTATTAAGAGCATTTGCTCTTCTTGCAGAAGGCTTTAGACTGGTTTCACACACCTACAATTGGCAGCAAAATAATAATAATTAATAATAATAATAATAATAATAATAATAATAATAATAATAATTCTTATAACCTCAGCTCTAATGGATCCAATACCCTTTATTGGTAGTTTTATGAGTACACCTATTGAAGTATATGTGTGTACACAAGTGTATATACACATAGATTAAATAAATCTCTAAATAATTATTTTACAAATTACTATCATTCATATATTTAGATGCAATAGTATATTTCATAATGACGATTACACATACACACATGGACAATAAATTTTGGCCAGACTTATCCCCCTTTACATACTCATGAGCCTCTTTCTCCTGGTGAGTTTCTCTCAACAAGATCTACCCCTTGTGTTTTATGTTTTGTTCATTAATTATCTTACAGAATAATAGTATCTATTAAATAAAACTTAAAATTAGAGTACAATACAGTAGAAAAGGTTATAAAAATAAATCAGCTAGCTATGGTTAAGCAGAAAGATATTGAAAACAAACACCATTTCCTCATTGCATTATAGTCCATTATAATAATAATTGGGATTTAACAATAAATTTCTTAATTCTGAGCTTTAATACAGAACATGAAGTCTTAAGGATGTCTAACATTTTCAGTCGTCTTATAGAATATTATACCATTGAGCAAATCTGACTCGAACAGAAACAAATTATAAATAGATATTTACAAGCAAAGCTACTTCCTAAGACCACAGCAAATAAATAGCTCTACCAAAAACCGCTTCAGCATCCTGACACCAAGGGTCTAGGCAGGATCAGAGAGAATGGGATACCCAGCCTGTGAGATATGAATGTAAGGGCTTCTGGGCTGCAGCTTCTGGGCTGCAGCAAAATGAATGAGACATACAAGAAGAGGCAGAGGTATAGAGCCAGTGACTGTGTGAGAAGGAAAATCAAACAAAGAGAGAAAGCACTCTGAGTTACCATAGCAACAGGAAGGTAGATGAACTGGGAGCAGTGTGTTCTGCTTGCTCACTCGGGAAGCCAGAAGACAGATCACCCAGCTAGACACCTATAGATGCACTGGTGCCCAGAAAGACAGCTGCTTTAGATCCAAATGACATTTGTGACTTCTTTAAAGTGTCACCTGTTATAGAAGATATGCCCTCATTTTTTGAATTCTGTGTTTATATGTCCTCATTATCTGACAAATGTTGTATGCGTTTTGATTTCTGAAATCTAAAATATCCTAGTATAATCCACTTTGCTTTTGTGTAATCCATATTAGCGCTTAAATGAGAAAATACAAATGTCACCTGGATTAATTCACAAGCAAATGAATTAAAATGGAAATGGCAACATTCAGGGAGTGGTAAGACATACTTTCAGTAAAGAACAAATTCATACATAAAGTCAATGACTGGGCAGCAGATATGGCTCAGCCTTTGAAGGTTAGGCTCTCAACCCACAGTATAAAGTTAAGGATTATTTTGAAATATAAATTTGGGTGAGTAAAGTAAATGACAGGTATCTAATAGGGTGGGAAATATAATTTTTATCACTTTAGAATACCAACATTTTCTTTTCATAGAAAGGAATCTCTCTTGTTTATGGACATACATGTGACCTTAAATGAGTGGATCATAACAAAAGTTAAAAGCATATATTTAACTTAAGGGTTAAAAGAAACCCACAAGGTTCCTTTTCAATATATCCTTTCTTTGTTCACTCACTGTAAAAGAGAAGACCCTACAAATAAATTCGCATAGGCTTTGCATTCTGCATATTAACCTCCAGTTATATCCTCTTAACAAGTAGTTTAAAACACATACTGTGTTTTATATTTAAATGGTGAACCTTGTTGTATATGGCATTCATTCAACTCTACTTCTCAGGCTTGGAAATACTCAGCCTGATGTAGCCAGCACAACCTCATAATTCATGCTTCTGTGCCTTTGTTTTGCCCTGAGATGTAGCTTCCAGCACATTATTTTTCCTCTAAGTCCAAGTTCTCAGTTCCCCCTCTTGTCTTTGATCTGTCTCCACCAAAAAAAAAAAAAAAAAAAAAAACAGAGTCAAAAACAGTTCATTTATACAATGTAAATTCTTGAAAGCTAAAATGTGAAATAATACAAGTAAAATAAGACCAAAATAAATCAATAGAAAATTAAAGGCAAGTTCTGATTGAACTTGGAAATTCTTAACTATCGGTGACTATATAAATTCCAATAACAAAATACCACTGAATATGTCCAAAGTTCTCGTAAAAATATTTTTTATATTTAAAATTCTCTTTGAATGAATGATAGAGTGGTAATATTTTTGTTCCTGACTGCCACAGACTAAAACCCAGATCAAGCTACCACATTAGAAAAATAATTCCATTTCTACATTTTTGTACCCTTAAACTCTTCCAATACAGTGTATACTTCAAAGTCTGGCCTAGGATATGAATTTCATGATTTTGGATGCATAATATAAGACATGAGCATGATCCTTTACTCTGGCTGTCAGGGTATGATGGGAAATCCAGATAAAGTACCGTTTTAGTGCATCTCTGTGATGGCATCTTCAAGAGAGTGTTGGAGAATTCCATTGTTGAAACTCACCTCTCATTGTGAGGATGTCCACCACCTAGATGGTTCAGTAAAGTATAGCTCACTAGAGGTTCAACTGAATGGCTATGGCAAAGGTTGCTAACTGCCCCAAAAGCCAGTATAGCTTCTATGAATGGCTGGCCCTGAGACTTCAGATCAATAGAATCACTGGGGTATAATTATATCCTGGGAGAACCACAGCCATTCAGTGTTTAGGCAAGTTCCTGAAACCTGATGTATGAGCTGCTGAATATACTGGGCTCCAATCCAACATAACTGCAACAGAGGATAAAAGATTATTCTCAGGCTTAACATTGTAATGTTGGCCTTTCAGGTGTTTTGGGTCTATTTGTTTGCCATTATTCATTTCCTCCTGCCACTACCCCTGCCTTGATTTGCAGTGATAATTTCTATACACAATGTTCCTACTGTTGTATTTTGAAGAGTATGGTTTGTTCAGTTTATAGGTATTTCTGCAGCTGAGTTTATTATTTAATCATATACATATCTAAGGTCTATGGTATTTGATGAGAGTAGACTTTAGTTTATTAGGGAAGAAGTTAAGACTTGAGGGCTATTTGATTGAATCCATCTATGACTGATGTAAGAAAACCATATATTCTATGAGAATTATGTGAGCACAGTTCTCTACCTTTCATGGGCTGTGAAAGTTTTATAATTCAATATTAAACTCTGAGGTGATGGTATTAAACGTGTAGTGTGGAACGACAATATAACATGATAGGATTAACATGACAAATGAGTTCTTTATAAGAGATTCCTAAAGGACAAGTCGGCCATTTGAATTATACATAGACACATATAAGCTAAGAGCTCACAGAAGGTAGTATATCTGCTCACACTCCATGTTAGAATTTCTAGAAGAATATACAGGGAGTGTCAAGATGTTTTGTTTATAACTACTCAGTGCAACATGTTTCATTGAATCAAAAATGGATTGAGATAGTACAAATTAATAACAAGGGTGTGGTGGGGTCAAACAACTAATTACTCTTCCACTGTTATAAGCAAGCCTAGAGAGAGGTTCATGATGTGGTGTGCACAGACTGCCTAAGAAGTGGTGCAAATAAACAGAAGGCAGGGTGGGAAATTGATATAAAAATATATCTCTTAAAAAATAACTTAGTAAAAAACTAAATGGTGGGAAAATGAATTAGAAGACATGCTAATATTTTACTTTTTATGGGAGGACTAAATATTTTATTTTTTTACATGTATCATAGGAAAGTAGTTTTTTATTATTATATTACATTTCTTTTTTAAATTTATTTATTAATTACATACAGTGTTCTACATATATATCTGTATGTCAGAAGAGGGCACCAAATCTTATTACAGATGGTTGTGAACCACCATGTGGTTGCTGGGAATTGAACTCAGGAACTCTGGAAGAGCAGTCAGTGCTCTTAACCACTGAACCATCTCTCCAGTCCCCTAGATTACATTTCAAATGTTATTCCATTCAATGTCTCTTCTCCACAAATCTACCACCCCATCAACCTCGCCTTTGCTTCTAAGAGGGTGCTTTACCCCTATCTACCCTTTCCTATCTCAACTGTCTAGCATCTCCTTTCTTTGGGGCAACAAGCCTCCATAGGACTAAGAGCTCCCTCTCCCACTGATGCGAGATAAAGCCATCCTCTGCCAAATATGCATACCCTTTGGCTGATGTTTTAGTCACTTGGAGGTCTCAGAAGTCCAGGTTATTTCATTCTGATGTTATTTTTATAACATCATCTTCAGCTCCTTCAGCCCTTCCTTTAACTCTTCCATTGAGGTAATTCTATTCCATATGCTCTGTCTTATGGTTGATTGTATCTGCATCTGTCTTAGGCAGGTACTGAGAAAGCCTCTCAGAAGATAACCCTACGAAGTCTGTAAGCACATCTTGACATTAGCAATAGTGTTGAGGGTTGGTGTCTGAAAGTAGATGGAATGAATCTCTGGATGGCCTTTGCTTCATCCTCTACTCCATTTTTGTTCCTGCCTTACCTTTAGACAGAGAAAATTCTGGATTAAAGTATTTTAGATGGTTGGGTGGCCCCATCCCTCCACAGGGGACCATATCTACCTAGTGGAAGTGGTCTCTTCAGGTCTTAAGGTTCTATCTCCCTACTGTTGGGTATTTTGGCTGTCATCCCTATTAGTCCTGGGAACCTCTCTAATTCCTGGCTTATGGGACTTTCTAGTGGTTCACCAAGTTTTTCATCTGTCTGCCCCAACCCCACACCTTGTGGGTAATCTCTGGGAGTTCTGAGTGCCACTGAGGTGTTTCCTGTATGAAGCAAAATGTTGGGTTCTCCTTTTATATCCAGTTGTTTGACTATCTTTTGTGGGGGGGGGGATCAATTCTATTGATGTTGTTAGATATTAGGGACCAGTGAATGTTGTTTCCTGTTAGTTGTTGTTGTTATTGTTAGGAGTGAAATTATGTTTGTGTGACTGACATTTTTGGAGTTAGTAGAAAGAAGATTACTTTTTTGCTTTTTCTCCTGTTTAGTTTTTATTTTTGTGTTGAAGTTTTTTTATCTATTATCATTTGCAGGGCTGGATTTGTAGAAAGATATTGTGTAAATTTGTTTTTGTTATGAAATATCTTTCCATTTATGTCAATTGAAAGTTTTGCTAAATATAGTAGCCTGAACTGGCATTTGTGTTCTCTTAGGATCTGTATGACATCATCTTAGGATCTTCTAATTTTCATAGTCTCTTTTGAGAAATCTAATGTGATTCTGCTAGGTCTGCCTTTGTATGTTATTTGACCTTTTTCCCTTACTGCTTTTAATATTCTTTGTTTTGTGCATTTGCTGTTTTGACTATTATGTGATGTGAGGAATTCCTTTTCTGGTCCAATCTGTTCGGAATTCTGTAGGCTTCTTATATGTTTATGGGCATCTCTTTTTTAGGTTAGGGAAGTTTTCTTCTGTAAGTATGTTGAAAATATTTACTGGCTCTTTACGATGGGAATCTTTCCTCTCATCTATACCTACTATCCTCGGGTTTGATTGTCTCATTGTGTTCTGGATTTCCTGGATGTTTTGAGTTAGAAGATTTTTGCATTTTGCATTTTCATTGATTGTTGTATCAGTGTTTTATATGGAATCTTCTCCCTGTGAGATTCTCTCTTTCATCTCTTGTAGTCTGTTGGTGATGCTTGCATATATGACTCCTAATTTCTTTCCTAGGTTTTCTATCTCCAGTGTCGTGATTTCCTCATTGTTTCTATTTCTGTTTTTAGATCCTTGTTGTTGTTTTTTCAGTTCTTTCACCTTCTTTAAGTCCTCTAACATCATCATGAGTTATGCTTTTTAAATCAAAATCTTGTTTTTGAAATGTGTTGGGATATCCAGGGCTTGCTGTGAAGGGGAAACTGTGTTCTGATGATGGCATGTGGCCTTGGTTTCTGTTGCTTAAGTCCAGTGCCCTGAGTACCCCAGGCAGGATCCTCTTAGGACAAAAATTTGAGCAGGGGAGGTGGTCTCCCCTGTGCTCTCAAGGGTGTCAGCACTTCTGTGTACTGGCTCTTTCCTAGCAGGGTCTGGGTACAGAACCTAATTTGACTTTTTTTCAGTTCCTTTGACATTATATTAATTCATCTTTAATGTTGTCTTAGTCATTTCATTTTTATTTTTTATTTTTTCTAAGAGGAGAGGTAGTGGCATTTTATTCCTTCAATTCTGAGTTTAAAATTGCACATATCTGGCACATGGGTCACAAGTGAGAAGCACAGAAGTAGTACTGTCCACTCCCTCTTTGGTATGTCAGGTGACCCACACTCATAAGCTATGGCAGCTGGCTGTCACTGCTGTACAATTCTGCATACAGCATAGGTGGACTTCCATTATGCTTCAGAAAGGAGGCTGCTTTAGTTCTGTTCTTCTTTATGTGATTTTCATTCATTTTCTCCAAAGCTTCTATCTCAGCTAAGAAGTCATCTTTGTTGTCTGCACAGATGCTCAGGCCAGAAACAGCACTGAACAGTTCCCATTCATTAGGGCTTCCTTTACTCCTCCTTTCTGAAGAACTGTAGAACATTTTTATAGTCACGGAATAAGAACTCCAGGCCAGGAAGATGGGTTGGTTCTGATGTCAATTAGCCAGACCTTTCCTTCATGCCACAGCATGTTATACTTGCTGCTTTCAGCCTGCACAAGGGTGTAGTTCTTACATAATTGCTGCATCAAATTCAGAGTGTGATAGTAGGCGTCCTTCATCTCTTCATCTCTTCACTGAGCTTTGCTTCTTTTAATTTAGGGACTGGAACTTGATCATTGTCAATAAAAGATATAACTAAATGTGCTTCTTAAACAGTAGAACTGTTGGATAAGGAATTCCAGCCTTCTGTATTCTTGTAAGATTGTGCATTTCTTTCTCTTCCCACATGCAGATGATCTTACATGGATTTAGTTTACTGAAGTGATCTTTAAACATCAAATAATCTTTAATGTATTTATCCTGAATCTTAAACTCATTGAGGGCTATTTTAAATACCTTGATGACATAATCTGGTGGTATGGCTTTGTCATCTTCCTTTTCATCCTCTAGGCTCCCACTATATACATGAAAGACAACAGATTCCTTTCCTGTACTAATACAGCCAGTGACTGTCTTCAACATTCCAGAGTTGACCATTTTATGCATAAGTAAGCTTGTCTCAGGACCAACTGCTTTTTCAGTGATAGAATGTTTCTTTTTCTCATGGAGAAGGGCACTTTGACACTTCTTGGTAGGCATGTTTTAAAGCATTTAAAACATAAGATGGAAAGTTTTAAATCCATTCCAATTCTATCCCCTACCTGAAAGCCAGGTTCAAAATTTTCCATTCTAGCTGTATTCTTTCTTCCACATACTACCTCATCATGCTTAGTGGTGATGTCTTTTCCTTTTGCAATGGAGCCTATTTTGGGATTAGGAACTGGCTTCCCTGGGCTGTAGGGATCATCTCCAGTGTCCTGCCAGTCAGCCTCATCCTCAGAGCTGTCACTGTCTTCAAAAGGCTGAACGTTCCAAGAGTTCTCAAATGAAATGGAAACTTGGCTTTCATCGTTGAACTTCTTTTCTTCATGTCTAAGCTGTGAATCATATTCTCTGTCAAATTCCATCTGTAGCATCTTAACCAGCATTAGGTCGCTGGAAGTGACAATGTTTTCTACAGAAATGAATGTGGTCCTTCAGCAACAACAACTTCAGGGAAAGCAGCCGCTTCTTCTTCCAACTGCAGCTCTTTAGCCAACTCTGAACTCATCACCTCGGTAAATGAACTGGATACTGTGTTCTGAGGGGTCGTCCATGGGCACTTACTGTGTCCCCAAGCTGCTGCAGTCCTCAGACTCAGGTGAAGACATTCCGAACAGATCCATTGGGGAAGGAGGCAGAGATTAAAACAGAGCCGAGGTGACAGGACAGGGTGAAAGTTCTGAGGAGGACATGGGCCAGGCACAGGCAACCCGCTGCTGGTGCCGGAGGTAAGGTGACAGATGGCTGCCATTTATTTTTTCATATTAAAGAAATTATTAACATGCACAAGTGACTTTGGAGACTATGTTCCTAATTTCTACAAACAAATGGATTTCCTTTCACACAAGTCAAAGCCTATATTGAAGTATGTTCAAGCAATTTATATATATATATTTTCAAATAAATCTTGCAGTGTACTAGGCAACTATCGAGAATATTTTAGTAAGTGTGTGACAGAACATATTCCTCTACTCAAGATACATTTCTGTTGTGAAAAATTAAAACGACAGTTTAATTGCGATTAAACCGTGTTCATACATGTTTAACTTCCTTCCTCTTCCTGGCAGTTAGATAGTAGCCGCTTGACAAGCTAGAGATCTGTAAGAAATATTTATATCATGAAGATCGAAAAAGACATATAAATATTTTTTAAATTATCTACATCGTTTCTTGTTCTTATATAGCTAATTTAAGCCTCATTCTGAGACGCCCATATTATAAAATGTTGAAGCATGCAAAAAGCTAGAATATAGGAAATACAAAGGAAATAAATGAGCTTTTATATCTTATTAAAAGCATGAGCAAAAAATTAATATGCTGAACTAGTAGAATTGTATGCTTAGCTTGTATTTGCAAAGTAATTGGTGTGCCTCGATTAATAGTGAAAACAATTAAAAAAGGTAAATGATCAGGTCATATTTATTTTCCTTTAATTAAATGTAAATTGTAGAGAAAAGAGGAATGTCTGCTTATAATTTAAATATTTGTATAATTTACTATTCAGTGAACTAATCTATAATTGCACATGTTCTACATATAAATATTAGAAATAAAATTTTATATTTAGTTATATATTCCTATCACATAACATTTTAATAAGAAACTAATGATAAAATACAAACAAAAAATAAAACTTTGAGAATTTATTGTATATTTATTATTGTTATTATACATTTAAATCTTCACTGAGAAGAAAATGTTATGAAATATTAACATAAGTAAACAACCCAAACTCTTGCTACATTGAATTTTAAAGTGAAAATATAAATTTTGCCTACACATTCAACCTTTACATGAATTTTATTTGTCATATTTAAAATACATTGTCACTATGTCAGATTGAATCTTGGTGAACAGAGTATCCTGATGAGATTCATCAGTATAGAAAACTATGCATCCCACTGGACTATGAGAGCACATGTCCTCTTGGTTTCTTCTTTCATTCCTGTAGAGCTAAGGAAGATACATGTTTGCTATAGCAATTGCGCTGTATTATTTCTTGAAACTGCCTTGTAGGTCTTAGAGTTGACCAACAAGGTTAAAGTTGTTAAGTGAAATATCACAATCCAGATAGTTTGTTCACAGAGTTTTGTTTTGCTTTGTGTTATTGTTTCTGTTGTTCCCGTGTTCCGGAAAGCTTTTGATCTATCAAGAATCCTTCAAGTTTACAAATTAGTAACTGTTCTGCAGCCTCATATACTCTAAGAAATATTGGCTAAGTTTCTACTGAGTTGTCATAAGTCTCAGAAAAGTGTCACTCTCATGATAGACCATCCTATGATCCCACATCTTTGGTACACCTTAAATGTCAATCTGTGGATATTTGGCATGCTCATTACTCAGTAACAACAAGCATCCTGGGCAGGTGCAGTAACTTAGACTACAGAGCTACACGTTTACTAATGCTCCAAAGCTTTCTTAGACCTGAGGTTTCCTCACTTTTATCTTTCAGACTCATCATTTGTGTGGACTTCTCAAGAAGCAAATTGTGAATGCATAACTGATTTCATGGTTGCACAAATAATTAGCCTGACCTTGATTTTCTCTTCTGAAGAAATATTTATTAAATCTTGCCCCTCTGTGCTAAGTAGAATCATGGGAAAACCTACCTCCATCACCAAAAGACACTATTTTTTTTCTAAAATTTGTTTTTTACTTTGTTCTAATTCTCAATAATAGAGCCATTTACAAAAATGTCTAAATATTATTTACAACAGAGATTTGATAATGATAATACTTTTGATGTAATGTATGCTTTGAATAATATCTAGCATTCACATTGTGCAAAAAAGTAATCACTAAAATGGAAAACTGCAAGCATCCAGCCAACCATTGAACTGAGCACAGGGTCCACAATGGAGGAGTTAGAAAAAGGACTGAAGGATCTGAAGGGGTTTGCAACCCATAGGAAGAACAACAATATCAACAAACCAGACCCCTATCCCTTGAAGAGCTCCCAGAGACTAAACCACCAACTAAAGAGTACCCATGTTCCAACCACTTATGTAGCCAAAATGGCCTTGTCATGCACCAATGGAAGGAGAGGCCCTTGGTCCTGTCATGGCTTGATGCCCCAGTGTATGGAAATGCCAGGGAAAGAAGGTAAGAGGGAGTGGGTGGGTGAGAGAACACTCATAGAAGCAGGGAGAGGAGATGTGTATGGGATAGGGGTTTCCAGAAGGGAACTGGAAAGGAGGAGGCATTTGAAATCTAAATAAATACAATATTCAGTAAAAATATATATATATAAAACTGAAGAACATGTTTAAGTTTCAAACTAAATGTTAGAGCAAACATACAAGATAATACATTGAGTACATCTGAATTATAATTAATTAGCATCACTATTTTGTCTTTAAATTTTATAAAGAATAATATAGAAAGAATATTCGTTCAGGTTTGGTTATAATAAGATGAAGTGTATACTAAATCAAATGTCAGTTTCATTTGCCCTTTGATTTTCCATATAGAAGACATAAAGATAATCAAGTTTTGCATTTACCAGACTGTGAAGTAATGCTAAAGATTGTGGTTCAAGTTATCACTCCCCACCCACAGAAGGTCAGGGAGCATAACAGAAGAGGAGGCTGAAAGAATTGAAGAGCCCCAATAGAAAGACTGCAAAATGCTACCTTCTCAGCATGTCATAGCCATTGCAAACTTAATTCACAGAAACTGCAGTATTCTATGTCATCAATCAAGGATGGATAAAGACATGGCTAATGGGGCCCCACCTTTTCTCTCTGAACCTGTGGCTGTTGAAAGATTCCAGGAACAATGAAGTAATCTTCTTCAGTTATGTCCCAATCAGTGAGTACCAAACTGTCCAGTGGATAGTTCTACCCACCTGAAGATGGCTGTATATGTTCAGTGGATCACAAAACATAACAAAAAGTCATAGACTTTAGAAGACATAATTTTGGAATGTGATTTAAAAGATATGGGATGTATAAGCAATTTTCTATTATACACATGTATGAAACATGTCAAAGAGCAAATTTATATATACTTATTTTAATTGTATTTTTATTTTGGATTGCATATACATTGTTATTAAAAACTTACTAATAAAAATCACACATCCAAATTAATCAGAGCCAAGATCTGTACATATTAGTGAATAATTTGAATAATCACTTGGGGCAACAGTTGTGGAAAGTCACATTAAAATTTTAACCTTCAGTTTTGAAAATATTTTACACATTTATCCAATTTTATAAACTATATCAATGTCAACTGAAAAACACTTGTTCTTCTAAGAAGGAATATTGAGTTTATCTTAAGAATAAGTTAACCAACATCATAGTTAAGATATTACAGACTATCAATGGAAATTAAAACATCTGTATAGTAGTATCATTTTTTTTGGTATTGATGAACTTATAATGATGATAAAGTTCAAGAACAGATTTTTTTTTATCTGTACACTTTTTATTGGATATTCTCTGTATTTATATTTCAAATGTTATCCCTTTTCCACCCCATTCCCATTTCCCCTCCTGCTCCACTTGCTTTCATGAAGGGGCTTCCTCTCCCAACCACCCTCTCCAACTCAGCACCTTGGCATTCCCCTATGTGCCTTCACTGGACCAAAGGCCTCTTCTCATGTTGATGTCATAGAATGCCATCCTCTGCTACATATGCAAATGGAGCTATGGGTCTCTCCATGTATGCTCAGTGGTTGGTGTTTTATTCCCTGGGAGTTCTGGAGAGTTTGTTTGATTGATGATGTTTTTCTTCCCATGGGCTTGCAAACCTTTTTGGCTCCTTCAGTCCTTTCTCTAACTCTTTAATTTAGGTCCCCATGCTCAGTCCTTTCAATAGCTGCAAGCATCCTCAACTGTATCTGTATGAGTCTGGCAGAGTCTTTCAGAAGACATCCATATCTGGTTCCTGCTAGTAAGCACTTCTTGTCATCAGCAATAGTGCTTGGGTTTGGTGGCTGCAGGGTGAACCCCTAGTTCTGGTGGCACATGACAGGATTTGCTGAAGAAGTCAGGGGCAGGAGGGTCTAGAGTTCAAGGCCAACCTGAACTATGCAAATGCAGATACTTCATTCTTATCACAATCATTACAAGGTGGGGGGAGGAGAAAGAGAGAAGACAAAGCCAATACTATACAAAGACTATTTTAAATGCATGAATTTCTAAACAAATTATATGAATTAGTTAGCAATTAATATCCAATTAACTCTTAGAAATGAATGAATGAATGAATGAATGAATGAATACCCACTAGGAATCAGGGAGGCCAGACAAAATCAAATCAAGAGAAGCACCATTAGAAAAAATATTTTGCAGCTTTAGACTGGCTTTCATTCTAGCTTCCTTTTAAAATTGGTTTATTTTTCATCTTTTATATTTATGTAAAGCATTCTGACGAAAAGGTAAAAGTATACTACAATCTAATTCATGTTAAATTTTCATGTACATTTCAATAATTTCAGTTTATATTTTGTCACATTTTCAACTTGAAAATATATTTGAGAATAAGAAATGTTATCAATAATTGTGTTTCAAGTTTAAATAATTTAGGATGCTTCCAACTAATCAAGATTTTCTTCTTCTATGTTTTAGCATGAAATGAAAAAGAGGTGATGACAGATCAAATAAATACCTTTTGGTGATGTAAGATAATTGTGTGTGTAGAAAAGTAAACAAAGATGTTATTCTATCAATTTGTTTTCCAGTTAGGATCAAATAGAGCAGAGTGATCATTTGTAAAAGTAGCTTTAAATTGTCAGTAATTATAATTACATTGTATGCAAATACTTTATAAACACATTGGTAGATTTATCTTTATTACAAAAGATTGATTACACACTTTATAGCTTGAAGGTTGCCTAATGTGGTTATTTCACTGTTTCTCTGTTAAGACAGAGAACAATTGAACTCAGTGCCTCCTTCCTGATTTGGTAACAATTTCATAAGGAAACAAATATATGCATGCATAAGTGTGTGTACATGAGTGTACAGGTGTGTGCATGTGTGTATACTGGTATCTTTGTGTGTTTGAGAGATTCTGGTCATTTGTACTCACAGGTAGATTGATGTAATATATCTAGCTTTCAAGTATTAGTGTTTAATAATGCAATATAAAAATATTGTGTATGCTACAAAGATTTTGTATTTTAGGGATATTATCAAAATTTATGTTGAATAACTTTTAAATGAAAATTAAAAAATTTATATTTTAGAGTTTTAAAAAACTTTCAGATTGAATTCAGCTGCTAAGACTTAACTGAGCCATTCAGTCTACATAGAGAATTTTGATACCTAAATTTAGAAATTGATAAACTGTACGATTTATAAATTTTATAATTCTTTTTGATAGACTTTTTATAACTGTTTCAAACTTGCTTAGGTAAAAGTCCAGCTTGTCTTATCACTACTACATACATATATTCTAACCATCTCCTTTGCTTTACAAATACATTTTTTAACTTCACATAAAAAAGTTAAAGATTTTCTCCAGTAATTCTGAATCAATAAAGTCAGATGTACAAGTGAAGGCCACAATCTTCTTATTATTATTGCCAAACCTCCTCCTCTTTCCAGTTAAATCTTTGACAGAGACTGAATAGACAATAGCAGAAACAGCACTGATGTCCGAACAATTAAACATATGGACCATCGTAAATGAACCTAGTGCTCATGTTAAAACTTTGTTTTTAATTTTATTTAGACATATATGACTTTTTGCCTGACTGTATGTATTTGTGTTATTGCACACATACATACCTTGACCTTCATAGGCCAGAAGATACCCTGTAACTAGAGTGACAGACCACTGTAAACCACCATCTGAGTGCAGGGAACTCTGCAAGACCAACTAGTACTCTATAAAACTAAATCTTAAATTCAAAACTAAATAATTTAATAAGCTTTTTGAATTTTAACTTTAACAATAAAAATGAGTCATTTCTTCTCCATACCTATTGCTAATGGATACAAAATTTCATGATTTTTTTTTATAATTGTCATTGATGGTGGTAATAAATGGGCCAAGTATTTCAAAGCTAGTTTTTATTTTTATTCCTTATTGCACAACCTAGGGTACATTCACTGGTCTGCATTATATCTTTGATGTGAAATTTTTAAGAAAAATGTAACTTGAAATGTTCTACATAATAATTCATTTTGTTTAATACGTGCCCTTTAAATCATGTAGGATTATGAGCTACTTTTCATCTCTTTGACCAAGTACTTGCAAGGTATATTTTTGTGTCTCATAAGCATCATATGTTTAAGCTGTAGAATGCATGGGACCTATTGCATTGACCATGGTAGTGTTCACTTACTACATAATTTGTTAAACTTCTGGGGAGTAAGAAAAGGAATAGGGGTGTTAAGAACAGCAGTGTGCTAGAATCTTCAAGTCCCCACTCCCATTGACCTATTCCTTCCATAATGACCCACTTTCTGAATGTGGCATGACTTCCTTAAAGAAGTCAAATCTGTGAGGCTTCGAATATCGCTCAGCAGTTGAGAAGTCTTGATCCTCTTGATCACTGAGACATGGGCTCTTTTTGTAGCACCAAATGATGTCTGACTGTAGTTACTACAGTTCCAGGACATACACTCAGTGCCTTCTTTTGACTGCCACAAGTTCCTCTATCTGTGTTTCACACAGATTCCTTCAGGTACATACAAGTAAATAAAACTATGTTTGTAAAAGCTGTCCACTGAGTTCTATAAAAACACTATTTCCTTGCATAAAAATAATATTCAGCTCCTTCAGCTGCTATGTTAGGTTAGTAAACACTCTTCACATAGCACAAGTAGAACATGCCTAACTTTTCAAACCCATTAAAGGTAGCATTGGTTCAATCTAGAAAACAGAACCCTACCTCTCTTCAGTATAAACATTCCTCATTCAGTATTAACACATTGAAAGTGCTACACAGAACAAAATAATCTCAGAAGTCAAAGGGAGGAAGAGATCCGGGTAGGAGTCAGGAAGGGGAGGTAAAATGAGGACTAGGTACGGAGGCAGACAGTAAAGAAGCTCAGAGAGCCAGAAGAATGAATGGAAATATGCAACAGCAGAGGATGGGGAATGAGGAACGTTTAGAAAGTCCCAGAGGTATAGGATGTGAGAGGTTTCCAGGATTCCTTGGAGATCCTTAATCAAAATCCTCAACAGTAGGGAGATGGAACCTAAAGAGACCACCTTCAATAGATAGACATGGCCCTCAGCTGAGGTAAGGGGGCACTGACCCATCTTCAAATTTTTTGACCCAGAATTGTTCCTGTCAATTGGAAATGTAGAAACAAACATGGCACAGAGATTGAGAGAAAGGCCTTCCAATGAACAGCCCAACATGGGATTCATCCCATGTGTAGCATCAAACCCTGACACTATTACTGATGCCATGTTGTGCTTGCAGAAAGGAGCCTAGCAAGGTTGTCTTCGGAGAGGCTCTATCAGCAGCTCACTGAGACAGATGCAGATACTGGACTGAGATTGGGGACACCTGTGAAAGAGTTAGGGGAACGATTAAAGAAGTTGAAGAGAATGGCAACTTCATAGAAAGAACCACAGTATGAACTAACTGGGTTGGCCTGTAGGCCCTGGCACAGATGAAGAAGAGGACTGTCTTGTCTGGCCTCAGTGAGAAAGGATGTGCCTAATCCTATAGGAATTTGAAGCCCCAGGGAAAGGGGATGTTTGTGAGGGTAAGGTTAGGGTTGGGTGGCTGGGGAAGCAGTATTTCAGTAGCAAAGGGGAACAGGGATGGGGTGAAGAACTCTGGGAGGGGGAACCAAGAAAGGAGGCAACATTTATAATGTAACTAAATAAAATAATTTAATTCAATAAATAGAAGGTCCTATATGAGGGTGCATTCAATGTGATGAGTTGGGAAATTATTGAGCATTTCTTTCTATACATTTATTCAGAAATGATTAAAAAAGTAACAAACAAGTTTTGTTTTCACATGCTTGCAATAAAGGAGAAATTCAAGGTTATCATCAAACCGAATTTGTGATCATTTTTGAGAATGTAAAACTGGAAACATTTATTTCACTGTCCAGCCATCAACAGATATTAAAATTACTCTGACTATGAATCCACTCTTGTTTGCTTGTGCTATCAGAGTAAAATATGTCTTGCCAACTAGTTCTCTCAATAAAAGATGCTAAAATTTCATCTGCCAAATATTGCTTTCACCTTCTTATCACATGTAGAAAATGAAATTTCTACTATCAGTTTCATCATGTGTAATTTCTAGATTTCAGGAAATTGTTTGTTTAGCTGTTTGCTATCAGAGCTAAACATAGATTTGCCTGAAAACAGAATTAACGAATACTTTCCTATGGAGAGAGGGATTCTGTAGTCTAAGAGTCAAATGCACATTTTAGGTCAAATTCTAGTACAGAGCTAAGGTATAATTTTCTGGGGTCAGCAACAATTTACCATGCAAAACAAAATAAAGTTTTTAGTGCATCAAAAGAACTTTCCTCAAAATATACATTTTCAATGCTAGAAATTTACAACTACTATTGTAGTTGTGCATATTACATTGTATTATAAAAGGTTATAATTAGACAAAATGAAGGTATTAATACACTGAATAATTTTAATATATCAAAACATTAACATAAGCATAAAATTGTGACTTGTCTTCTGCTTATGTGTCTAAAATCTCCAATTTAATATGTAAATGGAGAGTAAGAATATTTTTATCTCTCATGAAAAATAAACACCCCAAAGTTTCAGATACATATGTAAAGTAGGTGTGTTCATAGAATGCAGTAAAGTGACCTCACTGCATGCTATTGTCATTATGTGTGGGTAGCAGCAACTCCATCAAAACCCAATGTAGAATAGTTGCATGGCAAAAGGTAAAAAGATACAGAGACATAATGCTATGGAAAAAAATCAGACTGGTCAATTTTTTAATTTTGTCTTGTTTGGGGTTTTGTTGTTGTTATTTATTGTTTGTTTTTATGATGCTATGACAAATTACCATACAGAAGATAACTTCTTGCAGTCCAGTTTGAGAAGTTCAAAGAAAGGCAAGTCAGGTTTAGCTTCTGATAAAGACTTACTCCCTACTTCTAACATTGTTCCCTGTTGCTGTTTCCTCACATGACTTAAGGCAATAGGCCTATAAATGAACTCTCCTGACATTGTTACAGATCACTTATTAAAATTGTTTTGTTTTCTTTCATTTTTGTTTGGGGGCTTTGGTTGGTTTGATTTTCCATCAGGGGTTTGTTGTATAGACCTGGCTGTCAGGAACTCACTCTGTAGAACAGAAGGGTCTTGAACTCACAGGAGATCCTACCTGCCTCTGAGTGCTGGAATTAAAGATGTTCAGACCCACCACCTGACAGACCTTGACTTCTTAATATCACACTATGCATAACTAAATGACACGACTTGACTTTGGTAGAAATTAAAACCATAATTATAAATACAGTTATATCAAAATTGAATTTTTATAGTATTAAAGATAGATTATTTTTTGTTATCCACAGAACCCAGAGAGCCACCAACATTGCCACTGGTGTGAACCAAAATTAGTGGTAACATGGGAGCCTTGCTGATGTTCAGGATCCATGAAGCCACTTGAGACCACATTAATATCTATGATCAGGGCTGCCATAAGAGACTATGTTGATGAGTATGGTCTTTGCTACCATCAGAGACCACAGTCAACTCCTTAATCTATGCTAAGGCTGTACTGATGTACACTGTCCTTCCTGCATAAGAAAGCTTTATGATGATTTGAGGTCCGTGCAGCCATGGGAAATCATGTGAAGTCCATGATCTGAGCTACTGCTGGATGTATGAGCAAGGGAACTACTTTTGGTATTGATGAGTCCAGACTCCTAATTGAGAATGAGAGACATTTAAGGATTCTGCAACAACCCTCCCCCCTACATTCATCCCCCACAAAAGAATAAAGAATCTAGACAGGAAACTATTGAAGAGAGGTCCTAAACTTTCAGTAAATATGTTGCGATGTCGCTCTCCAACAGTTGATGGCTCTGTCCAAGGACACAAACGGACTCAGTTATCCTTCAGGTATTGACTTCTAGGAGGTGAAACATGATTTTATGGGCAGCACAGGTTGTATCTGATTTATTGTTTTGATTTCATGGGTATAGGAGAGTGGACCTGGGAAGAATGATAGTCAAGTGTGCCTACGCTGCATAGTATAAATTTGTTAAATAATCAATAAAATTACTGTTAGAAAAATAAAGCTTTATTCCATATATATTGATTGTGGGTTCCCTTCCCTAAATTTCTCCAAATTTCTCCCAATCTCTCATTCCTTCAGGATCCAACCTCCTCTGGCTCTCTTTAGAAAAAAAGCAGTCACGTAAAGAAGAGTTATAAAAGATAAAGTTAAAAAAATAAAATAGGAAAAAAAAAAAAAACAGTCCCAAAAGAGACAAAGCTAAAACACTAAAAATACATGTGGATTCAGACACACACATGATTGAACACATACAAATCCCATCAAAGAACAAAACTGCAAACCATAGTTTATCCACAACTCATCTATAAGGTTAAAAAAGAATAACACAAAATTAAGAAACAAGAACTTCCAAATATCAAAAAATACATTTGTGATTATTTTGTGTTGGAAAACTACCCCTGAGCCTGGGGCCTACTCTTAATCCTGTTGGTTTTCCAATTAGAGCAATTTTGTCACTTGCGAATGGTTATTAATTGGAGCTAGCTTCTGGGTTAACATGGAAGAATGGGCTCATTTCTTCACTCAGCTTTAGAAATCTATCAGGGGATGTAAGTATCATTATGATTTAATAAGTGTATTTTGTTGGAGGTAGTGTCTTGTTGTATAATGAATGTTGGTAGCATTTCTCTGAAATTATGCATAGGTGCTGCTTATTCCTCCTGCTAAAAATTTTCACTCAAGAGTATTATATTTTAAAGAACTCAGTATAACAATCCATTGTGTAGAACCATGAGGTTGTAGACAAATAAATTTCATAATAGTACACTTTTAAAGATATTACACAATCCAAAGTATGCAAAAAAAGAAAAAAATCAAATATAGTGATGGTGGCAAATCTTTCATTTGCTGGTAATGTCTCAGAAATCCACAGAAAATTCGTGATAGTGAGAGCCTTAATAAATGAGAGAATTATAGTAAGACATTCTATAGATTGTCTATAGAAGAGCAGCAACACATAACCTTAGATACATATCCATGAAACTTTGAGAAATCATTTGTCAGGCATGTTGGTGTTTCAGCACAAACATCTTGAGCAAACAACTGAAGACTCCTTACACTCAGCAGTCTATATAGCAAGTTTGTAATTTACGCAAACACATTAAGATCCTCTTATACACTGAGTGTTCTCCTGACTTCTCAGATTACTCTTTAGGAATATATAAAACCCAGGGGTATTTTCTACTAATTTTCTAGAGCTTGTTAAGTGCATTATCAGATGGGAATATGTTAAACACTTTACATGTCTGTGTGCTCTTTAATTTTCTTTGATAAATTTCCTTTTATTAAAAAATAAATTTGAAAAAAAAGAAAGAAACCTATCAGGGCAGATCGATGTATGTCCCATGCATGCTACGAGTCACTGTAAGCACATATGTCCATCAATCCTTATGTTATTTTTAGGGCCTTGTCTCCCTAGTGTCATTAATCCTTTATGGCTCCTACACTTGTCATGTTTCCACTTCCAGGGGTTTTCCTGATTCCAGAGTGTGGGAAGAACTAATGGAAATATTCCATTTAGGTTCCAAGTCCTCCATTCTCCTATCATTTTCTGACTGTGGTTGTTATATTTTCTTATCTGCTACAGAAAGAAGCTTCTGTGATGAAGGCTGAAGAGGCTCTTTGACCACAACACTGTCATTAGGAGTCATCTTTAATTCCTCCTTCTGAATTCATAGGCTTTGATCTACTTTTGTTGTCTACTTGCTCTGGCTATAACTTAGTAGGATAGCTGGAGAATGGGCAGCCTTGTCTTATCCTGATTTTAATGGAATTGCTTTGAGATTTTCTGCATTTATTTTAATGTTGGCTATTGGTTTGCTATGTATTGCTTTTATTATGTTTAGGTATGGGTCTTGAATTCCTGATTTCTACAAGACTTTTAACATGAAAGGCTGTTGTAGTTTGTCAAAGCCTTTTTGGGCATCCACTGTGATGATTATGTGGCCTTTTTCTTTGAGTTTGTTTATATACTGGATTGTATTGGAGTGTACTGGGAGGGATCCATACCTGCAAATACGTATGAAATAGAGATGGCCTTGTCTGATATCAACGGGAGGGGAGGCTCTTGGTCCTGTGGATTTTTGATGCCATAGAATTGTTGGATGCTGGAGCAGTGGGGTGGGAGTAAGGTAGGTGGGTTGGGGATCACCCACATAGAGACAAGGAAGAGGGGGGAGAGGCCAAATGAGATAGGGGGATTTTTGGATAAGGGGGCTATGATTTGAGATGAAAACAACAGAAATTAATAATAATAATAAAAATAAAAATAATAATAATAATAATAATAATAATAATAATAATAATAATGTCATCTAACTGCTAAGTTCCTTTAACAAAGGGTTTCCCCTAGGTCACTGGGCTATCTTGCCTCAGTTTCTTGGCGGCTAGAGCAGTGATAGGTCTGAGTTTTATATCATAGGGTGGGCCTTTAGTCAACCATATATGAGCTGGTTACTCCCACAATCTCAGTGCCTCTATTACACAAGTTCATCTTTTAGACAGGCTCTACTGTAAACTATGGATCTGTAGCTAGCATTGTGTTTATATTTTTCATTTGTTAGTGTATTTCCATAGCACAAAAATTCAGTAATACGCCTTACTTTCAGTTTGGGGCCAGCAACCAATTATCTTGGCAATAGCATAGTATGTTTGGTTGGTTCTCATGAATATCTTTGTCCAATAATTTAATAAAACATAAACCAACCCTAATACAGAAAGTTTATTTAATGAGAAAGAAGTGAATTTTGGTTCTGTCTCCCCATTAACTGACACTTTCATGTAGTTTACATTTATATACATACATATTTTAGGAAGGTTTTACTAAATTCTGTATTGATATGACCTTTCAAATGTCTTTTAGTTTTAGCTGTCCTCTGTATCCCCACTATTATTCCCCTCTTTACTTTCCTTTACACTTGATCCTCACATCCCAGTCACCCCATGTACACTATCTATCCATAATTATCCAGTCTATGCCCTATCTAGTCTTTTAAGTTCCAGAGCCATCCTTGTCTCATAGTTACTTATGCTATAGCTAAAACTTGTGTTTATACAGATTGTAGCTTGCTAATCAATGATTTAACAGCTATGAGCCACATATAAAGGAATAAAGACCATATGCTATTTTATGTGTTATAGATTTATATTACCATTTGAGTGTGTAGATTAGTGATACCTCCTTCAGTTCTTTTATTATTCAGAATTATTTTATATTCACAATAGTTTTACCTATCATATATTCTTGTATTTCCATATTAAGGTTAAAATTGCACTTTCAAGATTCGTAAATAATTGTATTGGAATTTTGATGGGGATTACATTGAATCTTTATATAATTTTTAGGAAAAGGACAATGTTTTATTATGTCTCTTTTACAAATCCATGAGTAACATCTTTCTGTCTTCTGGTATCTTCATAGATTTCTTCATTGTTTCAAAGGTGTTTTGTCTTGTTTGCTTTTATGTTTGTTTGCTTTTATCATATTGTTTTCATGAGCTTGGTTAAAGAAATGTTTTGTAGGTTATGTTACTTATTTGCATGTCAAATATCATTATGATTTCCAGCCCTCCCCCTGAAAACTCCCTAGACCAATCACCTTGCACCTGCTTCTATAAGGGAGATCCCTCCACCCACCCACTCCTGCCTCACGGGCCAGAGCAGCCTTCTCCTATGCTGAGCATTGGGCTTCCACAGGACCAAGGGCATTCCCTCCCATTGATGGCAGATAAGGCAATCCTCTGCTACATAGGTAGCTGTAGCCCTGGGTCCCTCCTTCTATAGTTTTTGGTTGGTGGTTTTATCTCTTGGAGCTATAGATCATCTGGTAGGTTGATACTGTTGTGCTTCCTGTGGTGTTGCAATATCCTTCACCCCTTTCAGTCTTTTCTCCTTCTTCTCTATTGGGGTCCCTGTGCTCAGTCTGATGGTTGGATGCAAGCATCCACATCTGTATTGGTCAGGCTCTGGCAGAGCCTTTCAGAAGACAGCTGTATCACACTCCTGTCTTCAACCACTTATTGGCATCAGCAATACTGAATTGGTTTGGAGACTACAGATGGGATGGATCTCTGGGTGGGGCAATTATCACAAGATACTTTCATATTTTTATAACAAATCATTTTTATATAAAACATGGTTTCTTCAATTTTTTTCTCAGTCTGTTTGTCATTTGTGTATAGGAAACACATATTTTGTTGTATTTATTTTATATGTATAACAGTTATAATTTTGTGGAATTTTTTTCAGTTTACTTACATTATCATATCATCTTCAAACATACACACATTGAATACATCCTTTCCAAACTGTACCCATTTGCTCTGCTGCAGTTGCCTCATTGCTAAGACTTGAAATTCTATACTGAATATGTATTGTGATAGTGGACTAAAATCTTGTCTTCTTCCTGATTGAGTGAATTTACTTTCAGTTTCTCTCCATTTAAGTTGATGATGTTCATGGGCTTGATATTAACAGCCTTTATTATGTTGAGATGCATTCCTTTCATCCCTTTTGTTCTTATATATGATAAGAGGTTCGTGTGTATTTAGCCTTTCAGATTATATCTTAGATACCTTTTATCAATTTATATATGTTGAAATATTCCTTCATTTCTAGAATGAAACTACTTGACTGTGGTAGATGATCATTTTATTTTACTTATTTGCTCAGTTTACATCCCATGATCATCTTCCATGTCCTCACAGTACCCATGATGTAGAATTTTACCGCCATACCCAATAACAATATCCTCACTCTGGGAACCTCTTTCCCATCAACTCACTCTAGTACTCAGCCCATCCTATACCACTGAGATCCAACAAGGAAACCCAGTTAGGGAAATGGGATCCACAGACAGGCAACAAATCTAGGGATAGCCCCAACTCCAGTTATTTGTGGACCTGCTTAAAGAGTAATCTGCACAGCTGTAACACATGTTCAGAGGGTCTACTTCCAGCTGTGCTAGCTCGTTGGTTAGTGGTTCAGTCTCTGGGAGTCACCTAGCATCTAGGTTAGTTGACTCTGTCTTTTTGTAGACTTCTTATCCAATTCAGGGACCTCAATCTTTCCCCCAAATATTCCATAAGACTCCCTGAGCTCAATCTCATGTCTTGGTCTCTGCATCACTTTCTACTGGTCACTGAATAGAAAGCTTCTCAGAGGACAGTAATGTCAGGCTCCTGTCTGCAAGCTCAACTTAATATTACTACATAGGTTTGGTCCCAATTTGGTCCAGTCATTGCTTGGAAATTTCCTTTGTCTCTGCTCCATATTTGTCCTTATACATCTTGAAAATAGGACACATTTTGAATCCATGGCTTTGTGGATTGGCTGCTATATGTAGATGATCATTTGGATGTCTTTTTGTATCTAGTTTGCAAGTAAAACATAGAAAAAATTTGCATCCATGTTCACAAAAGAAAACGACCTGTATTTGCTTTACTTTGTTGGGTATTTATGTGATTTGAGTGTCAAAATAAATATTGCCCCATTAAAACAATTTGACAATGTTTCTCCTGTTCTTATTATCTGGAAAAGTTTATTAGAATGCTTTGATTAAATCTTCGCTCTGGGCCTTTTATACTTTTTTTTTGTTTGGTTGGTTTTGGTTAATAGATTTACGTTACTAATCATATTTCACAACGGTATAAGGTTCAGTTTGGTTTAAAATGTTCATCTGATCTTGAATTAACTTTTGTATGTAGTGTATATATATATATATATATATATATATATATATATATATATTAAGAAAAATGGTTATTATAAATGATTAAGTGGGTAGAATTTGTGTTTTAAAAGAAGGTTCTTAAGATTCTCTAAATTCCTTTAGTATTTATTTTTATGCACCCCACTTCAGCTGTAATTTTATTAATTTGAAATTTCTTATTCTGGCATTTAATTAATATACCTAAGTGTCAGTCTTATTAACCTTCCTAAAGAAGTAACTCTTTGTTTCATTGATTTTTTTATATTATTATTTCTTTTCTATTAAATTCAGGGTTGAGTTGGATTATTTCATATCATATATTTCTCTGCATTTTATTTCTACATTTTGTATAAGACATTCAAAAATGTTATTAACAAATATGTATTATTACTGGGATCACTTTGGTATTTGTCTCTTTGTTTCTTTGTTTGTTTATAATTATGAAGGCACTTAGTGCCATAAGGTTTTTTTTTTTTGTTTTTTTTGTTTTTTGTTTTTTTGTTTTTAGAAACCCTTTATTGTGTCTTATTACATTAGGTATGTTGTATTTTCACTTTCATTCAATTAAAGAAAAATTTACATTTTTTAAAATTTTTGTCTTGACCCATTTTTCATTCAGTAATGAGTTTGAGTTATTTAGTTCCCATAAATTTGTAAATTGTTATTTCTATTGTTGATATCATGGTTTAGTCCATTTCAGTCAGATAGATACAAAGGCTTTTTGTCTTGTTGTTATTATTTTCCTTGTTTGTGTATTTGTGTTTTTATACGTTTTATTAGTGAAGCCTATTAGTTTATTAAATCCTTTTTAAGTACCTCTAATATATTTCTTATAGCTATTTGAAGTCCTTGTCTTGTGATTTAGCCATTTTGCAACTTTTAGGACCTACTGTGGTAGACTTTTTTGCACTAGTAGAAACATTACATCTTGACTATTATTTTTTTTATGTTGGCATCTGTGTATCATTATTGAAGATTACTATAATTTTAAGTGCTGTTATCTTGTCTTTGTTGGGTGAGTGTTCTGCTTTTTTTGTTTTGTTTTGCTTTGTTTTCAGTTTATATTGTCCTCTCTGCTTTGTAGAAATGGGGTGATATTGGGTTGCTTGTAGGAAATGCTTCTGAAATCTTGCCAGGTTTACACACAGATGGACACAGTAGGAAGTGTTTCTAGGTATTTGGAGTAGACATTTAAAAATGTGGATGGGCTAGAAGGTGTTGAGTGAGGTTGGGGGCAGTCCACATGAAGTATAGGATCTTTGTAAATCTCTGGAAATAAAAGCAGAGAAGTGGAAACCACACAAGCTAGTCTAATACAGAGGTGAGAATGAGACCTGGAATTCATTTGAACAAAACAAGGGATGGTAAAGGTCACCTATGTATTTCTGTGACAGCAGTGGACATCTGATTTTTATCAACTAATTTTCATCTTACACACATTCATAAATCATAGTAAAAATATGTATATTTGATAGTCTTCTTTCAACATAGATTTTAAAGTCAAGCAACTATAGATTATAAGTTTGCATGTGTGTGTGTGATTTTATATTGATTCAACTTTAACTTTGATTTAATTTTTAATGAATTTTTGGTTTTTCATTTCTCTAAGTGATGCTTTATAGATGACAGAAGTGATTCAGATCAAGTTCATGTATACTTGTACTATTTTAGAAACAGATAATTTACTTAGAACTCTCAATAATAGGGAAGATAATACTCTATGATTATTTATATAAAAATGTCTGTGATATAACATAATGTTGTTAATTTTTACAAAAAGGCATCAAGACTAATGTGTTTCAAAGAAATTCTCTAACATAATAGCATTAATATTTTGCAGAAACTTTATTTTTTGGATAAAATAATATTTATCAGATATAAATATTCCTATGGTTTTAAAGCACTAATAAAATCAGAATTTACTCAGTTGACTCATGGTAATAGATTTAGAGTCACATTGTATTTTTTCCATTTTAGAATATGCCAGTATAATTATTTATATGTTCATTGAAATACTTATAGAAAACATGACACAATTCATATAGCCATGGAAGTCTGCTAAAATACATTGTTTTTATGTAGATTTAAATATTGGCCTACATTCTTTTGTTATATACTTAAAAATTAATCACATATAGAATCTAACCATGTATAAAAAATCTGAATCATTTATATGTTTCTATTAATATTTTGAAATGATAAGTCTGAATAGTTTAGAACATTTCTTCTCTACTTCTCTGAGTTATGGCTATAAATGTTGTTTGTAAAAATATGCATTTTATAAAATTCCATGCAAATTTTTAATAAATAATACAAAATTTTCTACAGAATTTTCCAATGAATATTCTACTGACACTAAAGTAAATTGAATGCATGATCCATGCTTAATTTTACCAAAAATATCCCCTCAGGTATAATTCTCTTATTTTTCAGTGTCCTTGGCTTGCAGCAGTGATCACAAATGGAATCAATCAAAAAGTATATCTTGTTCAGCCCCTGTAGTGAAAGCTGAAGGAGCTCAGCAGAGCCATACTGAGGGATGACATAAAGGGCATGTTAAGTCCTATCTCTTCATCTGTAGCAAGTAAAGGGTCAAATGTGCTCGTGCTGGTGTTTTGTTTTGTTTTGTTTCTAAATATAATTGTTACTAGAAAATTAAGTGAGGTCATTAACAGAACAGTAAAGAGAATTTAAATAACTTCTCCCTGAAGTACCCTGGGGAAAAAAATCTAAACTTTTTGTATAACTATGAAAATCTTATGTTTAGCCTTAACCTTATCATTGTCAATGTCATCCACACTGGTTATATACGTTGGTGTAAAATTTTCCATAGATATACCTTTTAAATTAGGAGAAAGCCTAAGAAAATACAACTAATATTACATACCATGTAATATATATATATATATGTATATATATATATATATATATATATATATATATATATATATATAATAAATAAGAGAAAATGTATTGTGCAGGCAAAAAACTGAACATGGAAACACAAGAGGACCATTGTTGATAGAATTAACTGGCAGTGAATTATCTTCTTAAAAATACAACACAAATTCATCTGAAATAACAAAAAAAAACCAAAAATATCAAAGTCCATCCTCAACAACAAGAAAATATCAGCTAGAATCACCATCCCTGACCTCAAGCTATATTACAAGGCAATTGTGTTAAAAACCACATGGTACTCGTATAAGGAGATAGGTAGGTTGATCAATGGAATAGAATAGAAGATCCAGAAATGAGCCCTCACACATATGGTCACTTTATTTTTGACAAAGGAGCTGTGAACCTTCAATGGAGAGCCTCTTCAAGAAATGGTGTTGGTCCAACTGGCACTCATCATGCAGAAGAATGAAAATAGACCCTTTCTTATCTCCTTGTACAAAGCTCAAGTGTAAATGGATGAAAGATCTCCACATAAAACCAGGTATACTGAAACTATTAGAAGAGAAAATAGGGAAAACCTTAGAACACATAGGCACAGGGGAAATTTTCCTGAACAGAACACCAATGGCTTGTGCTCTAAGGTCAAAGATTGAGAAATGGAACTTAATGAGATTGCAAAGTTTCTGTAAGGCTAAGGGCACTGTCAAGAAAACAAAATGACAGCCAACAGATTGAGAAAAGAACTTTACTAACCCCACATCTGATAGAGGTCTAATATCCAATATATACAAAGAACTCAAGAAGTTAGACACCAGAAAATCAAACAATGCTATTAAAAAATGGAGTACAGAGCTAAACAAATGTTCTCAATTGAAGAATAGCGAATGTTTGAGAATTATTTAAGGAAGTTCTTGACATCCTTAGTCATCAGAGAAATGCAAATCAAAACAACCCTGAGATTCCACCTCACACCAGTCAGAATGGCTAAGATCAAAATCTCAAGATGACAGCAGATGCTGGCAAGGATGTGAAGATAAAGGAACTTTTGGTGGGGTTGTATACTGGTACAGTTACTGTAGAAATCAGTCTGGAAGTTCCTCAGACAATTGGACATAATTCTATTTGAAGACCCAGTTATTCCACTTCTGGGCATATGCCCCAGATATGCTCCAACAAACAATAAAGACACATGCACCACAATGTTCATAGCAGCCCTATTTATAATAGCCATTAGCTGAAAAGGACCCAGATGTCCTTCAGTAGATGAATGGATACAAAAACTGTAGTATATTTACACAATGGAGTACTACTCAGCTATAAAAAAAAATGACTTCATGAAATTCTTAAGAAAATAGATGCATCTAGAGAATATCATCCTGAGCAAGGTAACCCAGTCACAAAAGAACAGACATTATATGCAGTCACTGATAATTGGATACTAAGCCCAGAAAGCTCTGAACACCCCAGAAATAACACACAGGCCATATAAAGCCCAAGAGAAACAAAGGCCATTAAAAGGAAAGCCTCAGTCCTTCTCAGGAAAAAATAAATGTATAATACCCTCTCAAAGTGTGGTACACCTGGACCTTAAATCACTAATAATCCAAGAGTTAAGAATATAGCCATGTGGAAATTTTTGTTATTCAAAATCATTATGCATAATCTATACTCACCAAGAAATCTGTTTTCATGTTATGTTATGTCCTACATGTACTTTATGCTTATTGTAACTAGTGGGGTTTTAATGCATGCTATCAAGCCTCTAAAAGAATTAAGTACTGACAAAAAATATTCATATAGTGTTATTCCAAAATGCCTTTAAAAATCTATATATGTAACTCTCTTTTTTAAAAAAATAAAGTTGTAAGAGAGAAAAAAATACAAGTCAAAAATAGTGTCAGGTTTTGGAGTCTGCCTCTTTTCCCTTTTTGTCTTCTTTTGTCTCTTCTGCATTTTTTTTCCTGCAGTCCTTTTAGACAAGAACAATTCTGGGTCAAAGTCAGTGGGAGGGCAATCCTATCTCTCCACTTGATGTCCTGTCTTTCTACTAAAGATGGATTCTACAAAGTCCCTCTCCAAATTGTTGGGCATTGTAAAGTCCTTCCCTCTGAATCCTAAGATTCTATTATCTCCTAAGTCTCAGGCACATTCTAGAGGGTCACTCCACACCTCAACCCTGAGCCTAGCATATCTGTCGAAGAGAGGCACAACAATTGACTGAGACAGAAACAGATATTTAAATACAACCAATGGAGTTGGGTATCAGACTCCTGTAGTTGAATTAGAGGAAGGCTAGAAGAAGTTGAGGAGAAGGGCAACCCTATAGGAAGATCAGAAGTCTCAACTAACCTAGATGGTTGAGATATCTGAGACACTGAGCCACCAGCTAGGCTGCATGCACTAGCCAGTCTGAGGCTCTGGACACATATACATCAGGGCCTTGTCTGGCATCAGTGAGAGAAGAGACTTGAGGCCCCAGGAAGTGAGGAGACCAAGCAAGGGGTGACGGAGTAGAGGAACATTTTCTTGGAGACAAGGGGGGTAATAAATGTAATGAGGAACTGTGGAAAGGCAAACTGAGAGAGGGGTAATGACTGGACTGTGAAAAGTATAAAAATTGCAAGTCAAAAGAGGTTAACATTTTATAACAGCTGAACCCTCTAGAATGTGTCAACAGGAACTGGTTGCTATCAAATAGAAAATTGTCAGCTGGCTAAGATGAACTGGCCACATCAGTGGAGTGTTCTCTCTCACATGTCATCTGTGAGTGTTTATCTTTCACATGCTCAGCTTGGTTATTCCCCCCCCCCAAAACACTGAAGGAGAAATCTTATAACAGATTATTAACATGTGTACCAACTCACAGTTTCAACAATTCTTGATAACACTTTTAACTGAGTTTTGAGAATAGTCCCCAAAAATCCCCACAAAGACCCTGGTTGTTATTAATGTTATTTGTGTGATGTATGTATATCTGTGAACAACTGATGTCACGTTCATCTTAGCATACATAATTATTGTGCTTCCTTCCTTGAATCAGCTATGGATGCTGTTGAGTGGAGGAGGCTAAAGATGTGTGAGGTTAACCAAAGGCTATGTGAATGATTGAATCACTCAGTGAGTAAGTCTGGAATCTGAAACATTACTGTGATGCATGCTTTTCTAAAAGTTAGAAGAATAAGTGCTTACAGTAAATGTTTTTCGCTTGCTAATTTGTAAAATGTGCAGTGTTGTAGCAACATAGTAGACAGAAGTAAGTTAACAAATCCAAACTGTTGCTGTCAGTAAATATTTGGCAGAGCTGAATGCTTAGCATAATGTAGTGCTATAATATTGTCTTGTGACATAGCTCTCAAAACATTACTAGAATTCTACATCTATTATATTAATTTATAATATAATTTCTACAGCTGTTAATATAGTCAATGTGCTACTCCAAACTAATGCACACTTTGGAATATATTTTGCTTCATAGTTTTGGCTTATTTCATAATATTTTATTGAATATTTGGGAATTTCTTATCATGAGCCTGATCACATCTTCTTCAAAGTCCTCCCCAGCACACCCCACTGTCTTTGTGACCCTCCCTCAAGAAAAAAGAAAAGGAGAAGAGTAAGAAGGATGAGGAGGAAGTGGAAGAGGAGGAGGAGGAGGAAAAAGAAGAGGACTAGAAAAGTCCAATTTTCCTTGTTTACACACTCACTGAAGCACAGTCCAATTCTCACTGGCCAGTCCCTTAATGAACATTGGGTTCAACCCCACTGCACCCTGCCAGAAGCCATGAAATTTGAATAGCTGCACTTTAGCATCCTTGTTACAACTTTAAATTTTTGCTATATGATTGATGGTAGAAGATTCATGGTTGAGAAAGAGAAACATAAAAGGGCTATATGACAACCTCCGTCTCCATCTTAACCCACCCCCTAATATGTAATGCCAAAGAGAACACTTAAAACGTGTAAAACATAATATTTTAATAAATAGGTTGCATGTACCAGAATTAAATTGCAGAAGGCATTTCATATGTTAAATAGTATAAATATAGTAATAGAAACCATACTCCCTTAGAAACCTTTTATTGAATTATATTATTTATATTAAAAATGTTTTCCCCTTTCCTGAGTTCACTACATTCCCCCTCTCCTCTGCTTCTGAGACAGTACTCCCCCAACCACCAACCCTCCATTTTCCACCTTGTCCTGTACAGCATCGTCCTTCCTTGGGGCATCAAGTTTCTATTGGATTAGAAGCATCCTCTCCCTCTGAGGCCAGTCAAGGCCACTCTGCTACATATGTGCCAAGAGCTATGGCCCTACCCATGTATGCTGTTTAGTTTGGAACTTAGTCTTTAGGAGCTTGCAGGGTTCCAAGGTAATTAATATTTATGTTGTTCCTATGGGGTTGTTCCTTCAATGCTTCCTTAACTCTTCCTTAGGGGTCCCAGACTAATGATTAGTTGTAAGTATTTGCATCTGTCTCAGTCAGATTTCAGAGCCTCTCAGAGGTCAACCATACCAGGCTCCTGTCTGCAAGCAAATAATGGCTTCAACAGTGTCAGGATTTGGTATGTGTGCATGAGAATTGAACCCAAGGTGGGGCGGTTTCTCAGTGGCCTTTCTTTCAGTCTCTGTTCCTGTTTTGTTCCTGTATTTTCTTTAGATGGAAACAATCCTTAGTCAAGGATTTTGAAGATGATTAAGTGACACCAAGTTTCAATGATGGGGAGGAGTAATCCATTGGAATGTTTTAAAAAAATATTCTTTGTGGTAATACTGGAGTTTATATTAAATGAGGTATGATGAAAAAAAAAAAAAAAACCCTAGAAATAGGTTGTTTAAAAAAATTCTAATTTAGACAAGATAAAAAACAATAATTTGGGGTATATTTAGCTCCCTTCCCCAATGCAGTTTCAATATCTTCAATCTGGAGATATGAGATAAGAGAAGAATTTCAAATAAAGACATATGGAAGGAAGCATAAATCTAGGCATTCCTTTTGTAGATTATGTATGATGCTGAAAGTCAAAATTAACCATCTTTATGATGTTGGAGTTTGCACTCATGGATTTGTTGCAGAATACAAAATGCATCCACACCATCTAGATTGTAAAACAGCCTGACACAGTGCTGGAAGAGCTAAGAACATAGTCCTATCTCACCCTTGACAGTAATGCATTCCAGTGTCAGTGTTTACCATGATGTCATGAAGCTGCAGGTCTGGTTGTACCAGTTTCAAAACTGTGGGCCAATGCTGGTCTAGCTTTCAGGCATCTCAATCCACAGCAATGAAAATGACAAGATGAAAGCATTTCACTGGACAAGCTGTAAATGTTTTCCATTATTATCTAGCTTTTGCACATGCACAAACACAAACACACACATATACATATACACACACACACACATACACATACTGTGTATGCATGTGTCTATCTCACTTATTTTCATGTATGCCCTAAAGCTTTAGATTTTTCCCTAATCTTGATTACCAATTTTAATAACAAACAGAAAAAGAATTTTTTAGTGTATCAAAGATAAAGTGGGTAGAAGAGTGGTCTTTTGTTTTTTGTTTTTGTAAGTGATACAAAAGATTTATCACTGATAGAGACTGATACATGGAGACAGCACACATCTATCTGTTTTTTAAACAATTTAAAATAAAGTTGTTCAATTAAAAAAAAAGAATAGTATTTGAGGAGCCATATTGCAGAAATTTAGAAATTATATTATTTTGCAAATGTGTCTACAGAGTTATAGGGATTTAAGGTTGGCTTCCAGTAGGAAGGGTTAGAGTTAGTATTAGTGTTCTTCTATTACACAAATTTCACCAGACTTTGTAGTAAGAGAAAAAGTCCAAAATCAAAAGAGCACTTGATATGGCTGTGTCAAAATTATCCTTCCTTCATGTAAACATTCCTAAATAGATGTATCTCTGTTAACACCTATTCCCCATCACTTTAGTGGGCAAGTAAAACAAAGTCCCAAATCTCTTCATTCCTTTTTTTTTTAAAAAAACATTCTGACAACAGATTGCACTCAGTCCCTCCTCCCAGTCTCTCCAGGCAACCTCCCCTCTGCCCCACCCCCATCTCCTCCTCCTCCTTTTCTTTTCAGAAAAGAAAATCATCCCATGAATATCAACAAGCCATGGCATATCAAGTTGCAGTAGGACTATGCACCTCCCCTCTATATTAAGCTTGAACCAGGCATCACAGCAGGAGGAATGTATCCCCAAAGCAGGCAAAAGAGAGACAGCACCTGCTCTTGCGGTTAGGATTCCTGCAAGAAGACCAAACTACGCATCTGTAACACAGGCAGAGAGCCTTGGCCAGTCCCATGTAGGCTCCCTGCTTGTCAGTTCAGGCTCAGTGAGCCCCTAGGTGCCCAGGATAGTTGATTCTGTGAGTTTTCTGGTGTTGTCCTTGACCACTCTGGTTCCTACAATCTTTCTTCCCACTCTTGTTTTTAATTGCAACTTAGATAATGCTTCCATTAGAGTCAGCCTTAGTAAAGGCTGCAAGGCAACTTATGAAGTATTGATTGAGGTGGTAGGACCTACCTCTTTGTGGCGGTGCTACCAGTGGGCCATTGCTCCTCAGAGCTGTAAGAAATCAGGCCAAGTAAAATAAATAGAATTCCTCAATGGTTTCTGCTTGAATTCCTGCCTCCAGATTCCTACTTAGGTTCCTGCCCTATCCTCCCCCAGTGACAGGCTATTATCCTTTTCTACTCAGCTTAGTTTTAGTCATTACCTAAATATCATGATAACAGATTTCCTAATAAGAAAAATGTATAGCATATTTCTTTCATCTGTTCATCCATTGACTGAAAACTTGGCTGCCTTTGGATGTATTTGTGGAGAGTGTCTCAAAGAGCAGGGGTATGCAGGTATCTTTGTGGGACGATGACTTGGCTTCACAAGAGCAGCGAGATAGCTCATCTGCAATTTCCTTGTTTAAAATTTTGAAAACAATATGAAATGTCCTCAATGGTAGTTGGACTAATTTCTAATTTTCATTCCTACGAGCAATGAATGCCAGTTCTTACCCTATCACCTAGGCTGGATTTCTAACTTTGTTTTCCTTGCTAATACCCACTACAGTGATGGGAAATAGGTTTTAACAGAGATAGTTAATAAGCACACATCTTATTAAGATATTCAGGGTTGTTTATATGAAGGAAGAATAATTTTGACACAGCATGCAAACTGTATCTTTATGTTCAAGCTCCATTAGACTGATGTTGAAATAAACCAAAAGAACTGTAACAAAATAGAAAGGAAACAAGAGTTAAAAAAAAAAAATGGCAAGAAAAAAGAAAGCCATTTCAAGTGCTCTTTTGATGTTGTAATTTCATTACAAAACCTGGTGAAAATTTGGAATAGAAGAATGCTAATACTAACCTGAACCCATCCTATGGGAACCAATCTTAAATCCCTATAACTCTGTAGACTCATTTGCAAAATAATATAACTTCCAAAGGATCCAAGAACAAAAACATCCTTCGATGAATGTGAACTATTACGTGTTAAAAAGTCCTCATGTGATAATGTAGTGAAGCTGATTAGCTTCCAGCTGGCTGTGCTATTCTGAGAGTGATAGGAATCATGGGAAATGGAGGAAACTACCAGTCTACTTCCATTTCTAAATTTCTGCAATATGGCTCCCTAATACTATTAATAAGAGTACTGTGTCCTGTCTCCATGTCTGTCAGCACTGGGACCGAAGGACAATTAAATAGGAAACTGTCCACATCCCATAGAGACCACTCAGTGCACTACAACTCAGACTACCTCTTAGTCTTTCTGCGAAGATCAAGCGATAAGACAGTAAACTAAAAGATTTTAGAGAAATTACTGAAATGTCCAATGAGTCTCATGTTTAAAGCATTTTTCAGGTTTCATAAATCATGGGAAATTACCGTGCACCCATTCATCAGTTGTGGGATGCTCTTTGACCTTTATATGGGAGCCTTCCACAGATATAAAACATGTGGAGCATAAACGTCTAACAGAATGAGGAAGATTTGCAAATAATGAAATATTAAAATTTTGTTCATAGTCTATAAAGGGATGAATTATTAATTTATATTTTAAACCTCTCTACTATAGGTCTGGCTAATAATGGACACTGGTGAAATATTGGCTGAATAAGTGAACTATGCAAAAAAATATACCTTACAGAATCATTTGCTAGACATGTTACATTAATAGGTATATAGGTATATACACAAAAATATTACAATCAAATGATTCAATTGTTTTTATATTAAAATGTATGATGTAAAGGGTCATTACAAGCTTCAGCAAAATTGAAACTGTTTTTATAAAAATTACATATTAATGGGGATATAAATGTTTAGAATGTAGACTGCTATAGTTTGAATTAGGGTGTGTGAGTGTGTGTGTGTATGTGTGTGTGTGTGTGTGTGTGTGTGTGTGTGTGTGTCCATATTGAGAACCTTAAATCTTACTGTGGTGGAGAGCTCTGGGCTTCTCCCTCCATGCACTGCAGGCATTTATTTTATTTTATTTTATTTATTTATTTTTTTTTTGTAAAGGATCACTTCCATGCTTGTTACTTTGGGACAACAGAAATGGTTCCAGTTTCTCTTCATTAAACTCTTCATTGTGATGCTGAACCTTTATTCATATTATAAAAGGCTTCACCCAAATGTCCTGAAACTGTGGAGTTTTGTTCCTTTTTCTTTCTTTCGCTGTTTTTTTTTTTTTTTTTTTTTTTTTTTCCTTCAGGGATCCCATCTGTCCTGTGCAGCTCTCAGTTACATCCTTGGGTAATCTGGGAACTAACCTACATTCTATAACAAAAGCAGAGAATCATTTACTATTATTATGGAGAACTAACCTGTAATTTAAACCCCTTCTTAAGAATTTTCCCAGGACGTTTCTCACCATCATCACTGAAGTGACTTGTTCTGTGTCTAGTTCATTGAAATTCCCAGACCCAGATGGTCTGATATCCTGATACTTTAGAGGTTTGTCCTTGTTTACTTTTATCTAGTAAGTGAAGCCCAGATACATTTCTCCCATCTTTTAAACATTATGGGTGTTTAAATGTGACAATAATTGCTTAGCCTATTGAGTGCCTTAGAGGTAAAATGCTAAGAATTTTTAATTAACAGTGTGTGTGAATCCCAGTAAGGCCTGCTTCTTCCAATGATCAGAGGAAACTGGTGTGTATGTCAGAATAAATTTGAGAACATAAGTACTCAAACTAAGGGTCATGATTTGGGGAATATGTGATCTACAGACTACATAAATCAATACACATTATCAGTCTGCCTGATACTGATTGACAAACTAATTTCATAAACTAATAATTTCTACTTCATTTGAGATCTTATTATACCCATGAGAATGGCCAAGATCAATATTAAAAAACAAAAACAAACAAAACAAAAAACTACAATTAATACTGGCAAGGATATAGAGAAGCAGGAATTCTCAGCTATTGTTGGGAGAAGTAGGAACTTTCAGTCATTATGGACTCCAATGTTGTAGTTGCTAAAGAAAATGGGAATGCATCTATTTTAATACCCAGCTATACCACTCTTGGGAATATAACTAATAGAATGGTATATCTTACCATAAAGATACATGCTAAACCTTTTTATTTCTGCACTACTCATAATAGCTTAGAGATGCATATGAAATTATGGAAAACCTAGAAGCCCAACAATAATTAACATATAAAGAAAATGTGGTACATTTATACAATAGATTATTATTCAGTCATTTAAAAAACTGAAATCATAAAATTCATACGTAAATAGAAAAACATAAAATTTCATCCTGAGTGAGGTAACCATAACCCTGGAAGACAAACCTTATATATATTCACTTATGTGGAGATATTAGCTGTTAAGTCAATGATAAAAGCTATAATTCATTCTACCATAGAAATTAGGTATAGAATACAGAATTCTAAAGGGTGGGGCCCCATAGATATCCTGAGGAAGGGCAAATGTAGTAGATAGGTATGGATGGGGTCAGACGGATCAATTAGAGAAGAGGAAAGATGATAGGCACAAGGAAGAAATCATGAAGCAAGACAGATAAAATAAAGTACAATTTGAGGGTTACTATGGTAATCTAACACCATAGAAGCTTCCTAAAATATATACATACATGAAGTTCATTTAAATAAAATCATCAAATAATGAGGAAAACAAGGCCTGTCTTGTCACCAATTGAAGTTTGTATTACAAGGATTAGGTTATATCTAAGTTGCTGGATGGTCTTACAGGAACGCCAAACAACTCATACTGTTGCTAAGCCTCTAGGTTGCTCTCTGCAAAATGACCACAAGGCCTTGTTGGTGAAGGTAACACCTATATAGCTCATTGAACATGGAGAGGTCAAGCACATGTGTCCATAGAACCTTCATGCATGTGTGTTAGCATCTTTCCTTCAGATACTACCAAAGAAAGGTGAAGCAACAACACAGCTACACAGTCTTCAATTGACAAAAGTATTCTTCCTGAAGGATATCCTAATTAAATACTGGCACTAAACTTGAAGGAACCAATCAATATCTGATTTTATATAAGGCCCACTCCATGAGATGAAACCCATAACTTGCACTGCTTGTATGATTGAGAACCTGATATTAAATAGCCCATGGATCCAATTAAAATGCCAAAATTAGTACTTCTGATGTACTAAAAAGAAATGTGTCCACAGTGTATCTATCCCCTAATGTCATCCTGATATACTGATTGGGAAGTGCCTTGCCCAGCCATTATGAGAGAACTTTCCCTCATCCTGCAGCAGACAGCAACAAACACGGAGATCTGCATTTGCAGAGAATGAGAGAACATAAAATACTCTTTGTTGAACAGGGTGTATCTACCAAATCCCTCTCCTCAAGGTTCAGAGAACCCTCTTAAAGGAAGGTGGAAAGAGGGTAAAAGTCAGAAGAGATGGAGGACACAATGGAAACAAGGACTTCTAAGTATATCAGGAATGATGCACAGATGAACTCACAGAGACCAAGGCACCGTGTAGAGGGTCTGCACAATTCTGCACCAGACAGGAGCTAAGAAGTACAAAGGGAAATGGACTCATGTCCCCATTCCTAAGCCAGAAGCTATTGACAATTGATAACCACTTACAAATGAAATTTGTTTTCTCAAGGAAGCTTCACCCTGGAGACAGACTACTCTTAAGAACAGATTGTACGCCTAGCATTAGGTATCCAACTCAAAACAAAGTCAAATGTGCCTTAGGAGGTTTCTTGTCACTTAATGTCATGCCATGGCTTTTAAATTTCTCTCTCAGTTTATTGTTATACATATGTTAATACATAATAATGTGTATAATATTTGTATACATATATGCTAGTTTTTTTCTCTCTTTTTACCCTAATTCTATTTGTGTATGTACAATGGCTTACAATTTAATGTTTTATGGTATTGAAAAAAAAATGGGTCTCAACAGCTATTGTTGGTTTTATGCCTTTTTTTGTGTTAACACAGACTCTTAAATTCCATCTTAAATGGAATGGTTGTGAATAAGTAAATAAGTAAATAAATAAATAGCAAGCTATAATCAGTTTTAAAAGAAATACATCTCTAAGGACTGGGTAGTTTAAAAAGGCTATGGTTCACCTAGATATAGACTTAACCCAGCACAGTTAGCCTGCTTCCCTTTAGTCTTTATCTCCAAATCACAAATGGGCTGCCCTCACGAAAACACTCTTCACTCTAAAAGCTTTGCTACTAATAAGAAAATCTACCATAATTTTCTCTGCATATGGGTCATTAAATACTGATTGTTTATCCATTATTTTCTATAGTGTTGTGTGTTTCTCTCTAACTCTATCAAATATGGCTGATTTGCTTTTGAAACATGTTTAATGTGTTTTGTCTCTCTTTCTATCCTGATGGGACTTTGTGCATACTCAGTCTGTGATAATTTATGATCCCTTGGTTGCAATCAATTTATTCCTTGGTGAATGGAGCCACCTTAAATAGCATTCATAACTGCTTTCCACAAAAATGGAAAAGGTAGACAGTAATAAAGCTAAAGAGTCCTCCATCCCTGGCATCCTGGCATTTAGCATGTGATGTAACTGGATCTGTATACCTCTGCTAAATTAGCTTGCTTAATCTGATACTCTGTAACCATTTTACAAATGATCTTGAATAATAATTTATCAATTTTTTCCCTTTTGCCAGATGAGGGATCAAACAGAACATCAGAATGCTAAATCAAAAATTTGCCAAAGAGAATTTCACCTTCAGTCAAATCTTCTCTGAGTATTTAATGCATGTATACAATGTATTCGGATCAATACAAATCTAGTAGAACCATTTCATCTTATCCAAAAAACTCCCCAGGGCAGTTTCATTTTAACGTAACCAGTAGTCCAATTGGCCCTGTCTAGTATGTGTGTGAATGAAGGACGGCCACCAAAACAATAACAACCTGCCTGAGACTGGACCAAATGTCTGAAGAAAATGGATTTTTCTTTATAGCTACCATCAATTGCTGTCTCCTCAGCTAAGGGAGGAACTATGTGATATTTCTTTTTCACCACTGTAATTTTGGCTAGATTGAATTTATGAAGGTCTTAAATATACAGGAAAGGGTTTGAAAATCAAAAATTCATCGAAATTCTGTTTTGTTAAGGTTTTAAGGGAGAAAAGGCTTTAAGTGGTTTACATTTACATGCCACATTCCATTATTGAGGAAAGTCAAAACATTAGTAAAACAGAAATATAAATTCATCTAAATTCTGTTTTGTTAATGTCTTAATGGAGAAAAGGGTTTAAATGGTTTACATTTACATGCCACATTCCATTATTGAGGAGAATCAAAACCTCAGTCAGAGACAGAAATCTCAAGACACCTGAAAAAAGGCTTCTTGCAGATTTGTAGACCCAGGTTCACCTACCTTTTATTTAAAGACCAACAATGCCTGAACCAGAAATGCTATAGCTACCATGGTTAGGTCTTCTTCTAGAGCAACAATAACAAAACAATCACCCCTGAACCAATCTGATCAAGGTATTCTGCAATTAAGAGTCCTCAGAGAAGAAAATTTCAGGTGTGCCTAGATGATACTAGGACAATTAACATGGTTGTTTAAATGATATTTTTACCAGATTGATCAGTTTTTAAGAACTTCATTCCCAATTGGTGATGATGCTTAGGTTGGTATAGGAGAAATTGCCTACTGGAGGAAATTTGACATTGGGAGAATGTTTTGATGTTTCAAAAGCTTTGCTCAGTTTCCAGTACTTTCTAGGCTTTCCATTGGTGGGGGAAAAGTTAGGTGAAGATGTAAACTCTCAACTTTCACTTCCAACATTCCTGGTGCTTATTGAATAACCCTTCTACACTTAGTCTTTTGGAACATAATGGGGAAAAACTATGCATTCAACAGAAAATAAAGAAAAATCTCAAGAAGCACATATAAATGTATCTGCACATGTTTCTATACATACAAATCCTATACAAACAAAAGCAGAACCTGTGACCTATAAGGTTACACAAAGGTATTTTCAGAAAACTTTATGAAACTAATAATCTCTCTAACAATACTGACTTCATTTGGTGTTGGTCATCAACTACTGGGCATTAGTCTTTTGCTTAATAGTGTTTTCTTTCTTCACTGATATTCTATTGGAGAAACATATTTTTGCATTTGCTAAGGGTAATTAGTGGGAGATACCTTTCAAGGTTGGAGAATCTTAGCACTGGGACCCCTTCTTGTCTGGATGGACAAACCAGGTGGATCCTGCCACAGTCTTAATAAATCCATATGTGCCATGGTCTTACTGTATTTAGAAGGCTTTTTTTCCCTGCTGTTTTACATGCCCTTTGGATTTTCTATCTGAGGGGAGGGAAATGATGGAGACAGCCCATTTAAAATTGAATGTTGCAAAGTCTCACACTTCTTGCCTATTGTTTAGATCTGAATATATGGATTTGTTTCCATGTGCTATACAAGGTAGCCCTTGTATAACAAATGGTAGAACGAAATGATAGTTCACAAGTCTTTTCATATGTATTGTTTAATCCAAATAACTATGAGCAAAGAATTTTACACAACTTCCCTTCCTAATAGTCAAAACTAATTTTTCAAGGATTCTGTCAAATTACTATACTTTATTAAAAGAAAATAGCTGCACTAAACCAATAAAGTCACTTACTTTAAGATGGCAAATGGGAGTTTTTTTGTGATATACTTCCAAAGCATGTAGGTCCCCATCAACCTATATACTCACCAAATAGAAAATGGCAGATGGAAGTTTCTCATTATCAACGTCTAAAGTATGCTGGCTAAATTTCAAGTGTGTGTGAGTGTGTGTGCATGTGTATGTGTGTGTGTGTGTGTGTGTGTGTGTGTGTGTGAGAGAGAGAGAGAGTGAGAGAGAGAGAGAGATTAGCTTTCGGTATTTTTCATAAATGTCTTTTCTAATTGCAAACTAATCAACACACTAGAAAGCAAAGCCATCTATATGTTTAGTTTTAGTCAGTTTCTGTTACCATGACCGTGACAAAGACCATGACTAGGCACCTTATGGAAGAAAGAGTTTCTCATTTGGCTTTGGCTTTTAGAGAGGAAGTACATGCCCTCTATTTTGAGGAGCATTGTTGTAAGCAGGTGACATTGCATTGCAGCTGTAGTTGAAAGTTTAGTTCTTGAGACATAGTTATAAAACAGAAGGCAAACTTGGAATGCAATGCCTTTTGAAACCTAAAACCCACTACCTATAATTCTTCCAATGAAGCTATACTTTCTAATCGTAGAAATAGTCTAATTGACTATGAACCAAGAATTCAAATGCTACAATGACACATTTCTCCAGATGAGTTTGCGAAAAGTATTAATAATGTGGCTAATCAAGAGAGACAGCAAACAGAGACTGACATTATAAGGTAAACAAAGAAAATTCAGTATTCCTCTGAACACTCTTGTAATTAATAACCTTCATTATTACTCTATGTTGATCTATAATTTCAATGATTAAAAAAAAAACCACTTATGTTCTATTCAAGTAGTTATTTTCTGCTCACTGCAATAGGCAATTCCAATTCATCAATGAGTATGTGTTGTTCTGACTGTAAACCAATAAATTTAGCATTAACTAATGAAACATCTCCTCTGAGGAATAATATGTTACCATGTAATTACAAAATGATACTTTCATAAAAGATTTTTCTCTCTTGATTTCAGCATATAATATGACCATTGGATTTTTCCTTAAAAAAATTACAAGTCATGGATATGCTTAAGCAGAACCTAAACAAAAATGTTGATTTTCTTGTGAAGTAATGATTAACATAGTTCCACAAAGCATGACTAAAGTACTGTTGAAGAATGATCATCAAGAGGATCAACATTAGAGGACACAGAACCATTGCTTCCAGTGTTTACAGGTCAGTTCCTCAGAACTTTCTGTAATACCTACCATTAAAACGTCTCCACAGTACTTACCAGAGTAAAGAAAGGGGGAAAGACCTCTTCAGTTGCACCTACAATTTACATAACACACCCTTTGAATTTTTAAGAATCTCCCAGCAAATATATTTGAAAAACAAATATGTCATTGATACTAAACACTGGCAAATTTATTTAAATTAGCAAAAATATACTGCTGTGGTTGAGATCAGTTTTGTGTCACCTGCAAGTCCCATTGCAACCCTGAGCCTTCATCCCTCTATTGGCCTTCTTTATATGTTCCCTTTACTTTGCCTTCAGTGAGAATTTTTCTTTTAGTTGCATATTAGGTATTTGTATTGATTCAACTTAACAAAACCTTTCATTAACTGAAAGAAAAAAGAATCTCCCACAAGGTGTATCAAATAATGTTGTGATGGTAACCCTCCTGCCCTATTTCTCAAGTTAGGAGCATGTAAATATTTCTCTTGCCAGAATTCAGTTGCTGGCCATTTGCATCTGAACAGAGATTACCACCAGGGGTTTGTACAATAATGGGACAAATAGAGGAGCAGGGATTTGAGTAAAGATCATCCAGAGACTGCCTCACCAGGGGATCCATCCCATAGGCAGCCAGTAAAGCCACAAACCCATGCACTATTGCTGATGCCAAGTAGTGCTAACTGGCCTGAATCTGATATGGATGCCTCCTCAGACTCAGCCAAAGCCATACCTATACAGAGGGCAATGCTTGCAGCTCACCATTGGACTGAACACAGGACCACAGTGAAGGAGCTAGAGAACAAACTGAAGGAGCTGAAAGGGTCTGCAACCCCATGGGAAGAACCAAATGAGCACCAACTAAGAAAACCACCACAGTCCCCATGGACATAAACACCAGCCAATAGGTTCTTATGGAGATACACATGGCTCCAGGTGCACATGCAGCAGAGGACAGCATTTTCTGGCATCAATGAGAGGAGAGGCCTTTGGTCCAGTGAAGGCTAGTTTTCCCAGTGTAGGGAATGCCAAGATGCTGAGGTGAGAGAGTGGTTGGGAGAGAGAATGCATTCATGGAGTCAATGGAAAGGCGAGGGAAGATGGGATTGGGAAGAAAGGGATAAAATATGAAATGTACATATAGAGAATATCTATTTGAAAACAAACAGGAATGAGTTCCCAGACTTACATCATTCATTTCCACTTATGTAGACACTGTGTTTTCTCTTTTTTATATAACAGAAGCTAGTTGAATCCTACAAGGTCTAACAGGACTTAATGCAGAACTGCACTGTGGATACCAGGCAAGCAAATGTCACAGTTATTTTAAGTTTTGATAAGGCCTTGATTTACTCATTACCAACAGCACCAGTACAAAAGAAACCAATCATTCTCAACTCCCTCTGTTTCGGTCTTCCTCTAAGCGATCCTACTCACCAGCCTCGCTGGGTAAGCTAGACATACACATGAGACATTTTTGTGACCTTATTTACCTTGTCTGTGTGAAACAGAAGTTTCCATTGTGGCTAACAATTATCATTTGACACAGATGCTTGGGGGAACTGCTCTAGTCAATGTCTGATTATGCCATAAGGTAACTTGTCAACAATATAATACCAGCACTGTGCAGGACACTGCAGCCAATTGTACAGTCACAGAGATAACTCCCAGATTTCATAACAAAGTAAAATGACATACAGTAGTTATAAAATCAGTGTAAGAGGACACATCCAAAGTGTCACTCGCATAGATTTTGGAAGATTTTCATATCCATGTATCTGTGCTACATAAGGAAATGTATTATATAATTTTAAAAAATGACTGAAACTAAACAAATTATCATTCCTATGTGAGCTTCACATCTTCCAGATTTTAATATTTTTTTTTACTGGATGCTAACATATACAAAATTCGGAAAAGTTCATGTACTTGTTTTTGTAAAAGTCTTTATTATCACCTAATATTCCTGTGTTGAGGAACCTGAATTGTTCCGGAGATTATTTATGTATCTAGCAGAGGTCATAATTCCATTCCATCTTTGTAATGGATTTTATCACAATTATAATATGTTTACACTTAACAATGTCTTATTATTCATTTTTTTCATAATTAGATTAGCTGTGATGGCTTTCTTCTCAATAAGAAATCAAAGAAATCAATGGTAATTTCTCTCTCTCCCTCTCTCTCTCTCTCTCTCTCTCTCTCTCTCTCTCTCTCTCTCTCTCTCTCTCTCTCTCTCTTTCTCTCTCTTTGTCCACAAAGAATAGTTTTCAAAGCAGACAGACCAAACTGCATGGAATGTACTTGAGTTTTGTGAAATGGATTCAGCACCCTGTTAGTCTCACCACTGTCCTACTGAAGCAGCTGGAGAGAGCTAGAAGCCTTACTTTAAATAAGCTCTCTTCCCCAGGGATTGTAGATAGTATAGCTATGTTTCACGTTTTCTGTTTGCTTGTTTGTTTGTTTGCTTGCTTGTTTGGTCGGTTTAATTTTTTTCATAATCATCCTTTATAATATTATGTTCCATGCCAGAAAGCTGATTTTCTAAACAAAACTAGGCCTATGCTTCAGAAAGTATAGATATGATTTATTTTTATCTATAGAATTCTATGACACATTATAGACCACACTAATCTTTCAGCACAAAATTTATTAAATTTATATTTTAATATTATGGCAGGATTGTTACAGTTTCTAAAATAATTAATAACTATAAAAATATACCTCGTCTTTGCTTTTCTTACTTTTTTCTTTTTTTTCTTTCTTCCTTCCTTTGCTTTTTTCTTTCTTCCTTTCCTTCTTGTTGTTCATATTAGCACACATGACTAGGCTAGCTTCTGGAACACCATAGCAAGACTGACTTTCTCTGATAAATAGCAGGTAGGATTTTTCCACTTGAAAGCTTTTTCAACAAAGGCTTTCAGTCCAAAGGTTAAGGAAGCAGTGACAGAGCACTCAGAGGGATCAGGTTTATTTACCCTAAATATACAGAGGGGAGAGAAATGAATGAAAGGGAGAGTCTCAGATATTGTCCTACACACCAGGAAATATACATAATTTTGATATCCATTTTTAAAGCCAGGTTTTTAAAGTTCAGTGTTTAATTAGCGAGAATGAACTTCAAACAAATTTTCTCTTCATAATGTCTGTTCTGACCACATAGGTGAAATTCCAAAGGAACTGGAGAAGGAGTACCTTGAGGAACTTTTGATTTAATAAACAGGTGCAAGTCACTTAGAGGAAAGGTAAGAAATGTGCTCAGGGTTTGCTGCTGTTGCCTTCTCCTGTACAGAGGGAACTACTTTTCCTTTACCCCCTCTCCTCTCTTTCTCCCTCCCACTCTTATTCAGTGTGTGTATTTGTTTGCATGAGTGGGTTTGTGTGTGTGTGTGTGTGTGTGTGTGTGTGTGTGTGTGTTTGTTCAGATGTCAGAATTCACTCTCAGAAGTAATTTCTCAATAGATTTTTACCTTGTTTTTCATTTCTTTTGCGATAGGAACTCTCACTCTCCTGAAGCTCAAGTGAAAACCAAAACACCAACACTACCACCAACAAACCAACACAAAAACTTGGTATTTTAAAATATCAAACAGTAAATCTATGTGATTCTTTTGTCTCTTGCATTTGATCAAATGCTAGTAGCTTATATTCAGTGAAAATCTCACATAATATTTTTACTGAGGAGACATTGAAGAGTAGAGATTCAATTTAAGTGGCATTTATCATTTAGGGAAAAAAGGTTAAGTGAATAGTTTCCTGCACTGTCAAATATTTATTGTGATGTATCTGAAAAAAGTAGCTGGACTGCAGATGATGTTCAGTGGTAGACTGTCTGCCAGATACCCATAAAACAACGTTTGACTTCCATCACATAAAGCAAACAAAACAAGAATTCAATAAATAGAAACAAAATCAGAGACTGGATATGTGGACCACCTGGCAGGAGCTCATCATCGTGCACATACCAGAGAAGGTTAGTTCTATTTAGAAACAGAATTAATTTCTGAAAGACAACACACACACACACACACACACACACACACACTCAGAGAGAGAGAGAGAGAGAGAGAGAGAGAGAGAAGAGACTCATAAAACACCTAGCTGCTAAGACAGGAAAGTCACTAGCAGAATATCTCAGCATGTAGAAGTACTTGACAGACACACAGTAAGAAATACTAAGGATAGTCATATTTTAAAATTGAGAATTAGTCCTATTTACTATTTCTTCATGGTAACAAAATGGCTTTTTAATTACTCAACTATTTTAATGGCCATATCTGTATTCCAATCAATTTGATAACTTAAAAAACATTTAAATAGGAATTCATAATTTTTGGGAGTAGAGTTACTATAAATCACAGATAATAAACATTACTTTAATATATTTTTATTTTTTATGCATGTGCATGTTTTGCCTGTATATTTGTGTGATACATGAATTTGGTGCCTAGAGAAGAGGGCATGGGATCCTCTCTGACTGGATTTACAGATTATTATGAGCTAATCTTTGTTCTTGGTTACTGAGTGTAGGTCTATATGAAAGGCAGACAGTGCACATAAGCACAAGCCATCACAATAGAAACTAAAACTCTTAAATTGTAATGACTTTTAAATACAAATTGATACAGCATTAGTTACTTTCCTGTTGTTTGTAAGATGCACCATGACCAAGGCAACTTCTAAAAGAAGTGTTTTATTAGGGCTCATCATTCCAGCCAGTTAGAGCCCATCAGCACAGAGTGGCATGGCAGCTCTGTGTGGTATTCTTGCTGCAGCATTTGCTAAGAGCTCACTTCTTAAGCAGAAAGTAGAAAGAGAGGATTAACTGGAAATAGTGTGGATCTTTTAAACCTCAAACTCCATCCTAAGTGACACACTTTGGCCAAAAAAAGACTTCACTTCAAATCTTTCCCAAACTATTCCTGGACTGAGTCCAGGCATTGGGATATATGAGCCTATGGGGCCATTCCAAGGAGAAATATAAAGGCAATGTCAAACTGTTTCTTTAGATTTCTGAGGAATATCATTACAAATGAAAACATAATAATGTAATCCAATCTTCAGTTCTTTGGTTACAACACTGGCTTCAAAAATGGATGCCTCCTATTTGACAAATGTTTAAGAAGAGTCCTGTGTGTTATGGTTGTGTAGCTTAGTTTTCTTTTGGGACTCAACAGTGGAAGTGGAAACCGTCTCTACTTTTTGCCTGCTTGGGGACGTTTCCATCTAACTGTGTTTCCTCCTCTACCCTTAAAGTGAGGGGAGATAACCAGCATTATTGAAAACTAATATGCCACACTTGTTTGGTATCCCTGGAGACCTGCTCTTTGCTGAAGGGAAACAGTGGATGCTGGGAAGACTAGAGATAATGGGGGCACTGGGGATGGAGAGGAGGGAGAACCCGTGTAACAGCAAAGGAACACTGAAATTTTAGATTTCGGCATCATTTCAGAAACATTTTTTTTACAAAAGAAATTTGCTCATTTAAAGAGTTATCTTAGCATGTGATATTGTTTATAGAGATACTCAGTAGAATGTCTCCTACTGACAAATTTAGAGAGAAAGTAATAAAATTCACTCTAGGAGAATATGAATTTATTTAAATAAAAATCCAATTCTATAATTCTAATTGTTTTGAAGGCAATTTTTTAAAAAGCATCTAATTTTTTATTTCTGAGTTATGCCCCAGACTCCAAAGTGTTTGAGACTTGCAAGGCCCACAATCAAGTTCTTCAGAACTCACTCTACAGAACAGACAACATGTCCCCAATAGTAAGAAAATGATTTTGTTTTCTTCTTTCATCTCCTCCTTACTGGGCACTCAACTTCTGGATAATTATGTTGATTCAATCTTCCAAACATTCTTTTGTCATGTTGTACATTCAAAAACCTGTTGGGCATCATTCCACTGTAACTGAATTCATCATATGGCTGTAGTTGATGGGATACAAGCCAAACTATTATCAAGAATCCACCTAGAACTCTTAAATGTGCTTTTCTTTATTAAAGGAATATGTTTCAAGCAGCATTAACACTGCTTTCTGCTCAGAGAAACAGCCCTCCTGCTGAGCTCTCATTAACATTTTAGCACCTACTTTAAATATATATTATTTTTCAAAAAAGTCTTCCTACAACTTATACCAAGAAAAGAACTTTTTTTTTCTCCTCTCTTCTAAACATATTGCCTATTGATCAAGGATCATGGGCAATTAAAAAGCTCTTTTTCTAAAGAATTAGAACTTGTGCACACAGAAAGCCTCAGCTCAGAAGAGCTTTGCTACATAACAGTTTAGTAAACTTATCAATAATTTGAACTAGACAGGCCAGGCCTCTACCTGAGCCCAAAACCACAGATCAAGCACACTGCCACTAGGACTCATGACCTATCCCCAAAGAACTCAGCACCCAAAAATACTCCAGAGCACTCTTCCTACTGAACCCAAAGGTGAGCCCACACTCTCTCTCCACCGACTGCCCAGACTGAAACCTCGAGGAACTTTTAGTGCACAGGAATCATTCTACTACTTGGATCTGTGCCAATCAAGCCTCCATCTACACTCAGAGCTAGAGCAGGCCCATCACCATCTGAACTCACAGCCTGCCAATAGAACATTGAACATCCAGGATTGACCTCCCTCTGGAGCCCACAGTGCACAGACGCATAGGAAAGACAAGCTCCATTCAGAGACCACAAGAACAACTAACATCAAAGATAAAAAGATGGCAAGAGGCAAGCACAAGAATTTAAGCAACAGAAACCAAAACAACCTGGCAACATTAGAACCCAGCTCTCCTATCACAGCAAGTAGTATATATGGAAAAACAAGATTTGCACCTAAAATTATACCTCCTGTTGATAGAAGACCTCAAAAAGCACATGAATATCTTCCTTAAAGAAATACAGGAGAACACAGAAAACCAAGTACAAGCCCTTAGAGAAACACAGGAAAATACGAGCAAACAGATGAAGGAATTGAACAAAACTATCCAGGACATAAAAACAGAGATGGAAGCAATAAATAAAAAAAAAAAAAAAAAAAAAAAAAAAAAAAAAGACAAAAAACAGAGAGACAACCCTGGAGATAGAAAACTTACAAAAAAAAAATCATAGGTGCAAACATCACCAACAGAATACAAGAGATGGAAAAGAGAGTCCCAGGGGCAGAAGATAACAAAGAAAGCACTGATACAAAAGTTATAAAATGTAAAAATTAAAAAGGTCCTAACCCCAAACATCCAGAAAATTTAGGACACAATAAGAAGACAAAATCTAAGGATAATAGGTATAGAAGAGAATCCCAACTGAAAGGTCAAGCAAGTATCTGCAACAAAATTATAGAAGAAAACTTTCCTAATCTAAAGAAAGAGATAACCATGAACATACAAGAAACCTACAGAACTCCAAATAGATTGGACCAGAAAAAAAAAATTCCTTGAAACACACAATAGTCAAAACAACAAATGTTCAAAACAAAGAAAGTATACTAAAAGCACTAATGAGGAAAGAACAAATAAGATAAAAATTTAGACCAATCAGATTTATACCAAACTTCTCAACAGAAACAATGAAAGCTAGAAGTTTGACACAAGAGAATCAAATAATTCTACTAAAAAATGGGGTCCAGAGCTAAACAAAGAGTTCTCAACTAAGGAATATCTAATGCCCCAGAAGCACCTAAAGAAATGCTTAACATCCCTAGTCATCAGGGATATGCAAATCAAAACACCCTAAGATTCCACCTCACACCAGTCAGAATAGCTAAGATCTAAAACTCAGTGCCATACTGATACAGAGGAGGATGCACACAGCTAAACATCAGACTAAATATGAGGATACCAATAAAGGAGCGAGAAAAAAAAAAAAAAAAAAAAAAAAAAAAAAAAAAAAAAAAAAAACTGAAGGAGGTGAAAGGGTCTGCAACCACATGGGAAGAACAAAATTATTAACTAACCAATTCCACCATAGCTCCCAGGGACTAAAACAGAGCCCATGGAGATTTTATGGAGAGACCCATGGCTCCAGGTGCAAATGGATAGCATTCTCTGGCATCAATGAGAGGAGAGGACTTTGATCCAGAGCAGAGGAATGTCAAGTTGCTGAGGTGGGAGAGGTTGGTTGGAAGAGGGAGCACCTTCATGGAGGCACTGGCAGGCAGAAGGGGGATAGTATTGGCAGAAAGGGGATAACACTTGAAATGTAAATACTGAGAATATCCAATAAAAATGATAATTGGGACAAAGTCTAAAGCTTACCTGTGCACGGATGTTAGAAAGTGCTGAGTTGTCGAAAAATAAATGCATTGTAGCCCACCACACATGCAAAGCTTCTACTTCAAAGACAGGGAATATGACAGAAAAAATCTTGTTTTGACTTTCCCCATAACTCTGCTTACATTTCTAGAATGGCAAAGTTTGGGGGAAAATACACAATTAAAAAAATATTTTGTTTGTCTTCTGTGTTAATCTCTCTCCTCCCCCCGTCTCTCCTCCTTCCTCCTCTCATTTCTTATAAGAAAAACTTTTGATGTGCTCACTGCTTCATGAGACAAAAGTAGAATTCAATTTGTATGAGATTGGAAAATTTAAATCTATGGTATTTTCCTGACCCAACTGTTGAATGAAATTTAATAGAAAAGTTCCCCAGAAGAATTCAGATAGCAAGGCTACTTGTTTTATCCTTCATTTTGTGCTTCCAGATTGTTTTTAAATGAACTCTAAATGCATTGAAAGCATCTGACTTAGTGCTTATTTGCAAATACCTGTTTTGAGCTTGGTAAAACTTGACCATACTTCCTTAGGAAGTTCCAATATCATCCAGCAACGCATTTATGTAATTTTTGTGTAATTAGGTGTGCCCTTTGGTGTGACTTGCTTAAAGTTATTGTGTTCAAAATTTCAGATTATTTGTGATGAGATGGGGAAAAATGAGCATTGGGCTGTAATTATGTCATGGAAGAGTACAGACTTATGTATAGAATTAATGTCCTTTTTAAGAAAGAACATATAGAACTCTAATCTTTTCCACCAGGAAGAGGAAATTGATGTCTCTACACAGTAAATATACGTTTTATTAACTCTAGAACTATCGGCTTCTGGATACTGAACTACTTCCAAAGTCTTATGGGTAATTGTAATGTCTTTATAAATGATTCAATTTGTAATCGTAGGCTACAGTAGCCTGAATGTCCTAAGGCATTAATAGAGTCTTTAAGATTCCACTGAGCAAAGTGTTTCCAAGTTAAACTTGTGGTCTGCAAAACTCTCTTCTTTTGACATAAGTTATGTAGACTTACCTTCAGAAAAATTAAAATTATTTACAAATATCATAATAATTAATATCAGTCAAAATCAGACCACAGTAAGATGAAAATCAGGTCAGGATCAACCAGGAAATCTTTTCTAAATTTGTGAATATTTTTACACAGCTAAGAATTACCCTGATATATAGCAAATATGTACATGACAATAACTAAAACATATAGAAATTATTGTATAAAACAATTCATGCATTCTACATTATCTGTTCACACCTCATCCATAAACCCGAAATTTCTAGGTTATCGGTAACTGTAGCTATGTAGAAAGATTAAACACAAATTTGGATAGACTTGTGAGAAGTATAATCTTTTTAAAACTATATGATGGCCTTTTCCTAGAACTTACTTCAGTAACACTAGTAATAAATGTCATACAGTATTCTTCTAAGGAACCTCTTAGTAAACAGTTGTAGATAATCTTTCATGGTTGGAATTAAGTATGAGCAAGGAGGATGAAAGGCACTTGCCTGAATGCCTACAATAACAAGTCACTGGTGACTCACAGGTAATGATACCTCACAATTTCAAAGCTATGGGCTAGTCTTTAATACATTGGCCTTTGAACTGTTTCTATGTTTATCTGCTTTTGTTGTCTGGCTAATTGCTCTAATAATTCAGAAAAAAGAGCTTTGGAGAAAGAAGTTATGAAAACAACGTGTTCTACTCAACAAAACAATAGTGATAATTGGAAGAATGCAATATATTAAAGAACAATTTACAGAAGGGGAACATGCATTAATATTATTAATTTATTTTCAGAGCTAATACATATATTATATGATAATAGATCAGGAGCACATACAGAGAATGGCATACACTTGCTGTGTTTTTAATTTCAGTTCAGATTTCAAAATATACTGGTATGTAAGTAGAAAATATGACATCTATAGCTTATGTACTCATTTAATCAAAGTAACAAAACCAACATGGTAGTTTTCAAAAGCTTTTGATCCTCCTTTTTTTTTTTTTTTTCTGGTGTTCAACATAATCTGTTTAGCATGGGTAATATGAGAGACTTTGGTGAGCTTAACTATGTCTTTAACTATATGGGTTTTTTTTTTTTTTTGCTTAATTCATAATATCATTTAAAAATGAATAATTGGTATGTTTGAATATTTTCATTAAAAAATACCACATGATGACCATATTACATGGCGAAAAAGCATTTGACAAAACCTAACATGCCTTCATTATAAAAGGCTTGGTAAAGATTTGACTTCTATAAGGGAAACATATACCTTACCACAATAAAGGCAATGTACAACAAGCCAATGGCCAACGGACAATTAAAATGAGAGAAACTAAAAGCAAATCAACTAAAATTAAGGACAAGACAACACTGCCCTTTCTCTCCTCATCTATTCAGTATAGTACACAAAGTTCTAGCCAGAATAATCAGGCAACTGTAAGATATCAATGGGATAAATATTAGAAAGAAACAAACTATCACTAATTTCAAAAGATGAGACAGTGTTCATAAAAGACTCCAGAAATCCTATCAGAGAACTCCTACAACTAATACATGCTTTCAGCAATGTGGCTACATCAAAATTAGCTTTAAAAAATCAGTATCTTAAACACAAATGATAAAAAAATTGAAGAATATTTCCAATAATGGAAATATAGAGGAAATTCAGAAATTATTTATACCTGAGAAATAAATTACTTAGTTTTTCAGGGATTGCATGATTGGATTTATCACCTGAAAATAAAACCATGTTTAATATAACAGATAAAAATAAGTTATAATAAGGTGATACTATTAAAACACATATAAAATTGTTTTAAACATATCAAAATATGTATAGCAATGAACAGAAGTAAATATATTTATTACTAACACATTTATAATATGCATTTAATTTCTTTATCTTTAAGGTGAAACATTTCCTTACCATTGTCATTTGCAAGAAATAATCAGTATAATTACCATTTACTATTTAATGTAAAATTTTAACATTCTAGAAGGGCAATTTTAAACTTGATCTTAGGCACAAAACCAAGAAGCAATCACAAAGGCAACTTTGACACTGTTGACATCTGAATTTAATTACTAAGTTAAAAGTTTTGAGTGTAAAATATAGAATTCTTTGTTGAGATGACTATCAGAAAATTAATTTAATAGGTAATAAATTGAAGAATTATATAATATCATAATGGGAGAGCTTAGAATATGCTCCAAAGTATTTTCAAATGTTATATTTTTAGAATATTGTAATTGTTATTAAATTTTATCAAAGTGAAATCTCCCACAACAATTAATTATATCTTATCTATACTTTAAAAAAATTTAAATTTTCTAATTATTATATTTTTTAATTTTTAAATTTTAAGAAGATGCCTCCAGAAAATAAGAAGCAAAAGCACCCAGTGTTCATAATACTGCTGAAGGTTCCGCGGATCACTCTAATCATCCCCCTCCCTTCTATCAAACCTAAATGCAAAAATCAAATATTAAAATACCATTGTTTTCACCTATTTGAGATTTAATATACTTTTGTCATTGCTTCTGAACAATAAAACATATAACTTATTCTACCTAAGCTATTTTCTATGGAAAAAAAAAATTTGGTATTGTCTACCTACTTCCATGGTCAAAGAGTTAAAATAGGGTTTCATGCTTGTGAAAGAAATTTTTTACTCATCTGATGTAATCGTCATCTCTAAGGCTTATCTCTAAATAAGCTTATCCTTTCTAATTCTTTCTAAACTCTGGGTGACTGATTCGAATCAGCTGTTCTAGCTCAAAACCCCTCTCCAAGCAGACTGATTCAAACTAGCTTCTCTCTGAATCTCACTGCTCTACTAGGTCTCAAACTAGTTCTGCTAGTTTGTTTTAATCCTCTCATTTGTCTTTCCCTGATTCATGTTTCTGTAAAAAAAAAAAAAAAAAAAAAAAAAAAAAAGTACTAATAAAACTGTGCCTCTCTCCCTCTATCTCTCTCTTCTCTCCTCTCCTCCCCCTCCTCCTCTTCCCCCCTCATGCTCATCTGTTTTAACAGGTGTATCCTATCCAACTTATCCTGTCAAAGTGATCTTATCCCCACGGTTAGAGTTTTAAAGTATTAAAGGTATGTTTGTATTCCTGCCAGATTATGCTGTAATCCAGGGTGGGCCTACATTCTGGCAGATGACAGGTACCCAGAAAGTCTTTGGATATAATCTTTTGCCAGAGCAGCCATATTTCTGGGTTAAAATTTTTCCTCACATGATGAATCTATAAATAATATATATATATATATATATATATATATATATATATATATATATGTTTAATTAAATTAATATGTTAAATAGGTAAAGGCTGAAAAACTGGTGAGTAGGAGATCTAGGCAGCCAGGGAAAAGAGAGATCTCTGTGGAGTGCGCATGCAAAGCGCACCCTCTGACCTGCCTGATCCAGGGACCAGGACCAAAACTTTGGAACTTCTGTGCCCACCCGGCTACTCTGAGGCATAGAACAGGGCTCAGCCCATCTGCCACCTGGAACAGTGGAGATCTAGGGACACAGACCAGAAACAAGGGAAAGGCGAGAACATATACTGACAACAAAATGGCAAGAGGAAAGAGAAAGAGTATATCCCAAGGAAACCAAGACAACATGGCAACACCAGAACCCAGCTCTCCCATAACAGCAAATATCGGAATGCCAAACACTCCAGAAAAAGAAGACACAGACCTGAAATCATACCTCAAGATGCTGATAGAGATACTTAAACAAGAACGGGAAGAAAAGCAAAAAGATTCAGAAGCTTTTAAAGAGGAAACAAGAAAAACACTCTTAAGAACTCAAAGAACAAGTGGAAAACACAACCAAAGAGACTAAGGAATCGAAGAGGGAAATTAAAACGGAAATTGACACAATAAAGAAAACACTAAAAGAGATAACCCTAGAGGTAGAACACCTAAAAAAGAAATCAGGAGTCACAGAAGCAAGCATTTCCAATAGATTACAAGATATGGAAGAGAGAAACTCGGGGGCCGAAGACAACATTGTAAACATAGAAAAAACAGCCAGAGAAGATGCAAAAAAAAAAAAAAAAAAAAAAAAAAAAAAGCTCCTAACCCAAAATGTCCAGGAAATCCAGGACACAATGAGAAGACAAAACCTAAGGATAATAGGAATTGAAGAGGGAGAAGAGTATCAACTAAGAGGCACAGTAAATATCTTCAACAAAATTGTAGAAGTAAACTACCCTACCCTCAAGAATGAGATGACCACGAGCATAAAAGAAGCCTTCAGAACTCCAAATAGGTTGGACCAGAAAAGAAATACTTCCCGACACATAATAGTCAAAACACCAAGTGCCAAAAACAAAGAAAGAATACTAAAAGCAGTAAGGGAAAAAGGTCAGGTAACATATAAAGGCAGGCCATTCAGAATCACACCCGATTTCTCAATAGAGACTATGAAAGCTAGAAGAGCCTGGACAGACATCATGCACACCTTAAAAGAGCACAAGTGCCAGCCCAAGCTGCTATACCCAGCAAAACTATCAATCATCATAGATGTAGAGATGAAGATATTTCAAGAGAAATCAAAATTTACACAATATCTGACCACAAACCCAGCACTACAATGAATTATAGGAGGAAAATCCAATACAATGAGGGAAAATACAGCCTAGTAAAAACAAGAAAACTCCTAAACAAGAAAACTAAAAGAAGAAAAAGACACAGACACAACTCAACCCACAAAAGCAATAATGGCAGGAAACAGAAACAACTATTTCTTGATATCTATTAACATAAATGGACTCAACTCCCCAATAAAGAGACATAGGCTATCAGACTGGATACATAAGCAAAATCCAGCCTTTTGCTGCATACAGGAAACTCATCTCAGAGACAAAGACAGACACTGTCTCAGATTAAAAGGGTGGGAAAAAAACTTCCAAGCAAACAGCCGCAAGAAGCAAGCTAGAGTTGTTATTCTAATATCGAATAAAGTAAATTTCCAACCAAAAGTTATCAAAAAAGATAAGGAAGGACACGTTTTCCACATTACTGAGGAAATATGTCAGGAGGAACTCTCAATCCTTAACATATATGCTCCAAATAAAAAAGCACTCACATTCATAAAAGTAACCCTATTAAAGCTCAAAAAATACATTTCACCCCACACAATAATTGTGGGAGATTTTAATACCCCACTCTCACCAATGGACAGATCAAGGAAAGAGAAACTCAACAAGGACACTGCCAAACTAGCAGAGACTTTGAACCAACTAAAATTAATAGATATATACAGAACATATCATCCTAAAGTAAAAGAATACACCTTCTTCTCACCACCCCATGGCACCTTCTCGAAAATTAACCACATAATTGGACACAGAACGAGCCTCAATCGATATAAGAAGATTGAAATACTCCCATGCATCCTCTCAGATCACCATGGTCTAAGGCTGGTCTTTAATAACAGCAAAGACAACAAAAAGCCCACATACACATGGAAACTAAACAACACTCTGTTAAACAATAGCAGGGTCAAAGAAAAAATAAAGAAAGAAATTAAGGATTTTCTAGAATTCAAGGAAAACCAAAACACAACATGCCCAAACCTATGAGATGCAATGAAAGCAGTACTGAGAGGCAAACTCATAGCCCTAAGTGCTTCCAAAAAGAAACTGGAGAGAGCTTACATCAGCAACCTGACAGCACAGCTAAAAGCCCTAGAACAAAAGGAAGCAGATATACCCAAGAAGAGTAGATGGCAAGAAATAATCAAAATTAGGGCAGAAATTGACCAAATAGAAACAAGAGAATCATTGAAAAAATCAACAAAACCAAGAGTTGGTTCTTTGAGAAAATCAACAAGATTGATAAACCCCTATCCAGACTAACTAGAGGGCAAAAAGAGAGTATACAAATTAACAAAATCAGAAAGGAAAGTGGAGACATAACAACTGAAACTGAGGAAACTCAAGAAATTATCAGATCCTACTACAAAACTTATACTCTACATAATTGGAAAATCTGGAGGAAATGGACAAATTCCTAGATAGAAACAAGATCCTAAAGTTAAACAAGGACCAATTAAACCATCTAAATAACCCTATAATACCTTAAGAAATAGAAGAAGTCATCAAAAGCCTCCCAACCAAAAAAAGCCCAGGTCCAGACGGGTTTAGTGCAGAATTTTATCAGACATTTATTACGGACATAGCACCAATACTCTCCAAACTATTTCAAAACATAAAATCAGATGGAATACTACCTAACTTATTTTTTGAGGCTACAATAACCCTCGTACCTAAACCACACAAAGACCCTACAAGGAAAGAGAACATCAGACCAATCTCACTTATGAACTTTGATGCAAATATACTCAACAAAATCCTTGCAAACCAAATCCAAGAACACATCAAAACAATCATTCATCATGACCAAGTAGGCTTCATCCCTGGGATGCAGGGATGGTTTAATATAAGAAAATCCATCAATGTAATCCACCATATAAAAAAACTCAAAGAACAAAATCACCTGGTCATCTCACTAGATGCTGAGAAAGCATTTGACAAAATTTAACACCCCTTCATGTTAAAAGTCCTGGAAAGAACAGTAATCCAAGGTCCATACTTAAACATAATAAAAGCAATATACAGCAAACCAACAGCCAACATCAAATTTATTAAAAAATGGGGTACCAAGCTAAACAAAACTTTCTCAGTTGAAGAATATCGAATGGCTGAAAAATATCTGAGGAAGTGCTCAACATCTTTAGCCATCAGGGAAATGCAAATCAAAACCACCCTGAGATTCCACCTCACACCAGTCAGATTGTCCAAGAGCCAAAACTCAGATGACAACAGATGCTGGCGAGGTTGCGGAGAAAGAGGAACACTTCTCCACTGTTGGTGGGGTTGCAAACTAGTACAACCACTCTGGAAATCAGTTTGGTGATACCTCAAAAAATTGGATATAGTACTACCTGAAGACCCAGCTATTCCACTTCTGGGCATATACCCCTGAGACACTTTAGTACACAACAAAGATATATGCACCACAATGTTCATAGCAGCTCTATTTATAATAGCCAGAAGCTGGAAAGAACCCAGATGTCCTTCAGTAGATGAATGGATACAAAAATTGTGGTACATTTACACAATGGAATGCTACTCAGCCACCAGAAACAATGACTTGACCAAATTCTTAAGAAAATGGCTGCATCTAGAGAATATCATTCTGAGTGAGATAACCCAGTCACAAAAGAACAGACATATTATGCAGTCACTGATAATGGGATGCTAACCCCAGAGGCTCGCGCTGCCCCAGAAACAACTCACAGACTGTATGAAGTCCAAGAAATAAAGAAAACAAAACAAAACAAAACAAATAAAATCTCTATACAACAAGCAAACTTTGACTATTTCCATGTTACATTTTGTTTTACATGTACTTTATGCTCATTGTAACTATTTAGTTTTCAATGCATACTATCAAACTTTTAAAAAAAATCAAGTACTGACTAGAAAATATATTTATATAGTTTTATGTAAAAATTATTTTAAAATCTGAAAAAAAAGTACTGACAAAAATGTATTGTATAATTTTACGCAAAAAATGCTTAAAATCTGTACAGTTATCTTTGTTTTGTAAAATAAAGTTGTTTAAAAAATAAAATAAAGTGCTATTGGCATTAGAAAAAAAAAATATGTTAAATAATATATATTAATATGATAAAATAATATAATATATTAGTAATATTAATATTATATAATTATCATATTATATAATTATAATAATATAATATAATATATAATAATACATTATATATAATATATATGATTATTTTTAATAGGAGGATGTTGTTGGAAAGGACAATGTAGGGGCTGGGATTATGAAAAAGAAGGGGTAATGACTTAATTGAGTTTTAATTCAATTGTTTAAAAATTATTAAAAGGCTTAATATAAAGTTTTTTTAATTTAAAGATCCATCTGGGGTGAGAAATTTAAGCACTCACAAAATGTGGCAGACATTGTTTTTTTTTCTTTGTAGCAAAATACATATTAAATGCAATGGAAATAATGCTAATTTTTAATGGAATCTATCTTAGTTTATGGCAAGCATGCATCCCACTTATAAGATGTTGTGTGCTGATCTGCCCATGTGTAAATGACACAGTTAATTCCACACTGTGTTCAGTCGAGCATGATGAAAGCAGTTCAGTCTCCCAGATGTCCGTGGGAATCACAAAGCACTGCACACGACTTTTCAAAAACTACCATACAGTTGGGGAGGAATCTTGTCTGGAGGGATTGACACAATCTAGTTTGAGTGGAGCACAAACCTGCATGCACATCACTTGCTGCTTCTGGCTAGTGTAATTATGGGCCCATTTCTATCACATATATTAAGACTCTCTCTCTCTCTCTCTCTCTCTCTCTCTCTCTCTCTCTCTCTCTCTCTCTCTCTCTCTCTCTCTCTCTCCCTCCCTCCCTCCCTCCCTCCCTCCCTCCCTCCCTCCCTCCCTCCCCCTCTCTCTCTCTCTCTCTCTCTCTCTCTCTCTCTCTCTCTCTCCCTCCTTAAAGGAACTGCAATCCTCTGAATTTGTTGTTGTTGTAGCTCATAGGGAATTTGGTATAATGTAAAAGTGTGTGGTAGTGCATTTAAGAGGATCTGAGACTTCATTTGTAGACAGATGAGATGTTTTCAGGGAAGAAATCCAGTGCGTTAAAGCATTTAAGCTTCACAGAGAGACAGTTTTGAGGCCTGGTTCAAGTAAAAGTCAAGGGATGCTGAGTTAAATAGTTCACATTCTGGATTAAGCCCTTTGTAAATGAGAGTAATGACCCTTGCTAATGGTAATCCATTAAATGATAAAAAAAAAAAAAAAACAAGTCTTTTATACAGTGCCTTAGGCACTCGCTAAACTTTAATTACCTCCCTTAGATTCTGGGTTTCAGTTTTCTCCTTTATTTAAAACATTTCCAGATTTAGTATTCTCTTAGCAATTTAAGTGCATTTAATCCATGACCCTTATCCTCTAAACTGTGCTCTTTGATTACCCAGAACTGATGGGTCCTGGGTGCACTCATCAGGAAGTGACTGCTATTCTGAATTCTGTTACTACAGTGAGATTTTTTTTATCAGCTTCTAATAGTTCATTAGTATATTGGATCAGCAACATTGTTTCCTGACTGTTTTTGCTTATTGTTCAACATATTAAAACAAGTATATTTATTTATTTATTTATTTATTTATTTATTTATTTATTTTTATTTTTTTACTTTTTCCTCTCTTAAAACTTTATTTTTAAAAAGAGGGATACATATAAAGATTTTTAAAGATATTTTGGCAAACACTATATGAATATTTTTGTCAGTACTTAATTATTTTAGAGGTTTGATAGCATTCATTGAAATCCCACTAGTTACCATAAGCATGAAGTGCATGTAGGACAGAGCATAACTTGGAAACAGTCAGTTTTCTTGGTGAGTGTAGATTAGCATAAGGTGAATACCCAAAATTGCCATGTGAAGGATCTTTGACTACCCTCTTGCCATTGCATGTTCTTTCTCTAAAATATCCAAACAGTTACTGTGAATTAGAGAAGTGCCTTATCGGCTAAACACATATATTATATGGGGATGGATAATTAAAATCAGTGAAACCACTTTTTATAAATCTTATCATTTTTTGTATTAAGTGGACATTCTAAATTGGACCTTTTATCTAAATTGTATCTAATAGATTGGAAGACCTTAATTACTATTGTGTTTTGATTAACTGTAAAATACACAGAAGGTATGGGAGATTTTTATTTATTTATTTATTTACTTATTTATTAATGATTTTTACTTATATATTTATATAGAACTTACTTGTTACTTTATTCATGCATTTAGATAAAGACTCTAGTAAGAAATAAAAAGAGTGTTTGTTCATGGAGATAAAACAAGAAAAAAAAGTAAGATTGAATCAAACTTTAAGTTATTAAAAACACTTTAAGTACAATTAAAAATAGATCAAGAAAGGTGGATACTAATGTTTACCGGTTAATTTTACTCTTCCTATAGTTTTGTGACTATATTTTGTTTTTTTTTTAATTTTCCTTTGTTTTACTACTTCCTTCTCTAAGCAAGATAATGAGAAAAATTAATTAGCCCTGTCTACTATAAAGAGTTGACAAAAATATTATTTGGTTCACATTTATTTTCTAAATTAGATCAATTTTTATTACTGCTATAATTCAATAACCTTTTTTTATGTGTATTTGAAAACAAAATTGTAAAGAGAGTAGCCCCTGTTATATTTGTCTTTACATTATAATACTTTGATAATGATGAAAAATTATAATTTGAACACCTAAATTGAAAATGATAGTATCACCATTTATATAAATGTTTTGGTCCTGTTTCATCCCCAGCCATTGTAACAAATACGTGTTTAATGTTACATGAACTTTAAGGTCATGGAACACAAAGAAACTCTCTATGAGTAAGTTTCAATGCTAAGCATCTGGGTTAGAGAAGAAAATTAACTTTGATTCTTGGGCATTAAAATATGTAAAGACGAAGAAGATTGAGTAGAGGAGAATAACTAGTTTTGGTATTGAAGTGCAAAAGTACTGGAGCTTTCCAATTGTCAAGTGAAAATATGTCAAAAATTGTCTTCAACTCCTTCCTAGGTCTTTAAAGAAGCATCACAATGAGCTTCAACCATGAGTACCATGGAGCTGAACAGTCAGTGTGGAAAGGGAATTATCATACATACAGTGAGCTATGGAGAGTAGCTGGGGTGCTCTCGCTGTCTAAGAGACTTATGCAATAGGATGGAATGCAGCAGTCATAAACAAAATCACAGTCATAAAATCTAAGATATGAATATCTGTCAGGACGGACATGAACTTTTGTTAGCAATGTGTTCAGGTTATGATTTGCTTCTTAAATGTTCCAGAAATGTTCCTGTGTTGAAAACTTGATTCTAGTTGCTTTAGAAACCTTTAAGTGATGAAATAATGAAGATTCTGACCTCAATGAAGTCAGTCTTTTACTACAATAAATGAAACCAAACTCGCAACACATTACTATGCAGAGAGATGAAGCAGGGAGATTAGAAATCTGCATGGATGAAGCATCTAGAGACAACTGAAAACCAAGAGAAAATTGTCGAGAGTTATATTTTAAAGTTCACAGTTTATTTTGAGACAAGTCATGAAACTTTGTGAAATATATTTTATTGTATTAGATAAAATAGAACATGTTTTAATATTGGCATGTTTTAGCTTGTCACTGTAATCCATAAGGCGGCTTTCCATGTTAAAATTAGATTATTTAAATAGTTCATTAAAAAGTGTTTAGAAATTCTACAGTGTTTTCTTTCATCTACAAAGCAACTTGGATTCTCCCTTATATAACAAGGACTGTTTTGTTTCATATGGGAGAGGGAAACATTTATATAAGTTATTATTTTCAGGCCTTATATTTACTAGTCTCTAGTACCCTGCAGGTAGTGAATTTGCTCTTCTCTAGGGACATGTACATGCATGCTTATATGGCCGTGGGTGTTTGTTTATGCAGGTACACATGCTAACAAGATTATGCAGGTTTGTGCTCTGAAGAACTCTTTTCTTTTCCTGCTGAGTTCTACTGTGAACATTCCTTAAGCACACTTTATACTTTTGTGTTTAGCAATTTATTAATTCATCATTCCAGAGGTTTTGAATGAAATTAAATAACAACATTGCAGACAAAGAATGTAGCCTCCATGCATATAATAATATCACACTGTTGCAAAGACAATCAGATTCAAAATCGCACATAAAAAGAGCAAGATATTAGAGAAATAACATTTTTAGTTTTATTCTTAGGGCATGACTTTCTTTTTAAGGATATGAAGAGTCTGGACTCCATTCCCTTTAAACTCATTGAATACCATTCACGCACTGTACTGTGCTGATCTTTTTTGAGCTAAAATATTTGTATGCTGATAAATGAAGAATGATTGTTTATTGAAATTCTACACTGATTCATTTTCCATATACAACAAAGACTCTGTGGTTTCTAAACTCAATGAGATTAAATAAATTTTAGAACAGACTATGTTCCTTTAAAACAAACTAGAGTATCTTAAAAGTAAGAAAATTGCATATAGAACAGAAGTCACCTTAAATATGCTCATTAATGGCTTTATTCAATACTGAGTTTATTCTGAATGAGGTCTGATGAATAAGGAAGGAGGAGCAAGTACTAACAATTATTCTGGAGAACTTGTTAAGCTTGTGGCCAATCTGAACTAAACACTTAGGCTTTGTCTTAAAAGAATACTCAAAATAAAGTAATAATTCTTAAAAATCCTAAAATCACATACTGAAATCATCTATCCTGTGAAAGTCTTTTCCTGCAAACAATATTTTGAAATAGCTAACAAAAACAGTCTTAGGGAAGGGGCTTGACTCATTGACTTCCAGAGGATTAAAATGTTAAATTAAAATTTGAATTATCAGTTTTGTCTCTCATTTGCTACAGATACAGCCTCTTGAGAAATAACAGGATAGCATAAAATTATTTTTCTAGCAGGGCTAAAAAAATCTGGACTTAATTAAGCAAGTATTTCTTAAGGTACTATTTCATTCTTTTTTTATTGAACTTACTTCTTATAAAAAAGACTATTTTATCATTTAATGAGCATGTTAGTATCTGGATGTTTTGTTGAACTAAAAATCTATCTTATTGAGCTTTTTATTGAATAATGTCCTAAAATATGTGACACATGGTCAACTAATATCTGTAGTGTGACTTGACCTTCTAATGTGAATATTTTAACATTTTTAAACATCTTTTACATTCTCTATGTTGGGTTTTCATAACCTCTATTTCTTAGTGTATGCTATAGTATTTTAAAGCAATACTTCTTATTATATTAGTCATTAGGCTTATCACCGGATTTTTAACAATTTGAAACATCCAGCAAAAGACTACAATTTATTTCCAAATTATGCACTAGGCATAAAGGCTTCACTTATAAAAGATACATTTTTAATCTTGACTAGTTTCAGCTGATCAGCAGATTGAAGGAAAGACAGAACGTACAGGAAAAGAAACAGAAGAAATTTTACATCTTGACAGAGCCACTCTCCTGGGGATAATAAGTGTGTTCAGATTCACTTCACAGTGAACCACTGACAATTTTTTGAGTGTAGAAAATTCATTTTATTTCACCATCTCACCTGACAGTAGTCTTTCTTTTCCTTAGAACTAAATAGAGAAAATTATTCAGAAAATAGATCTGTACCCACACTTTTCCAGTTTCTAGCACAACATTAAAACAGACATTGAATGTATGTGTGTTTTTGTGTCTGTGTTTGTAAAATCTATTTTTGCACCTCTTAGTTATTTTATACTTAACTGTGTTTAAAAATGCCTATCAATCTGAAATACACCTCTGTCTTGTATGTGTGTGTGTGTGTGTGTGTGTGTGTGTGTGTGTTTCTCTCTGTGCGCGTATGTGTATATTTGTCCACTAGTGAATAAAGTAACAAGCACAAAGAAGACCAATCTTAGAACGATAGTGTTATTATTTCATGAACAAGAAGAAGGGCTGAAAGAGAAAAGAAGAGAAGTTGTAAAGTTCTGGCTCTACCCTGTTTCTGCCTAATAGCCACGAATAGAACTGATTGCTTGCTCATTCCTTTCCTGCCACAGACAGAATTATAATTAGGGTTTAGCACAAGGAAGTCAGTCCTTATGTATTAGTTATTAACCTCCAGAGGGTGAACATTTTAGGATGGCTGAAAATTACTTTTTTCAAGTTGTATGTATTAAGAAATCAACACATGAATTTATTAAAAAAATATACTTCATAATTTGAATTTTGAGACTTCCGGAGCGATGCAAGATGCTTTGAGAATCCTGCTATCCAACAGAGAACTCCATCCCCCACAACATGTCCTCCCAACTTAATCAGACCTGCTGAGCCTCAACCATATATGTAACCTTCCCTTGCCCCACCCTCTTCCTCTGCTTGGTTAGTCTTCTGGACCAAGCTAAGCTGCCCTATGTAACTTCCAAGCTTTATAGCCCAGTCAGACCTCCATTCTCCTGGTTTTTCTTTGCCTACCTTTATCAGACCTGTTTCCTGAACCATACAGACCTGCAGATCTGGGACCACACAGCTGAATTATGCCCATCAGGGGCCTGCCACTCGAGAACTATTGAAGTAAGACACTGATCTCAATACATACTGCAACAGGAACATCCTGGAAACAAAACAAGGGCTAAAGGCCCTTGAAAGACTCATCCAAAGGCAGGGCAAGTTGACAACTAAATAGCATGGCTACAATAATACAGCAAGCCTTGGGTATCCTAACGTAAACAAAGCACAAGGAAATGAATTTAAATGCAGTCTTTTAATAATGATAGAGGCCTTTATAGAGTAAATGAATAAATTCCTTAAAGAAAAATACAATCAAAAAGGTAACTGGACTTCTCAACAAAGGCTCTAAATGCTAGAAGGACCAGAACAGATATCATACAACATCTAAAAACCCACAGATGCCAATGTAGACTAATATGCCCAGGAAAATTTTCCATCACCACTGATGAAGAAGCAAAATATTTCAAGACAAATCCAAATTTAAACAACATCTTTCCGCAAACTAAACCCAACTGAAAATTTTAGGATAATTCTAATCATGATGATCACTACATCCAAGAACACACAGAAAATATATAATTCCATATCAACAAAAACAGCAGAAGCACACACAAATACACACACACACACACACACACAACACCAAGATCAAAAATAACAGGAGTTAAGAATCACTGGTTATTAATATCTCTCAATATTAACAGACTCAGTTGTTGAATAAAAACCTCAAGCTAATAGAATGGATGTGAAAATAGAACCCCTCATTCTTTTGCATATGAGAAACACACCTCAGCAGTTAAGTTAGGTATTTTCTCGAAGTAAAGGACTGAAAAACAGTCTTCCAGGAAAATGGACTAAAGATGCAAACTAGATTAGCCATTCTAATATCTAATAAAATAGACATTAAAACAACAATAATCAAAAGAAGTAGAGAAGGACAATTCATACTCATGAAAGAAACAATATGCTGAGATGATGTATAAATTCTGAACATCTATGCTCCAAACACATGGACATCCACATTTGTAAAAGAAATATTATTCAGGTTTAAATTGTACATTGTACCTCACACATTAATAGTGGAAAAAATTTAGCACCCCAGTCTCACCAATTGACAGGTCATCCAGACAAAATCTTAACAGAGATATAATAAAATTAACAGATGTTATAAATCAAATGAACCTAACAAACATCTATAGAGTATTTCACCCAAACAGAAAAGAATATACCGTATTCTCAACATCTCATGGACCCTTCTCCAAAACTGACCCTACAGTCAGTCACAATCTACAGAGAGCGCATCACCTGGAGATCCACCCCATTTGCAGCCACCAAGCACTATTGCTGATGCCAAGATGTGTTTACTGGCAGAAACCAGATATGGATGTCTCTTCAGAGGCTATACCAGGGTCATATAGATACAGATGAGGATGCTAGCAGCAAACCATCAAAATGAACATGGGGACCCCGATGAAAGAGCTATTGAAAGGACTGAAGGAGCTGAAAGGTTTGCAACCTTATAGGAAGAACTACATCATCAGCCAGTTAAGGCAGTGAGGTTGAGAGGGTAATTGGGAGAAGGAGCACCTTTATAGAAACATGTTGAAGGGAAGGAGGAAAGGGAGTGGGGGAGAAGGGTATAGCATTTGAAATGTAAATGCAGAGAATATCAAATAAAATTGAAAAAAAGTATCAACAGATAAAAATTGAGATAATGCCCTGTAACTTATCAGACCAGCATGGATTAAATCTGGTCTTCAACCACAAATAGACACCAGAAAGCACACACACTCATGGAATTTGGATAATTCTCTATTCAATAGTCTCTGAGTCAGCAGAGAAAGAAAATAAAGAATTTCTAGAATTCATTGAAAGTAAAGGCACAATATACCCAAATTTACAGGACAACAATGAGAGCCATACTAAGAGGCACATTCTTAACACTAAGTACACTCATAAGGAAACTAGGAAGTTCTCATAGTACACAAGAAAACTAGATGAAAAAAAAAGCAAATACATTAAAGATGGGTAGAAAGCAAGAAATAATCAAAATCTGGGCTGGAATCAGTTAGAAATAAAGAAAACAATCAATGAAATCAATTGCCGTTTCTTTGAATATCTATCAATGTAATCCACTGTACAAACAAACTGAAAGGGAAAAAAAATCACATGATCCTCTCCTTAGATGCTGAAAAAACTCTTTAACAAAACTCAGTACCATTTAATGTTCAAAGATTTTGAGCAATCATTGATACAAGGCATTAACTAATAAGAGAACTGTAACCACTGAATAAAAACCTTCAGGAAATTGTCTAAATACAAAGTAAACTCAAAGAAATCCATAGTCCTCTCCTCACAAATGATAAACAGATTGAGAAAGAAACCAGAGAGACATAACCCATTATAAGAGCCATGAATAATGTAAAATATCTTGGTGTAAGTCTAACCAAACAACTGAAAGACCTGTATGACTAGATCATCAAGTCACTGAAGAAAGAAATTGAGGAAGATATTAGAAGAAGGAAAGATCTCCCATGTTCATGGATTGATACAATTAACATAGTGAAAATAGCCATATACAAAAAGGAGTCTAAAGATTCAATATAATCCCCATCATTGAAGATCTAGAAATAAAGCTAAATAGCTATGGGCACATAGTTTTTGATAAAGAAGCTAAACAATGGAAAATTCAAAGCGTCTCCAAGAAAAAAAAAATGGTTCTGGTCTGACTAGATGTCTACTTACAAAAGAATGCAAGTAGATCCACATCTCTCAATCCACAAAACTCAAGTTGAATTTGATAAAAAACCTCAAAATATAACCAGATACACTAAATGTTATAGAAGATAAAGTGGGAAATACCTTGAACATATTGTTAGAAGAGACAATTTTTTAAGCAGAACACCAAAGGCTTAGGTTGTAAGATAAACAAATGATAAATTGGACCTCATGAACCTGCAAACCTTCTGTAAAGCAAAGGAAAATGTCAATAGAACAAAAGACACAGGTTCTTCACCAACCCTACATTTGACAGAGTGCTAACATCCAAAATGTATAAAGAACTCAAGAAATTAGACTCCAAAAACCCATATAAACCAATTAAAAAGTGGAGTACATTGCTAAACAGAGAATTCTCAATAGAGAAATCTCGAATTGTCAAGAAACACTCAACAAAATGTTCAAATTCCTTAGTCATCAGAAAAATAGAAAACAACTCAGAAGTTTGATTGAACACTCATCACCAATCCCTTACTTAGATCAAAAACTCAAATGATACTACATGCTGGTAAAGGGAACATTCCTCCATTGCTAGTGTGTGTACAAAATTATACAACCACTTTGCAAATCAATTTATAGTTTCTTAAAAAACTTGGAATATTTCTACATTAAACCCCACTTATACCATTCCTGGGGATATGCACAAAAGATTCCCTACAATCACACAAAGAAAATTGCTCAACTATGCTCATATCAGCTTTATTCATATTAGGCAGAAACTAGAAATGACCTAGATGCCATTCATCTGAAAAACAGATAAAGAAAATGAAGTACATCTACACAATGGAATGCTATTCAGCTATTGAAAACAAAGATAACATACATTTTCAGGCAAGTGGATAGAACTTGAAAATATCATCCAATCCTAAAAGGACATGCATGGTATATACTCACTTATAAGTGGATACTAGCCATAAAACACACAGTATCTGGGCTATAATCCATAGACCCAGAGAAGCTACATGAAGAAAGGCACCAGGAAGAAGGCTTGAATCTTACTTAGTAGGAGGAATAAAATAATCATAAGAGGCAGGTGGAGGGAGGGAACTGGGTAGGAGAAGAAATGCAAAGGTAAATGTGGAAAAGGGTTTAGGATCAGGTGTGGAGAAGGACTGGAGGAATGGCCAGATGACCATGAGAATGAATGGAAATCTGTGACTGGTGAGTGTGGGGTGGGAGGGGGTATCTCCAGATATAGGCAGAGGTCTGGGATAAAAGAGGCACACAAAAATCAGTGGGGTGACTTTAGCTATAACTCACAATGTTGAAGATATGAAACCTGAAGAGATCACATCTTGTAGCTAGGAAGACACCCCAATGAAGCAATGGGGATACCAACTCAACCACAAAATTTTAAATCCAAAATTTACCCTGTCTACAAGAAATACAGAAACGGGATGGAGCAAGTCCTGAAGGACAAGCCAACCAAGAATTGGCCTAACTTAAGACCCAATGCATGGGCAAGTACAAATCCTTGACACTATTATTGAAACTCTGCTATGCTTGCAGACAGGACTATAGCATGGCTGTACCCTGAAATGCTTCAACTATAAACTGACTTAGACAAATGCAGATACAAGGAAAAGAATGAACTAACCTGGACCGCTGTGGCTCTAAGAGACTGAACCACCAACCAAAGAAAGGATAGAGGCTCAACGTAGGCCTCCTAGCATTTAAGTATCAGATGTGCAGCTTAGTCTTTATTTCGGACCAGAACAACTAGAGTAGGAGGCTATCCCCAATGCTATTGCCTGAACATGGGCTATGTTCTTCTAACTTGGTTGCCTTGTCTGATAGTTCTTATGTCTATTCTGTCATTGATCCCACCCAGTCTTCCCAATCTCTGCAGGCATAATGCACCCACCCAGTTCTGACCCACCATCTGACTTTTATAACCACTCCATTCTCCCTTCTGAGTGTGATTCAAGAATCTTGGATGTGTCCTCCATTTTATTCAGCCTTGTTAGGTCTACAGAGTATATCGTGGGCATGCTATAATTTATGGCTAATATCCTCTTATAGCTAATACATATACATACAATACACGTCCTTTAGAGACTGGGTTACCTCACACTGGATATTATTATTAAGATCTACCTATTTGAAGAATTCATGATGTCCTTGTTTTTTATAACACAGTATTCCATTGTTTAGATGTACCACATTTTCAGTATGAATTCTTCTGTTGAAGGATAGCTAGGTTATTTATAGTTAATATGAATAAAACTACTATTAACAAGTGTCTCTGTGGAATGGTGGAACATCTTTTGGGTATATGTGCAGGAGTGATAATCTGCAACTTGAGGTAGAAATATTCCAAGTTTTCTGAGAAACTGAGAAACTGATTTCCAAAGTGGTTTTAGAATTTTGCACTCTCATCAGCATTAGAGGACTGTTCCTCTTAGTCTACATATTCACCAGCATATGCTAGCTCTTGGAATTTTGATTTTACCCATTTTGATGGTTGTAAGATGGAACCTTAGAGTCATTTTTGGTTTTATTCCTTGATGATTACAGACTTTGAGCATTTCCTTAAGTGCTTCTGGGCCATTTGAGAACACTCAGTTGAGAATTCTCTGTTTAACTCTGTACCCCATCTTTTAAGTGAGTATCAATATTTTTCATGGAATTTTGTAATTTTTCTTCTATGGCATTTAGTATATCTAGTTTTATTTTGAAGTCTTTTATCTATTTGGACATGAGCTTTATGGAGTTTTATTTTTATTTTATTTTTGAATATTTTTATTAGATACTCTGTATTTACATTTGGTATGTTAACCCTTTACTCTACCCCACTCCCATCACCCATCCCCTCCAGTTGCCTTTACAAAGGTGCACTTCTTCCTAATCATCCTCTCCACCCCACTGCCTTGTCATTCCACTGGATTGGGACAATGTGCCCTCTCTGGAACAAAAGCCTCTTCTCACATTGATGCCAGACACTGCTATCTTCAGTTACCTACACAACTGGATCAATAGTTTTATGCAGTTTTATGGATCTATTTTCATTTTTCTCCATGAAAAAAATGTATTTAAGTTACCACCATTTGATGAAGATATTTTCATTCTTTAATTGTATTTGTTTTGGCTTCTTTAACACAATTAAGTGTCCATGTATTTCATGATTTATTTCTGGATTCTTTAATTTGCTTCCATTCATCAATCTCTCTATACGTTTACCTTAATCATGCATTTTTTCTCACTATTTTTCTGTAATCCCTACAGATTTGCTTAACATCAATATGGTGTTGGATTTTTTTTTCTTAGTCTTTTACAGCATCAAATGAGATGGTCATGTGATTTATTTATTTATTTATTTATTTATTTATTTGTACTTTCTGTTTGTTTATATTATTGATTATATTGATGGATTTTTGTATATTGAACCATCCCTTCATCCCTGGAATGAAGTCTACTTGATCAAGATGGATGATGGTTGACATGTGTTCCTGGATTTTGCTTATGAGTATTTTATTGAGTGTTTTTTCATCAATCGTCATAGGAAAAGTCAGTATGAAGTCCTCTTTCTTTGTTGAACCTCTTTGTAGTTTATGTATCAGAATGACTGGGGTCTCATAGAATGAGTTTGGCAGTGTTCCTTCTATTTTGTGGAATAGCTTGAGAATTATTAGTATTAGATCTTCTTTGAGAATCTGGTAGAATTCTGTGGTGAAATAATCTGGTCCTGAGCTCTTCTGGTTTGGAGGCTATTAGTGACTGCTTCCAGGCAGCTTAAGATAAAGTGTAAGGCATGGTCTCAAGAAAACAAACAACAGCAAAACAAACAAACAAACAAAAAACAGAAACCAGTAAGACAAACAAGAGCTAATACACAGTTTTATTGTTAGTACTGACTGTGATTTAGAAGGGGCCTAAAATCTCTTTTAACAAAGTGTTAATTATTCTTTAACTGATTCTGTAAATTCATGAAGAATTTAATTTTTGGAGAATGTGGAGACACTAAAATTTGTTTTTTAACCTCCCCCAATGCTATCCCACGTTATATGAGAAGAGAAGCATTGTATTAATAATGGAATTATGCTTTGATACAATCACATTACTTAGGGGAAAGATCACAAAAGTTTATTTTTTATAATTTATCTTTACTTTTTTTAAATTTAATTCCATTTTTTCTCACTTTACATCCCACTCACTATCCCCCCTCCAAGTTACTCTCACCCACACCCCTTCCCCCATATCCTATCCCCTTCTTCTCTGACAAGGTGGGACCACCTTGTTATCCCCCAACTCTGGCACTTAAGTTTCTGAGTGGCTAGGCACTTCCTCTCCCACTGAGGCCACTCAATGCGCCTCAGCTACATTTGCATTTTGGGGTATTTGCATTTTGGTGAAAATATGTAGAATTTTAAAGTTTTTTCTTCAGTTTAATATCATGAAAAGCTTGAAAGAAAACTATTTCCTGTGACACTCAAATTTTGAATCACCATAATGTGTTGGGCTTCGATCTGTCTTCAGCTTTATTATGTCTAAAGCTTTATCTATTTCTCATAATTTAATTACTAAAAAACTTAACAAACATTTAAGTGTAACTATTATTGCTCTTGAATCTTATGGAAAGAACATCATATTATGTAAAGAAAAATACTATTAGTATTACTTGATATTATTTTTCTTATTAATTAAAATAACATTACGATATTAGTTTGAATCTCCTAACTGGAAGCATTTTACTACAATTCTGTGTTTTATTGTTTTTCAAATTCTATGTGTTAATTGGTTAGTCTACCATGATTGCTCTATGGGGAAGTGAGAGAAGATGAGTTAGAGCATTCTTGAGGGATCTTAGATGACCTGACCAAAGTGTGTATGAGGAATGTGAACTTATGGCTCAGTATTCTTCCCTCTGCTTCCTCAAAACAAATTCAGTAATGTTCTTATTCTTCCATGAGAAGAGGAGTGGCCATAGCCTGAGGTAGATGTCTTTTAGGTGTTTCAGAAGTTGCCATATCAACTTCAAGAAAATTTAAATTTGCTCATACTTACAATTTTAAAGACATCTTGGATTTTACTACATAAATTGGAAAGCAAAATTAAAGTTTACTTCTTGATCATACAACACCTGTTTACCAATTCCAAAAATCAAATTAAAATCCAAGTAAATGGGTTCTTGACATGAAATAAATTCAAAGCCTCTTCTATAAATAGCTGTGTCCTACATCTTGTACCCCATCTGCCTGTGTTTTATATCTGCCCTAATGTTCACAACACACTCAGGATATTCCTACTCCATACTTCCTTTATGGTGGAATGCTTATGTGCATTTTTGATGTTTTTGCTCATCACAGAGTCACATTTCAGGATTTTTTCCAAACCACACCAGAGAGTTTTTTTTTAACCTTATGTCTCAGCACCTGCTTCTACTTTCTTTGTGCTAGTGATAAAGTTCTACATTTCTTATCAGTGTGAACTTGGAAAAGTCATAGAAAGTACAAAGAGAAAAATAAATTTAGAAGTATTCAATAGTTGGGAATTAAATAAACCAAGAAAACATACCCATTATAGCAAAAAATGAATATATAGCATTATGATTACACTTTACTTGTTTTCCTTGATTACATGATCAGTATTGTGATAAATTTTATTAACCAGTTTAAAACTTTTAATGTGTCACTGATAAAGTTTTCCAAACTATACATTTAATTTTGTATATAATTGTCTATTAAATGCTCAATAATTACTTATAATTAATTAATTAACATAATAACTAATAATCACTAATCATAAAAATTGTACCATTCCACAGTTCTGTGTTTCTATTTTTTATTGCCTCTTGAATTACATATACTTAGTTATTGCTGCTTTCCTATTTCAGAATGTACTATATTTAAAATTTTTCTGCATTTTATTGTCACATATAACTTTAACTTCAACTATCCATAAAATATTTCTTTTTTCTAGTTAATTACTTCACTTTTATTGAACACTTCAAAGGTTTCTCTTCTATCTGGGTGTGTCCTTCTTTGTTTCTTAACTTCTTTTTGCATAGTTGATTTTATAAAGGACAAATAACTCCTGATTAAGTGTTCCATTACAAATCAATACATTGCTTATTGGTAAAATAACAAGAACAGTGTATGTGGCATGTATATATAATCCTGACAGTCTGGAGAAAGAGGCAAACAATTGATTTGCTCTTTCAATAGTCAGCATGGCCTATATAATGAGACTGCCCTAAATATTAAGTAATTGTGGTTATAGATGTAGGAGTAACTTAATACCTAATGACTCTGCTATACTCACATAAGAGAACATTTTTAACCTTCATCAAAGATATTTCTTCTTTGAATAAAAATACATTAACACAGAGACAAATAATCGGTAAGTATGTAGGGAGATGAGATGGTAAAGTGGACAAACCTGAAAAGCTTCTCCTTTTCCACAATATTGTGGACCTTAGTGGGATAGAGAGCAAAAGCAAAAGGAGTGTGAGATCCAGAGATGGTATATCACATTAGGAATCAGTGTGTTCAGGATACAGCACAGCATACAGTGATTTTAATCCATTGTGTTCACAACACTTTTCAAAGCTCCAGCCAAACACACACTTAAAAGGGAAGCACTTGCAAATCTCACAGGTAGATGATAGCTATTAGTATTTGATAGCTCCTGGGAAACAATCAGTTTTCTTTAATGATATGACTCCCAGATGGTCAACAAAATCTATACTACCTAGGTAACACAACTTGAACTTAGAGAAGGAAGAAAAAGTAATTGCTCTAGAAGTTGGATAGAAAGTAATGTAAGGGCAGAGATGGAGCATCTTTATGGAAGCAAGGGTAGTGGGGAGGGGGATGGAAGAAGGGGGAAAGGGATATGTAAATACATAAAATATTTAATAGAAAATATTAAAAAAGGAAAAAGAGACAAATTGTTTTGTATTGATATATTCAAATATATCCTATTAAATCATATAATTAATATGAGTATTAAAATATATATATTTTCTAAGACATGTTTCACAATGGTCATTTGCTAAAATATTTTGCTTATGACATATGTAAACCATGTAAATATTATAGTTTTCAAATCATTAGACAATCCCTGGTTTCTTCAGTGTGAGCAAAAGTACACTTGTGTCTTCAGTAGGAATTTAAATGATTTTTTTTTACAAATATTTTATGTGTGTGTGCACATGTTGTCTTATATCATGACTATTTATTCTGCCACTTAAGAATAAGTTTGTTAACACCCACTGGAAGAAATACAGGGACAAATAGAGGAGCAGGCATTGGAGAAAAGATCATCCAGAGACTGTCTCACCTGGGGATACACCCAATATATTGTTATCAAAACCAAGCACTATTGCTGATGCCAAGACATATTTACTGGCAGGAAGAGCCTGATATGCATGCCTCCTCATAGGTTCTGCTAGAATCATACTGATATAGTTGAGCATGCTTGCAGCTAACCATTGGACTGAACACGAGAACCCCAATGGAGGAGTTAGAGAAAGGACTGAAGGAGTTGAAAGGGTTGCAACCCCATGGAAAAACAGTATCAACCAACCAAACCCTCTAGAGCTCCCAGAGACTAGATCACTAACCAAGGAGTTCACATGGAGAGATCCATGGCTCCAGTTCCATATGTAGCAGAGGATAGCATTGTCTGGTATCAATGGGAGAAGAGGTCGTTGGTCCGGTGAAGGTGTGTTTTCCCAGTGTAGGTAATGTCAAGGAGATGAGGTGAAGAGGGTGGTTGGAAAAAGGAGCACCTTCATGGAACCAAGGGAAGAAGAAGCAGGGATGGCACTGGGTGGAAAGGAGACAACATTTGAAATTTAAATATAGAGAATGTCTAATAAAAAATTGAAAAAACAGAATAAGTTGGTTTCATAGGTAATTAAGCACTACTATTAAGCACTTAATTTTATGTACTTTAAAACTGACTTGAGCTTCATTAGCAAACTTGTTTTTAGTCTTCTTAACAGTTGGTTTAACTTGGTTTTATTATAAAAATTATTAAATGGATTCCATTATGAAATCATTTCCTTCATAGTTATATTATTATCAAATATGTTAGAGTTTAGACATTTGCCTGTATGAGCATAGGTAAGGAAAAAAAGTGTCATGTGACTCGACAAAGCATTTATTTTCTTTACCCAAAGCCATAGCTATACAAAGATTATAAAATATTTACATAAATATTTTATTTCAAGGTCTAACATTAAGAAGACAATTATAGATTAAGAAATATTCTAAATGACTTTTGTTAATAAAAATGACAATGTAGCAGGTGAGGTTTGTTTGGCTTTCATTGTATTATTTGTTTATTCTTCTCCTAAACCTACTTTCCTTGTGTGCTCTGGTCTCCACAGCATTTCTCTCTACCTGCCTCCTAATGACAGCTCCTTTGATAAAGGAAGTTTACAGAACGAATAAGTATACTTAAGCAATTTGAGAAGCCCCCATACGTTTTGTCCCATCTGCTCTGTCTTTAAAGAAGACTGTGTTTTAATTGTAATGATTTCATTGGTTTCATTCCACAAATGTTCTCCTCAGAGGTTCTAAAGTGTGTGAAACATTAAGATATTTTCTTTGATTTAGTGTCAGAAGTTCTTCAAAATTAATTTTTTTGTTTAAGTAGGTGATTTGGAATCTTTTCTATAGTTGTAGGTTAGAAAGCAACATTGAAATTGGTATAAAGAAGCCTCACCTAAAGCAAGTCCCTTAGACAAAATAGAGAACAATCAAATTCCTGGCAAAAGTTTTCATTTTTGATCTAGATAAGGATTCTGGAATTTGATACAATAATTTATCTAAAACTATGCTGAAGAAAGTTGCAATAGTACCTAAAGACCTTAGTTTATTTAATTAAATATATAATAACTAACTACATGATATGTAGTTTCAATTTTATTCATTTCTTTGAGGATTCTGGTAGGTCTGGCTTTATCTTGAGGTTAGTCCTATACATGTATAAATATAATATTTGTCCTTATTTATTAATTAAACTTATTCTTTGGCAATTTCACATATGTATGTAATGGGACTTAAGGATTGTTTCTATCTCAGCATCCACAGTGTACTAAATAGTTCTCCATGGAGGAATAGAGCCCAGTTCCGGCCCTTAAACATGACTTACTATTAACAGGCCAAATCTTGCTGAGGTTCGATATAGGTAAACCTTGGCTTCTATGACTATGTAATTTGAATGGCTGCATCAGTCCATCTTCCTCTCTCACTTCCTAGCAGTCTATGCATTTTGTTTCTTATGATGTCTCTTCAGACCTAGATTGGATGCTATCTACAAATGTCTCATTGAGTGATGAGCACTCCACAGTAATCTACTCTCAGAACCTTGAACTGCCTGGATATCTACATCTATAACCTCTGACTTAAAAGAAGAGATATTCTGAATCTGAAAATGGCATCTCTCTCTCTCTCTCTCTCTCTCTCTCTCTCTCTCTCTCTGTGTGTGTGTGTGTGTGTGTGTGTGTGTATGTGTGTGTGTGTGTGTGTGTGTGTGTGTGTGTGTGTGTGTGTGTAAAGTGACTGTCACCATGTCAATTTACCAATGTAAAGTCAAATGTTTTTTAATTTAAAAAATGTGATTGGGGCCCTCACTATTATTTTCCAAGAGTGACCAATACATGCTTGTCATACTTGAAGAACTATTCAGAAAGGCTTATAGAAATGAATGACAGTCTCTAGAGAGTCAGCACATTGCATGCCTTTTTGTGTATACCATATTAAGAATATTCTTATATCTTCATATATTCTTTTCAATTTGAAATTTTTCCTATCAAATAGTAGGATTTATCTATCTATCTATCTATCTGTCTATATATATATATATATATACAATCAAAATAACACATTACAAACTAATAATGTAATGAAAAGTAACATAGAGCAAACATTGGTAGCATAAAGAAAAGAGATGTATTTAGAAGCATACCTCGGTGCATAATAATAGAGAATTTTCCATTAGCTTTAGCAAGTCTTATTCTCATAAGGTTCCTATAACCAAGTCATTTAAATTCTCTTATTCCTTGGTTTAGTGTTTAACCATGGAATTGATGCTTGTTATTAGCTAGTTTACAATTAGCACTGAAATATCCTAAACGATTAATATTTTCTAGAAACATTTTGAGAAATAAAAGTGCCATTTAATTTAAATAAATGACAATTGTGCAGCAGCAGAGAGTATGGTCTACAAATATTAATTAGTAATGATCAGACAGAACATTAAGACTAGACAAAGTATCAAAGTGTAAGCTAAATCTTCTATCAGAAGGCTTTTCATGTTTTAGCCTAAAAAACACTGCTTATAAAATAACAGCAAAATACAATTGGTTTCATGTTCAGAGCTATTCTCAGCTTCCTTTTATTGCTTGCAGTACTATGTTGTATGTTTTATTCCAACATCTGTCACTCTCATTCTTTACTAACATTATCAGAAATTCATGTCTGAATTTGCCAATCTCCCTCCTTCTGCCTTTATACATGATTAAAGATGTTCTCTTCTCTAAAAGTCACACAAAGCTGATTTCCATGCTTAGAATATTTGCATTGCTAGCATTCCAGCTGTGTGATTTATGTCTTCCTTTGAATCTGTCCACAGCTATAAGCCTATAACCAGAATCTCCAGAGAAAATAATCCCCTTCCTGTTCTTAATGCAGAGTCCGGTTTCTGAGGAATGAGGAAAGACCACATTAAGTGTTACACAGATACACAGAAGTAACCAGAATGGCCAGTGCTTTCATGGTGGTAATAGACCAGTTAAACAACAAAGACATTTTGAGGCTTAATTTTTCCTTATTTTCTTACATAGCTCCAAACTTATACTGGTCTTTTTGATGTTATTTGTGCAATATCAGGTTCCAGGAAGATGGAGTGAGTTTTGCATGCCATTTTTCTTTTTTTTTCAGGAGTATTTATTTTTCTTATTGTCCTTAAAACTTTGTTAAATGTCAAGTGGTATTTTAAAGATATAATTGTGTTTATTATTTCAAAGTTTGTATAGTTATCATATAAGAATATATGGAATTCTGTTTCTTTGTCCTAATCACCTTGCTAGTTCTTTCTTCAAGTGCATTTGCAGGATTGTCATTAACTTGAAGAGAGGAAAAGTATATTTTGGGAGGGGAGTTAAATGTTCATTTCAACTTACAGAGTGAAGTCTATAAGGAAGGAAAGCAAAGAAGTTCATAAAATAGAAGCATAAGATACAAACATAGGAGAAAGAGTGCTTGCTAACTTGTTCTTCCTGGCTACTCACATTGCACCCTAGAACACAATGAAGCAAAAATAATCAAAAACATTGAATTTAAAAAGAAAGAAAAAGAGAAAGAAAGAAAGCCCCTTAGTTACTTCTTAGTTCTTGAAGGTAGGTCTACATTGTTGATGATAACATCCACTGAGGAGACAAATTTCTGATTTAGATTACGTGAACTGCATCTAACTCAACAATATCCTTTCTTCAGTTCAATTTCCATAGTAGCACAAAAAAATAAAGGCTGACAAAGGAGGGAAATAATAGCACTATGCAGTAGTGATAATTATGAATTGCAATGATGACCAGCTTTTCAAAGACTCTCTAATGGTGTGATGGTGGTACCCAGATGTTGACAATAATCACCATTTTGTAAATAGACTTACAAAGTAAGCATCAGTAAGCAATATGGGGTGGCCATTGTTGTTATTATCAGCATAGACATAGACAATTACATTGGTGTAGTGATGTAAAGAATCTTTAGGGAGAGATTATTACTCTAAGTTTATTATATCAGCATAATAACCCCCATGTTAATAAGCCCATAGGTAAGTGTAGAGGTCAACAATAATAACATGGGAGTCCAACATGGACAGAAAGTTCATAGCATTTTAAAAGCCTTTTCCATTCCCAATTACTATTAATAATACCTCATTTAGGAGTAAGACCTTAAGAAAAATCCAACTGTATTGGAATTTTCTCTGCCTTGATATTTTCAGATAACTACATTTGCTAAAAGAATTAAGTACCAAGCCCTGTTAAGAAAATAATATTTCATAATACTTATCCCAATAGTTCTTTGGGTCTTTGGAGATGATGAGGGAAGGGGTATGGGAGTGTGAGTTAACAAAGATGAAAGATACAGGATAAAAATTTTTGCCAACTTATTAATTTGTAAATCAACTAAAAATGTGGGAGTTAGAAAAATGGTAGGAATCTAGGGCTGACCCACTGCCATTAGGACCCACAACCTACCCTCAGAGTACTGAGTACCTAGGAGCATTCTCACTTCTAATCCCACAAGTGAGATTCCATTTTATATCCACTGACTGTCCAAAGAGAGACCATCCTCAGGAAGTCACAGGGTACAGTAATCACAGGCTTGCCTGGGACCTTACACTTCTTGTCTCATCTGTGCCCAGAGCTAGGGTCATCCTACTGCTATTGGGACCCACACACTGCCAAAGAGAAATGATCATCCAGGAGCACTCTCATTCCTAAGCTCATAGGCCCATAGGCCCAGAGGAGGGACAAGATCCAATTAGAGAAAAGATCAACTAGCATCACAGATAACACGATGGCAAGAGGTAAGCATAAGAACATTAGCAACAAAAATCAAGACAACCTGGCAACATTAGAACCCAGTTCCACCACCACAGCAAGTAGTACATATCCAAACACACCAGAAAAACAAGATTTGAACTAAAAATATCATACCTCATGATGATAATAAAGGGCTTCAAGAAGAACATGAATAACTCCCTTAAAGAAATACAGGAGAACACAGGTAAACAAGTAGAAGCCCTTTAAGAGAAAATATAAAAATTACCTAAAGAGCTACAGCAAAACATAAGCAAACAAGTGAAGAAATTGAACAAAAACCACACAGGATCTAAAACTGGAAAGAGAAACTATAAAGAAATCACAAAAAAGACACAACCCTGAAGATGGAATGCCTAGGAAAGAGATCGGGAGCCATAGATGCAAGCAGCACCAACAGAATATAAGAGATAAAAGAGAGAATCTCAGGTGCAGAAGATACCATAAAAATAATTGACACAATAGTCCAAGAAAATGCAAAAAGCAAAAAACTCCTAACCCAAAAATCCTGTAAATAAGGATACAATGAGACGAACAAACCTGAGGATAAAAGCTCAGCAATGATTCTCAAATTAAAGGGCCGGTAAATATCTTCAAGAAATTTATAGAAGAAAGCTTCCCTAACCTAAAGAAACAGACATCCATGAATGTACAAGAAGCTTACAGAACTCCAAATATTATGGGCCAGAAAATATCCTGACACATAATAGTCAATACATCAAATGCACAAAACAAAACAAAACAGAAAAAGAATATAAAGGCAGACCATTCAGAATTACAACAACTTCTCAACAGAGACGATGAAAGCAGAAGATCTTCAATAAATATCATACAGACCCCACTAATGCCATCCCAGGTTACTATAGCCAGCAAAACTCACAATCACCATAGATGGAAAAACTAAGATATTCCAGGACAAAACCAAATTTGCACAATATTTGTCCACAAAACAAGCCTTAAAAAAAAAAAAAAAAAAAAATGTAAAACTCCAACAAAAGGCAGGAAACTATACCCTAGGAAAAGCAAGAAAATAATCTTTTTACAAAAACACACAAAAAAAGATAGCCACACATAATTCCACCTGCTAATCCCAGAGGCTTGCACTCCCCCAGAAACAACTCACAGACTGTATGAAGTCCAAGAAATAAAGAAAACAAAACAAAAAAAAAATAGTTACAAAACAAGAAAACTTTAACTATTTCCATGTTACATTTTGTTTTACATGTACTTTATGCTCATTGTAACTATTAAGTTTTCAAGGCATACTATCAAACCTTGAAAAGAATCAAGTACTGACTAAAAAATATATTCATATAGTTTTATGTAAAAACTATGTTAAAATCGAAAAAAAGTACTGAAAAAAATATAATTTTAAGCAAAAAATGTTTAAAATCTGAACATTTATCTTTGTTTTGTAAAATAAAGTTGTTTAAAAAAAAACAGGAAACAACAATCATTGGTTTCTCATATTTCTCAACATCAATGGACACAGTTCCCCAATAAAAAGACAAAAACTAACAGACTGGATACAGAAGGAAGACCCACAATTTTTCTACAAACAGGAAATAAACCTCAGTGAAAAAGACAAACACTACCTCAGAGTAAAAGGCTGGAAAAAAATTCTCCAAGAAATTGGTATAAAAAACAGGATGGAGTAGCAATTTTAATATCAAGAAAAATTGGCTTTCAACCAAAAATTATCAAAAATGATAATTTATTCATAAAGGAAGAAATATAAAACTAAATTAAAGACTTTTTAGAATTTAATGAAAAAAAGACACAGTACGCAAACTTATGGGTCACATTGAAAGCAGTGCTAAAAGGAAAACTCATAGCTCTGAGTGCCTCCAAAGAGTTCGAGAGAGCATATACTAGCAGTTTGACAGCTCACCTAAAAGCTCTTGAACAAAAATAAAAAAAAAAAAAAAAAAAAAAAAGCAAATGCACCTAAGAGGATTAGATGGCAGGAAATAAAATCAGGGCTGAAATCAACTATGTAGAAACAAAAAGACCTATACAAAGAATCAACAAAACCAGAAGTAGATTCTTTCAGAGAATCAACAAGATAAATAAACTCTTACCTACACTAACCAGAGGGCACACAGACAGTATTCAAATTAACAAAATCATAGATGAAAAGGGAGAGATAACAACAGAAAGTGAGGAAATTCAAGAAATCACCAGATCTTACTACAAAAGGCTATACTCAGTAAAACTGGAAACTCTAGAGGAAATGGACAATTTTCTAGACACCAGGTACCAAAGTTAAATTAGGGTCAGATAAACCATCTAAAAAGTCCCCATCTTAGTCGGGGTTTCTATTCCCGCACAAATATCATGGCCGAGAAGCAAGTTGGGGAAAAAAGGTTTACTTAGTTTACACTTCCACATTACTGTTCATCACAAAATAAAGTCAGAACTGGAACTCAAGCAGGTTAAGAAGGAGCTGGTGCAGAGATATTTCTTATTGGCTTGCTTTCCCAGCCTTGCTCAGCTTGCTTTCTTATAGAGCCCAAGACTACCAGCCCATTGATGGCACCACCCATAATAGACTGTTCCCCCCTTAGTCACTGCTTGAAAAAATGCCTTACAGCTGGGTCCCATAAAGGCATTTCCTCAACTGAGTCTCCTCTCTCTGTGATAATTCCAGCTTGTAACAGTTTGACACAAAACCAGCCAGTACAGTTTAATAACCCCTAAAGAAATAAAAGCAGTCATCAAACGTCTCCCAATCAAAAGAAGCCCAGAACGAGATGGGTTTAGTTCAGAATTCCATCAGACCGTCCAAGAAGATAAATACCAATATTCTTCAAACTATTCCACAAAATAGAATCTGATGGTACAGTACCCAATTCCTTATATGAAACTACAATTACATTTATATCTAAAGTACACAAAGACCCAGTAATGAGAAAAAAAAATTAGAGCTATTTCCCTCCTGAACATCAATGCAAAATACTCAATAAAATTCTTCCAAACCAAATCCAAGAACACATCAAAATATCCACCATGATCAAGTGGGCTTCATTCCAGGGATGCTGGATGGTTCAATATATGGAAAACCAATAACATAATCCACTATATAAGCAAACTCAAAGATGAGAAAGCATTTGACAAAATTCAACACTGCTTCATGTTAAAAGTCTTGGAAAGATCAGGAATTCAACGCCCATACCTAAACACAGTAAATACAATATTCAGAAAACCAGTAGCTAACATCAAACTAAATTGAGAGAAATTTGAAGCAATCCCACTAAAATCAGGGACAAGACAAGGCTGCCCACTCTCCCCCTATGTATCCAATATAGCAATCAAAGTACTAGCCAGAGCAATTAGCCAACAAAAGACAGTCAAAGGGATCCAAATTGGAAATGAAGAAGTCAAACTATCACTATGTGCAGATGATATGATAGTATACTTAAATGACCCCAAGAAGTCCACCAGAGAACTCTTAAATCTGATAAGCAATTTCAGCAAAGTGAATGGGCATAACATTAACTCAAACAAATCAGTAACCTTCTTCCACTCAGGATAAAGAGGCTAAAAAAGATTTTAGGAAAATGACAAACTTCACAATATTCCAAATAATATAAAATACCTTGGTGCAACTCTAACCGTGCAAGGGAAATATCTCTACCACAAGAAATTTTTATCTCTGAAGAAAGAATTTGAAGAAGATCTGAGATGATGGAAAGATCTCCCAGGGTAATGGATTGACAGGATTAGTATAGTAAAAATGGCCTTCTTTTCAAAACCAATCTACAGATTCAATGCAGTCTTCATCAAAATTCCAATACACTTCTTCATAGAGTTAGAAAGAGTAATTTTCAAATCGATTTGAAAACCTAAAATATAAAAACTATTCTCAACAATAAAAAAAAAAAAAACTTCAGGGGGAATCACCATTCTTAAACTCATACTGTATTACAGAACAATAGTCATATAAAGAGTATGGTATTGGTACAGACAGAAAGGTAGATCAATGGAACTGAATTGAAAATCCAGAAATGAATACACACTCCTATGGTCACTTGATCTTTGACAAAGGGGCTAAAACCATCCAGTTGTAAAAAGGTAGTATTTTCAACAAATGGTGCTGGTTCAACTTGATGTCAGCATGTAGAAGAAATAAAATTGATCCATTATTATTACCCTGTACAAAGCTAAAGTCCAAGTGAATCAAGGAACTCCACATAAATCTTTATATACCCAAACTAATAGAAAAGTAAGTGGGAAAGAATCATGAACACATGGGGACTGGGTAAATTTCCTGAACAGGGCACCAATGGCTTATTCTCTAAGATCAAGAATTGACAAATGGACCTCATAAAATTGCAAAGTATCTGTAAAGTAAAGGACACTGTCATTTGGCCAAAAAGGCAATCAACAGAATGGGGAAAGAGCTTTACTAATCCTACACCCAATAAAGGGCTAATATCCAGGAACTCAAGAAGTTAGACTGCAGAGAATCAAGTAACCCTATTAAAAATGGGGTACAGAGCTAAACAAAGAGTTCTCAACTGAGGAATATCAAATGTCTGAGAAGTACCTAAAGAAATGTTCAACATCCTTAGTCATCAGAGAAATGCAAATCCAAACAACCCTGAGATTTCATCTCACACCAGTCAAAATGGCCAAGATTAAAAACTCAGGTAACTGCACATGTGGATAAAGAGAAACTACTCCATTGTTGGTGGGATTGCAAGCTGGTATAACTGCTATGGAAATCAGTCTTATGGGTCCTCAGAAAATTGGACATAGTACTACCTGAGTGTCCGGTTACACCACTCATGGGTATATACCCAAAAGACGATCTGATATTCAACAAGGACACATGCTCCACTGTGCTTTAGCAGTATATGAAGAATCTAGATGTCCTTCAACGGAAGAATGGATGTGGAAAATGTGATTCGTTTGCACTATGGAGTACTACTCAGCAATTAAAAACAGTAAGTTTATAAAATTCTTTGGCAAATGGATGGATCTTGATAATATCATCCTGAGTGAAGTATCCCAATCACAACAACAACAAAAACAAAACAAAACAAAAAGAAAACAAACATCCACTGGCAAGTAGATTTTAGTCCAAAACCTAGGAAGACCCAAGATCCCATTCACAGATCTCATGAAGCTCAAGAATAAGAATGACCAAAGTGCAGATGCTTCAGTTCTTCTTAGAAGGAGAAACAAAAAAAAATGTTCTCAGGAGGAACTATGAAGAAAATGTTTGGAATAGCGACTGAAGGAAAGGTGATCCAGAGACTGCCCCTCCTGGGGATCCAGCCCATATACAGTCACAAAACCCAAACAATACTGTTAATGCCAATAACTGCATGCTGACAGAAGCCTGACATAATTGGCTCCTCCAGAGCTTAACAAATACAGATGTAGATGGTTGTTGCCACGAGTAAAGCTGAGAATGGGGTTCTTAACAGAGGACTTCGAGAAAGAGTTGAAGGAGTTGAAGGGGTATGCAAACCCATAAGAACAATAGCAACCAACTAGAGTCCAGGGGTTGGTTGAACCACTATCGAAATAGTTCACATGAATGGACAGATCCAGGGTTCCTGCTGCACATGTAACAGAGGGTGCCCTTGTTGGGCATCCATGGGAGGAGAAGCCCTTGGTTCTCCCAATGCTGGATGCCTCAGTGTGGGGCAATTTCAGCGATAGGACAAGGGTGGGCATAAATGGGTGTCTGAACACCCTCATAGAAGCAGGATGAGGAGGAATAGGATATGGGATATAGGGGGGAAACTGAAAAATGGGATACCATTTGAAATGTAAATAAAATACACCCAATAAAATAATTAAAAATAAAATACATACAAATGCACAAAAAATAAAACAAAAGCAGAAGGAAATTTTATATGCAATTTGGTGGCAGACAGAGCATTGGTTATAGTGGATCATGGGTATGAAATGAATAGCATCAACTGTATATGTGCATCAAGCTTTCAATGACTAAGCAAGAGTAAGTATGACATAACATAAAACATGGATTCCTGTGCTCCACTCTTCAATCAGTGACTAGGGTGGTTAAAATTTGGGATATTAATACCATTATTGTTTAATGTCATAGGTATATAAATTTGTGGTGCAAGAAATATGATGCTGCTTTCTCTCCAATGGCCACTGAAATGCTGCATGTATTTATAAATAAGTGTTTGCAATATTTCCTATCCTTACTTATTTGTTTTTCCTTGTTGGTGTTTTAGATGATTCATTTTATTTCTTCATGTCTATTTTTCAAAATTTTAAACGAAATTTTCTCAGTCTATCCCTGTTTTTACTATTTACAGAATGTCTCGCAGTAATGTAGATGTTTTTAATATTAATAAAGTACAACTATTATATTATTTTCACGGTGTTATTTGTATTCACCTGTTGATAGGTTATATGGATTGAGTTCTAAATATTGAACCAGCACTGTGGTGCCCAAATAATTTTTTTCTTCTGGGTCAGAAGCTCTTTAATAATATCACATAAGATATCACAAGAGATACATGGTGTGGAGTGAAATACAGGAAAGGCTTGGTTGTAACATCAAAGTTCCTACCGTTGCTCCTGTTTGTATCTTTCAGTAATCAGGACATAACCAGAAAGCAAGAAAGGAAATGAAAGTTGCAATACTTTCCTGTGTCTACAGGATCACCTGGAATTCACATATATCTCACCTAGTTCTTAGTTCCATAATGCCAGCCTCAAGATTTATACAATTCCCAATTTATCTATTAATGTGATATATTACTATTATTTTTCTGATTAACGTTTCATTGGATATTCTTTGTATTTACATTTCAGAAGTCATCCCCCTTCCCCACACTCTCACCCACTGTCCCCTTCACTTGCTCCCATGAAGGTTCTCTCTCTCCCATCTACCCTCTCCACATCAGGGCCTTAGCATTCCCCTACACTGAGAAAACATGTCTTCCCTGGATGCTTAAGTAGCTCTTACAAGGGGATAAATTAAATGAATGCTAACAAAAGATACCATTTTCTCATCATTTCACTAGATTACTGTTCTGTAGTTTTAGACTGTGTAACATTTTAGCTGCCAAATCAAATTATTCAAAGTATTTTTACAAAAAGTAAATAAAGCAGAAGTAGATTTAGGTTATTCTGTAGTAACTTAAGTGGGACTTTCTGATATTCCATTTTTTATTTCCTTCTGAATACTTTTACTACTAACACTGGGAACGCAAAGAACCATGCACACCATGTTCATTATAAAAGAAAATGGTAGCTTCATCTATTACTGACTTAAGAGAATACCCTTTCTGTATGAGATGAAGCTATTACAAAAGCAAGACACTGCCAGGCCCTCTGGGTTGTGATGCTACATGCCTTCTTTCATGGTTATTTTAGTTCTTTTGCTTGACTTTGTGGTTCATTCCATTGAAATTGTGTACTCTTTCTTCCTATGCTTCATGTAATCACGGAAGACCTGCTGCCTAAGTGGATAAATAGCCTTTCTTCCAGATGATTAATGAAAAGCAGTAAATTGTTTTAGTCACCGATGAATAGGACCAGATGCTTCACATCTTGTGGCATCAGAGCATTAGTGCAAACCATTAGTTAAAAAAAAAAAACCTGGACCATTTAACAAAAAAGGCTTCACCCAGAAGCATGTGCTGTGTTATTTATAGATACCATATTCACTGTGTTCACTGTGGGATGTATGTTATAATGCTTTGGTGTTTCTGTACTGGTGAAATACCTTTGAAGACAATTACAAAGCAAAAGTTAGCAAAACAAACACAGGCCATCTCTTTTTCCAGGTGTAGGAGAAATCTAACCCATGCAGCTGTGCCATTCAAATAACATTTAAAGGTTAGAAAAACACTGACATCCACATGCTGACAGACAAAGTGATGATCTCTTAGGAAGGGTTTCTGAAGTTTAGTGAAGGACCAGAATTGTTGAATTGTTGAATTGTTGTAAGTGTTTTCTAGGAAAATATTTGAACTGTTACTAGGAAAAAAATTGATGAAATGGATTTGAATTCTGACCTCGAAAATATAATTACAAGAAATGTAAGTAACAAGACAGTTTCTCTATCATCCATTGTTAGTTAAGTTATTTTTTTTCAGAATTATTTCTTATTCTGCATATTTTATATAATTATAAAAATGCTATTTTATTGTTAATTATTTTGGTCATCTTTCTTCTGTTTAACATCAACAAAATCTTTGTATAATAAAAGTATTATATTGAGCATGTTTTTTGTTCAGTTACCAAAATTTTTGCTTATATATCAATTCTTTGTACTTTTTTTGTTTTAATTGAATTCAACTGTCTGTACAATCTAATAAATTAGTAACATTCATTGACTATAGTAGCTAACATAAAGTTGCCACTTAAATATTTAAATTTATATTTAAAAGCTCTGAACCTTGTAGTAAAAGAGAAGAAATCGTGATTTGTCTTTTTACTGTCATTTAACCTAAGGGTTTTTTTTTTTTTTTTTTTTTTTTGTAGGATTTGAGCAGAACACTTAATTGTCCTCCTGTTTTTCATTTTATAACTTACTCACTTGATCACAATGATAATAAGAAAAGAAGCACACTCAACAGCCTGCACTCTCTGTTGACATGTCTTGAGCTCAGGCTAATGCAGTGCGAGCATCAATCAATTTCCCAAACAAAGATTTGCTTTCCATTTAAGATTTTCAAGAGGAGACCTGAAATACAATATATTTTTACACAAGATAATGACACAAGTGTTTGAGTCCAAACTATATTAATCTTCATGGGATTTAATATTTTTTGATGTAAAATGTCACTTATACTTGTCACTTGTGACATGAAAAATGCTTTGGCCACAGTGAGCCCCAGGTCATGCACAAATTGAGCAGACCAAGCTTGGTTTCCTTTGAAATTGTAACTAATAGTACAGTCAATTACGTGTCGTCACATTGTCAGTTTGCTAAACTGGACGACAAAAAGACTGATTATCAGGAAGTTGGGTTTGAAGCCAGAAGGTCAAGGTCTTGTGTAATTACCTCCCTTTAGATTTCTATTCCTACAGTGTGGTGGGAATTGGGGAGAGTAAAGAATCTCATGTATTCTTTATGTGAAATTGACAGAAAAGGGTATTATAATACTCAAAGGGCAGTGACATATTAGCAAGGCTGCAGGAAATTGCTCGAAAAACTATGACCTTGTACAAAAACTGTATCCTAGTCACATCCTGATACAATATATGATAGACATTTGAATATGACCTCATTTTAAATTCCTAAGGCATCAGTTCTTACAGGTTATGTCTAGTGACTTTAATGGATAAACTTGTAAAACTTCATTTTGGGGAATTTATAAGTGCATGTGAGAGCAACTGTATGTGGTAGCACCATATAGAGATCATTTTATCTTTGTTTGTCATCCTTTGATATTTTGGCATTAAATTTTCCGTCCTGTACCATTATACTCTTCATGTTAACCTGTGCTTTATCACAAGATGATGTCACTCACATGATAGATAGAGAGGAAATATTAGTACACAATTAAGTTCTTTACATTCTTTTGACATCATACATAGCAGCAGCCTCCTTAATAGATTCAATATGAATTATTTGATAACCCATATTTATGTAATTAACTAATAATAAGTCTATAGGGACCTGAAATCTTTCTCATTCACAGCATATTGGATTTTTGAGTGGTATGGTTGCTATTGTGGTTTTGTGTTTCTTATAGTCATTTAATGTATTTGCCATATACCTTCCACATTTTATTGCTATATTTTCTGGTTTCTGTCTAAGCAGAAAGTCAATGCGTCAGAAAGGAAAGTCTTTGTCAACAGAAGTTAATTGATATAGACAAATATTAAAATAAGTTAAAATATATGACAATATAATTGATGTTATTGGTTTTCTTTAGAATGTTTCACAGGAAAGTGCTTAGTGCTGTCCTCAATTAACTCATACCTGTCACTCAAATGACAATCATGTGGCCAAAAGGGCTCTAAGATGGAGCAGTTGTGAGCTCTCACACACACTGGTGTGGTGATTTTGGAGATCCAGGATTTGTTTTCAGTCTCCTTGCTACTGTGAGTAACCCACACCCAAACTCTTTTTTTAGGCTACAGAAGACTACATTTTTATCCAAATAAAATTGAAATTAAAATTACACTTAAAATGAAAACAATAATGACATTTGAAAATAGTATGCTAATTAAATCTTTTATTTTTGTATTATGACCAAATATTTTAGACACTAGAGAGATGTCTCTGTAGGTAAATCCTAGGTTGTTATTTGGGCCCTTTCCATTCATTTAGAAATCAGGGCACTGGGGACAAAAGAGAGCGGTAGGTCCCCAGAGCTTGTTGACCACCCAGGTGATCCAATTTGTGATCTCAGGATCAGCAAGAGAATCTACCTCAAAGAATACGGTGGAGTAAGGTAGAGGGTGACAGAGGACATCCAGTGTTCTCCACACATGTGTGTACTCACAGACACATTCACACACATAACCACAAGTGAACACACACAAATGAACACACCCCAACTCTATAGTCTCTATAGACAATCAATATTAGCTATAATGACACAGGTTGAACCTAAAAGAATAGAAGGGACACTCATTGGTTTTCTACCATTGAGGAGAAACAGCCATATTTTATTTTTTAATTGGATATTTTATTTATTTGAATTTCAAATGTTGTCCCTTTTTTCAGTTTACCATCTGCAATCCCCCTATTCTGTCACCCCTTACCCTGTTTCTATCAGGGTGTTCTCCCACTCACCTACCCACTCCCATCTATGGCTCAGCAATTAAAGACTAGGCTCACAAACAAAAATATATGAGAAACAGTTTTTTTAAAAAATGAGAGGTAATTTTCCTTTTGTAAATTGAATTTAGTCCATATCTTGTTAGAAACAATAATAAATACATGTTGCTTCTAAGCTAGACTTTGTTGCAATAGTTACTTTGAATAAATATAATAAATGTATATGTTATATCAATCCATAAAATCTGTCATACAAAGTGGAAATGTGTGCAATTGTCAGGGGTGGGCAGAAGTTAACATATATTTTTCTACATATATATATGAACATTATTTACTTTTACTGGGGCAGGCTTTCTTACTGAACTGAGAGCTTGTAATATTTAGCTAGCTTATCTATCCAGATTGCCCCTGGACTTCTCTGTCTTCATCTCTAATTACCTGGATAATATATGAGTCTCCATGATGGTTAGAGTTAGAGTATGTGTTCTGGGATCTTATGTCCTGAGAAATCTACCCTGCTCACTATAAATACATTTTCTATTTTTTACAATACATTATTTTTCATTCTTTGAGACAATGATACAAATATTCATTGAATTTTATTTTGTTTATTTATCCGCTATTTTCTCCTAAAGCTATGCCTTGAGTGCCTCGAAACACCATTCTAAATGGCCTTTTAATTTTTATTCTTTGTTCATGTATTACAGACACTGGACTTTCTACTGCCTTCCTCCTTTAACCCCTTACCTCCACATGCCCAAACCCCTCCTGACACCCAGGTCATTCCCATACACCTCAGAAAATAGCAAACCTTCCAGGGACATCAACTAAACAAGGCATAACAAGTTACAACAAGACCAGACACATCAGATCTGCACAAGGCGACCCAGTAGGAGGGAAAGAGTATCACTTGTAGAAAAGAAAATGAAACAAACAAAAAGATTCAAAGACAACCCCCATCCCAATCTTAGGATTTCCAGGAGAATACCAAAATACCAAACAACTCAGCCATCACATACATGTAGAAGACCTAAGTCAGACCCCTGGCAGGTTCCCTGATCTTCCAAGTTCTCATGGTTCTGATTCTTGGTTCTCATGTTTCTCTGGGCCTTTTTCTCCTGATGTGTCTCTGACCCCTCTGTGTCCCCAATACTTCCTTCCCCTTCTCAGCAAGAATCCCAAACTCTGCCTGATGTTTGGCTGTGGAACTCTGCATCTGCTCCCATCTATTGCTGGATGAAGTCTCTCCATTCTCTTTGGTGATGAGTCTGTTAGTTTTTGGTTCAAGAACACACTTCCTGCAGGACAATCTGTAGGTGAAAGCTTTTGTGGTTGGGTTGGTGTACCATTCTTTCTGTACTTTAGGTCTTGCCTGGTCACCACAGATGGCCATTTCAGAATTTGTGTCACCCTTTACTACGTGTCTTTGCTACTTCTAGTTACTTCCTTAGGTTCCAAGGACTTTCCATGGCACTAACTTCCATCTTCCCCCAAATGTCTCTGAATTCTAGTCTTTCACCCAGAAACTTCTCCCCTCTCCTCTGCACAAGATTCCTTCTGGTTCCATGGCCATCTCCCCTCAGAACAGCTGTGAAATCTATTCTACATTTCCTTCCTAAATGATATGTCCCAACTACACTTTGTCTTCTATCTGCTTTTCCTCATGTCTGTCCACATGCCCTCTCATATATATATATATGCATTTAAATTTATACATAATTTTAAAAATATTTAAGTATATAAATATTTATCATAACAAATATAATAAACTTATTATATATACTATATTAATACATTATTATATATACTATATTATATATTATATTAAGTTTTACATATTATATATTATATTCATGGGTTTTAAGTGCTTGTGGCTCTCTGAAGCTTAAGTGAGGATTTCCTTGCAATGAGTAGAATTTCCCTTCAGTCCCTTGTCACAAGTTTAAAAACCTCACAGCTTGTATAATGTAATCATTTGGGGTCCACTTTTTAACTTGGACTAGTGTAACTCCTTCATGCAATAAACTGAAAAGAGCCATGCTGTGTCGTCTTGAAGTCCCTCATTTAGACAGGTTAAGCAGAAAGTCCTGGCAGTGTCCACCCTGAGACAAAGCAATAACAAGGTTTCAGCCAAACCAGGAACCCCAAAGTCACAGGAGGCTATATCTGACCAAAAGTTCCTTCAGACCCCCTTTCCAGTGTCCCCTGCCCTAGAAGCATGTCACCACTTGAACAGCCCAGGTGACAGAGAGTATGGGTAACAGGGCTCCAGTGTCACTAGAGAGAGTCTCTGCCCATAAGAACCCCTGGTGTCTGACCAGGTAGGCAGAATTCAGGAAGGGTCACCTTTCCAGAGAAGTCATGGACATCAGCTCACCACCAGGGTAGTCTTTTTAAGCAGATCTATCCTAGCCAAGGGATCTTGGAACATGAAGGGTAAGGGGACAAATGCATTGGTCGTGTGGCTAGCTGTGGAGGCTTCAACTCAACATGAGCCGTGCTGCCCAGCACCATGTGAAATAACAAACTCGTTTTGTGGTTTACTTTTCCCTTCCAGTTTACTGTTATGTAATGTATTTAAGTCCTATTTAAATAAAGCTTGTTTTCAGAAAAAAAAAGAGAAACATTATCCAGATGTTATATTCAATGTTTTCAAAGTAACCACACATTTTTCAAATGTAATATTTTGTATATATGATAGCAGCATATGAATCAAGCATTTGAACTGATTGAATTCTCAGTGATGCAGGAAGGATGTTTTAGTTTACTGATGTGATAAAACTGTCTTAACTTGGGAAACTTCTACATTTTAAGACCATGCTTATGAAAGAACAACCTTTAATGGTCTAAGGTCCTACAGCACTGTTGCAGATTATTAGACATTCTTATTAATCATAGAGAACCAAATTATATTGTGTAAAATTATATCAAATAAGAATTTGGAAATGGCTTTTTGATACAAATTGCCAGTAATTTGGTACTTTTATTGTATTTTATTTATGGTAATACATGTAGTTTTATATAGGAGAGGTGAGAGGAGAGAAAGGGGGGTGGGGTGGGATTTCTCAAATAACCCGGGATTCCCTAATGAGGATGAATCTATTACTGTGACCCTTATTCTGTTACCTCCAGTATGGTTATTACAGACATGTTCCTTCAAGCTCAATCCATTGTGTTTTTAATACTTGTAATAAAATTTTTATTGTTTTATATGAAATTCTAGTTATTGGAGCTTTTGTGTTTCTTTGATTATTAGATCTCATAAAGCACTTGAATTAGTTCATTATGTATGGCTAGGTCAAAACTCTGAAGATAGATATTCCACAGAGAATAGAGGCTTTTGGGTCAAACTTTAGAGAAACAGAAGTCTAACTGTAAAAGCCTCTGCTGAGGACCTTGTGAGGTATGCCAATTAATGGTGGAAACATGGTACATGGTGAAGTGGGAGAGGCTAAGAGAGGATGCTGAACACAAAGCAGATTGGAGACATCATTCTTCTCTATAACAACCCATTCTCTAAGCTTTTAGGAATCAATTTCAGTCCACTAAGTTAGTAATGCTTGCTCTCAGTACAGGACTCATTTTCCTGTGCCTCTCTGTGACTTTAGCTCCCATCATATCTTAAGTACACATACTATTTTGTGATTCCAATAGCACCAAGAGACAGAAACACTTGCTCAAGGAAAAAGATTAAACAAACACACAAACAAACAAACTGTGTCTCAAAGGCCTCAGGACATAGATGTCTCTAGAGATTCCACTCACCATGTGTCTATAAAGGCTGATCATAAGGGATGAAGAAGGAAGAGAAATACAAGATATAGAATTAACAATAATCAAGGGGTTACATTCATCCTCTCATCTAACAAGCTCTTCTGATCTAAGTAGGTATATACATAAGATGATTCCTAGAAAAGCTTCACACTAGTATTTGCATTGTTTTAATACCATAGAGGAAAATATTCTGTATAATTTCAGAATGTACAAATTGGAATAATATTTTTTTTTTATCAAACAGGTTGTTCAAAAGCAGGCAGTTTGTGGGGAAAAACACTGATGTTAAAACACTGGAGAGCTTAGTTTCAAACTGAAAGATAGGATTATAGAGGCAGAGACCAATCTAGCAATTCCTACAACAGTTACGGATATTATGTATGACCTGCAGTCATTGGCTGCCAATTACCTGTATAAAGCAGGGCTGTGAATATTTTTTCAGTATGACTTAAAGTCAAGTTGGGAAAATATAACCTTCCTGGGCACAGAAAATGACCATTTCTTTGAAGATCTGTCTGTATAAATCTACAAAATATTATTGAGCCAAAAGTATAAGGATATTGAAATATACACATTATTTTAATAATTCTGACATTTTTATATTGCTTTACTTTCAATGTATTTATGTTTTCTTGTTTGTATTTATACAAATCATATAATTGCCTGGTAGCCACTGAGGTGAGAAGGTGGTATGGGATGGTCTGAAAATGGAATTATATACAAGTATAAGACACCTTATGTGTGCTGGAAAATGAATTCATGTTCTTGGCAAGAAAAAATAAGTCATAATTTTTGCATCTCTCCTTTTGGAAATATGTATTCTTCTATTTTGATTATTTGGTCAAAATATAAATTATACTCAAATTAATTTCTTATTTGATTTGTATGAATGTAATTCACAGAAAACTCAATTGATAAGAATGAAAGATTCATGCTATTATTGGAATCTAAAGTTAAAAAGTATTTTAAAATTAAAAAATATATAGTAACTATTATATAATAGTCTGCTAGCATAGTGTGTTGTATATAAGTGAGTACTATCCAAATATTTAAATCAGTTCCCAAAATCATGTGAGATGATGTTTGATAAGGTAACAAGATTGAAATGTTCTGACTGAAGAAAGTACTATTTGGGCATATTATAAATGTGATAATAGAAAATTAGCTCTCACAGGTTTATTTCTTGTTGTTGTAAAATGCTGAAGGTTAAATTAATTATGAGTTTTATATAAATATTTGACTTACTGAATGGAAAAAAAAACTATTATTGCATACTGGAGTTCGGTAAGACCTACGATGAAAACTAATTTTTAGTATTAGCAATTATGCTTAGTAGTAAAACACAGGGTTTACGTAGATCACAGTAACACAGATCATGCTAGGTTTTCTGTTATATACCTATATTGAATACTTTTATATGAATGACTGTACTTTCTAAGACCCATAACAAGACTCTCATTATACGAAAACATTCTAACATGTATTTTATACACCATTATTCATCATAATATTAGTAACACTCAAGTACCACTAAATGAAATCTCTTATAAATAATTTAAGTTTTCATTTGATATTTTCATGATCTTTTTTAAACAAATGGTGACGGAAAATATCTATATACAAAATGGCATAAAATAAGGCAATATTAGCTGAGAAAAATTTTAAAATGAATCATGAACATATATATGAAATTTAAGTAATATGAATATATCATAAGAGGTGTTTGCAGCAAGAAGAAGAACAAGAACAAGAACAAGAAGAACAACAAGAAGAATAAGAACAGGGAGACGAACCAGAACAAGAAGAAGAACAAGAAGGAAAAGAAAAACAAGAACAATAAAATTAACAAGAAGAAGAACAGGAACAAAAAGAACATGAAGAAGAACAAGAAAAAAAAAGAAGAACAACAATAACATCAACATTAAAAAGATTTTATGATGTAAATTACTAAACTGAAATATATCTGCCCTATTATTGGCAGTGTAAATACAATGAAATATGAGCCATAGAATGAAAATGGAAATATATTAAAATATTCTACATTAGTTGTGTAAATAATCATTAAAATCATTAAAAAGAAAAATGAATTTTAATGACATCCAAAATTTAAACAGATCTCTGACAAGTGATTTCTATTTCTGTGTACAAAAAAATGCATGTGTGCACATGCACTTATGTGTTTCAAGTGAGTATAATAAAATACTTTCTATCATTATGAGAGGTAGACAAATTAAATGATATTTTACTACAGATTTATGAGAATAACCAGTCTTATTGACTTCAACGAATCTGGTGAATATCTTAAAGTATATACTTTTTCTTTTTATTAGATATTCTGTATTTACATTTGAGATGGTATCCCTTCCCTCCTCCACCCTGCTCCCATTGCCTCTCCTCCTCCATTTTCCTTCACAAAGGTGTACTCCCTCCTAATCACCCTCTCCACGCCATTGCCTTGGCATTCCCTTTCATTGGGAAAATGTGCCCTGCCTGGACCAAAAGGCTCTTCTCACACTGAAGAGCTTCAGATGGTTATGGACAATGTTGTGATTTCCAATTATTTTGCTTGCTGTATCATAATATGTAATTTTGATTTTAGGGGCCATATTATCTGATAAATCAATTTTAATTCCTACATACCACATTTAACTTTATATTACAAAATAACATTGTGCTGCAGTTTTAAGGGAACATCCTTCTTTTGCTATATGTTGCTATATGAGTTTAGGAGTGATGTTAAAGGTAAAAGACTTGTGTGTGTTAGGATCCCTCAGAACGTGAAAAATATATGGAAAATAATTAGCATATATTTGCTCTAGTAATGGTTTCCTTGAAAATAGTAAAGCCCATTACAATCAAATATTTTCAAAAATATACCTGTTTTATATATACTTTCTTTATGAAATGAAGTTTAATTTCTCAGAAATTCTACACAAGTTGATCATTTAATACTATTAATTTGTCCTTGGTTTATCATGTTGGCCTTGGTTAAGAATAAAAACCCATGGCATATAAAAAAAATACAAGATAGCACAAACTATTCTCAACAAAAAAAGAACTTCGGGAGAATTATCATCCCTGACCTCAAGCTGAATTACAGATCACTCGTGATAAAAACCGCATGGTATTGGTACACAGATATTCAGGTAGATACATGGAACAGAATTGAAGACTACACTTCTCTGGTCACTTGATCATTGACAAAGGAGTTAAAAACATTCATTGGACAAAGGACAGCATCTTCAACAAATGGAGATGATTCAACTGGCAGTCAGCATGCAGAAGAATGCAAATTGATCCATCCTTATCTCCTTGTACAAAGCTCAAGTCCAAGTGGATCAAGGCCCTCCACATAAAACCAGCTACACTGAACCTAATAGAACATAAAGTGGGGAAGAGCTGAGAACACATAGGCACAAGAGAAAATTTTCTGAACAGAACACCAATGGCTTATGCTCTAAGAGAAAGAATAAACAAATGGGAACTCATGAAATTGCAAAACTTCTGTAAGGCTAAGGACACTCTCAAGAGGAAAAAAAGGACAAGCAACAGATTGGGAAAGAATCTTTACCAATCTTATATTTGATAGAGGGGTAATATCAAATATATAAAGAGAACTCAAGTAGATAGACTACAAAAAAATCAAATAATTCTATTAAAAATGGAGTACAAAGCTAAACAGAATTCTCAACAGAAGAATACCAAATGGCTGAGAAGCACCTAAAAAGTGCTCAACATCCCTAGTCATCAGAGAAATCCAAGCAACCTTGAGATTCCACCTGAAACTAGTCAGAATGGCTAAGATCAAGAACTCAGGTGACAGCAGATACTGGTGAGGATGTGGAGAAAGAGAAACACTCCTCCATTTTTGGTGGGATTGAAAGCTGGTAAAACAACTCTAGAAATCAGTCTGGTGGTTCCTCAAAAAATTGGACATATTACTAACTGAGGACCCAGCTGTACCACTCTTGGGCATATACTCAAAAGATGCTTCAACATCTAACAAGGGCATATGTTCCACCATGTTCATAGCAGCCTTATTTATAGTAGCCAGAAGCTGGAATGAACCCAGATGTCCTACAATAGAGGAATAGAAAAAAATGTGGTACATTTACAAAATATAATACAATGATACATTAGACAGTGTTTCAGCTATTAGAAACAACAACTTTATGAAATTCCTACGCAAATGGATGGAACTATAGCAATCATCCTGAGTGTGATAACAAAAGAACAAACATTGTATATACTCACTGATAAGCAGAGTCTAGCACCAAAAGCCCTGAATACCCAGGTATCAATTAACAGACCTTATGAAGCTCAAAACAAAGAAAGGCCAGAATGTGGATGCCACAGTCCTTCTCAGAAAATAGAACAAAGCACTCATGGGTGGAAATACAGGGACAAATAGAGGAGCAGGGATTGAAAAAAAGATCATCAAGAGACTACCTCACCTGGGGATCCACCTCATATGCACCCAATAAACCCAAGCACTATTTTTGATGCCAAGAAGTTCTTACTGGCAGGAGCCTAATATGTTTGCCTCTTCAGAGGCTCTACCAGAGTTACCCAGATACAGTTGAGGATTCTTGCAGCTAACCATCAGACTGTACACCGGCTCCCCAATGGAAGAGCCAGAGAAAGAACTGAAGGAACAGTAAAGGTCTGAAACCCTATAGGGAGAACAAAATTTTCAAAAAACCAAACCATCCAGAGCTCCCAGGGACTAAACCACTAACCAGTGAGTACACTTGGAGTGAACCAAGGCTCCAGGTACATATGCAGCATAAGATGGCATTGCCTGGCATCAATGGGAGGAGAGGCCTTTGGTCTAGTGAATGCCATTTTCCTAGTATAGAGGAATGCCAAGGCACTGAGGTGGGAGAGAGTGGTTGGGAGAGGGTGGTTGGGAAAGGGAACACCTCCATTGAATCAAGTGGAGGGGGAAGTGGGAGGGGGTAGGGAGAAAGGGAATAATATTAACATAATATAAATACAGACACTATTCAATAAAAATAAAAAAGGGGAAAAAAGCCCAAAAACATTGTTATAAAGCAATGTTTAAACATGTTTGCACTCATATTCAAAAATTTGAACAAAAGTATTCTTTTTCAAAAGTTCCCAACATTAACTGAGTTAATGCAGAAATATACCACTGTTTGCCTATAATTTCTTGTTTTGAATTGTTTCCTTATTTTTTCACTAATCTGCTGAAAGATGTTTACTGCCAGAAGAGTGATTGTCTATTTAATTTGCTTTCAGTGCAGCTAGAAAAGAGCTTTATATCTGATTTTCTACTCTTTTGTAAACAAAGAACAATGGGATTGTACACAGTGTGCATTAGTATACTTTCAATAACTTATGGTTTAAGTAATGATGATAAAAGTTATTACTTGCCTAAGTGATTAGTCAATAACATAATTTAATGTTAAAATTAGAACTCCAGTTAACCATGAGGAATATACAATATTTGAGTCATATTTTCAGATATGAATCCAAGGAAATATTTCAGAGTATCAAAAATTAGAAAAAGTGGAGTTCTGAATTTTGTGTTTTTTAGTATAAGTCCAAACCTATTTTTAAAATAAGTTTCCCGGATACAAGCTTATGCAGGTTGGTGTAGGAACAGCAACAACAAAATCACTCCATTTCCATTAAAATTTTGTCTTTTTATAAGACTCTGTCTTCTGATAAAACACTGTAAGGGCAAGAAAAATAGAAAAGATCCTCTTCATACACCATGTAAACCATTTTCCACACGACAAGATATATAGATAGCATTTGTATAGACACAGATCTATGCAATTGTCTTTTCAGGGAGAGAAAATTTCCAATGTTTGTTTGAATATCAAATGTTTAAAGAGCACTGTTGAAAATTCTGTGGATACTTCTTTTTCCAATAATAATAATAATAATAATAATAATAATAATAATAATAATAATAATAATACTTGACTAAAATCCATCAAGTTATTAATTTTCTGTTTTTTAAAATGTTTTCAATTATTTATTTGTTAGCTCTCATACAAAAATAATATAATTTAGTATTGAGAATATAATTATTGTTATCTCTTTATAGTTGCCATATCCAAATTATAATATAAATTTTATATTATCTCATTGAGTATATTTAACCAATTTGTATATGTCACATATAAATATATGTTATAATCAAATAGAGGTCATATATAGGTATTTTAATTGATAGATATACAGATTTGAAAAAAAAAGTTCTATATTTATATGAAGGGATATAAGCTGTTACTTCTAAAGTGTCATGATAATGAAAAAGGGTTTACAAATGTTAGGTTTTCAATCCTGCTTCAAATCTTAAGCCTTTTGAATTAGTTGGCCAAGGCATCAAGGAAGCTTAAGGCAGCTTACAGGATGCTTCAGTTTATTTAACATGAAATCAATAGAAAGAGGCTTTGTCTGTGCCAGCATGCAGGGTGCTGTTTGTAAAAAGGCAAAACAATTGAAATAATTCTTCTTTGATAGATTTTAAAATTTCAGTCCCATGATGGAGATTAATGGAAGGTGTCAATGCCTTAAAGTCACAAGGACTTGCATGCTATTTACTGGCTAGTGTGACTTTTCCTAGAAATCTTTCTATAACATATTTATAATATATTAAGACAGAGTTAAAATATTGGTGCTGCTATGATATTATACTATTGTCAATACATTACAGAAATTCATATTTTTGTACATGACTCAGGATGTACAGTGATACACAAGAAAAACAGGATAATTTCTTCTTGGAACTAGAAGTTAAATATATGTAATTAAGGGTTTTTTGGTAACCAACTTACAAGGAGAAGATGAAAGTACTGAAGTAAGGGTTGGACCATTGGGTTACTTGGTTAGCTCAGTGGCCAAGTGACTTTGTAAACAAGGAATGCAATGGCTCTCATTTTGATTAATGAAACAGGTATATAGAACAAAAGTAAACAAAGATTTGCAAAATTTTCACAGATCATAATATCTCATTTGAAATAAAAACCAAAATCCATCATAAGTAGGAGAATACACGGCAAAGAAATATTTACTCTAAAATTAATATGTACTAACTTAGAATACTGCACCTCTTGGAAGCTATAATATTTTTCAGGCTCTTTCATGTTTTACTCATAATTTATTTCTTTTAATTTCGATGATATCTGTAAGTTGAGGGATATACTTACATGGTTTCATAAATAATTTTGTTCCTCTTGGTAATGAGTTGAAAAGAGTTAATTTCAACAACGAAAAATACATAGAAGTATTAAATGTAATTCCACTGTAAAGAGAAGGATAGTCCTGAAGGCATGCTTTCTTCATGTATGTATATACTTGCATGCACAGATCATTTCAAAGGTTTCTGAGGCATGGGGATATTTAAACCTCGCTAATGCTCCTATGGTTATAATTGGGATAACTGAGTAGGAAAAAATAAGCTAACAACTTTCTGCTCTAGATTTTTCTTTTACTCAGTGTATCGTGTGCAAACTCCATCCTTGAAGAAATGATAGGTCACTGTATTTAGTAGTTTTTCTACAAAACATAAAACAATGTTATGTGCATGCATATTACCTAGAAATTTTCACTTTGTGCCAAACAACCCTTTCCCCCAAACCAAGCATTTGTCTTTCCAAGTTCTGGAAATGAATGAAGTGATCTGGGTTTACAATGAGCCTTTAAAGTGCTGATTCCATTAATGTAAAAAGTAATTTATAATATAAATCTAGTGAATGTGATTACACATTAGTCTCAGATCTAGTCTTCAAACCTTTAGGCACAGACCTCACAGGATTGACAAGAAAAAGTTATGAGTACTGAATGATGAAATACTTGGTAGAATACTGAGACTTTGCTAGAAGCCATTGTTACATGCATGGACAAAATACATCTTTTATAAAGTACTTCTTTTATTATTCTCTTTCCCAAAAAGAGTTCAGGATGACAATAAAGTTAGAAACACATATTTCAATGACATTGAGTGATTATTTTTTCTGGGAAGAGTCTAATATATGAAAATTTGAATACAACTAAGTAAGTAAATGCCTACAATAAGTTTGGTTAGGTGTCATTCATAATGAAAACCAAAAGACTTAATTTGTGTGTGGGGGAGGGTTGTGTGTGTCTGATGAACACAGAACTTCTATGCACACACAAATAGAACCAGCCTTTTCCATATGCAGAATATATTCTGAGTTGATAATCACAAAGCAATTGAATCCCAGCTTAGAATAATTGATTAAAACACATTTAAAGTGTTTTCATTTTAGTTTTATTGAAGTGAGCAGTAATCTTAAACTTTCTTAAAAGGCACCCAAGTTTAATTATCTTGTGAACCAAAAATATACAAAACTGTACAGAATAAATAGCTCATAGAAATCTAGTGATAACTTCTTTTAAAATAAAGCTACACTGTCCCTCATCTGAGGCAACTCAGAACCCTCGCCTTCCGAAGCGCCTTTTGCTACTAATCTACAGCATCTATCAGTATATATCAATAAAAATAAAATAATTTTTACTAGTCACTTTATACCTTTGAATTGTTTGCCACAAAAGACATATTTTTATCATTATCATCCAGTTGTACAAATAATTAACACTATGAAAAAGGCAAACTTACTAAGTGCTCTAATCATATATACAGTAGAATCTCAGTAGCATTTAAGAAAATATCCCAAGAAGAATTGAATGTCGAACACAAATAACACCCCTTAGTTTCACAGCAGCCTTACATCAAAAAAATCCACACAAAATGTGTAGATTAAACTAACACATTTGCTTATTGATTCCATGTGAGCTATTGGCCATCATGAGTCTTAATTCAGAAAGCTTAGCAATGGCATTGGTCCATTCATCCTTTGTTGAAAATTGTGAATTGTTAATGGCCCACACCAGTACAAAATTTACATTTATATTTACTAGTGCCTCTTTTATATTTTAAGTTCCAGTTCCCTTTTCACTTATTGTGAGAAAATTTAGTGTGTTTGACAATGTAAATTTCTGACATATATGTTGGTTATGAATATATTCCTTACATACTATGTATATATATATATTTATATACAGGTATATACTTAACTGAAGAAATTTAATTGTATTTAGTAATGAATAGAGTATTCAAGAAAACTGGAGCTTTTTATATGTTCAACCCTTTAGGTGTGCAAGAGAAATTCTATCAAATACTTGTAAGCACATAGAGCAATTCTACTAGAAGCCTTGCCTCAGTTATATGCAAGGACTTGTTTTATTTGGAACAGGCTATACTGCCTGATGATAATGCCATGGCTTCCTCAATTATCCCTGAGTTTCACTTTCTTCTTTGATCTCCCATAGGATTACTGCTGTGCTGATTTCTGATTGATGTCACCCACGTAAGGCACTTATTTCAAAGGTTTAGACTTAAGTCAGAATCACAGCATTTCTGCAAAAGCCCTCTATGTTTGCTGCTCCAAGACTTCTAAATAGTCAGGCTCAGCATGCAAGTTGGCTTTGAGCTCAAAATATTCATTTTTAGTCTGTTCTACCAACACCTTCCTTGGTCGTGAATACATCAATGTTTCCATTAATTTCAGCTCCTCATGGGCCCCAGGATAGTTAACCTCCACATCTGGCTGGAGCTGAGCAATATTTTTTCGTAGGTACTCTGTGATGCCAAGTTGCTGAAGTTCCCTTTCTTTCTCTAAAATGTTCCTGTATAATAAACTTGCATCCTGAAAAGATAGGAAATCTGTTGATTGCTCTGTAGTTTTGTATTTCATATTTGAACCTGTAAGGGGTGAATGATTTTCTCGTTCTAACAGGCTCCTTTGAAGATGCTTTATATCATTTCCTTCTTTATCATTTCTTTCTTCAACTTCTTCCAAATGCTTTGGACCGAAAGATGGGCTTCTGTAGACATGAACCATTGGGCTCACCATGTGCTGTTCATAGAGAGAGGAAGAGGGTCTTTCAGTTGTATGATGAGTTGTTTTATGACCATACATACTGTACTGCAAGTGTACAGGACTGTTGTCTCTCAGTTGCTCCTCGACCTTTTTCTTCTTATATCTTCTTCTACGGTGAAGGACAAAAACCACCATCCCCGCAGCACAGAACACAATAGTTATGAACACAATCAGAAGTCCTAATATTAGAACGGACAGGGGCACAGCATCAGTGAGCGAACTTAAAATAGTACCAGCTGTATCTGTTGCCACTGTGGGAGAAGTGACAATGATGTAACTAGTCTGAGTTGGCATGGAAGGGTTATTCACTAAACCAGGGCAAAGAAGTTCACTGTTAAGGGCTTTTAATTCCTTTTTGTCCAGATGCCCTGGGGAAGTACAGAGGATATCATCTGTCGTGGTGTCCTTGCCAAGCTTGTGTATCCATTGCTGCAATCCAACCAGGTCACAAGAGCAGTCCCACGGGTTATCCTCAAGGTCAATCTGTATCAGCAGGTCAAGGTCATCTAAGATATTACTTACAGGTAAATGGGTGAATTGGTTTGTTTTAAGATTTACTCTAGTTAGAGGAATACCTAAAAAAATATGTGCTGGTAAAACTTGAAGGAGATTGTTATTTAAATAAAGAACTTTCAGTTTTGGCATTGGGTTGAAGGTTCCTGGTAATATTTCCTTCACTGCATTGTATTCAAGATACAAGTGCTCGAGACTCTGAAGACCAAGAAACATGCCCTTATTTAGTTTTGTCAAATGATTGCCATTGAGATAGAGCTTCTGGAGTCTTGTGAGATTCATAAATGATCCTTCTTCAAGGATTTCGATTCGATTGTTCCCCAGGTGAAGCATTTCCAAAGTGAAATAGTCCACTAGGTCAGGCTTCATTAAGGTGTGAATGATGTTGCCGGCAAGGATCAGCTTTCTAGGGTTGTGTGGGGGAGGCTGTAGGTCCGACAAGCTTTCGATGTTGCGCTCCTGACAGTGCATTAAAAGTCCTGAAGGGGAGAGAACTTTGCAGTTGCAAGGAATAGGACAATAAGGTAGTGGGAGCTGAGTGGACGGCTTTGTGAGGTAAGGTACGAAACCTGGTGCTTTGGTGGGTTGTTTGAAAATGGATGTATTCTTGCTTGATAGGCGGCTGTCACTTGTGGAAGATGTTATGGCCAGCAAAGATCCTGATGGATCTTCATGTTCTTCATATACTGGTGGAGTAGGGCAAATAGATTCCTTTTTCAGGCGACTCAGTATGCTCCCTTTGAAGAGTGGAGGGCTGTAGCATATGACTTCACCAATTATAGACTGCGGAGGCATGTTTTCTAGCCAGTTTTTTAGTTGCAATAATTCACAATTGCAGGCCCACTTATTGTCCTCCAACTGGAGATCCAATATCCGGCCGATGTGTTCTAAAAAGCCAACATAAGGCAATGTTTGCAACTGATTTCCTCGAAGATCCAGATGGGTCAAAGGAACAAATCGAAATATGTTCGGAGGAAGGCTCTCAATAGCATTGTCATTTAAAATTAACACTTTCAGCCTGTTGAGCTTGCTGAAGGCACTTGGTTCAATCACTGTAATAAAATTGTTATCAGCCTGCAAGAATTCCAGGTTCTCCAAACCATGAAAGGTATCCTCTTTAAGAATTTCCAAAGAATTGTGATTGATATGAAGCTGCTTAAGAAGCCCAAGGCCGTTAAATGCACCAGTCTCGATATCTGCTATGTTGTTAAATCCAAGGTGTATGGAAAGGGCATTGGTAAGCCCAGCAAAGTCATTTGTGTGAAGCATTGTCAAGCCATTGTTTAATAAACTTAAGTGGAAAGGTCGTGATGGTGGCACACTTATTTGGGATAATGTATTGATGCCCTTTTCTTCACAGTTTATTGTCATTATACCGTCTTTCTCCTCACAATTGCAAAGAATGTCACAAGAGCCTCTGACTGAGGGCATTGGTGACTGGGACTGTAGAGATGGACAAGTAAGAAGAGATGGATAAAGGAGAAAAATCCAGAGCTTCATTTTGTCATATGATGAGATCTGACTCTGTAAAAAAAAAAAAAAAAAAAAAAATCCAATAACAAGGGACTTTAATTAGCAAAAGCAGGAAAAAGTGCCTGACAAGATTTGAATACAAAGACAATTAACATGAAACTGAATAACTTTTGTAAGTACATTTTATTTAGATTAAATCAAGATTTAAACAGAGTGCTTTAACTTGTACCTTCCTCAAAAATTAAGGACAATTAAACATTATAATATTACATCAGCACTTGTGATCACAAGTGTTAAAAAGGTTTTTTCACAGAGAAAACAATTGCTTCCTAGCTAACAGGATACTTCAACGTGGTCCAAAATTGAATATGTGAAGATACCACAGCTAATTTCCCTTGTAACAATTTATTATGAATGCCAGAAAATTTTACATCTACGTGGAATGGTGATGAAAAACATGATACAATGGTGTGAGTGTGTACTTAAGTGTGTGTACACTTGTGATTATACTTACATTTTCAGGGAATCTGATAATTATTTATGCATAAGCTTATGTTTGTTGTAACTTGTTCTGATTTTGCAGAATATATGCATAGTATAAAAATTTCACTTTAAAAGATTAATTCAGATGTGCTTTTAATTGTATAACAAAACTTAGTATCATAGAAATGATTTAGTTTTGTCTCCTTTCTTGGGGGGGAGGAGGCAGTTTGTATAAGGCTTCTGTGTATTGAATGTATATGCTTAAGAATACCCACATTTTTAAAAGTCACACTTTATTGTGGATTTCTAGATGTGAGATACTTCCTGCTGCTTTTAAATTTCCTCATGAATGAAGTAAAACTTAGTTAAATAAAAAGAAATCTACATCATGTATTTCAATATTTTGTAAACAGACAAATGAACAAGCAAACAAACAAAACAATTCGAGCAATGCCTTCTGTAAAAGTTTGGCAAATGACTTCCAAAGGACGCATTAAGCAGGTCGTAGGACACTGAATGTCACCTCACAATTCAGCTTTCACAACAGCATGCATTTTCAAAAAACAGGTCTGAAATAAACTGTGCACCTTTAAAATGTCTCAGGATATTCTTCAGATGGCTAAGAATGATAGATTACTAAGCATCATGTATATAAGCCATCAATTCACACAAAACTACAGACATATCAGCAATCTTCAGGCTAACTTTGAAATGACTGCAGAGAGAAGAGAAAGTGCATACAAATCTAAATATATATAAACTTGTTCCTTTCTTTAAACATTTGCCCATTAGTAGATAAATGAGGTTAAAGACAAGCACCATGTTTCACAGCTATTGAGCATTACAATTCTGATTAATGCTCTCAATTTTGTAAATAAAACACACATGGTATCTTGGATGATAATGAAAATTACAATCAGATAAAAAAATACCCCAGATTGAGTCAATAAGGCTGAAAGAAAACTTTGGTTCCTGAAAATTCATTGTTTCCTTGGAAACTGACAATCCAAAGTTGCTGGAATGCAAAAGACAACTGAATGAACAAAACAATAGAAAGGCTTTGCATGTCAAGGCAAAGTTAGGAGACTTCACTTTTCCTGGGGGAGAAAGACTAATTTTAAACAGTTCAGGGTACTCTGCTCAGAACTAAGGAGCCTGTTGTTAGAGCCTTCTGCTTGTGTTTGGCTCACAGAAAATCTAAGTAATTCATAAATTAGTAACAAGGAGTTTGATTTATTTCATCCACAGAAGCATCCTGAAAACACAGTAAATATTTTCCAGATGTTAACAGCTTATTTTTTTATCTTCTAAGCAATTTATGCTGTTCAAAATGTGCATGGGGGAGTTTCAAATCGTCTCAGAAATGTACAGCTTTAAGAATGGACCTCTATTGCACATATCTAATATAATCTTAAAATAGTCACAACTCTATTTGCATATTTTCAAAGACTATATAATTTCATGACAGAATTGTATAAAAGTATTGTACGAAGTTCAAAGCATTGTCTAATATCGTGCCTATGCTTGAAATTCAACCATAGCATTCAGTTGTCCCTCAGGAGGGACACACATTTAATTTCTAATAACAAATGCATATTTAAAAAGAAATAATGCCATATTATAGGATCTGTTTTTTCCTATAGACAGCTGTGGAACTAAATGCCCGTTGCTTAGAAAGTAAAAAAAGGCATTTGCTCCAGTGTTAGCTTGACTAGTGAACAAAAGTAAAACTGAGTACCCTCTAAGGAAAAGATGAGGGAGAGAGAGAGAGAGAGAGAGAGAGAGAGAGAGAGAGAGAGAGAGAGAGAGAGAGAGAGAGAGAGAGAGAGAGAGAGTTTATATATATATAAACTGCAAGCATACATCTTACCTGTAAAGCAGACACTTCCTGGTGCTATATGAAATGCCCAGCTGGAAGAGGTGTACAAAGTCAATTCAATCAGTTTCTTTATTAAAGAAGAAAACACCAACCACAGGTCCACAGTGCACTTTCTCCTCAAATATCACTTTTTCTCAAGTCCCATAGCTTCAGAAAGTTAAAACATCTGGTCAAAGACAAAACGCTGAGCCCTCATTTTTATTGAAAGTCTTGCAGGCAGAGCACACACTGTAGCATCCTGGAGCCGTTGTCCTCTTCTCCCCCAATTAATATTCACAGCATACTTCGCAGCTATGCTGACTTTGTTTTGCATATAGTTAACCACTGACAAGCTGCTGATCACAGTAAATAAACAAGATGCTGTGCGGAGACCAGGAGTGTTCACTTTTGCTTTCTTTGGTTGTAGATCCAGACTGCTGTAATGCTCTCCTTCCTCTCGGTCGAGTCTATCTAGTTAGCTCGGTTTGTTATTAGTCAGATTGCCAAGACTGGGAGGTAGGCGTAAATAAAGAGACTTCTTGGCTTTTGACTCAGCCTTTAAGCCCTTCCCCATCAGAAGTGCTTTAATCTGCCAGTGTCATATAACACAGGAGACAGCTCCACCTTGGGACTGTTCAACTCCTCCTATTTCTGCAAATGGTCTTTGCACTGCTTTATGTACCAAATAGAGAGCAAATAGATTTTGATGTAAATAATTGCATGTGGTTTTAAATGCTTAATCATGTATTTTGTTATGAAAGAAAGATGAATTCTGATATGAATGAAAGATAAATAATACAATGTTGAAATTGTTTCTTGCACAGCAGTGCACTGTACACACACACACACAAACACACACACACACACGCACACACACTGAAAGGAAAAGCAGGCTTCCTGCAGGATAGTTACTTTATGTCCTTTTGTGCTTGGTGTTTAGAGTTGAAATTGGGCACTAATTAAATTTTAAAACGTTGCACAAATTACTTCCCTGAAGAACGTGGCTTTTTCATTTACCTTTTAAAAAATAAATCAAAAGCCTTATGTGTGACTATAGTTTTCAGGATTCATTATTTTTCTCCCCTAAAGAAAATATTTATAATGAAGCTAAAAATTAGGGGCCACTGCTGCTTCTGATTTATTCAGATTTTTTGTTTATAATGGAAGTGTAATTATTTTTAAAAGTAGTCAAATAAGATTATTTACATTGGTTTATAAGCTGTGTGGTACACCCCTACATATGAAATTGGGGTTTTTTGTTTTTTGTCCAAATGAAAGGGAATCTAGTTCCTTATGTAATAATTGAAGCATTCCAATTTTAATTGTAGTAGCTGAGAAGAATATAAGTTCTTAACTAGTTCATATTTAATATATCGTCAAAAAAGGAAGACTAACCCCTGGATTATTATTCAGTGATTGACAGCATGTATACCCTTAGTTCATCAGGGGATTTATGACTGTTCCTCTGTGTTAGATTGTCTATTCCTTCTTGTACCTGTGTCCATGGCATTGTGTGCATTAAAACTGGGGCAGTGCCAAGAGGACAGGGGGACAAGGTGAGAAGCAGGAGGAAGGAGAGTGGAAATTGAACTAAGCCTGGAGAATCACTGTCAGAGTGCACTGACTGGTTAACTCAAACCTACTTAATGACATAGACAAGGAAGCTCCACGTTAGAATTGTCACCAATCAGAACTTAAGAGGGAGGTGGAACTGCAGTCATCTCCTGAAAACATAAATTTCTCACTTTGTTACTTTACCGGGGGGTAAGGACCATCAGAAATAAGAAAGAAAGAAAAAAAAAGTAGTCTGTGACAAATATTTTCTCTGGACAACAAGAACCCATGGGCTCTGCACTGTTGTTACCTGGACTGATATATGTACCCATTTTTAGCGAATTTGAACATATTTCTGTTTTCTAGTAGCAAAGAAGGTTTAAGTATTGTATCTTGAATTCCTTAGCTATGCATTATCATTTTAGTTCATAATGCTGATCCATTCCCAAGAGGAAAGGCGTGATGTGGGTTCAGATGCTGTAGGGTTGGGAGTGTGGGTCAGTAGTGGAAGCTTGCACAGCATTCAGAAGGCCCTGAGGTTGTTCCCGGCTCTGAAACAAACCCAACTTGTTCTCTAACATTCCCTTGCAACACACGAAGAATGATTCTCAGTACAATTTGTAACTTTCTATGCCAAAATGGTAATGTTCATAACTTATTTCTAAGCATAGTCTTAGCATTAGCCGAATATAAACTTCATCAGTTGTAATTTTTATTGGAAGGCCTCCTGTTCTTTAGGTTTTGTTAACTGCAATAATCAGTTATTTCATTAGATAGATAAAAAAATTCAAGCCATTAATGGTTGCTGAAGATAATGGTGCTGGAAATATATTTCCTCACGTTTCTCGGTGTACTCAAAATTAATGTGAAAACTCCCTTTCCCTCCTCCCCTCTGTCTCTCTCACTCACACATACACACAAACACACACACACACACACACACACACACACACACCACACACATATACGCATGTACAAACACATGTTTTAATATGCTGTTTAAAAATTCCTTTGATCTTCAGAGTATACATTTGATAAATAAGAAATTATTTTATATATTAATTTATTTTATTAATTATTTCATTACTTTACATTTCAAATAATATTCTTTTTCCCCAGTTACCTCGACAGGCCCCCATCCCATCTGTCTTCTCCTTTCTCCCACTTTGCCTCTATGAGGGTCTTCCACTCTCCCACTCCCACCTCACCACTCAGACCCCCGCCTAAGGTGGACCTTAAGGAGGATCAATCTAGCCTACACAGGACCAGTTCTCACCTCCCATTGATGCCAGAGAAGACCATCTTCTGTTGCATACACATCTGGAACCATGGATCCTTCCATGTACACTCCTTGGTTAGTAGCTTAGGCTCTCGGATGCTCTGAGTGATCTGATTACTTGATACTGTTCATCCTATGGGGTTGCAATCGCTTTCAGCTCCTCCAGTCCTCCCCTAGCTCTGAAACTACTTTATTTAAATTGAGAATATCATGCAGCTAAAAGAAATGAATCTATTTTTTGATAAATTTTTTAGAGAAGTGGAAGACAGCTCAGCTCCTTAATAGTATATTTAGAATTACGATGCATAGTTGCACATTTTCCTTCTTTTATATAGTAAACAGAAGCAGTTTTAATTGCCCTGACTCAAAGTTTAGATGGAAACACACACATATATATATAAAATTTGAGCTACTTATACATCCATGTGGGATGCATAAAAGGAGTTGCACACAATGATTCTCTTTCTCTCTCTCTCTCTCTCTCTCTCTCTCTCTCTCTCTCTCTCTCTCTCTCCCTCCCTCCCTCCCTCCCTCCCTCCCTCCCCCCCCCTCTCTCTCTCTGCCCTGACTGTATAAATGACGAAAGCAAAATGAAGAGTCACAGCAACAGTGGTGCTCATGCATCTGCTCCTTTCTGACCTTCACTGTGGATGTAATATGAGGGTCTCCGACTGACAGATTGTAAGAAAAATTTAAGTCAAGTGTAAGTTTTTCCTGCTCAGCTACTTTTACTTTAGGTCTTTTATCATAGTATGAAAATAGTTTATAGTCACCAATAAATTGACTATAATCTAATGAAGGACTGTATGCCCAAAAAATGTCTGAGATTTGAGCAGACCGAATTTAATGTGACGATCAGATGACTCTGACTTGAGTGAGGAGGAAAGCAGAGAACTGAGAAGGATCTGGGAAGGCTTCAGTTAGGAGTAACCTTCAGGAAAATATTGCTTTTAATTGTTACATGTCTGTACCTCGTAATTAATGCCAAACATGCTTCACAAATATTACATTAGAATTTGCATCCACGTTCCGGGGAAGAGAAGGCCCACAGGTTTTATTGTCATCATTTCTTGAGGATGTGGTTGGAATATGAGTAGAGCCCTACCCAGTATCTAACTTGGAATAACAGTACTCATGTACATGAGCAGGACATTACTTTCAGCTCAGGAAGAACATTGCTTCCTAGGTTTTACTGATCCACTTGCATCTTCACACATCAAAGTGACATTTGCACATGTTCAGCTTGTTCAAGCCATCTCTCGTCGTATGTCTCATGGCATGGCATATATTGGAAGACGTGTATGACATAAATGTAATCATTCGCATATAAATAAGTGTTTCAAAGAGTATTCTTTGGCATTAAAACTTTATCTAAAATGATTAATTTTTAATTGACTCTTATATTTCATTCATGCCTTATATAATCAGAATATAAATACACAATACTAAGAAAAGGACGATTGATTTAGGCTAAAAGAAGCTTTATGTAGGAACAAAGATGGGGCATAGAAAAAAGGAAAGGCCAACTAATGACTGGTCCAAACTGAGATCCATTCCATTGGCAAAAACTAATCCCTGATATTATTAATGTTATGGTGTTATGCTTGCAGAGAGGAACCTAGCATAAGTGTCTTCTGAGAGGCTGTACCCAGCAGCCAATGGAAACAGATTCAAAGAACCAAAGCCAACCATTAAATGGGAACTTGGGAGGTTTGTGGAAGATCTACGAAAGGATTGAGGGACCCAGAGAGGACAGGGACTCTACAGGACTACCAACAGTGTCGAACAAGGGCTCCCAGAGACTGAACCACCAACCAAAGAGCAAACACGGGCTAGACTCTCTCTCACTTACATGTAGCAGATGGGCTGCTTGGTTTTCACACAAGACCCATAATAACTGGAGCAGGGGCTGTCTCTGTTTCGTGTCTGTGGATCATGTTCCCCTTACTGGGCTGCCTTGTGTGGCCTAAGTGGGAGAGCATGCCCCTAGCGCTGTAATGAGGTCATTGCTAGGGTGGAGTTATAACCAAGAAGGACATCCCCGTTCTCAGAGAAAAGGGAGCAGGTAATTGGAAGAAGGATCTATACAAGAGGAGGACTGAGGAGGGGAGGCTTATTTAGGATGTAAAGTAAATAAATAAGTTTGAGAGTGGGAGACAGAGGGGAAAGGGAGGGGGGAAGAGAGAAAGAGCGGGAGGGAGGGAGGGAGGGAGGAAAAGAGAGGCTTTAAGGTCAAATTTCCTAATTTGAAGTCAGTTTACACTAACTGACACCATTGTTTAACCTAGGAAAACCTAAAATAGAATAAAGCAAAAAAATAAAAATAAAATCATAAAACAAAAAAGATTTGAACAGGAGAAATCAGCAGTTTCCATAGAAAATGCTTTAGGGATTCTGTAACATTCCCTCCTTCTAATTGATTACTAAGCAAACTGATTCACCAAAGTGATGGTGAATTATTTCATGTTGAAAAAGTCAAGGGTGCAGAAAAACCCATGTGTTGAAAGAAAGCTAATCTGAGATATTTTCTTACAGTGAGAAACTTTGAGGTAGGACCTAACTCCCATTTGTCTTTGTTTTTGTTTTGTTGTTGTTGATTGTGCACATGAATATGGAGTGTTTTCCATACAGGAAACATTCCTATCAACAATATCCGTGTACTTTACCTCATAATGTGTAAAGTTTCATTATGGACTAGCAATTCATAAGTGCATTCCATCAGATTTGGTTTTGCTTATATAACAAAAATAACCTTAAAGCACACGATTAAAATTTAAAAAATAAATTTATTCCTGTACCTTTAAAAGTTCTTTGTCATCTGTATATAGTCTATATAGCATGAGTATAAAACACATTTTGAAGTGTTACAAAACCGAGAGAGTAAACCTTTGAATGATAAATTGAACCTCAGATAAGAAGTGAAAAATATTCTTTCAGAACTGACCTACATTTGTCCTACAAACACGTATACATTTTATAGTTTACTTTGGAACGTGCATAAAAGGTATAGGCTATAAAGACTTTTACTATCACAATTGCAAAAAAAAATCTAAAATTTTCCCTACCAAAAATATGTTTAGCTGCCAGAGAGTAGTATTGTGAATGTTGTTAATCAGAAAAAGTAAGAACATATATTCAATATATTATATATTTTTCATGCATATGTATGCCAAAATACAACAAATAATGAATATATATTAGTAATGGTATACTATGAATAAAAGTTATGATTATGATGGTAAAAATATTCTATTAAATTTAATTTTTGATAAAAAGTATTTTTCGTTAATAAAGCAGAAAAAATTATAAAAAGAATCGCTGAAACTATCAATAAGACTATACACTTGTTCATCTCTAAACAATGTAAAGTTTGAAGTCATTGAAAGTCAATGAATGTATTTTTAAAAGTCTTTAAAACACATCCTTTTCTGCTGATGATTAATTAACAGAAATGTATCTTCTGCATGGCTCATCACTTTCTCTGTAGCTCCAACTTGTAAGAATGTAAGGCATACAAACTTTAGAAACAGCATAAACTTCAACAGACAGTTGTACCTCAGCATCTTTACCTTGAGAAATAAAATCAAACAAAGCAGCCTTTACCTGATCATCCTTTCTTTATGATCAGCCACGTTTCCATAACATATAATCTTCGATATCATTGGAGATTACGTTAAAATCTCTTGATACATAGGAAGTAGAAAATATAAAAATAAAAATATAACCTAAAAACAATGTTGAATATTTGTATCTCTGTCCTAAAAAATGAGGTCATTGTACAGTGGCCTTATTTTGAAACATTTTTGTTCTTTTTGCGCCCTCTGGTGGAATATTAGAAATGGTGCAGGAAAAAATACAGTCATGTAAGATTTTATTAATGACTAAATCTTGCAGGTGAATTTATTGCTAATAGAACAAGATCATCTTGTGTGCTAGAAGTACATTAAAAATTCAGTGGGTTGACAAAAAAGATTAAAAAATGCAATCGTAGAAGGCACTAGCACTTGGCTATTCCATAGCCCATGATCTTTTGGATATTATTGATTATAAACATCCCAAGGATAAAATGCAATGCAAGCTACAGTAATTAATTTAAGGAGATGATGATGAATTTAGTTATTTTTGGCTATTTAATTGATACAAAACTGAATACTGTACATTTATACTGCAAGCTTTATATTCAATATTGTGCATATCAGGTATATAGAACCATTGTTCATGCCATTAGAACAAGAATAGGAAAACTATATAAGTGAGAAAAGTTTATCATCATAGTATTTCTCCTTGAATGCCAAGTCCCTTTGCAGAGTCTAGATTCTCCTTTTCTCTCTTTAGAGTCTTTTCACTTAGAGTAGACACTGCCATTTACAAGAATTCTAAAGAATGGGCAGAATGTATATGAAGAACATAGTTAACTCCTATGTAAAAAAAACAAGTAATTCTCTAATATTTATTAATACCTATTCATTAGCTAATATATATTCATGTATATATATATATCCTAAACTGGAGACAAACTTGGGCATAGGCATTTAGCTTGATTTGTTATTTGGGTGTTAGTTCCAACACACATAGATTTTGTTTATTATAATTTAACAATTATTACTATATATGAAAATAAGTTTAAAAATAAAATTTTGCCTTTAGTGGATGTGGAGTTGGAGCTTATGGGGAGTTCTTATCCTTTATTCAGAAAACCCTGGGTTCAATTCCCCAGCACCTTTTAAAAAGGAGCCTTTACAATTATTCCAATTCTCTGGTACTGTTTCCCTGTTGTCAGCCCTAGTTTACCTTACTATTAACCAACCCTCAGCATTTCCCTGTTCTGTGGTTTGAAAGACAAAGGCCTCCATAGGCTCATATATTTGAATACTGGTCCCCAGATGGTGGAACAGTTTGAGTATGATTAGGAAGTCTATCCTGGAGGAAGGATGTATGCCTCTTGAGGCAGAAGATGGGGTTTCAAATGACTTAGCTACTGAGTCTGTTCGTTCTGCCTTGCTCAAGTATCAAACATATATTCTTAGCTATTGCTGCAGTAGCGTGCCTTGCTGCTGCCAGTGTCTGTGTTAGCCCCAAATGAACTCTTTCTGCTAAAAGTTGCCTTGGTCAGAATGTCTTATCAAGGAAATACAAAAGTAACTAAGACACCTTTTATGCAATTAGAGAATTTGATTTCAAATACTATCAGTTCCACATATTCTTTCTCTTACTGAGTTCATATTTTACCTCAAATATTAAGTTGTAGAATTTCTGCTTCGGTCCATCCATGATGATGTAAAAAGTTACAAGTTTTTGATGTAATTATAAAATATACACAGTGTTATACTGTTACTTCCTAAGCCTGACACTCGGTTATGTGACTAGTATACAATGGAAACATATATATTTGCAGTTTTTTTTTTTTTTTTTTTTTTTTTTTTTTTTTTTTTTGGTTTTCAAATAAAAGTAGGAACTGATTTATTACTTCCTTAATGAATTGAAGTGGTCAAACTCACTATGACACTGAGTAGTACTGAACACTGTAATGTACTCCAGATGTCCCAGGCATGACATGTGTGCGATGTGTGTACAAAAATGTTGTTTTTACAGTGAATATATCTAAGAAATAGAATGCATTATGTACTTTGGCAAATACTATCATGCCAATGGCAGAGAAGACAATGGTACCATATGTTGATCTCGTGCCAACAGGAGATTTTAAGGCTATAAAGCACCCACTGAATTAAATTAATTTGTCTTGCTCAGTCACTTCTTGATGACACACAACATACGGACAATTCGGTTTTCCTGCAGAGCCACAGAGGTTTCATCACTATTTCATTAAATGGAGAAAATGGAACAGTCCCCAAAGTTACACAATTATTTTTTCTGGTAACTGATATAAGACTATCTTCCAGTTTTATAAAAGATGCACATGGATTACATTGACCTGGGAAGCCTTGGTTCTGTTCCTGTTATAGACTAACAGGGAGTCATCACTGGTGATGATAAACATGAGGAAAGAGAAATTAAAGGTCACTTACTTCTTTGGCACTTACTTTATGATGGGCCTGGTCTGCATTTCACTCTCAACTGCTGGTAAATTTTTAGCAGGCATCTGGTATCTTGGCAGTTGTATGCACAAGAGCTGCAGAAGGGACCTCTAAAACATCCAAAGAAAATAGAGAATATGAATGTAGAAACGGGCTATGATGCTCATGGGCACCATCAGGCAACTAACAAGCAAGAAGAACACAAACCCAGAGTCCTTGACATCCTTGAATTCTTAGTCCATGGTGCACTCTGGTCCATTCATGTCTAGGATGTACCTGTTCCATCCCAAGAGATGATCTTCTTCTCCAGCCAAGGAATAGAGCCAGATATAGGCAAAGGCCCTTGAAGCTTGAAAAAAAAAAAAAAAAAGATCACTCTTACATGTACTACATGGATATAATGTCCAGAGGAAGGATGGTGATGGAAATAAACTCTGCAAGGAATGAAAGAACAGTTCTGTATGCAACAGGGAAAAGTCACAGGAACATCACAGGTCCCACCACAAATCCTCTACAGAGAATCTGAAGCCAGTAGGATTCTCTAGAAACAGTGAGAGTTCCTAAATGGTAACAAAGCAGGCTAACCAGGAAAATCAATTAGCAGTAAATTTACCTACAAAAGAAAGATGTAGACTAAAAATGGCCTGGGGATTATAGGACAAGGAGCTAAACCCTCAAATTAGCCTAATCACAAATGAGGATGTCTCCCTCAAAAGTTATGCAAAAGAGAAAGCAGGAAAGCAAGAAGGTGTGAGCATTCATCCCATTTCTGTTTCAGGGCTTGGCATGACATGAAGACCTGGCAGGACAGGACTTCATCTTTTAACCAAACCTCCTCATGTGTATAGTGACTTTCAGGGCCATCCACGTGGCAAATATACCCTTCTCCCATTAAAATTGTTTTTGATTTGTTTTTTTTTTGTTGTTGTTGTTGTTGTTGCATTCTGTTGTTGCTGCTATTTTTTTTTTTTTTTGGAATAAAACTATATGAATATATATTTTGTCAGTCCTTGATTTTTTTTAAAGGTTTGATAGTATGCATTGAAATCTTACTAGTTACCATAAGCATAATGTACATGTAAAACAAAATGTAACATGAAAATAGTCAAAGTTTTTTTGGTGTATATAGATTGAACATAATTAACTCAAGAGCTAAGAAATTGCCTTGTGGCAAATTTTGCTATTTTGTTTTTTATTGATGTATATCTAGCGAGAGGGCCCCTTCCTTCCACTCCTCCCAGTTCGACCTGCATACACCTCTCCACCACTACTCCCTGCCTTTCTCCTCAGAGAAGGGGACACTCCATGGGTAGCAGCGATCTACCCTGATACATCGAAGATCAGTAGGACTAAGCTCAACCTACCCTCTGAGGCTGGATAAGGCAGCCCAGCTAAGGGAAGGGGATCCGAAGGCAGGCAACAGAGTCAGAGACAGCCTCTGTTTCATTGTTAGGGAACCACATGAAGACCAAGCTGCATATCTTCTACAAATAGGTTAAGCACATTGGTCCAGCTCATGAGTGCTCATTGGTTAGTGGTTCATTCTCTGTGTACTCTCGTTGGCCCAAGTTCATTGATTCTGTAGGTCGTTTTGTGCTGCTCTTGGACCCTCTAGCTTGTTCGGCTCTGTCTCCCACTGTTCAATAAGACTTCCCCAGCTTTGCCTGGTGTTTATCTCTGAGTCTGCATTTCTTTCTATCCTCTGCTGCATGAAGCCTCTCAGGGGAAAGTTATGTTCCTGTCTGCCAGAATAGTAAAGTTTCAGTAATACCCTCAAGGGTTGGCCTTCTCACATGGGTTGGATTTTAAGTTGAGATAGTCTTTGTCAAATTTTTCTTGTATGTAAGGTGGAATCACAGTCATTCTGATTTGCCTCCCCTTGATGACTAAGGAAAGTGAATATTTTTGTTTTCTTTTTTTTTTTTAATTCTCTTTGCTTGTCCACACCTCAAATGCTGTTGCCCCTCCTGCTACCTCATCAGTGATTCTTTTTCCTCTTCCCCTCCCATTCTCCTGTGAGAGGGTGCTGTCTCCTGGGTAGTTCCCCACTGAAGCAAGACAACACAGCCACTGAGACTGAACTGTACTTCTCATACATATGTGTCAGTGGGCCTCGATCTAGGTTCAGCCTGTGTATGTTCTTTGGTTGGTTGTTCAGCGTCTATGAGTTGCCAGTGGTCCAGGTTAGTTGACTCTGTTGTTGGTTTTCCTGTGAGGTTCCTATCACCTTCAGGGTCTTTAATCTTTCCCCCAGCTCTTTCTTAAGAGTCCCAGATAGCTGCCCAATATTGGGCTGTGGGTATCTTCTGTTTGAGTCAGCTTCTGGATAGAGCCTCTCAGAGGACAGCCATGCTAGGCTCCTGTCTTCAAGCATAACAAAGTATCATTAATAGTGTCAGTGATTGGTGCTTGCTCATGTAATGGGACTCTGTTTTTCCAGTCATTGGTTGGCCATTTCTTTGTCTCTGCTCTATTTTTGTTCCTACATTTCATTTAGACATGAAAATTTTTGTATTGACTGTTTTTTGGTTGGGATGGTGTCCTTATTTCTTCACTGGGGGTCCTACATAGCTACAGGAGGTAGATTCTTCAATTTTCATGTCCCCACTGTTAGACATCTTGGTGAAAGTCATCTGCATTTTCTCCTGGAATCCTCTCCTTCCCAAATCTCTGAGGCTTCTTAGAGATCCACCACATACCCCCGCAGCTACAGATTTCCATTCATTTCCTGGCTCTCTGGGCCTCTTTCTTGTCTCTTCCCACCACTGACTTGGCCCCACTCCTCTCCCTCTCTTGTTACCTACTCTCTCTTCCTCTGCCAACTATGACTATTTTGTTTCCCCTTCTAAGTGTGATTCAAGCATTTGCCTACTGACTTCATTCTTGTTTACTTTCTTTGTGTCTGTGGGATGTATCATGGATCTTCTGAACTTTTGGTCTAATATCCACTTATCAGTGAGTACATGCCTGCCTTTTTTTGTCTTTGTTACCTTATTCAGGATGATATTTTCTAGTTCCACACAGTTACCTACATGATTTCTATATCAGTTCTTCAGTTGAGGAACATCTTGACTCTTTCTACTTTTTGATATTACTAATAAAGCTACTATAAACATAATGGATTACATGTTCTTGTAGTATGATGAAGCCTATCTTGGTTATATGCCCAGGAGAAGTATAGCTGGGTCTTTAATTAGAATTGTTCCCAATTTTCTGAGATACTGACAGATGGATTGTCAGAGTGGTTTAAGGTAGCTCATGGAGTGGGTCTTAAATCTAATAAAAGGAACTGTTAATCTCATAATACTCTTACTATGATAACACCAGCATATCTAGTAGGAAAGTCATTATTGATGGTCGCAGAATTTATATCTGGACGAACTGATAATCACTTTTCTTGTCTGGTAGTGCAATACACTGTCCCGTACCACAATTGGTAGTCAACAGCAGTGAAGTTTCTGGTTAGGTACCAACAAAACCTTCCTGTTATTTATGGCATATATAATCACATACATAATGAAAGTCTTTAGCAGTAGAGTGTTATAGTCAGCTTGTGACGAGCATCTTCTAGCTTTGGCAATAGCTTGTGAAGTTTGGAGTTTCCAAGAGACACTTTTATTTCACCACTGACTCAATAAGATATAACTCATTCTTAACACAGGTGGTGTTTTTGGTGCCAAGGATTACTTGTAGAATTCTCTCTCCGTTATATGGTGATTATTTTTAGATTATGTATTAATATATACTTAGGAAGCTCCTATGATTGTAAATACCCATCCTATTTTTAAATGCCTTTAGAGTGAGCAATCCTTCTAAATGTTCCTTTCCTTATCCTTATCTACCATTGAAGACACTAATCTTAGCTGCCTGAAATCCAGGATTCTGCTAACAGCATCTAGATAAAGATTTAGAAATCTCAGCCTCCATTCCTGCCTGATTGCTGCCATGTTCCACCTTGATGATAGTGGCCTGAACCTCTGAATTTATAAGCCAGCTCCAGTTAAATGTTGCCATGCTAATGTTGTCTGTTCACAACTGTAAAACCCTAACTAAGACAGAAGTCTCTCTCCAGTTTTCATCTTCCTAATTCAGTTTCCCGTTTGTCCATACATTATATTCTATGTACCCTTCCATGGGATATCATCTCGTTCCACTGGACACTTACAAGAAACTAATTTTGTGGTTACTCTGATTATAGTACATATATTGAAAGCTTAAAAGCCAACATTCACATATAAGAGAAAATGCCTTAGGATACATTTTTTAGGGGCACCTAAATATTTGTCCTGCATACTTCCCGTGCAGAGAGATGTTCAAGAAAAAACGAAGTACTACCATCTTTCTAGCACATGGAGAGGGGGACAGATGAACACATGGTCTCACACATAGGCAAAAAGCTCTTTTATGTACAGTATATACACACTGAAAAAAGAAAATTAAGTTTTTTCCAATAATTTATACTACACATTAGGTTCCATTTCTTAGAGTAATTGACCAACAGAAACACTTTGTGGTATGTTGTGGGAAAAAAATTGTTCTGTTTTGTCATATTTATAATCTTATTGGTATAGTAATTTTTATTTTGATATTTTTGTGTTTATTTTGGAGGACATGAAGTTTGCTGAATAGAGAAGAGGTGGAGAGGACCTGGAAAAACACAAGAGTATTTGATACTATTAGATTTCCCCCTTTGTTTTTATCATGCGCAACTATTCTTTGAAATTTTTCATACTTTTGTTTGTCAATGTCCTATTTGTGTTGATATGACTTTTTTGATTTTTAAAGAATGCCAGGGAGAATTTATATGCTTTATTATTAAAGTGACAAGTTAAAAATCAAATCTTTTTCTCCTAATTTGAAAGACAATTTTATGTAATGGCTCTTGATAGAAATATCGTTTAGGTCACAATTTTACATTTTAAAGTGAATCAGAAAATGAGAACTTATTTTAAAAGTACTGAGTTTAATAATTCTTTATGAAAAATTTGCTTGAACCATACTAAAGAAACTGTTTTGAGATTTTCACGAGCTCATTGGAATAACAAAGTTCCTCTTAACTTCACTGTAATTGAATCTGATCACATACTTAAACTTTAAATCATCAAATACATTCTTCTAAAAATACATTTCTCCCATATTAGAATCAACAAACCATTTTTTTCTAAAAACTTATTGTTGTGTATCAACCACTCTAATAACTCATTGACGTGTTTAAAAATAGTAAACAGATATAAGAAAATGAAAACAAAAATAAATTTGTTTAAAAACAAATTGACATGTTATTAGTACAGAAATAGGCAGGTAGATCAATGGAATAGAATTGAAGACCCAGTAATGAACCCACACACATATGGTCACTTCACCATTGACAGAGCAGCTAAAAACACTCAATGGAAAAAGGACCTCCTCTTCAACAAATGGTGCTGGTTCAACTTGCAGTCAGTATGCAGAAGAACACAAATTAATCTTTTCTTATCTCCTTGTACAAAGATCAAGTCCAAGTGGATCAAAGACCTTCACATAAAACCAGGTACACTGAAATTAACAGAACAGAGAGTGGGGAAGAGCTTAGAACACATAGGCACAGGGAAAATTTTCCTGAATACAACTCCAATGGCTTATGTTCTAAGAGAAAGAATCAACAAACAAGACCTCATGAAATTGCAAAGCTTCCGTAATGCAAAGGACACTGTCAAAAGGACAAAATAGCAACCAACAGACTAGAAAAAGATCTTTACTAATCCTACATTTTATAGAGGGCAAATATTCAATATATACAAAGAACTCAAGAAGGTAGACTCTAGAGAATCAAATAATTTTATTAAAATAGGGAACAGAGCCAAACAAAAAATTTTCAACTAGGAATAGCAACAAGCTGAGAAGCACCTAAAGAAATGATCAACATCACTAGTCATCAGGGAGATGCAAATCAAACAACCCTAAGATTCCACATCACACCAGTCAGAATGGCTAAGATCAAAAACTCAGGTGACAGCAGATGCTGGCGAGGATGTGGAAAAATAGGAACACTCTTCCACTCTTGGTGGGATTATAAACTGGTACAACTACTCTGGAAAGCAGTCTGGTGGTTCTTCAAAAAAGTGGACATATTACTACCTGAGGACCCAACTATACCACTCCTGGGACTTTACTCAAAAGACAGTCCAATATCTAAGAAGAACACATGCTCTACCATGTTCATAGAAGCCTTATTTATAATATCCAGAAGCTGAAAAGAACCCAGATGTTCTTCAACAGAGAAATTGATACAGAAATTGTGATATATATACACAATGGAGTACTATCCACCTATCAAAAACAGTGACTTCATCAACTTCTTAGGCAAATGGATGGAACTTGAATCTATCATCCAGAGTGAGGTAACCCAGTCACAAAAACACTACTGGTATGCACTTACTGTTAAGTGGATACTAGTCCAAAAATCTTGGAATACCCAAGAAACCATCCACAGAACTTGTGAAGCTCAAAGAGAAGAAAGGCCAAAAAGTGGATACCCCTGTCTTTCTTAGAAGGAAAAACAAAATGTTCATGTGAGGAAATAAAAAGACAAATAGAGGATTATGAATTGCAAAAAAATCATCCAGATACTGCCTCACCTGGGGATGCAGTCACTCCATATGCAACCAGTAAATCCAATCACTATATAAATGTCTCCTCAGAGGCTTGGCCAAAGACATAATGATACAGAAAAGGATGCTTGCATCTAACTATCAGACTGAACACAGGTACCCCAATGAAGGAGCTAGAGAAAGGACTGAAAGAGCTGAAAGGCTCTGCAACCCCATAGGAAGAACAAAACTATCAACTAAGCATAACCACCAGAGCTCCCAGGGACCAACTAATGAGTTTGTATGGAAAGACCCATGGCCAGAGGTGCATATGCAGCAGAGGATAGCATTTTGGGACATCAATGGGAGGAGAGGACTTTGTTCCTGTGAAGGATCATTTTTCCAATGTAGAGAAATGCCAAGGTGCTGAGGTGGGAGAGGCTGCTTAGGAGAAGAAGCATCTTCATTGAGGCAATGGGAGGGAGACAAGGGATGAGATTGTGGGAAAGGAATAACAACTGAAATGTAAATGCAGAGAATATACAATAAAAAATTGGGGGAGAAAAAAAAAGACACCACAAAAAACTGACAAAGACTGAGAGAATAGCCAGACAATGCCTGCCCCAACCTGAGACCCATCCCATGTGAGAGAGTCAACACCGGACCTCATTGATGTTACCATGCTATGCTTACACATAGGAAACTAGCATAACTGTCTCCTGAGAGTCTTCATCCAGCAGTGGATAGAAACAGACGCAGAGCTCCAGCGGCCTTGTGGAAGAGTAAGGAATAGCACTGAGCAAGGAAACCCCAAAAAGACTTACAGACAGAACTAACATGGGACCATAGGAGTTCACAGAAAATGGGCCACCAACCAGTGAACTGTCTTCTTCAACCTAGACTTCCTGTTTGGGCATCAGTGGGAGAGGATGTACTCAGACTTCCTGGGTAACAGAATATGAATTTGTAAGAGTAACGCTGGGAAAACAATAGGGAAGTGTGAGGAGGAACTGTGATCAAGATGTAGTGTCAATAAAAATTAAGTTAAAGAAACTTTACGTGGACACACTTTACCAGACATGAAGTTAGAATTGTTTTCCAGCTATTGTCATTTATGCAGGTATATTTAGTATAGTAAACAATAGATCAAAACGGATAATTATATAATAACAAGATTAGTTAGTGAAATACAGATTCTAAGGTTTATTATTTTACATCTTGTATTTTAGTGTTTTCCTATATGTATGTAAGTGTACAGTTTCCATAGAACCAGAATGTGGGGTCTGAATTTCTAGAGCTAAGGATTCCATAGTTATAAACTGTCTTGTAGATATTGGCAATCTAACCTGAATCCTGCGAAAGGATATTAAGGCTAGTCTGGCCTCAGACTTCAGACATAGCTGGCTTTATCTCTGCGTCCTGAGGGCTTTGATTAAACAAAAGAACCATTCTTTCAGATTTAAAACCAAGAAAAAAAAATAAAGAACTACAGTTTTTATATGGGTAATAATTAATGGTGTGTTTATATTTTTTCTTTAGTACACCAACCAAATAAATCTTTATAAAATTTTAAGCATAAGCATAGTAATTCTACAAACAGCCAAACCAAACTAAACAAGCAAACAAACAAAGGACACATGGGGTGGTCATTCCAAAAGGATATTTATTTAATTTATTTAAAAACATTTTTTCCTCAAATTTAGCTTAGTTCCATGTTTTCTGATTTTACAGAAATATATTATAAAACGATTATGCTCATCCAACAGGCAAGAAAATAATAATTCAAGAGAAAATTGAACTGTAGTCTCATATCTAACAAATGACAAATAACATAGTTAGGTCTGGATGGTGGTAAAAGTTTTGATTTATTACACCAGCATGTTGCAATGAAATGTAAATCAAGTCATGTAAATTTTAAAGAAAAGATTTTGGCCAAGTGAGGTGGTGCACACTTTTAATCACAGCTGCTGGAAGGCAGAGACAGGCAGAACTTTGAGATCAAGGCAAAGCTGGCCTACTGAAAGAGTTTCATGACAACCAGGGATATATATAGAAACCCTGCCTGGAAATAAATAAATGGGGACTATTAAATAAAATCTTAAATGGCATATTAGTAGAACTTCATTAATTTACAAAAGTTATCAAAATGCCGTTAAAATTAAAGATGATGAATTATATCTCTCTAAAATAGTCGTGGAGAGTAGTCTTATCTTAAAAACCAAAGTTCAAAATCAAATATTTCATCATACATGAATTATTGAGAAAACACTGAAGAATCTTAATTTATAGTTCAACACCTCCCTCTGCTGTTAGCAAACACAAATGAAAATTAGGTATGTCTGTGACTTTGTACATGATAAAGTATATTTATTAAAATACTCCCACTAGGTCTTTGTATTTTACCTTTGTTTTGAAATTTCATATAAAATATGATATAATCTTATATAATATAATAAAATAAGAAAAATATTTATACAAAAATATTAAGCATTAAATACAGGTCCACACATTTTATATGTAATTAAATATTTGCAACCTTTGTCTGTGAGTCATTTATTTACAGAACAATTCTCAATACGAAAAAAAAAGAAAATTGTTTTTTGTAATGTCCCAAATGAGATATTTTAAATTGTCTTTTATTTGAAGTTTTTATTTGATGTAAACATTTCCTGTTATAAAATAATTTTGTGAGAAATTATTTCTTTTTTGACATATTTCCAGAACTCATGTTCAAACACTTAATTCATCAATATCTCCTTGAATAGGGTGAGTTATCTAAATCTATTGCCACAAATAACTTTATAAGAGTTACTACATTCTTTAAGTACACAATTGTTAAATGACTGGAGTAAAACCTTGCTTTATTGCATTTATTTGTTTTTAAGATATGAGCAAAACAAGGAAATATACCATTTTATTATTCACTATTAATAATTGCTATTTATAGTGAAAGATCCCTGCAGAGGGGAGACCTTCAGTCAAGTCTCAGAATAACACGACCCCCCAATAACACAAGAGAGACTGTCCTTGCTGCAATTACATGAGGTTTTTTTATTAACCAGTGCACTGGGGTCGAAACTTATATCCCACACAGGAGTAGAAGAGTCTGACCATGAGTGTCTGGGAGAAGGGGGTTTTAAGGAAAGAAAACCACAACCGGGGGCAGGGGGAGTACATCATTGGAGAATACCAAAAATACCAGTAAAGAATCATAAGGGAAATACCTGGTTTCTCATGATTGTTTATAAGGTGAAAATTACCAGTGATGAATTGCGAGGGGAACATCCGGTTTCTCAAGCTTGTTTATGATGTGTTATTTAACTTTTATGTTCTTATGGTCAGTCAGTTTCTGAAACAGAGTCACCCTGACCTTAAGGCCATGAATTCTTTATAGTCAGCCAGTTCCTGAAACAGTCACTAAACCTGCTATCCTACATTTTTGGCTCTACTCTATCTGCTAGGGGTCTTATACTTTACCTGTTATGGGGTCAGGATTTATCCTGGACTTTCAGTAGAACTATATAATGTCATACATATGCAATATACTTATAATATCTAATTATATAACCACATAATTTTAGCATGTGTAGTTTGGAATTTTTAGTCTATTATGACTATAAATAAAGGAGAGGCAATTTAAAAATTAAATTACACCAAGTTCAGTTGTTTCATAAGAAGAAAACAAACTGAAGGTTATATTGGCTCAAATTAAATCCAGCAAATTCGTATGATGCTATGTACAATGTAGAAAAAAGAAAAGAAAGGGAATCGTGACAGGATGAAACAATGGTACACATGTAAAAGCAATTGCTGCCAAACCTGAAGAAGAGTTACATCTCTCATACCCACATGGGAAAAGCAATGCATAGATTACTCCAAGATGTCTTCTTGCTACATGTCTCTTCCACACAAACAAGAAAACAGATGTATATGTAAATGGTATAACTTTTAAATGCATCAATGATCAGATTAATATGTTACTTACAGAAATATCAAATGTTTGATTTAAACGATGTAGGCCTGAGTTTTAATTATTCTTTTTCTTTATTTTGACTCACTTATATCTTATGTCTTACACTAGATAATTCTTATATTTAGCTTATAGTAGTTCCTTATATTTATAATTAATTTCATTTCTGGGCAGATGTGATGAAAACAATTTGACTCAGGAATTGGATATACTTAAATCTGTTTCAAAAATGATTAGATAGATGGGCTCCTTTAAACTTTGTTGTTCAATGTATTTTATATTGTGTGTGTGTGTGTGTGTGTGTGTGTGTGTGTGTGTGTGCACGCGCGCGCGCTATTTAAAACAATCTTTAAATACATTTTGATTATTTTTTCCTCTGCCCCAAGTTTTTTCAGATTCTCTCCTTCTTATTAGCAACCTAAATTTAAAACTTTCTCAAAAGCCAAGTTCTAATGCAATCAAAACACCAAACTTTGACCAAATCAAGTCATTAAAAAAAGAAAGAAAAGAAGGAAAGAAAAACAGATCAACATTTACCCTTACCATACCTTCTCTGAAGTTCAGAAGGCTGAGTTTTCTTTATGCTCATTGTAACTAGTAAGATTTCAATGCATACTATCAAACCTTAAAAAAAACAAGTACTGACAAAAATATATTCATATAGATTTATGCAAAATGATTTTAAAATATATACATTTATCTCTGTTTTTAAAAATAAGATTTTTAATTAAATCAAAAGATAAGTTATAATTGAAAAAAAGGGTCTAGGAGTGCCTATAATCCCTTTTCAAATGGCCTTATCTCCCACAATTAGAACAACAGACATTTTGATATACAGGCCATTGCCTGTCCAACAGGATAGTCACATAGGTAAATATCACCAATTGATTTAATCCATCCCTCCATCCATTGATCCAGATTTTAATTAAGAGCTTTTTTATACCTAGCCTTTTAATTTTTGGAAAGCTAAAGTTTCAATTAATATCTGTTTCACATGTAGATCTGATATTGCTTTGTCTGGAGCAGACATTAATCTATGTAATAAGCCATTAAAAGTCTCTCTGAAAGAGATATTAAGTAATAGTGATTGTTGTTTCCTGTTGTTTTTGTTGTTAGAGGTGAAATTGTGATTGTGTCGGTATCTTCTTTAGGCCAGAGCTCCCAGAGAGATAAAATCCATTCAAACAGTACATGGAAGAACTCATGGCTCTAGTCACATATGGAGTAGAGGATGGCCTTATCAGGCATCAGTGAGAGGAGAGGTCTTTGGCTGTGGAGGCTCAGTACCCCAGTGTAGGGCCAAGTCAGGGGGAGGAGATGGCCAGGAGTGGGTGGGTGGGGGAACACTCTCATAGAGGCAGGGGGAGAGGGAAAGGAATAGGGGGATTTCAGAGGGTAAACCTGGAAAGAGGATAACATTTGAAATGTAAGTTAAAAAAATTCAATAAAATTTTTTTAAAAAAGAAAAAAAAGAGAATTTGCAGTAGAAGATATTTACTTGAAATAAATAAGATTTATTCACATAAATAAAAGTTTCTCTGAGGCTTTGCATAACCTTTGTGAATATCATAGACAATTTCCCTTGTTTTCCAACCGTATCCAAGGCTTTTTAAAACATTAATTAATTTATTTTTTATTGGATATTCTCTGTTAACATTTCAAATGTTATTCCCTTTCCCCACACTCCTACCCCCTCCTCCTCCGCAGACTCTTAAAGCTACTAACATGCATTGTAAAATAATAGAGTCATCAAATTTCATTTGCTGTTTTAAATCAGGAAATTGAACGTTACACAATTGGTCTTTTACAATACTAACATTAGAGCTTTCACAGTTTTTCATAGTTGCGGTTTCTTCTTACCCTGTCAGACAATATAACTGATAATCAACTCTCTGTGTAGCTGCTGCTAAATATTCCCAGTTTGGAGGAATAATCTTCATTTAGATAGCCAAAGGAGTTAAGATTTATTTCGTATAGGATGAGTACATTCTATAAGTAAATACTGATCTTTAGAATGTTGACTATTTGTATTTTAACAGGATTTTATGCTGGTTGTTCAGCTTTTGAATTTTCACTATTTTCTGGCATTTTCCCTAGGACTGGGGATACCATGAAGGCAGTTGTCTTTCCTCAATTCCATTCTGAGTTGGCACTGTAGTTTCAATGAGTTCACTATTTTGACTGAATTTCCAAAGCGCCCTGTTCTCTTACTTTCTCTGTCATTGGTTTCCCAGCCTTTGCATTATCAAAACTATTTTTTATTGTAAAGCTTTTGTTTTTTCTTTATACAGACCTAATATATAAAGATTGCACTTGAAAGTAGGGAAAAGTTTACTCCAGTGGTCACAGTTGCAATAAACCTGAGATGGCTTTTCTAAATTAACATTTCTATCACCTTCTTCCCTATCCTTTCTCTCAAGGGATCTGAAGCAGAGGTTCTCATTTCTTTAATGAAGTAAAAGTCTGTGTATATAATAAAAACAGTTTTTTGGAGTAGATTACTCTGATTTGCTGTCTCAAAGGCTCCTAGACCATTTTTTTTGCTCAGAACTCGAGGCTCCTCCTGCTGCTCTGAAATCTTCCAAGTCTCTCTGGGCATCCAGCTGAAGATGATCCCAGGCAAATTTCTCCTCTGCTATCTTCTGACAGATAACTATCTCCAGTCCTCTGTGAGGTTTCTATGAGATATCCTCTGCTTTTAGTAGGGCTGGTGGGCTTTCTTCTTCTCCAATCCCACTGGGTAACATATGTAAATTTTACTTCTATTTCCTAGATGTAATTTCTGTCTCTGAGACTTAGTGCTAAATAATCTCACCCTTTCTAGTTCTTCCTGAATTCTGGCTACCTGGATTTACTCAGCTGTTCTGGCTCAAACTCCTCTCCAAGGTGACTGATTCAAACTGGATTCTTCTGACTGAACTGCTCTGCTTGGTCTCAAACTAACTCTAGGAATCTGTTTTTAATCTTCTGGCTCCTTCTTATTCTCCAACTTCAACTGCCTCTGTTGTATGAATTGAATGAAACTTAACTCAATTGACTAAACAGAAATCAGAGATCTGCAAGCCTCTGTCTGCTAATGCTGGTAAGAAAGATGCTAGGAGAAAACCATCCATTTCTTTTAGGCTATCCAAATTGTGTGGCACAGGTATTTTTTTAAATGGCATCATAAAATAAACAGGGGACTGGATGGAACTAGATTAAGAAGAGACTAGCTGGATGGAACTAGAGGCTCTCATCCTGAGTAAGGTAACCCAGTCACAAAATAACACTCACTGATAAGAGGACACTAGCCTAAAAATCTCTGAATACCCAAGAAACAATTCACAGACCTTATAAAACTCAAAAAGAAGTAAGACCACAATGTGGATGCCTCAGTTCTTTTTAGAAGGGAGAACAATACACTCACAGGAGGAAATAGAGGGACAAATAGAGGAGCAGGGATTGGAGAAAAGATCATCCAAGGACTACCTCAACTGGGGATCCTTCCCATAGGCAGCTACTAAACTATTGCTGATGCCAAGAAGTGCTTACTGGCAGGAGCCATCATATAGGTGTCTTAGAGGCTCTGCTAGAAACATACTGATACAGAAAAGGATGCTTGAAGCTAACCATCAGACTGAACATGAGGACCTCATTGAAGGAGCTAGAGAAAGGACTGAAGGAACCAAAACGGTCTGCAACCCCATGGGAAGAACAACATTATCATTAAACCAAACCCTCCAGAGCTCCCAGGGACTAAACTACCAACGAATGAGTTCACATGGAAAGACCCATAGCTCCATTTCTGTATGTAGCAGAGGATAGTCCTGTCTGGCATGGAGGAGAGACCTTTGGTCCAGTGAATGCTTGTTTTCCCAGTGTATGGGGAAATGGCAAAATGCTGAGGTAGGAGAGGGAACACTTTCTTGGAGAAAATGGAATGGGGAGGGGTTATGGGAGAGGGAGAAAGGGGATAACATTTGAAATGTAAATACAGAGAATAGAACTCAAATCTGTTTGCCTCTGTCTCTTGGAATTAATGTGGATCTGCCTAAGCTCTTAGAGGAGGGATTTGAAGGTTACATGTAGTGATCAGTGTTTCAGGGCTGTCACTTTCTGTATGATGTATGACTGGGGGTCTGCATTTCTTCCTCATGGCTGCAGCAGGCTGCTTCTCTTATGACGGATGAAGGAGATGATCATAGTTGCCTTCCTGTGTCTGGCACACCTCATTCCAGATAATTCCATCCATTCTCCTGCTTATTTTATGATGTCATTTAAAAAAACCTGTACTGTACAATTTGGACAGCCTATAAAAATGGATAGTTTTCTCATAGCATACCACTTAACAAAGTTAAATCAAGAAAATATAGTAATTTAAATACTCCCCTAATTCCTAGTAAAATTGAAGTAGGCATTAAGAGTCTTCTCACCTAAAATGCCCAGGGCAAATGGTTTTAACAGAGAATTTTCCAGACTTTTAAAGAGGCATTGATGCTGATGTTCATCATTTCCCACAAAACAGAAACAGAATTAGCCATTTTTTTTTAAATGGGGCTGCAGTTCACTTAATAGGCATACCACATAAAGACTCAATAAAGAAAATTACAGATCACTTTTCTGAATAAACATATGTGTAAAAATACTCAGTAGTATAAATGCAAACTATATCCAAGGATATATCAAAAAGATAATCCACCATAATGAAGTTAGCTTCATCCCAGAGATGCAGCAAGGCCTCCAAAATGATTTTACTATTTTATGTTGTCTTGTATTTCTGTGGTCAGACAACAACAAGACGCTGAGAAATTGTCAGAGCATTTAGGTCCATGTTCTAGAATGTATGTAGTATGTATGACTGTATTTGGATTGTGTTGCCTCTGTAGTTTCCGGTGAAAATAAGCGACAAGCGACGAATACTTGCTGCTCTTCACTGCTTTCATTTACCCATCTAACTTGTTTTAAATCACAATGACACATAATTCTTCATAATTATCAGATTTTTGTCAGGCTTCTTGATCAGTAGACAAGTATATTTGACTTGCTCCATGTTAGGTAGTGAACAAATAGAAATTCCTTTCCTTTCTCAAAAATAGTAAGAATGTCCACCTTTATTGAGTAGTATAAGAAGAAGAAAAACAAGAGGAACTTACTAAGATTTTGAAATTATCTGATCCTCCTCTTCTCCTCAACAGTATTTAATATTAACTATTGTCTATTGCAAGTAAGTCTGATACCCCGGAGTCTGCAATAAACACCTTCTATATGTTATTTGGGAGGTGGTGGCAGTCTTTAAGAGAATCTTTAGGCACAGGTAAGGTTATGCTGAACATGAAGTGAGCTTATGGCACCTATGTAGCTTCTGAAAGCTGGGACATATATGATTCTAAATAAATGTCCTGAATGCTGGTAAGAGTTTCAAACAGTTACTGAAGTTAGCAGGTTACTCTGTAAGTTTGTTAATAGATATTTAAAGGCAATCTTTTGTTTGTTTTGCCAAAGTCTAAATTCTTCAATTTGGTGGTTTTGATATCCTCAAAGAACCCACTATTACTATGGCTCTTTAGCTTAGCTAAACTCAAATATTGGTATTTAGATGTATTTAGATGTATATTTTACTTATCCAATCAAGCTAATATGTTTATGATGATAAATTTACATTTATTTTGGGAATTTTTATTTCTTTAATGTGTTTGTGTGTGTATGTGTGTGTGTGTGTGTGTGTGTCTGTCTGTCTGTCTAAGAGTATGTATATATAAGAAGTTCAGGTAGGTACCCACCCATTAATTCAGGAAGGTGTTTCAGATGCCCTGGAATGTGTGTCACAAACAGTTGTAAAAAGTTTCTTTTTAGATATTTGCTTAATTTAAGATACCATGCATAAAACCAATCTCAGCCATAAATTAAGTGTAAAATACTTCCTATACTTGATAGTCAATATCAACTATGGACTTTTATACTCAGAAGTTAATTTTATATTGTAATTTATGACCAAAATTGACAGGAGTAGTATTTAATTTTATGCAATTTATAGTCATCTAAATTGTTAATTGTCCTGCCTGCATCTTTTAATGAACTTAAAAATCAATATTAAAGCAACAAAATAATTGATAAATATCAATTGTCTGAATATGGTCTTTAGAATGCATGTGCATAACAGAAACATGAAGCATTTGTGGCAGGAGGAATGATCAGAGAGATACTTACTACTCTTTCTCACTCACATTCAGAAAAATGCATTGAGTATACATGGAAGACAGGTTTTCCCAAACATAAAAGTTGTCCATCTGTTCCTATGCTTAATGTGAATTTCTTCTAAAATCCTCAGATTGGAAAGTTTGGATAATACTAAGCCTTCCTAGCCTAGAGGCTCATTTCCTCCTTTTAATGATTTTTTCCAAAACACAGCAATATTTAAATATATCTCTGTATAAAAGTTAATTCTTTCTTGGCAGGCTAAAAGAATCTCTAATTTACCATCATCTTTGTTTGAAAGTAAGACTGAAACATAAGATTAAAATATCTATTTAAGATTCATCATCAGTTGCCTTCCCAGAGGCTCTGCAAGAGCCAGACTAATATAGAGCAGGATGCGTGCAGCTAACCATCAGACTGAACATGAGGATCCCAATGAAGGGGCTAGAGCAAGGACTGAAGGAGCTGAAAGGGTCTGCAACCCCATGGGAAAAACAACATGACCAACTAACCAAACTGACCACAGCTCCCAGGGACTAAAACACCAACAAATGAGTTTGCATGGAGAGACCCATGGCTCCAGATGCATATGCAGCAGAGGACAACATTGTCTGGCATCAATGGGAGGAGAAGCCTTTGGTACAGTGAAGACTACTTTTCCCAGTGTAGGGAATGCCAAGGTGCTTAGATGGGAGAGGGTGCTTGGGAGAGAGAACACCTTCATGGAGGCAATGGAAGGGAGAGGGGGAGAGTATAGGGTTGTGGGAAAGGAATAACATTTGAAATGCAAATTTCCAATTAAAAAAATAAAACAGAATTATCAATGACCTTTGTATTTTAAATGTTTCATGATGCAATATTCCAGCATTACATTATATCAAATTTATATGCACACACACACACACTCACACACACACACACAGAGAGACAGAGAGAGAGAGAGAGAGAGAGAGAGAGAGAGAGAGAGAGAGAGAGAGAGAAATTTTAATTTAAAAAAATCTTTCTGTTCTCCATAAAATGAAGCATTTATTTACAGAACAAACGTTTATGACAAATGCGGGCTACAAAGGTTTTATCCCAATTTTGCTTAGCTAGAATAGCTACAGTTGTACTTGAATATGAAGCAACCTAACGATTGCTTGCCCGTGCTCTTCTAACTCCTCATCTCTGTTGCACACATTTAGGGTAATCCTGGCTTGTTTGTTTGTTGTTTGCTTCTTTATTATTAAGTTGAAATATAACTAATATCTAAATGATTTAGCTTACTTTTTAAAATTAAAGGTAATGGATGTTGAAATGAGAATTTCGTTTTAGTTTATGGAGGAAACTGGGTGGGAGGGGTGAGGAGGGATGGGGAATCAGGTGTGGGAGGCAGAGTTGTGAGACAGGGCTGGAAGGGAGAATTCCAATTAATGGGAGCATTTTTGGAAGTAATTGGAGTCCCAGGGGCAGGGAGGTTCCAGGGAGTCTATGGCAGTGACCCTCGATAAAACTCCCACCAGATTAAATGGAGTCTGATAGGTTACCTCCTGTAGCCAAGTGGGATTTTCACTGGAGAGAGGAAGATGCATAAAACCTTACATCCAACATTTTTCCTGCCTCCAAAATGCACAGGTAAAGAGGCAGAGCAGTGACTGAGGGGATGGGAGGCAATGACTGCCCATCTTGAAGCATCCCATGTAAGAGAGCCAATCCCTGACACTATTACTGATACTTGGCTATGTTTGCAGCCAGGAGCCCATCTTAAATGTTTCCTGAGAGGCTTCATCCAACAGCAGGTGGAGACAGATGCAGAGAGCCACAGGCAAACTTCAGGCAGACACCAGGGGGACTGGTGAACAGAATGGGGTATAAAATTCAGGGAGGAGTCAAGGACACCAAACGATGATCTACAAAATGGTGCATGAGTACTGACAGAGACTGACCCTCCAACTAAAGACTATGCAGAGGGGCTAGACCTAGGATCCCTGTGTATTGGCAGCAGATGTGCAACTTGGTCTTCATGTGGGTCTCCTAATAATTGGAATAGTCATAGCTGTCTTTGACTCAGTTGCTTGGAAGTGGATCCCCTTCTCCTCACTGGACTACCTAGTCAGGCCTAAGATACAACTCCAGATATCTCACACTTCAACAAGGAAAACAGACCTGAAGGAGCACTGAGGTCGTAGAAACAGCATAGATCAAGCTTCAGATGCTACGGGGAGGAAGCTGGACATGAGTACTAAAGTAGTCTGTGGGTATCACAGGTCACTTGAGGAACCGGCATGAACTTCCTGATGTGCCATGAGCAGTGTTTCTGCATTCCGTTCATCTAAAGAAAGAATACCGCAGTTTATGACTTCTTACCCTTTTATAGCTGATAGATTTATAAGTTTTGCTACATAAATCATATTAAAACAAACTGCAATACATGTTATAAAAATATTTCTGACAAAATATATAAATTTAAACATATTTGAATGAACAAATGCTAATATATATGAATATTTCTTTTTTGACATTTATTTATTTATTTATTTATTTATTTATTTAACATCTCCACTTTACAAAACAAAGATAAATGTACAGATTTCAAGCATTTTCTGCGTAAAATTATACAATACATTTTTGTCAGTACTTTTTTTGCAGATTCTAAAATAATATCTACAAAAATCTAAATGATCAGTACTTGATCTTTTCAAAGGTTTAACTGCATGCATCAAAAACCCAATAGTTACAATGAGCACAAAGTACACGCAAAACAAAATGTAACATGAAAATAGTCAAAGTTTTCCCGTTGTGTAAAGATTCTCCTGCTTTGTTTTGTTTTCTTTATTTCTTGAACTTCCTACAGTCTGTGAGTTGTTTCTAGGGCAGTGCGAGCCTCTGGGGGTTAGCATCCCACTATCAGTGACTGCATATTATGTCTGTTCTTATGTGACTGGGTTATCTCACTCAGAATGATATTCTCTAGATGCAGCCATTTTCTTAAGAATTTGGTCAATTCATTGTTTCTGGTGGCTGAGTAGTATTCCATTGTGTAAATGTACCACAATTTTTGTATCCATTCATCTTCTGAAGGGCATCTGGGTTCTTTCCAGCTTCTGGCTATTATAAATAGAGCTGCTATGAACATTGTGGTGCATATATCTTTGTTGTGTATTAAAGTGTCTCTGTGGTATATGCCCAGAAGTGGAATAGCTGGGTCTTCAGGTAGTACTATATCCAATTTTCTGAGGTATCGCCAGACTGATTTCCAGAGTGGTTGTATTAGTTTGTAACCCCACAAACAGTGGAGAAGTGTTCCTCTTTCTCCGCAACCTCGCCAGCATCTGTTGTCATCTGAGTTTTGGATCTTGGCCAATCTGACTGGAGTGAGGTGGAATCTCAGGGTTGTTTTGACTTGCATTTCCCTGATGGCTAAGGATGTCAAGCACTTCCTCAGATATTTCTCAGCCATTCGATATTCCTCAACTGAGAACGTTTTGTTTAGTTCTGTAAACTATTTTTTAATAGGATTATTTGATTCTCTGGTGTCTAGCTTTTTGAGTTCTTTGTATACCTTAGAAATTAAGCCTCTATCTGATGTGGAGTTGGTAAATACCTTTCCCATTCTGTTGGCTGCCATTTTGTTTTCTTGACAATGTCCTTAGCCTTACAGAAACTTTGCAATCTCATTAAGTCCCATTTGTTAATCTTTGACCTTAGAACTTGAGCCATTGGTGTTTTGTTCAGAAAATTTACTCCTGTGCCTATATGTTCTAAAGTTTTCACTACTTTCTCATCTAATAGTTTCAGTGTATCTTGTTTAATGTGGAGTTCTTTGTTCCACTGACACTTGAGCTTTGTACAAGGAGATAAGAAAGGGTCTATTTTCATTCTTTTGCATGCTGAGTGCCAGTTGGAGCAGCACCATTTGTTGAATAGGCTGTCTTTTTTCCATTAAATGTTTACAACTCCTTTGTCGAAAATCAGGTGACCATATACATGAGGGCTCATTTCTGGATCTTCTATTTTATTCCATTGATCCACATACCTATTTCTGTACCAGTACCATGCAGTTTCAGCACAATTGCCTTGTAATATAGCTTGAGGACAGGGATAGTGATACTCGCAGATGTTTTCTTGTTATTGAGGATGGATTTCGATATTCTGGGTTTTTGTTGTTCCATATGAAATTGCACATTGATCTTTCCAATTCCATGAAGAACTGGGTTGGAATTTTGATGGGGATTGTGTTGAATCTATAGATTGCTTTTGGTAGGATGCCCATTTTAAAATGTTGATCTTTCCAATCCATGAGCAAGGGAGATCTTTCCATTTTATGAGATCCTCCTCAATTTCCTTCTTTAGAGGTTTGAAGTTCTTATCCTACAGGTTCTTCACTTGCTTACTTAGAGTCACACCAAGGTATTTCATAGTTTTGTGAAAATTGTGAACTGTACCTTTTCCCTAATTCTTTCTCCACATGTTTGTCCTTTGAGGCTACTGATTTGTTTGAGTTAATTTTGTATCCAGCCACTTTGCTGAACTTGTTTATCAGCTGTAGGAGTTCTCTGGTGGAATTTTTGGGGTAACTTAAGTACACTATCATGTCATTGGCAAAGAGTAATGTTTTTATCTCTTCCTTTCTAATTTGTATCCCCTTGATCTCCTTTTGCTGTCTAATTGCTCCTGCCAGGATTTCCAGTACTATGTTGAAAAGGTAGGGGGAGAGTGGGCAGCCTTGTCAACTCCCTGATTTTAGTGGGATTGCTTCTAGTTTCCCACCATTAAGTTTGATGTTGGCTGTTGGTTTGCTGTATATTGCTTTTATTATGTTTAAGTATGGACCTTGGATTTCAGTTCTTTCCAGAATTTTTAACATCAAGGGGTGTTGAATTTTGTCAAATCTTTTCTCAGCTTCTAGTGAGATGACCATGTGGTTTTGTTCTTTGAGTTTGTTTATATGGTGTATTACATTGATGGATTTCCTTATATTAAAGCATCCCTGCATCCCAGGGATGAAGCCTACTTGGTCATGATGAATGATCGTTTTGATGTGTTCTTGGATTTGCTTTGCAAGTATTTTGTTGAGTATTTTTGCATCAATGTTCATAAGTGAGATTGGTCTGAAGTTCTCTTTCCTTGTAGGGTCTTTGTGTGGTTTAGGAACGAGGGTTATTGTAGCCTCAAAAAATGAGTTGGGTAATATTCCATCTGATTCTATCTTTTGGAATAGTTTGGCGAGTATTGGCGTTATATCCTCAATAAATGTCTGATAAATTCTGCACTGAACCCGTCTGGACCTGGGCTTTTTTTGGTTGGGAGGCTTTTGATGACTTCTTCTATTTCTTTAGGTGTTATAGGTTTATTTAGATGGTTTACTTGGTCCTCGTTTAAAGTTGGGATCTTGTATCTGTCTAGGAATTCATCCATTTCCTCCAGATTTTCCAATTTTGTGGAGTATAACTTTTTGTAGTAGGATCTGATGATTTCTTGAATTTCCTCAGTTTCAGTTGTTATGTCTCTACTTTCCTTTCTGATTTTGTTAATTTGTATAAACTCTCTTTGCCCTCTAGTTAGTCTGTCTAGGGCTTTATCAATCTTATTGATTTTCTCAAAGAACCAACTCTTGGTTTTGTTGATTTTTCAATGGTTCTTTTTGTTTCACTTTGGTCTATTTCTGCCCTAATTTTGATTATTTCTTGCCCTCTACTCTTCTTGGGTATATCTGCTTCCTTTTGTTCTATGGATTTTAGCTCTGCTGTCAAGTTGCTGATGTATGCTTTCTCCAGTTTCTTTTTTTAGCACTTAGGGCTATGAGTTTTCCTCTCAGTATTGCTTTCATTGCATCCCATAGGTTTGGGTATGTTGCGTTTTCGTTTTCATTGTATTCTAGAAAATCCTTAACTTCTTTCTTTATTTTTTCTTTGAGCCCGCTATCGTTTAACAGAGCTTTGTTGGGATTCCATGTGTATGTGGGCTTTTTGTTGTCTTTGTTGTTGTTAAAGACCAGCCATAGACCATGGTGATCTGATAGGATGCGTGGGAGTATTTAAATCTTCTTATATCGATTGAGGCTAGTTCTGTGTCCAATTATGTGGTCAATTTTTGAGAAGGTGCCATGGGGTGCTGAGAAGAAGGTGTATTCTTTTACTTTAGGATGATATGTTCTGTATATATCTATTAATTCTAGTTGGTTCAAAGACTCTGATAGCTTTGCAGTGTCCTTGTTCAGTTTCTGTTTCCCTGATCTGTCCATTGGTGAGAGTGGAGTATTAAAGTCTCCCACTATTATTGTGTGAGGTGAAATGTAGTTTTTGAACTTTAGTAGGGTTTCTTTTATGAATGTGGGTGCTTTTTTATTTGGAGCATATATGTTAAGGATTGAGAGTTCCTCCTGACAGATTTCCCCGGTAATGAGTAAAAAGTGTCCTTCCTTATCTTTTTTGATAACTTTTGGTTGGAAATTTACTTTATTCGATATTAGAATAGCCACTCCAGCTTGCGTCTTGGGGCTGTTTGCTTGGAAGTTTTTTTCACACCCTTTTACTCTGAGATAGTGTCTGTCTTTGTCTCTGAGATGAGTTTCCTGTATGCAGCAAAAGGCTGGATTTTGTTTTTGTATCCATTCTGATAGCCTATGTCTCTTCATTGGGGAGTTGAGTCAATTTATGTTAATAGATATTAAGGAATAGTTGTTTCTGTTTCCTGCCATTATTGCTTTTGTGGCTTCAGTTGTATCTGTGCCTTTTTCTTCTTTTAGTTTTCTTATTTAGGAGTTTTCTTGTTTTTACTAGGCTGTATTTTCCCTCATTGTATTGGGGTTTCCACCTATAATTCGTTGTAGTGCTGGGTTTGTGGTCAGATATTGTGTAAATTTTTATTTGTCTTGAAATATCTTTATCTCTCCATCTATGGTGATAGTTTTGCTGTGTATAGAAGCTTGGGCTGGCACTTGTGCTCTCTTAGAGTGTGCATGATGTCTGTCCAGGCTCTTCTAGCTTTCATAGTCTCTGTTGAGAAATCGGGTGTGATTCTGATTGGCCTGCCTTTATGTTTTACCTGACCTTTTTCCCTTACTGCTTTTAGTATTCTTTCTTTGCTTTGGGTACTTGGTGTTTTGACTATTATGAGTCCAGAGTTATTTCTTTTCTGGTCCAACCTATTTGGAGTTCTGAAGGCTTCTTTTATGCTCTTGGTCATCTCATTCTTGAGGGTAGGGAAGTTTACTTCTATTATTTTGTTGAAGATATTTACTGTTCCTCTTAGTTGATACTCTTCTCCCTCTTCTATTCCTATTATCCTTAGGGTTGGTCTTCTAATTGTGTCCTGGATTTCCAGGACATTTTGGGTTAGGAGCTTTTTGTTTTTTGCATCTTCTCTGGCTGTTTTGTCTATGTTTACAATGTTATCTTCTGCCCCGAGATTCTCTCTTCGATCTTTTGTAATCTATTGGAAATGCTTGCTTCTGTGACACCTGATTTTTTTTTTAGGTGTTCTACCTCTAGGGTTATCTCTTTTAGTGATTTCTTTATTGTGTCAATTTTCGTTTTAAATTTTCTTTTCCATTCCTTCGTCTCTTTGGTTGTGTTTTCCACTAGTTCTTTGAGTTCTTTGTGTGTTTTTCTTGCTTCCTCTTTAAAAGCTTCTAAATCTTTTTGCTTTTCCTCCCGTTCTTGTTTAAGTATCTCTATCAGCATCTTGATGTATGATTTCAGGTCTGCATCTTCTTTTTCTGGAGTTTTTGGCATTCCTATGTTTGCTGTTGTGGGAGAGCTGGGTTCTGGAGTTGCCAGGTTGTCTTGGTTTCCTTGGGATATACTCTTTCACTTTCCTCTTGCCATTTTGTTGTCAGTGAAATGTTCTTGCCTTTCCCTTGTGTCTGGTCTGTGTCCCTTGGTCTTCACTGGTCTAGGTGGCAGATGGGCCGAGCCCTGTTCTATGCCTCAGAGTCGCCGGGTTGAAACAGAAGTTCCAAAGTTCTGTTCCTGGTCCCTGGATCAGGCAGGGCTGGGGGTGTGCTTACAGTGCTCACTCCGCAGAGATCTCTCTGCTCCCTGGCTGCCCAGATCTCCTACTCACCATTCTTTAAAGCATTAGGCACTGCTCATCCATGTTGCTGATGGGCCGCACCCTGTTCTGCTCTTTGAAGTCGCCACTGGGTGGAAACAGTAGTTCCAAAGTTCTGTTCCTGGTCCCTAGATCAGGCAGGGCTGGGGGAGCGCTTACAGTGTACACTTCCCAGAGATTTCTCTGCTCCCTGGCTGCCCAGGTCTCCTCCTCACCAGTCTTTAAATCTTTAGGTGCTGCTGATCCCTGTGGCAGATGGACTGCGCTCTGTTTTGTGCACTGAAGTCACTGCCAGGTGGAAATAGAGGTTCCAAAGTTTTGTTCCTTGTCCCTGGATCAGGCAGGGCTGGGGGTGCGCTTACAGTGCGCACTCCGCAGAGAACCCTGTTCTCCTTGGCTGCCCAGGTCTCCCACTCACTGGTCTTTAAAGCTTTAAACGCTCTGAACATTTCTTAATATCTAGATATAAATTAACATTTTTTTTCTTTTCTTTTACTGGATATTTTCTTTAAATAATCCTAAAGAGGCTTAGAAGATGTTACATTATTAATGTCAAGATAATATGTATTAGTGGATAAATAGTGTTACATAAGTGATTTTTTTATATATAACTTTCTTTAATCATTTCATTTGTAAGCCAGAGACTTTCAGCATTATTTGGTGGGAGAAACGCTGCTTGTGCCTTCCTTGTTTGGCTTTTGAAAGCACCGTGTAGAGAGGCGATGGTGCTTTCCTTTTAAACACACAATATATTTCCTTTCAGTGTGTTCCCATACAGTTTAATTGTTTAGTCATCTCAATATAAATTTAATGATTTGAAATTCCAAATAGTTGCTTCTTGTTTTTAATAAAATGTTATGAAAGTGTGTGTGCTGCCATCTGCTGGCTGAGCTCTGTCAGAGACGTGGAATATCTCACATTTTTCTTCAGTAAGAGATGATTATGTGGACATTTTAAGTTAAAATTAACCATTTATTGAGTCAGTGACTAATATGTCAAAGAACTGGATAGTATGTACGTTTTCTACGTGTTTTCTTAGAAAAGATTTTAAATTCAGCAGTGCTTTCTAAAATTTATAAATATATATTTTTTAAATGGATTTTTAAAAATTCTGTACACATTGGCAGTGTATTTCAATTTTAGTTATTTGCTACTAGTTCTCACCAAAACATCATGGAGTCCTGGGCAACCTGTCTTGTTCCCAATATTTTGTGTTTCTTTTCTATATGACTAATACACCCTTGACTCTAATTGGCTTTCCCTTTGTGCATGCATGTGAGGTCATTCACCAGGGTATGGGTAAGGTACCAGAAGCCAAGTCCCCTCAGGAAAGTAACTCTCCCTTTTGTCCTTCAACAGCGATCAGCTTTACTACTGCCAATAGCTTTTCCACCAGGGAAAAGTTTCAGCTGGTGTATGACACATGAGCTTCTGTTGGCACTCCATGACAGTTGGCATGCTAGTTTCTGGGGGTTTGCTTTTCCTCACCTCTCATCTACCTTTAGGGGTGCTGGGTTTTAGAACTGCTAACATCTGGCTTCTTATTCTTCATAGACATCAACCTTGAGTCTTTTGGGTTTGGATGCAAGCGGTTTTGCTTGTAACTCATCTCAGCGGGTTCTCTTTAATTAAACATGAGAATAGTCTGGATCCTGTATATCCTAAGGTAGTTTCAAACATTCGGTGTTATCAAGGGTTGTCTTCCCATTGTGATCTTTCTCTTTCCATACTCTGTGCTAAGGTGTCTAAGTGTGATCACAACAGGCAGTCCTACATTTCTAAGACAAAGTTCTCAAATATGTTAAGACAAAACATTATTAGGCTTCAAACAAATTGGGGCAAGATTTAGGACACCCAGACATATGCACATCTATTCTGATTGATAGTGAGATATCGTGTTTCCTCTAGTCAAAGACTATTGAGTTTCAAAAGGTTTTCTTGTTTGTGAAGTACTAATAATTTTTCTTTGACAACAATAATCATCTAAGCCATTGTTAGATATCTTCTTCAATTTTATTTATTGATTTTAATTGCCCTTCATATATCTTGATCCTATTCTGTTACTCTCACAGTGCCTCACAAATCTTCCCTAAGTTTCTACCCACCCAATTCATATTCTTTCTCTAAAACAAACAAACAAAAATAAACAAACAGACAGACAAACAAATCTACTCTCACTGAACTTGAAACTGACAGTGCTTCCTTCATGAGCAAAGTTGGCTTTGCTCACACCAATGCCCTCATGGCCATGTGACCTACCTTTGGGCAACTCTGTACAAGTTTATCATGGTGGACAAGAGGCAGAGGAGTTTTAATATGGATCACTAAACTCAAAACAGGATGGGTATTTAGACTCTGATATACTGAGCATGACATTGTCACCAATGGGAAAAACACAGAGAAGATCCAGCAACACACTGTCTGCAGTGAGCTGTATATGGGTCCCAAGGCATACCCCGTGCCTCTTAACAAGATTTCGATGGTCTCTAAAGCTAACAGAAAAGGTAACTCTCAGCCATATAGGTTGCCATTCTGGTGATACCATGATATCATGTCTCAGGGCCCACAGCAGGCACTGTCATGGTCTCTGATAATGCCATACATACAATGCCCATCTACAAAGGCTACATTCTTACCCTTGCTATCTTTCATCAGGATCTGGCTGGCCAGGACATGGCAGACAACCTCATGAAGACCCTGACTGATCTAGGTTTAGAGTTTCAACACCACACTTGAGAAGGAGAGCATTAAGTTGAAACTATGCTATCTGACCATAGATGTTGAGCAAAAAATTGTCCACTCTTCCATTCTTCTCCTTTTAGAGAAGATCAATGAGGTGCCTAATGAGCAGGTGTTCACCATTCAGGATGAACAATTTCAGTGTCCAGGGGAGTTCTTCTAACTTTCCTTCATAGGTATGATGTCTGGTGGCATTCATGAGACCATCTTCAACTTCATTATGACCTATGATATGGTTCTGAATGTCAACACAGGGAATTATCTCTCAGGTGACAACACTATATGTCCAGATATTGCTGACAGGATACAAAAAAGATCAAAAATGTAGCATGAAGATTAAGGTAATTTCTGTCCCTGAATATAAATTCTCAGTCTTGATTGTTGGCTCCATCCTGGTCTCACTGTCCACCTTTCAACAGATCTCAATCAATAATCAGAATTATGATGATTCAGACCCCTCCATTTTCCAATGCAAATGTTACTTTGTAGGAGTATCAAATTTTTCATAGAAATGTACATACCTCATATTAGCTTCATAAGACTGGAAGCTTTTGAAAATATATTTGTCCTCAGTGATTGTATCTGGTATCATTGTAGAACATTGTAAACCTCAGCTTGGTGCATCTGTCTGAGCACCCTGCAATGATCTGGGAAACTCATTAAAGATATGAATTTTTATCAGACTCTTCTAAGAATTTCTCAAAGTTGTCAGCGGTTCTTGAAATAGTTACCTTTTTTTTCTTGAAGGGTTAACAGGGTGGGAAAATAAGGACTTAGTGTTCATTCTTGAATTCTTTTTCCTGATTGCCTTGAGTTATTACTTTCTTGAGTTGAGAATGTTGGAATTGAAAGCTGAAAACATATTCATCCTTTTAATTTATGTAAGGTTTTATACTCAGTTCCCTAAGACATGAATAATTTTGGTTTTCTACTGTTTATTGAGAACATTATGCCCAGAAAGGCATGATTTTGTAGAGAAAAATAAAAGATCTTCAGTAAAAAAAGATAGAAGATAGAAAGATAAAAAACACACCATAGACAAAAGTTATTCAACTAAAATAAAATAACATCACACAACTATACAATCAATTTTATGTGGTCCAACTCTTTCTGTGCATGGTTCCTGTAACAGTGTGTTTGATGAATCCAGGGTCATTCCATTGGAGGAAACTGATTTTACCTTCTTCATCAGTTATTAAATGCAAATTGGTTCTTGATTACTATTGAGATTCTGTACCTACTTTATCTTCTACATGCTGGTACTCTCCCTGGCTTACATTTATACCAGGCTAGTGTATACTGTCATAATGTATACAAATTTTTATATGCATTAGACCTGTGGCATTCAGAAAGATATACTTTTTTTTGAGTGTTTCACTACCTCTGCCTTAGAATCTGTTTGCTTCCATTGTATGTAGATACCTGGACCTTGAGGAGAAGGGTTTGATTTTGGCATCACTAGTTTTTGAAGACTCTCATGCTCCTCACATTATCAGTTGCAATTTTCTGTTAATTCTCATCTACTGCATGAAGTAGTTTCTCTGATGAGGACTAAGCAATGTACTGATATATGGCTAGAGCAATGTGTTATTTGGAGTCCTTTTACTGTTACATTCTTTCAGCACCATAGTAGTAGGTTTTTCCAAAGGGCTCATGACTTGTCTAGTCTAAGGATTTTGGCCACATTAACAGTATCAAGTATAGGTTCTCTCTTATCAAGTGGGTTTTAAATGTAATAATATTAAACGTGTTGGTTATTTCAATATAATATGTGCTACAATTAAACCAGCACATCATATAGAAATAGTACTGTAGGTCTTATGATTTATAGCTATATATAGAATTTATGAGTTTTCTTCTTTGGCAGCTAACACAATACATTCTAACTCCGTGAATGCTAGTCAGAAGGGATGAATCTTCTAGTGACCCACAAGCTCAATTTACATATCTTAAAAAAGGAAACCATATCACTATCTTACAACTAAAAACTTTTTACAGTTTTAGTGGAAGTAACTGAGGTAGCTTCAATATAGAAGTTACAACCTGTTGGTTCCAACCCATTGTGAGTCAAACAGCCCTTTCACAGGGGTCATTTAAGACCATCTGAATCCACAGATATTTACATTACACTTCATAGCAATAGCAAAACAAGTTAAGAAATAGTAATGAAAAACATAGTTAAGTATTAAGAATGTTGAGCACAACTTTCATAAAGAAAGCAAAGGGCTAGAGATGCTGGTGCCTGGTAGAAGCCCACTCATCCTCTAAAATATCTCAAAGAACACAGGATATTTGCAGAGCCACATGGTTGTCGAGACATGCCAGGGTATTTGCATATATGTTCACTTAGGGAACAAAATGAGTCCTGTGAGCAAATTAATTTACATAATAATTAGTGAGCCTGGCATACAGTTCCTTAGATTTTATCTTCCTTATATAGATCTATCTAAAAATACTGACAACACTTTAAATATATATTTTTTTCTAGAATAAAAATCTCAAACATGTGAAACAAAAGTTCCTTGGGAATGGTGGTAGGTATTTCTTCATAGATTCATTATTTTTAGTCCTTACACAATTGGATAGTGGACAATACTTCTCACATCCAACTTAAAAGTATAAATGTAGAACACCAGGGAATTTTATACTAACAATTAACAATGAGCTCCCATGAAGCAGAAAAAAATAATAGTTGCTTTCTTGCATGTTATCAATATATTGTTGTACCTTATGAGATGAGGTCATAGAAAATATGTCTGCATCATTTTCAATACAAGAGGTTGTATTTGTGTTAAATATAGTGGTATGGAGAATTTTGCCAAAAGATGCAACTTTGAAGAAAAAATTATTTTTTTTTAGTGTAAACATTCTTTTTTTTTAAACTTTATTTTAAAAAACAAAGATAAAAGAAAAAAAATTAAACATTTTGCATAAATGTATACAAATACAATTGTGTCAGTGCTTGGCTTTTTTTCTTTTTTTCTTTTTTTCAAGGTTTGATACTCTGCATTAAGTTCTTACTAGTTACAATGAGCAAAAAGTACATGTAAAACAGGATGTAACCCGGAATTAGTCAACGTTTTCTAGGTGTGGAAGGATTGAGCATGACTTTTTGTTTTGTTTTGTTTTGTTTTTTGTTTTTTTTTTTGTTTTGTTTTGTTTTTTTCTTGAACTTCACACAGTCTGTGATTTGTTTCTGGGGCAGTGCGAGCCTCTGGGGTTAGCATCCCATTATCAGTGACTGCATATTATGTCTGTTCTTTTGTGACTGGGTTATCTCACTCAGAATGATATTCTCTAGACGCAGCCATTTTCTTAAGAATTTGGTCAAGTCATTGTTTCTGATGGCTGAGTAGTACTCCATTGTGTATATGTACCACAATTTTTGTATCCATTCATCCACTGAAGGACATCTGGGTTCTTTCCAGCTTCTGGCTATTATAAATAAAGCTACTATGAACATTGTGGTGCATATATCTTTGTTGTATATTGGAGTGTCTCTGGGGTATATGCCCAGAAGTGGTATAGCTGGGTTGAAGAAAAAATTCTAACAGCACAATGAAACTTAGATTATATGACTTACTACCCAACAGTTAAAACATTAATATTTTAAACATTGATGGGTAATATTCAAAATAATTAATACAAAAAATACCACTTGGCACTATACTACTTAGATTTTAATACTGAATTATCAAGGCTTTATGAATTAAAAAGTTCAACATTTATTTAAAGGTAAGACTATTAATATTTCAAAAGTGTCGCAATGCATAATTTATTAAATGAAATATCATTAATAATGTTTACTAACCTTTCAAAACATCTGTTTATCAAATAAAAGCCATCAGGTAGATTCAGTATATTATTAATTAATATTTCAAAATAAATGAGTGTTAATCTCATAATTCCTATATATATATATATATATATATTTAAAAGTTAATAAAATAAAACATATGTACACTATTAGTAAAGGTAGGAAATCGAATGCATGCATGAACACAAGTGGTTTATATAGTGAAATGAAATGCTTTGATTTATTTCTCATTAGTTTTATACAATGTATAAACAGCAATGTTCATATTTTTATAGTTATCATAATTTTGAAAGTATAAAATTAACATTTAGCAGCACTTAGTTAAATCTACTGTGTTTAATGGGAACATCCTATCATAGAGCATCTAAAGAGTTCTGTAATGCAAAGCATTTGAATTCATGATTGGATTTCTATATTATATAAAATTATTGTTTCAACAAACTTACATTCACAATTTCCATATGGACTTAAGTTTATGCAAGTTCATTTTTAAGAAATTGTGTAGTGATTAATTCCTTAGTGGATGTAATAATACTTGACCATATGACAATGAAATTTTGGCTCCATCATGTATGAGTAGTTTCTCTCTCCCTCTCCCAATCCCTCTCCCTTCCCCTCTCCCTTCCCCTCCCCTGCCCCGTGTGTGTGTGTGTGTGTGTGTGTGTGTGGGTGTGTGTGTGTGTTCGCTTTTCTTTTGCCTGAGATAGGCTCTCAACCAATTTTCCACAATAATCTGTAAATCACTACATAGGCAAATCTTGTCTTGGCCAAATCTTCCCTTTTAATCTTAATTATCCTTTTGCCTTAGTCTCCTAAATTGTAGAATTAAAGGTTTGTCCTTTTTTTACCTCTTGCTAAATGGGAAAATATGAAAACATTGAATTATAAGCCAGTTAGACAAAAGATGACAAAAATAGGCATCATGTAGGGAGAGAATTAATGTGTGCAAATGAAAACCACTGCAAGCCAAAGGCTGCTTCACAAGGGAATTTTTAAAAGTAAATGGGAGCAGATGCAGGAACCCACAGCCAAACACTAGGCAGAGCTTGGGGAATGTCCTGGAAGAGGGGAAGTAAGGATAGTATTAGCCAGTAGAATCAGGAGCAGGCGGTCAAGCACATCAGAAAAACATGGTCCAGAGAATCAGCTAAAAGGGACATATAAAGGCTCACAGAGACTGAAGCAGCGATCACAGAGCATGTGCCAGTCTGCACATAGGACATGTCTGTTACGATTGGGGTTTTTATGGGACCCCCCTAACAATGGGGTCTCTTTTGTCTGTTCTTAGGGCTCTTTATCTCCTATATGGTGAATTGTCCACTTTTGATATGAGAGTCTGTGCCTAATCTTACTTCATGTGTTATGCCATGTCGCATGGATATCTCTGTGAGACCTGCTCTTTTCTGAAGGTAAATCTGGAAGGAGGAAATCTGTAGGAGAGAGAGAAGGTGTGGTGTGTGTGGAGCAACTGGGAAGGGTTGGGGGAGGAGAAACTGCAGTCATATCTTGTATGAGAGAAGAATAAAGAATGAGAAAAAATGGAGAAAATGTAAATGAATATAACAATATTATATGTGTAGACTGAAGAAATAAGTTTACAAAGCTCTAGATTTGAAGAAAAAGTATACTATCATCCAAACAACACATTCTCAATATTTCTAATATAATTTGTGAGAACTTGATATAGGCAATTTACTAAAATAAAGTATAAATACTTAGAGATAAAATATTCTTCCACATTTTAAGTACAGCAAACATTAAATAATAGGAAATGTCTGGATAAATATAACAAATTTCATTTTTCTCAGGGACAGAAATACTGAAAACTATATTTTTGACAAGTTCTATAGTTTATTTAAATATCCATAGAAGTTTGACCTTTTATTGATCACTCATTTACATTTTAAAGGATATCCCCCTCCCAGTTACCCCTTAATCAACCTCCCTATTCTGTCCCCCTTCTTCCCCGTCCCCTTTGCCTCTATGAGGGTGGTCCTCCACCCACTCCCACACTCCTGCCTCACCCCTTTAGCATCCCTCTACACTGTAACATGTGTATCTGGAGTCCTGCCTCCCTCCATGTGTACACTTTGGCTAGTGGCTTTTGTCTTTGGGAGCTCTGGGTGGTGTAGTTAGTTGATATTGTTCTTCTTGCTCCACTGAGGGATCCATCCTGTTTGCAGACACCGAATTTCCCACACTATTGCTGATGTCAAGTAGAGTTTGCTGACAGGAGCCTGATATGTCTGTTTCCTGAGAAGTTCTACCAGCACCTGACCAATACAGATGCAGATAGTTACAGCCAATCATCCGACTGAGCTTGGAGACCCCAATGGAAGAGCTAGCAAGAGAAATTTGATCTTTTATAATGTATTACTTGTGGTGAAAACATAATAGTTGCAAAAATATCAAACTGCCAAAAATAAATAAATTAGCATAATAAAAGAGAAAAGAAAAAAGTAAAAGAAATTGTTGAAGATAATCTTTATTGTCTACTTGATGGATTTTGGCATCACTCAGGAGACATATTTCAGGGTGTTACCTGAAAGTGTTACCTGAGATAACATGTGGAAGTAAACCCACTCTGACTGTGATGCAATCATGTAGACTGACAAAATAAAAGAACAAAACAGATAAATAAAAATTGATCTGATCACAAATATTTATCTATATTTCGCTCCTGCCATCAACTTTTCAAAGCAATTCTTCACCGAAATTGAAAAGAGATCCTAAAATTCATGCTTATGAAAACAGTTTCAGAGTTAAAAACTAATCTTGAGCAATTAACAACTCTGTTCACAGATCTAAAATAATATAGCAAGCACATAGTAGTAAAAATTGTATGCCTCTGGCACATACAGATTTGTAAATGGAACAGAATTGAAGCACTAAAAGTAAATCAAGCTACATACGAACACCTGCTTTATGATCAAAATGTCAAAAACACACAGTGGGTAAAAAAGACAAGATCTTTAAAAAATGATGCTGAGAAGCCAAAAGTGTATTTGGAGAATAATTAAGTTAATCCCTTTCCATCCTTCATTCAAGTATTATAATTGTATCAAAAAATCTCAATGTTAGACCCCAAAAGTCTCAATCCTCTAGAAGGTGAGGGAACACACTTTGGGATCCAGGCTGTTCTACTCTCTGAACAGAACCCCAGTTGCCCAGGAGATAGAGCCAACAGTTAACAAGTTGATCTTCCTGCCTTCTTCCCTCCCTCCATTCTTTCTTGTTCCCTTACTTTCTTTATTTGAACAGAAACACAGAGACAGTTAAGCAGCTATACCACCTCCCCAAAGTTTCATAACAAGTAAGTCTTCAGATTTACATCTGGAAGAATCTGATTTTATAATTTCAATCAATAACATTTATGTAGTATATTTAGTGTTTACTGAAAACTGTCTTCTTTACAGTCAGAATGAGGTACTTAATTTAAAAGCCTGGAGGGGAATAAAATCTGGAGTGTATAAAAACATTAAATAAAATAATAATGATTCTTGCAAGAATTATCTAATGAATTTTATCAAAATAAGTGTAAACACAAATGAAAGACATTAGGAACAATACTAAATGTATTAGTCACAGTCCTTACCTGATAAAATTTATGTCATACAAAGAATCCCCTGTATCCTAACAGAGGGACGGATTATTACCAAAAGTGCATTGTATGGGTAGGGAGGCAGCAAATCATGCTTATCCCTCTGCATTTTATTACAAACTAATCAAAGTTAGCATATTGATGTAAGGTCAGAAGTTTAAAAGTAACTGAAATTGAATTCAGAACAATATTAAGTTTTTGATGTTTTGATGCAAGTCATAATATTTAAATACTTAAGTCCCTCACTTCTCTGAATGTAGCAAATGTAAGCATGAATGAATGAATCAATGAATGAACAAATAAATGAATGAACTTATCAGTAGAAGAGTAGAATACTAGTTTGTACTTTTATTTTATATTTACTGTAAAGATTTTATTTCCCTCCTGTTCTACCCTTTGATTGTTCCACATCCCATACCTTTTCCCTGCCTCCCTGTCTCCAAGAGGATGTCCCCACCCCATTCACCCCACTCACCCCATCCACACAGCCAGACCTCTAAACCCCCTGTGGCCTCCATCCTCTTGAGGGTTAAGTGCATCTTCTCTGACTGAACCCAACCCAGAGAATTCTGGGCTGTATATGTGTTGGGTAACTCATATCAAGTGGTGTATGCTGCCTGGTTGGTGATCCGGTGTTTGAGAGACCCCAGGGTGCCAGGATGGTTGAGACTGCTGGTCCTCCTACAAGGTCGCCCTCCCCCTCAGCTCTCTCCAGCTTTTCCTCAATTCAGCCACAGGGTTAAGCAGCTTCTGTTGATTAGTTGAGTTCAAATATCTACATCTGACACTTTCAGCTGCTTGACCGGTCTTTCAGAGGGCAGTCATGATAGGTCCCTTTTGGTGAGCACTCCATAGCCTCAGTAATGGTGCCAGACATCAGGCCTCCCCTTGAGTGGAATCCCACTTTGGGACTTTCCCTAGATCTTCTCTTCCTAAGGCTTCTCTCCATTTCCATCTCTGCAGTTTTTTCAGACAGGAACAATTATGGGTCACAGTTTTGACCCATCTTTCACTTGATGCCCAGTCTTTCTGCTGAAGGTGGGCTCTCAAAGTTCCCTCTCCCCACTGTAGGGCATTCCATCTAGCCTCCTCCTCCCCCTTGAGACTTGAGGGACTCTTACTTCCCTGGTCTCAGGTACATTCTGGAGCCTCCCCCCAACATCCTGTTTCCAGAGGTCACCTGTTTCCATTCTTTCTGCTGGCCCTCAGGGTTTCAGTCCTTTTTTCCCACCCAGTCACAGATCATGTTCCCCTCTCCCTGTTTCCCTTTGATCAAATCCTTTTCTTTATTATAAATGAGATCATCACAGCAACTAAACTGTATTATTTTGATCTTTGTACATAACAAAAGGGCTGAAATGTTGAGCTACATATCATGATTTGATCACATGAGTAAACCTTATATTTTGCCTAGAACAGAACAGATGAAATACCTAAGTAATCACAACAAATACCATTTGTTATGGATGCCATTATTTAGTTTTTGAGCATTCAGGAAACAGGGATTGGGACTTTGATTGGGGGAATGACAGTTACTTTTCTTTTAAGAATTCAGGGAGAAGGCAGAGAGAATTCCTTCCAATTCTCTCTTACGAATCATGACATATTTGAGACTATGATGCAATGTTAGCTAAATTCCAAACTTAGAGAAGTATTTCAGGGTAACTGTTTACCTTATTGTCATATGAGCATCTACACAGAATTTCAGGACAGATGCAATACAGAGAATTACATAAAGAACTGAACAACTTTTATTTAGATGCTCTAAAGATTAAAGACTATCCCAGCAGCTCCTCTAATTCCTTAATCCAGTGTAAGCAGATTCCAGGGAATCTTTGATGACCCCCTACTGTCTTCAAATTTACAAAAACTCTACTGTCTCTACATACACAAGCAGATACACACACATACACATCTATATGCTATACATAGAAAAATAACACACAGAAGAGAGCAAATAGTTAATATATCAAAATTGTCTGTGTCCTGATTGTAAGATTTAGCATATACTCTTCCACTTTTATATATTTATCCTACCTACAGAGCTGTATTGTGATGGATAATTAAAAAGACATACTGCCAATAATCATAGGATTATCTCCTCTTGATGATCATATTAAATTTACCTGAAGCTTCTCTTCAGATTAATTTAAATAAATCTAAATGAATGTAATTTTTTGGTTTTCTTTCCTGTGTACAGCAAAGCTTTACGAGACAAAAACATCACAAATTTTATATACAGAATTATGCAATAATTTATTAGAGGAATAAATGTACTAAAACATTTCTTGAATTTTTTCTTCTTAAAATATATCCAAACTCAATATGAGGGCTAACACTTCTTATGTTATTTCTGGGGTTGCTGCTTCTTTCCGGATAAGAAATAAGAAATGGGAGGGGAACAAATCTGAGGGCAGAGGGCATAGGAGAAGGAGGAGTGGGGAAGTATATGAGGGAAGAATCTAATTTTTAATAAAAAATAAATTTAAACAAATAAAATTAATTTTTTCATACTATTATATACAATTACTCTATTTGTCACTTTGTCCTTTTGTTTTCTACAATCGCCCCCATCCTCTCCTTCACTTTTTCTCAACAAAATAAACGAACTCAATAAGGTGTGGTGTGTGTGTGTGTGTGTGTGTGAATGTGTGTTTGTGTGTGTTGGTGTTTGTGTATGTGTTAATGTGTGTAAGTGTGTGTTTATGTTTGTGTATGTGTATTAGTGTGCAACTTTGAAGAAGTATTTTCATTCCTTCAAGTTCTATGTCTGAAGTATGAAGTATTTGTGTTCAGCAAAATTTTATCTTCAAATCTGGGGAGAAAGTAATAGCTTGATGTCTCAGTAGAAAAAGAAAAAAAATCAGGTATACATCATATATTATTATGTAACAATTTTGTGAGCTATAATAATATTTTATAAAATAAATAAATTAAAAATAATAAGAGGAGGAAGAAGAAGAAGTTGAGAGCACTGGCTGCTCTTCCATAGGTCCTGAGTTCAATTCCCAGCAAGCAGTGTGCTTTATAACCATTGATGTTGAGATATAGTGCCTGTTTCTGGATATGAGTGTACATGTAGGAAGAACACTGTATATCAAATAAATAAATAAATAAATAAATAAATAAATAAATATTTTAATTTAGAAGAAAACGAAATGTTATAGCAATATCCTTTATAGTTTTTGGAGACTCGTGTGCTCTGACTAACAATTCTAAACAGCACTGGTATTTGGTTAGCTCTAAGGTTTTCTTTGGTGGACTGTTATCATTCTATATGTTATTTCTACTCTATCTATCTACCTATTTGTCTATCTATCTATCTATTTATCTATCTATCTTCATCATCTATATTGTCTATAACAAAAATAATTCCATTTTGTCTACTTACAAAAAGTATTAGGTTCATTTCATTTATTTCACTTAAACAAATACCTTGTCCTTTAATTGTTCGTAAAAAAGCATTTTGTGCGGCTTGGCATTCATTTAGAAATTACTCCAGCTACTTTTTCCCCTTTGACATGGCTTAAATAGCATTTTGTTTTTCAGTCTGCAATCTGCTGACAAGGAATCTTGAAAGTACTGAAATATTCATGGTTTGATCCAATGGAACCATTCCCTAGTGACTTCTCAATTTTGCAAGAACAAACTAAGAAGTAGCTTTGTAGGTATCAGCAATAATGGGGGCTTTCAAAATAAACTTTGTGAGTTGCCAATTGGAGAACATCCTGAGTTTGCAAACTTACCATTGAAACCAAACCAAGTTGGCAATGACTCAGACTTGGAGAACACAAATGGAAATAAAAACAAGGTTACAATCATAATAGTGAGATAAAGATATTAATACAAATATTTATATAAAAACCTGTAAAATGTTTCTACCTATATAATTATGGCAATGAAAATAATTACATTGTTTTTAGGCACTGTGTCTTTACAACTACAAAAATTCAAAAGAATAAAAGAAATGGATGAAATTGAGAATATATATTTCTTTACTCCAAACGCTATACTTTAATGAAAACAGTTTTTGCTTATATAATAATCTAATATGTTAGTGTCAATATCGTAAAATATATGATAAAAGAAATGTACAGAAATAGTTTCAGTGACAAAAATGTAATTAATTATGTCCTGTGATGATATTATTTTTCCAATATGCATGGGTTTGTTTTTCATTGAATATTGAGCACATGTTACATAAGGTATAAAATTATTAAATGGAAAATTCTAGAAATAACTATATTTTAGTAATAAAGTGTGTATGTGTGTGTGTGTGTGAGTGTGTGTGTGTGTGTGTGTGAACTTTGAACCATATAATTTCCGAGGAAGTGCTTTAACTCTGATCTATTACTTCAGTCATAGTATATAAAATGTAACCTCATACCATTCAATAAAATCTTCAAATCTTAGGCCTTCTTCCTATTGCTCAGGATATCAATCCATGTTTAATTTGAAGTATTCACATTACTATATGTGACTTACACATTAGTCGCAACAGCCATTTTCTGGTTCCATGTCAATTGTCTCAGTGCATCTGTGACTAAGCTCAAATAACAGGTAATTTACATAATTCTGAACCCTAGCACATGCATTCTTGTATTTGTTCTTAGAATATTAAAAAGGAAACCAGTAGATGCTTCATTGCAGTAAAGAAAAAATGAAAATTTTAACAGGAACAAATAGAACTACAGAGCATTGTGATGTTAATGTCTACAGTTCATATTAATATTTTGAAAGGAGAAACATACATTCAGTTGAAAATTTATTAAAATAAGTTAACATCACTCTTTGCCTATGACGTGATAGTGTATTTAAGTGACCCCAAAAACTCCACCAGAGAACTCCTACAGCTGATAAACAAGTTCAGCAAAGTGGCTGGATACAAAATCAACTCAAACAAATCAGTAGCCTTCCTATACTCAAAGGACAACCATGTGGAGAAAGAAATTAGGGAAAAGGTACCCTTCACAATCGTCACAAAAACTATGAAATACCTTGGTGTGACTCTAACTAAGCAAGTGAAGGAACTGTACGACAAGAACTTCAAACCTCTAAAGTAGGAAATTGAGGAGGATCTCAGAAAATGGAAAGATCTCCCATGCTCATGGATTGGAAAGATCAACATTTTAAAAATGGCCATCCTACCAAAAGCAATCTACAGATTCAACGCAATCCTCATCAAAATTCCAACCCAGTTCTTCATGGAATTGGAAAGATCAATGTGCAATTTCATATGGGACAACAAAAGACCTAGAATAGTGAAATCCATCCTCAACAACAAGAAAACATCTGCAGGAATCACTATCCCTGACTTCAAGCTATATTACAAGGCAATTGTGCTGAAAACTGCATGGTACTGGTACAGAAATAGGCATGTGGATCAATGGAATAGAATAGAAGATCCAGAAATGAGCCCTCACATATATGGTCACCTGATTTTTGACAAAGGAGCCGTAAACATTCAATGGAAAAAGGACAGCCTATTCAACAAATGGTGCTGGTCCAAAATTTTCTATAATAATATTTATATCATGAAATATTTCTGAACATACCATATATTACATCTTTAAAGTATTTTATTGTGTTTTTACCATTGTTATGTAGTAGATATTAATATTTTTACAGTAATTTTCTCCTTCTATAAGTGTTTTCCTGTGTTAGATGCATCTTCCCTGAATGTTCAAACACTTGAAAATTCTAATTTCTCTCTTTAGTATTTTTTCTCATGTAGAATTATCATGCATATATCTCATCATATATAATTGTACTTATTATGAAATAAAATATATTACATAGCAAATTAGGCTGGGTAGTTTATGTTATAGAACAGTCTTATTCAAAGACTCTGAAATAGTAGATAAAGATCATAAATCTCCAAATTCTATTTCTCTACATTTGTTAAGGTATCTTAGAAATAAATTTCAACTGAAAGGTTTTTCAATTCACTTTATGATAAATTTTAGGTACTAATGATGTTGTTCACATTTTAATATATTATTTACTACTTTGCTTCTAATGCAAATATAATATTTCACATGTGTGTATATATGTACATATTTATGTCTGTTTTTTGTGTTTTGGGTGTGCTTGTTTATGTATGTATATTCTTGTATGTGTATATGTCTTTGAGTGTAGAGATTGGTTTTGGAAATTTTCCTTGGTCTTTTTCTCTCTAATATATCAAGGCAGTATCTCATATGGACAGTAAAATGTCTAATATGGCTCATCTTGCTATTCATTTTTCACTAGGGACTTTCTCTGTCCATCACTGAGCAACGTGATTTTAGTATAAGCCACAAATTTATGTTAGTGCTTAGGATCTGAACTCTGGTCTTAATATTTATACAACCAGCCTTTTGTTCATTAAACAATGTACTTAGTCCCTAAGAACATCTTTATAATGGGTCTTTGCAGTTTTGATATTTTAAATTTTGTGTATTGTTTTATATTTACATCAACATGAGAAGTACTATGATTTGAAAATAAAAGCCAGTTTCATCCTGTTCTTTCTAATATTATACATTTTTTTGTAAATATTTAAAGAACATGTATAAATGTTAAATGAAAGCAATATTATTTTTAATTTATTCTTTAATCTTTGTTTATATTCCAATTTTTATCCCCCTTCCAGACCACCTTAGGGCTGTTCCACATCCCACATCTCCCTGCCCCACTATGTCTCCAAGAGAGATGCATCCACCCTCACCCTAGGGGCATCCCGACTACCTGGGACCCCAATTCTCTTGAGGGTTAGATACTTCTCTCACTGAGTTCAGACCCAGCAGTCCTCGGCTGTATGTGTACTGGGAGCCTTATATCTGCTGGTGCATGCTGCCTATTTGTTTGCTCAGTGAGAGATCCCTGTGAACAGGTTAGTTGAGACTGCTGGTTGGTCCTCCTACAGGGTTGCCCTCCTCCTCAGCTTATTCCAGCTTTTCACTAATTCAACTAAAGCAGTCATCAGCTTCTGTCCATTGGTTGGCAATCTTTTAAAATTTTTATATAATTAAATAAAAACATGGAATATAACCGAGAATACATTTCTGGAAGAAATAAGATGAAATAAATTTGAAAGAAGAAAAATATATTTTTTGTGTTCTTTTCCATTTTAATAAAAAAGGAACACCTGTCATCGATTTGAGGTAACTGTACTACTTCATGCTTTTTTGTCATGTTAAATATTTTAAAAGATGGCAAATGATCAATTTCATTTTTTTTTTTTTTTGCAAATCAAGAAACATGCTATGTAATTAAACCAATAATACATATTTCAGAAAAGTTGTGATAATCAAAGTATTATTAATGGAAATGAATATAGGTGTTTATTTGAATTTTTACTCAAACATGTGTTTCTTTTTTTTCTTCCTTAGGTGTTAAGTTCAACATGGTTTGAATCTGAGGTACATTTTCTATGCAATGGTGTTTTCAAAGGTGGGAATAATGTTCTTGTAAGATGATAGTTCAGGGCTCTTCCTCTCTGGACTGAATAGTCATTCTTTCCTAACTTTAGCATTTTGTAACCAATGTGTAACAGTAACAGTGCTGTGGAAATAGAAAGTAAGGAGAAGGTAATGGGAAAAGATTCAACTTTGTACTTTAATTTCCTTTTTCTTACTTTTTTAAATGAAAATAGACACTACTTTCACATAACACATCCCAACTACAGTTTCCCCTCCCTCTCCTTCTCACCCCTTCTCCCTTAATCCTTCCCTCCACTAGATCTACTCCCTTTCCATTTCATTTCCAAAAACCTGCAAGTCTCTAAGAGTCAAGCAGGATAAATTAGCATACAATTAGAAAAGGTGAAAGCCTTCATATCAAGACTGAACAAGGCAATACAATAAGAAAAAAAATCACAAGTGAAGTCAAAAGATTCAAATACACACTTGCTTCCATAGTGAGGAGTCCCACAAAAACACTAAGACAACAACCAGAACACAAATGCAAGAGTTTCATATAGACCCATGCAAGTCCCATGCCTGGCTCTTCAGTGTCTGTTAAACTAAGTCCACTCAGTTGGTTCTCTTGGTATCTTTCACCCCCTGATTCCTGATGTCTTTCCTCCTTTCTTTGAGGGTTCCCTGATCTCCATACGAAGATGCCTAATGGAGAACTTCATGGCTTAACTGGTCAAAGCAGCTGTTATTTCCAACTTTTTAAAATCCCAATCTTCCATTCTTCTTGCCTTTATTAGATTTCAATGAAGTTTTTTTTTTTTCAAATCAAGAATATTTTTTTTATCATATGTGTTGGAATAATCATACCAACTCTTGCATCTGCTTGCTGTCCTAGACCCTGGTAGAAATACCTGGCCCCCCTTTTGCTATCCTAATTGGCCTAGTCACAAGCCTACTGCCACACCTGGCCTTCCAGTCTCCAGCTGCCTCAGCTTACAAACTTCACCACAGGAGGTAACTTCCATCCAGCAGCTAGGAAATTTGCATACCTCTCCTGTAATTACCTGAGTGTATAATACTGGGACCACAGTCTGTGTGCTGTGACTGCAGGCTATCCTGAGAGCCTGCAGTTCAAGATGGAGTAAACTTTCTGGTAACATGAATTTGGTAACATAACTTGTCTTTCTTTCATACCTTTAAGCCTTCACCTGGTTCAGACTAGCTTTTCATAGTCCAGGCACCACAAATGGAGGCCCATGTTGGCCTGCACATATAAAAAGATGGAAAAAGGTGGAGGCACATAGAAATGGAAAATACAGAGATGACAAAATTTCCAACTGCTATAAAAGACTACAGCTAAAAACAGGATGGTTGAGAGGTTGAGAAGCACTAAAAAAAAAAAAAAAAAAAAAACATTGACTTCACAACGAGAAAGAGATTTTGTACTGGGCCTGTTCTCCCATACCTCTAAGCCTAGCAATTGAGAAAACCTAGGATGGTGACTATCTGGGGTGTCTTCAGCCAGCCTGGCCTACATTGAATGATCCAGCTCAGCCACACCTACAGAGAAAGATTGTCTCAACAAAGAAAAAAATGATTTTGAAGGTTGTTCCATTTTAGAATGCTCTGCCTTCCACATTTTCATTAGGAGATTCTTAAGAAGTACACACATAAGTATATAATAATGACTCATGCTTCACCATGTTCATAGCAGCCTTATTTATAATAGCCAGAAGCTGAAAAGAACCCAGATGTCCTTCAACAGAGGGATGGATATAGAATGTGGTACATTTACATTATGAAGTGCTACTCAGCTACTAAAAACAAGGAGGGTACAAAATAACTAGGCAAATGTATGGAACTAGAGAATATCACCCTGAGTGAAGTAACCCAGTCTCAAAAGAACAGACATAATAAGCAATCACTAATAATTGGATACTAACCCCAGAAAGCTCTGAATACCCAAAAAACAAATCAAAGACCTTATGAGTTCAAAAAGAAGGAAGGCCAAAATGTGGAAGCCTCAGTCTTTCTTAGAAAAAAAAAGAAAAAGAAAAAAAAATTGTGTATTCATCATATATTATTATGTAGCAAATTTTGTGAGCTATAATATTTTATAAAATAATTAACTTTTAAAAAGCAAGTTAAAAATGAAGGACACATAATTTTTGATATATATGTATATATATTTATAAATTATCATGTATAAAATTTATTATTATGCAACCAGAGTATTCAAAATAAAATAAACATTTTTTGGATGCTTTAGAAGCATATTTCATTGCTGTCCTCTCTGCAAAACTGAAGACAGCATCTAGTGAATTGCTGGAGCATGTGCTTCGCTTCTGATGTTCTGTGTGATCAGGACAAGGTAACAACAAGCAGATATTGTACAGAGCAGATTTGACTCTGTCCACGATAATTCTTTTCAATGGCTCTTGCCATAATTGTGACATTTCACATTTATTTTTTGTTGGAATAAATATATGTTCTCTTACTATTCTTTTATTCCACATTTAAAATCTGTGGCAAAAAGGTAGCTTAATAAAAATGGAAGACTTGATATTAAAGTATATTTTTAATATATATCCTGTAACATTAGTATATATTATAATAATGCAAATATTATTCTGTAGCATATCAAATTAATCACTACTTCACATAAAAATAATTTATAAAGTTGGTTAAATATCCATGTTGGTTGTCTTTGAATTCTACTACCTTCAATCGAAATTCAAAACCCGTTTATTTTAATACTGAAGCAAATCACTATTCTGTCTTAAAAAACACTCACCAAGTTGCCAGTTGATTTCAAACTTAGTAAAGAGTGAGCATTGCTTCCATTTGGCTTCCAGGTTTTTCTGCCTCGATTCTTAAAGCATGTGTGTGTGTGTGTGTGTGTGTGTGTGTGTGTGTGTGTGTGTGTGTGTGTGTGTTACATAATAGTGTCCAAGGAAGCTTTTGAAAAGAGATATTTGATTCACCCCTCATTTCAACTATAGTAAATGAAAAATATGTGTTATTCCTGGTCTATTAGACCCTCTGAACTTTGTGTTTTCTTATGATGTATACATTATCCCTGTCCTTTTTATATTCACTAGTCATTGTGTCTTCTATACCATCATTGCATATTTCATGTTCAGTTCTTTGATTTAGCATATAGCACGATAGCCTACTTGCAAAGATATTTTATAATCATTACTTATGATAATTTCTGGTGACATTATTGATGATAACTGTCACCTAATTTTTCTAATTACTTCTTTATAATAATTTTCAAAACATGTATTATCTCACTAATGCATTTTTTCAGTTTTAAATTGCTTCAAGAAATCATACCATCAATAACTATGTTAATTTACAGTGTGTGTGTGTGTATGTGTATGTGTGTGTGTGTGTGTGTGTGTGTGTGTGTGTGTGTGTGTCATTCAGGTTCTTATTAAAGTCAATTTTAATAACTATTTGGATGCTGCAGTAATCTTCATTAGATGCTTTATTTTGTTTAGGATGTGAAAATCAGCAATTATTGAATTTAAGTAATACAGTTCTAAAGGTTTCTTCTGAGATACCTTATGGCCATGTGAAACAAGTCCCTCTTTGAGAAAGAAAAATTAAATTACTAATTAGTTCTGTCGTCTTTTATTATATCCAGTCATATATAAATGGCAAAGATGAGTTTCCAATATACACTGAATAAAATTTTGGTTTATTTTACTTAACAAACATACCATTTTCTATGCCTAATCTAAGTTATATCACTACAAAAAAAAAAAAAAAAGAGTAAAATCAGGACCTCAGATAATCTCAGTAGTATTTCTAAAAGAAACTCCTGCCATATCATTGAGGTTATATATCACAGAAGAGAAGAGTTCCACAGAGTAGAAATCACTGACTTTCGATGGGGTTGATAAGAATATAAAATGCTGCACACATTTCAGAACTCAATTTAGTACCCATCTACCACACAACATTGTGCATTTTCCTATGTTGGTAATAAAACATCTCTAAGAAAAGATAGAAAAATGGATTGATTTTGACTCAAAGTTTTAGGGTTCAGACTGTCATGGCAAGAGTTAAACTGGTAAGAGCTTGAAGTGTCTGGTCACATTGTATCTATTGTCTGGAAAAGAATGAGAGGACTACATTGAAATCCCTCCACCTGAGGCTCAGGGTATACTATAGATGGGGTGGGGGAGGGCAGAGATTGCAAAGAGCAAAAGAACAAAGGTGTCTGCTTTAAGAGATTAGCTATAGAATGTTTTATATTGCTAATTACTGGTTTGAACATATTACTAAGGACCTTAATAAGAGGCACCAGTAATTCAGTATCTGTTCCATTTTTGTCCCTTTATTTCATTTAGAGAGAAATAATTCTGCGTCAAATATTTTGCAGGTAGTGGGTGACCCCATCCTTATTTTAGGGGTCCTGTCTATCTACCAGAGATGGACTCATCAGTTTCCATCTTCCCACTGTTGGGCATATCAGCTAGGGTCATACCTATTGAGGTTTGGGAACGCCCTGTCCTCCACAGCTGTATATTCTCATTCATTATTCCGGCTCTAAGGGCTGCACTCCTATCTCCCTTCATACCTGATCCTGCTCTTCTATTCACCTCCCTGTATCCTCACCCACACATGTCTCTCCCTCCCTCTGCCTCCCGTGATTATTTTCTCCTCCCATCTATAATAACTAATAACCTGAAAAACATTGAAGATAAAAGCCATAGAATAGTAAAATAAACCAATTATAAATGCTACATAGGTTAATATTTCCTTTTAAACAAAATTTATTGGTGAAGCAAACTTTTATATAAAGAGTAAAATAATGCTGTTCAATCAGTAAGGGCTATGTGAAATAAAAATATTTTAAATCAATTGTGGTGATAAGTACAAATTTTCTGAACATACTAATACCTTTGAATTATATTCTTTATATTGGTGAATTATATGGGTTCTATATGATATCAATCTTCTACAAAATGAAACATTTGTAAAAGTACTCTTTTGAAGTTATGGATGTGTTGTTTCTCTCATGCAAGACACCTAAGAGGAGTAATCTTTGTTGTAGCCTCTACATGGTACATGAGAACTTAGTCTACTTTTCATTCACATCCCCAAATTATTTTTCTATTGTTTTGAGAATATTGCTGTGGACCGTCTTCTCTCATATGCACTCAAAATGTATACATGGAAATGAAGATACTAGGTAGTGTGTGTATGTAATAATTTAAAAAATAGAACAGAAGAAACCATACATAATCGCTCAATCTGATATATTCTTCATTAATGATTTTTAATGGTATGAAAAGTGGATTTTCTGTAGGTTTCCTGCTTTATCAGTGTGTCAAGTAACTTTGAATATTTTTTTTTTAGAACATTGTCATTATTGTGTGAAAGAATGATGAGAAAAGTCTTGCACCGACATAGGGCAATTTTGTCAGTTTCTTTGGTCATTTGATTTATGCTTCAAATTGCAAAGATGTAACTCAGTTTGGTACTTTATTCAACACCCATTGGTCTACAGAATGAAAACCAATGTATAAAACGTTAAGTTCCTAATAGTTTTTAATTAACATTCAAGGGAACATTGCTAGATTTTATACAAAACAAAACTACCTTTATCTACATACATTTTAAATAATCAACTAATTATATTTTCAAATATGACTTACATAATTACAAGCAAACTCTTAGTACATGAAAGTTAGAAAATGTCATCCTCTGTATGAGTCAACAGCAGAAAGCACACCATCACACATCTACGGAATGCATAAATCCAACTTAGTGCATTTCTCAATTTCACTTTTATTTGAAATAAGATTCTTCTGATGAATAGAAATAATGGTTAAATGATAAAAATTGAATTTAAATATATAAAAATAAGATTTGTTAAAATAAGATATATTCTCAATATAAATGTTTGGGGTTGAATTTCTCTTTTTGAGTTTTCTTTATATGTTCTTTTCATGTTAGTACTTTCATGTGCTAACAGTTTGCTTATAACCATGTCATATTTGGAAATATAATTAGTAGATTATTTAAATTTTCTGTGGATAAAGAGAATTTTGTTCTGCATAAAATGACATTAAGAACTCATTGCTGAAGACAGCAGCCACAGAACTCATTGAACATCAAGCTATCTAATTGGTGAAGAGCTAGAACTTTCACCCCTATGATCTATTTTTTTGCCACAGAAAGATTCTCTGCATATTTCCCCCCAAAATCCGGCAAATCACAAAGTCTTTAATCTATATTGCTTTCTGCCTGCAAAATATCCTTAGGCAATAGTTGCAAAAAGCTCAGGGGAATAACCAATTGTTAAAATCGTCCTCTGTTCACTGTATAAAGTTTGTCTTCCCATTATTCAAATGTGGATTTCTGCTTAAGTTCAGACTTGACTACAGGCTGGATTTAGGCATTATTATGTTTATTGGATCATGTCCTGCTGCTTTAAGTAAGTATTCCTCATCATCATCCGATTGGTTTTAAAAAGAGCTGATGGCTTATTGCTGAACAGAGGAAAGGCTAGACATCCTGGCACAGAAATTCTAGGAAAGAATTAGACATGGGAGATTCATCAGCTAGGCGGTGAAGAAGGTGATCATACCAGGACATAGTGAGAGGAAATGGGCCATATGTCACACATGAACTGAAATGAACAGGTTAATTAACTTATACAAGCTAGATGAGAACAAGCCTAAGCTGCAAGGGCTAAACATTCATAAATAATAAAATGTCTCTGTGTAATTATGGGGAACTGGTGGGTCCAAAAAAGCCTGAGTACATTTGGATTACAATGTGGGAGCTAGATGTTTAGATTGTCCTGTTAAAGACAAATAAATAAATCAGAGAAGTACCTGATGCAGAGCAGGCCCAGCAATGTCCCAGAGCTTCAGAAACAGTCCATGGTCAAAAGCCTACAGCAGAACAGAAGTACAGAGAGGCTAGCCATTTGGCTGCCAAACATCAGCTAGCCCAGAACTGGCACAGATAGCCTGCTGAACAAGAGCTGATAGGATGGAGCCAGTTGCATCCACCATGTGCTAAGCTGAGCCACACAAGGAACACCAGTGACTGCTTGCCAGAGAAGTCAGGTATGGTGTGTTAGAGTGTGCTTAACTGCTAGGAGAGAAAAAAAAAAAACTAGGTATACATAATAATAAAAAAAATCTTTGCAAGAAAGATCAGAATAAAGAAAACTTAGATAAGAAAATAGCTGAAAAATATCCAACCTAAGTTACAAAAGTTACAAGTAATACAAGAAAATCTGACCAAACATCACATGAATCCAATCTAAAGCCTACATTGTGAACTGTGGATGAGATTATAAAATGGCAACCCATAGATTTGCAATATGATTAAGAATACAAATTCTGGGGACAGCCTCCACCTGTGCCCCAAGCCACAGGCAGACCAGGCACACTGCCATCAGTACTCATGGCCTGCCCACAGAGAACTGAGTACCAAGAGGAGACACAGGAGTGCTCTCCCTCCTGAGTCCACAGGTGAGCCCACATTCCCTCTCCACTGATTATCTTGGGAGAGACCTCCAGAAACTCTTAGGGCTCGGGTATCCACTAGTGCTTGGGTATCTGCCCTTCAGGCCTCCATCTGCACCCAGAGCTAGAGCTGGCCCATTGCCATCAGAACACATAGCCTGCCAATAGAGAGCTGAACATCCAGGAAAAATCTCCCTCTAGAGCCCAAGGCCCACAGACACAAAGGAAAGACAAGTTCCATTCAGAGACAATAAGAAAAACTAACATCAAAGATAAGCAGATGGCAAGAGGCAAGGACAAGAATCTAAGCAACACAAAGAAGGACAAACTGGCAATATCAGAACCCAGCACTTGCACCACAGCAAGCAGTGCATATCCCAACACACCAGACAAACAAGATTTGGACTTAAAATTGTGCCTAATGCTGATGATATAGGGCCTTGAGAAACACATGAATAACTCTTTTGAAGAAATACAGGATAACACAAAAAAGAAAAACAGGTACAAACCCTTAGAGAAACACAGAAAAACACAAGCAAACAGATGAATTAGTGCTTACTGGCAGGAATCTGAACTGGATACCTTCGAATAGTCTCTGTCAGAACCATACTGATATAGCAGAAGATGCTTCCAGCCAACCATTGGACGGCACACAGGGACCCTAATAAAGGAGCTAGAGAAGGGCTGAAGGAGCTGAAAGGGTTTGCAACCCCATGGGAAGAGCAAAATTATTAACTAACCAAACCCACCATGGCTCCCAGGAACTAAAACACCAACAAATGAATTTGCATGAAGAGACCCATGGCTCCAAGTGTATATGCAGCAGAGGATAGCATTCTCTGTCATCAGTGAGAGGAAAGGACTTTGATCCAGGGAAGACTTGTTTTTGTAGGGTAAGGAAATGCCTAAGTGCTGAGGCAGGAAGAGAAGGTTGGGAGAGGAGCACCTTTATGGAGGCAATGGGAAGGGGAGGAGGGATGGGATTGTAGTAAGGGGATAACACCTGAAATGTAAGATCAAAGAATTTCCAGTTAAAAGAAAATACAGATTATGTTTGTTGGTACCACCTTAGAGCAGTACCATAGATTTTGTAGTCTTTAGAAAATTACAGTATGTACATGTAATTATTACCATTATTAATACCGATTCTAAATTTCATTGGGCTTCTGTGATACATTCTAAAAGTGATGGTTCTGAAAATACGTGCACGTTTATTAACAATGGTGGCTGTCTCTGAGATGCCTTTGCAGATTGAAGCTGTTGATGTTTTGTCAAATATATGTGTATATATATATATATATATATATATATATATATATATATATATGAAATGATATTACATTTTATAGACATTATGACATAAAAAATGTTACACATATATCTTATACTCATTCTGTTCAAGCAACTGTGGAGAGTTCTAACAGGAATTTAAAGAAAATGGTTACGAAACAGAATGGGTATATGAGATCACACAGCGATAGAATAAATCACAGCTTATTGACTTTAAAATCTTAAATGTCAATGAGCTAGGTAGCACAGCTGCTGAAAAACATTGGACTTTAGAACAACATGCTGAATTAAAACATCCCATATATTATAAGTATATGCTATCTTTAGAGAAGAAATAAAAAATCGTAAATGTGTTTCTTGGGGTAGATGTTATGCCTTTTTTCCAACATGAAACAAAAACCTATGAAGCACATCAAAATTAATAAAGATTAGATTTGACCTGGCAAGACCTTATAAAAATCTTGGCTGCAGACATGAAGGTAGAGATCAAGAAGGACAACAAAACAGGTGATGTATGTATTGATCCCACTAATTAGAAACAGCTCTGAGACTGGCTTAGACATGAAGGTCTAGTCATTGCCAATAAATCTTATTAGCTACAGAGTCCTTAGGACTTATTATTTATACACTATCCTCTTTTATGACATGGAAAGAGATTTATACAAGTTAATATAGTCCAAATGGACTTACAAAACATGATTCCTTTCCAGCTAAACAAAGAACAGAGAACCATCTCTCACTAAATTTCATACATGAGTTAATGAAGATATACATATCACCTTTAAAAAGTTATGGATTTTCAGAGCAAGGGGACCAGACACCATTGAAAACAAGACAGGTAGCAAAGGTAATCCAGACTGGCTCAATTGCTGAATTTAGTGCGACTTCAAAATAGAGAGCTAAGATGATCAGAATCTGTTCCAGCCAAGTTGAGTCCTGCACTTTCCCATCATGCAGAGACAGGACATGAAATGATAAAACTAACTTACCCAGGACTTAGTAAATATCCCTGTTCTTTAGGTTTTCCCAAAATATGCTGGTATCTTCCAAAAACATGAAGCAATGTTTTATAAAATGACAACCACATTCCCCAAGAAGTAGCCTGGGTCTTTTTATTCCTTTCCGTCATTCAATGTCTGATGGATGTTTGCTGTCCTTTAGGGATCTTGGTCATAAGATATGAATGGTCTTAGAGAAGCAAGGGAGGTTCAAAACCAGGTTTTCATTCCTTCTTTTTCTTTCTGTCTTCTATCCTTGTTTCTTTCTTGTCTGGAGTTTGGGAGGAGGAAGCCAGGGAGAGAGGAATGATATGAAAAAAAAAAAAAAAGGAGAAAAGGCATTAATAAGATACAAGGGTAGATCACTTAATCTACTTTTAGATTAAAATGCAACATCCAGTCTCAGATATTTTGCACTGTTTGAACTTTGTATATTGGTAGAAATTTAAGGTTATTTTTGTTACAACATGCTATGTTATAATTCTTGTTTAAGATATTGTATCTGTGTACCTCATTTCAGTCAACAAAACTTGTGGTTATTTTAGGTACAAGTTTACTCAATTATAGAAATAAGCTTTATTTAGTTTCTTAACAATGTCTTTAAAGGTAAGTGGATAGAAAATAGTTAGATACAAGCAATGCTTGCCTAATGAGATATATTTTAGATAGATAGATAATCTTCAAACACTTTATATATCTACAGTATGTGGCATTTAAGATACTTTATTAATAAATGCTATTTTATGACAGTAAGACACATTTACACCTAACAGTACCTACTTCAAAAAAATGATGGTCAATTAGATCCTCCATACAGAATTTGTTTCAAATCTGTCAAAGCTCTCCGGGTGGGGGGGAAACATCTCTTGCCTGAACTGCTGAGAACTTTGCGTTCAAAATATGGATAAGCAGGATACCAGAAAGTGGGGTACTGATGTGTTGTTAAAATTCACAAAGACAAAGTGGCCCAGACCTTTATAAATCCTGATTTACAACAAGGTTTGTCAGACATTTTGGGCCTATACACTGAAGATGGATGTCCTAAAATGGCAGAGGGAACTTGGGTGACTGTCAAGGAGGCCATCAGCCTCTGACATTTCTATAGTTTTGGAAGCTCCTTGTTCTGCCCTTCCTATTCACTCAGACATTACTGATCATTCTCAGGTTTTTGATGGGTGAAGACTTGAGAGGTGTATCCAAGCTCAAGTTGTTTGGCTTTAAGTAAATATTTTAAAGCCAAAAACTATACTTTTAGGTTTGTAATATAAGCTATGATGGAAAGTGGTTTAGATACAGAACTTTGATGTTGTTATTGTTCTTTTTTATTTATTTTCTATTTTTTTAAAACGCCTTTATTTTACAAAACAAAGATAAATGTACAGATTTTAAATATTTTTTTGCTTAAAATTATACATTTTTGTCAGTACTGTCAGTACTGTTTTATCAGATATTAAAATAATTTTTTAAACGACTTTATTTTACAAAACAAAGATAAATGTACAGATTTTAAACATTTTTTGCTTAAAATTATACTTTTCTGTCAGTACTGATTTTTCAGACATTAAAATAATTTTTACATAAAACCATGTGAATATATTTTTTTTAGTCAGTACTTGATTTTTTTCAAGGGCTTGACAGTATGCATTGAAAACCTAATAGTTACAATAAGCGTAAAGTACATGCAAAACAAAATGCAACATGGAAATAGTCAAAGTCGTCTTGTTTGTAAATATATGTATTTTTTTTTGTTTTCTTTATTTCTTGGACTTCATAGAGTCTGTGAGTTGTTTCTGGGGGAGTACAAGCCTCTGGGATTAGCATCCCACTATCAGTGACTGCATATTATGACTGTTCTTCTGTGACTGGGTTATCTCACTCAGGATGATATTCTCTAGATGCAGCCATTTTCTTAAGAATTTGGTTAAGTCATTGTTTCTGGTGGCTGAGTAGTATTCCATTGTGTAAATGTACCACAATTTTTGTATCCATTCATCTTCTGAAGGACATCTGGGTTCCTTCCAGCTTCTGGCTATTATAAATAGAGCCGCTATGAACATTGTGGTGCATATATCTTTGTTGTGTATTAAAGTGTCTCTGTGGTATATGCCCAGAAGTGGAATAGCTGGGTCTTCAGGTAGTACTATATCCAATTTTCTGAGGTATCGCCAGACAGATTTCCAGAGTGGTTGTATTAGCTTGCAACCCCACCAACAGTGGAGAAGTGTTCCTCTTTCTCCGCAGCCTCGCCAGCATCTGCTGTCATCTGAGTTTTGGATCTTGGCCAATCTGACTGGTGTGAGGTGGAATCTCAGGGTTGTTTTGATTTGCATTTCCCTGATGGCTAAGGATGTGGAGCACTTCCTCAAATGTTTCTCGGCCATTCGGTGTTCCTCAAATGAATATGTTTTGTTTAGCTCTGTACCCCATTTTTTAATAGAGTTATTTGATTCTCTGGTGTCTAGCTTTTTGAGTTCCTTGTACACCTTGGATATTAGGCCTCTATCTGATGTGGTGTTGGTAAAGATCTTTTCCCATTCTATTGGCTGCCGATTTGTTTTCATGACACTGTCCTTTGCCTTACAGAAACTTTGCAATCTCATTAAGTCCCGTTTGTTAATCTTTGAACTTAGAGCTTGAGCCATTGGTGTTTTGTTCAGAAAGTTTTGTCCTGTGCCTATATGTTCTAAAGTTTTCACTACTTTCTCATCTAATAGTTTCAGTGTATCTGGTTTAATGTGGAGATCTTTGATCCACTTACACTTGAGCTTTGTACAAGGAGATAAGAACTGGTCTGTTTTCATTCTTTTGCATGCTGAGTGCCAGTTGGAGCAGCACCATTTGTTGAATAGGCTGACTTTTTTCCATTGAATGTTTACTGCTCCTTTATCAAAAATCAGGTGACCATATACATAAGGGCTCATTTCTGGATCTTCTATTCTATTACAGTTATCCACATGCCTATTTCTGTACCAGTACCATGCAGTTTTCAGCACAATTGCCTTGTAATATAGCTTGAGGTCAGGGATAGTGATTCCAGCAGATGTTTTCCTGTTGTGGAGGATGGATTTCGCTATTCTGGGTCTTTTGTTGTTCCATATGAAATTGCACATTGATCTTTCCAATTCTATAAAGACCTGTGATGGAATTTTGATGGGGATTGCATTGAATCTGCAGATTGCTTTTTGTAGGATGTCCATTTTTAAAATGTTGATCCTTCCAATCCATGAGCAAGGGAGATCTTTCTATTTTCCTAGATCCTCCTCAAATTCCTTCTTTAGAGGTTTGAAGTTCTTTTCGTACATGTCCTTCACTTGCTTAGTAAGAGTCATACCAAGGTATTTCACAGTTTTTGTGACGATTATGAAGGGTACCTTTTCCCTAATTTCTTTCTCCACATGTTTGTCCTTTGAGTATAGGAAGGCTACTGATTTGTTTGAGTTAATTTTGTATCCAGCCACTTTGCTGAACTTGTTTTTCAGCTGTAGGAGTTCTCTGGTGGAATTATTGGGGTCACTTAAGTACACTATCATGTCATCGGCAAAGAGTGATGTTTTTATCTCTTCCTTTCCAATTTGTATCCCCTTGATCTCCTTTTGTTGTCTAATTGCTCCAACCAGGACTTCCAGTACTATGTTGAATGGGTAGGGGGAGAGTGGGCAGCCTTGTTGAGTCCCTGATTTTAGTGGGATTGCTTCAAATTTCACACAATTAAGTTTGATGTTGGCTGTTGGTTTGCTGTATATTGCTTTTGTTATGTTTATGTATGGAACTTGGATTTCTGTTCTTTCCAACACTTTTAACATGAAGGGGTGTTGGATTTTGTCAAATGCTTTCTCAGCATCTAGTGAGATGACCATGTGGTTTGTTCTTCGAGTTTGTTTATATGGTGGATTACATTGATGGATTTCCTTATATTATACAATCCCTGCATCCCAGGGATGAAGCCTACTTGGTCATGATGAATGATCGTTTAGATGTGTTCTTGGATTCGGTTTGTAAGGATTTTTGTTGAGTATTTTTGCATCAATGTTCATAAGTGAGATTGGTCTGAAGTTCTCTTTCTTTGTAGGGTCTTTGTGTGGTGTAGGTACTAGAGTTATTGTAGCCTCAAAAATTAAGTTAGGTAGTATTCCATCTGATTCTATCTTCTGGAATAGTTTGGAGAGTATTGGTGTTATGTCCGCAATAAATGTCTGAAAAAATTCTTTACTGAACCCGTCTGGACCTGGGCTTTTTTTTTTTTTGGGAGGATTTGATGACTTCTTCTATTTCTTTAGGTGTTATAGGGTTAATTAGATGGTTTACTTGGTCCTGGTTTAACTTTGGGATCTTGTATCTGTCTAGGAATTTGTCCATTTCCTCCAGGTTTTCCAATTTTGTGGAGTATAAGTTTTTGTAGTAGGTTATGATGATTTCTGAATTTCCTCAGTTTCAGTTGTTATGTCCCCACTTTCCTTTCTGATTATGTTAATTTGTATACTCTCTCTTTGCCCTATATTTAGTCAGGCTAGGGGTTTATCAATCTTGTTGATTTTCTCAAAGAACCAACTTTTGGTTTTGTTGATTTTTTCAATGGTTCTTTTTGTTTCTATTTGGTCTATTTCTGCCCTAATTTTTATTATTTCTTGCCATCTACTTTTTTGGGTATATCTGCTTCCTTTTGTTCTAGGGATTTTAGCTGTGCTGTCAGGTTGCTGATGTAAGCTCTCTTCAGTTTCTTTTTGGACACACTTAGGGCTATGAATTTTCCTCTCAGTACTGCTTTCATTGCATCCCATGGGTTTGGGTATGCTGTGTTTTCGTTATCGTTGTATTCTAGAAAATCCTTTATTTCTTTGTTTAATTCTTCTTTGACCCCACTATAGTTTAACAGAGCGTTGTTTAGTTTCCATGTGTATGTGGGCTTTTTGTTGTCTTTGTTGTTGTTAACGACCAGCCGTAGACCATGGTGATCTGAGAGGACGCATTGGAGTATTTCAATTTTCTTATACTGATTGAGGCTCGTTCTGTGTCCAATTATCTGGTCAATTTTGGAGAAGGTGCCATGGGGTGGTGCGAAGAAGGTGTATTATTTTACTTTAGGATAATATGTTTTATAGATATCTATTAATTCTAGTTGGTTCAAAGTCTCTGTGAGTTTTGCAGTGTCCTTGTTCAGTTTCTGTTTTCAGGATCTGTCCATTCGTGAGAGTGGGGTATTAAAGTCTCTCACTATTATTGTGTGGGGTGAAATGTATTTTTTGAGCTTTAGTAGGGTTTCTTTTATGAATTTGGGTGATTTTTTATTTGAAGCATATATGTTAAGGATTGAGAGTTCCTCCTGACCGATTTCTCCAGTAATGAGTAAAAAGTGTCCTTCCTTAACTTTTTTGATAAATTTGTTTGGAAATTTACTTTATTCGATATTAGAATAGCCACTCCAGCTTGCTTCATGGAGCTGTTTGCTTGGAAGTTTTTCTCCCGCCCTTTTACTCTGAGATAGTGTCTGTCTTTGTCTCTGAGATGAGTTTCCTGTATGCAACAAAAGCCTGGATTTTGTTTATTTATCCAGTCTGATAGCCTATTTCTCTTTATTGGAGAGTTGAGTCCATTTATGTTAATAGATTTCAAGGAATAGTTGTTTCTGTTTTCTGCCATTATTGCTTTTGTGGGTTAAGTTTTGTCTGTGTCTTTTTCTTCTTTTAGTTTTCTTGTTTAGGAGTTTTCTTGTTTTTACTAGGCTGTATTTTCTCTCATTGTATTGGGTTTTCCACCTATAATTCATTGTAGTGCTGGGTTTGTGGTGAGATATTGTGTAAATTTTGATTTGTCTTGAAATATCTTCATCTCTCCATTGATGGTGATTGATAGTTTTGCTTGGTATAGCAGCTTGGGTTGGCACTTGTGCTCTCTTAGGGTGTGCATGATGTCTGTCCAGGCTCTTCTAGCTTTCATAGTCTCTGTTGAGAAATCGGGTGTGAGTCTTATTGGCTTGCCTTTATATGTTACCTGACCTTTTTCCCTTACTGCTTTTAGTATTCTTTCTTTGCTTTGGGCACTTGGTGTTTTGACTATTATGTGTCCAGTGGTATTTCTTTTCTGGTCCAAACTATTTGGAGTTCTGAAGGCTTCTTTTATGCTCGTGGTCATCTCATTCTTGAGGATAGAGAAGTTTTCTTCTATGATTTTGTTGAAGATATTTACTGTGCCTCTTAGTGGATACTCTTCTCCCTCTTCTATTCCTATTATCCTTAGGTTCGGTCTTCTCATTGTGTCCTTGATTTCCTGGACATTTTGGGTTAGGACCTTTTTGTTTTTTGCATCTTCTCTCGCTGTTTTGTCTATGTTTACAATGTTGTCTTCTGCCCCCGAGATTCTCTCTTCTATCTCTTGTAATCTATTGGAAATGCTTGCTTCTGTGACACCTGATTTTTTTTTTTTTTAGGTGTTCTACCTCTCGGGTTATCTCTTTTAGTGATATTTTTATTGTGTCAATTTCTGTTTTAAATTCTTACTTCCATTCCTTCGTCTCTTTGGTTGTATTTTCCACTAGTTCTTTGAGTTCTTTGTGTGTTTTTCTTAGTTCCTCTTTAAAAGCTTCTGAATCTTTTTGCTTTTTCTCCCGTTCTTGTTTCAGTATCTCTATCAGCATCTTGATGTATGATTTCAGGTCTGCATATTCTTTTTCTGGAGTGTTTGGCATTCCTATGTTTGCTGTTGTGGGAGAGCTGGGTTCTGGAGTTGCCCGGTTGACTTGGTTTCCTTGGGATATACTCTTTCGCTTTCCTCTTGCCATTTTGTTGTCAGTGATATGTTCTCGCCTTTACCTTGTATCTGGTCTTTGTCCCTTGGTCTTCACTGGTCTAGGTGGCAGATGGGCTGAGCCCTGTTCTATGACTCAGAGTCGCCAGGTGGAAACAGTTGTTCCAAAGTTCTGTTCCTGGTCCCTGGATCAGGCAGGGCTGGGGGTGCGCTTACAGTGTGCACTCTGCAGAGATCTCTCTGCACCCTGGGTGCCCAGGTCTCCTACTCACCAGTCTTTAAAGCTTTAGGTGCTGCTGATCCCTGTGGCAGATGGGCCGTGCCCTGTTCTGTGCACTGAAATTGCTGCCAGTTGGAAACAGAAGTTCCAAAGTTCTGTTCCTGGTCCCTGCATCAGGCACTGAAGTCGCTGCCGGGTGGAAACAGAAGTTCCAGAGTTCTGTTCCTGGTTCCTGGATCAGGCATGGCTGGGGGTGTGCTTACAGTGTGCACTCAGCAGAGATCCCTCTACTCCCTGGCTGCCCAGGTCTCCCACTCACTGGTCTTTAAAGCTTTAAACGCGGCTGATCCGTGTGGTGGATGGGCTGTGCCCTGTTCTGTGCACTGAAGTTGCTGCCAGGTGAAAACAGAAGTTCCAGAGTTCTGTTTCTGGTCCCTGGATCAGGCAGGGCAGTCTTTAAAGCTTTAAATGCTGCTGATCCGTGTGGTGGATGGGCCGCGCCCTGTTCTGCGCCTGTTGTTGTTTGTTTAAATAAAGTTGTTAAAAAGAAGAAAAAGAAAACAGAAAAATAAAAAGCCAAGGCTCACTGAATTACTTACAATTCCAATTTAAATTCCTCCAATCATTATTTACATTTGAAGATATATAACTATGACAAAGTGGAGTTAAACTTCTCAAGTTAATATTTAATACCATAATTTCTGTGTTTATTCACATTATTTAGTTAAGTTGTAATCTTACAGATTTAATATTATATAAGTTGATATTTTAGAACTGAACACGAAATAAAAATGTCTATGTATAATACAATCTAAAGATATGGTTTGGATAGTAGTATTAACTATTCCTTAATGTAACTATTTCTCCAAATGCTTAAAACCACACAATTTATAAATTGCAAATGAAAACCTCCACATGTTATAAAGTTCAGCTAAATAGAATTGAATTAAGGAGAAGTCCATAAATATTTCAGATAGGGATCATCTATGTTAGTATGTTTGACAACATTTGACACTTTAATTTACTTGTCAGTTAACAATTTTTCAAATATAATTGCTATACTGTGGCAAAAATTGGACATTTTCCTTTATTAATCAATTATAAAATTTGTGCAAAAATGCTTTGAATAATAGTTCTCTTTCAATTGGTGAAGAACATAATACTTGCACATTTTTCATTTACTTTGGCATTAAAGAAGTTTAACTAAATACTAAACCAATAGTTATTGTAAAAATATCATGATCTTAGTTAAATTATCCATTAAAACTTAAGTTGTTAAGACTATGATTTAGAATTCAGTAAAGACTACCAGTGCATAATAAAATTAAATATTATTTTGTACATATTATGTAAATAAACATAAAATGAAAATTTTCCTTTAGAATAATACTATACTTTTCTGAAAGTAACATGTTTCTGACATCAACTCATATGATTGTTATTCAATTTGGCATTTCTGAATTATGTTTTGAAGATTGCTTAAGGCAATAACCACATAACTATGTGTACATATTAGGCATGTTAATTTTGTGATCTAAATAATATACATAATTCATTCCATTGTTACTATTTCTTTGATTGTAATACAAATGCATGGACATATATAATAAATAGTATTTGCAAAATGTAGTAGAATATACTTGGTTATTTTTATTTATATATGCTTGTTATCTGTCTTAATTTTGAAGTGAAACATTAGCTATTAATTTTTGTAAATTACTTTTATAAAGAGTCACAAAATTCTTTATTTTTTTCTTAAGATTCACTCATTTAATATTTCATACTGATTCAAACAATTGCATATGACAATAAAACAATAACTACACATTAAATACAATCATCGATGACTGACAATAAAGCCTGCATGAAATGCACAGATTTTTAAAATGTAGTATTCTTTGGTTATGAGACTATGTTAAATGGATGTTATTACAGTGAAATAACATTTTAAAAAATGATTTTGAATGGAAATAACTTAAAACCGTCTTTAGAGGGCAGCACTTAACTAGAAAAAGAGGGACTTTAGAGAGAAGCAGCTGTCTGAACAGACACCAACCACAGTGATTATATCAGGAATTCAACTTCATAGCCTATTAAACAACATGTCACATTGGGGAATTCACAAAAGTCTAAAAACAACTCCTCAGAGAAACCTCGAATTATAATCAACTGCAATGCATATTTTATTTTATATCACCAGCTGCTAAATTTATATGTTTTGTCAATTTGTACTGAATTAAACTGAAGCAAAATTCCATTATTTCAAGTGATATAATAATTTAAAATGTTTTACAAAATGGTTATTTAATATTAATTTTAATTGCATTGATTATAAAATAAATGAGTTTAAATAAAGTAGTGATATATATTAATGACAACAGGCTTTTAATACATGAGTCTGAAAAGATATTATTCATACCATATGCCATCAAAGAAGATGGTTTAACAGTGTTTGTGACCGATTTTGAATAATTCATTGAGCATAATACAGAAGTTAATAAACATCATTGCTTTGTTACATGATTTTCTATTGGATGACCTAGGTGCATAAGAATAGATTTTAAAACAATTTGGTGGAAGAATTGATTTCTATGTATCTCTTAACAAGAATAATCTTTTACAGAGTTAAGAATTTGAAAACTTCTAAGGAAGTTGTACAAATCAGGCTTCAATAAAACTGTCATTCACCACTATGTCCTTCTTGGCTTTTTCTTTGTTTCTGTTTTTGTTTTTGTTTTGTTTTTTGTTTTTTTAAGAAATGAATATCACATTAATTAAATAGATATCTTAAAAAAAATAAAAATTGCTCCAGAATATTGACATTATCACAGAAAGTATGTGTTCCTTCTTCAATTATGGAAAGTATATGAATAATATACAGTATAAAAGTTGGAATTAATGCTAATTTTTACTACATTTAAAATATATTTTCACTTTTTATTTAAGTATAATCTGTAATAATAATGTATTTTATTTATCATTCCTGTGTTCTTTAAAAATGATGAACAAAAACATTTATTTATAAGCTTATACTTCATGAAGTCCTTGACCGAAGTACCTAAAGTATTTTTACTTAAAAAAAAACTGATCTAATTTTAAAATTATATACATGAATATACGATTCAAAACACAAACATATTTATGTATCTAAATATAATATACATGTAATATGGGTGTTAAAATTAGTAATAAACTGAAAACACAAAACAATGATATAAATGGTGAATATATGTAGAATTATTTTGTTTCTTCAATCATTAGGTTATTAATTTCCAAACATACTCATTCAAGGACATTACACCTTAACATTTAGAATAACATTCAGATTTAAGAAATCAGACATTAGGAGACAAATTCCAATTTAGTATATATTTCTCAATGCCAGGAATGTCTGCAAAAGTAAAGTGCATTAAAAAGTTTTATTGAGATATTCATCACCTTGAAAGAGATAAAGTCTTGGCTAGGAAAGGTTTTTAAACTTGAATTAATAGGTTATAAAGTATAGGTATGCTTTTAACTTGTCAAAATATCAAGGCTTTACATGGAACGTCTAATGTGAAGCTTAAATTTGAAATGCAAAATCTATAATCAAGTTATTAAAATACTCAGAGGAATCCCCTAGGCATAGTTTGCATATTCTGTATATTAATATCTCACAAAATCATGATGTAGAATTTTGGGGTATACACTGTAATTTGAATTATAAAAAAAGCATGCCATTTTTTTTTTTTTTGGATCCTTACACTTATCTGCAATAACTAATTTATTTCCTGTCATGTTATTATGGAGCAATCTCAGTTACCTTGAATAGTGTCTTCTAACATCAGCTTCTAAGTTGTAGTATTTATGTTTGTGGGATATTTTCTACTAAATAGATGAGTTGTTAGAAGATATTGTAAAACAGTATTTATCTACAAAGAGAGCAGACTGTGCATGGTTAAGATAAACAGAGGTACTACATATCCAGAAAAGGCTGAAATTCTCTGATTTGAATATTCTTCCTCATTTCCTCATCGGTTTTTCCTAAATGCATGTTTTATTTTAGATTAACCAAGTAATTCCTATACATCATCAATTTTCACATTTGCTGTGGACAGAAACTTCTGATGGAATAGAGGAAATATTTAAAATGTGAAAGTTCAGGTGCAATTTCTTCTTTAACCATATATTTCTTAGCAACTGTTCTACCAGGTGGGAACCTGAATGACTAAGGAGTTAGATTTATCTATTTATCTATTTATCTGGATCAAAAGTTCTGAGACAAGAGAGAGAGAGAGAGAGAGAGAGAGAGAGAGAGAGAGAGAGAGAGAGAGAGAGAGAGAGAGAGAGAACAGAAGTTCGCTTTTTTATTTGTTTTTCTTTGAAAGAGTGGGAAAAAAACAGAAAAGTCAGAATTGTGGTAAGGATAGAAAATTCTTAGATGCCATTTTCTGTGTATAATGAAAAACTCATCTTCATATGATAGTTTTATTGTTTTTGAATTTTTTGGATATTCTTTTCTTTTTTATAATTGAACTTTATTTTAAAAAACAAAGACAAATATACAGATTTTAAGTGTTTCTCTATAAAAGTATATGAACACATTTTCATCTATTCTTGGGTTTTTTTTTTAAGTATGATGGTGTGCATTAATATCTTACTAGTTACAATGAGCATAAAGTACATGTAAAACAGGATGTAACCTGGAATTAGTAAAAGTTTTCTTGGTGTGTAAGGATTAAGCATAATAGTTTTTTTGTTTTCTTTTTTTTTTTTTCTTTTTTTCTTGAACATCATTTAGTCTGTGAGTTGTTTCTGGAGTGTTCAGAGCTTTCTGGGGTTAGTATCCAATTATCAGTGACTGCATATTATGTCTGTTCTTTTGTTACTGGGTTATCTCACACAGGATGATATTCTCTAGATGCATCCATTTTCGTAAGAATTTCATAAGGTCATTGTTTCTGATAGCTGAGTAGTACTCCATTGTGTGAATGTACCACAATATTTGTATCTATTCATCTACTGAAGGACATCTGGGTTCTTTCCAGCTTCTGGCTATTATAAACAGCCAGAATATACATGTTGTATGTTGGAGCTTCTCTGGTGTATATGCCAGAAGTGGAATAACTGGTTCTTAAGGTAGTACTGTGTTTAAATTTCTGAGGAATCGCCAGACTGATATCCAGAGTGGTTGTATCAGTTTACAACCCCACCAACAGTGGAGAAATGTTCCTCTTTTTCCACATTCTTGGAGCATCTGCTGTCATCTGAATTTTTGATCTTGGCCAAACTGATTGGTGTGAGGTAGAATCTCAGGGTTCTTTTGATTTACATTTTTCTGATGGCTAGGGATTTCGAGCACTTACTTAGATGCTTCTCAGCCATTTGATATTCCTCAATTGAGAACTATTTGTTTAGCTCTGTACCCCATTTTAAATAGGGTTGTGTGATTCTCTGATGTCTAGCTTCTTGAGTTCTTTGTATACCTTTGATATTAGGCCTCTGTCAGATGTGGGATTGTTAAAGATCTTTTCTCAATCTATTGACTGCCATTTTGTTTTCTTCACAGTGTCCTTAGCCTTACAGAAACTTTGCAGTCTCATTAAGTCCCATTTGTCAATCTTTGCTTCAGTATTTTCTTGTATTGGGTTTTCCACCATTGTAGTGCTGGGATCATAGTCTAATGAGAATTGGGTGTTATTCTGATTTGTCTGCATTTATATGTTACATGACCTTATTACCTTACTGCTTTAGTATTCTTTATTTGCTTTGGGCACTTGGTGTTTTTACCATTATGTGTTGGGAATAATATCTTTTCTGGTTCAATCTATTTGGAGTTCTGTAGGCTTCATTTATGCTCATGGTCATCTCATTCTTAAGGGCAGGGAATTTTTTCTTCTACAATTTTGTTGAAGATATTTACTGTGCCTCTTAGTTGATATTCTTCACCCTCTTGTATTCCTATTATCCTTAGGTTTGGTCTTCTCATTGTGTCCTGGATCTCCTGGACATTTTGGGTTAGGAGCTTTATGGTTTTTCATCTTCTCTGACTGTTTTGTCTATGTTTTCAATGTTGTCTTCGGTCCCTCAGATTTTCTCTTTCATCTCTTGTAGCCTATTGGAAGTGCTTGCATCTGTGACTCCTGATTTCTTTTGTTAGGTGTTCTACCTCTAGGATTGTCTCTTTTAATGTTTTCTTTATTGTGTCCATTTCTGTTTTAAATTCCTTCTTTCATCGCTTCTTCTCTTTGGTTCTATTTTCCTCTAGTTCTTTGAGTTCTTTGAGTTTTTTTCTTGTTCCTTCTATAAAAGCTTCTAATTATTTATGCTGTTCCTCCCATTCTTGTTTAAGGATATCTATCATCATCTTGAGGTATGATTTCCGGTCTGAGTCTTCTTTTTCTGGAGTGTTTGGCATTCCGCTGTTTGCTGTCATGGGAGAACTGGGTTCTGGTTTTGCCAGGTTGTCTTGGGTTCCCTGGTGTACATTCTTTCACTTTCCTCTTGCCATCTTGTTGTATGTGTTTATACTTGGTCTTCTTTTCAGTGATTTGTTCTCACATCTCCTTTGTACCTGGCTTGTGTTCCTGGATCTCCACTGATCCTGGTAGCAGATGGCCTTAGTGCCTGTTCTGCACACATGGGCAGCTGTGTGGAAACAGACACCCTAAGGCAGGATTCCTGCTCCCCTGAACCAATGGGGGGGGTGGGTGCACGTTCTAAATTCTTGGCACAGACCACTCTGCTCCCCGGCTACTCAATGCACTGTCTCACCAGGCCCGTGTCCCTGGATTTCTCTTGTTCCTTGTGGCTGAATGCCTGAGGGCCTGTTCTGCATGCACCAGCTGCTGGCTGGGACCACACAAATCCAAAGCATGGTTCCTGCTCTTCTGAACCAGTCCAGGGTGGGAGGGCGCACTTTCCAAGTGCTTGGCAGAGACCTCCCTCTTCCTAGGCTATGTGGAACACTGTGTCACCAGGCCTGTGTCCCTGGATCTTCCTTGATATTCTTTTCATTTATATTTCAAATGTTATATGTCCCGTGCTACCATCTTGCCAGCAAGAACACACACGGAACACCAGGATCCTTTTGTAGCAAAGCCTTTATTCCATCTTGAAGAGGAAGATCATGAGACCCCGCGAGCTGTCCCTTATATAGTCCCCAAAGCTGTGTGTCCATGTCTAATTGGTTGCTTACTCATGATCTCACTGGCACGCCCCGGGGTGGGCAAAAACTTGACGAAAACACACTCTTGCACCTGCGCCCACAGTTTGTTTACAGGGAGGGGCCAGGCTGCCACAACGGAAGTCAGCGCCATCTTGTGATGGTGAATGCTATTGCAGCTTTTCACAGTTATACCCTCCCTCCTCTGCCTCCCTCCTCCCCCTCAACTGGCTTTTATGAAGGTGCCCCCTCTCTCAATCACCCTCTCCACCTCAGTGCCTTTGCTGGTTGATGATTTTGTTCTTCCCATGAGATTGCAAACCTTTCAGCTCTTTCAGTCCTTTCTCTAGCTCTTTCACTGGGGTCCTCATGTTCAGTCTGATGTTTAGATGCAAGCATCCTCATCTGTATTTGTATGACTCTGGGAGAACTTCTGAGGTGACATCCTTGTCTGGTTCCTGCCAGTAAACACTTGGCATCAGCAATAGTGCTTGGGTTTGGTGGCTGTGTATGAGGTGGTTTTCCAGGTGAGGCAGTCTCTGTAGATTTTAAAAATCATCCCATGAGCTGCATATTCTTAATCTTTAGCATCATGTTAAATTGATACTCTACGCTCCAGGTATGTTCAAGTTTCTCATTTTCCCAATTCCCCCATTCAGCTTTCTGAAACCCCAATTTGTAAAGAAAGTATGCTGGCATAATTACTAAACAATTTTTTAAATTTCTGTTAAAAGATTTATTGCTTACTATCTTCATAATAAGAGAAGAATAATGAAAGTTAGTGTTAGTGAGATAATTTCATTTGTTCAGATTTTGAAAGTGTGGGCACTAACTCCTTAATAATAAAATACATTGTTGATAATCCTTATTCCTCTAAAATTAAGAGTATTTATTTACACTAAAATGTTTAGTGGTTCCTTAAGCAATATTTGAGTAGACTTAACTGTAAGAAATATGGTAATTTATTAGCTCTGATCTGAAATGATACCTAATTATGCTGCTGTTCAACTGAAATGCTAAAGTGTCAAAGTAAATTCTTTTTAAGATAAAAGAAAATAGAGAGAGTCATTACCATTTTGAAATAAGACCAGGGCCTAGATTTATAGTGAAAAAGAAAACCATTAAGTAGATGAGATCAATAGATGTCAAGCACACAAGGGATTCTTGTGGCATCTTGAAAAAGAAGTGACTTCAACTCTAGACATAAAGATTTATAAATGTAATCTAAAAGGTTTCTCATCTAATTGCCAAAGAAAATCTAAAAGCCTTGAACGAGATAAATGGTCAATGACACGGATTACAAAATGCTATCCCATAACCAAATGCATGTTGATATCATTCTTCTATTTCATTTTTAAATTACTGTTTAAATGACAATTCTTTAAACAATTCAATATTTTTAAGCACAGTAATATATAAATTTCATCAACCTTTATATGAGCACAAATGAGATAACAGGCATATAGTTAAGAAGACATATCAATTAATATACAATGAGAGATATAATATGTTTCATGAAAACTTTTAAAATAATTATTTTTATATATTTACATCCCAAATGATGTTCCACTCCAAGACTTCAGGTCTCTCTTTGCAGAGTTCTTCACCTCTTCCATCTCCTCTTTGCCTCAGAGAGGATGCTCCACACCTCCTTCCCTGGGTCTTCAAGTCTCTACAGGATTAGGTAGATCCACTGATGATTTAAATTTTTTTAAACACTGGGATGTTTTAAATTTTTATTGCTTCCTCACTGTGAATTTTATTTAAAGTTTCCCTTATAATATCAAACCTTCAGCATTTAATTAGTTTCTAGTCTGACTGTCCAGAAATTATCCTGAACTTATATGATCTGTTGACTATTGTCTAATATACCATATATATTTAAATTATAACATGTACATTTCTTCCTAGAAGGAAATTTGTTTGCTCATATACTATGCCTCATTTTGTAAGTGACATATTCATGACAAATGGGTTGCCAGAGTAAATCAGATTATTTTTAATTAATTTAAAATGTATTGGAAACTAAAGAAACTTATGTGGTTATTGTTTTTAGTTTATCCTTGAGACAAACACTAAAATATAGAGATCATGTAAACAAATACAGGAATACTAGAATGATAAGGTAACTTTTTGAGGTTTTATGCTACAATTTTTTCCTTTTCTCTGTGCTTAATGTTTCTAGATATGTTATATTAAATGGTTTTTTATTTTTTGAAAAGTGAGAATATTCAATATTATGTGTGGTTTAACAGATATTGATTTTTAAAAATAATGCATCTCAGACATAGAAACGTAAAGGACTAAAGAACTTAGGATACAATTCTTAAAGTAGTGTTCATGTACACTGTTGAGCATCATTCCTAGTACATATTTCAAATAATAGGTTCCAGTTAGCTTTATTAGTTTCTCTGAACTTTCTGATCTTTTCTTATTACTTGATTTTTACATGCTTTATATATATATATATATATATATATATATATATGTGTGTGTATATATATATATATATACATACATACACATACACACACACACACACACACACACACACACACATATATATATATATATAATCACCTTATAAAATCTGTATGCATTTGAAGTGCACAGACATCACTAAACCCATGTTTTCTTTGACAAAATTATTTGTGTTTTATTCTTAAGCGCATGATGATCAAGTTTAACTCTCACAGAATTTTAAATATTTAAACCCACTCATTTATTCTCAGTGGTATATGTTTGATTTTTCTAATTTTCTCATTAGGTTACTTAAATATTATACCTTCACATCAGCCAGTTTCTCCTACTCTCAAATACATGGTACCAGAATTCTAACATCCATGACTCTGAGTTGACCTGGGTTACAAATGTATGTAAAATGGGACATTACCATCTTCCCATGTCAGACTTACCATGATGTCATTTGTGATATTTCCTTTCTTTTCATGACTGATTATGGTTTGTGTGTGCCCATACATGCATCTGGGCTATATTGCATGTAAAGTACAGTTTTAGTGAATTCATGTACTTTTTATTTTTAACTTTAATTCCTTTTCATTTGTATTTGCTATTTTATTTATTGATATTGCAGATATTATTTCCCTTCCAGTATTTATTTTTATTTCCTCTTCTATATGACTCAAGATTTCCTTCCTCATTAACTATTGTGCCTGTGAAGTGCAGCATGGATATTCTATATTTTATGGATAATATCCACTTAAAAGCGAGTATGTATCATGCACGTTCTTCTGGGACTGTATTATCTCACATGGGATGATATTCTCATGGTCCATCCATTTGCCTGCAAAATTCATGATGTCTTAGATTTTGATAGCTTAATATTATTCCACTGTGTAAAGGAGCCACATTGTCTTTATTTGTTCTTGAGTTGAGAGACATCTAGGCTGTTTCCAGTTTCTGGCTGTTATGAATAAAGCTGCTGTGAACATAGTTAGACAAGTATCATTGTGAACTAGAAGTACTGGTTTCTTATACACTCTGCCCAACGTTTCAGTAGCCATGGATACTATTTCAGTAATTAAATGATGAAAACTTAACTAGTTTTAATTAAAAAGAGTAGATTATTTTATTCTGTACTTTTAGGAAAAGTTGAATAACCAATAACATTCTGAGCAGCTACCTAGTAATGCTATATAAAACCTCAATTTAACAATGTGTTTTGATGGTATGTTCTTAGGAACTGGTCACCGCCCTCACTTTTTTATTATTAACTGGCAATTTTACTCAAAGTAAACTGTAATTGACTGCCATAGTTCTGCACATATATTTGACCTTTACATTTATGAATCTGGTATGAGAATACATTTAGGAAATAAAATGTAAGAGAAACTCCAGTTTACAACATGTGGCACATTTGATAATGGTACCCAGTAATGTAAAAGCATATTCTTAATGTAACATATGAACGTTCTTACTTCTAAAATATAGTGAATAGGTGCCCTTTGTTTGTTTGCTTGCTTATCTAGTTTTACTTATTGTATTATTTTCTGTTTTGTGGTCCTATTTGCTATTGACTTCACACCACAGTGACAGTAATAACACAGAATGTTTATTTATTTGTCTAAGAATAAGGCATCTGTGTGACATGTTTTATTTGAGAAGACATGTGTGTGAGACAAGTTTTGTTCAATTGCACTGTACAGTACTGTGGGTTGTTAGTGTAGTGTTAATAGTCAACCATGCATTACATCCACAGAAAAGACAAGTCATCAATCACTACACAATCTGCAAAATGCTAAGGCAGTAGTGAGAATGTGGGATAATGTTGTGAAATAAATAGGACAAGCTTAAATTTATGGATTTATAGTTTTTACAATAAAGGCATGATGAGATTTCAAATGAAAAAATTTACTCTTATGCACCTCAAAATGACAAAATATTGCTTTTCTTGACATTTTAATTACCTGGTGAACTATTTTGCATTAAAATAAATTTATTTTATTTTTTGTTTCTGTATAGTTTTATATATATTTTTGTGAGTATATGTTTGATTGCAAGGGCAGCATCCCATGAAACTCAGAAGGGGGTGTTTAATTTCTTAGAGCTCATATGTAAGGGTAATTTTGGGTTATTACCCAAGTATAACCTTCTAAAAGCATGCTGTTAACTGAACCCTCTATCCAGACACCAGAGTTTGTTCTCTAATTGTTCTCTATATGGTTTGAAAACCAAACCAAACCACTTGTGATCTGGCTTGACAATTATTTTGGAAACATTTATTTTATCTTATAAATAATTTTGCCAACATATATGCATATGTATCAAATATATTCCATGCTTACTGCCCAAGAATTCAGAATATTAGATTCTTCAGAACTGGAATTAAAGATGTTTTGAAACTGCCATGTGGGTTAAGAAAACTAAAACATGAATATTCAACAAGATCAACAAGAGATACTAACTGTTGAGCAATCTCTGATTTCTCCAGAGTAGGCATTTGCAAATATGTCAGAGTTCTGGGTTGTGTTTAGTTGTTTTAATTGTTCAAGGCAGACAAAATAAACTAAGTTGAACATAATCTAATTTATTACATATTTTTCACATATTATACATCCTTAAATTTTATAAAATTATGTATATTTCATAAATATATATTTACATAATTTATAAACCTTTTAAATAACCAAGAGTTCTCACTTTGCCTCATACTCCAAAATATATTATTAAAGTAAGATATGTTTTTAAAAAAAATTGTCTGAAATTTTTCCCCATGGCCATAGATTATGACTTCTCTGTTCAAAGTCATCTTAATAACAATTTCAGTAGACAATTTGACCTTCAGGATTTTTTTCTAACTGACAGAATTGAGCATGAATTAGAAAATTTATTCCCTCATTACAAGTGCTTATTGATCATATTGTATATTATAACTAGGAAGGAAAGGTTGTAAGTATTCCATCAGATTTGGGGACTATTATTAATAAGATCATATGATTTTGGACACAGAGGCATACTTATAAGTGCATATAAATTTTAGGTAATATTTTAGTCAAACTTTGCAATTTTACCGGTTATTATCTTCCTTCTTATAATTGCCTTTTATATTGTCATTTTCTCTTCCTTAGAATTTTGTAGATGTAAATGATTATGTAGTAGATAAAATAAAGATTCAGATTAAAATATTAGAAACATAAATATTAGCTAATGCCTTACAATGTAGCTATTTCATTGGGGTTGCATTTAACTTCATAAAGAACCATAGTTTTAGTACTAATGCATCTTAGCAACATTACTTGACAGTTCTCCTTAAGAAAGACACACATTTTAAAGAAGTTTGACACATTGCACTTCTATTGAACAAAATTCATTAGAAACCTTAGTATCTAATGTAACACATTAAAAATGCCCATTTTCAAATTATCTTACCTCTCCATTTACAGTTTTGCTTTTCACATATGAATCTTTTACTTAAATGATACATATCATGTTTCGAATTGTGGGAAAGTTAAAGTCTACTCTTGAGCACTTTCCTCTATATACTGATAACTTAATCACTTTTAATTATCATTAATAGAGGTGCAGAAACTATCTGTGTAAGCATATGGATGATCATTAGCAGATACGGACTTCAAAATTATATTATCTTTATAATCAATGCCTCCTATTCATTTTCATTTTAAAATTAAACATTAAATTTCATCTGAATATTAAACATGAAGATAGTGTGTGTTTATATTTATATTTTTTCCCTAAATTTGCAATGTCTGGCAAAATTGCTTTGTTTATGTGAATGCAGTATATGGTTAGTATTAGGCCTTGTTTTATGCTACATAGACCTGACACAATTAAGAAACAATACACTATCAGAATTATAGTATGAATTGTTTTTCTCTATGATAATGACATTTTAATAGTATAATGGTCATAAAATACTTATCGCATGAAAGTATAATGATAAACTAATTTAATGTATTTAATCCACAAAGTTAACTATACATTTTTTTCTCTCTTACAAATTTATTTTTAAAAAGCAATACATATACAGTTTTAAAAGGTGTTTGGGCATAACAGTATATGATTATTTTTTTTGTCAATACTTAAATTCTTTTAGAGGTTTGATAGCATGCATTGAAATCACATTAGTTACCATAAGGATAAAGTACATGTAGGACAGAATGTAACATGGAAACAGTTTTCTTCGTGAGTATAGATTAAGCATAGTGATCCATGAATATGAAAAATTGCCACAAGGCTATATTCTTAGCTCTTGGATTATTAATAATTTAAGGTCCAGGTGTACCACACTCTGAAATGGTGTTACACATTTATTTTTTTCCTAAGAAAGACTGAGGCTTTCAGTTTTTGGCTTTTGTTTTTCTTGAGCTTCATATGGCCTGTGAGTTGTTTCTGGGGTGTTCAGAGCTTTCTGGTGTTAGTATCCAATTACCAATGACTGCATATTATGTCTGTTCTTTTGTGACTGGGTTACCTCACTCAGGATAATATTCTCTAGATGCATTCATTTTCTAAGGAATTTCATAAAGTCGTTGATTTTGATAGCAGAGTAGTACTCCATTGTATAAATATACCACAATTTTGTATCCATTTATCTACTGAAGGACATCTGGGTTCTTTCCAGCTTCTGGGTATTATAAATAGGGCCTCTATGATCATCGTGGTGCATGTGTCCCTATTGTATGCTGGAGCATCTCTGGGGTATATGCCCAGAAGTGGAATAACTGGGTCTTCAGGTAGGACTATGTCCAATTTTTTGAGGAACTGCCATACTGATTTTAAGAGTGATTGTACCAGTTTACAACCCCACCAACAGTGGAGGAGTGTTCCTTTTTCTCTGCATCCTTGCCAGCATCTGGTGTCATCTAAGTTTCTTACCTTAGCCATTCTGATTGGTGTGAGGCAGAATCTCAGGGTTGTTTTAATTTGCATTTCTCTAATGACTAGGGATATCTCGCACTTCCTTAGATGCTTCTCAGCCATTCCATATTCCTCAACTGAAATTTTTTTTTTAGCTCTATACTCCATTTTTAATAGGATTGTTTGATTCTCTGGTATCTAACTTCTTGAATTCTTTGTATACCTTGATATTAGGCCTCTATCAGATGTGGGGTTGGTAAAGATCTTTTTCCAATCTGTTGGCTGCTGTATTTTTTTCTTGACAGTGTCCTTAGCCTTACATTAACTATACATTTTAAATAAAGTAAAAAGGACAAAATCTTGGGTACCTTTGTATTGTTGTATCTGACATACTAAAACAATGGTGATTTCACAGAACACAATTACTTATATAAAAGCCATTCTCTTCTTTTTGCAGATTAAAATCATTTGAAATGCCAACATTTTACTAATATATTAAAATGTACAGATTTCAGGGAGGCATATATACTTATGCCCAAGTAGTATGTAAAAAATTTGTTCTTGTGATTTTTCTACTTTATTGCAACTGTCTAATGTGAATAATTTCTAACTTTATTAATAATTGCAAAGTAATTCTATTTCTAGCTTCATGTAAGCACACAGGTACAGGTTGGATAAATACAATGAATTACCTTTCTAAGTTTCACTTACTTGATTGCTGTAACAGGTTCAAAAAGATAAAATTTATATGCAAATCTATTTCCAAGCAGTATAGGTTGTGATATGCTTTATAATGTGAGAGAGGGGGACAAGAACTTAACTTTCATTTATTCCCTTTGTTCTGAAGAAAGGAAAAAAAAAAACCTTCATGAGACAGGTTTCTAGGTTTGTAAAAGACAGCCTACATTATTTTGTGCAGCCAGACATCTATGTAAAAGAAGAGGTTTTACTATTCCATATAATGGTAATTTAGCAAATTTTGCCATTTCTCAAATTCAACACTCTTTTAGTTCCCATGCTCTGGTAACTGTCCTATTGTATTATTTGGTAAAAAATTTTAGAAGATTTTTCATCCTTTAAAACAGCATCATTACGAAGTGCCTTTCTCTTTTTGCAAATCATCACTAGGGTGATATTATATCTCATTTCCCTCTGATTTGCATTTTCAGATGTGCATTAATACATGCCATTTGCTCTACTGTTGGCAATGTTTTATTGTTCCTGTTGTGATTTTTGAATATCTTATAAGTTTTATATTTTAAATACTTATTAAATAAACAGTTTCTAATTATTCACACCTATTTTTGTTGATTTTTCTCTTGCTAATTAGTAATAGGAAATCATAAATAACTTGTAACATTTTGAAACAAATATAATTTGTATTTTGAAGATGTTTTGTAATAAAGCTAGCTAAGATGCTACAATTTTTCTGTAGTTTTCGAGAAGTTAATAGTTTTTCTAGGCAATCATTAACAGCCCACAATTGGTATCATATGTGGATTACTCAGTATAAACAGATTTTTTTCCTATGTATCTTTAATTATTCTTTGGCAATTTTGCATCACGAAACCTCAATCCTTCCATGTCTGCTCACTCAAACTGGAAATCTCCCTCATAAGACACACAAGATTAAAATTAAAAAGTAAAATAAAAATGGTTTTATCTATAGACTGGAAAAAGACCAAACATTCAGTGACCTGCATCTTAAACAGAACTAAATCATTTCTCTCCTTCATCCTTACCAGAAGTTACCACTTAAGAGCTGACTTTAGCATAATTACCTAACTTTTTGTTCCTTTTTTATTATTCATTTTATTTGTTTATATTTCAAAAGCTCTCCTCAAATCCTCCACTGCATTACCCCCCCCCCCTTTGCCTCTAAGAGTGTACTTTTCTACCCACTCACCCACTCTAGCATCCCTCTTCTCTGGGTCATCAGTCCACGGGACCAAGACCCTTTCCTCAAACTAATGCCAGATGAGGCAGTCCTCTCCTACATATGTAGCAGGGATTTAAGAACTCTCTTTGAATGTCTTCTTTTTTTAACCTGTTATATTTTTTTGTTAGGAGAGGGTGGTTGCATTGAGGATAGGAGCTGTCACAAAAGCATTCTCTCTCTCTCTCTCTCTCTCTCTCTCTCTCTCTCTCTCTCTCTCTCTCTCTCTCTCTCTCTCTCTCTCAGCAATGTCTGTGATCCTGATTACCACTGCAAAAGTAGTTCCCATGGTCTTTATAGTCAGTAGATAATGGATCATGGCTGCCACATGGTTTCTGGTGAGAGCACAGAGAGAACATGTGGCCTCAGGTGGCAACACAGGCCACACTGTCAATATTTAATTACTTTAGATCAGATCATTTAATTGGTTCTCATTAAGCATTCATTGACTTGACACATTACTATCCCACTCTGTTCTAATTTAAATACTTTAGATTTCAATGCTGAAGCAATTTCCCCCATTTAGTACAGTTTGATAAGCTGAATTGATCAAATTCAGAAATGCAATGGCCATATACTGTTCAATCTTATACCTGTTATTTATTCATCTTAATGAATCTTACTCTAAAGGATTATGTGAAATTTAAATGAAAAATAAATTGGTCTAAGAGGTTCCTTTTTGCAGTTTCTTATTTTATTGATTAATTAATAGATAGATTGATTTTTTTTTTACTTATTAACTTTGCATCTTGCCCACTACCCAGTCCCCTTCACACCATCGCAGTCATCTCCACCCACAACCCTTCTTTCATCCCACTTCCCTGCTTCTCTTAGTGGATGAGCCCTTCCTGGGTAATTTGAGCCTCTAAAGGACCAAGGGCCTCCCCTCCCTTTGATGCCAGATAAGTCAATCCTCTGCTACATTTGTAGCTGGAATCATGGACCCATCAATGCATACTCTTTAGTTGCTGTTTTAGCTCTGAGGGGTCTTGTTGGTTGGTATTGCTGTTCTTCCTTTGGGGTTACTTTTTGAAGTCAGTGAACAGATACACAATTAAACTGTAAAATAAAATGTTCAGACCTAAGCAGCAAATCAGTATTACTCTCTCACAACCTAAGGCTCAGGGAGTCACATGGAAGAGGAATTAGAAAAATTATATAGGCCATAAGATGAAAGGGATGCTATAAAATGCTGTCTTCTGGACACAGCATGGATATTATACTCAGCAGCTTAAAGAGTTTTGGATATCTGCCTAAGATACTCACTGTAGGAGATATGGATGTCTTGTGCTCACAGGTAAGAACTAGGAGAACCTAGAACGTTTAACACACAAGGTTATTTTTTCAATGAAAGGGATGCATAGCCACTCGTCTGCCCAGAAGGCTTGGAATAGAAATGATTAATGGCTTGTTGACATCTGGGCTATGTGGCAGAGATGACACTTATTCTCTCCTAGATCTTTGTAATCAGTTTGTTTTTCTCCACCCAGGATGCTTGGTGTAAACTTTTTTTTTTTTTAATCTTTTCAGGCAACCTATGGAGCCTACCTTTATGTTAGGCCTCACATGTAGTTAATCTATAGATTTCATGTTTATGGAAGGTGTCACGAGTATATTACAAAGAAAACTGACTAGTCATGCCACAATTTTTTATTATTTTATTTTATGTATGTTTTAATTGGAATATGTAAATTGAGTTGACTATCATATGTAACATTTTCCCCTAAATTATGCAGTGTGGCAAATGCCTAATATCAACTGCTTATATGAAGTTAGTCTCAAGGCTTGCACACCAGTCATTTATCCCCTTGCCAAAATTTCTTCTTAAATTCCACAATCTATCTGATCTTCAGTTAATATCTTTGGTACACATGACTTGTGCTTTGTTCAGGGAGATAGAAATGGATGCACTTGCATTCTTCTACACTCAGACATACAATTAGACTAACCCTATTTGTTGAAGATATTATATTTTTTACAATGTATGACTTTGACTTAATTGTCAAGAACCAATTATATGTAGGTGTGTGGGTGTGTTTGGGGAGGGGTTTAATGCAATTCCATTGATTAACCTGTCTGTATTCATGCCAATACCATATAGATTTTACTATTATTGTTCCATAAAAAAACTTACATTCAGGGATAGTAATTTCTTTTATGTTTTTTCATATGTAGTTGAGAATTGCTCTTTGAAGTAGTGTTGGATTTTGTCAAAGGATTTTTCAGCTTCTACTACAATGATCACTTGTTTTTTTTTAAATTTTATTTAAATGTTACAATACATATGTTAAACAGCATGAGAAGGGCGTGTACCATCACTCATTCCCATTGTATAGAATTCTGGGGAACAAAGTCAAGGCTTTTTCATCTAGGACAGGAACTCTATCAAATGAACTAAATTCCATTCTCTGAATTCTTTTGATAATCTGAATATGTTTGTGCTTTGTTTTATTTCCAATTGCAGTAGATCTTTGGTACTCATACAAGTAAATACTTAAATTCCATTATCAAAGTTGATTTCAATTTCAATTTACTTTAAAACATTTGAAATATTATAGTGCTACTCTCTCTCTCTCTTTCTCTCTCTCTCTCTCACACACACACACACACACAAACACACACACACACACACACACACACACACACTATTGATGATAAAAGAATCCATGAATTTGATAGAAAGGGCAAAAGAGGTGAGGGTTAAATAGTAGTGAGTGTATGTAAGTAAGAAAAAAAACAGAAATAATGAATTTATATTCTAATCTCAAAAAATCCTTTCTGAAAATGCTGTTTGGATACCATTTACCAAGACACTCGTATATACCATAGCAGATATTTGAAACATTGGCAAACATTCTGATGAAGCTGGTAGTGGTTCAAGGCTTCAGTAATTTCATAATTTTCATAATGAGTTGTGTCATCTAGGTAACTGAATCACCAGGTATCTACTTCTAAGGGATAAATAAAATGAATATTTTCAAAAGGAAATATGTTTGTCTCTCAGGCACACAAAAATGGTTGAATAAGAGGTGGTAGGAAATAAATTCCCAGAGCTTCAGAATCCATACACATCTGTTTCTGATCATCATGTGTTAGAGACACTTTGGAGGTCTCCTTTCTAAATTTAGGCATCACAAGTCACAGTTTCTTATCATGTCTAAAATGAAACAAATGAATGGCAGTTGTACATTATTTCTACAGAACTAAATTAAGATTATTCTAATAATTTCAAAATTGTTCATAAAGATGTTTTAAAAGTGATTCAGGACCTGAGAGGAGATGATTACTGGGTAAAGGTTTTGCTGTGCAAACAAGAGAATCTGATCCTGTAACTCAAGAGTCCAAGTTGTTGTACCCACTATACTGGTGTGTAGATATTACCCACTAATGTGGATAATAAGAAAGAAGCATTGCAGGGACCATGTGGCTAAACAATCTAAGCAGAAGGTGAATTTCAAGTTTAGCCAGGAATTGTTTAATAATTAAGGTAGAGAAAAATATTTGAATTGACCAAAATGGCTGCACTCCTCATGGTGTATGAGTGTGCACACAGAGTCAAAAAAATAGGCATATGAAGACATGCACACAGATACACACACACACACACACACACATACACACAGAAAGAGAGAGAGAGAGAGAGAGAGAGAGAGAGAGAGAGAGAGAGAGAGAGAGAGAGAGAGAGAGAGAGAAACCCTTTGTATGTTTAGAATATATTGTAAGACTTCTGTGCTTTGCTTGAAGTTTCCTTCCTTTCACATAATCACAAAACAATTGTGGAGCCAGTTTAGTTGTAAAAGGCATGTTTTCTATGTAGAGCATATCAAAGAATTTCTGAAATATAAACATATAGTTTAGAAACTACATAATGTAGCTACGCAGCAGCTTCTTTTAATTTCTGTATTTGTGTTGGAATGCATTCAATCTATTTTCACTTTTGGAAATATGGCATGATGAGTAGATTCCTGAATCCTGCTTCAGGGAGAAGTTTTATTTACCAAAAGTATAAATGAGCTGAAAATAGCTTCTCACTGGCACTTGTTACAAAATATCACTTCTACATTTAAATATATATAATGTTTTTTGAATATATGTATACATATATACATATATATTTGAAATTAGTTTATATTTTATTATTAAAAGCAATACAATTATAAATTATACGAGAACATTTTTAGTTTCCTAGAAATCCTTAGTTGCCTCAAATAAAAATAGGTAAATTATGAGAGACAAATTTGGTATTTCTTACAAGGTTTTTAAATCTACATAGTACATTGAAGGATGCAAAATTGTGCAATATTAAGTGTGTTTTTTATTTTAAATATGACAAAAATTATAAAATTGTCTTGAAAATGTCATTAGTCTTATGTATATTTAATCCTAGTTTTGAAAATTACTGGTTCTATAATATTTGAGAAATAGTTCTAAGAAAGACCAAACCACTCGTGTAGATAATAATACTCAATGTTATTTGTTATTTTATTTTTCAAATACTAGGATGTAGATAGTAAATGTTTTTATCACATTCATGATTTTTATTTGAACTTCAGTATAGAGCAGAGAAGGCACTTGTTCAAGGGCATATCAGTAATAAAAAGGCTTATTTGGACCTAATAGCTCTGATATCAAAAGCTGTATTAAACATGAAAGGTGTAATGTAACCATGCATGATAATAGTCAGCAATTGCTTTATTGACTGTAAATAAACATTGTCAAATATGGATGACCAAAATACTACATCTGTGATGGACCTGATTGGTTTCGAGCAAGATAATCTGTCCTTTAAGGTTAACCACTTTATTTTCATCCTTTTTGTCTCACTATGTGCCTTGGGATCCATTTATAAGCTTTCTTACTTTGTTAGATAAATGTAAGGGATAAATAAAAGCTTATTACATAATTTTGAAATGTAAAGCATGTGATTCTTTTTTTAAATAAAGAAAAACCTTTATAGCAAAATATTTAAATTAATTTTTTTCATTACAATGAATGTTTGTCCATTCACTGGACTTTGAGCAGTTCCTGGAATACTCATGTGATGAATGGCATATTTAACTTACTATATTTGTGGTTACAGTTCATATTAAAGTAACTTATATGGAAAAGACAATCTTCCTGTTAGTACATTATATCATTTAAATATAATTTAAAATATAAAATAAAATATATTTAAAAAACAATAGGCTCTGGTTCATAAAATATAAAACTTGCTTCATTAAAGTGACAAAAACATCCTTGGCAACCCTCAAAGACTTTGAAACCTTCACACAAATCTGTAAATCACAGCCTGTTAGCATCCTGGCCACCTAATTCCTGAAATAAAGAGATATGACTAAATTTCCTTCATAGAATACACATCAAATATACAAGATTACTAAACATCTGCCATTGTCACTTAGAATAAATGTTCTAATAGAATTTTAGGGGAAAAATCCATATTTCTGTAAGGTATACAAGAATTTGAAAACTAATTTAAAAGATAAACAGTCCAGCCTGGTAACTGTCAAGATAGAAATCATGAGTGATGTTTTTCACAGAGAAACAAAATGACGCTTCATTACAAACTCCGTTTCCAGTCGAGTGACCTTTAGCAGCATCCTCAATAACCTCAAACTTTGTAAAGAGAATGCAGTATGCAAGCAGAGTCTGCACCAAACTCCCTTTAAGAAACTTATGGACTCTAATGAGATTTTTCCAAGATGCCAATTATTACAATTATTAAATATTGAAATCTAATTACTTCTTTATGTCTTCTTGAGATCTGAGAAGCAAATAGGGTATATGCATATTCATATACATACATTTCTGTGTGTATGTGTGTGTGTATGTGTGTGTGTGTGTATGTGTGTGTGTGTGTGTGTGTGTGTGAGTGTTTGTGTGTGTGTGATTTGTAGGTTGGTCAGATGTATTAAAATGCTGAATTCTATATCCAAAGATTTAGTTGCCCTAAGATTTTCAAGTTTACTAGCTTCTTTTTGTGTGCAAGTCTTGCTCCTAAATGGGAAACTATTGATTAAGTAAAAATGGCAACAGAAAAACAAAGGAAAGAATAGAGAGGTGGTATTTAAGTTACCAGTTTTTGTGTCACAGGTGGGGATCACAAAGTGGGAAGAAAAAGGAAGGAGAAAGGAAGAAAGTGTGAACTGAAAGTTCCATTATTCATGGACCAGGAGTATCTGTGCCTAAGCAAAGAGGACCCCAAGAACAGTCTGATGAAGTAGAGATAATCTAGAAAGACACAAAGAGCAAATACATGGAGAGCATACCTGGAATAAATAGCCTGTCTAGCCATTGGAAAATAATATTAGGACCAGGAAGACCTGAGACCCAGGGACACAGGCCTGGAGAGACTGGCTGCGAATAGCCAGAGCACAGAGAAGTCTGGGTCAAGAACTCAGAAAGCATGCCCCCCACACACAATTGGTTCAGGGGAGCAGGAAATCTGCCAAAGGGTCTCAGTTTCCACCCTGAGAGTACGTGCGTACAGAACAAATGCTCAGGCCATGTGCAACCTGGAACAGTGGAGATCCAGGGACACAGGACAGGTACCCAGGAGAGACGGGAACCAATCATTGAGAACAAGAACACATATAATCACAGAAAAAAAGATGGCAAGAGGAAAGCAAAAGAACTTATCCCACAGGAACCGAGACACCCTGGCAACACCAGAACCCAGCTTTCCCATCAAAGCAAACAGCAGAATGCCAAACACTACAGAGAAAGAAGACTCAGACCCAAAATCATACCTCAAGATAAGGACAGAGATCTTTAAACAAGAAAGAGAGGAAAAGAATAAAGTAATAGAAGCTTTTAAAGAGGAAACAAGAAAAAAACCCAAACGACTCAAAGACCTAGAGTAAAACAGAACCAAAGAGATGAAAGAATGGAAGAAGAAATTTAAAATGTAAATGGAAACAATAAAGAAAACACTAAAGGAGACAAACATGGAGGTAGAAAGCCTAAAAAAGAAATCAGGAGTCACAGAAGCAAGAATCTCCAACAGACTACAAGAGATGGAAGTGAGAATCTCCAGGGCCAAAGACACCATTGAAAACATAGAAAAAAAACAGTCAGAGAAGATGCAAAGACAAAAAAGCTCCTGACCCAAAATGTCCAGGACATCCAGGACACAATGAGAAGACCAAACCTAAGGATAATAGGAATACAAGAGGGTGAAGAATATCAACTAAGAGGCACAGTAAATATCTTCAACAAAATCATAGAAGAAAATTTCCCAACCCTTAAGAATAAGATGACCACGAGCATAAAAGCATTGTGCAGAACTTCAAATAAATTGAACCAGAAAATAAATTCCTTGAAACACTTAATAGTCAAAACACCAAGTGCCAAAAGCAAAGAAAGCACACTAAAAGCAGTAAGGGAAAAAGGTCATGTAACATATAAAGGCAGACCAATTAGAATCCAACCCTTCTTCTCAACAGGGAATATGAAAGCTAGAAGCTCCTGGACAGACTTTATGCAGACCCTAAGAGAACACAAGTGCCAGCCCAAGCTGCTATACCCAGCAAAACTCTCAGTCACCATAGATGGAGAGACCAATATATTCCAAGACAAAACTAAATTTACACAATATCTGAACACAAACCCAGTACTACAATGAATTATAGATAGAAAACCAAATACATGGAAGGAAACTACATCCTAGGAAGAACAAAAAAATAGCTAAGCAAGAAAACCAAAAGAAGAAAGACACAGGCACAATTATACCTCTAAAAGCAAAAATAGCAGGAAACAGAAACCACTATTCCTTAATAACTGTTAACATAAGTGGAATCAATTCCCCAATAAAAAGATATAGGCTATCAGACTGGATACGTAAACAGAATCCAGAATTTTGCTGCAGAGAGGAAACTCATCTCAGAGACAAAAACAAACACTATCTCAGAGTAAAAGGTTGGAAACACAACTTCCAAGCAAATGGTCACAAGTAGCAAGCTGGAGTGGCCATTCTAATATGGAATAAAGTTGATTTTCAATCAAAAGTTATGAAAAAAGATAAGGAAGAAAACTATTTACATATTACAGAGAAAAATTGTGAGGAGAAACTGTAAATCCTTAATAAAAGAGCAAACATATGCATAAAATAAACCCATCTAAAGCTCAAAAAATACATTGCAACCCACACAATAATAGTGGGAGACTTCAACACCCCACTCTCATCAATGGACAGATCATGGAAACATAAACTAGAGGAACACAGTGAAAGTAGCAGAGGTTATGAACGAATTGAAATTAATAGACATCTATAGAACATATCATCCTAAAACAAAGAATACACCTTCTTCTATGCTCATCACAGCAATTCTCCAAAATTGACCATATAATAGGTAACAAAACAAATATCAATTGATTTAAGAAGATTGAAATACTCCCATCCATCCTCTCAGTTCATTATGGCCTAAGGCTGGTCTTTAATAACAACAAAGAAAACAAAAAGCCCATATACACATGGAAACTAATCAATGCTCTATTAAAAATAGCATGGTCAAAGAAGAAATAAAAAGTTAAGAATTTTCTAAAATTTAAAGAAAATGAAAACACAACATACCCAAACCTTTGGGATGCAATAAAAACAGTACTGAGAGGAAAACTCAAGTTATGAGTGCTTCCAAAAAAAAAAAAAAAAACTGGAGAGAGTATACACCAGCAACCTGACAGCACAGTTGAAAGTTCTAGAAAAAAAGGAAGCAGATACAACCAGAGGAGTAGAAAGCAAAAATAATCAATCTCAGAGTAGAAATAAACCAAATAGAAACAAAAAGATCCATTCAAAGAATCAACAAAAACAAGAGCTGGTTCTTTGAGAAAATTAACAAGATTGATAAACCCTTAGCCAGAAAAACTAGAGGTCAAAGCGAAAGTATCCAAATTATCAAAATCAGAAATGAAAGTGGAGACATATCAACTGAAACTGAGAAAATTACTGAAACCATCATATCCTACTACAAAAACCTATACTCAACAAAGCTGGAAAATCTGGAGGAAATGGATTAATACCTAGACAGATACCAGATACTAAAGTTAAGCCAGGACCAGGTAAACCATCTAAGCAATCATCAAAAGCCTTTCAACCGCCCCCCCCCAGAAAAAAAAAAAAGCCCAGGTCAAGATGGATTCTGTGCAAAATTCTATCAGACATTTATTGACGACCTAATACCAATATTCTTCAAACTATTTCACAAAATAGAGTCAAATGGAACACTACCTAACTCATTTATCAAAGCCACAATAACCCTTGTTCTTAAACCACACAAAGATCCTAAAAGGAAGGAAAATTTCAGACCAATCTAACTTATGAACTTTGATGCAAAAATACTCAACAAATTTCTTGCAAACTGAATCCAAGAACACATCAAAACTATCATTCACCATGATCAAGTAGGCTTCATCCCTGGAATGCAGGGATGGCTTAATATATGGAAATCCATTAAAGTAATCCACCATATAAACAACTCAAAGAAAAAAAACATACGGTCATCTCACTAGATGCTGAGAAAGCATTTGACAAACTTCAATACCCCTTCATGTTAAGTGTCTTGGAAAGAACAGGAATACAAGGCCCATACCAAAACATAACAAAAGCAATACACCACTAACCAATAGTCAAGTCCAAACTTATCAGTAGGAAACTTGAAGCAATCCCACTAAAATCAGGGACTACACAAGGCTGCCCACTCTCCCCCTACCTATTCAACATAGTACTGATAGTCCTGGCCAGAACAATTAGACAGCAAAAGGAAGCCAAAGTGATACAAATTGGAAAGGAAGAAGTAAAAGCATCACTGTTTACAGATGACATGATAGTGTACATAAGTGACCCCACAAATTACACCATAGAACTCTAAAAGCTGATAAGTTCAGAAAAGTGACTGAAAAGAAAATTAACTCAAACAAATCAGTAGCCTTCCTTCACTCAAAGGAATAACAATCAGAGAAAGAAATTAGGGAAAAGATACCATTCCCAATAGTCACAAAAATGTGAAATACCTTGGTGTGACTCTAACTAATCAAGTGAAGGACCTGTATGACAAGAACTTAAAATCTCTAATGAAGGAAATCGAGGAAGATCTCAAGAAATGGAAATATCTCCCATGCTCATGGATTGGAAGGATCAACATTGTAAAAATGGCTGTCTTACCAAAAGCAATCTACAAATCAATGCAATCCCCATCAAAATTTCAACCCAGTTCTTCATAGAGTTAGCAAGAACAATGTGCAATTTCATGTGGAATAAGAAAAGACCAAGAATAGCTAAATCCTTCCTCAACAACAAGAAAACATCTGTGGGAATCACTATACCTGACTTCTAGCTCTATTAGAAGGGAATAGTGCTAAAAGCTACATGGTACTAGTACAGAAATAGGCACAGGGATCAGGGGAATAGAATATAAGATCCAGAAATGAGCCCTCACATATATAGTCACTTGATTTTTGACAAAGGAGCTGTAAACATTCAATGGAAAAAGGACAGTATCTTCAACAAATAGTGTTGGTTCAACTGGCACTCAGCATGCAGAAGAATGAAAATAGACCCTTTCTTATCTCCTTCTACAAAGATCAAGTGCAAGTGGATGAAAGATCTCCACATTAAACCTGATACACTGAAACTATTAGATGAGAAAGTAGGGAAAACCTTAAAACACATTGGTACAGGAGAAAATTTCCTGAAAAGAACATGAATGACTCGTGCTCTAAGGTCCAATATCGACAAATGGGACTTAATGAGATTGCAAAGTTTCTGTAAGGCTAAGGTCACTGTCAAGAAAACAAAATGGCAGCCAACAAATTGTGAACAGTTCTTTACCAACCCCATATCTGATAGAGACCTAATATCTAAGGCATACAAAGAACTCAAGAAGTTAGACACCAGAGAATCAAACAACCCTATTAAAAATTGGGGAACAGAACTAATTAAAAAGTTCTCAATTGAGGAATATCGAATGACTGAGAAGCATCTAAAGAAGTTCTTGACATGCTTTGTAATTAGAGAAATGCAAATCAAAACAACCCTGAGATTTTACCTCACACCAGTCAGAATGGCTAAGATCAAAAATTGAGGTGACAGCAGATGCTCCTGAGGATGCAGAGAATGAAGAACCCTTATTCACTCTTGGAGGGGTTGTAAACTAGTAGAACCACTCTAGAAATCAGTCTGGCAGTTCCTTAGAAATTTGGACATAGTATTACCTGAAGACTCAGTTATTCCACTTCTTGGCATATACCCCAGAAAACCTCCAACATACAACAAAGATGCATGCAGCACAATGTTCATAGCAGCCCTATTAATAACAGTCAGAAGTTAGACAAAACCCAGATGTCCTTTAGTACATGAATGGATACAAAAATTGTGGTATATTTACACAATGGAGTACCACTCAGCTATCAGAAACAATGACTTTATGAAATTCTTAAGAAAATGGATGCATCTAGAAAATATCATTCTGAGTGTTGTAACCCAGTCACAAAAGAACAGACATAATATGGAGTCACTGATAAGTGGATACTAACCCAAGAAAGCTCTAAACACCCAGAAACAACTCACAGACTATATGAAGCTCAAGAAAATACAAGGTATAAAAAAAAAGAAAAAAGAAAATGAAAAACTTTATGCTTAATCTTGACACACCAAGAAAACTTTAACTATTTCCAAGTTACATCTTGTTTTACATATACTTTATGCTCATTGTAACTATTAAGATTTAAATGCATACTATCAAACTTTAAAAAAATCAAGTACTGACAAAAATTTATTCGTATACTTTTATGCAAAAATGCTTAAAATCTGTTCATTTACCTTTGTTTTTTAAAATAAAATTGTTCAGTAGATTTTCAGCAGTACTGTATGCTGTACTTGTAGTAGGAAGATTGATATTTTAATAAAATTTTAGAAAGGATCTAAAATTACACCTTTTATCTGTATTATTATTTTTTACATAATCTTTGTCATTTAATTATGTATTCAACTATTCATTCATTCACCTTTCCTTTTTCACGTTATTGGGTTATAGAATATCAAAATGCCTTTCCTAGAATAATAATATTGTGTGTGTGTTTGTTCAAACGTCCTTTATAATTTAAGAGCAGTCACGAACACATCTTTCCTTGTTTTTGCTTATATTCTAAATCCTTCAGCTTTACCTTTTCATTTTGCTGTCATGGAGCTAAATAATAAGCTAGAGATTGCTGTTGTGGGGCACATAATGTGTGCTGTGCCATTCAGCATGGAAACAAAATCACCTGTGGCTAGTTTGAAGATGGTTCCTGAAATAGATGGGTATCTGCCATCACCTGCCTGATGTAGAGGAGGATAAACAATCCCTTTTATTTCTGCCAGACTTGTAGGGGAGCTTTTGTTTAATCGCAATGAAAAAAAGATCCCATCAGGTAAACATCATTTCTACAGTATTGCTTTAGAGCCGATTACAGGGCTCAGGGTGTGTGCCATAGACTTCATGGTGGAATTAGGTGAAAAACAGTTTCTACTTCCTTGGAACTTTTGCCTGTAAAACATGCCTAAAACATTTGCTAGAAGTAATCTCTGAGCAGATTTTGAAACCACACTGCTTTAAAATACAACCCACAGAAAAGAATAAAAAGTCAACATGACTTTCCACAGATATTCATTTTAGATAATAAAAACTACTGGGTTTTATAAGCAAAAAAATCTGTTTATTACTGCATTTTGTTTTTTTAAAAGCTTTAAAAAACCATTTTGCTTTTAAGAAGTACATTAAACCATTATATTAAGAATAAAAACTAATGTGAAGATGGTAGGTATTTGAAATTTATTTTAGCCAAATAGTTCTACATTTGTAGAAGTGTAATTTCACTACTCTGATAATAAAATCTTTTTAAGTAGTGTGTCTGCCTGTGTGTTTGTGTGTGTGTGTGTGTGTGTGTGTGTGTGAGTGAGTGTGTGTGTGTGTTTGAGAGAGAGAGGGGGGGGAGGAATAATGAGATATTTAGTCAAGAAGAGTTGTGACAATCATAAATTCTACAGGTAAAACCATGCCTTGCAGTTTATTTAAAAGTAATTCTTCACATTTCTGTATGGTGGCTCATGGTTCTAAGTCTAGTACTTTTGAGGTAAAGGGAGAAAAATTGTTATAATTTTCTGTAGTGAATATATATCACTGTCTGCTTATGTGGTAAGATGCTATGTTTCAATAAAATCAGAAAAAATATCTTAAAGACTGTCAGTGTTATCTCTGACATCATTGGATCAACATAACTATTATCATAAGTAAGGTTTTGATTTTCTTACATAATGCCTTTGAGGACTTAGTTTTCCAATGCTGATCATTATTATATAATGATCTTATATATAATTATATTATATATAATTATATTTACAATTAGTTCTTTATATCATAGTTTCGGATTGACTTGATAATGAACCTAATCAAGTCACTAAAGAGAAAAACCACAATATTCATTCTTGTGAATGTTGGGAAGTTGACAGGAAAGAGTAGTAAATGAGTCTTTTGTCCACCACTCACAATCACTCTACAGATTCTGTACCTAAGTAATCATAAAACTTTGAGCTTTGGTTAGTTGACAATGTTTTCCTGTTTTCTAGAACAGTAGTAAGTATTTGATCTAATTGGCTATTCTAAGTGCTCTGTTTGATAATCACATAATATATATGTCACCAAAGTTTTTTAATATGTATGCATCATCATTATTGTTAGCTAAAATAATTATCAAAAGAAAAAAATATTTTTCCTATATCTTCTAACATTCATGGTATATGAAGGCACTGTTACATTAGCTTCTGTTATTATTCATCAATATATTTAATTACTTACTGTTTATATGCTTTTATGTATAAATGCTGAAATATTAACAAGACCTTATAATGGGCAATAAAACCATTACATTCTAGTTATATAAGTAGTTAAACTTAAAAGACAGTAAAACATGTTAAATAAAATTTTATTTCTGCATAAACACACATACAACTCAAAATATTGAGAAATCTATGAATTTTGATTAAAATGATGGATTACACCCATCATATCCAGAGTTATTCTAAGTCAAATCTCAAAAATACTTATTGGGACACTTATGTGTTTAGCCTTCTATTTTTCCAATACATTCACAGGGAGGTCTTTTCTGCTCACTCCAGACAAGGTGGGAGCTTCTTTTTCACAGCAATTCAGTACATCTTTCAATTTTAAGTAGAGTATTGGTATTAGCTCTTCATTGAAAATCTCAGAGATTTCTTCACTAAAACCCTCTGACTCTGAGCTTTTTCTGGTAGGGAGACTTTTAATGACTGCATATATATTCTTTAGAGGTCATGGTGCTGAATAAATGATTTACTCAATCTTTAACTGTGGTAAATGATATCTGTCTAGAAAACTGTCAATTTTGTTAAAATTTTTCAATTTTGTGGAGTACTGACTTTTGAAATAAGACCTAAAGATTTTCAGAATTTCCTCAGTGTTTGTTGTTATGTTTCTCTTCAGATTTCTGATCTTGTTTATTTGGATACTGTCTCTCTTTCTTTGTGTTAGTTTGGCATAAGGTTTGTCTAGCTTGTTGATTTTTCTCAAGTAACCAGCTCTTGGCTTCATTGAATCTTTGTAGTGATTTTTTTGTTCCTAGTTAAGTGATTTCAGCCCCAATTTTGATTATTTCTTGACTTCTACTTTTCTGTAGTGTGGTGGTTTTTTTGTTTGTTTGTTTGTTTTGTCTAGAGATTTTAGGTGTATTTTTAAATGATGGTATGAAATCTTCCTAATTTCCCTATGAAGGTGCTTACTGCTATAAATTTTAGTACAAGCACTACTTTCAAAATGCAAAATCTACAGAATAAAAAAAGTATTAAAATTAGCAAGGGGAACATTCAGGTACAAAGGCAAACCTATGAGAATTACACCAGAATTCCCAACAGACACTTTTAAAACTAGAAGGGCATAAACATGTATCTTGCAAACTTTAGAAGATAACAGATACTAACCTAGACCACTATTCCCACAAAACTCTCAGTCAACATAGATGTAGATAACAAGCTATTTCAATAAAAATTCAAATTGAAGCATCTACCCACAAGTCCAGCCGTACAGAAAATACTGAAAGGAAAAGTCCAACCTACAGAAGAAAACTATATCCAAGCAACCACAAAAAATAAGTGTTTTCATATTATCAAAAGATAGGGGAAACAAACACCCACACCACACCCACCATACAACAATCAAAGTAACAGGAAATAACAATCACTGGTTATTAATGTCTCTCACCATCAATGGATTGAATCCCCCAATAAAAAGACACAGGCTAAGAGAATGGGACCTCAATAAGATCCATCATTTTGTTGCATTCAAGAAATATACTTCTGCAAAAATGATAGCCATTACCTCTTAGGAAAGGGCTGGAAAAAATACTATAAAGAAATGGACATTAGAAGCCTGCTAGAGTATCCATTCTAGTATTTAAAAAAATAGACTTTCAACCAAAATTAATCAAAGCAGACACAGAAAGACAGTTTATATTCATCGAACAATCTACCACAATGATATTTCTCCTCTGAACATATATGCCCCTAATACAACGACACCCACATTTGTAAAAAAAATAAATAAAAAAAATAAAACAACATTGTTAACGCTTAAACCAGACGTGGGAACCCATACATTAATAGAGGAAGATTTCACCACCCTTTTCTCACCAAATGACATGTCATCCAGACAAAACTAAACAGAAGTATAACAAAATTGATAGACAGTATCAATCAAATATACATAACAAACATCCATAGATATTTTACTCAAACACAAAATCTCCTTCTTAGCACTTCAGGAATTTTTCCCCAAATTAACCATATAGTCATTCACATAGCAAGCCTCACAGTTACAAGAAAATTCAAATGATGCTTTGTATCTGGTTAGACAACCACTGAGTTAACCTGGAATTAAACAGCAGAAAAGCCCAGAAATTCTACACAGTCATGAAAATTAAATAACTCAGTACTCCTCAATGATCTCTGGATTACTAATGGGTATATTATAAAATAAAAAACAGTGATGAATGGAAAATTCCTAGTACTAAATGCCTCCATAAAGTAATTATGGAATTCTCAGAGCAGCCATTTAAAAGTACATCTGAAGGAGCTGAAAGGGTGTGTAACCCCATGGGAAGAACAAAATTATCAATTAACCAAACCCTACACATCTCCCAAGGACTAAAACACCAACCAATGAATTTCCATGGAAAGAATCAGGGCTCTAAGTGCATATGCAGCAGAGGATAGCATTATCTGGCAACAATGGGAAGAAAGACCTTTGGTCCAGAGAGAGACTCCTTTCCCAGTGTAGGGGAAGGCCAAGGCATTGAGGAAGAGTGGGAGGTTAAGATAGGGAGCGCCGTAATGGAGGTAATGGGAGCTGGTGGGAGAAAGGGGATAACATCAGGAAATGTAAATACAGAGAATATATAAATACAGAGAATATCCAATAAAAGGGGGGAAGTACATATAAGATCAATAGAAGAAGACAGATGAAGAAAGGATAGAGGAAGTAGGGATAGAAAAAAGGGGAAAGAGGGAAGGGGGAAGGGAAAGGAAGGAAGGAGAATGGGAGAAACTGAAGGAGGGAAGAGGGAAGGAGAAAAGGGGAAGCAGGGAATGGGAAGGAGGGAAGGGAAAGGAGGGAAGAGGAAGGTGAAGGAAAAAGGGGAAAGGGAATGGGGAAGGAAAAAAGGATAAGGGAAACAAGAAAAAAAGAAGGGGAAGGAGAAAAAGGGAAGGAGAAACAAACCCACAACAGAGGAATAGAAAGAAGGCAGGAAACAATCAAAACCAAAGATAAAATGAATCAGTTAGAAAAAAAATAAACAAGATCCATAAAATTAAAAACAATACGAAGAATCAACAAATCAAAGAGCTGGTTCTCTCAGAAAATCAAAAGGACAGTTAAACTCTTATTGAAACTAACCAAAGGAGAGAAACAATATAAACAAAATAAGAAATGAAAGAGGAAACATAAGAACTGACCCGAGGAAATTAAAAAAAAAATACTTAGATCTTATGTTAAAATCTAGTATTCCACAAATTTGAAAAATCTTAACATAATGGAAGATTATGTTTTAGATAGATACCATTTACAAAACTTAAATCAAGGTAAGGTAAACTATCTAAATAGTCATATAAGCCCCAAAGAAATAGATGCAGCCATTAAAAGGCTTCCAACTGAAAAATGGTCAAAGCCAGATGATTTTAGTACAGAAATCTACTAGACATTTAAATAAAAGCTTATATGAATACTCTTCAATTCCACAAAATATTAACAGGAGGAACAAACTCATCGTATGATGCCACACTCATCCTATTACCTAAACCAGAAAAAGGATCAACAAATAAAGAGAATTTCAGAGTAATTTCTCTTATGCATATTGATGCAAAAATACTCAATAAAATTCTTAGTGAATTCAAAAACACTTAAAAAATGTCATCAATATTGATCACCTAGCCATCATCCTAGGGATGCAGGGATGGTTCAATATATGAACATCAATTAATGTAATCCATACATAAACAAACTGGCAGAAAAATAAGTCACCATCATCTCACATTAGAAGCTGAAAAAGCATTTGAAATTTCCAACATCTCATCATATTGAGTATTAGAGATATAAGGAATACAAAGCACATACGTGAACATAATTGAAGCAATATACAGCAAGCCAATAGTCAACATCAAATTAAATGGAGAGAAACTTGCAAGAATGCCACTGAAATAATGGATAAGACAAGGATACCCACTCTCCCTATGTATTTAATATAGTACTTGAAGTTCTAACCATAGCAATATGATAACTAAAGAAGATTAAGGAGATGTAAATTAGAAAGGAGGAAGTCAAGCTATCATTATATGCAGATGGACTGATTGTATAAGGAAAGTACATACAGCTGTTAAAAACTTTAATAAAAGAGACTGGATACAAAACTAACTCAAAGACATCAGAAATACTCCATCATACAAATAATAAATGGGCTGAAAGGTATTAGAAAAACAAAACCCTTTAGTATAACCAAGAATAATATAAATTATCTTGGTGTAACTCTAACTAAGCAAATAAAAGATCTGTATGATAAGACCTTCTAATCCCTTAAAGAAGTTGAAGAGGAACTCAGAAGATAGAAAGATGCTTACGAACAGGTAGAATTAATATATTGAAGATGGTCATCATACCAATGCACTCAATAATTTTAATGCAATTTCCATAAATATTCCAGATGTTCTTTAAAGACATGAAAACAGAAAATTTCAAGATTATATGGAAAAAATAATACCAAAATAGCTGTAACTATTCTGAACAATAAAATAACTGCAGGAAGAGTCACCATCTCTGACCTCAAGCTCTACCACAGAGAAAGTGATTAAATACTATGTGGTATTGGTACATAAACAGACATATTGATCAATGGAATAGAAATGAAGACCCTGATATAAATCTTAACACCTATAGAAATCTGATTTCTTATAAAGAGAACAAAACCATGCAATGGGAAAGAAAGCAGTTCCAACAAATAGTGTGAGTCTAACTGAATGTCTACATCTAGAACACAAATAGATGCATATTTACCACCCTAAAGAAAACTCAAGTCCAAGTGGATCAAGTACCTCAACATCAAACTGAATATACTCTCATAGAAGAGAATGTGATAAATAATCTTAAACACATTAATACGGGAGACTAGTTCTTGAATAGAATACCAATGGATCAGGCTTTAAGATCAACAGTTGATAAATGGGAACTCATGAAACGGCAAAATTTTTGTAAAGAACACAGTCAATAGGACAAAATGCAATTTAGGGATTGGGAAAGAATCTTCACAGACTCAAAATCTGACAGAGAGATAATATCTAAAATTTATAAAGAACTGAACAAATTAGACACCAACAAACTAAATAACCCAATTTAAAATGGGATCTCAGGCTAAACAGAATTTTCAATAGAGAAATCCTGAATGGTCAAAAAGTGTTTAAAGAATTGTTCAACATCCTTAGTCCTCAGGGAAATGCAAGCCAAACAAAGAAGTCTGGGGTTTTATTTTATACACTAAATGGCTAAGATTAAAAACTCAAGAATAGTATACTCTGGATAGGATGTGGAGCAAGAGAAACATACCTTCACTGCTGGTGGGAGTTTGAGCAACCACTTTAGAAATAAATTTGTTGGGGTCTCACAAAACTGGAAATAGGATTATCTTAAGACCCAGATATACCACTTCTGAGCATATACTAGAAAAACACATGTTCAACTAGGTTTATAATAGCTTTATTTGGAAAAGTCAAAAACTGGAATAAAAATAATATTCCTCAACTGAAGAATTGATAAAGTAAATGTGGTATGTCTATGCAATTGAATACTATTCAGCAATTGAAAACCAAGGCAGCATGAATTTTGCAGGCAAATATATGGAACTTAAAATATCTTTCTTAATGATGGATCCCAGTTCCAAAAGAACATGCATGGTATATACTCATTTCTAAGTAGATTAAAAAAAAAAAAAAAAAAAAAAAAAAACCCATGATACCCATGCTGTATGCCACAGACCCAAAGAAGAAAAACAAGACAGAAGCCACTAGGGAAGATGCCTGAATCTCATTTAGAATGGGAATTAATATAGTCATAAGTGGCAGCTGGAGGAAAGGAACTGGCTGGAAAAGGGAATTGGATGGTGAATGGATCAGGATTAGTGGTAAAGGACAGAAGACTTAGTCAAATGGCCATGAGAATGAATGGAAATCTGAAGCTGACAAGGCTGGGGAGTGTTGGAGACATCTTCAGGACTAAACAGAGACCTAAGATAAGGGAGGTACCTATGACTTAATGAGATAAACTTAGCTGTGAATATGGAACCCAAAGACCCCACACATGTAACAAGACAGAAGCCTCAGTTAAGTACAGGGACACCAATCTACCCCAAAATTTATCCTGTTTACATGAATTGCAAAGCCAGGGAATAGTGCTGAGGCTATGGAGATGGCCAAGCAATAAGTGACCCAGCCTGTGACCCATCGTATAGGCAAGCAACAATGTTGGAATCTTTTAATAATGCTGTTCTATTTGCAGACAGGATTCTAGCATTACTATACTCTGAGAAGCTCCATACATCTGATTAAGACAGAATAGTCATAAAGATCCTCTATCTAATAGCTTAATCTATTCTCAACAACAAGAAAACTGTAGGAATCAACATCCCTGACCTCAACATTTAAAAAATAAAAGACAGAAAGAAGATAGCCACAGCCAAATAGTGGATGGACCTAAGACTCTTAGGGAAGAATAAGAAGGATTGTGTACCAGGTGATAGAAACTCCATAAGAAATCCAACAAAATCAAATAACCAGGAATTTTGGAGCTCTCACAGACTGAAAAACCAACCAAAGAGCATGCAGGGGCTAGACCTAGGTCTCCCTGCACAATTCATAGTCTTAATGTGGCTCCCAAACAACTGGAGCAAGGACTCTCCTAGAAGCTTATGCTTGTAGGTAATATGTTCTTCTAGCTAGGCTGCTGTGTTTGAACTCAATTGGAGTGGAAGCACCTTGCCTCACATAGACTTGATATGCTTAGGTAGAGGATACAAACTAGGGAGCCCCATCCCTTCAGAGGATAAAGAGAGGAGAATGGGAGAAGGATTGAGGGTGGAGATGACTGAGAGGGGGCTGTGAGCATGACATAAAGTGAATAAGCAATAATAATAGAAAGATTTTTAAAAAATGAATTCTTGAAATGGACCTCATTGATTGCATAACACCAAAAATCATGTATATTAATAAGTGTGTTTCATCATCCTTTTTTTCAAAATTTTTAACTTACGTGTGTTTGTAGATATGCCCTTTTATTTGTGTTGAAATTAGATTTAAAAAACATAATATATGCTGATTATATTTTCGCCTTCCTATATTCCTTTCTATTTCTTTCTACTTCCCCTTCCAGTTTAAATTACTTTGTTTCTGACCCTTGTTTCACTAGGGTAAAAATGCCTTTTAAGGGAAAAAATACAGTATCATATGTGATATGATATGATACAACATATGACACCATATGATGAGATAATATATGCTATGATAAAATCAAGCTCTCACATGGAAGTTGGCTGGAACAAACAAACAGAAAAGAAAGAACTTAGAAATGGTGCAAAAGAGTCAGAGATCTATTTGTTATCACACTCAGGAATTCCATAAAGAATCCCATACACAGAGGACCTGGGGAAGACCAGAGCATGCCCTTGCTTGTTATTTACATTTCTGACAGTTTATTTGAGCATCCATGCTGTTGATTTATAGGACCTTCTCTTCTTAGAGTCTTTCATGACACTGATTCTTAAACTGTCTCTATTTGCTCTTATTATGTAATAATCCCTGAGCTCTTGTGGGAAGGATTTGATGGAGACATTCTATTTAGGACCAAGGGTCCTAGGTCTCCAATTTTGTTTATCATATTTGTATGTGTGTCTCATTTTTTTTCATTCTTATCCTAGGTAAAATACATGGGCAGTATTAACTAATTATAAATTCAAATAAAATTATCATTTCGAATAATATTTTTGGAGTGCAAATTTATTTCTTCAAATAATCACTTAACAGTATTGAAAATAAGAAATTATATTTTACATTGGGGGTGTTTTGAAAGCATACTCGTTTGGAATAACAAAAAATTAATAGGTTTCTTAAACTTTATGAAAGCATCCTACAATTCTACAATATGTAACATTATTGAATTGGCACATTATATGATACAGTTAGTGTTAGTGCTTGTTAGAAAATACTAGCTTAATTTCTTCAGTTTTCTACAAAATTTGTTTACTAGAGTAAACTAATACTATTGAGTGACTCCATGTAATAACATTTCTCCATTTTGTGTGCTTCTGAATGATATAAAAATTTCATGTAATATTTTTGTACCACAAGTTCTATCTTTGTTTTGCTATAATATTGAGCAATTTAATATTAATCTTTGAAGTGTGACAGTTGATTTTGTGAGACATCATGAGCAGGTGCAAGCACAGCATGGTTCTTCTCTTTCTTTGTCATATTGACTGCTTTCCAACAAATACAGTTACTTGGGACCAGTTATTGGTATCAGAAAAAAAAACATATAAATGGCACAGTTACTCTACTTGTCATACAGTCTCATAATCATGTTATTACCTTGCTGAGGAAACTATTTAAGGGGTTGGTTATTTGGTGGCCCTTTACCAAGTCCACTGTAATTCCAAAACTAGTTATGCACTGTAAGAAACACAAAAGACAATGTAGGTACAATAATACTCTCCCTGGATGTCATTACACACTTTGTGTATTGTGGTGGTGGTGGGGGTAACAGAGACTTATTTTTAAAATGTAGGAAGTGGTCTACTTCCATGGGAACATAAAGGTTATCTGTGTGCAATAAAACAAGCCTATAAGCTTTTGCCATTAAATTCCTTGCTGATTCACATGCTAATGTATTCAGATTATAAATAACATCATCACAATATAGCTAGTAGATATACCTTTAGTTATTTTTTACATTGGAGACATCTTGGGGAAATTTTAGCAGTGAGACTATAGTCAACATTGCAGTGATACATTGTTTACAGAAATACAATTTTCAAATGAGAAAAACAAGTAGTAACATGTTTAAAATGTTTTTTTATTTTTTATTGGTTATTTTCTTTATTTACATTTCAAATTTTATTCCCCTTTGCAGTTTCACCTCAGAACCCCCCCCATTCCACCCCACTTCCCCTGCCTCCACTAGGGTGTTACCCACCCATCCAACTACTTCTGCCCCACTGCCCTTGTGTTCCCCTATGCTTGGGAAAAAGCCATCACAGGACCAAGGGTTTCCCTTCCTATTGGTGCAAAGTCATCCTCTGCTACATATGCAGCTGGAGCTATTACTCCCTCCTTGTGTACTCTTTGGTTAATGAATGTGTTATCTTTTAGTTTCTAGGAACTTCGAAGGATCTGATTGGTTGATATTGTTGTTCTTACTATGGATTTGCAAACCCCTTCAGCTCCTTCAGTCCTTCTCCTAAATCCTACATTGGGTCTCTGTGATTAGTTTGTTGGCTGTGAGAATCCACATCTGTATTCGTCAGACTCTGTACTTGTCAGCCGCGCAGGAGGCATCCATATCAGGGTCTTGTCAGCAAGCAGTTATTGGCATCAGCAGTAATAGGGTTGGTGGATGCATTGGGGATGAATCCCCAGGTGGGGCACTCTCTGGATGGAAGTTTTCAAGGAACTTAAACAACATACAGTTAATTCTGTTGAGTAAAGTTAATATAAACAATATTTTCAGTACTGCTTAAGTCATTTAAACAATTTAAATGACTATTTTACATTATATACTGCTGTAATGCTACTGCCAATTTTAAATTTATTAGATATATTGAAACAATTTTTTAAAATCTTTTTATTGTTTTTTTGTTTGCTTGTTTGTTTGACTTTCACATAATGAGCCTTCAATTCTACTCTCTCCTTCCCATCAAACTCACTCTCCACCTGTGTAAACAAAATAGGGAGAAAAATCCTATTTTGGAGCATGTGGTATGTCATAGTGTTTCCTAAAGTATACGTTTTGGTCCCCACTTCTTGGTTTGCAAATGTCCATTACAATGACTTGATGATTTGGTATGATGCATCTGATTTCTTCTACTCTATCAGTACTAAACCTCACTGGAATCCTCTCAGATATCCCGTAATGGCCCTATGTCAGAGTTTTGGATCTGTAGAACCAGTCCCTTCATGCATTCAAGGATAGAATAGATCTTGATTTGGACCAGTCGAAAACTTTGAATCTGAGTCTGAGAGTTAACTCAGCTGACCAGCCCACTGGCTCTCCTGTTCTTGCATCATTGGGTAGTTCATTGGGAATCCCATCAAACCAGGGCCAGCTCTACCCTCCTGCCCAGGTTTAGTGCAGGACCCACTTTCCTGAGTTTTATAGTTGGAAGGTACATGTCAAGTTCTCCTGCCTGCCATAGATGGTAAGAGACAGAGTGGAGGAGGGCATCTGTTCCTTTTCTGCAAGACAAGACATATTGTTGTCTCTTTGGCTCACCCACCCTTGTCATCCAGATGCCGTGTTACCCCAGTGAAATACAGGCTCTGTATTCTAAATGCTGCAGCAGGTAAGGGGCAGTGACAATTTTCCTGCTGTTATGAGCCTGTCAGATTTCAGGAGGAAAAAAATGGGGCAGGACTCTAGCCATCATAGCAGAAAAGAGGTAGGGCCAGCTCCCCCACACTTAGGCCTTTGGACTTGAATCACCTCTAACCACAACATCCAGGGCCAGGTCTCCTGTGTTACTCAGGTGAGGTGCCAGGCCTGTTCTCCTGATTGCTGCAGCAGGTAAGATACTGGGCTAGCTCTTCTGCTTTTATGATCTGATGAGGACATCTTTTCTGCCTGCTGCTAGTTATGAGGGCAAAGAAGAGGGGAAGAAAAAATGTTTCCTTAGAAATATTTTTTTAATTTTTTTTCAAATGTGATCTGCAAACTTGAGCTCAAAATTTATATGCTTCCATTCTTGACTAACAGAAAGCAGTAACAGCCATTCATATATTCTATAACTCTTTAGGGTAAGAGATAGTATTCTGCAACCACAATATCTTTCTAGAGCCATGGGGGAAAGTCCATATTTTTGAATAGATCCTCCAGCTACTATTTTATTATTCTGAGAATTTGAAGTTATGGTATCCAGTCCTCCATCCATTATCTATCTGCTTTGTGCGAGTTGGTTACACTTTTATAAAATCCAAACACATTGCTCCAGTTCTATAATCTTCAGTTGAATAGTCAGTAAATGATTTTTGCTTAGTTGTTACTGTAGTGGATAATTTAATGCAATATTAATGTTTATGAGAAATCATATTCTATTACACTTCTAAAATTCTTTTAAATAAATTAAATATTTTAGGAAAGACGTTGGAGGGGTTAGAGGGGGTGACGTGATGGTTTAAAAACCCTGTTTCTCTCTCAGAGAACAAATATTATATGAGACATGGATTACACTGTTAAATTGAAAACTTATGTGTAAATGAAATGCAATAATTTAAATAAAATACCAAACAAAAGAACTGCTAAATAGAAAAATATGTAAAGCAACAAATAGTTTGAGAGAGAATTAGAAATTTGCACTGAATGATTTGTAAAATATATCCTTGAATGATTTGTATGTGTATTAATGGGATAGGTATAAGATCTGGGTAACCTAAAATGTTATAAGCAAAGACTTCAGAACAGAATACTGTGAGAATACAATGGATGGATTTTCTTCCTCAGGATACTGCTAGCATTGAATTGAAAGGTCTGAAGCGGCAATTCTATTTTGAAAGGTCATTCGGACATCCAAGCGTCTTCCATAATTTTGAATTTCATCTTCCAAGTCAGAGATTTGCAAAGCAGCTCATGATCTAAACACAAAAATCTGCTTCTTCTAAAATCAAAGTATTATTGAATCATAGTGGTACTGGCTTCTCTACTCATTGCCAATGCCTTCTTTTCTGCTTCAGGGATACACTCCTTGTATTTCGTTGACAAAAGTCTGATGCTCTGCAATGATAAAATATCATCTTATTGTTTTAAATAAAAGTAATCATATTCCATGGATTTAGAGGAAGTTTCTTTTCATTATATATAATCCCTAATTTATTTAAATTGCATTACCTTACTTAGTATTAGATATAATTCAGTTACATTTCATGTAAAGTCAAAATGTAGTTTGGAGAGAGGTAGTATGTCTCTATTATAAACTTAAAGTCTCTAGCTAAATGAAATGAGGAGAGTAGAAATTCCAGATATACACTTTAATAGCATTTGCATCTTTAAAAAAATGGTCAGGAAAGTTCTCACCTGATGAATATTTTTAGCTATTTTACAGTTCATATTTCCCTTCTTGATATATGAACAAAGCAATTTAAAAAGGAAGGGTAGAAGGAAAATACGCCTTTCACTAAATATGTCATTTAGAAGATTGGATCTAAGACAGGTAAATTCCATTGCTTCTAAAATGAAGAAATGTGTTGATTTGCCACAAAGAAGTGAGCAGCAAATTGATGGAGAGAATAGTGGGAGGACACATTATGGGAATGAATATAAAAGTAAAACTTACTATTTGAATAGATCTTTAATAGTGTCATTTCATATGCCTTTGACTGAAAATAAAATCACCACATCAATTCCTGTTTGGGAAACATTAGGTTGCAAAGAATATGAAATCATGATCTTGACCAGTGTTGATGAGTTCTCAACCTCATGAACACTACCTGTGAAACAAAGAATATATGAAACCTCACATTTTAAATACCAGGAACATTGTGCTAAAAGACAAAGTGATATTTTTATCACAAATAACATCATGAGTTATATAAATATAGAAAAGTATAAAATCAGTGGAAGTATGGTGAGAATTATGGTTCATGTGTTTACAATTCTGCTATGGACGACTAAGCTCTGTGTATCCTCTTGTGTATCATTTTAGGTATAGATTGTTTCTCTCATGATTTTTATTTCCAACTTCTCAATTCCACACAGTAAATACAGCATCTGGAATAATTTTATTATTCAGAATTAGATTTATTCTGTTGTTCAGCAGGAGAACACCATTATATATTTCAGTAATTGTCAGGATAATTGTGCTGTTTTCTTCTAATTTTCATTCTGATCTGCTTTCTGTATTGTGGAAAATACTAGAGAACATCATGGGAATTTATATAATCATGAGACAAATTCATGAAAATTGAGATAAACATGAATCAACCACATTTTGCCATCTAACTAGATGCTACAATTTAGATCTTAAACATCCTCCAAAAAAAGCCCCTAATTCATGTATTTATTTCCTACCTGGTGGATCTATTGGGAGTTAGTAGGTAGAATGAAGGGTAGAATTGTCTATATATTTTCCTAAAGATCCACCTGTAGTTTAACATTCTAGTATCTGTGATTGTTATTTTTTTTTGACAATAGACTTTGAATTGTTAATATTGAATGCCAACATGACAAGATGAAGAATCTCTTGGGAGGGTATCAGCTTCAGATATTAATAATAAAATATTATCCACATCAACTTATCCTCTGGTGATATTAAAGAGGGATTATCTAGACTATTGTACATGAAAGAAAAATTGAGTTATGAATATGGGTGACACTTTTTTAATGGTATGGTGTCTCAGACTGCATAAAACAAAGAAAACTAGTAGGGTAAGTCTTGCCATCCCTAACTCTGGATCTGAATTGAGAGTATAAGTGTCCACTGGATTCAACATCTTGCTGCCATTGCTTCATTGCTTTGACAGAATGGTCCTTTCAGCATGAGGTAAAATAACCCTCTTTATTCTTAAATTGCTTTTTCTAAGATGCTTTATCACAGCAACAGGAAATGAAACTAGAACATACTCCTCCAAGTAAAAAGAGATTCAATTGTACTTGTCAGTTTGAGCTCACTGATAGCAACATTCCTCAAATGAATACCTGTAACTTCATCCCAGTATACAGATGAGTACAGATGAAATTTGAACTTTGGGCCATTGTAAAATTCTTTGTTGAAATCTTAGGTATGAATAAAATGCTTTAAGGAAGAAAAGATTTGAAAAATTAGTTATAAATTATTTCCTGAGAGCACAGCTTCCTTGCAAGGATTAGTGTTCTATGGAGGGAAAGATCTCAGACTTTCCCTTTGACTGCTTACTCTAAAAGAGGAAAGTGAACAGTCATTAAGATCACAGCCACCTTAAAACTCCCAGGATGCATCTTCCTAGAAGCAAAACAAATGAAACATTGAACTGGTCTTTGAGACCATGTATATTTTATTTTAAAAAATAGCATAAACTAAGAAAGGCTGAAGGTTGCAATTAGCATGTGATAGATATAAGACAGGCATCATGGATCCCTGAAAAGTAGTATGGAAGGACCTGATCAATTCTTCATTTCTTCTGCTACATAATCTTCAAAATAATGTAAATGTTTAACAAGTACGGTTTTGAGAAAAATAATCAGAAAGTGGGGAACATTTTTTCACTGTGTGTGAAATGATATAGCTATGTACTTACTTTTCTCTTCTGTTCCATTTGTTTTACTTTTTTCATGTTCAAAGATTTCTCATTCAGATCTACTTGTGGTCCCACATGAACTATGATTTTAGTAATTTAAGACTTTCTAATGCTTCTAAATCTTCTCATCATCAGATGAGGATTAACTGAGAGTTCTATTTTAGATGTCAAGATGCATAAACTGATGTATTTTTTGTTGCTTCACATTCTATTTTTATTTTTTTGGACAATAGCATAGTACAAACTTGGATGCTCATTAAATTCAGCAGGAAAAAAAATAACACCTATTGAATCACGTTACCTATGATATAGATTTAAATAATCTGATGCAATAAAAATAATTCTCAGCCACTTGGAACAGCAGAGATCCAGGGACTCAGGCATGGTGAGACTGCTCTGTAAGTAGCCAGGGAACAGAGAGGTCTGGGTCAAGCGCACAGAAAGCAGGGAACCTCGATTTGTTCAGGCAAGCAGGAACACTGCCTTAGGGACTTGGTTTCCACCCAAAAGGCTCTTGCTTGCAGACCAAATATTCAGGCCATTTGTCACCAGGAAGAGCAGAGATCTAGGGACTCAGGCCTGGTGAGACTGCACTAGGATTAGCCGGGGCACAGGGAAGGCTAGGTCTGGCACACAGAAATCAGAGACCCCAGATTGGCCCAGGGGAGGAGGACCTCAGCCATAGATACTCAGGTCCACCCAGAAGGCCCTTGCATGCAAACCAAATGCTCAAGCCATTTGCCACCTAAAACAGCAGAGATCTAGGGACACAGGCCAGGTACATGGGAGAGACAGGAACCAATCACTGACAACAAGACCACGTATAATTACAGACAACAAGATGGCAAGAAGAATGCAAAAGAACTTACCCAATGGAAACCAAGACAACCTGGCAACATCTGAACCCAGCTCTTCCATCACAACAAACATAAGAATGCCAAACACTTCAGAAAAAGAAGACCCAGACCTGAAACTATACCTAAAGATGATGATAGAGATCCTTAAACAAGAGCTGGAGGAAAAGCAAAAAGAAATAGAAGCTTTTAAAAAGGAAATACCAAAAACACTCAAAAAAAAATCAAAGAACTAGAGGAAAACAGAATGAGAGAGATGAGAAAATTGAAGAAATTTAAATGGAAAGGAAAAAAATTAAAAAAAACCACTAAAACTGAAAACAATGGAGGTAGAAAACCTAAAAATCAAATCAGGAGTCACAGATGAAAGCATCTCCAACAGATTAAAAGAGATGGAAAAGAGAATCCCAACAGCTGAAGACAAAATTGAAACCATAGAGAAAACAGTCAGAGAAGATGCAAAAGGCAAAAAGCTCCTAACTCAAAATGTCCAGGAGGTCCATGACACAATGAGGAAACAAAACTTTAGGATAATAGGAATAGAAGAGAAAGAAGAATATCAACTAAGAGGCACAGTAAATATCCTCAACAAAATCTTAGAAGAATACTTCCTGACCCTTAAGAATGAGATGACCATGAGAATAAAAGAAGCCTACAGAAATCTAAATAGAGTGGACCAGAGAAGAAAATGCTACTAACACATAATAGTCAAACACCAAGTGCCAAAAAGCAAAGAAAGAATACTAAAAGCTGTAAGGGAAATAGATAATGTAGCATAAAAATGCAGACCAATGAGAACCACACCTGACTTCTCAACAGAGACTATGAAAGCTAGAACATCCTGGACAGACATCATGCATTTCTTAAGAGAACAAAAGTGTCAGCCTAAGCTGCTATACCCAGCAAAATTCTCAATCACCATAGATAGAGAAACCAAGGTATTCCACGACAAAACTAAATTTACACAATATCTGACCACAAACACATAACTCCAACAAATAATAGCTGGAAAACCAAATACAATGAGTGAAACTACATCCTAGTAAAAACAAGAAAATTCCTAAGCAAAAAATCCATAAGAATTGACACAAAGGCACAATTTTCCCTCTAAAAGCAAATATAGCAGGAAACAGCAACCACTATTACTTAATATCTATTAACATAAATGGAATCAATTCATCAATAAAAAGACATAGGTAATCAGACTGGAAACATAAACAGAATCCAGCATTTGCTGCATATACGAAACACATCTACAAGGCAAAGACTAACATTATGTCAGAGTAAAAGGTTGGGAAAAACCTTCTAAAAAAACAGCCCCAAAAAGCAAGCTGGAGTAGCCATTCTAATTTTGAATAAAGCAGATTTTCACCAAAAGTTATCAAAAAAGATAAGGAAGGAAACTTTTAACTCATTACAGGTAAATTTTTTCAGGAAGAACTCTCAATCCTTAACATATATGCTCCAAATACAAGATCATCCATATTCATAAAAGAAACACTACTAAAGCTCAAAACCTACATTGTACCCCACACAATAATAGTGGGAGACCTCAACACACCAGTCTCATCAATGGACAGGTCATGGAAACAAAAACTGAACAAAAACCCAGTGAAACTCTCAGAGGTGTTAAACAAACTGGAATGAATAGATATCTACAGAACACTTCATCCTAAAACAAAAGAATACACCTTCTTCTTAGCACCTCACAGCAATTTCTCCAAAATTGACCATATAATCGGTCACAAAAAAAGCCTCAATCAATATAAGAAGATTAAAATATGCCCATGGATCCTATCAGATCACCGTGCTCTAAGGCTGGTCTTTAATAAGAACAAAGACAAAAAAAGCCCATATACACATGTAAACTAAACAATGCTCTATTAAAGGATACCATGGTAAAAGAAGAAATAAAGAAAGAAATTAAGGATTTTCTAGAATTTTATGAAAATGAAAACACAACATACCCAAACCTATGGAATGCAATTAAAGCAGCACTGAGAGAGGAAAACTCAGCTCTGACTGCTTCCAAAAAGAAACTGGAGAGAGCATACACTAGCAACTTGACAGCACAGTTAAAAGCTCTAGATTAAAAAGAAGAAGATACACCTAAGATGAGTAGATAGCAAGAAATAATCAATCTCAGAGCAGAAATTGACCAAGTAGAAACAAAAAGAACCATTCAAAGAATCAACAAAACAAGAGCTAATTCTTTCAGAAAATTAACAATATTTATGAACCCAAAGCCAGACTAACTAAAGGACAAAGAGAGAGAATCCAATTTAACAAATAAGAAAGGAAAGTAGAGAAATAACAACTGAAACTGAGGAAACTCAAATCATCAGGTCCAACTACAAAAGCCTATATTCAACAAAGCTGGAAAATTTGGAGGAAGTGGATGAATTTCTAAACAAATACCAGGTACTAAAGTTAAAACAAGAGCAGGTAAACCGTATAAATAATCCCATAACATCTAAAGAAATAGAAGTAGTCATCAAAATCCTCCCAACAATAAAACCCAGGTCCAGATGGGTTCAGTGCAGAATTCTATCAGACATTTATTGACGATCTAATACCAATTTAATACTAATACTCTCCAAACTATTCCAGAAAATTGAATCAGAGGGAAAACAACCTGACTCAATTTTTAAGGCTCCAATAACCTTTGTTCCTAAATCACACAAAGACCCTACAAGGATAGAGAACATTAGACCAATCTCACTTATGAATATTGATGCAGACATACTCAACAAAATTCTTGCAAACTGAATCCAAGAACACATCAAAACGATCATTCATCATGACCAAGTAGGATTCATCCCTGGGATGCAGGGATGGTTTAATATAAGGAAATCCATCAACGTAATCCACCATATAAACAAACTCAAAGATCAAAATCACATGGTCATCTCACTAGATGCTGAGAAAGCATTTGACAAAATTCAACACCACTTCATGTTAAAAGTCTTGGAAAGAACAGGAATCCAAGGCCCATACCTAAACATAATAAAAGCAAAAAACAACAAACCAATATCAAATATCAAACTTGACAGTGAGAAAATTGAAGCAGTCCTACTAAAATCAGGGACTCAACAAGGCTGCCTACTCTTCCTCTCCCTATTCAACATAGTACTAGAAGTCCTGGACAAAGCAATTAGAAAGCAAAAGGATAGCAAAGGTATACAAATTGGAAAGAAAGTAGTAAAAACACTGTTTGCAGATGACAATATAGTGTCCATAAGTACCACCAAAAATTCCTCCAGAGAATTTCTACAGCTGATAAATATGTTCAGCAATGTGGCTGGATACAAAATTATCTCAAACAAATCAGTAGCCTTCCTATACTCAACGAACAAATATATGGACAAAGAAATTAGGGAAAAGATATCCTTCACAATCATCACAAACCATAAGAAATACTCTAAGCAAGTGAAGGACCTCTACAACAAGAATTTCAAGTCTCTGAAGTAAGAAATCAAGGAAGAACTCATAAAATGGAAAGATCGTTCATGCTCATGAATTGGAAGGATCAAGATTGTAAAAATGTCCATCTTACCAAAAGCAATCTGCAGAGTCAATGCAATCCCCATCAAAATTCCAACTCAGTTCTTTTTAGAGTTGGAAAGAGCAATGTGTAATTTCATCTGGAATAACAAAAAACCTAGAATAGTGAAATCCATCCTCAACAACAAGAAAACATCTGCCAGACTTATCATAACTGACCTCAAGCTATACTAAAAGGCAATTTTGTTAAAAACTGCAATGTACTTGTACAGAGACAGGCACATAGATTAATGGAATAGAAAAGAAGATCCAGAAATGAAGCATTACCAATATGTTCACTTGATTTTTGACAAAGGAGCTGTAAACATTCAACAGAATAAGACAGCTTCTTCAACAAATGGTGTTTGTCCAACTGGCACACAGCATGTAGAAGAATTAAAAGAGACCCTTTCTTACCTCCTTGTACAAAGCTCAAGTAAAAGTTGATCAAAGATCTTCACATTAAACCAGAAAAACTGAAACTATTAGAAGAGAAATTAGGGAAAGCCTTAGAACACGTAGGCAAAAGAGAAAATTTCCTGAAGAGAACACAAATGGCTCATTCTCTAAGGTAAAATATCAACGAATGGGACTTAATGAGATTGCAAAGTTTCATTAAGTCTAAGGACAGGGCCAAGAAAACATAATAGCAGCCAACAGATTGGCAAAAGATCTTTACCAACCACACATCTGATATAGGCCTAATATTCAAAAATACAAAGAACTCAAGAAGTTAGACATCAGAAAATCAAACAATCCTATTAAAAATGGGGTACAGAGCTAAACAGAAATTTCTCAATTGAGGAATATGGAATGGCTTAAAAGCATCTAAGGAAGTGCTGGACATCCTTAATCATCAGGGAAATGCAAATCAAAACAACCCTGAGATTCCATCTCACACCAGTCAGAATGGCTAAGATCAAAATTTCAGATCACAGCAGATGCTGGCGAGGCTGTGGAGAAAGAGAACACTTCTCCACTGTTGGTGGGGTTGTAAACTGGTACAACAACTCTGAAAATCTCTCCAGCAGTTTTTTAGAAAATTGGCCATAGTACTACCTGAAGACACAGTTATTCCACTTCTGGGCATATATCCCAGGAAAGCTCCAATATACAACAATGACACATGTACCACAGTGATCATTGCAGCTCTATTTAAAATAGCTAGGAGCTGGAAAGAACCCAGATGTCCTTCAGTATAATGAATGGATACAAAAATTGTGGTGCATTTACACAATGGATTGCTACTCAGCTATCAGAACAACATGTGCATGTACTTTGAACTCATGTGCATGTACCTTGCCACACACAGAACATTAAATAAAATAAAATTTTATAATAATCAACATTTTAGAGCCCTTTTATACAACTGCCACTCTTACATTATTTTTGTAACATTATTACACAATTACAGTTGAGAATTCAGAGTAACTAATTCTCTGCTCTTTGGCAGGTTATGTGTTTCTTATTTAAACACCTCATCTGAGGAGTAGTTGTCATTTGAAGAATGCTGAAGGAGAGTGCCTCTCTTTCAATGATACCCATAGGAATTTGCTCATGGCCCTATGGATAGCTTTAGAGCAATGTACAGGTAGTAAAAAAAAAAAAAAAAAAAAAAAAAAAAAAAAAAAAAACAGACTCAAGAGGTGATGGTTAACAAAAATGAAACTGCAAAGAGGGCATGATGTTGGAAAAGAGCTGGAGTGGGGAACACTAAAAGATTTGAGAGAGGTAGTTGTGTGTTGATAAATTAAATATGCCTTATGTAAATATATAAAAATATAAAGAATAAAAGTTTCTTTACTGATAAAATAAATTGGTTTAGGCAAGGAGAGGCAAGTGTGAAATTAAGTAATCATATAATAATATAAAAAAAAAGAAATGAAAAGGTGAAAAGAGAATCAGAGTTAGCATCTAATTCTTGAAAAACTTGGGACTTTCTCATTTTTGTGGCATTGGATCAATGCTCAACCAAAAAGAAAAAAAATCTGTGAAGTGTTTTAAGTATTATAAATAAATTTATAATTCAAAAGCTAATAAAACAAATTAGCAATCCTAAGGGGAAAATGGCATTTTATGCTTCCAGAAATAAAAATACTGCAGATGTTGTAAGCATTCTCATTTACATTAATATTTCCTGTGATGTCATCCTATGTGCTAGAAGAAAAGTTGCCCTTAGATTTGCTGGAGTTATTTGTGGAGAGTCTATAAAACTTAGAATATAGGACTGGCTTTGGAGTACCAAGTTCATAGGAGTTTGTACTTTAGGGCTTTGTCATGCCTTTGTCTATGTATATCACCATAAAAGTAAATTTATTTGTTGTCTCAGAGGCTTCCTGATAAATAAACTCACCCTGTCTTGCTCTTTCTTAACTCTGGCTGGCTAGTCCAAATCAATTGTTCTGGCTTAAAACTCATCTCCAAGCTGACCGATTCAAACTGGCTTCTCTTGTCTTCTAAACTGAATTGCTGATTGGCTTCAAAACAATCTTCTGGCTCCTTCTCATTCTCTGGATCATTCTGTCTTTACCTGCACACATTCTCTGTAAAACTGTCCTTGTAAATGTGCCTCCTTTGCTCTTCTCCAGAGAGTTGAGTATATCCTACCTCTGACTCATTATGTAAAACATTTCTCTGGTTTTCTCCTTGGTCTGTTCATCATTTACATGTTACTTTTAAACATGGCTGTTTTCTTCTACAAAGTAACTTTACCTTCATTGGGATTAAAGGTATGTCATAAGAATGTCTGCATTTCAGCCATAGGGATTAAAATTGTGTCATTGCAGCTCAATCTTACAGACCTAGAAGCTCTTTCAATGTGATCCCTTGCCAGAGTGTGTTGCTGGATTTAAATTCCTTTATACCTCCCTGCTTTTTGTTTAAGCTAAAAATCAAACACAGGTTTAACTATTACAACAGAAACAATTACTGGTCTCATAAATTTAGCAGTCTGAATGTCCTTATGAGAAATTGACACAGTGACCCTTCTGAACTGCGTTCCTAATCATCTGTCCTTCAACAAATGTTCAGTTCAATCTGATGAACAATCTGCGTCTTTTCAGCCACTTGCTGAGCTATTACCCAGTAGGATATATCTATCAACTGCATTGCTGTATTCCAGAGTTTCTTCTTTCCTCCAAAGAACCATGCCTTTCATTTCTTAGTGAGATTGGATCTTTATCAATTTTGAAGGACTTTATAGTCATTTTAAGCTATGAATATATAGACAAAATACCTTCTTCAATAAAACACTTTGCTGACTTGTATTCTAATGTTAAAACACTTTTTTTTTCTTTCACTAGTCATTCATTTTTCAAGCCCCCAAATGGAAGGTGGTAAGAGAATATCTGTAGGAATATAATTTATTGTCTGCTCTCCTTCAGAAGTAACCCTGTGTCGGTCTAGATCACACTGAATTTCATCTTCCTGAGCAGCAAGATCAGAGAGGAGCTTCACATTACAGCTTATATCATACAACTTCACAATGCTATCTAAAGAGCTTGAGATCGACTGCTGTTCTTGGTTAGGAGACTATTCACTCATGTTACCCAGCCTGTGACAGTGGCCCAAAGAACCATCTTTAGTTCAGGGATCCAAGAGACCAATATTCCTGTCTGTGATTCCAGATGCCAAACAAAGGGGAGAATAGGAAATAAAATTAAACACTTTATTTCCTGTTAGAGTCCACATAAGACTGCCTGACTCAACATCCCACACTCTGATTGTGGGATCCCAAGATGCTCTGCTGATTTCTTAACATCTGACCCAAGTACTGAGGAAATGGTTTCTGTGTGTTCAGTGTCACAAAGGGTGTTCTTTTTAGTCCTGATTGTTGGTTTTTTCTTCTTAATTTTTTTCTTGGTCAATTTCTGGGCTTTTTATTTCATTTTCTTCATCTGGAGGGACTATAGGGCATATTGTTAGCATCTTATCACAGCCACTGTAAAACTTAGTTCCTGAGCTAACGACGGCTATGGTGTCTATATTTCCAGCATGCCCACAGCAGCTGTGCAAAGATTTCTCTTTGTTCCTTTCTACATTTCATTCTCAAAAGACAATAGTCTGGCCCATCGAGGCCATCAGTAGTAAGCAGGAAAAACTCTCTTTTTTCACATAAGCCACATTTTTTTCAAGGAATCTGTATATCACTCAATGGTTATTACTGACGTTCATTCCAAGGACCAGACCTGAGAAGTCTTAAGGTAAGAACCAGACAGAATCCATTCTTCTGCTTCTTTGAGCTGATGCAGTCACCATGGAAATGCATTGCTATGGCTGTCTACACTGTGGTATATTTTTTCAACATATTGTAGTTCCACAACCTCTTCCCATGAAAAATTCCCCAGCTCTATGTGTTTGAACAAGGGCATCCAAAGAAACTGGCCCTTGATAAGGAAATTAGACTCCACATGGTTTTGGGGTTTATTTTTGGTTTCCGGCAAATTTAGAAGTGGCAGAAGCTGGAAAGGACACAGATGTTCTTCAAGAGAGGAAAGGATACAGAAAGTGTGGTACATGTACTATGGAGTACTACTCAGCCATTAGAATCAATAACTTTATGAGATTCCTAGGCAAATAGATGGACCTAGAGAATATTATTCTGAGTGAGATAACCCAGTCACAAAAAAACACACATGGTATGCACTCACTGATAATTGGATATTGGGCCCAGAAACCTCTGAATACCCAAGGTACAACTCACCAAACTTATGAAGCTCAAAAAGGAAGGCCAAAATTTGGAATCCTCAGTCTTTCTTACAAAAAAAAGAAAAAATCTTCATATTCATCATATATTATTATGTAACAAATTTTGTGAGCTATACTAATATTTTATTTAAAAAAAGAAACAGGAGATTGGTCCCTCTGTTCCCAGATGGTGGCTTCTGTGGTACACAACAGGCACTTGGAATACCCTCCACCAGGAAGAGCAGAGACCCAGACACACAGGACTGGTGAGAAGCAGGTGAGAACGGATTCAGACTAGCCAGGGGACAGAGAGATCTCAGCAGAGCACGCGGAAAGTGGGCGCCAGCCTGGCTTGATCCAGGGACCCAAAACACAGCATTGGGCCCTCTGATCCCATCCAGCGATTTTGGGGTGCACAACAGGCGCTTGGTCCATCCACCACCAGGAACAGTGGAGATCCAGGGACACAGCCCAGGTACAACTGAGAGGCAAGAACCAATCACGGACAAAAAGATGGCAAGAGGAAATCGAAAGAAATACCCCAGGGAAACCAAGACAACCTGGCAACACTAGAACCCAGCTCTCCAATCACAACATACAGCGGAATGCCAAACACTCCAGAAAAAGAAGACTCAGACACAAAATCCTACCTCAAGATGATGATAGACATCCTTAAACAAGAACAGGAGGAAAAGCATAAAGAATTAAAAGCTTTTAAAGAGGAAACAAGAAAAACACTCAAAGAGTTCAAAGAACTAGAAGGAAACAAAACCAAAGAGATGAAGGAATGGAAGAAGGAATTTAAAACGAAATGGAAACAATAAAGAACATACTAAAAGGGACAACCCTAGAGGTAGAAATCCGAAAAAAGAAATTAGGAGTCAAAGATGCAAGCATTTCCAACAGACTACAAGCAATGGAAGAGAGAATCTCTGGGGCTGAAGACAACAATGAAAACATAGACAAAACAGTCAGTGAAGATACAAAATCCAAAAAGCTCCTAACCGAAAATGTGCAGGAGATCCAAGACACAATGAGAAGACCAAACATAAGGATAATAAGAATAGAATAGGGCAAAGAATATCAACTAAGAGGTACAGTAAATATCTTCAATGGAATCCTGGAAGAAAACTTCCCTACCCATAAAAATGAGATGACCATGAGCATAAAAGAAGCCTACAGAACTCCAAATAGATTGGACCAGAAAAGAAATTTTTCCCGACACATAATAGTCAAAACACCAAGTGACCAAAGCAAAGAAAGAATACTAAAAGCAGTAAGGGAAAAAGGTCATGTAACATATAAAGGCAGAACAATCAGAATCACACTTGACTTCTCAATAGCAACTATGAAAGCAAGGAGAACCAGTACAGACATCATGCAGACCCTAATAGAGCACAAGTGCCAGCAAAGCTCCTATACGCAGCAAAACTATCAATCACCATAGATGGCAAGATGAAGATATTCCAAGACAAATGTAAATTTACAAAATAGATTACCAAAAACCCAGCACTACAAGGAATTATACTTGGAAAACCCAGTACAATGAGGGGAACTCCCTCATAGTAAAAACAAGAAAACTACTAAACAAGAAAACGAAAAGAAAAAAGACACATTGGCACAATTCAACATACAAAAGCAATAATAGCAGGAAACAGCAACCACTAATCCTCGATATGTATTAACATTAATGGACTCAACTTCCCAATAATAAGATATAAGCTATCAGACTAGATACATAAAGAAAACCCAGCATTTTGCTACATACAGGAAACTCATTTCAGAGACAAAGACAGACACTATCTCAGAATTAATGGTTGGGAAAAAAACCTTCCAAGCAAATGGCCCTAAGAAGCAAGCTGGAGTGGCCATTCTAATAAAAAATAGAATGTTATTAGAAATAGAAGCAATCATCAAAACGTAAAAAAAGCCTAGGTCCAAATGGGTTCAGTGCAGAGTTTTATAATACATTTATTGATGACATAATACAAAAACTCTCCAAAATGTTCCACAAAATGGAATCTGATGGAACACTACCTAACTCATTTTTTGAGGCTATAGTAACCTTTTTTCATAAACCATACAAAGACCCTACAAGGAAAGAGAACTTCAGACTAATCTCACTTATGAATATTGATGCAAACATAATCAACAAAATCTTTGCAAACCGAATCCAAGAACACAACAAAGCTATCCTTCGCCATGATCAAATAGGCTTAATCCCTCGAATGCAGGGATGGTTTAATATAAGAAAATCCATCAATCTAATCCACCATATAAACAAACTCAAAGAAAAAACCCACATGGTTATCTCACTAGATGCTGAGAAATAATTATACAAAATCCAACACCATTTCATGTTAAAGGTCTTGGAAAGAACAGGAATCCAAAGCCCATACCTAAACATAATAAAAGCAAAATACAGCAAACCAACAGCCAACATCAAACTTAATGGTGGGAAACTTGAAGCAATCCCACTAAAATCAGTGACTCGACAAGTCTGCCCACTCTCCCCCTACCTATTCAACATAGTACTGGAAGTCCTGTCCAGAGCAATTAGACTGCAAAAGGAAATTAATGGGATACAAATTGGAATGGAAAAAGTAGAACCATCACTCTTTGCAGATGACATGACAGTGTACTTATGTGACCCCACAAGTTCCACCAGAGAACTCCTACAGCTGAGAAACAAGTTCTGCAAAGTGTCTGGATACAAAATTAACTCAAACAAATCAGTAGCCTTCCTATATTCACAGGACAAACATGTGGAGAAAGAAATTAGGAAAAAGATACCCTACACAATAGTCACAAAAACTATGAAATACCTTTGTGTGACTCTAACTAAGCAAGTGAAGGACCTGTATGACAAGAACTTTAAACCTCTAAAGAAGGAAATTGAGGAAGATCTCAGAAAATGGAACTATTTCCCATGCTCATGGATTACATTTTAGATACATGAAATAGCACAACATAATTTTATAAAGAATGGTAGTATTTTCATGGTTACTGAGTCTGCTTAAATCTTGCATGTTTGATATCTTTTAGAATTTTCCAGAAAAGATGCCAGTCTCAAATTATGTCTAAAGTCCCCTAACTTAATGTAGTTACATGCACAGTTGAGCATATTATTCTAAGAGTCATTATTACACATTTTTCTTCATTAATTCATGGTTGATGGTATCTTTATTTCAGAATATTTTACAATAAAATATATTTTATTGAAGATCCATTGCCGTATTTGTAAAAGAGGTTACAACTTTTTCGAGTTTTATTGACTTTAGCATGGATTCAATATTTTGGTTTCCTAATTTGAAAGGCAGTTGTAGTATTTAAATTATATAAATATCTTACTAGTTACATACATGATTATTTTGTCATTATAAATATTGTAAAGCTTTTTTAATTAAATTTAATTTTAAAAATTTAATTTAATTTTAAAAATTAAATTTAACCTCAATATATTTGATGCCAACATATATAAAAGGACATCAGTATATTCATACAAAAGAGCCATATATCATTTATAAAAACAAGAAAGTAGGTATTCCTCAATTTTATACAACTGTTACTAGTTTCTGTAGCACAGTGAAATGCATTCATGAATTATTTTTTCAAAAATATTTTATTACAATTCACTAATTCATTGTAGAGGGTAGGGAAGTATTTATGTGTAGAAAGGATGGCAAACATATTCCACAACAAATGTATGCATATAAGAGATCATTTATAGGAGTTGCTTTTCGTTTTGTTGAATGAGGGTTCTGAGCCTTGAACTCAGGTCTTCAAGACTTGCAACTATACATCAGTATGTATTTTTCTGAAAACATTCAAATCTCATTTTCTGCCAACATTTTATATGATAGGCTAATAAAAGTGTGATGCTTCTGTTTAATATGAAAATAGATTTCATACTTGACATGTACATATTTACTTGTGTGTTTATGGGGTCTGTAAATATCAAAAATAAAAATCTCCCTTGCTGGTATCTGACACAAAGTGTACAAAGGGTTGTTACAGAAGCCCAAGGTCCTAAGGTTGATCCTCAGTACAAAAAGTTGAGGGTCTTTGAAGCTTGTGTGTTCTCATCCACGCTCAATACGTGCTGACATTAACGTACTCAAGAGGATAATGATAAAAGCTATATAGCAGGAAACTAGATAATCTCTAGATATACACACACATACACACACAAACACAAACAAAGTGAAAGGTTTGTAAGTCTACAAATAACAGTGATATTTGCCAACTGGACATATAAATACATAGATTTTCAGTTTTAGACATAGTAGAAAAATATAAACACTGTCTTAGGGTTTCTTTACCTGTACAAAATATCATGACCAAGAAGCAAGTTAGGGAGGAAAGTGCTTATCCAGCTTACACTTCCACATTGCTGTTCATCACAAAAGGAAGACAGGACTGGAACTCAAGCAGGTCAGGAAGCAGGAGCTGATACAGATGCCATGGAGGGATATTACTTACTGGCTTGCTACCCTTGGTTTGCTTGCCTTGCTTTCTTATAGAACCCAAAAATACCAGCCCAAGGATGGCACCACCCACAATGGCCCTTCCCACCCTTGACCAGTAATTGAGAAAATGCTTTATAGTTAGATCTCATGGAGGCGTTTCCTCAAGGAAGGCTCCTTTCTCTGTGATAACTCTAGCCTGTGTCAAGTAGACACAAAACCAGCCAGTACAAGCACTAATCTCCATTTTTGCCACAATAGCTCTTGATAAGACAAATACAAAACATAAAGTTGAGTTGATAAGGGGGGTCAGAGAGAAGTTGAAGGAGTGCCATTATCAAAATATATTGTAAACAATTTTGAATAAAACATGCAATAAATATAAATTAAAAATTGAAATCTTTTAAATGGAATATAAAGCATTTGTCCCCTCCTTTCATAAGAGAGGGTCATTTTCAATGGAGCAAACTGTCCCATAGAAACAAACACTTTCAAAGAAATGCATCCAAAAAAACTGGACCTGAGAAGAAATAGTTGGCATTTAAAATAAAATGTAGTATTAGCTCCCAAAGGATCAATATTATTAATGCTGGGTATTTTCAAATGTGCCACATCTTTCTGTCTATTCTTTCTCCTGCACTGTATTTACATTCCATTTAGCTGGGGATGGTCTGTGTTTCATGTGCCTAACTACATCCCAGGAAGAAATTGCCAGATGCTCTCAATGATTTTAAATGGTCCACACAGCAGGCCTGACAGTGTAATAGGACAGCAGATGGCTAGAGATTGTTTGTTCCAAATGTTGTTGTTCTTGTTCTGAGGTGCTGTAAGTGGCTAGCTGCTGTTACAGACTTATTCACAGACTTGTCAACACCCCTCCCCCTCAACAAAACCCAATTTTTCAGTTTCACACCATATCTTCACATTCATTTTATTTGTCTTATGTTATCTGACTATCATCCTCTCACTCCAGTTCTGATAACTATAATGAAGAACTAAACACTTCAAGTAAATGAATGGAGGTAGGTTTGACCTGAAAATGTAATTTAGTGTCGATCAGGATTCTGTCACAGAGAATCTTTATAACACAATATTAATTTTTTTTTTAAATTTCAAAGTCTTTCTGTCAACCTAACAAAGAACTTTGGGAAGTTTATAAACACCTAGATAATATTTTAAAATTAAAACATAGTTTTATAATTATAGGTCATGTTCAAACATAATATTGATACACTTGCATAGTATAGAGAATAATACATAGTCATAATCACTTTAAATATTTTTTTTCATATGGGAATGAAGTCTCAGAGAAAAAAGTTGAGTACAGTCTGCTTAACTTTTACAAAACAGTATACTCTATTTAATGCCAAATTATTCTCTTCAAAATACACAACACTTTATTTATGTGCTGTTTTTTGTGAGGAATATCTTTGGGGAGAATCAGACTCTCAAGATAAGTAGGAAACACTTATATGCCTTTCATTACCCTTTGTTTTTTTCAATTAATGCCAGCCTAGACATTTCTGATGTGCAATTAATTTTCTAAAAACCAGAAGTTTGAGCTGCCAGTGAATATAGTCTCTGCTACTTTTACTAAGAAGCCAAACTGAAGACTATCTAAAAATTGAATAGGTTTATTATGTATCATCTAAAACAAAGTGTGCATAGCACCATCCATCAAATATTTTAATCACAGCACCTGATTACATGAAGTGAAGAACAACAATGAAACTTAATGTCTTCAATACAGAACATAGTGTCACTCCTCCTCCACACTGGTTGATGTAAGTCAGTTGCCTAACTCCATATAAATAGGACATGCTTAACAGAGAGTGCCCACTGATAAAATGTTTTGAACAGCCAAACTTTACTTAGAGAAAAATGAAATTTTAAAACCTCCCTTTTTATATATTATTATTAATTTGCTGTAGGTGTGTATGTATTTGTGTGTGTGGTACGTGTGATTACACATGACATATCCTAAGTGTGAAGGCTGGAAGACAATCAAGGAGGTTGATTCTTTCTATATACTATGTAGATCCTAGAGATGTAATTCAGGTTTTGGTTCATTTCTGAAGACTGATGAAAAATCTTACAGAAAACTACAATTAACAAAATGCAGAGTTGTTGAGTCCAGACCCAATGGACACAATAGAACTCCATGAAAATGGTTCAAAAATCATTGCTCAAGGGTGAGGGTGGAAAGATGGCTAGAGACATAGAGGTTCTGGAAAAAAATGTCTCATAGTAATAGTAAAAGCTCCACCCAGAAAATCTCATCAGTATGATTTGCTAAAAATTAGCTATACAAAAACAATTGCAATAGACACCCTATCATGGATCTTGAAAGACTCCTGAGACTTAGAGCAAAATAAATGTCTTAGAGCTAATAAAGGAATTCTGAGAGCAGAAAAAAATAATCTCCCCATGATACAAACACACAAACTGGTTACCTTATTCTAAATGGTTGTCCTGATAACTTATGGTTACAAGGAATATTATATATACCAGGCATGTTTCAATTTTGTATTAAGGAAAAAGTACATATGTATTTAAGAGAAGTCCATAAATTAGTAGATTTAGGAGATGTATATGGGTATGTTAAGGGAGGGTTAAAAAATGAGGAAATTATATACTTATATTATAATTTCAAAAAGTAATTAAAATGCTATGGGAGTTGATAATATGAAAGAAAAATATTAAGGACAAGGTATTTTGGTTAATAAACTACATTTTTATTCATATATATGTTCTTTTCAAAAAGTTCCAATTAACCTAAGAAACCAGTGAGTGTATGTGCTGATATCAATGTCAACTGCCATGAACACATAGAAAAACACCAGGCTCAGGTTGGCAGGGCAACTGCAAGACTATAGCTGTGGCAATTTTATTAAGAGCAGTCAGACTTTGTATACTTTTATCAGAAACAGAATAGAGTGCCAATTGGTAGGATAAATGCAGTTGCAGTTGCCTGGGTACAAAGCAAGCTCCACAGGGCACACAAGATTAATTTCTAAGACCAATTGTTCAGTCAAGTTTCTGTGCTTTCTTGACTTCTAAGGGAGCATACAGAAAAATATGAAAAGGCCTGAACGCTTTACTGCTTGAGGTCTGTACTTGTCTTTCAGAAACTGAAGGGCAGGCATGTTGTAGCCCAGAAGTCATAAACTCTAACCTAAAAAAAAAAACCTAGGACACATGCCTCACAAAATAGTTAGGCGAGGTCAAATTTTTGGTAGAGAGAAAACTGGATGCTGTAAAACTTTTTACTAATATAAATATTTACCTAAAATATACATTGTTTGTCAGTGGGTCAGCAAAATTAATAAGGTAAGATTTGACTACTTTATTAATGTTTTTATATTATACTGTTCAAAATTACAGTAATTCACTTAAAATACATCAATTAAAAGAAAAAAGAATAGCCCATAATACATTTTTTTTGATCCTTGAACTCACTTTATTTTTTAGATTAGCTTTGAACTCATGATCCCCTGACTTCTATGTCAGTAAAATACAAACACATGCCATATAAAAAGTTTGATTTTTAAAATGAAAATAATACACTAATAATTCTTAAAAAGGTGTTTTAACTTTATAAAAATATCACATGAACTATTGAAACAAGATTTTTATTAAAATATTTCTTTTCGTGGGTTTTTTTTTTCATAGACCATCTTTTATTGGTAAAAGGGCACATAGAAACAATAAAAACCACAATGGGGTTTCCTAGAAAAAACAATAGTACACAAAACATCTAAAGGAGAACCACAGTGTTTCTAATACACAGAATTTAACTAAACTCTTTCCACATGGTAAATATGGCAGTGAAAAATTTGCAGGCAGTAGTCCCCTGGTTGTCCAAGACTTTTGAAAAACATTTTAGAGAGTTTAACAGAAAGAAAAGAATGTTGTAGAAAATATCAATCAATACAATTTTTTCTTTTCTTTTCTTTTTTTTTTTTTTTACAATGAGCAAAATGTATATGTAATACAGGGTGTAACCCGGAATTTGTCAATGTGTTCTTGGTGTGTAAGGATTGAGCATGACTTTTTTTCTTTGTTTTCGTTTGTTTTGTTTTCTTTCTTGGATTTCACACTGTCTGTGAGTTGTTTCTGGGGCAGTGAAAGCCTCTGGAGTTAGCATCCCACTATCAGTGACTGCATATTGCCCATAATACATTTGATTACAAAGTTATAATTTTGGAATAATAAATAAATATTAGAAATTAGATGATGATATACGAAAAACGTATATTTTAACTATGCTTTAGGACAAGATACTAATTTTTTTTTTAAATTATAGCAAACATGTAGCAGTCATACAAGAGACAGGAAACAAGAGTATGCAGTGGAGCTGCTTAAGACCTTCACTCTCCAAACTTATAGACAAAGATCACAAAGGAATTTTTGGAAATGACTTTTCTGGTGATAAAACAGACAGGAAGATGGCAGACCAAAGCATGAATCAGAAAGAGAGACATTCTGTGGCATCTGAGGCTCTACCACTTAGGTCAGTAATCATTTTTCAATGTGTAGAAACATGTGTTTGCATCTTTAGGTTTTACTCTTTCTGTTGTAAATAGTGGACAAACATTGAGAAGAGAAATTCAGAGCTTTATTTTAAATATACATAAAAGACAGTTTATTTTTCTGGTCTGTATGATGCTTTTTAATATATTTATGAAAATGGTATGCATTAAATAATCATAATATGTGGACTCTATTTTAATTGATATTTTATTTTTGAAATTTTCTGTAACTCTTTATAGAAATCTTGGAGTTCCTGTATGCAAATAGAATTAAATATAATCACAAAAATATCCCAATAAATTTAATTTTATATAAATGGATTTAACTTACTGTTGTTTCCTGATAATTTTTCTTATCAATATCAGAATTTCTAAATATCATTAATATATTCTTTAGAATATGTACATGTTTGTGCTTGAACAATACATACAAATCTTTTCAATATATTGTGAATTAACTGTTGTATAGACATTGAAATTATAATAAAAACACTCAATGAAAAGATAGTTCTCATAGCGTAATGTATAAGTAATGAAAAATTTGGGTGTTTATATGGGTTTAGTGTACATTAAATAATGTACAGTAATGGAATAAAGATTACTGCAAAGATAATCTTAATACTTTTGCAATTTATTGATATTTAATTTTAATAACTGAGATGTATCATATTTCACAGGTGAGAAATAATAAAATAAGATAGCATATATTAAGATGACAGCATTTCACCTATTCCTTTCTAAAAGAAACATGATGACATATTCAATATGAGTTTGTTACATGTAGGAATTACTTTAAATATTGTAATATTTGTGCACTGAGATACTTCATTTTAAAGCAAACAGTCCCTCTGTTGGTGGGGTTGCAAGCTAATACAACCACTCTGGAAATCTGTCTGGCGATACCTCAGAAAATTGGATATAGTACTACCTGAAGACCCAGCTATTCCTCTTCTGGGCATATACCCCAGAGACACTTTAATACACAACAAAGATATATGCACCACAATGTTCATAACAGCTCTATTTATAATAGCCAGAAGATGGAGGGAACCCAGATGTCCTTCAGAAGATGAATGGATACAAAAATGGTGGTACATATACACAATGGAATACTACTCAGCCACCAGAAACAATGACTTAACCAAATTCTTAAGAAAATGGCTGCATCTAGAGAATATCATCCTGAGTGAGATAACCCAGTCACAAAAGAACAGACATAATATGCAGTCACTGATAGTGGGATGCTAACCCCAGAGGCTTGCACTCCCCCCAGAAACAACTCACAGACTGTATGAAGTCCAAGAAATAAGGAAAACAAAACAAAACAAAAAAATATTTACAAAACAAGAAAACTTTAACTATTTCCATGTTACATTTTGCTTTACATGTACTTTATGCTCATTGTAACTATTAAGTTTTCAAGGCATACTATCAAACCTTGAAAAAAATCAAGTACTGACTAAAAAAATATATTCATATAGTTTTATGTGAAAATTATGTTAAAATCTGAAAAAAAGTACTGACAAAAATGTATAATTTTAAGCAAAAAATGTTTAAAATCTGTACATTTATCTTTGTTTTGTAAAATAAAGTTGTTTAAAAAAATAATTACATTGAAAATAATTAGACATGCAATATTCTCATTGTTAAGAAAATAAAATAGTATTACTTAATAGTTTGACAAGCAAATGGGTAGATAGCTTAAGGGAACTTATTAATTCAATATTTAGGTTTTATTTTAGTATAAAAAAACTCAGAATTTATTATAAAAATGCATATACTACAAATCACTTCTAAGAGCAGCACATTGTTTGTTATTGATCTCAAAAAATTTATTCACAAGTAAACCAAACAGAATATATTTTAATGTATAAAATAGCAATACTTCTAAAATATAATTTGCATTTTATGTAATTAATGGTGACATCGTTAGAATTGGTTGTTTGATATTCAAATAGTATTTGTGGTAGAGTGTTTAAATTAGACAACCAAGGTATAATTATAGAAAATTTCCAAGTAAGCAACCATTATTTTTTTTAATTAGTTTACATATTTATTTATTTATTTATTTATTTATGCAAACGCAGTCACCTTTTTAAAACCATGTTTATACTATTTTTTCTAATGTTTTCATTGTACAAAACAACATATTTGTCGTAGTTTGTGTTAAATTGTTATGAAAAATCCCTGCCCAAAAATAAATGGGAAGTAATGTGTTTCTGTCACATAGAACCCAAAGCAGGAATCTGAGGAAAGAACTAAAACAGAGACCATTGGCACACTGTTATGCTGGCTTGCTCTACCTGTTCTACACATTTCCTATCATCATCATCATCATCATCATCATCAATTAACATTTTAAATGTAGTCCCCCTTCTTGCTCCCACCTCTATGAGCTTCCCACCCCATCCAACCTCCCCTTCACCTCTTCGAGGGTTAGTTAAAATTATTGTACTTCTAAATGGGTGCAATCCCCTTCAGCTCCTTCAGTTGTCTACCTAGTTCTTCCATAGGGTTCTCTGACCTCAGAAGAATGCTTAGCTGTAAATATCTGTACATGTCTCAGTAAGCTGATAGTAGAGACTCTCAGAGGAGAGACAAACTAGTATCCTGTCTGCAAGCACATCTTTGCATTAATAATAGAGTCTTGGTGGGATGTCTGTACCTGAGATTGATCCCAAGGTGAGAGGTCCCTGGATGGCTTTTTCTTCACTCTCTGCACCAATTTTTGTCCCTGTACTTCCTTATGACAGGATCAATTCTGAGTTAAAAGTTTTGAGATGGGTGGGTGGCTCCATCTCTCAAGAAAGTGTCAAGACTATCTACTAGAGGTGGTCTTTTCAGGTTTTCTGTCTCTGTGCTATTGGTCATTTCTGTTAATGTCTACTTATCAGTGAGCATATACCATATATATATATATATATATATATATATATATATATATATATATATGTGTGTGTGTGTGTGTGTGTGTGTGTGTGTGTGTGTGTGTGTGTGTGTGTGTATGTATATAGTTTTGGGTCTGGATTATTTCACTCAGCATATTTTCTAGTTCTAACCATTTGCCAGCAAAATTTATGATGTCTTTGTTTTTAATAACTGAATAATACATTCCATTGTATAAACAAAACAAATTTTCTGTATCCATTCTTCTTTTGAGGGACATCTGGGTTGTTTCTTGTTATGACTATTATCAATAAGGCTACCAGAGCATAGTAGAACATGAATCCTTGTGAAATGGTGGAATATCTTTAAGGTATATCCCCAGGAGTGATAGAGCCGGGTCTTCAGGTAGAACTATTTCTAATTATCTGAGGAACCGCTAGACTGATTTATAGAGTGGCTGTACCAGCTTGGAATTCCACCAACAATGAAGGAGTGTTCCCCTTTCTCTGCATCCTTGCCAGCATCTGCTGTTACCTGAGTTTTTGATCTTAGCCATTCTGACTGGTGTGAAGTGGAATTTCAGGGTTGCTTTGATTTGCATTTCCCTAATTACTAAGCATATTGTACATTAATTTAGCTGCTTCTCAGCCATTCAAGATTTCTTAGTTGAGAATTCTTTGTTTAGCTCTGTACCCATCTTTTAATTGGGTTATTTGGTTTTTCTGAGTCTACCTTCTTGTGTTCTTTACAGTTTGCTTTTTAAAACAATCCAAGATCACATGCATGGAGTGCCAGAACACACAGTGGGCTAGGTTCTAGGTCCTCTCTCAACAATTAATAATGAATGACAAACCAATGTTTTGAAGGAAATTCCTCAAAGAACCCTTCTTCTCAGGTGACACTAGTTTATCACATTAAAAGAGAGAGAGAGAGAGAGAGAGAGAGAGAGAGAGAGAGAACAAAACCTAACCAGTATACTTACTAAATTTGAAAATATTTTTCATTTTCTTGCTTTGTGTCATATTGCAAACGTGGAATTTCACATAATCTGTGTCATTACTTAAGTTTTTCTGTCCTAGAATGCAATGTACAAATAATTTCCACATTGTTCTCTCTTCCCTTTTACATCAGTCTTCTATTGTGTATGCTTTTTTAGCTGTTTGAGTGCAGATCCTTCTTCTTCTAAAGAATTACTTGATTCAGTATTCTGTTATTATATTGGTGTTTTCCTCATATATTTCTTCCTGAAAATCATTTCACAATGATTCAGATTAAAAAAAAAGTTTTAGTGTGCATAAAATTCTATCAATAAAATTCAAATTTGGTAACTCTTCCTAATTTTATGTGGACTTGGTATAGCATATATATTTGAACATTTTTCATTAGAAACCTAAAAACAGGTACTGTTTTGGCTATACAGAAAGTGAAGCGATTTGAATTACATTTGTTTTACTTAATATTGACAGACTTATGTATTTTTGTTTTCTTTTATGAATAAAACTTTTCATGGAAAGACAACATTTATTATTTCTTACTTAAAATTTAAATTCAGCATTTGTGACAAATATATCTGTGTATTTTAAGTAACTGAATAAAGCAAAAGCAGCAGAAAAGGATAGTTCAGACAGCGTGCAAACATACCAAAGGCAAATCAGCTAGGGTTATACTTAGGATGGTTGAAATGCTGAGTCCAGCGTTCTAGTCCTTTAACCACATAAAACGACACAATAAAAACAGTTGCGTCTCAACTGACTCCATAAATGACTGGATACCAGCCTCTATTATAGTCAGTAAAGTGTTACTGTGTTGTTAATCTTCTACATTTTTTAATTTAAAGTTTTATGGTATAATAATTATTCCTTAATATTGCCATAGCTGAATTGGACTGAATTTACAAAATGTATTCAAGTTTACTAATCTATTCATTTTTCTAAAGCTTTACTATTATTTGTTATATACCAGGCATTTTAAATACAAAGTTTATTTACTCTCTTTTAATCATATTTCTGTACATGATTAAACATGCTAGAGTTTCAATCACCATCAAGTATTCACAATATTCCATTGATAAGAGTTTAATTGTGCTCAGCAATGTGTCTGAGTGAGCCTCCTTCAGAGAGCCACACCTCTGTCCTCCTGGTGCTCACCCATCTCCAGTACTGTGCTTTTTATGTTAGAGATCCTTGATTTTCAGCCTCAAATCTTAAATTCATAAATTCAGGAAGCTTTTTCTGCCTCTGCATAGACTTCTCTCCAAAGCCGGACTGAGGACCCTTGGCCAATTTTAGCATGACAAACATGGCTGTGTCAGGCCTTTCTCTTCTACTATTCCTTCTTCCTTGCTAAACAAACAAACAAAACCTAGATTGCATTCTTTAAAAGAAAAAAAAATACATTGGATATATTTTATTTACATTTCAAATGTTACCCCCTTTCTCAGTTTCCCCCTCCATAACCCCCTCTATTCCATGACCCTATTCTATCAGGTTTCTATTCTATGAGGTTGCTGCCTCACCCACTCACCTAACCACCCACCCTCCCACACACTCCCACCTTCTAGCCTTGACACTCCCTTACCCTGGAAAAATGTGCCTTCACTGGACCAAAGGTCTCTCCTACCATTGATGCACAACGAGGCCATCATTTGCTACATATGCAGCTGGAGCCATGGGTCTCTCTAAGTGTACTTTTTGGCTGGTGGCTTAGTTCTTGGGAACTCAGGTTGGTTGGTATTGTTTGCCTTATGGGGTCCTAAACATCTTCAACGCCTTCTATTCTTCCTCTAATGCCCCCATTAGGGACCCCATTCTCAATTCAATGTTTGGCTGTGAACATCTGCCTCTGTATTTGTCATGCTCTTGCAGCGCCTCTCAGGAGACAGCTATATCAGGGTCTGGTCAGCCTGCAATTCTTGTCATCAGCAATATTTTCTGGGTTTGGTGGCTCTATATTGGCTGGATCATTAATTGGGGCAGTCTCCAGACAGCCTTTACTTCTGTCTCTGCCTTAAACTGTTTCTGTCTTTCCTGTGAATATTTTTTGTTCACTCATCTAAGAAGATCTTAATCATCTGCACTTTGGTCTTCCTTCTTCTTGAACTTTATGTGGTCTGTAAATTTTATGTTGGGTAAACTGAGGCTAGCCACAATATTTGTTCCCTTATTTGGCCATCTTTTCCCCTAAGGCTGAATACCAGAGTCCAACAATCATGGTATTGAAGTCCATTAATCTAAAGCCCACACCCCGCTACCTTAATTAACCTGCCTATTCAAAATTAAATACCTTTTCCTAACATGGAGTTTTCTTTTACCATTTTTTTTCTTTTTTTAATCAGATATTTTCTGTATTTACATTTCAAATGTTATCCTATTTTACCCCACTGCCATTGCTCCTCCACCTTCCCATGCTTCCATGAAGGTGCTCCCTCTCCCAACTACCCTTTCCACTTCAGTGCCTTGGCATTCCCCTACACTAGGAAAATGAGCCTTCACTGGACCAAAGGCCTCTCCTCCAATTGATACTAGACCATGCTATTCTCTACTTCATATGTAATTGGAGCCATGGGTTTCTCCATATGAACTCATTGGTTGGTGTTTTAGTCCCTGTGAGCTCTGGAGGATTTGTTTGATTTATAATGTTGTTCTTCTCATTGGATTGCAAACCCTTTCAGCTCCTTCCATCCTTTCTCTAGCACCTGCACTGGGATCACCATACTCAGTCCAATGGTTAGCTGCAAGCATCCTAATTTATATTAGTATGGCGCTGGCAGAGCTAGAAATGTGAAGTGTGCTCCACAACCATCAGTAAGCTCAGTTAGACGGACATCCTTCCAGGCAGCCTAGCTGACCTGTGTTTCTGCCAGATTGGGTGGTTGACTTTAGCCTGTTCAACATAGGCAGTTCATCTGAAAGTGTCTCTTGTGTATGTGGGTATGTGTGTGTGTGTGTGTGTGTGTGTGTGTGTGTATGTACACGAATATATGTATGTGTATGTTTATATGTACATATGGGAAAGAATGACTCTACTGAATCTGATAACTTTAAGAGATTTTCCTGAAACCATTCAGAGTTGATTTCTTTCTTAGTTTATAGATCTTCACAGCAGGGGAAAATAGTTTCATACCCCTCATGAATAGCATAAGGTTTCTATTCACTCTTAATAGAAACATCTTTGCTTGCCCAGAGATTAATTATTTTTTTTGTTTTTTTAAAAACGACTTTATTTTACAAAACAAAGATAAAAGTACAGATTTTAAACATTTTTTGCTTAAAATTATACATTTTTGTCAGTACTGTTTTTTCAGATATTAAAATAATATTTACATAAAACTATGTGAATATATTTTTTAGTCAGTACTTGATTTTTTCAAGGGTATGAATTGAAAACCTAATAGTTACCATGAGCGTAAAGTACATGCAAAACAAAACGCAACATGGAAATAGTCAAAGTCTTCTTGTTTTGTTAATATATTTTTTTTGTTTTCTTTATTTCCTGGACTTCATACAGTCTGTGAGTTGTTTCTGGGGGAGTGCAAGCCTCTGGGGTTAGCATGCCAATATAAGTGACTGCATATTATGTCTGTTCTTTTGTGACTGGGTTATCTCACTCAGGATGATCTTCTCTATATGCAGCCATTTTCTTAAGAATTTGGTTAAGTAATTGTTTCTGGTGGCTGAGTAGTATTCCATTGTGTAAATGTACCACAATTTTTGTATCCATTCATCTTCTGAGGAACATCTGGGTTCCTTCCAGCTTCTGGTTATTATAAATAGAGCCGCTATAAACATTGTGGTGCATATATCTTTGTTGTGTATTAAAGTGTCTCTGGGATAAATGCCCAGAAGTGGAATAGCTGGGTCTTCAGGTAGTACTATATCCAATTTTCTGAGATATCGCCAGACAGATTTCCAGAGTGGTTGTATTAGTTTGCAACTCCAACAACAGTGGAGAAGTGTTGCCTCTTTCTCCGCAGCCTCGCAAGCATCTGCTGTCATCTGATTTTTGGATCTTGGCCAATCTGACTGGTGTGAGGTGGTATCTCAGGGTTTTTTTTTTTTTTTCATTTAAAATTTTTTTTTAATTTATAAAACAACTTTATTTTACAAAACAAGGATAAATGTACAGATTTTAAACATTTTTTGCTTAAAATTATACATTTTTTGTCAGTACTTTTTTCAGATTTTAACATAATTTTTACATAAAGCTATATGAATATATTTTTTAGTCAGTACTTGATTTTTTTCAAGGTTTGATTGAATGCCTTGAAAACTTAATAGTTACAATGAGCTAAAGTACATGTAAAACAAAATGTAACATAGAAATAGATAAAGTTTTCTTGTTTTGTAAATATTTTTTTGTTTTGTTTTGTTTACTTTATTTTTTGGACTTCATACAGTCTGTGAGTTGTTTCTGGGGGAGTGCAAGCCTCTGGGGTTAGCATCCCACTATCATTGACTGCATATTATGTCTGTTCTTTTGTGACTGAGTTATCTCACTCAGGATGATATTCTCTAGATGCAGCCATTTTCTTCAGAATTTGGTTAAGTCATTGTTTCTGGTGGCTGAGTAGTATTCCACTGTGTATATGTACAACAATTTTTGTATCCATTCATCTTCTGAGGGACATCTGGGTTCCCTCCAGCTTCTGGCTATTATAAATAGAGCCGCTATGAACATTGTGGTGCATATATCTTTGTTGTGTATTAAAGTGTCTCTGGGGTAAATGCCCAGAAGTGGAATAGCTGGGTCTTCAGGTAGTACATATCCAATTTTCTGAGGTATCGCCAGACAGATTTCCAGAGTGGTTGTATTAGTTTGCAACCCCACCAACAGTGGAGAAGTGTTCCTCTTTGTCCGCAACATCGCCAGCATCTGCTGTCATCTGAGTTTTGGATCTTGGCCAATCTGACTGGTGTGAGGTGGAATCTCAGGGTTGTTTTGATTTGCATTTCCCTGATGGCTAAGGATGTGGAGCACTTCCTCAGATGTTTCTCGGCCATTCAGTGTTCCTCAACAGAAAATGTTTTGTTTAGCTCTGTACCCCATTTTTTAATAGGTTTATTTGATTCTCTGGTGTCTAGCTTTTTGAGTTCCTTGTACACCTTGGATATTAGGCCTCTATCTGATGTGGTGTTGGTAAAGATCTTTTCCCATTCTGTTGGTTGCTGTTTTGTTTTCTTGACGATGTCCTTAGCCTTACAGAATCTTTGCAATCTCATTAAGTCCCATTTGTTAATCTTTGACCTTAGAGCTTGAGCCATTGGTGTTTTGTTCAGGAAATTTTCTCCTGTGCCTATGTGTTCTAAGGTTTTCTTTACTTCCTCATCTAATAGTTTCAGTGTATCTGGTTTAATGTGGAGATCTTTGATCCACTTACACTTGAGCTTTGTACAAGGAGATAAGAAAGGGTTTATTTTCATTATTTTGCATGCTGAGTGCCAGTTGGACCATCACCATTTGTTGAATAGGCTGTCCTTTTTCCATTGAATGTTTACTGCTCCTTTGTCAAAAATCAGGTGACCATATACATGAGGGCTCATTTCTGGATTTCTATTCTATTCCATTGATCCACATGCCTATTTCTGTACCAGTACCATGCAGTTTTTAGCACAATTGCCTTGTAATATAGCTTTAGGTCAGGGATAGTGATTCCCGCAGATATTTTTTTGTTGTTGAGGATGGATTTCGCTATTCTAGGTCTTTTGTTATTCCATATGAAATTGCACATTGATCTTTCCAATTCCATGAAGAACTGGGATGGAATTTTGATGGGGATTGCATTGATTATGTAGATTGCTTTTGGTAGGATGGCCATTTTTAAGATGTTGATTTTTCCAATCCATGAGCATGGGAGATCTTTCCATTTTCTGAGATTCTCCTCATTTTCTTTTTTTAGAGGTTTGAAGTTCTTGTCATACAGGTCCTTCACTTGCTTAGTTAGAGTCACACCAAGTTATTTCATAGTTTTTGTAACGATTGTGAAGGGTACCTTTTCCCTAATTTCTTTCTCCACATGTTTGTCCTTTGAGTATAGGAAGGCTACTGATTTGTTTGAGTTAATTTTGTATCTAGCCACTTTGCTGAACTTGTTTATCAGCTGTAGGAGCTGTCTGGTGGAATTTTTGGGGTCACTCAATTACACTATCATGTCATCAGCAAAGAGTGATGTTTTTATCTCTTCCTTTCTGATTTGTATCACCTTGATCCCCTTTTGCTGTTTAATTGCTCCAGCCAGGATTTCCAGTACTATGTTGAATAGGTAGGGGGATAGTGGGCAGCCTTGTTGAGTCCCTGATTTTAGTGGGATTGCTTCAAGTTTCTCGGCATTAAGTTTGATGTTGGCTGTTGGTTTGCTGTATATTGCTTTTATTATGTTTAAGTATGGGCCTTGGATTCCTGTTCTTTCCAGCACTTTTAACCTGAAGGGGTGTTGGATTTTGTCGAATGCTTTCTCAGCATCTAGTGAGATGTCCATGTGATTTTGATCTTTGAATTTGTTTATATATATACTTTCCGTGTGCACTCTGCAGAGATCTCTCTGCTCCATGGCAGCCCAGGTCTCCCACCCACCAGTTGCTCAGCCTTTACGAGCTGCCGTTCCGGGTGTCCGATGGGCCAGGCTCTGCTCTGTGTCCTAAATTCGCCTCCGGGTGGAAACAGACGTTTCTAAGTTCTGTTCCAGGTCACAGTTGTTCAGCCTTTATGAGCTGTTGTTTCGGGGTGGCAGATGTGCCAGGCTCCACTCTGCGTCCTGTAGTCGCCACCGGGTGGATACAAGTTTGAAATTTCTGTTCCTGGTAGCTGGATCAGGCAGGGCAGTGCAGGGCAAGGTAGGGGGTGCACTTTCGGTGTGCACTCTGCAGAGATCTCTCTGCTCCCTGGCAGCCCAGGTCTCCCACCCACCAGTTGCTCAGCCTCTACTTAATTATTGTTTATATTACATTACTTCATTTACAACATTTCTTGATATACTGCTTTATGTATTTTATTTCTACATTATCTCTTGTCATTATTTAATTTTAGTTTAACATGGGAATAATGTCAGTATGTCTAACCAACATAATGCAAAATATATTCCTGTATTAGAAATTTTATTATTTTTAAATTTGGTAATTTTTTATTAATACAACTTACTTTTTAAACTCTTAAATATCAAATGAACAGATTTTTTAACATGAATATCTTTAAATGTCCCATATTTTCAAAATAACCCATAATTAAACATGTTAGAGTTTTAGAATTGCTGATGGATAGCCCCAGACACAAAAAGTATATAAGAACAAAATTGTTTATTCTGAAAAAACAACCAGCATCGGGTCACTACTGCTTCAGTATGGTGAACCAGACAAAGGCACTAATTTTATGATCACCCGTTGCCTCAGCAAACGTCCCAGGCTGTTCTCTTTTCATAGATATAGGTTACACTTGAAAACCAATAGTAAAGTCTTCCTTATTCCTGAGGGCATCGCTTAGTATGTTGTCAACATGTACTTACACATACTGTGGCAACACAAGACTGACACAAGAACCAAGCAGAGATAATTGAGCACTCAAAAGGAGAATGAATACAGAGTCCTGTTGCTAAGGAAGAGGATAGTAACAATTAATTACTACTGGAAATGGAAAATTGTTTTTTCTAAATAGAATGTATCTCAAATAGTAACTACACTCCAGGGCTGATCCCATGCCCAAGATCAGGTAGTAATCACAGACACAATCTGTATTTTTAATTAATACATTAGTTAAAAATTAATGATCATATTAATTTATATCTGTGTTGGTATGTGATTTTTGATTTGTTATTATATTTTTGTCTTATTTCATTTTCTCACTTGCTTTTATATTTTGTTTTTATTAGGTCTGAGACAGCAAGAGAGAAAGAACATGAAGCAGGAAGGATAAGAAGGTGAGGCTTACCAGGGAGGAGCTGTTGTATAAGATAGCATATAAACAAATTACATCATAATGAAAAGGGTAAATAAGAAAACTTTAGAAAGCTAATAATTAGCTATAATTCTTAACTTTTCTTTAATGTTCTTAAAAACGAGGTGACTATAAGAGATCATCTGAAAACATAATAGATTTTATAAGAACTTTTATTTACATATATTATTCACAAGTTCATAGTGTGTGTATGTGCACACACACATACATAAGGGTGTCAGTATGTAAGAACATCTGTATGAATTAGCATACCTAAGTAACTATCTAGTTTACTCCATGGTTGGTTTCCACCTTATTTATTGAGGCATTTTCTCTCATGGAAGCTATCTCATTAATTCACCAAAGCTGGGTATCCAATACACTCCACAGATAACTGTTTCTGCCTCAACTGCTGTATGTATGGCCACAAACTGGTCTGCATGTTTATTGTGAGTGCTCAGTAAAAGTTTATTTTATCATCCTTGTGCAGGAGGCACCTTACTGATACATTGTCCTAGCCCCTTCAAAATTGTAATTTGTTTCAATCAATTTCAACAATAATGAATAATTTGTTTTTAACTTACACTTTATGTGTTATATAGAATAAATATTTTATTGCTTAATCATGAAAGATAATGTAGAGTATTAAGAAATTATTTGTTAAATGTCACAGAAAAAGTAGGATCTTTTTTTGGAAAATACTTTTCAAATCTCCAGGAAAGAAAGTCTTTAGCAAAGAGTTTTAGAGAAGGTACTTGGTACACCGCTGTAACTTTTAATCGTACAGTATGCAGAACTCTCACTTTATGCTAGATAAATCATGTAGTGTTGAAATTATCCTGTGGAATTCATGGAGCAAAAACCAAAAATCTGTTAAGAAGCAGATTTACAGCAATTTTATAGTATTGCTTTTTCTTCTCCTTGCTTCTGCTAACTGCCATTCCTAAGCACTTAATCAGTCTGAGCCTTTATCTCTGATAAGCATTCACATATATTCTGACATTTAAATTTTGTCATTACATGAGGGACAGATGATGATATCCCTATCTTACAAATTAGGACACTAAAGCAGGAACACTTAGAAACTTAGTCCAAGGTGACACAGCTTGCAGGCCTGATTTGAATTATTTGAAATGAAGCCAGTATGATTGCAACGCTGTGTCATTAATCACCAAACTACATTTGCCTCGCTGTATATATCTTACTTTATTCAGGCCTTCTTTATCTGTCTCAATTTCAGCCATGTTTTTATGCTTCCTTTAAAATCCTTGATTGTATTTTTTTCATAATATTCTGGACAAAGAGAGGGGATACCTCATGAAGCCTACTTTAAGGCATGTACGGTGCATTCACTGAGCATTTGACTTTCCTTGAATTGACTGCTCTTTCGTGTTCTCAGACATGAAAAGTTTTAAGTTCCTGCATCTAAAGTATCACCTTTAATTTTGTTTACTTTTCTCTCAAGTGTGTGTGTATGTGCATATGTTCATTGGGGCACTAAGAGGATTTCAGATGCCCTTGAGCTAGTGACAGACTTTTGTGAGCAATTTCACATGGGCAATGGGGACAAAATTTGGATTCTCTGCACAGGCAGCAAGCCTGTTTGCTTATCATCCTTTCTATCCCCATTCACTCCCTACATTACAGATTTTCAAAAGAAGCTGTGGTTTAAAGTGGTTTATAGTGGCATCACTACAGGGCATTTCTGATATAGATAAATATGAACGTGTTCTGTACCGCCATTACCCAAAAAATCTCATCCTCCCTATTGAGTATAATCTCATAATATCATGAGAGTTGTTCATCATTTCATTATTTCAGTGATGTTAGGCTATTTACATCTTTCTGTTGTTAATGTTTACAAAATTATTGCATTATTATCATTTTATTATTAATATTAAATTATTATTATTTACAAAATGTTATTGCAATTTACATGCATATTCCTATAAAAGAATTAAGACAACTATTTTTCTTTTAAAACTATTTGAAACATCAGACATTTTGCATGTGTTTTATTCACAAGTAAAACCTACAAAATAGTAAGTGCTATAAGTTTACTAAATCATTGCACAGTAACTTAAAACTATTGAATTCTCTTATATTTACTTCAAAGCTTTCTGAAATTCTGCGCTCATTAATATTGTATGCATTTAGGTTTATAATAGGATCCAACCTCTAAGGTGGCTATTAAATGAGATTTTCTATCTACATGATGAAGTACTTAATTTATCTTCAGTATTGTGAATTATTAAATCTCTTATTGGTCCACAGATGCCATAGCAACCTGGAAAAACTGTTTCAGTAAACATTAGTATAATTATTTACAGGGTATACTTTAGTCCTTCATCCAGAAAAAGAATCTAGAATAGTCATGACGCTGGTTGACAGCATTAATTGTTCTTTCCTGAAAGGCATAAAATCCTTACAGTCGGACTGGGTTTTGGTTTATAGTTTTTCATCAGGTTTCCTCAGAGGATGTTACAGTACTAATAAGACATACTTTCTAATTGTCATTATTAAATTTTATTGTATGTGTCTGCATGCCTTAACTGCATAAATGCCTACACACCACTTAGGTTTCCTCAATTCACAGAGGTGAGGAATGCTTTTTATAGTCTTTCGACCTGGAGATATAAATTCTTATCATGGAGGTGATATAAATTTTACTGGGGATCTCTAGAAAAGCCACCAGTGCATTTCTTAAACTCTGAGAAAACACCACATAGCAGTTTTTTTTTTTTTCTAATTTCACTTCTTCCTTTCTAGATGTTACCTGAACCAAGTATCTCACCATCCTAAATTTACTTTCTACCAATAGATTTCAGAACAACAGTGTCCTTACAAAATTTTACTTGTTTTTTTTTTTTCTGTTTATTTATTTATTTATTTTAATTGGATACTCTATTTTCATTTCAAATGAAATTTCAAATCTCCTTTCCTGGTTTCAGCTCTGCAAACCACCTATACTATCCCCTCTTACTCTGCTTCTATGAGAGTGCTCCCCCAACCACTTCCTCCCGCCCTAGCATTTCTCAACACTGGGGCCTCATCAAGCCTTCAATCAAGGGATTCCCTCCCATAATAAAACAAGTGTCAATTGTCCATGGATCTGTATATATTCACTTGCCTTTTCTTTTCCACTTTCTGCCCAAATCAGCAACCAGTATGACACCATTCTCATATTTTTCACAATGATTTCTTTGACCCACACTTATTTATTAACATATTAGAAGGAGGCTATGTTGATGCTCTAGTTTTCTTGGAAATTGTGTATTATTGCTCAAGTATAAATCATAATTATTTCTGGCTTTTGGTGCATTTCTCAAAGCATAAAAAGATGGTGCATGTGTACTGGAAATTTGCTTAGGTGAGGGACTTCTAAAGATTGATCTTGTATTTATGACTTTCATTTAAAACAACTTGTGTATGTGCCCTATTTTATATTTTGATGGATAAGAAAACCTGGCTTCTATATATATTTGAGCAGCATCTTCTGAGTTCATTATTAAATGTTCAGCTTTTACTATGGCCTAATATCTTCTCAAAAGTTCTTTCTAAAGATGAAAGTTACAGTAGTAGTGTCTTTGGTCTAATATATTAAAGGAATGTGCTGTGATTCTCATATTGAAGGGAAAAAACCATATCTGTATCTGCAACTGAAAAACCAAACACAATCTGCTCTGTTCCTTTATGTATCCCAAGTTTCAGAGCAGGCTTCATGACATAAAAGACTTAGTGAAACCTTTACTTTCTGACTTTGCTGAAAACTGATAGGCATTCATATAACTTAACAATGGAGAGAACATAGAACATCTCACTGTATAAGTTACTTTTGTGTTACTGTGATAAAACACTCCAGCTACTGCAGCACAGAGCAGAAAGGTTTATGTGGGCTTCCAGTTTCAAAGCGATAATGATTTGATGGAAGAGCAGAAACGGTAGGGAGTTGGTGTAATATCTGAAACAGAATTTGAGAACTTATTATCTTGAACTACAATACAAACCAGAAAGAGTAAATGGTGCCAGGAATTGAAAACTCAAAGCATACTCTTTTTTAATTGAATAACTTTATTTTCAAAAGCAGAGACAAATGTACAGATTTTGAAAGCATTTTTGCATGAGACTATGTATATATTTTTGTCAGTACTTGATTTTTTAGAGGTTTGATAGTACACATTGAAATCTTACTAGTTACAATGAGCATAAAGTACCTGTAAACCAAATCGTAACATGGAAACAGTGAAAGGTATATTGGTGTGTGAATATTAAGCATAATGATTTTTAAATACCAAGAAGTGCCACAAGGCTACATTCTTAGCTCTTGAATTATTAATGATTTCATGTCTAGGTGTACCACAATCTGAAAGGGTGCTATACACTTATTCTTTTTTCTAAGATGGACTGAGGCTTCCACTTTTTGGCCTTTCTTTTCTTTTCATGTCCTTCATGAGTTGTTTCTTTGGTATTCAGTAGTTTCTGGGGCTAGTATCCAATTATCAGTGATTGCTTATTATGTCTGTTCTTTTGTGACTGGGTCATCTCACTCAGAATGATATTCTCTAGGTAAATCCATTTGCCTAGACATTTCATAAAGTCATTGTTTCTAATAGCTGAGTAGTACTCCACTGTGCAAATGTACCACACTTTCTGTATTTTTTCCTCTACTGAAGGACATCTGGGTTCTTTCCAGCTTTTGGCTATTATAAATAAGGCTGCTATGAACATGGCTCAGCATGTGAACATATTATATGTTAGAGCATCTTTGGGATATATGCCCAGAAGTAGAATAACTGGGTCTTCAGGTATTACTATGTCCAATTTTCTGAGGAACCACCAGACTGATTTCCAGAGTGGTTGTTCCTGCTTACAACCCCACCAACAGTAGAGGAATATTCCTCCTTCTCTGTGTCCTCACCCACATCTGCTATCATCTGAGTTTTTGATCTTAGCCATGGGACTTCATGAGATTGCAAAGTTTCTGTAAGGCTAAGGAGACTGCCAAGAAAACAAAATGGCAGCCATCAGACTGGGAAAGAATCTTTACCAATCCCACATCTGATAGAGTCCTAACATCCAATATATACAGAGAACTCAAGAAGTTAGACTCCAGAGAAACAAATAATCCTATTAAAAAATAGGGTACAGAGCTAAACAAAGAATTCTCAACTGAAGAGTATCGAATGTCGTAGAAGCACCTAAGGAAATGCTCAAAATCACTAGTCATCAGGGAAATGCAAATTAAAACAACTCTGAGATTTCACGTCACACCAAAGCCTACTCTTAATGATGGACTTTCTTCAGAGAGGCCATGTCACCTAGACTTCTCTAAATAGTGTTATCAAATGGGGACAAAATAAGAATCCTATGAGGAAATTCTCATTCAAGCCATCCCGCCAACTGAGGTGTATAATAATTGCAATATCCTAAGTGGCTGAAAAGATGACAATTGTCTGCGTTTTTTGTTGTTGTTGTTTTTGTTTATACCTAGAGGTAGAAAATCACACCACCAGCTTCCCATATTGTATTATATTCAGGCTAATATATTAACATTCCTAAAGTTTTCACTGGTGAAGAAGTTCATGGACCATGGTAGTATTTATTTGAAGCTAGCTCACATGTATTTTACCAATACATTTAGATGCCATTGTCATTGATTAAAGATTCTGTCAAATGAACATAATATCATTATACCAAACTTGTGTTTTCTGTGCAAGGGAGAAGTGACTAGTTTCTCTGAAGATTAAATAATAATTCACAAATTGAGAACAAAGCTTAACTTGAAGCAATACAAAGCAGGACAATTTCAGGGTTGGTTTTAACAATCATGCTTCATTCATTTATTTGACGTGAGAAGCAGATATGAATTTGAAGGAGAGAGATAGTTATAGGCACAAATATCCTAGTTCAATAAAAACAGTTTGTTACAGTCTTTATAAAAATAGATTTTATAAACTGGTTGTTTGGAGTAGTTTTGTGTCAACCTGACACAAGATAGAGTCACTGGAGAGAAGCAAGCTTCATATGAGAAAACATGAGTCATCAGTAAGATACTGGGTTAGGCCAGCCTGCATAGCATTTTCTTACTCAGTAATTGATATGGCAGGATCCTTGTGGGTGGAACCATCCATGGGCATTTTATAGATTCAAAAGAAAGCAGACTGAGCAAGCCCTAAGAAGCAAGTCATAAAAAGCAGTCCAGTAAATGGCATCCCTCCATAGCCTCTGTATCCTTTCCTGCCTCCAAGTACCAGCCCCGTTTGAGGTTGCCCTTAATGCTTTTGATGGGGGTCATGTTATATGGAACTTTGAACGATATAAATGTTTCCTTTTTTTTCTCCATGTTGCCTTGGGCCATGATGTTTCTTCGTAGCACTTGTACTGGTATCAGTCTTTTAGAGTATTGCTGTTTTGTCCTGACATAATTTTGGAAAGCTTGTGAAAGGACTTTCAAAATTTGGGCTAGAAAATCTATTGAGCATCATTAGTTCACCAAGAGCTTGTGTAGGAGCTTGGAGTATCAGATCGTTGAAACACTGTCAATGAGAAAAGTTGGCTTGTGAGGTAAGTGTAAGAGGGAAGCAAAACTTTCCGAGGCCTCTGAGTTCTGGTTATCTTATGCTGAAAATTCTCCTGTGCTTACTAGAAACCAGAAACAATAAAGCAAAACATTCACTTTCCTGGGACATAAGAAGCTGTGTCATTTGTATGTAAGAAATTAGTGATGATTTAGGAAAGACCAACATCACTGAGGTGAGACATTCACAGAACTGTTTCTAGAGAATAATGTATGAAGCCAGGTTCCAGGACTTGACATCCACCAATACCTGTGTCCAAAAATGCACCAGTTCCTTGGGGCTTGAAATTCTACCTATCCTCACTCTGAAAATTTCTATCTTGGAAAACTTCACACCAGGAAACTGTACATAAACCCACCTTATCTCTTCTCTGTTTGTGTTTTGTGTGAGCAGAGGCATCCACCTTCTGTGTTTTTCCCAATAAATCTCTTGCTCTGGACTTCGAAGGTACCTTTGCCTTCAGAGCTGCAACATTTCCTTTGGGGGAACTATTCTACTTGGGGCTGCATTCTATGTTTTGGGGAAAATGTCTCTTTACAGAGCTGCAAGGCTTTTATTGGGCAATGCTTTTTCCCTCAGAGCTGAAATGCTTACTTTAGTAGAGTGACTTTAATAGGTTCCCCTGTTGCCTGCCCAATGGAATCAATTTGGTACTCTAATTTGGTATTTAAAATCTTTGATAAAAGCTATAAGGAATATTAATTAAATACTATATTAAACAGTGTAATTCAAATATTAAAGATTTCAAAAATATATATCACTTAAATAAAAAATTAAAAAGTCAAGTCAAATTTATAAATACACATTGTCTTCTGGTGTAAGCTGGAGAATGGTGTCAGAAGAGTTATTTTGCAGTGTGGATATATTCTTTCCTGTTTATATTTGATTATTTTTACTTTTCAAAACCAATATATGCACATTTATATATTATATACAAATATAAACTATATTATATACAAATAAACATTCTAAAAATAATCAGAAAGAAAAACAAGTACCAACATCTAATAAAAACAGTTTGAGCCAGAAAATTGAGTAAATTTTATACTAAAAATTTCAAACTTTGCTGATCAGCTAATCCTGATTCTGAACTGCAGAAATAAACACACATGTGCCTGTGTTTTTGTGTGAAAAAAAATATTAAATTATGCATGTCACATAGCTCTTTCAAAGAATGGCATGTGGTTAGCTGACATGATACTTATGTTAATACAACTATTTAGTCATTGTTGATTAACTGAAATATTTTTGGAAGAGATTATATGTTTAGGATCTATCTATGTTTTTGTATCTTTCCTCTATTTATGGGGAAACATTGTTGATTTAGTCATTGTTGATTAACTGAAATATTTTTGGAAGAGATTATATGTTTAGGATCTATCTATGTTTTTGTTATCTTTCCTCTATTTATGGGGAAACATAAACTTAAAAAAAGAGAAAGAAAGAGAAAAAGAGAAAAAGGATGAAAGTCCTAAAAAAAAAAAAAAATCCTTCTGTTGTTAGGGAATGCCTCTGGCGAAAAGTACACAGGGACACATGTCACAAAGGGACTGTTCCTGGCCAAAAATGGTAGACTGCCAAAGGCAGAATGCTTTTTCAAAGAGCAAGTCCAAATGTTCTCAAGAATGCTAAAACAATTTCATTCCTATTTTATTGTATTTTTTCTTTTGGTTCTTTATAAATAGCCACAGGAACCTAAATCCTCTAAGCCCGATAAGACACTTCAAAGGTAGCAGGCAGATGACAGTCCCATCCCTCACAGTATCACTTGCAGCCATGTTAAGTCTGAAAACTTCATTTCAATCTTGTCCCTTCCTTTGGCTTCCCTTGCTCACGCCCTGCCTCCTCCCAGCCCAGAGTTACTCACTCAATCTCAGTCACTTTCTTCAAAGCAGTTTCCCTTCCAGTGCTAACTTTTCAAGTCATCAGACATATTGTTAGCTGTTCCTATGCTCAACTCTGTTTTCCTCTGTCCTGGATCCTTACCAGCTGAAAAATACTGAACAATAGAACACTTTTCCCAAAAGTCCATATGAATTTTCATATGAGCAGTTCATCCTCACTGCACTTTCTAACACAGCTTTTCACAGTTTAATAAATTTATTTGTATACTGACTTCTTCAACTTCCATCCTCTCTTATTCTAAAGCATAATATCAATGTCATAGACAAAATATGAAATGTCTGCGTATGTCAAATATGTGTGTGTCTGTGTATGTATTTTGCTAACTACCTTTGAACAATATTGAGAATCTGAGCCCCAATCAATTACCTCATGTAATAATTTATTTAAATTAACTTTGAACATTTGATGATATATATTACTCAGAGATTTATTTCTGTGAAGAGTCACCATGACCACAGGGATAAGAATAGTTCAAAGCTTTAGACTAGTAAGTTGCTGTCATGGTAGGAGGCATGGCAACCTGCAGGCAGACATGGTGCTGAAGATTACCTGAAAGTTCTGGATTGGGACCAGGAAGATAGAGTGACACTGAGCCTAGTTTGAGTTTCTGAAACCTCAACATCCTCCTAATGTAAACACAATTCCTCCAACAATGCCACATTTATTCCAGCAAGATATCGCCTCAGATAGTGCCACTTTTAATGAGTCTATGGGAACCATTTTCACTCAAATCACCATATTCTAATATCAGGTCCCCTTCAGTTTATAGCCATATCAATAATAAAAATATGCATTTAGTCCCAATTCAAAAATCTTCATAGTTTCTAAAATGCTCAACCCTGCTTAAATGTCCAAAATCTAAAGACTCTTTAGAGACTCAAGTCAACCTCTTAACTATGACCCTTATAAAATTAAAATTAAAATAAAAAAGAAGGTCACATATGTCCAACAAAAATGTTATAAAATATTTTACATCACAGTTTCAAAATTTAGGAAAGAGAGTATAGTGAGGAAATGCTAGACCAAAACATGATGGATAACAGCAGAGCAAACTGCAAACTTTGCATCTCTAGGTCCCATACCAAAATGGCCTTCAGGTCTTCAAATCATTTCAGTTTTGGTGACTACAATATATGTTTTTCTCCCTTAGTCTGGCTGAATGCCTTGGTTTCAGCTTTCCTCAGCAAGTGTCCCACACTCTGGACTATCAATTAACTAAGGGTCTCTAAGGCAAGCTAGGCTTTTGTCGTGCCCCACCTCAACCAGCAAGGAAAACACGACACTCCGGGTTCTTCTCAACAGCCTTTATTCAGGAACACCTTGATGCTGGACACTGGAACCCGGAGCTCTGAGCGCTCTCTCTATTTATCTCCCTCTAAGGGGGAAGGATGATTTGTCCCTCAGGGATTGGTGGAGCGGGGATTACCAAATTAACATAGCGCCTCCTGGCACCAAGAGTAGTATTTCACGTACATAGTACATTTGTTTACCACAGTGCAATCAGATGTTGGCGCCATCTTAACGGGCGTGGTCGGGAACTGCTCCCTACAGGGTTTATCTTTATAGCTTCATGCATGGCTTCTCTAGGCCTCCATCCAGAGGCACCTCAGACACATGCCTTGTGGGACAGTTGGCCTTGAGAGGAAAATCTGGTAAGACTGAGCTGTGCTAGAAGCCCCAGGAACCCATGTCCCTATCATGTAGCTGTAACATCCCCATAGAGAGATTTGTGACCATCAGTCATGTAAAGGCAGCAATCCCCAATCCCCTCCATAGGCAGATGAGGCAATGCTGGCATTTCAGACAAAGCAAACAGGAAGCCTCTGCTGTCAGACATCAACTCACCCCAAAACTGTATATTACATCCTATCCAGAAGAGATAATGGTGTGTGAGAATTACTCCATTGCCTGAGAGCATCTATCCTATAAAAGCTGTAACAGTTCTTGGGAAGAGAATGCTCTCCTGAAGCTTTCACTGTTAGAAGCTACCCTGCAACTCTGTTTGCTAGCTAAGTCCTCCACAGACTCAGTACTTCACCATGGTGGAGGCAAGGACAGCAGCAACACCAGACCAGCAATATGGTTGTACTTTCTCATCCCAGCTTGCTCTCTTTCCCCTTTGTTTAAACATTCTTTCTGGCCTGGGCCAGAGATCTCTCTTACTGAATGTACCAACTTGCAACAACTGGCCTCAGAGACTTCCTTTACCACTGGATGAAGATTCAAGAATTGTATTATTGTATCCTTGACTCTAAATGGAGAACCAGGTATCTGATGCTACAATGTTCTACTGCTTGCTAGGGATAGAACATGGCTGCCTTGTTCACATAACTTTTCATTCCCTTTCTATTTGGACAGTTTCCTTCATTGCCTAAATTAGGCTGTCCTGGAATTTGTTCTGTAGAACTGAACTCAGATATCATCTGTTCTCTGCCTTCTGAGCTCTGGAATTAATAGTCTGTACCACTGCCCCATGCCATAAGTTTTCTTTTATTCCATTTTATAAGTTGTAAGCTTAGGTGGGTGGCATCTTGATGTGAGTTCACCATTTTCTATACTCTATTGAGCATCAGGTTTTTCTTTAATCTGTTCATATTTCCTGGTGCATTTTTTGACCACAAACTACATTTTATAGTTTTCCATGCTCAGTTTGTTCTTTTTCATTATAGATTTCTTAAGACTGAACACTAATAACCACAAGACACAGTCCACACCAGGTTGTCTTAACATTGCCTCTGCTCTGCAAATGCAATTAATACAAACTCTTCAATATAACACCAGGGAGAGTTTTCCAACAATAGAAAAAACATCCATATTCTTCAACAAAGTGTCACCAAAATGGTCTCTAGACCACATATTAATAGTATTGTCCTCTGGAAACTTGTGAGGTAGGTACCATAGTTCAAATAACCCTCAGTACCACTGTCTCACATGCTGCCTATTAAGCCCAACTCAAAATTTCCTATCATACATTTTCTTTTTAGATTATTATTATTAATGGTTTAGTTGTTGTTGTTATTTTATATGCATGAGTGCTTTGTATTCATGTTTGTCTTTGTACAACACATGCTGGTGCTTAAGGAGGTAGTGAGGCTACATGTGGGTGCTGGGAATCAAACTGGCTCCTTTACAATAATACCAAATGCTGTGATCCACTGGCCCAACTCTCCAACCCTATCTTGTTGTTTTTCTATCCAAAACCCAAAAGTGTTCCATATTCCTATAAACAAAGTTCAGCCTATCACATCAATATCCTAGTTCCTGGCACCAAATTATGTCTTTGTTGATGTTTTACTACTGTGAAGAGATAACATGACTAGAACAACAGTTATAGAAACATTTAATAAGGACTGGCTTACAGGTTCTGTAGTTTAGTCCATTATCTTCATGGTACAAAGCATGGTATCACATGGTGCTGGAGAAATTGTTGAAAGTTTGGTAACTGGATAAGTAGGCAGCAGGAAGAGAAAGGTCTGGCTTGAACTTCTGAAACTTCAAAGCCAATTCTAATGACACAGTTCCTCTAACAACGTCACATCCCCTCATATGAGTTTTCATCTCCAATAATGTCACTTTGTGTCTATGGGGGCATTTTTATTCAAACCACCACACTCAGTAGCCATAAATAAAAAATAAAAATAAACAACTGTATAATAAGTGACAAAAATACCTTTGCACATGAAATGACTAATCATTTATTGTTTATTTAATATATTTACATATGGATGTATAGCATGTCTAGGTCTTATGGTTCATCCAATGAAGTTCCCATGTAAACATTACCAGACTCTCTGTCTTCCTAACTGGCCCTCCCACATAGTCTACAACTTTTCTGACCTATATGTGCATTGTAAACAAAACATGTTGATTAAGATATCAATGGTAACTCAAGTGTCACTAAAATAATTTCCACATGTGTGGAATTAATCACCATCTCAAAACTAAACTACCACTAGTAACTTCATGTCTAGTTACCCTCTTTACACTCTTCCCATTTCTCTTCTTACTTTCTATGCAATATATACTGCTTGTGTCTTCAAAAAAAAGCTGTAAGAAAATTAGGTTCACAATTGCAAATGACTTTTGTATTTATTTTCTAAATAAGACCCATATTTTATTAGCATTCCTAATTATAATAGAATATTTGGAAACATTTTCTGTGCAATGACTACCTTAACAATAAATTTCTGCACAAAATGGCATTGAGTGTCACAGTGAGAGAAATTCGGGTTTTTTATCTATGTTCTCAGCCAACAGAGATCTGTCTATCTGTAATATCTTTCTATGATTTTTCATGTCAGCGGACATTGTGTTTGTTCTGGCAAAATAATAGACATAAATCAAATGATGATGATAATAAAAATAGGGCAATAAAAAACAAAATATACCAGACTCTCTGTCTTCCTAAATGGCCCTCCCACATAGTCTACAACTTTTCTGACCTATATGTGCATTGTAAACAAAACATGTTGATTAAGATATCAATGGTAACTCAAGTGTCACTAAAATTAATTGGTGTCATATTAGAATAGGAATGAAAATACTTGTCCTTGAAGTAATTTGAACAAAAACACCATTCAATTTTAATTCTTTACAACCTATACTAGTATGTTGCTTAGAGTTTCTGGACTATCTTTAACCTACCTGTTTTATATGCCTGAATCTATGACATATTGAATAGCATCCTATGACACTGTCCCTAGCAAAGCACCATGTTCTTTCTCTCCCACTCTTTTTTTTTCTGAACAGAACAGAATGTAAAGATGAGGGAAAGAATTAGGAATATATGCAAAAACAATTTCACAAAGATTTACCATCAAAGGAGTCACTGACTTCAAGAGACACCAACTGATCCATATAACAAACATTACCTGAAACAGAAAATCCATGACTTCATTATTTACATAGGATGTTGGTTTTATAACTTTGCTTTTGACTTGGTATTTGTTTTCATGGTTACCATTAAATACTTAAATTGCTCTCAGGGTCAGAGACATGGAAGAATACCTAAGGTAAATTAAAAGTTACACATTAGCTTAAGTTGTAAAAGCCTATTGCCTGGAAAAAAAAAAGCATGTAATGTTGGATGTTATATTGTTTTTTTAGAAGAAGGTTAAACAAGCAGGCTAATGACACAGATTAGTAGTCAGTCTTTAAGTCTTAAGTGACCGCAAGGTACATTAAAATTTCAACACAAGTTCTAGACTTTTAAATGTAAGATATTTTCTTAAAAGTCCAGAGAAGTTCAGCAAAGTCCTAGACTCTTCATTAAGGGATATTTTCATAAATATGTGTTAAAGTAACATTTATTTGCTCAATGTAATTGTCTCAAAGGCTTATTGTTGAGTAAGCTCATCCTTCCTAGTTCTTTCTGAACTCTGACTGGCTGATTTAAGTCAGCCATCCTGATTCAATCACCTCTTTCATATGACTGATTGAAACTGGCTGCTCTCAGCTTCCCACTTAATTGCTCTGTGTTGCCTTAACTCTGGCAATTTGTTCTAATTTTATGGCTCATTTTTATTCTTTGTACATCCTGTTTTCACCTGTATCTTATATATGGTTTAACTGCTGGGAACAGACACCATAACCAAGACAACCTTAAAATTGGGGCTGGCTTACAGGTTCAGAGTTTCAGTCTTTTATCATCAAGGCAAGAACATGACAGCACCCAGGCAGATATGGTGGAGGAGGAGCTCAGCATTATACATCATTTTATAAAGGGCACTAGAAGACTTGCTTATAGACACGTAGGATGAGGGTCTTAAAGCCTATGCTCACAGTGAAACACCTCCTTCAACTGATAGTATCTTTGGCTTTTGAAAATGATAATTCAGAATACAAAATGGTGGTTAGATCTTCAAAAGGCAAGGTCAGCACCAATAGAGTAATGGATTAGAGATATATTATATATTATGCTAATCAAATTGGAGAAATAATTTCTCAAAGTCTTAAAAACTGAAAATGCAGATGTTATATTTGCGATAATCTAGGTCATGTGAAAAGGAATTGTCAACATTTGTTCCTAAAAGCAAGATAATATCTAGATATAATCCAAAAGAGAAGGCAACAGTCTTCTGGAGTGTGCATAGGTTGTAGCAAAAATGGCACTGTATTAATTAATACAGATCAACAAGGTATAGGCAAAGTAATTTATCAATAGAACTGAATAAATTGGTAATCAGTTTACAGTATATCCACTTGATTTAAGTTCCTTTGTTCATGTATGGAGATAGTTCTAGTTTGAGAGAATGTCTTTTTTTTTCTAGATGAAAACTAAAGACAGATTATGTCATATTTGCTAGCATGCAACTGCCGAAGACCAGCCTCAGCTTGGTTAGAGGTTCTCAGAGGGAATATTTGGGAGCAACTGATGAAAAACTCTGAGTCAGTGATGGATACACGTTACTAGCTCTGTGTTCTGTTTAAGATAGCTCTCTACTCAAAATAGTGCTCTACTTGGATAGCTCTCTGTGGAAGACTAGAGCCCAGTCTTTTCTTTTACATAAGCTACTTCTTTATGAATTTCATACCAATTCTAGCACTTACCCCAGGTTCCCTATAGATTATCTCACCAATCTAGGTCCTCTGACTTTAACTGTGCTGCTTGCTGGGGTTATAACATGGCTCCATTGTTTAATTACATTATCACTACCTTTCTGTTGTCCAACTCATTTACAGCATAAGCCTGGCTGTTCTGGAACCTGTTCTACAGACAAACCTTGAACTCAGAGATCTGCATAAATCTGTCTCGTGGGTGCTGGGAATGAAGGCATGTGCCTTCACCTGGATCTAAGCTTTTCTTCATCTAAAGCTTGCTCTGTTGCTGGCTGACCTTGAACTCAGAAATCTTGTTGTTGTTTCCTGGGATTAAAGGTGTGTGCCACCATTCCTGGGCCTAAATTTTCTGGCCATTATTCCTCATGCTCTAGATCAAAAGCCTGTGTTTTCCAGCCTCAATATTTGAATTATTAAGTATACCCTCCTTTTCTAGATTGTAGTTCATTTCAGATTAAAAGTCCAAATTATTTCCTTTTCAACTGCAAACACAAACAATATGCTTAGCTGAGTGGAATCTTACCCTGAAATCTCCATGCCCTAAATCTCATTATCTTTTTCCTTCATATATATATATATATATATATATATATATATATATATATATATATATATATATAAAGATGGCTCATTAGTGAAGCTGTTGTCACTTTTCTTTAAGGTCTATGCTGTACCTTATACAATTCATATTGCATCTCTATATTTTGCATGCTTAAGAAATACTTTAAAAAACAATTTTTACAATTTTTATTTTTATTTACATATTCTTTAACTTCTTTTCTCAGAGTTCTTTCTCACAAACTTAAGGGATGTCCTGAACCTCACACTGTTACCAGTTTGCTAAGGAACACCAGAAATGAGTATCCACCCTGGAATCATGATTTACTGATTATCATGAAGTCACTAATCTTGGCATGGAGAACATTCTCCAAAGGAGGAACATAAAGTAAAGTATATACATTATTACACAAATAAGCCTCTCACCTATAGTGACCAACACTTGAGAAGATACATGCCTTACTGGCTCTGTTACAGGTGTGAGAAATGTGTCACAGTGTCTCTATGGTGGCCATGTGGAACCTGGGATGCATCCTTTGAAACCAAAAACATAGTAGAAAAAATTGGTTTACTAATCTGTCTAAATAATAATGTATTTTTTAATTTAATTTAAAAATTAATTTAACAATTTGGCTTTGAGGAAGAACAGAGTGTTTGCATTAAATCCAACACAGAATAGTGTTATTGCTCTGAGAAGTTCTTGCATCATCTGAAAAAAAGAAAAAAACATTCTTAAGCACCTTTGAATTTTCCAAACTTACATGACAATTACATGTTTAACTTATCTCTGTTGCTCATTCACACATATCTGTTCTGGGTGTCCCAAATATTATATATAATTTATCTGCCCATTTATCTATCTATCTGTCTATCTCTCTCTCTATCTATCTATCTATCTCTATCTATCATCTATCTATTTATATATCTATAATCTATGTATTTATCATGTATCTATCATCTATGTATTATTTATCATCTATAAATAACCTACCTATGTATCTATATGCTTTTCTATCATCTACTTCTATTCATCTATCTGGATATCTTTCTCCATATATATCTACCTATCTATATCTACCTATCTATTATCTATTTATCTATCTATTTAATCTATCTATCAGCCATGTATGGACCACACAGAGAAATACTGTTTCCAAAACAATGACAAAAAAAGTTAATAAAAAGTTATTTTTATACCCTGTGAGAATGCTTTAAAAAAATGTTCATCTGAGTGATGTAATCCATTGGCGATATAATATGTGTTTCAGAGCAAATATATGCTTACTTCCACCCTCACAATTGTGACAACATCTGTATTAGAACTCTTCAGGCCCTGGGTTTGCCACCACAATCTCAGTAAGTTCATGTGTATGTTGGTCTTCCTGCTGTGTTTAGAAGGCCATGGTTTTTTTGGTGTTCTGCATATACCATGGAACTTAATAATTATTCCTCTTCTTTTAATACTTACCCTAGGTCCTGAAGACAGGGAATTGGTGATAGCATTTCATTTCCAAGCTTATGTTCCAAGATCTCTCTCTTTTTATAATGTCTGGCAGTGGGCTTCTCTATTTGTTCTCATTCCACTGTGAAAGGAAGCTTCTCAGGTGATAGCTGAATAAGACACTGTTCTATTTACATAGCAGAATAGCATCAGGGTCATTGTAGTCCTCTATTTATTTAGCAGAACAGAAGTTGGTTTCCCCTAAGGAAAACACAAGACTCAAGTCATTGACCACCCTAGCAGTGTTGGGTGAGTTATATATCATTTCTTAAATACAACTACATATTTGTTTGCAAGTTCCATAGCCTTATGCAAGTATTTAACTAGTACATTGTAAAAACAGATCATCATTGCAGACTTAATGGTTTGCAGCTAGGTTGGTATTTATTCTAGGAGGATGCAAAATATTACTACACATCTACCATGAATTGATTTCTCCATGTTCAATAAAGGTGTGTAAGTGTTGACCTCAGAAATAGGGCCCTGCCATATTTTTAAAATTTTTTTCGGATGTAGAGAGCAACTGATAACCCTGCAAGTAACTGCATAGTTTAAAGTTCCCATGTAGCCTCTTAGGCCAATAACTTAATTAGATATGACCCACTCTGAGAAATGGAATCCTGGGGACTTCATTTGATGACTAGAGATGTCAGTAGGGTCTCCATCTCCCTTGTTAGTTTGCAATTTCAGTTAGATCACCTCCATATGAAATCTGTTCTCTTCTGAGCCCCTTACTCTATATCTAAACCTATTATTATAAAGATTATAGCTTGCTCATGGAAAATTTAAAGACAATAACCACATATAAGCAAATATCTATTGTACTATTTCTTTTTTTGGTCTGCATTGCCTCACACACTGTGGTCTTTCTTTTTTCTTTCTTTCTTCCTGCCTTTCTTTCTTTCTTTTTTTCTTTCTTTTGGCTCCATACATTTATCAACAAATTTCATTATTTCATTTTTTTATAATAGCTATGTAGTTTTCCATTAAGTTAATTATCATGATTTTTATTCATTTCTTCTTTGACATATCTAGTGAAATTTCAATTTCTGGCTATTATGAATAGAGCAGCAATGAACATATTCAACCAAATTTGTTACAGTACAATTCAGAGTCCTTTGAGTGTATCTCCAAGAATCCTGAGGTAAATCTATTCCCAGCTTCCTGAAAAACTACTATATTTTAGCTGTTGTTAAAGCAAGAAATCTGTATTTTAAAATTGACCTCAAGAAATTTTATAAAACTAAGGCATCTACTTCTATATTGGTTCATAAATTGACATAAATAAAAAAGTATTATATATGTTTAGTACAGTTATTTTGGCTGTGTTTAGTGACTGAGGTGAAATCTAAAAGTTTCTTATTGTATCTACTCAAGAAATATAGATCATTTATACTTTTACAACTGAAAATGAAACAATGCAATCATCTGCTTCTTAATTCCTTAATGATATAGCTGAAATGATTACATCTCAACATCAACTTAAGCTATGGTAATATAGTGCCCGTAAATTTTACTTATATGACAAAATATTTACACAAACTTTTGAATAATAGAATTACCACAAAAATATGTTTTTTAAAATATGGTAATTTATAGTATATATTTAAATAACAATGTAAACAACATTGTGCTTATTTATAGCTTTACCATTTTTTTGAAAAATTATAAATCTTTTTACTTTAAATGAATAAGATTCTACTGTAAATATATATTATTATTTATTATCACTTGTACACACTGTTACTGGAAATCTATGACTGGGTTATGAGGAAGAAGAGAATTGACAGACATAGCATTCCAGTAAGAGGAGCAACAAATATAAATTTTAAGTAACTGATGAAATAAATCTAATACTTAGTTTTCTTACTTTAAAGGAAAGAATCATCCAATGATTACATTGAGAATATATTGAAAATTTGCATGGCTTCAATAAGCAAAGAACAAGTGAGACTTATTTAATGCTGTGATACCCAAATGGTTAAATAGCAAGAGATATATCATGTCTTGAACTATAGATTAATAGAACTGGGTTCCTAAGGTAGATAAACAACCTTCATCATAGATTGTCAGTTGATGAGAATTTTTGGAAAATGTTGGTGTGTTTCATTCCCATCATTACATACAGTTTGTTAGAAACACAATTTTACACCACTTTATTCACAATATTAATCAAAACAAAAATATTCTTTGGTAGATGGGTCGTCTATTTTGTTATAAACTTTATATTTCTTCAACTTATTCTCTCTAGCATGTTTGTTTGGTGTGAGCTGCCAGCATGAGTATTTTTCAGTTTTTAAAACAATGAAAACCATGTTTAAAAAAAGTACAAGACCTAAATTGTTAGATTATATCATGGAAAAGAAAAATAGGACATTATTTAGATAGTAGAAGTGATTTAAGTATGAATTATCATTCAGCCTATAGCTGACTGGGTACATGCTTTAAAAGAGGACCTTTCATGAGGGAATCATTGGAATAGAATGCTGAATGAGTAGCAAATGAGGAAAGTGACATTATATAAACTTCCATGCAGGCCTTCCACTCATATGGCACCCTACACGTGTATGTGTATATATATCTATATATATCTATCTATATATATATATATATATATGGCTCCCTACTCATACATATATATATATATATATATATATATATAACATATATATATATATGGCTCCCTACTCATACATATATATATGTATATATATGTGTGTGTGTGTGTGTGTGTGTATACATATATATGGCACCCTATGTTTGTACATATATATGTGTGTGTGTGTATGTGTGTGTGTGTGTGTATGGCACCCTACGCATATACATATATATGTATGTATGTATGTGTGTGTGTGTGTGTGTGTGTGTGTGTGTGTATGTGTATACACACAAATTCCTCAACACATAGTCAGTAGGTGGGTGGGCTCATCATTATGTACCAGCTGTCTCAAAGGTCCACACCCAAGTCCTCAATTGTAACATTACCATGGGATATGACTATGAATGTGGACCTAAATTTTAAAGCTCCAATAGGATTCACTATAGTGAAGTATGTTTAAAGTCCATATGGGTCATGTTGGGTATGATACATAATTTGCTTTTTATTTACCAGTATATGGAACAGTCTCATATACATTTTAAAAAATGTCTTTTAATTTGAATTGTGGACATTTGTGTATATCCTTCTGGGGTTATATTTATCTGTGGGTGTAAATGTGTGCAAAGGTTAGAGGATACTATTGCATCACTTGAAAATAAAATTACACAGAATAGTGAGACAAATTTTATTTAAAAAATATTACAATCTAATTATCACAATACAAAAGAATGATAATAAAATGTTTCTCAATAACTTCTGCTTATATTAGTCATAATGAAAATGTATATTATCATTATGCCCATAAAAGTGACCTATGTTTCAAGGAAAAGACAAGTTAATCAAAATTATAAATTGAGAAATCACTTTAGTTACATGGTCTTATGAAAATCCCATTCAAACTGTAATCCATGTCAGTCTACATGGGGAAATTATTTGATTTATTGCTGAAATTAAACGTGTTAAATATTACAAAAAATATTCTTCATTAAAAAATGGATCATGGATCACATATTTTGTTCCATGTTCTGTTTTTATGTATTTCATAAAGGAAAATATTTGCTGCATAAGTCTTTAGGAGCAATAAAATTTCCATCCTTGAAACTTCTTACTACTTTCATTATTAGACACAATGCTTGAATCTTAACTAGAAAACATACTTTAGAAAATATTTTAAAACAACAAAGGGGTGATTTGATTTTTCTGACCTTCAAAAGAGAAGATCAAGTAAAAATATCAAGGCTCTAACAGGTTTCGTCATCTAAGTATAGAAATGGCAAACCATAAAAATGAAATTAAGTGCTTATTTTCCTAAAAAAAAAAAGCTTCCTTCAAATTGCTTCAAAACTTGTTCCTGACCTCACAAAATATGAATTTTCAACCTTGGAGCTGAGAAATAATTTCTTTTTGACAAATCAAGCCATTTGACTTTGCAACAAAGGTTATAAGCTATGATAACAGGCAAGCATACACATATATAGCGCATATCCTTGTTTGTCCTACGTACATTAAATGTCATTAAGGACGGCAAAATTAAAGCTTCAATAAATTGAGTGCTTGATTGTAGGAAAACTGACTTAAGAAACTAGATATTCCGATTGTGTTACTGTAGAAACCATAAAGATTTTACCTCATTTATGTTGCCTTAGGAAGCAGATCAAAGAGTGTTAAGAATCTACAGCAATACTGTGACCTCTACCAACATACTGTAATGTAGATATACAATAAATCACTAAGATGATAAAAGGCAAAATACTTTTGAATTATAAAATGTAATACAGTTGTTTCAACCTAAATATTTAGAGCTAATTATTTGATTTGTATATTGTAAAAAATGTGAATTAATATTTTATTGGAAAGATTTTTTATATTGAAAAACTTTATTTTAAAAAACAAAGATAAATGTACAAATTTACAGAATTTTTGCATAAAAGTATAAAAATACAGTTTTTTTAAGGTTGTAATTAAGTATTTGTGGGTACATATACATACACATATGTATATATGTAACAATAATATAGGAAAAGAGGCTATTAATTTGAGAGGAAAGGAGAGAAACTGGGAAGGGCTGTAGGGAAAAAAGGGGGATGTGATACAGTTCTATTTTAATTAAAATATATTCTTTTTTTTTCTTAAACTTCACATGGTCTGTGAGTTGTTTCTAGGGTGTTCAGAGCTTTCTGGGGTTAGTATCCCATTATCAGTGACTGCATATTATGTCTGTTCTTTTGTAACTGGGTTATCTCACTCGGGATGATATTCTCTAGATGCAGCCATTTTCTTAAGAATTTGGTTAAGTCATTGTTTCTGATAGCTGAGTAGTACTCCATTGTGTAAATGTACCACAAGTTTTGTATCCATTCATCTACTGAAGGACATCTGGGTTCTTTCCAGCTTCTGGCTATTATAAATAGAGCTGCAATGAACAATGTGGTGCATGCGTCTTAGCTGTATATTGGAGTGTCACTGGGGTATATACCCAGAAGAGGAATAGTTGGATCTTAAGGTAGTACTATGTACAATTTTCTGAGGAAATGCCAGACTTATTTCCATACTGATTGTATCAGTTTAAAACACCACCAACATTGGAGAAGTGTTCCTCTTTCTACACATCCTCACCAACATCTGTGGTCATCTGAGTTGGCATGTTGGCCAATCTGACTGGTGTGAGGTAGAATCTCAGGGTTGTTTTGATTTGCATTTCCCTGATTGCTAAGGATGTTGAGCACTTCCTTAGTTGTTTCTCAGCCATTCCCTATTCCACAATTGAGAACTTTTTGTCTAAGTCTCTACCCCATTTTTTAATAGGGTTGTTTGATTTTCTGATGTCTATCTTTTCGAGTTCTTTGTATACCTTGGATATTAGGCCTCTATCTGATGTAGGGTTGGTAAGTATCTTTTCCCACTCTGTTTGCTGCTGTTTTGTTTTCTTGACAGTGTCTTTAGCCTTACAGAAACTTTGCAATCTCATTACAACCCATTTGTCAATCTTAGATACTATGGCTCGAGCCATTGGTGTTCTGTTCAGGAACTGTTCTCCTGTGCCTATTTGTTCTAAGGTTTTCCTACTTTCTCTTCTAATAGTTTCAGTGTACCTGGTTTAATGTGGAGATCTTTGATCTACTTGCACTTGAGCTTTCTACAAGGAGATAAGAAAGGGTCTATTTTCATTCTTCTGCATGTTGAGTACCAGTTGGACCAACACAATTTGTTGAATAGACTGTCCTTTTTTCATTGAATGTTTACACATCCTTTGTCAAAATCAGGTGACCATATACATGAGGGTTCATTTCTGGATCTTCTATTCTATTCCATTAATCCACGTGCCTACTTCTGTACCAGTACCATGCAGTTTTCAGCACAATTGCCTTGTAATATAGCTTAAGGTCAGGGAAAGTGATTCCCACGGATGTTTTCTTGTGGTTGAGGATGGATTTCGCTATTGTAGTTATTTGTTTTTCCAGAAAAATATGCACATTGCTCTTTCCAACTCAATGAAGAACTGTGTTAGAATTTTGATGGGTTTTGCATTGAATCTGTAGATTGCTTTTGGTAAGATGGCCATTTTTAAAATGTTGATCCTTCCAATCCATGAGCATGGGAGATCTTTCCATTTTCTGAGATCTTCCTAGATTTCCTTCTTTAGAGGTTTGAAGTTCTTGTCATACAGGTCCCTCAACTTGCTTAGTTAGATTCACACCAAGGTATTTCATCTTTTCATTGACTATTGTGAAGGGTATCTTTTCCCTAATTTCTTTTTCCACATGTTTGTCCTTTGAATGCAGGAAGGCTACTGATTTGTTTGAGTTATCCAGCCTCTTTGCTGAACTTGTTTATCAGTGTAGGAGTTCTCTGGTGGAATTTGTGGGGTACACTATCATGTCATCTGCAAATAGTGATATTTTTACTTCTTCATTTCCAATTTGTATCCCTGTGATTTCCTTTTGCTCCCTAATTGCTCTGGCCACTATCTCCAGTACTATGTTAAATTGCTAGAGGAAGAGTGGGCTGCCTTATCAAGTCCCTGATTTTAGTGGGATTGCTTCAAGTTTCCCACCATTAAGTTTGATGTTGACTCTTGGTTTTATGTATATTGCTTTCTTTATGTTTACATATGGGCCTTGGATTCCTGTTCTTTCCAAGTCTTTTAACATGAAGTGGTTTTGGATTTTGTCAAATGCTTTCTCAGCATCTAGTGAGATGACCATGTGGTTTTTTTTCTTTGATTGTGTTTACATGGTGGATTACATTGATGGATTTTCTTATATTAGACAATCTCTGCCTTCCAGGGATTAAGTCTACTTGGTCATGGTGAATGATCATTTTGATGTGTTCTTGGATTCGGTTTGCAAGAATTTTGTTGAGTATTTTTGAATCAATATTCATAAGTGAGATTGGTCTGAAGTTCTCTTTCCTTGTAGGGTCTTCGTGTGGTTTAGGAAAGAGGGTTACTGTAGCCTCCAAAAAATGATTCAGGTAGTATTCCATCTGATTCTATTTGGTGGACTAGTTTGGAGAGTATTGGTATTATGTCGTCAATAACTGTCTGATAAAACTCTGCACTGAACCCATCTGGAGCTGGTCGTTTTTGGTTGGGCAGCTCTTGATGACTACTTCTTTAGGTGTTATGGGATTATTTAGATGGTTTACTTTGTCCTGCTTCAACATTGGTATGTTGTATCTGTCTAGGAATTCATCCATTTCCTCCAGAATTTCCAGCTTTGTTGAATATAGGCTTTTGTAGTTGGATCTGATGATTTCTTGTATTTCCTCAGTTTCAGTCGTTATTTCTCCACTTTTTTTTTTTTTTAAATTGGATCCTCTCTCTTGTCCTCTTGTTAGTCTGGCTGGGGGTTTATCAATCTTGTTAATTTTCTCAAAGTACCAGCTCTTGGTTTTGTTGATTCTTTGAATTTTTTTTTTTTTTTTTTTTGTTTCTCTTTGGTCTATTTCTGCCCTTAGTTTTATCATCTTGCCATCTAAGCCTCTTGGGTATGTCTGCTTCCTTTTGTTCTAGAGCTTTCAACTGTGCTGTCAGGTTGCTAGTGTATGCTCTCTCCAGTTTCTTTTTGGAAGCACTCAGAGCTATGCGTTTTCCTCTCAGTACTGATTTCATTGCATCCCATAGGTTTGGGTATGTTGTGTTTTCGTTTTCATTGAATTCTAGAAAATCCTTAATTTCTTTATTTCTTTTTTGACCCGGCTATCATTTAATAGAACATTGTTTAATTTCCATGTGTATATATTCTTTTCATTATTTTTGTTGTTATTAAATACCAGCCTTAGACCATGCTGATCTGAAAGGCTGCATGGGAGTATTTCAATCTTCTCATATCGATTGAGGCTCATTTTGTTACCAACTAGTTGGTCAATTTTCAAGAAGGAATTTTAACAACACCTATCTTGCATGATGGATATTGTTGTAAGTCTTTGATTTGATTGTTTATTTCTCTGCCATGCCAGCTTTCATGTGAAAACATGAAAGGTAGACCCCAGGAAAGAAAATGTCAGGTCATATTTAGCTCCAGGATTCAAATTTTCCATCCTAAAAATATGAAGTTTACATCAATAGGAGCCCACCACCTCTTCACAAATATGCAACCAAATGATGGACCAATTGTCTAGCCTTTTTGGGCTATCAATTTAACCATTTTGTAAAACCATTAAAAAGCTTTATGTTTGATAATAAGGTTTTTATTATTCTAACATGCCTGTAGAGAATATATGGTCATGTATATATGGGTAGGTGGAAAATACTATGATATCTACAGGTTTGATCAGACAACTTTGGCATTGTTTCCCATCCCACCTCTCCTATGCTTTCTGTAATGACTTCTCACCCTTATTGTAAGTTCAATTCTCCTTTACCATTTTTTTCTCTGATTCCTGTGCCATATTACCTGTATCCACTTGTTCCTGCTATTTCACTTAAAACCACCTCTCCTCTCTATGGTCTCTTTATACTCTTCTGGTTTATGTGGTTACAGCACTATATTACTTTTGAAGATTTGGGATTGGCCCTTTAGATGACAAAGAAACGAGTACATTTGTCTTTCAGGACCCAAGTTACCTCATTCAATATAACTGTGATTATCTTTTGATCTTTTTTAAATTAAATATTCTGTATTTACATTTGAGATGTTATTCCTTTACCCCACCATGCTCCCATCCCCCTCCTTCTTCATTTTGAAAAAAAATACATCTTTCCATGTTGATGCTAAAGTAAAAACTTCAAAATATAATTAAAATAATCCTAAAATATTTTTAACTTTAATATTATATAAATTAAGTATAATTTTCTGACCCTTTTAAACAATAATGCCTATTTTGTTGTTGTTGTTGTTTTCATTGTTGTTTTTGGTGCTGTTGTTGTGAGTACAGTCTTATTGGCTGAATCATTAGAAAGTTGGGAAGTATCTACTTCAAGGTCCGGCTATACCAGTCTTGAAGGAGCTGACAAATTTTGAAGGTCTTAATGGAAAATGTCCATGTAGTATGCGTGTGATATGTAATCCAGGGCCTGTAAAGCATGCACACAGACTTATAATGTGAAAGTGAGAAAGAATGTTTTCATTCAGTTCTCATAAGTGCATTTCATAAGCAAAGACATGATTAAACTAATACACTATAATAATGTAGGCTCATGATTATAGTTTATTTTCTAAGTTTGAGTATATATCCAGTGGGTTGGATTAGAAAATAACAGGGTGGCAGTTATAAAAGAGCACATAATAATATAGTTAGCAATAACTTTGCCTGAATGTCATTTGTGGATTACAGCTCATTAAAAGTAGAAGACAGTCTTCTCTCTCTCTCTCTCTCTCTCTCTCTCTCTCTCTCTCTCTCTCTCTCTCTCTCTCTGTGTGTGTGTGTGTGTGTGTGTGTGTGCGTGTGTCTTTCTCTCCTACTCACTCTGTATGTCTCCCTATCTGTCTCTGTCTCTCCCTCTCCCTCTCTGTCTCTCTTTTCTCTCTCTCTCCACATTCATCCCTCCCTCTTTTCCTCCCTTGTTCTTCCTCTCTGTCTCCGCCTTACACAGCCCTTTAAGTGTTCTCTGCCAGGCTCCTTCTTTCTTTCTTTCTTTCTTTCTTTCTTTCTTTCTTTCTTTCTGTCCCTCTCTTGTTTACTTTCTTTTCCAAATTTTTTTCTTATTTGCCTTTCTATGCCCTGCAATAAACTTCCTTTTATATTAGAAAAAAGACAAGAATATATAATGAGTAACATTATAGTCTAGAAAAAATGGGTAAAGGTGGGTGCATTATCTTCTACACCCTGCAGAAATAGTGTGCTCATGCAGTCAGTACAGTTTTAAGAGCCAAAAAAGCGTGGACCTGCCACAACTTTAGCATGAATTAGGAGCTCTTGAGGCCCCATGCTACACCAATTTACTAAGAGCAGTTAATGGGTGCTGTGGGAGAGACTACCATGTCCTTGAGTATATAAATACTAATACAGTGTTTACAGTTCAGCAAAATATTTCACACTATCCCCATGCCAGCAACAGCCAATAAACCTAGATAGGTAAAAGCTACATCAAAATAGGAGGAGAAATATGAATTTCAACCAGTTCTCAGATTGGCAGTGTGAGAATATTCAGAGTGCACTATATACATAGACAAATATGAAATTCAATAAAATGTAATTATTTGGAAAGACTGAATAAAGTTGATAACTACTTTGATAAAACTCAAAAATTACATGAAATGAAGTTGTGATGCATATTAATGGGTGAATAAATAGTACTATATAACAATAAATGAACTATAACATCAGATACTTCTAGGCAGATTTTTTAAAACTTACCAACAGTAAATGTCATTCTTTCAAAATCTTCTGTGTGCTCCTGTGTAGAATGAAACACTTTGGAGGGCATAAAAATATAAGATTAAAAAATAGTACAATAGGTCTTTTTTCTGAGAAAAGAGTGGCTATGCAAAAGGAAGAGCAGGGCAGTCAGAGCTGGTTATTTTTTTATTTCTTCAGTTTGGTAAGGAGTATGAACACATTTGTATTTTTCTTTTTTCATTATATGGAGATCCATCCTGTGTATGAGTGATTTAATCCAAAGGAGAAGATTAATGTGGAGAATGCCACACTGAAAAATGTTGAGAATAAAATCTGTACACCGTATGCTGTCCAGTTAGAATTCAGACTTAGTGGAAGCCAAGCATTCCTTCATCATTCACTAAGGACAGTATGCTCTACCTAGGCATAAATTAGCCTGCTAATTAGAAAGGTTATTTTAAAAACTTTAAATATAGAATAACATCCCTGAAGCACTTCAGTATTGTGAGCTTGCTCTTTAGAGAAGATACAAAAACTTTAAACATAGACTAACATACCTGAAGCATTTCGTTACTGTGAGGATTAAACAATACAATGAGAGCACTGGGAACAAGGAATCTTAGAAACCTGGTATATTGTCAGAAGGAAAGATCGAGAATGAATCACAGGCAGTATGGATTCAATATAATATGTACATCATCAAGTTCTACCTATTAGCATCTTGACCAGCTGTACTTACTTATTCCAAAATGTGAATATAAAGTGACATGTTATTATAAAAGAACAGTAAGTAGAGTTCCATATTTGTTTTTGTAACACTTGAATACATTGAAATGAATATGCTTTATCTATGTTAATATAATTTAAGGAAAACAGCAAAAATTAGAATAGAATTTAAAATGACACCTAATAGCTGTATGAAATTAACTATAAAATTAGATTCATAAATTATATATCAATATTTAATAAATATATTTTTCTCAATTATTTTATATCTAAATAAAGTGCATAGTAACTGTAATGCCATATTATGTTTATAGACTGGTATCACTTGGAATTATACTTAATGCTATCATAACCTCTCTTAAAATAAAGTGTTTACTTTTGTCTTCATGGCAACAAAAGTTGTTAAGTTTCATCCATGAAATCATTAAATTCCTGAACTTAATAAAAACTCCAGAAGAGGGAGATATTTACTCTCAAATAAAAAGGAGTGGGCATATATGAATGAATAAGAATAAAAAATGTGTTCTGTATGTAATGATTAATAAATGATTAACATAAAATAATGTACTATAGTTAAAATCTATCTCTCTGTCACATAATTAGTTTTTTTTGTTACTTAGAGTTTAGTTTAAAGAAAATTGTATTCTTTAATAAAACAATTTCCCTAAAAAGCAAATTAACAATATAACATTTAAATTTTGATGCATTTCAAATAAGGATTAATATTCATACTTAAATGTATTTGCATACATATTTACTTATCAATTGTATAGTAATGCTTGCCTTGTTTAAATTACTTAAGAGTTATGCACATGCTATAATATCAGCTTATTAATAAATTTGTCATCTAAATATTCATCCATGTTTAAGGAAATGTAACTTTTCATGCATTTAGTTGGTTTTCTAAGCAAGTTAAAATGAATAATAGTGAGTTCAGTGAGTAAATTTCCAATTTTCTTTTTTGAAAAGAAAGCTGAATGAAATGGAATATAAAAATAGTATATAATAGCAGAGTTAATTGTTAAAAAAAATTGTCTCTTGAAATTGTGATTATGGTGAACCTACCTTATTAACCTTGCAGGAGCAAGGCAAGGACTGTGCAACTTGTGTGAGTATTCATCTACACAAATCTCTGTTTTGTAATCATTTCATTGGATGCTGAAAAAACATTTGACAAAACTCAGCACCCATTCTTTTTTGATAAGGCTTAGAAAGATCAGGAATTCAAGGCCCATACCAAAACACAGTAAATGCAACATAAAGCAAACCAGTAGCCAACATCAAACTAAACAGAGAGAAACTTGAAGCAATCTCACTAAAGTCGTGTACTAGACAAGGCCTGTCACTTTCTCCCTACCTATTCCATATAGTTATGGGAGGTCTATCCAGAGCACTTAGACAGCCTAAAGAGGTGAAAGGGATAAAAATTGGAATGGAAGAAGTAAAAATATCACTATTTTCAGATGACATGATAGTATACTTAAATGATTCCAAAAATTTCACCAGAAAACTCCTATAGTGATAAACAGCTTCAGTAAAGTGACTAGATATCAAATCAACTTAAAAAAAAATAGCCTTCTTCTACTCAAAGGATAAACTTGGTGAGAAAAAAATTGGGGAATCAACACCCTTCACAATAGTCCCAAATAATATAGAATACCTTGGTGTGACTCTAACCAAGCTAGTGAAAGATCTGTAAGACAATAACTTCAAGTGTCTGAAGAAAGAAATAGAAGACCTTATAAGATGGAAAGATCACCTATGCTCATGTATTGTCATGAATAATATATCAAAAATGGCCATCTTGCCAAAAGCAATTTAAAGATTCAATGCAATCTCCATCAAAATTCCAATTTAATTCTTTATAGAGTTAGAAAGAGAAATTTGCAAATTCATTTGACATTAAAACAAGATCAGGACACTGAAAACTATTCTCAACAACAAAAAATACTTCTAGGGAAATCACCATCCCTGACCTCAAGCTGCATTATAGATCAAGGTTTAAAAAAAAAAAAAAAAAACCCTGCTACAAAGACAGGAAGGTAGATCCATGGAACAAAATTGAAGACACAGAAATGAACCCACACATCCACACATCTATGGTCATTTGATCTTTGACAAAAAAGCTAAAAAACATTCAACAGAGAAAGGACAGCATCTTCAACAGATGGTGCTAGTTCAACTGGCGGTCAACATGCAGAAGAATGTAAATTGATCCATTCTTATCTCCTTGTTCAAAGCTCAACTCTAAGTTGAACAAAACCTTTCACATAAAACAAGGTACACTGAAACTAACAGAAGAGAAAGTGGGGAAGAGCTTAAAACACATAGGCAAGTGAAATTTTTCTGAACAGAACTCCAATGACTTGTGCTCTAAAATCAAGAATTGAAAAATGAGACCTCATAATATTGCAAAGCTTCTGCAAGGCAAAGGATATTGTCAATAGGACACAATGGCAACCAACAGATTGTTTTCTTCTGAAAAATAGTTTTCTTTTTGTCTTTCCTAACAATAAATTCTCCTTCAGTACTTCCTTATTTCACCTTTGAAAAGCCACTGGTGACTTTGACCTCATTTGGTCATTTATTTCTCACTGACAGGTCTTTCCATTTCCATGTAGAAATTTGAACAATGCCTTGTGATTCTTTCCAACTTTGAGAATCTAGATAGAGTTATAAGGATTAGAGGTGTCTGGGGATTCAGTAAGTTTTGTATTGTCTCTATTACATTCTCACTCTTATTGTTGCTATGTATCATTAGTACCACAGAACATTTAAACTTGAAATACGAGCATCCGAAAGGTTGAACACAAGGTGAACAATGTTTGAGGTACGTATGATCTATAATATTTTTATTAAAATATTTATGGATTCTGTTTAAATTTCACATCATATCTTCCATCCCATTCATTCTCCATTTCTTCATATCTGCACTGTACTCTTGTAATCAACCCCCTAAAGAAAATAACATCAAAAAACAACAACAAAACAAACAAGCAAAACAGGTCCCACCGGGAAAGCTGCTGTGTGTCACAGTGTGTCACATGGTATATCTTTTCTGTCACTTTCTCCACCAATGTTCTTTAGAGTGGGTCATTCTCCTTGTTGGAGGCCTCCATCTTCTGCTACACTATCAATACAAAATCCTCTTTACTCAAGCGGCGAGTAGCAGGACCAGTTCTCTCATGCTCACCATCTTAGAGCAGGCTCCTCCCAGTGCACATACTTACCTGGTGTGAACAATAGAGCTTACCTAGGTGGGAAGGACGCAGGCCTGAGGTCCTGAGAGTGGGAGAGTTGTCTCTATCCCTTGCCAGCTGCAGAACTCTTGAGTTCAAGCTCTTGCCCTTGCCCCATGCCTAGAAGCTCAGTAGAACTGGCTTTGCTAGCCTGGGTGCCTTTGAGATGGCCTGAGAGCATGAGAAGGAGAGAGGGACCAGGTCACTTGCTGACTGTAGAACATGGGGAAGCTAACTGCAGTGAATAGAGCTGGCTGTGATGGTGTGGATGTGGGATAACTGGAAGGCTGACCAGCTCAGCTGCCATCTACGAACAGATCTAGGGCTTTGAGTTGGCCAACTCTAGCATCTATACCAGTGATGAAGTGCTGGTGCCTTTGAAGGGGCAATTCCTTGTTCTGAAAATTCAAAGCAGCAAGCTCTCCATGGCACAGAACAACAGTATATCTAAAAGGAATCACTGTGAATGTTCAGGACTGATGATAGAACAGAAGCTTCCTACCAGGCTAATGACCCATTGCAATAAAGATTTGCAGTAAAAATGTTTGGACAAGAGAGTATACTGTGTGATACACCATAACAAGCTACAATTTCCATGGTGAGACATTTTAGTATTTTAGGTATATATATATATATATATATATATATGTGTGTGTGTGTGTGTGTGTGTGTGTGTGTGTGTGTGTGTGTGTGTTTGTGTGTATGTATAATTAGGGTTTTTGAAGGGAGGGAGGTTCCTGGGCAGAGGGCAGATAAGAAGGGATGGGGAGATGAGTGAGGTTGGGGTCCAGAATGTGACACTGACCAAGACTAAGGGTCATTAGAGAGTTGATTTAAAAAAATGATCTTATGCTATGTAATTCATTTGTCAAAATCCCTAACACTCTAACATCAGCAATCAATTGATTCATATTTTCTAGCATCTTTTGTTAAATGAAAAAACATGCTATTTAGTTATATCAAGAAAGTGTGCTGCCTTTCTCTACCATCTGTACAGAAGCAATTGTTTTAAACATTTTCACACTTACCATTCTTAGCATGCTTGACTGAGTATCATTTTTTTGTGACTCAATCTGTCCTTACTATGAGATTTGATTTCTTTAAATTGAAAATACCCTATTAAATTCCTCAGGAGTATTTGTTAATTTGTAGGTCACCTTTTGCCAATTAAGATATTCTTGATAAATCTTATTTAAGTTGTCATGGAAAGAAAATGAATGAATACAAAGACCTATGCAGTAATCATATATATATGTGTGTGTGTGTGTGTGTGTGTGTGTGTGTGTGTGTGTGTGTGTGTGTGTGCTTATATGTATATAGAAAGACCTATGTAGTAATCATATACATACATGTTTATATGTGTATATATACATATACATACATGTTTATATGTACATATACATGCTTATATGTATATGTAATATATGTGTATATGCACATATATTCGTATAATACATATATACATAAACATATTTACAAAATCAGGAACAATGTGTGAGCTGTCTTTTAAATTTTCAAATGTCAAGAGATAAAAATAGTGTCTTGAACATAGTGATAGACAGCTGGCTGACAGCGTGCAGATGACTCATCTGACATTCCTTCAGAAGCTTCTTTAGAACTCTTAATAGAAATGCCCTCAATTAATCATCGACTTAGCACCCTTCATAGATTGTAGGAGGCTGGCAGAAGACACATGGAAAACAGAATAATCAAATGAGAAAAGTTTCTACCCGATAAAGGTCTACTTCAATATAAATATCTAGGTCATTAGATCTGCATATTTAACAAAAGAGAGCAGTATACAAATTTTTATTATTATTCTGTATTCTTTCTAAAGTAATTTAGTTGTATGAAGACATTTTCCTTCTACCCTTAGTATCATTTATTACAATGAGAGTGGAAAACATACTTTCCTATTGTAATAAAGCTTCTATGCCTTTTCTCTTGTCATAACAGGTTTCAACCAGTTTGAGCCAATATAACAGCTCTGTGCTGAAAAGCTTCTTCATTTCTAGAATAGTCCTCAGGTTGTAGGTTATTTTTGATGGTTGTTAAAGCATCCTTCTAAAACTTCTAAAACATTTTCACACTAGCAGAAGGGCCATTCTTACAACAATGGATGTATGCTTCTTTTAAAATTCATATTATCAAAAAAATCACATTATCACTTTTGCAAGCATTTTACATGAGAAATATAGTCTATTAAATTCCACCTTCAGGATTTAAAAGTTCCTTTTATAACAGGTTGACATCATGTTGTGTCACACGTACAAATTCTTATGTTTTTAATGCAAGTAGCTTTTACTTAACATTAGTTTTAGATTCTTATTTAACTGTGAAAGAACCATGCGCCTTTGATCATAATTTTAATACATTATTAATTTTGGTTAAAATAACCTATGTCATTTTTTGAATATTTATAATTGATGTTTTAATGGTGTCCCATGGCGTTCCACTAGTTAAGAACTAAAATGTTTTCTAGTGAGAGGGTTCCTAAGAGAGATATGCATTTTGAACTATTGATAATATGGATAGTAACATAATTACTTGTGATGATAATTGGTGCAAGATTTTTATTTCATAAATTGAATAGCATCTACTACAGAGTATCCATTCTAAATGTTGTTATACTACATAGTGATTATAGCATACCATCATCTTACCCAGTAATCTGTAGAAAGTCTTCCCTATCTATAGACAGAAATATTTTATGCACAGAAGTGATGAATGTGGTCAGTTATGTCAGGTTTTCATATTTAGAAAGTATAAAATGATTTTTTTGTAACCTTAATGGGCTACATAAAATTGGTTGGAAAATGAAATGTAAAAGCTATTTCTTTAATATTATAGTCATAGTGAGTATTTTCTTTATTATATTTATAAAACAAATAATTTAGAACATTATTAGACATTATAAATATACTTTACATTTTCTAAAAACATACTATTTCAGCATTCTATCACATGTTAAAAATGTCCTAAGCCATTGGCAAATTACCTATAAGAAGTAAAAAGAAAAAAAATTGTTTGCTAAGAAACTAAGATTTTATTTCACTAAGATTTTATTGTGTATGTATGTATGTGAACATGCATTTGTCAGAAGGCCCAAAGAGAACTTTTATGCTATTATTCTTCAGATATTGTCATCCATTTTTTCTTTCTTTCTGTCTTTCTTTCATTCTTCCTTTCTTTCTTTCTCCTTTCTTTCTTTCTTTCTTTCTTTCTTTCTTTCTTTCTTTCTTTCTTTCTTTCTTTCTTTCTTTCTTTCTGTCTTTCTTTCTTTCTGTCTGTCTGTCTGTCTTTCTTTCCTCTGTATGTTTGCTCTTGTATGTTATTTTATTTTATTATTATTTTGACTATTTTTGATACAGGGTTTCTTTCATAATCTTGCTGTCCTGACATTTGCTCTGTTGCAGTCCTTAATTAATTCTACTAAAATTGCCCTGGCAGTGTCTTCTCTACCTGCCCCAATGTTCTAGGTTAATATGCCTTATGGTTGGGCCACTTCTCAACCTCCATGTGGCTAATATTCTTGAATAATTACTTAGTGAAACATATTTTATCTTAGCTGCTCTGGATCAAGACTTTCAGGAGTCTCAGGATGAATCCACAATGCCTAAATGTTATTGATGTTTTCTGCCTGGCACCTCCCAGGCAATGGAGGTATCACTTTTCCTGCTCTTTTCACAGTCCTTTGCCCAATATTTCTAAAGTCCTGCCTTTGCCTCCCTGCCAAGCCATCTTTATTTACCAAACAAGAGCAACTGGGTGCACAATCTCTCAGTATCATTTTTTAAAAATTGGTAATTTTATTTGCTTACATTCTAAATATTATACCACTTCCTGTGTCCCCTTCCAAAAATACCCTATCTCATTCCCCCTACTCCTGCTTCTTTGAGGGTGCTCCCCAACACAACCATCCAATTCTGCCTCATCACACTAGCATTTTCCTTCTCTGGGTCATGTAGATTTCATAGGACCAAGGGCCTACCCTCCCACTGATGCCCAACAAGGCCATCCTCTGCTATATATGCTGCCTGGGCCGTGGGTCACTTCATGTGTACTCTTTGGTTGGATGTATAGTTCCTGGGATCTCTAAGGTATTTGGTTGGTTGATAATGATATTCTTCCTATGAAGTTACAGACACCTTCTGCTCCCTCAGTCTTTCTTCTAACTCCTCCATTTTGATTCCCATTTTAATTCTGAGGGTTGGCTACAAGCATCTGCATCTGTATTGGTCAGGTTCTGGCAGAACCTCTCAGGATACAGCTATGGCAGGCTCCTGTCAGGCAAATATGTGTTGGCATCAGAAATAGTATCTGGGTTTGGTGGCTGAATATGGGATGGATCTACAGTTGGGCCAATCTCCGAATGGCCTTTCCTGAAGTATCTGCTTTAATCTTTGTCCCTGTATTTCTTTCATACAAGAAAAATTCTGGGTTAAAGTATGTGAGATGGGTAGGTGGCCCCTTCTTTCAACCAGGGGACAGGTATAACATCTGAATATGGTCTCTCGAGGTTCTCTCTCCCCTTTGTTGAGTATTCCAGCTAATGTCATTCCTGTTGTGTCTTGGGAGCCTCTTTTTTTTTTTTTTCAGGCATCTGGATCTTTTTGGTTGCTATTCCCATTGCTACACACCTCTGCTTAATTTCCTGACCTTCTGACCATCTTCTCCATTTCTGCCCACAACCTGATCCTGATCCTCTTTTTGGCTCCTTTTCCTCTCTCCCTCCCAAGTATCCCCCATACCCTCTGCCTCTCACGATTATTTTTTCCCCTTCTAAGTAGGACGGAAGAATCCACATTTTGTTCTTTCTTCTTTTTGGCCTTCATGTGGTCTGTGAGTTGTATTGCGGGTATTCTGAGCTTTGGGGTTAATATCCTTGTATCATTGAGTACATACCATGTGTGTTCTTTTGTGACTGGTTTACCTCACTTACTATAATATTTTCTAGTTCCATCCATTTGCCTGAAAATTCATGAGATCATTGTTTTTAATAGCTGATTAGTACTCCATTATGTAAATGTATCATATTTTTTGTATGCATTCCTCTGCTGAGGGACATATGGGTTGCTTCTAGCTTCTGGCTATTCTAAATAAGGCTGGTATGAACATGATGGAGAACGTGTCCTTGTTATATGTTGGAGCATCTTTAGAGTATATGGCCAGGAGAGATATAACTGAGTTCTCTGGTAGTAGTACTATGTCCAGTTTTGAGGAAATTCCAGACTAATTTCCAGAGTGGCTGTACCAGCTTGCAATCAAACCAGCAATGCTGGAGTGTTCCTCTTTCTCCACATTCTTGCCCATATATGTTGGCACCTGAGTTTTTGATCATAGCCATTCTGATTGTTGTGAGGTGAAATCTCAGGGTTTCGATTTGTATTTCCCTGATTGCAACTAAGGATGTTGAATATTTCTTTAGGTGCTTCTTAGTCATTTAGTATTTCTCATTTGAAAATTCTTTGTTTAGCTCTGTACTCTATTTTAATTAGAGCCATTTGGTTCTCTAGATTATAACAGCTTGAGTTCTTTGTATATGTTGGATATTTGCCCTCTCTATAAGATATAGAAGAGGTAACAATCTGCTGGTTGCCTTTTTGTCCTACTGACAGTATCCATTGCCTTACAGATGGGTTTTAATTTTATGAGATCACTTTGGCTATAGTTGATCATAGAGTCTGGACCACTGGTGTTCTGTGCAGGAAATTTTCTTCTGTACTGATATGTTTGAGGCTCTTTCCTCCACTCTATTCTATTAGATTAAGTATATCTTATTTTTTGTGGAAGTCCTTCATCTACTTTCATCTACTTTGAATTGAGCTTTGTACAAGGAGATAAGATTGGATCAATTTGCATTCTTCTACAGGCCTGCTGCCACTTGAGCTACCACCATTTGTTGAAAATGCTGTCATTCCTAGGAAGTAAATGACTTTTTTTGTTAGATCTTGGAACCATGTTAATAATGTGTCCGAAAAACTTTTAAGGCTATGGACCTAAGCCAATATATCATTAGGTACTGAAATTGTATAAGTTTAACCTGTCTTCATGAGAAAAATGTAACCACCATTTTTTGCCTTTATTTCCTATGTAACCAAATTTTGCCACCTATGGTTAATGCATAGCTTTCATCATATACTGTATATTTTTCCATGCCCCTGACACAGAACACATTTTGTAAATTGAGGTATGTATGGTAGTCATTTTATAAATGAAGCTAACTGGTTGAGTGCAACCTTCACTAACCTATCTCTCATTTTTGTTTACTGCAACAGGTTTTTAGTGGTTTAAAATATCTGTTTTTGGGTTTGAGTCTTATTCTGCGTCTCTAGTGGTCAGTAATAACTTCTGTCCTTCAGAACTCTGTTAATGATCTCAGTAAAAATGGGAAAAATGCCCATTCCTTTTCATTGCCATGTTGACTGTACTGTGCCACCAAATGCAAACAGTAAGTTTGCCTGAGACAGCCCCCAGTATGACACCAGGCAGGACTGGATGGGCTTCCTGGATGAATAGCAAACCAGAGACTAGAAGAACCATCCTTGGAACTGTGAACAACAGGCAAAACCATCCTTGGAACTGAGGGTACCAGACGTGAGTGATTCTGAAACAGATGACCCTCACAAGAGGCCACTTGGGGTTAGACAGGCAGAACTGGGGACTGGAGTGTACTGAGAACAGCCTGAAGTCTGTAGCAGCTGATGCCCTCTAGGATTATGATGTGGTCGTGAACATTTTGCCACCTGTGGCCACATCCAGTTCCATGGACTTGCAGCAGCAAGGGTGTGTCACCACCAAAAGCTGGACAAATGTCCCTATTCTGTGCTGCCACCCAGAGATATGTTGATTTCTGAGATTGTGGGACATATTGACATTACATGTTCCACAATAAGATTTTTTTTTTTCTCCCTTGCAAGAAGATTGCAATGGAGGTGGGTGGGTAAAAGGGGAGAGAGAGATTAGTTGGTTGGGTTACATGATATGAAATTTAAATGGAAACTATTAAAAGTGTTATAGAATATATCTATTAAAAATAAATTCTGTAAATGATCCTAGGATGAGAAATCATGACGATAAATATGAATGATTTGAAAAGCTAATTATGTACAAAGAAAATTTTACTACAGGGATCATGAAGTGGAGTTATATATTTGTCTTACATTTATTGATGACCTGACTCTCTCAAATGGGCATGCTGTAATTTGCCATTTGAAAATAATATCTGACTCTTCCTATCCACATGACAAGTATTCTTTGGTGACCTTTATACGGATACCATGTGTTGTAAAAATTTCAGTGTGATTGTTTGACTGATTGTTGGCACCATGTTTCTCCTGGAGACTTTACATTCTGAGTTGCTAAATGAAAAGAGGATTTAGCCACACAACTACAGAAATTTATAACAGAAAGGCTGTAGTATGTGGAAAAACAATGAAATCAACATGATGCAAAAATAAAGAGACAGGAGAAGAAAAGAAAGAAAACTAATATGTATGTGGCAAGGGCACCTTTGAGAAAGAGATGACATCTAAGCAGATAACCACATGGTTTTCTGAATCTTCCCAAATCATTAGATAATATGAATCTTTCCTCTCTTACATTGTCAGCTTTCAATATTCAGTCCACCGTGCCACTTACCTAATAATGAATCAACAATTTCTCTTTTATATTCTATTTTATTCTATTTGATGTTAATTTATTTTTGAATGTGTGGAATTGATGTTTGAAAGAATAAATAAAATATTCTAAAAATTAGAACTTTAAATATTCTGTGTTTTTCATCAACTAGTTTATTTCCCCAAAATGTTTCTCTGATACATTTTAAAATTTTCATGCTACTAATATACATTATAATTCTTTATAATCATGTTAAATGTTCATTAATATTCTGTATATATTAATGATAGAAATTAATACAGTGGCAGTTCTTTGTTAACTCACTAGTTCCTCAAGAAACCAACTAAGATGCTTATTATTTATTTTTAATGGATATTTTCTTTCTTGTGTGTGTGTATGTGGTAATTTATTATTAGATACTCTGTATTTACATTTGAGATGTTATCTCTTTTCTGTACCCCACTCCCATCTCTCCTTCCTCTCCATTTGCTTTCACAAAGGTTCACTCCCTCCTCATCACCCTGTCTACCCCATTGCCTTTGCATTTCCCTACAGTGGGAAAACATACCCTCCTTGGAACAAAAGCCTCTTCTCACAGTGATGCCAGACACTGCTATCTTCAGGTACAGATGCAACTGGATCAATAGGTCTCTCAAAGTGTGTGCAAAGGTTGGTGATTTAGTCCATGGGAGTTTTGGAGGGTGTGGTTGGTTGATAATGTTGTTATTCCCCTGAGGTTGCAACCCCTTTCAGCTCTTTAGGTCCTTTCTTAAACAACCTCACTGAGGTCTATAGTTCAGACTGATGGTTAGGTGCAAGTATGCTCAACTGTATCTATATGACCCTAGCATAGTCCCTGAGGGGGCATCTCTATCTGGTTCCTGCCAGTAAGTACTTATATCATCTATAGTGCTTGGATTTGGTGACTGCACATGTGGTAGATCCCAAGGTGAGGAGGCTTCCAGTGATCTTTTCTTCAATCCCTGTTCCTCTATTTGACCTTGCATTTCCTCCCATGCGAGTTTTGTTCTCTCTTCTAAGAAAAAGTGAGACATCCCCATTTTGTCCTTACTTCTTTTTGAGCTTCATAATGTCTGTGAATTGTTTCTTGGATATTGTGTATTCAGAGCTTTCTGGGGCTAGTATCCACGTATCAGTGAGTTAATACCATGTTACTTACATTTCAAATGTTATCCCCTTTCCAGGTTTCACCTCTGGAATCCCCCTACCCCATTCCCCTACCCCACGCCTCTCAACAGAGACCTTTTAATATTTTAAAGGCTAAGCCTTAGCTGGGCAGACTCTCAACTATTTGATCTTTGTTAACCTGACCATGATTTCCCCATCCAGCCACTTGGCTAGCTATACCTTCCAGGCCAGAAGTTATGTTTATCTCCTGTTAAAGCTCTGGCAAAAGGCCTTCCTTCTGCTTCTTTACACAGTTTCTTTCATTTTCCCAAGAAGTCCTGACTTCCATTCCCTTTATGCCCCTACCTCCAGCTAATTGACCATCAAATTTTTATCAAAGGCAATCAGAGCATGCTTTATGTAGGTGAGAAAAGATGGAGACACACATTCACACAGAGAACCTCAACTTAATCATCTTATTTTCACATTTTATTTTAAAGCAGTTTTCTGTTCTCAGAATTATTGGGGTTTTAATTTGATGCTGACATTATTTCAAATGTACAATTTTCCTGTTTATAATTGTCCATTTTACAAACTCTTGAATAACTCACTTTTCATTATTTCTGATACTTATTTCTGACATTTTATTTTATTTTATAGGAAGTTTATTTAACTCCATCTATACAAATATTTTAACTTCATTGCCATTTGTTACAGTTTTGGTTGAAGTATTCATTCTTAATAATTTTACTGAGAATAAATGATTTTGTAAGTAAGGTTGCATTTTCTTCTGATTAACATACCCTATTTCCCATTTTGTAGTGTTAATTTTGACTTTACTAAAATACTACTTACTCTCTTTTTCCCCTCAGGGTCAGTTAGTTATACTGAGTAGAATGGCCAGCTCTGCTTCTTGACAGATAAAAGGGTTTTATATTTTTTTACCCAAATTATCTGCATCATAGTCTCCTCTCAGTTGTCTGGGGGGACATTTTAGTATTATATATAAGCGTGACTACTACTTGCTTTTATCATAAATACAGCACTGCATATTTCAAACTTCAATCTTATTTACATGGTGCTTGAAGACAGGATAATCCCTCTTTGATGATTTTGCATATAGAAAAGAGCATCCACATCTACTTACTTTCCCTACAAAGAAATTATATACTCCATTAAAATATATGTAATTCAAAAAAAGATGAGTAAAATTGCAAATGCTAATAACTAACTAAATAAAATGGACTTAAATAACCTGGAAAATGTGATGAAAGTGTTCAGTGAAAAAGTACTCTCACCCATCCACTTTTACTTAATTGGATAATGATAGGGGATGCATGTGAAGAAAACACATTTAATGAATTGTCTTAATTGATAGTGTCATTAAAATATAAGATGCACTTGACTGACTGTTCCACTACAGTGTTTGCCTCTCTCCCATCTCTTTCTCCTACCAGCCTCTTGCACAGATACAGGATGATCAATTTTACTTTGTGTCTTCAAAAGTTTCCTTATACTGTCCTATCTATATGTACTTTTGATTGGCATTATACACTGGACCATGTGTGTCTTCTAAATTCTAATTTAAGAGACTTAGCAGAAATGACAACAATCAACACATGGTTTCAAATAATTATATTAAATATTTTTGGTTTTAACTTCATAATCAAAAGACACAGGTTAATTGAATGGGTTAAAAAACGCATTTGTGTGTGTGTGTGTGTGTGTGTGTGTGTGTGTGTGTGTGTGTGTGTGTGTTTGTTATATACAAGAAAGGCATCTTTCCTTTAAGAGATTAAAAAAACCACATTAAAGTGAAAGGATTTTCAAAAGCATTCAGACTAAATAGAAAACAAATCAAAGCAACAATAAAACCCAAGAAAGTGTTACTGACCTAGGACCTCACAAAGTACCTTTCAAATTAAAAGTAGTTAGAAGACATAATATGTATATTTCATTCTAATCCATGCTGCAGTAAACCAAGAAAACATTATTATTTTAAACATATGCATCAAGCTCCTGCATACTTGGTTTCATAAGACAAACCATGTTATAATGTTTCAAGCTACAAGTGAGCTCTAACTCAGTGGTAGTAGGAAATCCATTACCTCTGTTCCCCCCCCAGGCAAGTTGTCTCGAGCCCCACGTCCCGCAGGCAGGAATGGCATGTGACAACAGGATTCTTCTGGGAACAACCTTTATTGTACAATACTCTGAGAAGGGGACCACGTGGAAGGAAAATGCACTGCTTATATATGCCCAGGAGACTCGTGTCACTACCTGATTGGTGCATCCTCCAGTAACAGCATGCCCCGAGAGCAGGCTGTGATGTCTGTGGCACATGTGCACTATGTCTCTTGTGCTGGGCAACAGCTCTGTTTGGTGAGTCATTGGTGGGAAGCTGGTGCCATGATTGGGTGCGGCACAAACGGCTCTCAACAGCAGGTCACATACATTTATACATCTAATGGGTCGGACATGACAGATATAGGCAGATTGATCCAACCAAATTCCAAAGAACATAAGTTCTATCTAGTTGCTCAAGAAATTTTCTCTAAAACTGACTAAATATATAAATATTTGATTCAAAACAAATCTTATCAAATAAAGAAAAGTTGAAATACTCTTGGGTGTTACCTGTGATTACAATACACTGAAACATAAAATTTGACCTCAGGACAATTTCTGGGAATTGCATGAACTCATGGAACTGGACACACTACATTCAGCTCTACCTGAAGAAACAATCTGCCCAGTTATGGAAGGCAAACTACCCTGCTCCCAGTTAATTCACAGAAAAATAGAAGTATTTTGCGCATCTCTGCCTGCATGTGTGTATTTTCAGAGAAATCTCAGATGCCAAGATCCAGTCTGTCTGCTTCTCTTCTGTACCTCAGTTCTTTTTTTTCCCCCACTCTTGTTCTCCCTCCTCTTTTTAAAGAAAGGTTTTTTTTCTTTCTAGTCCTGGCTAAGCTGAAGCTCACTTTGTAGAACAGGCTGGCCTAGAACTCAGAGATCTGCCTGCCTCTGCATTTCCACTGTGAGGATTAAAGGTGTGTGCCATCACTGTCTGGCTTTCCTGTTTTCTTACAGTAAGCACCTACTTAAGTTATTGTATCCTGCTTTAAAGCTGAAGGCCCAGAGACTGAAAGAAGTAAGAAATTTTCTACCCTCTACTGTTTGGAAACATTGGCCCAACTCCTCACCCTGCCTTGGTCTAAGGGACTGCCTTGAGTAAACAATTTTCAAGAGAATCATAAAATGCGTTGACTTATAGCCATCTGAATTTCTAGAGAGTCCTAGTTAGGGTCCTGACACATACACTCACTAACCACTAAGTTTAAAGACCAATATTCTTAGATAATGAATTTAAATTATAAACTTGCTGATGTACTCTGTACTCCTAAAATGTGAAAAAGAAACAAAACAAAAACAAACAACAACAACAAAAAAAAAACATGCTTTAAGGGTAATTTTTGAAAGTCCTTTTAATCTCTGCATAAAGGGATGCACCAATAGTCTTAAGTTGTCACAGACTTGTTCAGTCTGTCATTTGTACTGTGTTTTTCCACTTCATTGCTTTCTGGCAGTACAACATGTTCTGGGTCCGTCGTGTTTTCTTACCTGACATCTGTGTACTATTAGATGTTTTATCAGATGTTAAAGAACAGTTATAGGAAGCCAGTGTCTGGCCCTGAGTTGCACAACTAGTTATCAGTAAGCTAGGCCAAATCAAAATGGTAGTTCTTCCAGAAAAAAAAATGCAATAAAACTAAGCCTAAACATCAGACAGACCCCAAGATGAATTTAAAAGGAAAAGAGCTGTTGTTATTTAATGTGTCATAATATTTTCTCTTAAAACTTCATAGATAGTAACTTCTTTTAATGAGCAATAACTAAGCAGTTTTTATGTTTTTATTTCTTCTTGTTTCAATCTTATAAAACCCATCGTTCCCTGGAGTTTTATTACTTCTGTTAGAATCACTCCTGCCTTGATTCATGAATTTTAAATTAAAGACAACTAAATGAATTACTAAGTTAACATCTTTTAACCATATACCTAGACATAATGATTTCTGATACCATTTGTTGTCTGGTATATAATATTTGAATATCAAATATAACCAAACCTCTCAGAGTTTTATTATACCTGTAAAATTTCAACAAAATGTTGGCAATTGAGTTTTATACAACCTGTATACATTTTATAGTATTTTCAGGAACCATTAATTAGGTGATAATCAGTAATATTTAACTTGATATGTCAACTTGTTACCATGCAGTATTCATAGTAATATGTTTTCTGTTAGGATGTTTGCAGATGTGATTAAAACATCAGTGGATTCCAGAATATAGATTTCTGTCTCCAATACTGTTGGGCATTATGAAGCCCTTCTAAGTTCTAAAAGAATAAACACTAAAGAAAAGAAATATATATATATTTACTTTTTTGTTGTTTTCATTGTTGTTTTCTTATGTTCTTGTGTTTGGCCTGGGTCTCTTCTAGGCTGACATTTTTTATTTATTATGCTCTCTTCAGGTATAGACAGAGTCAGACTAGTGGGTTCAGTACTTGTACTCTTGAATCACTCAAACAGGATTACATATTTAGTGCTTATGTGTTTTCATTGGTAGACAATTGATCCAAAGACTCTTTAGCCATGATAACTAGATGAGACAATCCTAAGATACTCTGAAATGTGTATTTATGCATCATAGCTACTAAGGATTCATGGGTACTATTCTTACAGATGGTGACCACTGCCTCTTTATTTCATCTTTCAGGAGTGCTTTCTCAACACAACATGGTGTGAAGCACATGCACCAGGCACGAGTTACCAATCTGAGGGGAATCTCTCATCAGACCAATTGGTAAATAGGCTGTGACAACTTTTCTTACATAGGTACTTTAAAAGAGAGGATGTACATAAGGCTGTGTAAATTAGACTTTAACTTTCAGAAAGCGATAAAAGAATAGCAAAACTAGAAGTCATAATAATTGCGTCTCTGCAGAATTTTCTCAGAGAAGTTGAGGTCTTCCATTTAGATAGTTTCACTGACTAGGTGTTCAAGGGAAGCAGAAAGTAAACAAGTACCAGGATTTAAAACCCAGTGGGACACAACTCTCATTAAAATCCTTGGCCTACTCTTTAAACTGATAAGTCTTGGAAACCTGACTTATTCAATCAATCCTCTTTATCCATTCATTTTGAATTCTCGGGACATTGTAGAATTATTCTTGAGATCTTTGAGGATGGAAAAATAAATTGGACTAGTTCAAAGCCATCAAACAAACTGTGCTGCTGGCTATGTCTGATATCATAGATTTTATGACATGCTATATTCACAATACTAAATTTCCTTATTACTTCACTGAGATGAATAACGTGCTATTTTTTTGTTGATGCTCTGGAATAGTATACCAGAAAACTTTATTTCAACCCCAACTGAGAGTATCATGGTCTCATTTCTCTGAGACTACTCATAGGCTATATGTGACCAAAGTCTGGAATGATGGATGTTGGGACATAACACCTGAGCAAAATTACCTCTTTTCTGAAATGCTTTGTATTTTCTTATTTCTCGAGTAGCTATACTGCCAATCTCATAGGCAGAGCTGCCCCCAAAACCCTCTGCATATCTTTGGTGTTCATGTGTCTACCACACAGAGGAGCTGATATGCACTGTCACAGATCTCTTCATACTCCTGATTAGAAAGCAGCACTCAATCAAAATGTCTATGCTTCCGTTGGAGGTCAATGCTGTGTTTTATTATTTTAACAAAAGATTCCACCTATGGCAGAACTGACCATAGAACTCCATTTGTGTTTCGGGATAATCATACTATATCTTTCATACTGAATCTTTTTCAATAAATGCATAATTTGTTAAAAAAAAAAACCCATATTATTTTTTGGGGGGGATATTTGCATGTTTGTTTGGGATGTTTTTTGTTGGTTTGTTTGATTAATACTTACTGTATGTGTTACTACATGCTAGGTTTGAGATACATGGTATTTTTCTTTTACTAATAATTTATGTACTGTTATGCCCGGTAAAAAGGACAATGACAATTGTCTAGAATTACTGAAGATTTCAGGTTTTCTCTAACCAATAGTTCATTAGGAGTGTTCTGAGCTTTTTCTTGTTTTTTTTCCTTTGTTTTTGTTGTTTAATTTTTAATGTTGGGGAGCTATACTTAATAATATTAATAGTAGTAGTAATAGTAGTAATTATTTTATTTATTTACATCCCAAATATTGGCTCCTCTCTTGATCTCCCATAAGCAGAGTTCTACCCCACTCCCCTCCCCTTCACCTTTGTGGGAGTGCCCCACCACTGCAGTGTCCCACCTCCTTGAGCCATCAAGTCTCTATAGGATTAGGCACATCCACATCTTCTCTCCCTGAGGCCAGACACGCAGTCCTCTGCTACATGTGTTCTGAAGTTTTGGTCTCCTTTGGTCCAGTATTTCCTCACTGTACCTCCAATGTCCACATTTAGACTTGTGTTGTACATTTTACACCACTGTATCTGGAATATGTTGTTGTTGTTGCTGCTGCTGCTTTTGGGGTTTAGTTCGCTTCTTGTTTGTTTTTATATTTTTATTTTTTTGTTTTCTTTTTTGTTTTAGCAAGATAATAAATTGCCATAAGTCTCTGAAGCAACCTTGGTGTTCAGAACCTGGGACAGTTTTGAGGCTGTGACAGAATAAGGGCATCGCTTGAATTGGGACAAATGTGTTTTGGTTTACAGTATAACTGTGAGCCTTTCGGGGTCAGGAGTTGAATTTTGTAGCTAGAGTGAGAAACACCCTCTGTATCTTCAAACATTTTAACGTTTGCTCCATATTTGGTGGTGCTGACTGTGTGGTTATGGAGCTTTTCAGATATGGAGCCTTACTGGAGAAAGCATTCACATTTGGTGGTCTTTGAGGGCTTAAATTCAGTTATTTTTCTTTCTACATTGTATCTGGCCTTATGAGATTGATATTTTCCCCAAGGAGAAATAGCTTTCTGTGATTATCATGATGCCCTGATTTCAGATATAGGCATCTATCCATCTAGAGCTCTAAAATAAACTATTTCTTAAAACTCTTTTGTTCAGCTACAGAAAATGTGAGTTTTATTTTATATTAATTTACTATGAATGTGTTTCCTTGAAGCTTCTAATTCCCTCTCTCATAGTTGAGATACCCACTTATGCCCCTGTTTGCGTAAGATAATTTCAGTGTTGTATAAAGTAAAATAAAAAGAACTGTCGGGTGATATTATGTGTGTGACACTTGATACTGAGTACTATTAAACTTCTTGACATTTTGTCTCATTTTCCATCTTCATGCTACTTTAAAGAAAAAGGTTAGGTTTCCCTGCTCTTTTAAGTTGATATTTTAAGATTTCCCTGTTTATATTCAAAATCTGTATAAAGTAATGTGATTACTTTAATATATACATATGTTAGTTGAAATATACATATATATAATTTGATACATACAATATCAATATTGTAATATATAATGTACAACAATGATATATAATATGTATGAAATTAATTATATGTAATTATTATACATATATATGTACATATGCAAGTTCATACTAAGGAAAATAGCATGGTATTACAGGAAAAAAAGCAGAAAACAGCAATCAATGGAAGCTACTTGAAAAATCTGATTTAAGGACAATAGTACAGGTACCTGATTTTGGACAATGGTGATAAAATTATACGATGTAAAAAAGACAGATTTTTTTTTCCAGAAATGAAGCTATACAACTGTATTTTGACATTTACCAAAATGAAGCTAGAACATTTGTGTCTTACTGCACAGAAAACTAAGTTCCAAATGGATCATGAGCCTCATATATAATTTGATCCCTTGAAGCTGCTGAAAGAAAAAATAGACAAAAATTCCTCTTCTTGGAGGCATAGAATAGAACATTTGAATAAACACAAATAATGATTAGGACATGTGATAAATGGGATCTCAGGAAAATAAAAATAAACATCATTTGTATATATCTAATTACCATTTATAATAAACATTTTGTTACCTCATATCTATATTCAAACTCACCTTGTTTTGTTTTTCATTTTCTTTTATTGCATAGTTGGCTATTATTACATACTATTTTGTTTAGAAACGCTTTTTCATATTCTCGTTATTTTGTTTATAATGCTGTTTCTCTATGAATACTTGTGCAAACACCCCAAACAATAGTTCATGAAGTAATTTTATTATATACCTTATAAATAGAGTTTAACTCAAATTTAGGTTTTAATATATTATAACATTTTTATTCTTGAGAATTCCATGCATGCACATAGTATAATTATACCTACCCAAATTTGTTCATCCAAACCTCTGATTTTCCCATAATTCCCAAATCTGTGACCTCTTTTGGATGTCTGCTAATTCTAACACTGCCCATACATGCACGGATAGAGGCTAATAACAGTAGAAGTCACCTGTTTAATTGTGACACCACATTTATACTTAATAACATGTTAAAATGATTATGTTTTTACCTTTTGATAATGACCAAAAAAGTTTAGTCTTGAATCAACAAATTAGAATGTAATTAACTTATACAGATAGAATATCTAATAGATGGTTTCATATTTGGATATGTGTTTTACAGATTAATATTAACAAAATCATACCATGAGAGCATTTCAGATATTTTTAGAAATCATTTCGAATATAAATATTATGAGATGAAGTTATTAAACTTACACATTAAGATATATCTGCAGTAGGTACAGTTTTCTCCCTGGGGAAAATATATTCCTGATTATTCAGAAAAACAACATAAATTAGCAAGCAGACAGATACTACGGTCAGAAATATTGAAATCGATCAAATTTACACAGATTAACCATTATAGAACCTTGCCTAACCAGTGAACATAACCATATTATATTTTAAGCTTTTCTTCCCTGGAGATAAAACCATTGTGACACGCAGATATGAACATAGGAAATTAAATTAGGTAAGAGAGTAGCAATGACAAGGGAAGACTGTGTGAAGGAGATGCACAGTATCTACATCTACTGAAATCAACTGTAACTCTGCTCCCCCAGGAGAGGAAACCTTCCCACAGTGCCTCTGATACCATGTCAAACTGAAGCTCTCACTGATCTGAATTTGCAGGATGATAAATAGCAGTGGACAGTCCTGGATGAAACCTTTGTTTACTTACAACTTTAATAACCTGGGTTATAGACATGGGGAAATTCTTTAATCTGTCTTTAAGAGACATTTTATTAACCTTTAGCACAACCCCATTTCAATGTTTAGCATATGCATTCTAATTTGATACTGTGTCAAAGTGTCCTTGACAAAGATTACTGGTTTCTTTAGCAACTGTCAGAAGGAAATTCATTGTGACATTAAAACCTTTTATGTTTCTCTTTTGTCATACTATGCTTTATTTGACAAGTTATTGAAAACAGAATGTAAAAAGGTGGATTATCTTTACTGTAGTTAGTACAAGAGTTAAATTACAAAATGTCCCATAAGCAAACTTAAAAATTACTAATGTTATCATACATCCATTGGTGGAAGGATAGTTTTTCTCTCTCACATCAATAAATCACAGACTTTACTTTAGCTTCTCTAATAGTATTTATTTTTAAATAAAGTTACATGTCACTGAAATACTTTCAAGGACATGTAACTTTGTAGTTACCAGTGAGAAAATATTATAATATATACCCATACAATTGCTTTAAAATTTTTAAAAATTTCATCCCATTTAGGATATACAACAACTTTTTTCTTTTTAATTTTTTTAACATTTTCTTTTTACTGATTTTATTGGATATATTTTATTTATATTTCAAATGTTATCCTCTTTCCTGATTTCCCCTCCATAAGCCACTTATTCCATTTCTTCTTTCCCTGATTCTATGAGGGGATTTACCCCACACATCAACTCCTTTCAGTCTCCCTGCCCTGACATTTCCCTACACTGGGGCATCGAGCCTTGGCAGAACCAAGGGCCTCTCTTCCCATTGATATCCGGCAAGGCCATCCTCTGCTGCATGTATAGCTGGAGCCCTGGGTTTGTCCATCCATGTGTACTTTTGTGGTAGTGGTTCAATCTCTGTGAGCTATGGTTGGTTAGTACTATTGTTCTTACTCTTTAGCATTATGGATAGCATTATTTTAAATAAACCTGAAATATATAAACTATATCTTAAATATACCTTAATGAGCAGCTAATATAGCAAGTGAGGGTTGCTGAGAGTTTTCTTCCTGCTTTTGAATTCAGGATCCCAAATGGATATGTGATGACATCTTATTGAAGATTTACTCAGCTACAACATATGACCCTCTATAGACATTCATATCTAATTTATGTCTGCCAGTTCCTATATACACACAGACATCTTACATACTGGTATTTAAAATTCTGATGAATGCTCATTATGTTTTAAAATATTACTACTTATACTATATGCAATAGAATTCATCCCTTGTTTGAGTAGTATGCATGGATATAGGGCCATGAAATCCTGTTGGGTAACACATTTCTTTAAAGTTTCATTTTACTTTATATTTTCTCTTAGCAAAAGTCTGACAATGGAATCAGCAATCTTGGCACAATAAGAGAAGCAGAATGGAAATTTTAGAGGAAGGAGCCAAGGGGATTGCAACCCTGTAGGAAGAGCAACATTATCAATCAATAGGACCCCTAGGTCTACCAGTGACTAAGTCACTAACCAAAGAGTTCACATGGGCTAGTCTGTGGCTCTTATTACATATGTAGCAGAGAACTGCCTTATCTGGTCTCAGTGAGAGGGTATGGACTGTGGAGGTTTGATGCCCCAGAAAAGGGAGATACTAGAGAAGTGAGGTGGGAGGGGTTGGGGGGTCTGGGAGAACCCTCTTGAAGGCAAAGAGGAGGGGGATGGTAGGGATTTTGTCGATGAGAGACCAGGAAGAAGGACAACATTTGAAATGTAAATAAATAAAATAATTAATAAAAAAAAGGGGAAAAAAAAGAGTTGAAGGGGTTTGCAACCCAATAAAAAAACAAAAACAAAAACAAAAACAAAAAAAAATATCAACCAAACAGACCTCCCAGAGCTCCCAGGGACTAAACAACAAACCAAAGCCACATGTGTAGCACAGGATGGTCTTGGCAGGCTCAGTGGGAGGAGAGGCTCTTGGTTCTGTGAAGGCTGGATGACAGTTTAGCAGAATGCCAGGACAGGAAGGCAGGAGGAAGTGGGTGGGTAGATGCAGGCTCACTCTCATAGAAGCAGGGAAGTAGGGGATGGAATAAGGGGTTTGGGGGAGGGGAGAACAGGGAAGCTATAACATTTAAAATGTAAATAAATAAGAAATTTAATTTAAAAAAAAGAAAGAAAAGTATAATGGGGTACTAAACATTTAAAAATGTATACTATAGTACACAGGTACATTTTGAAAAATTATGCTAATATATTGATGAGAATTGATTAGGTTCCTGATCATCCATCCTGAATTGATTCTAGGTAAGAGCCATATTCTTCCTGCGGACCCATTTCCTACACTCTGGGAACTAGGTGTTCTATTAACCATCTTCTTTAGATCCTATGTGTCAGGGTTTCCTGGTTGCCAGTTTCATAACTCCTATAAATAGAGTAATTCCACCTTTTTGGTTTCATGGAATTAAGAATTGCCACCTTGATTCTAATAATTTTTTTTTCTTACTTGGTTTATGCCACCAGGTTTCCTCATGTCACAGGCACATCTTTTCTCACGAACAATGCCAATGATGTGTACACAGCTACTGTTGAGTTCCTAAAATATGTCAGTCATCCAATAGTACATGCTTTTACTTTGCTTTTGTGTTCCATGAAAGATTCCAGACAAGTCAAAGTGTGGACGTTTATTACTACAATTTCAAATATTGTTCCATGAATTCGTTCCCTAAAGAATGTCAGAAACAATGACTTAACCAAATTCTTAAGAAAATGGTTGCATCTAGAGAATATCATCCTGAGTGGGATAACCCAGTCACAAAAGAACAGACATAATATGCAGTCATTGATAGTGGGATGCTAACCCCAGAAGCTCGGACTGCCCCAGAAACAATTCACAGATTGTGTGAAGTTCAAGTAAAAAAGAAAAAACAAAACAAAACAAAACAACAAAAACAAAACAAAACAAAAAGTCATGCTCAATCCTTACACACCAAGAAAACGTTGACTAATTCCAGGTTACATCCTGTTTTACATGTACTTTTTGCTCATTGTAACTAGTAAGACCTTAATGCCTAGTATCAAACCTTAAAAATAAGAAAAAAAAAAGAAAAGCCAAGCACTGACACAATTGTATTCGTATACATTTATGCAAAAATGTTTAATTTTTTCTTTTATCTTTGTTTTTTAAAATAAAGTTAAAAATAAATAAATAAATAAAAAGAATGTGTCCTGTGTCACCATTTCTCTGTTCTATAAATGACTCCACATACATCAACTCAAATCAGAATTATGACTAGAATCTTTTCTTTTTTCTTCATTTTTATATTAGATATTCTCTGTATATAAATTTCAAATGTTATATCCTTTCCCCCTGAATCCCATCCCCTTCCCCCTCCACTGGCTTTTATGAAGGGACTCCCTCTTGCAACCCCCCTCTCCACCTTGGCATTCCCCTAGCACTGGGTAAATGCCCCTTCACTGGAAAAGAAAAGGCCTATCCTCGAATTGATGGCAGACAATTCTTTGCTACAGATGCAACTGGAGTCATGGGTCTTGACATGTGTGCTCAATGGTTGGTGTTTTAGTTCCTGGGAGTTCTGGTGATTTTGGTTGGCTGATATGTTTTTGATCCCATGGGATTACAAATGCTTTCATCGCCTTCAGTCCTTTTTCTAGCTCTTTCATTGGGGTTCTTGTGTTCAGTCCGATGGTTAGCTGAAAGCATCTTCAAAGATATCTGTGTGACTCAGCCATAGTCTCTGAGGAGATATCAATATCTGGTTCCTGCCAGTAACCACTTGGTGGCATCAGCAATAGTACTTGTGTCTAGTGGCTGCATATGGGGTGGATCCAACTTTATTTTAAAAAAGAGTGTTACATATACAAATATTTAAAAGCATTTTGTCATAACATAACCCCATTTTTAATAGCATTATTTGATTCTCTGGAGTCTAATTACTTGATTTCTTTGTATATATTGCATTAGCCCTCTATTGTATGTAGGATTGATAAAGATCTTTTCCCAGTCTGTTTTGTCTGGGGACTGCCATTTTGTCCTTATGACAGTGTCCCCAGCCTTACAGAAACAAGAGGACTCATTTGTCGATTCTTGCTCTTAGAGCATAAGCCATTATGTGTTCTGTTCAGAAAAATTTCCCTGTGCCTATGTTTTCTATGTTCTTCCCCACTTTTTGTTCTATTAGTTTCAGTGTACCTGGTTTTTTGTTGAGGTCCTTGATCCACTTGGAGTTGAGCTTTGTACAGGATTTAAGAATGGATCAAATTGCATTCTTCTCCATGCTGACTGCCAGGTGAACCAGCGTCATTTATTGAGGATGATGTCATTTTCCATTGAATGTTTTCAGCTCCTTTGTCTAAGATCATGTGACTAAGGGTGTGTGGGTTTATTTACGGATCTTCAATTTTATTCCATAGATCTACCTGCCTGTCTCTGTACCAATACCATGTGGTTTTTATTACAACTGATCTGTAGTACAGTGAGGTCAGGGATGTGATTCCCCAGGAAGTTCTTTTATTGTTGAGAAAAGTTTTCACTCTCCTGAGCATTTTTTTATTCCAAATGAATTTGCAAATTGCTATTTCTAACTCTATGAAAAAATGAGTTACAATTTTGATGGAAATTACAGTGAATCTGCAGATTACTTTTGTCAGGATGACTATTTTTACTATGTTGATTCATTCCATAGTAGAGTTCCTTTTATGAATGTGGGTTCCCTTAAATTTGGAGCATAGGTGTTCAGGATTGAGAGTTCATCTTGATAGATTTTGATGAGTTAAAAAGTGTTCTTTTTATCTTTTATTTGATAACTTTTGGTTGAATTTCTATTTTATTCAATATTAGAATGGCTACTCCAAGTTGTTTCTTTGGATCATTTTTTTACTCTGAAGTAAGGTGTCTTTTTGCTGCTGAGATGAATTTCTTTTATGCAGCAAAATACTTGATCCTGTATATGTATCTCTCTTATACCATTCTAACTGCTGTATACTGCTTGATATAATATCTTCACTGATACATTGTACACAACACAAAATACTATTGATTTTAAAACTGAGTTCTATTGAGGAAACACATCAAGCAGAACTCTAAAGATTCTTATCTTCCAAAGTAATAGAAGTAACCATGATAAGCCAGGGAATACCCTCAAAACAAGGATAGGCACTAGGCACTCACTTAGCAATGAACAGCACTTTTTATTATCTTTTTGTATCGTACCATATCAGTCTTCTAAATAGATGAAAAAAAAAATGATGTGCTGTGACTCAGAATCTTATATACTCTTTTATATATCCTGTTATATATGAAGATACATCCAAAGTGATGAGGATAAATAATTCCTCTGTATATCCAGAGATGTTACAGCATAATCGCATACACACAGGTGTATTTCTATGTGCCTCCTGAGACCTTTTTCTATTGAAGACAGTGATGACAGTACTAACCACACTTTTAAAACGCCATTATTGACATGCTTGTCTATTTGACAAATTGCTATAAGCTCATGCTTCTTTTACGCCGACAATGAAAAATCATGCCAGGCAATTATGAGACCTAATTCTCCAGCCATTCTGGTTTCTTATTACACCCTGTTAACTGACTTATGTCATAGATAATAGGAGCTCAAGGGTGGAAGAATGTCTTTGTGAGGAAGCAACAATCATTTCTTTGTAAACTTCAAACAACAAAATTTTATCATTCTATACATTAAGTTTAAGAGGTACATTAGAGCTGAATTTCTCTTTTTACATTACTTCTTGAAAAACATAATTTCTTTAAACCCTTATAGTGTAGGAAATACAAACAAATATCTTATTAATTAGAGTTACATATAATCAAATTGTAGCAAGTCACTGGATGGATCGAACATTTGTTACAAGGTCATCTTTACATGCATTATTCTATGTAAAATTAAACATTTAGCTTGGCCTCTTTTAATTGAAAAAAATTATTTTAATTGAAATATTTTTATACAATATCTTCTAATTACAACTACTTCTCCACCATGTATTTCTTCCTGGGTCCATCTTCTCTACTTCATGCCTACCCAAATCTATATAGATTATTGCTCCCTCTTCTTAGAAAACAAGCAGCATACAAAATAATGATAATAACAATGATGAAATGATAAAAACAAATACACTGAATGGGACCAAGCGATCATACAAATAGAAAAAACAAAGAGGCAAAGAAGAAAACACAAAAATGTTATATAAACACTGAAGCGCACACATTGCCATATACACAAATTCCGTCAAGTCACAAAATCTAAAACCTATAGGGTAAGGTTGTAATAGACCCGTAGGGCAAGGCTTTGGGCAGGTAAAATATTTTGTGACAAAAAATATATCTGTAAAACCTCCAATAAGTTTACTTAGTGCTAGCCATCGACTATTGGACTTGAGATCTCCACTTATGCACTCACTGATAATTGGATACTAGCCCCAGAAAGCTCTGAATAACCAAGAAACAACTCACAGACAATGTAAAGCTCAAAAAGAAGGCCAGAAAGTAGATGCCTCAGTCTTTCTTAGAAAAAAAATAAGTGCATAGCATCCTCTCAGAATGTGGTACACCTGGACCTTAAATCATTAATAATTCAAGAGCTAAAAATGTAGCCTTGTAGAAATTCATGTTATTTAAAAATCATTATGTTTAATCTTTGCAAACCAAGAAATCTTTGACTATTTCCATGTCACATTTTGTTGTATATGTATTTTATGCTTATTGTAACTAGTAATATTTCAATTCATACTATTAAATCTTAAAAAAAAAATAAGTACTGACAAATATGCAAAAATGCTTTTAAAATCTGTATATTTATCTCTGTTTTTTTTTTTAAATAAAGTTGTCTAATTAAAAAAAAAAAAAAACAAAAAAAGAGTAACTTCTAAATTCAGGAGTATTCCACTGAAGAAAATAAAGTTATTGGGAGTAAGAGGTTGAAGTTGGAGACATGCCCTCTCATAGCTTTCCTCTCAGCTCTTGGACTTCACATGCAAAGACTGGTACAGTACCACAGAGGGCAGCCAGTGTCTGTACCTCTTTCTGTTCCTATATACATCAGTCCTACTCTGATACAAGGCCTTGTTTCTTTGGTATTCTCTACCACTTTTGGCTCTTCAAATCTCTCCTCATCTCTGTAGCATTTCTTGAGTCCTAAGAGGAGGGATTTGATGCAGACATCCCTTTTTAGGACCTTGTGTTCCAAGGTTTCTCGTCCTCTGTCCACTGCTCGGCTGTGGCTCTCTGCATTTATTCCCACTTACTGCAGGAGGATGCTTCTCTGATGATGACTGAGCAAGACACCGATTACGACTGTAACAGAATGCCATTGGGAGTAATTCCATACCCATGTTTTCTTAGCAGAACAGCAGTATTTGCTTTTGCCCCAGGTGTCTGCCCTGTCTAATTTCAGGTACTGGGCCACTCAAGCAGTATTGGGAATGGGTTCCATCTCAGAGTAGGACTTGATAAACAGCTATTTGTTTGTTAGTTCAACGAGCTTCATGCCACTAGCATGCTTTGCATATAGGTCACCACTGTACGTATTTCACATCCTTATAGGAAAACTTGATTAGATGTAGTGTGTTTGCATAGCTTTACTGAATAATAAGATGTCCAAGTGGGGCTATTTCTGCTACTTTATTTGACAATTCTATTTCGATCATCTTTTTATATTAATATATTTTAGGCTATGAGAAAAATATTATGTATACTTTATATTCATGTATTTTACTGTATCAGGTTTCAATAAAACCTAACAAATGGTCTGCAGTTCTCTGTCCTTCTTATATGTCTTCCCTAACTTTCCTCCTCACTTCTAGTTCTTGTGTGATACCCCATAAATATGTACATTGTTGTCTGCTTACCAAAGAATTGACATGTTTCCACCTATAAGAAAATATCTTCCCAGTTGATGTTTTCAAAGTCATTGGAACACATTTTGTAGCTATGTTTTCTTAGTGAAAAAGCAGTATTTTATGCATTATGTCTTTCAGAATGATGTTTTACACATCCATAAATATACCTTCGAATTTCATTTTTAACAGCTATGTAATATTTCATTATGCAATTTTACCACATTTTCTTTATCTATTGTTCTATTAAGATAAACCAAATTACCAGATAATTTCCTTTTTAAAAAAATATTTGCCTGTTTAGGGTTTCTGAGTTAATCTGGTTTTTTTTTCCCTTTCATTGTCTTATTTGTTTTGGGGAGAAAGGTCACAAGAACCTAAGTGAACTGGGAAGTCAGTATGATCACTATTTATTACTGTAAAATTACTAAATGGATCAAGAAAAGTATTATACTGAAGAAAATAAAAAGAAATAAGTAGAGCACCAATGAGCATGGCTAATCAATTTCCTCTATGCCAGAAGGAAGCATCATATGAGTGTGTGCATCAGATTACTGCAGATCAATCTGTTTCCAGGTTCCCTAGGAATCAAAACACTACACTAATGTACATGTTTGCACCCCCACCAGCAAAGATTGGGTGTTCACTTACTGTATATACTCACCAAAATACATCATTTATATTATTGATCTAGGTCATTCTGGCTGATGAAAATAAAGTTGTTTTGATTTCATTTCACTGACAACTAAGGATATGGAACAGGTTTTTGTTGTTGTTGCTGAACAGTCTTTTTGTTGTTGTTGCTTTTTTTTTTTTTTTTTTTTTTTTTTGCTATTACATTTCCTATCTTGAGAGATCATCCTGATTTATACTTTCATTGATGAGCAGTTTCAAAGATAGGATTTTGGCATAAAATGTAGAATTTTTTTTAAATAGGGTTGTTTGATTCTGTGATGTCTAGTTTTTTCTGAGTTTTTTGTGTACCTTGGATATTAGGCTTCTATCTGATGTGGGGTTGGTAAAGATCTTTTCCCACTATGTTGGCTGCCATTTTGTTTTCTTGACAGTGTCCTTAACCTTACAGAAACTTTGCAATCTCATTAAGTCCAATTTGTCAATCTTTGACCTTAGAGCAAGAGCCATTGGTGTTCTGTTCAAGAAATTTTCTCCTGTGCCTATGTGTTCTAAGGTTTTCTCTACTTTCTCATCTAATAGTTTCAGTGTACCTGGTTTGATGTGGAGATCTTTGATCTACTTGCACTTGAGCTTTGTACAAGGAGATAAGAAAGGTTCTATGTTCATTCTTCTGCATGCTGAGTGTCAGTTTGACCAATACCATTTGTTGACTAGGCTGTCCTTTTTCCACTGAATGTTTATAGCTCCTTTTTCAAAAATCAGGTGACCATATATGTGAGGGGTCATTTATGGATCTTCTATTCTATTTCATTTATCCACATGCCTATTTCTGTACCAGTACCATGCAGTTTTTAGCACAATTGCCTTGTAATATAGATTGAAGTCAGAGATAGTGATTCCCGCAGATGTTTCCCTGTTGAGGATGGATTTTGCTATTCTAGGTCTTTTGTTTTTCCAGATGAAATTACAAATTGCTCTTTCCAACTCAATGAAGAATTGTGTTGGTATTTTGATGGGGATTGCATTGAATTTGTAGATTGCTTTTGGTAAGATGGCCATTTTTATAATGTTGATCCTTCCAATCCTAAACAGTGTCTTCTCTACTAAGGTCATGGTAAAATACAACACAAAGGGGACTTTCCCCTACTCAGGGGAATAATTTTAAATGAGTCTTTAAGTCAATTAATTGAATATGTTCTCAGAAGAGTGATTAGTATAGTTTTCTTTCTTTTAGTTGCGGTAAACACTTTGAACAAAGAAAAATGGCGGATAAAAGGTTTTATTTCTGCTTAGAGTATAAATTCCCATCACTGAGAGACTCTAGACAGGAATTAAAGCAAGAACTTGAAAGACACACAGGCGCACTTGTGTGTGAGATCTCGTGCGTTTGCCCCCCCCACACACACAGAGACACACACACAAACAAAGGTGGAGGGAATTGAATTTGCTGGCATGTTTACCATTTTATGCTGAACGTGCTTTCTCATATATCCTAAAATGGACTTCCTAAGGAGTCATGTGACATACACTGGACAGGGCACAATGAAAACGATCCCTCTCTTCAGAGACAAACCTGGCAGTCTCTCAGTTCAGATTCCCCTCATAGGTGATTCTAGTTTGGAACAAGTTGAACGATAAAGCTAACTAGAACAATGATCAATGACTATATTGGATTTTGATGATTTATAAAGAGGTATGTATCTGTACTAACTAGTCTATCTTGTCATACTTTAAAAACATACATATTTTTCTTTTTATTCTCACAGGATATTTGAAATATGAAAGTAAAGTACACTAGTTGTAGAGAAAGAATAAATGTTTCCTATTGACTTTAATTATATTATAATTTTGAATATATTTGACATTTTATATAATCTGTCTTATTTGTATAATCATGAACCTACTTTTCACTTCTTATTTAGTAATATGAAATGTTATTCTGCAATGATGAATGCATATTTTCTGATATTTCCTTATCTATGTATATTTAAAAGCTATATTTCAAAACTATGATTTGTAATGAATATCACAGATGATGTATTTTATTGGTTCAAACTAATAATTGAATTTCTAGAATGCGGAAGTTATTTATAATTTAATGCCATGTTATTTTGTTTTATTTTTATACTAAATCCTCATTATGATAGACAAGATTATAAATATTTTTCATAAATTATGTTTGATGAATGATTAAATTCAGGAATAATTATACTTTTACTTAATGGTTGTCATAAAAGTGGACAGATGTTAGATTATCAACTGTATACTATTGAGTCATTTAATTACTAATGCATGATGGATTTTTATAGTATTTCTTAGAAGCTAATGGTATTTATTAGAAAATAACATAATATGTTTTATACAATAAAATTTTAGTTTTCCACATGCCAAAGACCTTACATGCCAATATTTTTCCTAGAACTATCTTTTATTCTATTTTTCTTGAATTGTAAATAGAAATTTTTCATTCAATATATTCTGTTTATGAATTCCCTTCCCCGTTTCACTGAGACCTTCCCATGTCTCCTATTCAAATCAGAAACACCCCTTCTGTTGCTTGCAAGAAAATAAATATACATCTAAGGATTAATAATGACAATTATCTAGTCATGGTTAATTAAAATTCAGAAGTAAAGTTTTTACTCTTTGGATAAGTTTTCAAGAAGTACTTAATTAGAAACCATTTTGAATTCTGGTTCTTTACCAGGAATTCATTTGTGCTGTTTGTTCAATTAGCAAGTGCCCAGTGTCAATATTCCTAAATATTACCTCTGTTATCATAGAATAAAAGCTGATAGTTTGAATAAATCTGAGCTGTTCAGAATCAGTTATGAGATGATTTCTCACCCATAGTGATATAGATGGTCACTTTATTCCTGTTAAATTTCTTAGATTATGATAATAATCATTCTTATGCCAAACTATCATGTATAAGTTCAGGAACAGTTAGAATTTTCATTGTATGAGCATAGTAAAATCTAAGCTTCTTGAGCAGGATTCTTTGGAATTTACAACATCTGCTTTATTGAAGCAGCTTCTCAAACCCATGCAAATGAGCCCAGATGCAGAGTACCCTGAACTATGACAATGTTCTGTTTTATCCACCTTTAAGAATATTCACTCTATTACTATTGTAAAGGCATTACTACAGAAGTAATTTGTAACAATAAAGGTTAGTTTCAAGCACCTTTCAATAGCAGCAGGAATCTTTTTATTCTTGTTCTAGATGGCTAACTACTGTGTAGAGTAGGATAAATTTAGATCAAACACACTACACACGGTGTAGATAGTGGAATCTGTTCAATCATGAGAAAGCCTTACCCACGTGATATATTGTTTCTTTTTTTCTATTATTTTGTTAAGTCCTAAATATTTATAAGCACCTAAATATTTATAAGTAATGTCTTACAATTCTTTGCTATTGCTCTTCAGGACTACAAGCCACATTTATATTAAAATATTTTATGAAATAAAAGCTAAATTCAGCTATTAATAATGCAAGAACTGTGCACCCAACATTAAGTTGAGGAAATAAAATGATGGAAACAGAATTGATGTTATCTTTGAACAGTCTATACCAATTACTACCTCATTCTGGAGTTCCTGCTACACAGGGACTTAGCTACTGTAATCAGTTTTGATATTGGATACCATTTTTTTTATAATTTTAAACTATATTTGCTTATATTTCAGAGGTAATGTTTTCTTTTAAAATTATCACTTCTTACTTTTAATACCATATACCTATTTTCCCGTGCATGTTCTCATATTCAAGTGACTTTTTAAAAAAATTGATTTAGTAGTTGAATGGTTGTCTTGATTCGTACAGAATTCATTAGTAGATGTAATGAAACTACTTTTAAAATTTTCTAGGCTTAAATTTATATTTCCTTCAAAACTAAAGAATATCATAATTTGGCATCCTCATTATTAAAGTCTTTATAGTTCAACACATTTACATAACCACAGAAAATTTAAAACATCAGTCTCTTTGTTCTGAATTGCATATTGATTACAAATGAATATAATTTGATTAATTAATCTTCTGAAGATTTGGTCTCTGTCTATGGCTATAATAATATTTATTATTGGTGTCTTAGGTTTTCTTAATGTTATCAACCTTATCACAGAATTTTATTATTTCTATAATTGAAATAATTTCATTGATATTGATTGCTTAGTCCATTTTATTTTAAAATATATATAGTACAGGGATATGCATATAAACTATGTTAGATTTCCTTCAATATGTTCTGTAGACATTTCATTTACATTATGCTCATTGCTAAGCAATATTTGAGAAAACAGTTTCATATTTTATAATATATAACATACCAATATATGAGATATATAGTATTACCAATTTATATAATCATTTACTTATATTCTTCTTTTTTAGATTACTATTACTTTCCAATTTTTATCATAGATTTCCTTAATCACTCATAATTTTCAGATGAAATTTCAAAAGTAATTTATATAAATATTTCCTACAATTTTTAATTCTTTAATTTTCACTAAGAAATATAAAATACAAGTTCTGACCCATTCTTTAGAGAGGAAAACTTTGTTCATTACTATTTAGTGATCATTACATATATGTTAATGTCACTAACATTTTACATGTGATTTTATCATATATAAGAACGTGTTAAGTCAAAGTAAGCATATATTTAGAAGTTGTAGACACTTCCCAAGACATTTTGCAAGTGGGTTTGAAGGGCCCTCACTTGGGCCTTTCTGCTTTTTAAACTTCTGATGGTCTGTGGGTTTTATCCTAGGTATTCTGTACTTTTGGGGTGATATTCACTCACCAGTGAGAATATACTATGAATGTCATTTGTGTCTGTGTTACCTCACTCTTGATATTTTCTAGTTCCTTCCATTTACATGCAAAATTCATGAGGTCCTTGGTTTTAATAGAAGAATTTCAGTTTTGTAAATGAACCACATTTTCTATATCCATTCTTCTGTTGAGGAATATCTGGGTTGTTTCCAGGTTCTGGCTATTACAAATACAGCTACTATGAACACATGTCCTTGTGTATGGGAGGTCATCTTTTGAGTTTATGCCCAGGGGTGATGCAGTTGGGTTTCAGGTAGAACAGTTTTCAGTTTTTTGATGAACTGCAAGATTTATTTCCAAAGTAGATCTGCCAGTTTGCACTCTCACTAAGAATGGAGGAATGTCCCTTTTGCTCCATATCCTCACCAATATATGTTGTCACTTAAGATTTTTATCTTAGTCATTCTGTTTAGTTTAAGGTAGAATCTCATATCCTTTTAATTTTCTTTTTTATGATGACTGAGAATTTTAAGCATGTCTTTAAGTGTTTCTCAGCCATTCAAGATTGTTCTGTTATAAAGTCTCTATTTAACTCTGTACCACATTTTTAATTGAGTTTTTTTGTATTTTTGTTTGGAGTTTTTGGAGGTTAATTTCTTGAGTTCTTTATAAATTTTGGATATTAACCCTCTGTTAAATGTAGAGCAAGTAATTTTTTCCCAATCTGTAGGTTGCTGATTTGTCCTATTAACTGTGTCTTTTACCTTACTGAAAATTTTCATTTTCATGAGGTCCCATTTATCAATTGTTGGTCTTAGTTCCAGAGCCATTGGTGTTCTCTTTAGGAATTTTTCCCCTGTGCCAGTGATTTTTAAATACTACAATAAAATCTTCTTTCTGGAAGTAATATTTCAGTTTAAGAAATAAAAAAAAAAAAAAAACTGTCAACACAAATCACTTGAACGAAGCATGAGTATGCAGAATTGAAAGATATGGGATTGTAGAAAGTCATGTTTAGTGCACACAGTGACAGTGTGTCTGTAACTACAGTGAAAGTTGGAGGATTCACAGTAAACATAGATGAGAAGGAAGCCAATCTTTTCAGTATTTTTGGAAAATATGAAGACGGTTAGTTCATTTACAAGTTATAGGACACTATAAGATTTTTTAAAGGAGAGTAAGGTATGACTTATCCCTTCACAAGTATAATTCCTAGAGTAGAGAGACCATACTGATAGCGCACAGCAAGGAAGTACCAATCATGAAAGATAATATGATTCTGAGACCCCAGATGAAATGTAAAGCATCACTTCACAATCTCATGTGTGGTCTAATATAATTATTCAATAAAGTTCAAACTGGGTCCATACAATGCTCTATAATTAGCAGTGATTTAACAATATCATACTTCTGGCACAACTCTGAAGAAGTCACATGAGTATATTCACTTAAGCTTTCTAGTTTCATAATCTTGATAATCATATTAGAGATGAAATAATTATCTTGATTTCCACCTTGTAGAAGCCATAAGCATTCTAGTAAAGGATATCTGATTGAATTCTATGGGGACCTTATTATCACAGGACACAATGGGCAATCAACTGTAAACAATAAAGTCAGCAATGCCATCAACAGTAAAAATAAAATGTTAAATTCCCTTTTAAAACCACGTTAAATATCTACAGGTGTATGAAAGTTCAGTATGCTTTGACAATACTTTCTGTTACTAGGCAATTAAAATTGGAAATATTTCAGTAGAATTAAAAAAACCACAATATATTTAACTCAGGAGATTCTAGGAGAAAACAAATGATCACATATAGTTTATGCCTATTTTTGCTTTTGTAAATAATAAATTTCCATATAAATGTCAAATCTAGGCATTTTACCCTATTCCATGATAAGAAAATTCAAATATGTTGATTTTATACTTTGTTACATTTAAGCTTACACTCTTAAGGAAAAAAAAATGCTTGGTTTTAAAGTTAGGTTTTAAAAAAGCATTTGGGAAATGAGGCTGGTAGCTAATGGTAGCTTAATAGGGCAGCTGTGATTTCTGTTGTTCAATATTTGATGCCAAAAGCAAGCATGATCAACATTTGACTAAGGTAGCACAATAACAATAAAGGGAATTGGAGCACTTAAGTTTTAAATGTGTTCTCCCTTTGGAATGCAATCTCACTACCAAACAGATTTGCACAGCACCTTGATGCATATAAGAGTTAAAATATCACAAATATCTATTGCTACTGTGTAGCATAATGTAAAACCAACCTATAAAAGTAAGAATATATGATTAGAAAGAATTGATATTCAATGAAATGCTACTAATTTTTTACAGCATATATTCACTGATGATACATCTGTGGAACAATATTCGTAATCCATTATGATCATTTTGATGTTAAAAAGCTTGTGAAGCAAGTTTGTTTTTCTCATTCGGTAATTATTACTTTTCATAAGATCATAATATCATTTAGACTTTCTTAATGGTAATACAAAGTTATTGTCTACACCTCTGTCTTTGAAACTTTATACTCTCTAGTGAACATCAGTCTTCATAATGATTCAGTATTTTTTTCCAAAGACAAAAGTAAACACTCAATAAAAATATGGGCTTTTCCATATTTTTCTAGAATCTGGTGGTATGATTTCAGTGTAAAACTTCTCTTGAGGTCCTGATGTCTCTCAAGAGAGAAACCAGATTTCTAATGATATAGACCTAGGGTCTAGCCCTCACTTCTCATTGAACTCGGTTATATCTTTATATCCTAATGGTGTAACACAGAAGCCTTAGGAATACAAAGAAAATGTGCTACATGTTAATGTAACCAGCAATAATTAATGGTGCTGAATGGCATAGAAAGATTGATAAAGTACCAGCAGCACAGGTAAGTGTGGTATGTACAAAATTGTATGAATGTAAGAAATGACCTTAGTGATACAGTAAGAAATTGTTATTATTAATTTGATCCATTTCAACACAAAAAGAAGCAAATGGAAATACATGGTTTTCTATTGAGATTAAGCAACTGGAACAAAATCAAGATCAATTTGTCAGGCAGTCAAGTTTTTGGAAAGTCATGGAAAATATGTTGTCAAAATTTCTAATATGGACAACTCATATTTTCAACGTGGCTCATAGTATTACAGTATAATAAACCAATACAGCAACATGAAATAAAATAGAGCATCTGTCAAAACAAAAAATAATCATGTGTGTGTGTGGAGGGTACTTGGCACCCATCTTTTATTAATTTTTTTAACAATTCAGCAATATTACATTTCGCCAGTTAGATAAACATGTAGCATATTTTCTTTTTCCCCCTAGGACTTCTTGGTTGCACTGCTGGGTAGTAAAGATTTTAAAGGGTTCAATGACAAGTGAGGGTTAGACATTAGGCCTAGATCATGGGAAATCTGGTTCTAACAAGAGACATCTGATAAAGCTGAAGGATACAAGGATGCTTTGGGGAATTCAAGGGAAGGTTATTCTCAAGTCATATGACCAGACTCTAAAATTCTGGAATAAACCCATGTTCTTTATTGTTTCATTATGTCTGAAAAGTATATTGATTTACAATATTTTTGTTTGCACAAAATAATATTTATATAGGTGGTATCTTCATCTAGAATACAGATGAAGAAATGCAATTAAAAAGTAATAAAATATTATTAAAGGTAAAGTATGGAAAAACAAACAAAAATGATAGTTCTGATATCAATATTTGATCCATCTTCTTTCTATAAGTATCATACTATATCCAAATAAAGCTAATATTTCACTCTACTTTTATAAAACAGGTGCCAATTACGTATATGTAGACAAGAAAATCATATATATATATATATATATATATATATATATATATATATATATATATATATATATATATATAGTACAGGACTATAACCTCTAATATATTTGAATTAATTTTGTTGTAATAAATTCTACATTTGAATGTAAGAAAATAACACTGGACCTAATTAATTAATTGTTAAATGTTAAATTGTTAAAACATTCTGTTTATTCTGAAATGAAAATGTAGACTTGCAATTGATGGGCTGGCAGCATGAGGGCATCCTAAGATCACAGATGCTGGGTCATGAAGTCACCTGCACTGGACTTAAAGTATAGATCTCAGGCATGATTCAGTAACATTAGAGAAAATCACCCTCAAATAATTCAGTGAGAAGTTATTATCAAAAAATTGTTTTATGTGACAAATAAACTTATAATCATAATACCTTTGTATCCTGTTTATTTTTCAATAAAATTTCCTAAATTATATCAATGAAATGTAGCATACAATTTTGTACTAATTTTTCCATATTATGCACAAATGCATTTATCAAATATCAGTAACTTGCCAGGCATCTATATGTTTCTCAATTTCAAAACACGGGTAACAATTGAAAGATTTTGTGAGCCAGATTTTATGCATAGGCAATTTAATCTGAAAAGTACAGACACTAAAATTTTGACCTCAGGATTTTACAGACCCGTTCTGAGTTTATTGTTTACAGATTTGAAAAGTTTTTGCTACTAATTTACTACAGTCGATGCATTTATATAAATTAAAGGCAGTAACCCCTATATTATGCTTTAGGAGAATCTCAGTAAAGCAGCATGAAAATTTAAAAAAGAAACATTAAAAAGAAATTAGTTTAAAATATTAAATCCTAAGTTTGTATATGACATCGAATGCCATCAATTAGATGTTACATACTTTTAGAGTTTACTTCTTTTAGCTTTAGCAAATAAACCACCTTATGCAATCATGCTCAGCTATGAAAGTAATATTGACTTACCTTAATAGGTAAATTAGCTTTTCATTTATAACATCATGCTTTTGAGAACCTCACACATAACTAATATCTACTCCTTCTATCCCATCACCTCTTCCTATGACTACCCCACCTCCTTTCAAATTATTAACCTCTTCAATTATTATTTTTTCCTATAATTTTATTTTAAAGAGAAAGATACATGTACAGATTTTTGAAAGCATTTGGCATAACACTATATGAATATATTTTGTCAGTATTTAGTTCTTTTAGAGGTTTTATAGCATGCATTGAAGTCCCACTGGTTACCATAAGCATAAAGTACATGTTGAACAGCACATACTAGTATGTATATATGCATCTAAAGTCGTATGAATTCATTCAATCTTGTAATGTGATTGGAACATATGTGCATGAATTAAGAGGTAAGAACAAGACTCTATAACCAATGAAAAAACTCATGCACAAAGGAACTTAAATCCCTTTCTTACAAGGGATTAATTGCCTGTAGCTATCTGTCTGTCTGTCTGTCTGTCCCTCCATCCATCTATTCATCCATTCATCCATTCACCCATCCATCCATTTACATCCATTCATCCCTCTATCTATCTATCTATCTATCTATCTATCTATCTATCTATCTATCTATCTATCATGTATCTGTGGGTTTTAATTTTAAAATATCTTTAGAGCTATACTAACATTTTTGTTTACTTTAGGTATGAAGTATATTTGTTAAACTCTGAATCAACATTCAAACAGCTGACAACAAAGTGATCAGAAAATGTAAATAATAGGGTGCCGACTTGGTAATTAGTTCTACTAAAGAGCATCAAATTAACAGTTAAAGTATCTCTTTACTGCTGGGAAAATAGCCCAGTGTTTCTGTTTGTTTGTGAGAAAGTTTGGTTATCCTCCATCCCAAATCTATGGATATAATTGTTTCTCACTTTGCTACTTCCCACTTGTTGTTAGAATTAGGAAAACTATATTATAACACATTTGTCTTTCTTTTTATCAGAATATTGAATCTAATAAAAATGTTACACTGAATATGTATAGAGAAATTTTATCATGATGTATATATACTCAATCAACATAATCTTTTTGCCCAGTAATACATTGTTCAATACAATCTAATTAACATATATAGTCGACGTGCAATTATCCTGATAAAGAATAATCAATTTGGTTCATAATTTTATGTTTGGAAAAATTTGCATATTATTTGATACTTTCATTATGCACAACTTGCAATCTTAATTCCAAACTAAATTTGTAAGGCATATTTTCTTTTCTTTTTTTAAAATTTCTTTGACTGACAGCAATAAAACTTGAAAGCATTGTGTCCCTTTGTGGAATAATAGGTAGACAACGATACTTACATTCTAGTCAAAGAAAGATGTCTGTCTCCCGAAGAGCAAAAAATACCTACTATGACTATGGAGGTTATAAAATCTTCAGTCTTATTACATTAAGATACCTGCCCCTACAAAAATATTTCACTTCATATGAAAGAATAAATCTACCCATTCACATCAAAAGGATGCAGGCCAAGAAAAATCTAAGCACATGCTGTAATATTTACTAGTGACAGTGTCTGTAGTTCATAAATCACATTCCTTATACATTACTCTGTATATTATACAGTTCCAGGCCCCTTATGAAACTTTATATGCCAAAATATCTTAGAGCCTTCATTGTCCTCACAAGTTTAGGAGTCACAGTGCACTGTCCAGTGGCTATAACTTTTCGAAGAGAAGGGGTGCGTGGTTGAGGATATATGGAGGAATAGCCCCGAAAATGAAACATTCCTCTGCTAGAGGAATGGTCCTTAGTATTTAGGAAAAAGGAAATTCACAAGTCACAGCAGTCACTGAAATGCACAATGTTCATAAAACTCCTTCCTTTTAATGGTTAAGTACACACTAAAAAGTGCTAAAAAGATGGGCTTTGTCAGATTGTCTTTCTGGTCTTCCATTTGTGCTCAATTTGCCCTGAGTATACACACTTGTTTCTGTCACTCCGGGAATACTTAATGCAACAACTCAAAAGCAGGAGATCACTTGAGTGTAGAATAATATATTGGAAAATCACACAGGACATAACACAATAAAAGCTACTCACATTTGTGGACTGTTAATCTGAAGAAAATGGGATGTAAACAGAAACAATTATTAGGCATACTATCCACAGACATCTGCCTCATGGGTAGTTTGGTTGCTGTGAAGTCTTTAAGAAAACTCTTCTTCTCTCTGGTGGTTAAAATCAAATTATCTTCTATATCTGCTTTTTCTTCTTTCAGCTCTTATTTCACAGAAGTGGCAGAAACATGAACCCATGCAGAATATGAAAAGGAGAGTTAATTTCAAATATAGAATTAAAAAACCCCTGCAAAAATGCAAGAAAAACTCAAAATTAGCTATCATCCTCAAAGATGTTCACTGATAGATCAGCCAAAATTCAGTTTTAAGGAAATACAAGTATCATAGTTTCTGAGTAAAAGCACTGTTCTGCATGTGCAGGGATGCTTAAACTTGAAGTTTCTTACCAGTAATGTGTCCCTTAGCATGTCCCATACATTTGTCAGTAAACAATATTATTGTGTAGAGCTTTCTTTCTCTCCTAAGAAAACCATTCATTAGTCATGGCAGTAACCTGAAAATGACTAACCAGCTCTTTAATGAACACACTACACTAATGAAGCAAGCTTTGAATCAAAGGGCCATTTCTTTCTCACAGGTTCTCTAAATACCTGGGTCTGCTGCACACTTGCTTTGCCTAAATTGAAAGTTAATTATTGCCAATACTCCAGCTGTGACTTTTCAATTCTAGAGGTAGCTCATCAACATGAAAATATGTTCTAATCATGCTCTGCATGGGGAAGAACTCACAGGCATTTTCATAACTCTTAAGATCTTCATGCAAACTTTGCTCATTTCACTGACATTTGAACTATCAGTGTATTTTCAGTTGTTGTCTTCTACAAATCAGTAAGTGGCATACTCTCGAGAATTTATATGTTTGTTTTCATAGCTAAATACAAATTTAAAAAGAATCTAAAAAGATTTTAATTTGTATAATCTGTATCACAAAGTTGTACTGACAAAATTAAAGCAAAATATTAGTGAGAGTATATTGAGGATATGCATAGATGCTCTTATATTAGAATGAATAAAAAGAAATTAAAGTCATTCCTTATGTAGAATATGTCTTGATAGAAAACCATAATGTCCTCTCCAGCATTGTGCTAAATAATTATTATGATAATATCATGCACAGTATATTAAATACTAAGTTAAAAGTTATGAGAGTTTTCCAATAAAACCATGAGCATGATTCAATTCCATTAAATCAGAAACTTATTCTCATGTTTCTAAACAACTCTACAAATACAGACAGATTTTTAAATATGTCATGATTTGTGGTCCCATATTGAAAAACAACTCTAAAACTTTAAAGCATTCTTTGAGTTTATGGCTGTAGAACTCTGTGGGTGTGATTCTAATGCTCTTGAAGTAAAGTCAGCCAATCACACCCCAAACAATGCAGCTATTAAAATTATATTCAGTTGCTTTCAGCCATAGTTTATAGTTTAGAGCCACAGTGAATAGTTTAGAATAAAAATTATTTAAGAATGAACTGGTACTTTTGTTATATCAGAAGGCTAGTAAAGTTTTTTTGATTTTGTATTTTATTTTTATTATGATTATTTTGTTTTTTGCTTGTTAAATTAAAATCCCATGCCTTTAAATAAAACCCAAATATGCCTGTGATATGACTGAAATTTCTAGCTCATTTTAAGTTGATGTACCTAGAAAAGGCAAAACTATTTCTTGATACACCTGTCAATACAAATAATAATCTTTAAATATATTCTAGGTAATAATCATTAAAAATAGTAACACACTTTAAAAATATGTTTTGAAAATTTGAAATTCTGCTACTTTCTAATGCAGACATAATCTCTCATTCATTCATTTAACCATAATCAAAATGTTTATATGATACTCATATTTTTTGGCATCAAGCTTGTCATAAGGGGTACTGGAGACTTTTCAGTTGATTCTGGTTTGTCCTCTTGATTTTTTGCTGTGTAAAGAAGATTTAAGTCATAAATCAGCCTTTTATTTTGACAAAATAGTCATCAAAATTTATATTAGGTTTTAGTACCTAAGTACTTAAACAAATATCTTTCAACTAGTACATCGAGAATCCGGGATAATGTAAAAATTTAAGGCATCAATTTTGTTCCTCCCTGGGTGCTATTTCTCTAGTTCTAGGTGTAGGACACCTCAAGCCTCCGCTGCATTTACAATGTCCACATTAACATGTCTGTTAGTATGATACTTGTTCAGCTCAGGCTTAGACAGTCTTAATGGTGAGAACATATGCATGTAGCTCCTGCAATCATAGGGGGCATCATTTCATAGCAAACTCTCAGGTTCTCTGGTTCCTAAAATCTCTCCACACCATCTGCCATAATAAGCAATCAAATTATTTATTTAATACTATTTTTTCTAGCTTTGAAATTATATATATAGTAGTAACATTACACAAGCTAAGTAAGTAGAAAATACATACATATACCCACACTCACACATACACACACACACACACACATACACACACACACACACACACACACAGAGAGAGAGAGAGAGAGAGAGAGAGAGAGAGAGAAAGGGGGAGATCCATAATTTCAAAAAAAGCAGTTAAGATATATATACAAATGTGTGGGGGTGTGTATGAGAGTTTGGAAAGAGAAAATGAAATGTAGAAATTATGTGATTATAAAGCTATTAGAAAAATATTAAAAATAGTCTATAAAATGAATAAAATCAATTTAGTAATTAGACAATGAGAACAATATTCAAGAATGTTATGGAATCAAAACCTTATATCTAGTGAGATATCTAATAAAGGAGCATCTGTAAATCTTATATTTCTTCTCCATTCCAGTAATTGACCCTACCACAGCAGTGCTTATACCCACTACTCTTTCCTGATCATATTTTTTCTATTTTTTTTTATCAGGATATCTTACTGAATTGTGAGTGAGTGAATAATACTGTTTCATGATTTATCAAACCCTTGTGCTGGCTTTTCATGCTATTTTATGGAACAAGCCTATAGTACTGCCAGTTGCCATCAGAGACTGTGTAGACAATAAAGCATGCAAACGTTGTCTAAAGTCAACATTAAACATGCGATGTTCAAACAATCTGACCCACAATTTTTCCTGTCTAAAAACTGCAGGGACAAAAATGGAGAAGAGACTGAGGGAAAAGGGGGGTCCAACGACTGGCCAATGTGGTATCCAGCTCCAAGGCCTCAAACTATTACGGATGCTATGGTATGTTTACAAACAGGAGCCTAGCATGGAATTGTGGCCTTCAGAGAAGCCCAACAAGCAGCCAAAAGAGCCATATGCAGACTTAACCCAACCAATGGACAGAAGCCTGGAACTCCCATGGTTGAGTTAGAGAAAGGGTGGAAGAAATTGAGGAGGAGGGCAGCCCTGTTGGAAGACTAGCAGTCTCAATAACATGGGCCCCAGGATCTCTCAGATACCGAGCCACCAACCAGGCAGCATACACTAGCTGATATGAGGACCTCAACACGTATACCCCAGAGGAGTGCCTGGTCTGGCTTCAGTATAGGAGTGATGGTAGTGGAGTGGGAATATCTTCTTGGAAATCTTGAAGGTGGAATAGGATGAGGAATTGCCCAATGATGGACTAGGAGGGGAAAGCAATTGGACTGTAAAAAAGATTAAAGAATAATAATTTAAATAAACAAACAGATAAAATGTCAAAAATCCAAAGCCCACATAGCTATACCTGAGATTGTACCAGCCTGTAAACTAGTTCTAGTTTTACTTCCTTTGCTGTGAAAAATACACTGACTTAAATCAAATACAAAAGAAAAGACTTTGGCTTATAATTGTAAGTAACTATTCATCATTAAGAGTACGTGAACAAAGGAATCAAAACCCCTATTCCCATAATATTCATAGTCAATATCAGATAGAGGAATTCAACTGTCCAAAAATTAACATTAAACACAATTATAAAAGCTAAATATAAAACATCAATTTTTTGATTGTTTTGGTTGCTGACATAGTCATACATCTTTCTGCTGTCCTAGTTTTCTCCTGTTGTTATTTCAAAGCATCCTGCCTAGTGAACGGTTCTTCAAACAATAGTCTGAGTCATCCTCTTTCAGTTAACAATCAAAGCATCATAATATAGATGTACGCACAGGCCAACGTGATCTAAATAATTTCTGAATTGAAAAACTCTCTTTCCAGGTAATTCTAATTTGTGTCATGGTGACATTCAAAGTTATTAATCATCAGAGTCCCCTACTATGAATTCTTAGTTTCCTATTTTAACATTTCCAATAAATCTGCCTTTCTAGTACAAACACCCACACCCCCGAGTCAATGAATTATATAGGTAAATCAAGAATTAATTTTCTTCCCTTTTACTCACATGGGGACTTGAAAATTAAAAGACAACATGCATTAAACAAAGATATTAATAGGCCAGTACATGACATCTCCAAAGAGTCATTCCCCATCACTTTAGGAAACTTTTTAGAGCAGAGACCTTTATGTTGTATGTGCAGACTGAGGAAAATAATTAAATCGCAAGAATCATTCCAGGATAAACTGTAATAAGAAGTCTCCACTGTTTGAAAATTTGAATGATAAAATCTAAGTAAAAATCTTACCTCAGCCATTGGTACAATGAGGGTATCCAGTTTTCTGTGCACAGTTGCTCAGAATTCATAGACATTCTCTTATTTTATTGATCCAGTGAAAAGCATATTCACTAATATGTAATTCTTTCATCTATGTATGCAAGGCTTGTATCATCTGGAACTATCATAAGATAGTGTAGAAGGAGATATTTTATTCTGCAAATCCGATTGTAAGGATATAAATGTGTTAGTTAATCAAAAAAAATGCAACAAATCCACTTTTATTCAAGGCTCAAATAAATAATGATTAATAAGGATACCTATGATGAGTATAATTCTAAAAATAATAATTTTCTAGATATTCTCCATCTACATTTGGTAAATTTTGCAACTTCTTATAACAGTGTTAATTGTAGTCAATTTTGAAGAAAGGACGTTTTAGTTTTATTGCTTCTTGTTAGAAAATTGTGTTGAAGCTAACTGTGTGCCTGTGACTCGTCTCTGTTGGAAAGCTTGGATGTGACAGTGTACATGTTGCTAACTGACCAAGACATCATAAAACAACCCATGGATGTTTAACAGGGACAGATCTCTCTGTCACCTGTGTGCATTGTTCTCGTAAACATTTTGAAAACATTTCATTTTGTATGCATCTCTAGGTGTTATATAAACAAATATGTTTGACAAAGAAATTCGATCAGAACTTATTTTTAAGGACCATCTTATTAGAGTTTAAAAGAAAATCTCTAGCATAGCCAAGTTGTAAATCTCAGCTGCTGCCTAGAAAGGGAGAATGGAAAATAGAAGTCTAAAAAGAGCAAAGGAAAAAGCTATGCCCTTTCAGTAAAGTTGACATGGTGTTTAGTCAGACACAGGACCCATAACACATAGGTTGAATGGAGGAAATAGTTTGAGAAAAAATGAGAAAATGTACCAGAGAATACAAATTTTATATAGAAAAGGGAAGAATATTGTTTTTTAATAATTCAAAACGTCTGACAAATTTAAGCTATATACGGTGAAGATATACTCTGTTTTAGTAGGAAGCATGAGTAATGGATAGAAAGTACAATATCTCATCAAGGGAACTATATTAGTCAAGGTTCTCTAGAGTCACAAAATTTATGAGTAGTCTCTATATAGTAAGGTATTTGTTGGTGACTTACAGTCTGTAGTCCAACACCACAGCAATGGTTGGCAGCAGCTGTGGGTGGAAGTCCAAAAATTTGGCAGATGTTCAGTCCCACAAGGCAAGTAGGCAAAGAGAGTGAACCTTCTTTCTTCCAATGTCCTTATGTAGGTCTCCAACAGAAGGTGTGCCCTAGATTAAAGGTGTGTACCACCACACCTGGATCTGGAACTTGCTTTGTCCCAGATGACCTTGAGCTCAGAGATCTCCTTGCCTTAGAGTCCTAAGATTCATATCTCTATGCCTCAAGATTAGGGTCAAAGGTGAACATTCCAATTCTGGATTGTGGTTCATTTCAGTTATAGCTAAGTTGACAACCAGGAATAGCCATTACAGGAACATCACTCTATTTCTTTATCTTAAGTGAAAACTACCTTCCTAGGAGTAGTCTTACTTTACTAAGGCCCATCCCCTAAGTCTAAGTCAGGTAATTGGCAACATGTAGCTGGAATGGTTATTCTCTACTGAGGTCAGAAATCTCAACACCTTGATCAGAATGAAGAATTTTCCCTCAGTGAGCTATTTTCTTTTTTCAAGGTGCATCCCTAAGATTCTTTAGAAAGTCAGCTGAAATTAGGGAATTACTACTCAAGTTTTATCATTGGAAATCTAAAGATACAGTTCAAAAGGTGTCCCATAGATGACATTTTTAAAGTCTGGGCTGAAATTTTAATTGTCTCCTTGACGCTGCATAGAGGTTTCTACTAGGAAGAAACAAGACACTGGAGCTCATATGTCAGAGGACCAAGCAGATTTCCCAAGTTGTTGATCTTGAGGACCTTGTCCTGAGATACTTGCTCAGTTTCTATCTCTCATCAAATTATTTTTTCTTCCCTACATAGTCCTTAGTATATAACTACTGGGTAATTAAGATATTGTAATGCTATTGCATACACATATACATACCTCTAATATATGAGCTTTCATAATTGAGTTAGTTTCATTGAAAAAATAATCAGTTAAAACATAGTAACTTTCATAAAACAAAATTCTCTCTTCCCTCCTTTTATTTACAGGCAGATGGGTTTAGCATTAAGCGTCTTTGCTTCTGCAAAGACAAGAATATACTTTTTGTATAAAAATGATAACCTCAAATTTGAATGGAACATTACAGGTACAGAGTCATGATGCAGCATTATAAATGAACCTATCGAATTCACATAGAATATCTACTATTAAGGGGAAGACTATTTAAGAGATTTGTGGAATAAATAGATTTCCCCATTTTATATCTTTTGATGTATTACATGCCTTCATATTTGAAAAAGTACAACTATCAAATAATAGAAATTCTAAGTTATTGTGAGATTCTTTCCGGAGACCTACATAAGCAATACTCTCCCTGCGGGATTATTTTCAAACTTTCATCTCACAGTAGTAAGCTCCTTCAACACCACATGGAAACAGACGGATGTGAAGCATTGTTTTCCAATCTCTTTGAGGCATTTGGCATGAAACTCACAGTCTCAAAGAGGTCTTTGTAAGTAAAAGGTTGAACAGTGAGAAAGGCAGTCTATACAGCCTTTAAGTTTTCCTGGGGGTTGTTCTTGCTCTTTAAACCCATCTTTGACAAACGAAATTTATTTCAAAAGAAAATGATTATCAACATTGTACATTTCATTCTGAATGAACAGTACACTACACATTAAGATAAAGGTCAACCATGGATACTGGTGCAATCTCCAGGAGCCAGGAACTCAAGAAAACTGTTGCCGTAGAAGGGAAGAAATGTGTCTCATAAAATCATTCACAGCCCTTGTATAAAAGAAAACTCAAACTATTAAATGAAAAAGGAAAACACTAGTAATACTCTTCCAATTTTCCCTAGAGTGAATGAATAAAGCGAGGCTAGCACTATTATTTGAAAATGAGGGAATTTTTGAGCTATACTGAAAATGTTTATACAATCAAAATGGGCATTATGGGTAACTAAAATTTAATTCTCAGGAGATAATTTTATTCAGCTTTGTTATTGAAAAGTCTTCATAGGAGAAATTTTATTTTCAGAAATGTACAAATACATCCTCAACTAATTCCGACATCTCCAAATAGTTCTTGCAATATTTGTTTCATATTTTTCTACAATTCTTTATGTATGTAATTACCTTCATTTCCCTATTATAGAGTTCATGTATTATGTTGTTTTTTTTTGTATGTGTGTGTCTGTGTGTGTGTCCTTGTATGATTTTCTGTCTATGTTTGCATGTGTGTGACTGTTTATGTGGTTGTGTGCACAAATTAATGAAAAGAATATTGTGACAGATTTTTAAAATATACCTGATTTTTAAAAAGAAATAGAGAACAAAAATTTGATAAGTGAAAGTATTTAATGAAATTTATGTAAGGACACTAAAAATGTGTTGCGTTTTCACACTGTATAGAATTGATGAAAAGAGTGGCAATGTGGTTTGCACAGACACAGCTTATTGTCTGTGAGGATAATTCAGATAGGAAGGCAACTAAAGCACAAGTATGAGGACGTAAAATACCAGAGTCTGTGTAAAAATCTTGAGGCAACAATGAAGATTTGCAAATGCTGTTTTTTGAAGAGGAATTTTAATATAGCCACATGGCTGCTCTGGCAAGAGATCACATCCAAAGCCCTTCAAGGTCTACATGACGTGTTCAGGATACAGGCATCCCCTGAAACAATCTGATCTCAGTCCACACATTTAATATCTAACAATGATAGTAAGGTTAGTTTGTAGAAGGAAGCAGTCATATTGAATGGTAACATCTAAGTGAGAGCCAGATAAAGTAATGAATCAAAGAAATATTTGAAAGAATGAATACGAGAGAAGATATGCCCAACTCACATGAGAAAACCACAGGAAAGAGGCAATTTAGTGGCAAAAGAGAGGGAAACTGTGCTTTGCCTGTGCATGTGTGTTTGTGAGTGTTCCTGTGTGTGTGTGTGTGTGTGTGTGTGTGTGTGTGTGATATGAGGCCAGATAAAGTAATTCAGTCAGAATCTGAGAGAAGTCAAATTGAATCACTTAGCTTAGAGGCTAAGAAGCTTTCAGGCTTAGGTCTGCAGGTAGTTAGAATGGAGAAGGAAATATATCCAAGCCTTATATTCTCACAGGATAGGTACATTTCTCATCTCATCAGAGTAAATAAGAGCAATATTTATTGTTCCTGGAAAGATAAAATTAGAACAATTTTCTAGATCTCTTAGAAGAAAACGAACAAAAACCAGTGGCTATTGTGTTTATACATATCTAGATTCCAGTGAAAAGCCCTGCCTCAAACAATAAAGTGCTAAGGAAGGTGCCAAGAAAGAAGCCATTTCTGACATCTGGCCTTGACGTGTACATGCAAGCATGTGCCTGCACACTGCACATTGACATGCACATAAAAATACTCACATGCTATACACACACTGACACAGACCCACAAGCAGACACACACACACAAGGGAGAAGTAGGAGAGAGGAGAGGAATAGAGAAGAAAGAACCTCAGTAAGATGACAAACAAATTGCAACCTCTCAGAACAAAACCCTGAAGCTATACGATACCAGCCTGAGAGTGAAATAGTTGAGAAATCCTGAAAATAACTTCTAGCTTTTCAGAAATGTTTCCAGGAGCCACCATGTCGAAAAATTCCCTCATTCTTTTTGTACAGCATATACCCATGTTTCTTCCAGGTTTTCTCTGCACATTGACACAGCCCTGTCATGTCTCCTGCATGCTATTGTTTTTCAGTATGCCACCTGACTTAGAGATGAGATTGGTCAATATCACACAGACATAAAAAAGTGACAAATCCATCCAATCTGTGTAACTTTGGGCAGATCTTTTTAACAGATGTTTTGTAATTACAGTTGCCGATATCGAAAGACCAGTTTTGATTTCAGGGTCTACCGACTGTGTGCATTCTGGACTTTTACATTTGCATTGTTCTCTTACCAGTGGACAAAGCATTCAAGGTCCTTACAGTCTTAATGGATCTCAGTTACAAATCTGACTCAAAAATTTTCTGCAAATTTCTGCTGCTTTCTGATTGAGATGCTTCGTTGTAATTAACAAAATCTAATCACAACACTGAGTGTGTGGAGATGTTTGGAAATATTAAATATCCTACGTTTAAGGATTGTTTGAATAGATCATTTCTTTTTTTCAACAGTAAAAATCTCCATATATTTTGTTTCAGTTACATACATTTCTCTTCCAACCAATCCTCAATCATTTGCTTTTAAAATAGAAAACCTAATTAAACTGAAAGTATGGCTGTTTATTTTCTCAGCAGGTACTTGAGATGTAAACCTATCAATGACAATTTAAAGGCCTGTAATTTACTAATGATCATGCAATTTTAAACAAGTTTTTCTATTTGATTTTAGCCATCAAACCTTCTGATAGCATTATCATTCTTTAGTGCTATTTTTCATCTTATTCTTAAATAGGTCTATTTTTGTCAAATTCTTGGTATAAAATTAGAAAGTAGCCTTAAAAAATTCCATTGGGAACTTTAATTATAGAAATTCTAAGCAAAAATGCCACTTATGACATTTTACTTTGAATAGTTAAGTTTATTTTAAGAGTCACACTGACTGAGATGTCTTTCTAAAAGCTGATTTTCTTGTAGCACATAGGCATGGTACTCTCACATTTGAAATGGAGGCACAAGGGTTACAAGTGTGCAAAGTCCAACAGGACAACCCTGTTTGTTTTCCTGTGTCTTCCTTCACCCAATTTTTAAAGACAGACTTTCCTACTGGATCTGGAGCCCTCTGATTCAAGAAGAGACTCTGGACTTCAAGTTCTAAGATTGTCGTGAAACTAGGATTTCATTTTTGTGTCCTACACCTGGCGTTTGCATTGGTGTTGAACATGGAACTTGGGTCCTAGTTCACATCAGCAAGTTGTTTTCCTTCTGAACCTTCTTTCAAGACCCCATACGCAAAAAGAAAAAAAAATCTTTATTTTGCTTCATACACACACACACACACACACACACACACACACACACACACACACACACATACACACACACACACACACACACACACACACACACACACACAAACACACTCACAATGATTGTGCTTGAAGCAAGTTTGTAAGAACCCTTCTCGAAAGTAGTGAACTTATATTTGAAGAATTCAGAAACAGTGGTTTGACAAACAAAGCTTAAACAGTCCTGGCTCTGTGGCTTTCACTGAAACCTTCTCAAATCCATTCCAATTGATGTAACACCACCTGTGGCACTCCTAATTCACTGCAGCAGGCAATAATTTCCCTTAGCTACCGATTACCAGTAATTATTCCCAAGACAGACAATTAGATACGACCTGTGAACAGCCCAGCTGTAAATCTGAAAAAAAAATTTAATTCTAATATTTTCAATGAGATTCATTTGTAGTTGGCACATTATATAAATCAATACAACTCATTTTAAAAAGATGACAAAACTTACTTTTGAAAGCCATGACATAATACACACTTTTAGGCTTATTTGATAGCTATGTCAAAGGAAACAAACTTTAGCAGCTCCTCATAAAAAGATGATAGGGAGCATGTGATGGTCTAGCCTACGTAGTAATCATGCTTAAACACTTATATCCAGCGTGTATGTTAAAATTTCAAAATCTGAACTTATCTGTAGTTATTCATAAGAATTATTGAAAAGGAGAGAGAAGTAAAAGGTATCTATTGGTTAGCTTCAAATACTAAAAATTTATCATAAAGAGATGGGGATCCTAGAGCTGTGGGAAGTGTAATGCCTCAAAGGATATCTGTGTGTTTATTTTCACCTTTGCACTCTCTTCTGGGGATTCTCATCATCCATCTCTTTGTATTTGCTGGAACAGTTATGTGCTTTAGATCATACAAACTACTTTAACTACGGAAAGCACTTTTTACCTGGTAGTCTTAATGATCCATGCCCTGTTGATCAAGCCAGGCATATAAGTGCTGTCCTAGCACTGTCAGAAGAGCTAGGTATTAGCATATATTTCAGGAAGAGTGGAACCATAATTAATGTAAATATGTATGGATAGTCCTGGGTGCACTTGGACTCTTCTAAGTTACTGGTAAAGGAAGCATCTCTGGTGTGTGAAGAAGCCAGCAAACTTCATAGTTGGGACCTAACTGTTTGTAGTTAGAGAAGCCCTGATGGCTCTCTTCACTGCTGGGGACCAGATAGTATTTTCCTGAGGAAGGCAGCAAAGGGGTGTGGAGTCACCAGTTTCAGGGCAAATCCTGGTTCACCAGATTGATTATTTTGGTAATATTTACCACTCTTTAACTCTTTGCTATTCTCAGGCAAGAAGCTGGGGCTCCTGGTAATTAACTCTTGCTGTCCATCTTCAGGGGATTATGAGGTTAAGGGGATAAAAGGTTAATTGCTAGGGTCTTTTTACTTTTTCCTGTTTAGTTCAAGGCCCTCACACTGGGTAGGTGAAAAGCTTGAAACTGACTATTTCTTTCCCAGAGAAAAAAAAGATGAAAAAGAATGAGTGATAGAAGAAGATACATGTTGAAAATATTCACTAGTTCTGGATGATGCTGAGGGGAGCTGCACTCACATTCAGAGACACACACTGGATGAAGCAGAGACAGCCCACATCCTCACTCTAGTTTCATTACTACTGTTTATACTTTCTCAGAAAAACTGATCACATGGTTTCCTAGGAATCTTTATATTCCACAAGTTCAAAGGGAGTTCAAGACCATTGTTCATGTCATAAAATGACAAAGAGTGATAGCAGAAATATTTAGATGTCTTGCCATTAACACTGGTATCTGACTATACATTCATTATCTGATAATAGTCCTCCATAAGTTCATTATAATTTTAAATCAATAATTCTCATGGCATAAGTTAGCAAAGGTTGTCAAAAGAAAAATCATCAACCTTGCATCTCATTAGTTTTAATGCTTTGTATAGATAAAATGCCAATATTTTATTTCCTGTCCTTGCACATATAATAAATTTTCTATCCCCAGATTTAAACCTTTAGGTACCAGATGGAGGTCCCTGAGCTAACATAGAAGAAATGTTTCCCATGTTCAAGTTTGTTCTAAGCCTGCTTTCTTATCCTTGTGCAGTTATCTGTAACACATGAAAGTCTACAGAGCTCTAATTGCAGCTTTTCTGAAACCAGGCTGAAAGTATTTGTATCAATTTAGGAATTCTATACAATCATTATCAGTAATGAAGAAATGATCAATTTGCCCACACAGCATTATTGCAGAAGAATATATCTTTATGTTATTCTGCATGCAGTCTGCCCAGTAATAGAGAGATAATGCCCAGGAATCATTAGTGTCGGTAATAGTGACAGAAAAGGCCTATCAGTTGCATGAAGTAATTCTCCGAAGAACCAGCAATTCCAATTTTACGCATTGCAGGCCATGCACAATGGTGGGCCATGTCCAAAATAATTTACTCCCATGCCTTAAGCGTTTCCCAGGTGGCTTCTAACACTCCACCTTTATATGATATATCATATATCACATAGTATATACATAGTGAAGACCAAGAATGGTGAGAGCCTGGATCTGAAACAAATACAGTGGATGGTGTGCCCATGCCCATGCCATGTAATATATGGTAAACACAATGTAGCCACAGATGCTCTGCACCTCATAGGATAATTATTGATTTCAGATTTAAATATACCTGCTAATGGGAAAGATGCCATTATTCAACGTGAGTCAAAAGTGGTTATTAAGGTGTCTCTGGGGTATATGCCCAGAAGTGGAATAGCTGGGTCTTCAGGTAGTATTATGTCCAATTTTCTGAGGTATCGCCAGACTGATTTCCAGATATATGCACCACAATGTTCATAGCAGTTCTATTTATAATAGCCAGAAGCTGGAAAGAACCCAGATGTCCTTCAGAAGATGAATGGATACAAAGATTGTGGTACATTTACACAATGGAATACTACTCAGCCACCAGAAACAATGACTTGACCAAATTCTTAAGAAAATGGCTGCATCTAGAGAATATCATCCTGAGTGAGATAACCCAGTCACAAAAGAACAGACATAATATGCAGTCACTGATAATGGGATGCTAACCCCAGAGGCTCGCACTGCCCCAGAAACAACTCACAGACTGTATGAAGTCCAAGAAATAAAGAAAACAAAACAAAACAAAACAAAAAAATCTCTATACAACAAGAAAACTTTGACTATTTCCATGTTACATTTTGTTTTACATGTACTTTATGCTCATTGTAACTATTAAGTTTTCAATGCATACTATCAAACCTTTAAAAAAATCAAGTACTGACTAAAAAATATATTCATAGAGTTTTATGTAAAAATTATTTTAAAATCTGAAAAAAAGTACTGACAAAAATGTATTGTATAGTTTTATGCAAACAATGCTTAAAATCTTTACATTTATCTTTGTTTTGTAAAATAAAGTTGTTAAAAAAAGTGGTTAGTTCATGAAAGGGAAGGATAAATGGTATATTAGCCTTTCGAAGAATCCAAAATGAGGAGAGCTATGAATTTTGAATGCTAAATATGCCTGTGCTCCTTGTAGAGAATTCTACTGAGCAACAGACTATATTTTTTCCTGTGGCAGATTCCAAAAGCATACATCATATTCATTGCCGCTGGGGGTTTTATGATGCTCTGGTACAGTATCTGTCTAATTACCTTTATGATAGACTAGGATATTATCTGTTTCTACACTTCTTTGTATTGCTTCAAATATATTAGTGAGCTGATAGGTTCTTTGTGGATACCATGGCTTGTGAATAATTATTTATAATTTTGTTATATCAATGTTTTAAATGTGATAAGATATATTTATAAACTTACAGGCATGCCAAACTTATGTGTGATAATATAAGTTTGATATAAACTGGGGTATAATTGTAATAGATTTTCTTTAGATATTTATATTTAAAATTAACAAGTGTTAAGTTAACATTAATTTATTCATTATCATTTATTAACCACAAGTTTTCTTGCAAATATACTTAAATACAAATGCACAAGATATGTTTTGTAATAATTTCTTTCAATTTACTGTTTTGAACCCTACAAATAAAAAATCCCTTGTCATTATATTATTTTGTTAAATAATCTATTCAGTTCTCATACATTACTTATAGTGTACTGTCCTGAATCCATTACACATGGTTTAAGTTTTGTTGTCTGAATGCACGGTAAAAACTCCAAATCAGATTTTTTCAATTTCTATTAATTAGCCACCAGCCCGAGTACTTCATATTTAAAAAGTCTATTTTCAAAGCCTGAGACAAAAGACAAACCACTGGTATCAGGGGCAATTACCTTTACTACTGGACATAAACTTCATGGCCAAATCAATTGACAGAGTTAAGGTTTCCAGAATAGTAATTGAGAAAATGAGGAACTTAAATTCAAAATTCAATATAACATTATTTTCTAAAACCTAAATTACAAGAAATGAGTTCTTGAAGGGAAAACTACATCTCTTTTAGGAATCAGATGTCTTTCTTAGTAAATTCTTGCAAAATGGATTTTTTTTTTTCTATTAGAATGATCTAACTCATGAAAACTAGTAGAATTTTCTTTCAAAACTGAAATGAATAATGAATATTTATCTTTTTATACCTCCCTGAACTCTTCATAATTCAGGACCTCTTACTGAATATTTTAATTTCAAAATCGTAGTCATTTGAAATAATTCAGGATGACTATGTCTTGCCTTTCAATGGTCTAAAATTGAGGATATTTATTTGAATTCCTATGCTTTGTTAGGCCTGGGTATTCCTTCCAGCCCCATACTCCCAGAAATAAGAGTCTGACTTAAAATATATTTACAAGGCTATGTAGCTGGTCTATTCTTTGACTAGATCAAATTTAAATCAAAGTATAAAATTCATTTTCACCTATATTCTGCTTCATGGCTGTTTACCTGTGCTTAGGTATGATGTGTCTGCCTCTGCACATCCACCAGGGCATATTTTCTTGTGCATGGCTATATTCGGATATAAGCTTGGGTTAAAATTGCAACAAGTTGAGTGTCAAGTGTAGAAGTTATGCTAAGTTCTTCCTTTCATCCACGTGTTTCCAGAAATAAGGCTCAGATTCAAAATATAGTTACCAATACCTTGGACATATAGCTAATGTGTGACATTAACAATAGAACAAATTGGCAGATTACAGGATAGGAAGAAGTCTGCACCAACCCTATATCTGACAGAGGATTAATATCCCAAATATAGAAAGAATCTAAATAATAAGACACAAAAAATAAAATTAAGTACAGAGCTATACTGAGACTACACAACAAATAATTCTCTAATGGCAAGAAGCATTGAAAGAAATATTCAACATCCTCAGTCATCAGGGAAATGCACATTAAAATGACTCTGAGATTCCATGTTATATCCATCAGAATGACAAAGATCAAAAAATCAAATATGCCAGCAAGGATGTGAGACAAGGGTAATATTACTCCATTGCTGGTGGGATTGCAAAGCGTCACTTTAGAAATTAATTTGGTAGTTTCTCAGAAAATTTGGAATAGTTACATTCCAAGACCCAGCTATAACCCTCCTGTGCATATAACCAAAAGATACCTTCTATAATACAAGGAAACAGTCTCAACTGTGTTCATAGTAGCATTATTCATAGCCAGAACCTTAAAACAACCTAGATTTTCCTCAATTAAAGAATGGATTGAAAAAAAAAAAAAGAGTTACATTTTTCTCAATGGTGGAATACTATTCAGCTATTTAAAACAACAACAACAACAAAAAGCATAATAAAATGTGCAGTCAATCGTATAGAACTAGAAAATGTGATCTTAATTGAAGTAACTCAAACCCAGAAAGACATGCATGATATGCACTCATTTATATTTGTATGTTGTGAGCAAGTGGAAGGGTGTCCTCAATGAGAAAAAGGTGTTTTCAGCATGAGTGCCTAATAAGCATTCTGTGAGCAGGACCATCAAGATGAAATGTGAGAGAATGTGGAAAAGCAGTACTTTACTGGGAGTGAGATGTGAGGGCCTGAAAATGTACAAAGTGCAAACAGGATATTACTAACATTCTTCGTTTTGGATTCACGTTTCTCTCATGAATGAGGATTGAATTCCGAACCTCAGAGTCTTTATATGATAATAACGTGAAACAAAAACAATGGTTTTCTTAGTTTATGTTGTCTAACTATGCAGAAAATACTTTTAATTCTATTAATTCTAAAATTAATATCATTGTTATATTTTTATTGATGAAGCTGTAAATACTATTGGTCATTGGAGAAACTTATTAAAATTCAAATGGGTCAAATTTAAATAAAACTCTTTAGTATGAGGACCTGAAGCTCATACATGTTGACAATGGCTATCTTTTACAAAAAATCAAACAAACAAACAAACAAACAAACAAAAACCGTATTATCTATATAATGTAAAGGTAGATGAAAATTCAGATATATACTTAAGGATTTTCAATGTCTTTGATTTTACATTGAAAAAGGAATGAACATTAGCAATTAGTTTTAGATATAAATTAAGTACCAATAAATTTCTCATTGTCCCCAACCAATAATGTAATGATTCAAAACATAAATTAGTTTAGTAAATCATTAAAGCTACAATGACTTAAAGTGATAATTAAGCAAATACATTTGCATTTCAAATGAGTAAATAAGATAGGAATTGAAGAATCAATATCCTTTGTATATTCCATATCTATAGGAAAAATAAACCTTAACTGAATTTTTTATGAGATAGTACTTCACCACATATATATTCCATATCTTTATTTTTACTACTTTAAATAAATTCAGAAATGCTACCAAGCCTTATATAATCACCCAGAACTATATTTGTGAAACAACACTATTCCTATTAAATTATATTATTAATTCTATGGATAATTCATTAATAAATATTTTACAGTAATAAATAACTTTATTCTTTATTTTGTTAATTTAGAAGTGACATGATACAAGCAGAGTTGAAATTAGTTAATTGCATATTCCATGACTATTTTATTTACAGCTTCATGAATCTAAGCATGGGATTATTATATTTAATAATAATTGTATAGTTCTTTTCACAAATTAATATAATTTTTTAGAATACATTACTTGGTTCTATTTACAGTGAAAAACTTCTTAAAGAAGAAATCTATGTACAAAAGAATCACAGAGACAAGATGAGGCAGTGGCATTGATGTCAGTGCTCACTCACCTTCATAGTTGCAAAGGCCAGAAAAACAACAGGAGTGGAAGAACACAAAGTCCTGTGTCATTAGTAAAACAGCCTTCTTAAGAGTCACTTTACACTCATCTCAATGTTCATAGCAGCCCTATTTATAATAGCCAGAAGCTGGAAAGAACCCAGATGTCCTTCAGTAGAGGAATGGATACAAAAATTGTGGTACATTTACACAATGGAGTACTACTCAGCCACCAGAAACAATGACTTTATGAAATTCCTAGGAAAATGGATGCATATAGAGAATATCATCCTGAGTGAGATAACCCAGTCACAAAAGAACAGACATAATATGCAGTCACTGATAATTAGATACTAACCCCAGAAACTCTGAACACCTCAGAAACAACTCACAGGCCATATGAAGCTCACGAAAAACAAAGACCAAAAATTGAAAGCCTCAATCCATATTAGGAAAAAAAAAATAAATGTATAGCACCCTCTCAGAGTTTGGTACACCTGAACTTTAATAATCCAAGAACTAAGAATAGAGCCTTGTGGCAATTTTTGGTATTCAACGATCATTATGCTTAATCTATACACACCAAGAAAACTCTGACTGTATCCAGGTTATGTTCTGTCCTACAAGTAGTTTATGCTTATGGTAACTCGTGGGATTTCAATGCATGCTATCAAACCTCTAAAAGAATTAAGTACTGACAAAAATATATTTATATGATGTTCTGCTAAAATGCCTTTAAAAATCTGTACATCTATCCCTCTTTTTTTAAAATAAAGTTTTAAGAAAAAAAATTAAAAAAGAAAAAAAAAGAAAAAAAAATAGTAATAGAGAACTCCAAACTGTTTGTAGATTTAACAAACAATATCTTGGGGAAAAGTTATTCCAATATTTTCTTAATGTATAATCTTAGAAAATCTATATATAATTCTTGAGTTCATAGAATATTAACAGAAGTACATATTTCAGTGTTTGCAGACTTAGAATGATGACAACTCCAATGTACCAATGCCACTGCTAATACCATTTTAGCAGAGAACAAGAGTAGTTGTTTATTCAAATTTTATAAAAATCAAAATTTCCGTTCCCCAGAACAGTAGATTTCTTAATATTAAAATTTGTCACAATCTATTATAATGTTTCACTTTTGCCAAAGTGGGAGGAATTTATGCTTAATATGCATTAATTCTTTGAGAAATATGTTTCCAAGTTGTTTAATGCAGAACTTATAAAACAAAATTTTGATAACTCAATAATATTTTTCAGAATATAAAACACTGTATTTATATGGTCCTTTAAATGTGTTTTCATAAAGAATAAGGCAAAGATATTAAATTTTGTTATACATTATATTTAATAACAGCAAATTTATGCTATTGTAATTTTAATGATTTACATCATGATAACTTTGTTGGTATTTAATTCTTAGCCCTTAATAATTTTTCTAATTTACCATATATCATTTGCCCAAAATAATTTTAAATTTCTGACTCACTGATATTATTCATTGTGATTCAGAATACAATACAAAACAGAGAAAATGGTAATTTTGAAATCAAAACCTCAGGTAACAACATATGTTTGTGAAGATGTGGAGAAAAACGGACACTCCTCCATTGCTGGTGGGATTGCAAACTGGTACAACAACTCTGGATATCAATCTGGAAGTTATTCAGAAAATTGAAAATAGATCCATCTGAAGACCCATCTATACCACTCCTAGGATATACCTGAAAGATGCCCCACTGGGCCACAGGGGCATCATGATCCACTATGCCCAAGGTGGCCTTGTTTGTAATAGCCAGAAGCTGGACACAACCCAGATGTACCACAACAGAATGGATAAAAAAAAAATGTGGTTCATTTACACAGAAAACACTGCTCAGCTATTAAGAACCATGATATCCTGAGTTTTGCAGGCAAATGGATAGAACTAGAAAATATCTCCTGAGTGAGGTAACTCAGACACAAAAAGATATGCATGATATGTACCCATTAATAGGTGGATATTAGTCAAATGAAATAGTATGGAATACCCAAGATTCAGTCCATAGAACTCATAAAGTACAAGCTGAAGGGCCCAAGTGAGGACACCTCAGTCCCACTTGGGAGGGAAAAAGAAACAAACACAAGGGGAAGGGAGAAGAGGAACCTGGGAGGGAAAGGGAGAGGGGTGGTGAGAAAGGGGGAAAGGGGTGGAGAAAGAGGGGAACATGATCTGGTATTGGGTGGGGGAAAGAACTGAAGCCGTGAGGACCAGTAGAAAGAACGGAAATAGGCAACCGCAGGAAGTAGGAGACTGGGGGTAGGAAACTCTATAATGGACCAGAAACCTAGGAGGTGAGAGACTCGCAGGACGCAATGAGAGGAACCCTAAATGAAATGACCTACAGTGGGGAGAGGGAACTTGTAGAGTCCACCTCCAGAAGAAAGACAGGGCATCAAGTGTGGGATGGTGTTGCCATCAACAGTCAACACTTTGACCCATAATTGTGCCTTTCTGAAAGGTCGGCATGGACGGAAATGGAGAGGAGCCTGAGGAAAAGAAGACCCAGCAACAGGCCCAAAAGGAGATCCAGTAAAGGGAAGAAGCCTGACACTATTACTGAGCCTATGGAGCGCTCACAAAAAGGAAACCATCATGCCTGCCCTCTGAGAGACCCAACAAGCAGCTCAAAGAGTCAGATGCAGATATTTGCACCCAACCAACCAACTGAAGCTGCTGACCCCTGTGCTTGAATTAGAGAAAAACTGGAAGAGGCTGAGCAGGAGGGGCATTGGATAGAAGAGCAGCAGTCTCAACCGGGAACCCCAAGATCACTCAGACACTGGATCACCATCCAGGCAGCATACACCTGGATGGGGTCAGGGGTGGGGAGCTGGGGACATCCTTGTGGAGATGGGGAGTAGGGGGCTGGGAGGAGGAATGAGATGGGGAACAGTCAGAGGGCAGACATGGAGGGGAGTAAAATCTGGAGTGTAACAACCAAAAAGGTTAAATCAAGGATACACTTTATTTTTAAATAAAGTTTAAAACGAAAGAGACTCAGATATAATTGAATATAAATAAAAATTTAAAGTACATTTCAAAAGTACCAGAAAATGTTAAATTTTTGAAGAAATAAATATGCATTGCTCACTCTAATTTATGCAATTGCCACACTTAGTTAAATCCAATCTAGTTAATCAGTGAATTTCATCAATAAGTGGACTTTATTCATAATTATATTTACAGATTTATAGTTGGGTGACTGTACCTTTGGAAGCTTGTTTCTTGGAAGGGTAATAATAGCACATAAAAGTGTGAACAAAATCATATTGCTTCAGAAGGCATAGCTGGGAAAATCTAAAAGTTAGAATGAATTAGTATGCAACATTTATGACTGGATAGTAGAAAAATTAAATTCATTAAGAGGTAAAAATTAACATTGGTTAAATTCATATCTGAATGCAGTTTTTATTGACTATAAATATTGTTGACGTAGTTAACAGACTGAGGAACACATGCTTATCTCAGAAAGAATGGATATTTATGATGCATAACTCATTCATACAAAGGAATTAATTCCAAACAACTGAATTAACAATGGAAAAACAATTATAAAAGTGATCTAAAGGAAATGGGATAAAATGATCAATTTAATTATGCTTCATCTCATTAGTTAAAAGGGGAAATGCAGATGAACACACAATTAGCATATTTTTACCATAATCTTTTAATAAGACCAAATGTTCTTGAGGATAGAATTTTAAATAGCTATATAAAATAATTTGGAAGAACATTTCATAAACAATAAAGTATATATTATGTATTTTAGTTTTTATTATAAATAAGTATTTAAGTTTGTGCACGAATAATGAAATATGCATGAAGTCTCAAGCATTCTTTTTCTAATATTGAAAAATAGCCAAGAGTAAATATATGTACAATATTAAAATAAATAGGTAAATGTAATAAATATTCATAGCATGTAATGCTATATTTATGTTCTTTTAGATACAGATTATATATGAAATTCACACATGTATATTTTATGAAATACATAACAAAAATCAGTAAATAGTTTAAACACATATAAACACTCAAATATCAAGATGGAAATAAATAGGTATTCATACAAACATACTTAAATAGAAGCATAGGGACCATTAGGGGCTGGGGAGATGGCTCAACTGTTAAGAGCACTTACTGCTGTTCTAAAGGTCCTGAGTTCAATTCCCAGCAACCAGATGCTGGTTCACAACCATCTGTAGTATAATCTGATGCCCTCTTCTGGTGTGTCTGAAGATAGCAACACTGTACTCATAATGTAAAAATAAATAAATCTTAAAGGAAAAAATAAGGGCTCATTAACATATATGAAACAGTACTTATTTAAAGAATTTTGTTTTAATTTTATGTGCGATATTCATTTAAATATTTTGACAATAATACTAAAATTGGAACCATTCTCTAGTAAAATAACAAAACTTAATCATTTGAGAAGAGCTGACTTGGAAAATGTTATGGGAAGTTTTTAATGGCTTGGCTGTCTAAAGTAATGTTGAGAATATGAGCAACCTTGCATGGAAACCTGAACTACAGTAAAAGCAACAGTCACTGTTAGGCACAGAAAAGTTTGGAGCACATACACAGGTGATACATTGTTTTTACTTCTATAATAATGAGAAAATTGATATTAAAGTTAATACACTTATGCTGAGAATGTAAAGGACAAATATACTAACTTTTAAGTGTACACAAGAATGCTTTTTTAAAAGAGAGATAATTTGTGGCAATATAGAAATAATTGGTAAATTGTACTTTGCACACTAAATCTTAAATATAGTAAGCATTGACCCAAAAGGGTGGTTCACATCTATAGATATAGCAGTGGGATGCTTGAGAAAGATGAATCATGTGACTTGAAGAAAACCTCAATTTCATAGTGTGTTTCTTGTCTATAGTTAGAATCTCTCAATAATAATAATAATAATAATGTAACATTCTTAAATGTATACATAACTATGAAGTGTATTATAGTTATATAATCAAACATATTATATGTCATAAAAATAATTATGTAATATATTATCTTATATTTATAGTATGTTATACATAATTATATAATATAATTATCAATCATTATCAATAGAATATAGTCAAATATTTTACCAAGAGTATGTCAATTAACAGAGTTAAAGTCAATTGTTTCTAATATTCCTTGTCAGAATGTATGATCCATGTAATCTCATTTTATTTTCCCATCCTATTTACAAAGATTTCATAGCATTTACTGAATGATCAGTCTTATAAAACTGTAGTAATGTCCTAGAAGTTTGCAAAGGAAGCCAGGTATAAACATAGGAGCACCCCTTGGTTAGCAGCATTGCCTTATGTGAATTAAAGCATAATTTTAGTGGCCATTAGTGCCTCTTTAACATCCTCATGTTTTTCAAATAGAACACAATACTTTCAACCCATTCCATGCCTTCAGTTCTGTGAACAAACTTTTTTGTCCTATATATAGTTATTTATTTTATCATTTTATTCTTCCTTTTACTTTCTCAAAAACTTTTCAAATTTTTCATGAATTTCTTTTCAATTTAATTACTTTTGCTCTCACTAATTGCTGTTGCATAATTGAAATCATTTCAAAGTTTGTAATTTCAGAGTAAGATTCTTTACAGGGCAGATTTATCCCTCAAATTATATGTTTTCTGTTGTTTTGTATTCATTCCTTTATATTTACTGTTTTATTTTCTGATTATTTATCACAATTAATCAGAAATAAAGCTATTGGATTCTAATTTATTCTAAACTATTATTATCAAGGATCCAGCGGCATATGTAGCACAGGATGTCATTGTTTGGCATCGATAGGAAGAAAAGCCCTTTGTCCTGTGAAAGCTCATTTCCCCAGTGTAGGGGAATGCCAGGGTATAGAGTTGGGAGTGGGTGGGTGGGAGTAGGAGCATCTCCATAGAAGCATGGGGGTGTGGAAGAAGAATGGGAGCAGGGGAGGATAACATTTGATGTGTAATACAGAAAATATTTAATAAAATAAAATAAATACATTTTTTAGAAACCCAATCTTTTCCTTACAACATTATTTTAAAAAACAGATACCTATACAGCTTTTTAAAGACATAGGAAACATGATCATGTAAATGTTACAAGTTTTATGAAATAATTTCATAGCTGGTTAACACCTTTATTGAAGTAACTGGGTACAAGATTAACTTAAAGAAAAAAATTGGTAACCCTTCTATATAAAAATGACTAATGGGCTGAGAAAGCCATCAGAAAAACAAACTCCTTCAAAAGCTGGTTATTGTTATAGTAACTATAACCCAGCATGTGAAATATCTCTATGCCAAAACTTTCAAAAAATTAGTCTCAGAGGGTATAAAATGATGGTAATATCTCTTCTACTCATGGATTGATAGGATTAACATTACAGAAATGTGAAGAGTTTCTTGATAAATATTTTGGGTTCTCTTATGGATACCATCATATCATCTGTGTATAACCTGTAAGTTGACTCCTTTCCAATTTGTATTCCCTTGGTCTCCCTTAGTTGTCTTATTGTACTAGCTCAATCTTCAAACACTGTATAGAATAGGTATTGAGTGGGTATTCTTGTCTTGCAATTTTATTTGATATTGGATATCTTTTTATATTTAGTGCTTTATTGTGTTTAAGAATGCACCTTGTATTCTTGATTTCTCTAAGAATTTTTTATAAGGAAAGTATGTTGGATTTTGTCAAAGGCTTTTCCAGCATCTAATGTGTGATGAGTCTTTTTTCTTTTAGTTTGTTTATATGGTGGATTATATTGATAGATTTCCATATATTGAACCAAACCTACATCACTAGGTAAAAACCTACACGATCATGTTGGATGGTATTTTTGATGTGCTATCAGATTCCAGATGTGAGTATTTTATTGAACAGTTTTGGATCTTTGTTCATTATGGAAATTGGTACAAAATTATGTTTCTTGGTTGACTGAGTAATTTAGGTGTCAGAGTTACTATAATCTCATAGAATGGGATTGACAATGTTCTTTCTGTTTCTATTTTATGGAATAGTTTGAGAATTGGTGTTACCTCTTTTTTGAAAGTCTGTTGAATTCTGCCTTAAAACCATCTGGCCTTAGTCTTTTTTTTTTTTTTTTTTTTTTTTGTTTTATTTTATTTTTGGTTGGGAGACTTTTAATTACTACTTTTATTTCCTTAGGAGTTATAGATTTATTTAGAGTTGTTTAAATAGTTTACCTTCTCCTGGTAAGTGTATTTATAAATATAAACATCAATTTCATTTAGATTTTTTAATTTTGTAAAGTTCTGGCTTTTGAAGTAATAACAGGCTCAAGAAAGCAATGTACACAGAAAGCCTAAGAAGGTATGTTGAAACTCAGAGAAAAGGCAAATGAATAGTCGTTGGGGGTGATTAGAGAGAGAGACAGGATGTGAGAAAGGGTAGGAAGGGGAATGAATTGGTCATTGTGGATGGTTAGAGAAAGAGACAGGGATAAGAGACAGGGTGGAAATGGGAACACGAGAAGGATTGAGTGTGGGAATTATTGGGGCAGAAAACTCAGATTGGTTGCTAAGGCATATATGGGAGAAACTATAAATGAAGGAAGAAAAAACTCCTAGGAACTTAAGAGAAGATTCCAAAAATAAAGGATATAGAAACTAAAATGATTAGAAACTAACCTATCATCAGAAAAGACCTCCAGTGGACACCCTCCTATTGCCAAATTCGTTGACCCACAATTTGTACTGCCAATATGTTGTGAAAGAAAAAAAAACGGAGTAGACATTGAAGGAATTACCATCCAGTGACTACACCAACTTAAAGCCCACCCAATGAGAGAGAACCCACCCTGGAAGCTACTACTGATAATCTCCTATACCTGTAGAACTGGGCATAACATAATTGTTTAATTAGCAGCTCCATACAGAAGCTGATGAAAACACATGCCGAGATTCACATCCAAACTCTAGAGAGAGTCTTGAAAACTTGGGGAAGAAGGGAGGAAGGATTGAATGAAGTAGACAAGTCAAGTACGCCACAAGAAAATCTAGAGAAGGAAATACCCTGAACTCATATGATCTCACAGAGGATAAAGCACCAATCAAAGAGCATGCATGGAATAGACCTACCACACCCTCATGTATGTAACAAATTTGTGCAGTTTGATCTTCATATGGGACCCATAACAACTGGAGCAGGGCCTGTCTCTGACTCTGTTGCTGTCTTTTAACCTCATTCTCTAACTGGGCTGCCTTGTTTAGTCTCAACAAAAGGTTTGCCTAGTCCTACTACAACTTGATATGCTGAGGCTGGTTGAGAGCCATGGAAGTCTGTCTCTTCTCTGTGGAGGAAATGAGTGAGGACAGTAGGTGAAGATACCAGAGGGATGGACTGGATGGAAAGGAAGAAGGGAAAGCTTTCACTGAGAAATTAACTAAATTGATGATATAATAATAATAATGATAATAATAAAGGAACTGCAAGTAACTTCTATAATACTCATGATTTTACAGTGGGAAAAATTAAAAATGGCCATCTTATCAAAATCAATGACGAATTTGACATAAGTCCCATCAAACTGCCAATACCAGTCTTACAGACCCTAAAAGTTATGTATTCATCATCATGTGGAGAATCAGAAAGATAGTCAGAATAATATAAAGAATCCTCTACAATGAAAGGCCTTCCACAAGCATCACTATTCAAGTTGTATACAGGACTATCATAATAAACACCCCATGATACTGGCATACAAAGAGACAGGTTGATCAATGTAATGTAACTAAAATTCTAGATTTAAATCCACATTGTGACAGATACCTATTTTTTGATATAGAAGCCAGAAATATACAATGAAAAAAGGAAAGCATCTTTGACAAATGATGCACAGGTTATTTTCTATTAATAATGAGTATGTTTTTAATTTCTTTGTTTTCAAAATAAGTGAAATTTTAAAATCATAGAGATATTCTAGTTTATAATTTTTAGAATTCTTGAATTTATGGGATTAAACTGTTCAATAAAAGAAATATAATTGTTCTTTGGAAATTAATCAGAATTTTTTTCTACACTCTTGGGAGAAAACAAATATATGATCCAGAATAGGTCTCATGTCATGTAGCATGACTCCTTAGAGACTGCTAACCTTTTCTTTATAACTACTTACTATTTATTATTTTGTATTTCTATTTGATTTACAGTAGAGTTTATTGTTTCATGTTATATATACCTTGCTTACACTGATTCTATTTCTCTTTCCTCGTTGATCTATACATATTTGCCTTTCATCCCCTTCTCTTTTCAATTAATTTACATGTGTATTATCTTATATTTATGTATTGTATTTCTTTTCTTGATCACCTCGATACTCTCTTGTTGTTTCCTGTCTAGTTTCATGCTCACAGCCCATACTGACAATCCCAATGCATGCATATATACATGTATATGTCTTGAAGACACTCGATACATACGTCAAAATAGCATTTCTTTCCTTTAGGTAGGAGCTTATGATTCCTTCCTGTCACCAGCAATTTAGTTTTCTTTAGAGCCAAAGGATTTGAGGGCAAAGATGAACAATTAAATGAAACATGTACATTACCATTTCAACAGTGCCTGGCAAATCAAAAGCATAGGTTATATGCTGAATGATCTCGATTGATACCTGGAGCATCTACATTTACTCTTAAATTTATGTGAACATAAAGAAATTAAAAATATGTATGTTTTCTGAATGAGACAGATACACAGGATAAAGAGAGTTTGAGATATTCAGACATAACAGATATTTTGTTTTATTCTATGCAATTTCTAACTGTTCCAAAATTGAGGTTTTCCCAAATGCATCTGCTTCTGAGCTCAAATTTTTTTTTTTATATTAATTGAACAAAAAGTTAGAATATGATGTGGAACAATTCTAAAAGCAAAGAAAAATAAAAATGGAGATAATTTTCCTTTTGAATTTAAACAGTTTCTGGAGTGCACATTGTTACATCTAGATATGCAAGAGCAATTTCGACCAAGTAGGGATATTTTAAATGTTGGCACATGCTATAAAACTGAATGACTTACTCAGGTAGCCTTTATTTTTCTTGAACTTCACAAAGTCTGTATGTTGTTTCTGGGGTGATTAGAGCTTTCTAGGGGTTAGTATCCAATTATCAATGACTGCATATTGTTTCTGTTTTTTTGTGACTGAGTTACCTCACTCAATGTGATATTCTCTACATGCATCCATTTTCCTAGGAATTTCATAAAGTCTTTGTTTCTATAGTGGAGTAGTATGCCATTATGTAAATATATGACAATTTTTGTTTCCATTCATCTACTGAAAGACATATGGGTTTTATCCAGCTTCTAGCTATTATAGAGCTGCAATGAACATTGTGGTGCATGTGCCCTCATTATATGTTGGAGCATCTCTGGGGTATATGCCCAGAAGTGGAATAATTTGGTCTTCAGGTAGTACTATGTCCAGTTTTCTGAGGAATTGCCAGACTTATTTCCAGAGTGGTTGAATAAGCTTACAACTCCACCAACAGTGGAGAAGTGTTCCTCTTTCTTCTTATCCTTGCCAGCTTCTGCTGTCATCTCAATTTTTGATCTTAGCCATTCTGAGTGTTGTGAGGTAGAATCTCAGGTTGTTTTGATTTGCATTTCACTGATGACTAGGGATGTTGAGCACTTCCTTAGATGCTTCTCTGACATTCTATATTCCTCAACTGAAAATTTTTTGTTTAGCTCTATACCCCATTTTTTAATAAGAATGTTTGATTCTCTGGCATCTAACTTCTTGAGTTCTTTGTACATATTGGATATTAGACCTCTATCAGATGTGGGATTGGTAAAGATCTTTCCCCAATCTGTTGGCTGTCATTCTGTTTTCTTGAAAGTGTTCTTAGCTTTACAGAAACTTTGCAATCTCATTAAGGCCCCTTTCTTGATCATTGCTCTCAGAGCACAAGCCATTGGTGTTCTGTTCAGGAAAGTTTTCCCTATGCCTCTGTGTTCTAAGGTTTTCTCTTCTTTCTCATCTAATAATTTCAGTGTACCTGGTTTAATGTGGAGATCTTTGAGCCACTTGCACATGAGCTTTGTACAAGGAGATAAGAAAGGACCTATTTTCATTCTTCTGCATGCTAAGTGCCAGTTGAGATAATACCATTTGTTGAAGAGGCTGTCCTTTTTTTATTGAATGTTTTCAGCACCTTTGTCAAAGATCAAGTGACCATAAGTATGAGAGTTCATTTTTGAATCATCTGTTCTGTTCCATTGATATAACTGCCTATCTCTGTACCAGTACCAGGCAGTTTTTAACACAATAGACTTCTAATCTATCTTGAGATCAGGGATTGTGATTCCTGCAGATGGTTTCTTGTTGTGGAGAATAGGTTTCAATATTCTAAGTTTTGTGTTATTCTAGATGAATTTGCAAATTGTTTTTTCCAACTAATTGAAGAATTTATTTGAAATTTTATCCATAGATTGCTTTTGGTAAGATGTCATTTTTACAATGTTGATCCTTCCAGTCCATGAACATGGTAGATCTTTGCATCTTCTGTCATCTTCTTCAATTTCCTTCTTCAGATATTTGAAGTTCTTGTCATACAAGTCCTTCACTTGCTAAGTCACACCAAGTTATTTCATATTGTTTGTGATTATTGTGAAGGGTATCTTTTTCTTAATTTCTTTCTCATCATGTTTCACTTTTGAGTAGAGGAAGGCTATTTCATTGTTTGAATTAATTTTATATCCGGTCACTTTGCTGAGGTGGTTTATCAGCTGTAAAAGTTCTCTGGTAGCAATTTTGAGGTCACTTAAGTATACTCTTATGTCATCTGCAAATAGTGATATTTTTACTTCTTTTTTTTTCTGATTTGTATCCTTTTCCTTACCTTTTGCTGTTAAATTGCTCTGGCCAGGAATTCCTGTACTATGTTGAATAGGCAGAGGAAGAATTGGCAGCCTTGTCTAGTCGCTAATTTTAGTGGGATTCCTTCAAGTTTCTTACCTTTAAGTTTGATGTTGGCTGTTGGTTTGCTGTATACTGCTTTTATTATGTTTAGGTATGGGCCTTATGTTCCTGTTCTTTCCAAGACTTTTAACATGAAGGGGTGATGAATTTTGTCGAATGCTTTTTCAGCATCTAGTGAGATGACCATGTGATTTTGATCTTTGAGTTTGTTTATATGGTGATTACATTGATGGATTTCCACATATTAAACCAGCCCTGCATCCAAAGAATGAAGCCTTCTTGATCATGGTGAATGATCATTTTGATGTGTTCTTGGATTCGTTTGCAAGGATTTTGTTGAGTATTTTTTGCATCAATGTTCATAAGTGAGATTGGTCTGAAGTTCTCTTTCTTTGTAGGGTCTTTTTGTGGTTTAGGATTCAGGGTTATTGTGACTTCATAATATAAGTTTGGTAGTTTTCATTAGACTCTATTTTGTGGAATAGTTTGGAGAGTATTTGTGTTAGGTCTTCAATAAATATTTGAATGAATTCTGTACTGAGGTCATCTGCTCCTGGGCTTTTTTGTTTGTTTGTTTGTTTGTTTGTTTTTTGTTTTATTTTGTTTTTGTTTTTTGTTTTATTTGTTTTTTTTTTTGGTTGGGAGGTTTTGATGACTGTGTCTACCTTTTTTTAGGTGTTATGAGATTATTTAGATGGTTTACCTTTTCCTGATTTAACTTTATTATCTGGTATCTGTCTAGGAATCCATCCATTTCCTCCAGATTTTCCAGCTTCATTGAGTATAGGCTTTTGTAGTAGAAATAATTTGGAAGTTATTTTAGCAAATATGAGCCTCTCTTTATGTTCACACTTGAATGTTAAAATTAATAGTGTCTTTTCCTTAGATTATAAAATAAATAAAGCAAGGCAGCCAAGAGTCTCTTTCAGCTTCTCAGTTCATCTATTTGATAGGTGTAAATATTCTACTTAAGAAAGGCATAAAATTAATACTTATAGTCAGTCTCTTATTTATTATAAAGAGAGTAAAAGAAAATTCTATTTTCAAATGAAGTTTTCTCCAAAAACTGGATATGTATTATAATGGGTACTTTGTGCTCCTTAAGGCAGAGTTCAACTTAAACCAATGATGTAAGAAAAGACATTGAATTGAATGAACTCAGCAAATATTTTCTTCAGGTTTCAGTATGTTCACTGATGTTTGACATAATGATTTCTCTCTCTTTTTTCCCCTACTTTATGAGATGTTAAGTCATGCAGAAATTTTATTTCATTTCTTGTTACATTTTGCTGGTTTTGCTAGAAAAAAAAAAAATAGATCATTTTCTCTGCCCAAACTTGTCCAACAGAAAATGAATTGTTAAATTAAATACAAAAGTTAAGCTGTTTGAATTTGTCTGACACTTTTACTACCTGATAGATAATATTTGCACAATTACATATGGTTTAGTTTTCTGACAAATACAATGTTATATATAAGAAGAAATGATTAACAGAGTAGCTTAAATGTATGTGCATGAAATGTATTAATGTGATTTAAATAGTTAAAATTTTTTAGAAACAATATCAAGTACACTGAAAGCAAATTGATTTTAAAGTATATTGACATGTACCACAATTTAGAATATGAAACTGCATTTTAGAGACTTTTCCCTGTACTTTGCAAAAGAGCAGCTGGTGTCAACTGTTATCAGTTAATAGTATCTTGCTCACAGTCACAGATTTCCTGTGCAATCCTGACATTAACATCTGGTCCCTTCCTATTGTTCCATTGAAGAACAAGGATTCTACTTCATCAGACATTAGTGTGATAAAGCTGAACAAATTAAAGTATGTGTTTACTTATTTGTTTAACAGGTAATACTTAATAATATAAAACAATCATTCTGAATTTGCATTAAAATGGTGTTTTATATTAAATTAGGTTTTAATTCAAAATATTTTTCACCACAGTTCAAAGCAGTGGATTGATAAGAAAGTAAGAGCTTTTATTATTAGTGCTCCTGTGCTCTAGACAATTTTTTTAGGAGACAGAATTACTCACATATATAGATGAAATGTACTATAGAAGGGTATCCTGAAATTCCCCAAATAGTATTTATGCCTTAATCTTCCCAGTCAGAATATGATAATTGCATGCAAGTCAAACAGTAGCTGAAAAAGGATAATCCAGATTTTTCCACAGGTTTTTTTAATGTTGTGGACAAATCTTAGCAAATAATGATATTTTCCACCATAAATATATTTACTAATTACAAAGTAATAAACATAAACATTGATAATAAATTAATAAATTGCAGATAAGTAACAATGACCATGACTGTCAATGTGCCTCTGACGGTGACATTTCCTACTTAAAGACAAAATGTGTATGGTAAGCTGAATATGGCTGATAATTGATAGACTAAACATGTGCATTAATAAAGCTTTACAACTTGAATAAACATTTCATTTAAAATTATGGCACATGATTTTCTATTGTCACTAACTTCATCATCTTGTATTGTTGAGCTCTTATTCACTGCCCAGTCTTTTGCCAAATAGGTCATTTAAGTAGTGAATATCTATTTTATCAATTTCTACACTAAAATAAATTTCACATAGCTTAATAACAGAGGTGGTGGATAGGATCCTAACTGTGAAAAATAATGGGGTTCTTGCAGACATGGCGGACTCCCTGTGTTCCTTTAACAAAATTCCACAAAGTCATAAGAAGGAAAATATTCCTGAACATTGTCCTCTGACCTTTATTTTATGCTTAAATTGATATAATAAAGATTTACTATTATTTTATGCTGTAAATTTCAGGCTACAGTGTTGTGAAGTTATGTTCAGTGTAGCACATTATATATTTAACTGTAAAGTCATAAAATTAAGGAAAACTGAACACTTTTACCAACTGCTAAAGTACTAAAATTATCTAAACTATATTATAATACTATATTAGATATTACTGGGCTGTTCCTGTACATATCTAATAAAACATTTTAACATTAGTTATTATTTTTAATTTAATATATATATAAAATTTCCCCTTCCCAAATGTTCTCAAATTCTTTCCACTACCCAAATTCATATTCTCTCATAGAAGGAAAGATTGTGAGCCCTGAAGCAGATAGGAACTCCACAGTTAGAATGTCAGAGTCAACTAACATGGACCCTTGGTGCTCTGATTCTGAATGCTCAACCAAAGAATGTACACAGGTTAAACCTAAGATTCACAGAACTTAAGTATCAGATTGTAGCTTGGCTTCCAAACAACTGGAGCTGGGGCTATCCCAAAAGCTGTGACCTGTACATAGAATATGTTCTTCCAGGTGGCCCGCCTTGTCTGTCTTCAGTGGGAGAGGAAGCAGCTCACCCCACAGTGACTTGAAGTGCAAGAATCGGGGAAACCCAAGGCAGAACCCACTTGTTCAGAGGAGAAGAGGAGGGTGGGGGGAAGGAAGAAATGGGAGATAGGGTGAAAGGGGGTAATAAATTGGATGTAAAGTGAATATGTGCCCTACATATAATAGCCAGGATCTGGAAACAATCCAGATGTCTCTCTGTGGATACATACAGGTATGTATTCACAAAAATACTGAAGAAGGTGTTAAATACTATGGTTCTGGAGTGGTAGTTGGTTTGAGCTCCATGAATGGGGTAATGGGAACCAAGTTTGGTACTCTGAAATAACAAGGAAATATTATTCCTTTTTTAATTTATTGGATATTCTCTGTATGTACATTTCAAATGTTATACCCTTTCCCCCTCTCCTCTCTCTCTTCCCCCTCAACTTGTCTCCATGAACTTGCTCCCTCTCCCAATCATCCTCTCCACCTCAGTGGCTTGGCTGCTGCTGATGTTGTTCTTCAGGAAGTGTTCTTAACAATGAGTCCAGGACTCGAGTCACTCCAATGATTTTTTTAACATCTTTATTTTACAAAACAAAGATAAATGTACAGATTTCAAGCATTTTTTGCGTAAAATTATACAATACATTTTTGTCAGTACTTTTTTCAGATTTTAAAATAATTTTTACATAAATCTATATGAATAGTCAGTACTTGATCTTTTTAAAGGTTTGACTGTATGCATCAAAAACCCAATAGTTACAATGAGCACAAAGTACATGCAAAACAAAATGTAACATGAAACCATCAAAACCACTTTGCTCTCAGGTACTAAACATTTAATTTAGGAATGGGAACATTAATCTGTTGTAAAAACACTTGCTCTGCAAACAGAGAAACTTGGTTTTGAATGTCCAGCATAAATAAAATGAATTAGGCATGTCTGCAAATGCTCATCAGCTGAGCAGATTTGGAGGCAGAACATGCATATCTCAAGGATTTGCAAAGATGACCCAGCCAATAGACAAAGTAAAAAACAAAATAACAACAGCAAAACCCACAAATAAACCACCAAATGAAACAAAACAAAAAACCTGAAAACATAAACTCAAGGCAATAAATCAGGGAGCAATAAATAAAGAAACAGAATATCCTGTATTGGACTTTACATTTGAATCACACCTATGCAAACACATCACACTCATACGAGACAAACACTGAAAGTTTTGTTCGATTCTATAAATTCAAATAGTTCCTTAATTGTCTCAGGAATATAATAATTTTAAGTGCAGAAAAATTGATTCCTAACATGGTGTAAAATCATTTGAATTTATTGAAAATGTCCATTTCATTTAGAAAGTCAACCAAGGAGGAATGGTTCTGAAAAGACAGAAAAGTTGGAGGAACTACTGGTAATAGAGGAGACATGGGCATCTGCTGTCAGTTTTAATTCAAGTGATGAATATAACTTAAAATAAAAGAGAAATAAAAATTGTTAATAAATAGTTACCTGTACATCAGACATTTGTTTGAGAAAATTTCTACAGAAAGATATTCATGATCATTATTATATCTGATTGTGATACCTATTTTCAAAAATTAAAGAAGTGATTGATATTGTGTTGTTTTAGCAATGTTAAAAAATAAATACAAAAATATATGAAAGAAAAGATATTTATACTATGAAAGATCTTCTAGCTTGTTTATAGCAGTGTTTAATGTTGATTATATCTCAGTTATAAAATGTATATCTATTTTAAAAAGCTTTTCAAGGTGCTTAATGTATGTAAAAACAATCAGAATGTCTTAGATGTAGGTAGGCTAATGAAACAGAATAGAAGTATTAAGGCGTATAATTAACGATTTTGCATGTGAGATGATAATTTGGTTCAACTATTGCTTTATACATCTCAGTACTCAGATTTGTTTTTTCAAGTTTCCAACAACTCCTATGGCGAGGAATTTCTTGAATACTTGTCACAAGTGCCCACTTTCTTCCCAATTGGTATGTATTTCTAATCTCTCACTATTACGACAGACTTGCTGACTATGAATAGACAGGTCTGTGTTCACTCTTCGTTTACCTCTGCTTTCTACACTCACAAGATAAATGACAATATTTAGCATAGTGGACAAAAAGATTATATGTAGAAAAATTACTTTGCCTTGTATTTTCAACCTTAGATCATTTATTTTACTCTGTATGTTTAATACATAAATTTATTTCTTTTTGTGTGTGTTTTATGAATATACATATGTGTAGAGATCAGAGGACATGTCTTAGGAATCTGTTCTCTCCTTCCTCTTTTTTGTGAAATGTGGGAATAAAACTTCATGTATCATTTCTCTATTTGTATAAAATAATATTTTATTAAATTTTAGATAGCTGCACAGGATGCATTTTGATCATATTCTTTCCTGTCAAGGGCCAGAGATGGAGTACAATGAAAGCCTTTAGAACTTTTCATAGGTGCACAAAATAATTCTCCTAACAAATCACATTTTATTTGTATACTTTCTGTTTTAATCTGTGTATAAATACATCTATGTATCTATTTCTATGTATGTATTTATCTATCTAACTATCATCTATTCATCTGTCTGAAGTCTATCTATATGTTATTTATTTACTTAACACTTGCCTGTCTGACTATATCTATCTCTCTATTTATCCACCATCAATCTGTATTCCATCATCAATAAGAAATGTCCATTCATTCATTCAACTTGTTTTTGTTTGTCTCACAAAACTGCTGGCCAAGAAAGATATGTAGAGCATTGTGGGAGTCAGAACAGTTATTCTGAAGACAACATTTTTCAATGTGATTTAAAAATATATTTAGAATTTACAGTGAGAACAAGGAAACAAGGTTGGTATATTCATGAATAAAATGCAGGAGTTTGAGAGATGTCACACAGCAAGAAAATCACTTGCTGGCTCTTGCTGAGGACATGAGTTAGTATCCTCCAGAACCTTTTAAAGCTGTTTATTTGAAAGTTGATATCTAATTTCAATGATATCATAGTTGTTTTTCTAAACAGATATTTGAGGACCTTGTACATCTTTACAAAATTACAAAAAGAATTGTTAGGCAATTTAATTTGAGTGAATATAATAAACAGATTTTTACAGAAATTGTTTTTATTTTATTTTTTAGGATTTTTAATTTATTTTCCTTTACACATAAGCTCACAAAATTATTTTATTAAATTTCACAGACAAAAGATGAAATTAAAATACATTAATGATTTTATATTCTTTTTTAATGTTATTCTTTAACAATAAAATCTTTTTTATTTTTACAGTCCTGTCATTATCTTCCTCCAGGTACACCCCCTGGCACTTCCCCATCCCATTTTCCATCCTACAATCTCCAAGAGGATGTACTCACCATCCCCCCCCCATCCCACCAGATCTCATTCCCTGAGCTCTCAAGTCTCTCTAGGGTTAGGTGCATCTTCTTTCACTGAGGCCAGACAAAGTAGTCATCTGCTATGTGTGTGTATGTGTGTTGGGAACATCACATGAGCTCATATATGCTGTCTGGTTGATGGGTCAGAAAATAAAGATTCTGACATCAGTAATAAACTAGGAGTAAATGATCAGAATTGTAATTTATTGTCTATATTTCAACTCTCTGACTAAAATGAATATAATTTCTTGGGCAATATAATGAAATTTCAGTAATAATTATATAAAAAAACATTAAATAAAAACATAAAAGAGTTTATTTTTAGAGGGTAGTGATTGTAATAAACTATAATGTATTCTGTATATTGTTAATAATGACATTTTCATATATTGATGTGATTGGTCATAAAATCAAGGTGATCCTTAAGAGTCTGTAACAGTAGAAGCATAACAAAGCCCTACCCCCAATAAATGGCTTTAAATACTTAGAGCCCAGTTTTATCAGAAAACATAATTCTTCTTTTAAATATGTATGAAGCTGTAAGCAGACAATTTTCTATAATTTATCTCCCAACTGCATGCTATCATTATATATTCCTGGATGAAGAGATCAGAATGAATTATGCAAATTTCTGATTGTGTTATCAAGCACTCTTTTACCTTGGCAATCACTGCTTGGTTCTTTAGAATTTGGAAGTAATGATTTCCAGAATGATCATGACATGTTTGTAATCTATCATCTACTCAACTATATCAATACAAAAGTTATTTTATGCTGTTAAGGAGCTTCCTCTAATTTTAAACATGAAAATACCGTATTGTACAGTAGAATTAATTATTATGTTTTATGTAAATGACTGTTCAGATAAATGAGTAACTTTTTCTAATTTTTTCTTCTTTTGAGACTTGGTATAACTTTGTAGTTTAGGCTTCCCTGGATTTTACTTTGTAACTGAAGATATGAATTCTCCTACATCAGCCCACACACGCAGTATAGTATGCGAGCATGCATCATTAAGACATTCATGGACTAGTCATTAGTGAAAACAAATATCAGTAAAAGCTTCAAATAATATCTAATTAGACATAATAACATTTTAAATGATGTTCATAAGACTTTTTACATTTCACTTAGTACTTGTATCTGATTAAAGTCATAAAATCTTTGACTCAATACACAAAATATTAATCCACATACAAATCTTTTAGCTGAATACTTAAAGTACATAAACTTGTAAAATTTCTAAACTAACTGAATGTATGCGTTTTATTTTTATGTGCTAAAGAAGAAATGTGTGAATTCTTAAATATTACACAGTAAATGATTGATAATTTTAACATACTGTATAAATACTTAGTTTTTTCAGAGATTTTATGTCTAAGTACAAGTATATGTTACAACAAAATTTTATCCCTTATTGAAATCTACCGGTTAATGTGGTTTTTTTTTTTTTTCATCAAAAAATCCCCAAATCTTAAAGTTAGTACCTCTTATTTTAAAGAAATAATACTAAAGAATTACAAAATAACTGTTATTAAATTTGCATGTCTCCAAAAGTTTATAGTATGAAGACTTTAAAATTAAGTGTTGAAAAGCCTATGTAAGGTTCATTACATGTTTATGTGACAGATATTCTATCTGGGTTGTGGGTTTTGCATCTCTTTTCCTGTAGTATCTGGGTGCTGCCAATACAAAGTCTCAGAGAGTTGAAGGCAGAGACTGCAGGACTCGCCCTTCTGCATCTTTCCAGATCAGATGGGGAAGGCAGGATCTAGAACAAATATTGTGGTTTCAAGGTCTCTTCTTGGGGTTCCTAGATGCTACCAGTACTTTGACCCTAGAGAGAATGTCTGGAGAGGGGGTTGCTTTCTCTAGTGACATCTGGATAACAGTCGGGAAGGAGAAAGCAGAGCCCAAGAAGGGAAGTATCTGGTCTGATTAGAAGAGGTTGTCCAGTACTAGAGGGGTGGAAGAAGTAACAAGGCCTTTTTGGGTATCTTAGTGTATTGCTATTTTAGGTGAAGGTCTTCCCTATGGCAATTTCTAGTGAAGCAGATAAATAAAAGGATCTTAGATTGCCCATAATTTTTTATTGGGGTTGGGTGTGAATGCATACACTTTATTAAGAATGAACAAGTCATTATATACTTTGGGGAGGAAGAGCAGGAACATAGGTAGGAAGGGTATTGGCTGAAGGCCAAAGCTATTTAGATGCCTTATTATCATGGATAAGAGGTTAAGATGCTATGCTAAGTGACTGTGTCTGTGGTCTTGTCAAGGGGTAGGTATAGTTACATGTTTTATTGCAAGCATAGGAAGCAGGGATTGGGCAGTTCCACTCCTGCGTTTTCAGGTCTCTGAGAGGACCAAAGTGTGAACATGACTTACCTTACTAATTCTTATGTCATACAAATCTTAATTTTTTACATAATGTAATTAAAGTTAAAATGTTAGAATACATTGTTACAAATCTAAAATAATGTGAAGATTTAGTTCTTCATAAAGTAAGAGTGTTGTATCCTGAACCAGCCATCTTCTATAACCAGGCAAGGGACTGAGAGGGTAACCCAGCTACAAAATTCATGACCTACACCTACATATCCCACCTATAAGATGCACTGGAGCAGTGGTGGCTCATGAGAGTTTTCAGCCAATGGTTGATCTAAATTGAACATCAACCCAAAGAGTTAGACCATTCCAAAAACTGCCTGGAGGACCAGGATTCAGAATCTTGGTGGCTTAAACTCTTGGGTAGAGCCAATCAATATCTTCCCAAACAAACAAATAAACAAAATGTCAGGACAGGAGGGAGAAGAAACTGTGATTTGGGTGTAATATATGAGAGAAGAATAATTAAGAAGCCAACATAATGATCCCTAATGATATTTTGCTATACTCACAAATCAGTGCCTAGTTCAGTTGTCATCTGAAAACTTCCTCCAGAAGCTTGATGGAAGAAGATAGTTATTAACAAGAGGAGAGCATAGGGAACTCTGCAGATGAGTGGGAACAACAATTTTAGAAACCAGGTTAAGAAATTCAGGAGACCAAAGCCCACCTAACCAACTAAGCATAGCTTATAGGAGCTCATAGAGACAACTTCAGAGTCTACATGGGTATGTGCTAGGTTCTCTGCATACATGCTGTGGTTGTTTAGCTTACAGTTTCTGTTGGACTGGGAGCAGGGTTATCTCTGACTCATTTGCCTGCTCTTGGGACTCTTTTCTGCATTCTGAGTTTCCTCATTCAGCTTTAATATGAGGGTTTATCACTAGACTAACTGCAATTTTCTATGATGTTTGTTTGATATCAATGAAAAGCTTGCCATTTTTTCTGAACTAAAAGGGAAAATTTGGTTCATGAACAAGTGGGGGATTGGGAGAAGGAAAAGAAGGGTTTGTAGTCATGATATATTATAAGAGAAGAATAAAAAATATAATAAAAGGAAATTCAAAATGTCCATTAGATTAGAGATTTTCAATATGTCCCATGTCATATTTGGTATCCTGAATATCAAATTTTTATATTACAATTCATTACACCAGTAAAATTATAGTTGTGAAGTAGCAGCAAAAATAATTTATGGTTGAGGGTCACCACAAAATGAGAACTGTATTAAAGTGTCACAGCCTTGAAATAGGTGCAGGGTGATGAATAAGGATACACCTCATGTTGACCTCTCTGCCTTGTCTAGGTGCACAATGCCAAGTACACCAGAACACACATGTACACACACCCATGCCTGGAATGACAAGGGTGTGACCAATGGCAGGTAAGATCCTTAGTTCCTCTCACAGCTACAGTTTGTTTTCTAATTTTCCACTTAAAGCTGATTCTGTATTATAGAGAAGGAAAAGTGCTGAGCCATTGACACTTTAATCATTATCAAAATATGCAGAAGGATTAAGTGACTCATTCTAGTTTATCCAGTGATTCACTGTTGGTTTAGTGACTCTCAAGGGCCCAGTAAGTACTTCATACTCTGCTTAGTGAAGGATCTACTTTGCTTGCTGATTTGAAAGAAGAGTGATGCTTGTTGCCTGATGCCTGAAAGAAAAACAAAAAAAGTGGTTCTCACCCCCTCTTGTCTCACTGCTGGTTTCATTGATGCTAAGGTCTCTACATATTTTGTAATCTGTCTTATGTACCACCACCTGCATGCTAAATTTTATGATTGCTTCCCCACACATTTAAACTCTATTATTCTCCTAACAAAAACAATTTTGTGTTTACCCTATCAAGTGTCCCACATGCAGATTTAGTTTTTTATATGCCGGATATATGTCTGAGTTTTCAGACTATTATTAATGCTAGATTACTTGCAAAATTGCTAAGATGTTGTGATTGAACATTTAAATTCATTTAAAGCAATCTAGCAAATTTTCTAATACAAAAATTATTAAATGTGGGAAATGTACATTTTTTTCATATAGTCAAAGCTTATCCTGAAACATATTACAACTACTAGTTAAAATCTTCAATAAAGGGAAACATCCTGGGAACACCTAGATTTATGCTTAGTTTATAAAATGCAAACTAATACAACCACTCTGGAAATCAGTCTGGCGATACCTCAGAAAATTGGACATAGTACTACTTGAAGACCCAGCTATTTCACTTCTGGGCATATACCCCAGAGACACCTTAGTACACAACAAAGATATATGCACCACAGTGTTCATAGCAGCTCTATTTATAATACCCAGAAGCTGGAAAGAAGCCAGATGTCCTTCAGTAGATGAATGGATACAATAATTGTGGTACATTTACACAATGGATTACTACTCAGCCACCAGAAACAATGACTTGACCAAATTCTTAAGAAAATGGCTGCGGGCTCGTACAGGCTGAGCAACTGGTGAGTGGGAGACCTAGGCTGCTGGGAGCAGAGGGATCTCTGCAGAGTGCACACAGAAAGGGCACCCCCTGCCCTGACCTGCCCTGGCTCCCCGATCCAGTGACCTGGAACAGATCTTAGGAACTTCTGTTCCCACCAGGAGACGACTTCAGGACACAGAGCGGAGCCTAGCCCAACTGCCAGCCAGAAAGGCGGCTCGTACAGGCTTAGCAACTGGTGAGTGGGAGACCTAGACTGCTGGGGAGCAGAGGGATCTCTGCGGAGTGCACACGGAAAGGGCACCCCCTGCCCTGACCTGCCCTGTCCTCCCCGATCCAGTGACCTGGAACAGATCTTAGGAACTTCTGTTCCCACCCGGAGACGACTTCAGGACACAGAGCAGAGCCTGGCCCAACTGCCAGCTGGAAAGGCGGCTCTTACAGGCTGAGCAACTGGTAAGTGGGAGACCTAGGCTGCTGGGGAGCAGAGGGATCTCTGTGGAGTGCACACGGAAAGGGCACACCCTGCCCTTACCTGCCCTGTCCTCCCCGATCCAGTGACCAGGAACAGATCCTAGGAACTTCTGTTTCCACCCGGAGATGACTTCAGGACACAGAGCAGAGCCTGGCCCACCTGCCAGCTGGAAAGGTGGCTCGGAGAGGCTGAGCATCTGTGACCAGGAACAGATCTTAGGAACATCTGTTCCCACCCGGAGGCGACATCAGGACGCAGAGCGGAGCCTGGCCCAGCTGCCACCCTGAACCTGGGCTGCCGGAGAGTAGAGAGATCTCTGCGGAGTGCACACGGAAAGTGTACCAGGGACACAGACCAGATACAAGGGAAAGGCAAGAACATATCACTGAAAACAAAATGGCAAGAGGAAAGAGAAAGAATATATGCCAAGGAAACCAAGACAATCTAGCAACACCAGAACCCAGCTCTCCCATAGTAGCAAACATCGGAATTCCAAAAACTCCAGAGAAAAAAGACACAGAACTGAAATCATGCCTCAAGACGCTGATAGAGTTACTTAAACAAGAAAGGGAGGAAAAGCAAAAAGATTCAGAAGCTTTTAAAGAAGAAACAAGAAAAACACTCAAAAAACTCAAAGAACGAGAGGAAAACAGAACCAAAGAAATAAAGGAATGGAAGAGGGAAATTAAAACAGAAATTGACACAACAAAGAAAGCGCTAAAAGAGATAACCCTAGAGTCAGAACACCAAAAAAAGAAATCAGGAGTCACAGAAGCAAGCATTTCCAACAGATTACAAGAGATCGAGGACAGAATCTCGGGGGCAGAAGACAACATTGCAAACATAGACAAAACAGCCAGAGAAGATGCAAAAAACAAAAAGCTCCTAACCCAAAATGTCCAGGAAATACAAGACACAATGAGAAGACCGAACCTAAGGATAATAGGAATAGAAGAGGGAGAAGAGTATCAACTAAGAGGCACAGTAAATATCTAGAACAAAATCATAGAAGAAAACTTCCCTACCCTCAAGAATGAGATGACCACGAGCATAAAAGAAGCATTCAAAACTCAAAATAGGTTGGACCAGAAAAGAAATACCTCTTGACACATAATAGTAAAAACATCAAGTGCCCAAAGTAAAGAAAGAATACTAAAAGCAGTAAGGGAAAAAGGTCAGGTAACATATAAAGGCAGACCAATCAGACTCACACCCGATTTCTCAACAGAGACTATGAAAGCTAGAAGAGCCTGGACAGACATCATGCACTCCTTAAGAGAGCACAAGTGCCAGCCCAAGCTGCTATACCCAGCAAAACTATCAATCACCATCGATGGAGAGACAAAGATATTTCAAGACAAATCAAAATTCACACAATATCTGACCACAAACCCAGCACTACAACAAATTATAGGTGGAAAACCCAATACAAGGAGGGAAAATATAGCCTATTAAAAACAATAAAACTCCTAAACAAGAAAACTAAAAGAGGAAAAAAACACAGACACAACTCATCCCAAAAAAGCAAAAATGGCAGGAAACAGAAACAATTATTCCTTGATATCTATTAACATAAATGGTCTCAACTCCCCAATAAAGAGACATAGACTATCAGACTGGATACATAAACAAAATCCAGCCTTTTGCTGCATACAGGAAACTCATCTCAGAGACAGAGACAGACATTATATCAGAGTAAAAGGGTGGGAAAAAAACTTCCAAGCTAACAGCTCCAAGAAGCAAGCTGGAATAGCTATTCTAATATCGAATAATGTAAATTTCCAACCAAAAGTTATCAAAAGAGATAAAGAAGGACACTTTTTACTCATTACCGGGAAAATCTGTCAGGAGGAACTCTCAATCCTTAACATATATGCTCCAAATAAAAAAATCACCCACATTCATAAAAGAAACTCTACTAAAGCTCAAAAAATACATTTTACCCCACACAATAATAGTGGGAGACTTTAATACCCCACTCTCACCAATGGACAGATCAGGGAAACAGAAACTGAACAAGGACACTGCAAAACTAGCAGAGACTTTGAACCAACTAGAATTAATAGATATATACAGAACATACTATCCTAAAGTAAAAGAATACACCTTCTTCTCACCACCCCATGGCACCTTCTCGAAAATTGACCACATAATTGGACACAGAACGAGGCTTCATCGATATAAGAAGATTGAAATACTCCCATGCATCCTCTCAGATCACCATGGTCTTCGGCTGGTCTTTAACAACAACAAAGACAACAAAATGCCCACATACACATGGAAACTAAACAACGCTCTGTTAAAGGATAGCGGGGTCAAAGAAGAAATAAAGAAAGAAATTAAGGACTTTCTAGAATTCAACGAAAACAATAACACAACTTACCCAAACCTATGGGATGCAATGAAAGCAGTATTGAGAGGAAAACTCATAGCCCTAACTGCTTCCAAAAAGAAACTGGAGAGAACTCCCATCAGCAACCTGACAGCACAGCTAAAAGCCCTAGAACAAAAGGAAGCAGATATACCCAAAAAGAGTAGACGGCAAGAAATAATCAAAATTAGGGCAGAAATAGACCAAAGAGAAACAAAAGTAACCATTGAAAAAATCAACAAAACAAAAAGTTGGTTCTTTGATAAAATCAACAAGATGATAAACCCCTGGCCAGACTAACTAAAGGGCAAAGAGAGAGTATCCAAATTAACAAAATCAGAAAGAAAAGTGGTGACATAACAACTGAAACTAAGGAAATTCAAGAAATCATCAGATCCTACTACAAAAACTTATACTCCACAAAATTGGAAAATCTGGAGGAAATGGACGAATTCCTAGACACATGCAAGGTCCCAAAGTTGAACCAGGACCAAGTAAACCATCTAAATAACCCTATAACACCTAAAGAAATAGAAGAAGTCATCAAAAGCCTCCCAACCAAAAAAAGCCCAGGTCCAGATGGGTTCAGTGCAGAATTTTATCAGACATTTATTGGGGATATAACACCAATATTTTCCAAACTATTCCAAAAGATAGAATCAGATGGAATATTACCCAACTCATTTTTTGAGGCTACAATAACCCTCGTACCTAAGCCACACAAAGACCCTACAAGGAAAGAGAACTTCAGACCAATCTCACTTATGAACATTGATGCAAAAATACTTAACAAAATCCTTGCAAACCGAATCCAAGAACACATCAAAACCATCATTCATCATGACCAAGTAGACTTCATCCCTGGGATGCAGATATGGTTTAACATAAGGAAATCCATCAATGTAATCCACCATATAAACAAACTTAAAGACAAAAATTACATGGTCATCTCACTAGACCCTGAGAAAGCATTCGACAAAATGCAACACCCCTTCATGTTAAAAGTCCTGGAAAGCACAGGAATCCAAGGACCATATTTAAACATAATAAAAGTAATATACAGCAAACCAACAGCCAACATCAAACTTAATGGCGAGAAACTTGAAGCAATCCCACTAAAATCAGGGACTCGACAAGGCTGCCCACTCTCTCCCTACCTATTCAACATAGTACTGGAAGTCCTGGCTGGAGCAATTAGACAGCAAAAGGAGATCAAGGGGATACAAATCGGAAAGAAAGAGATAAAAATATCACTCTTTGCTGACGACATGATCGTGTACTTGAGTGACCCTAAAAATTCCACCAGAGAACTCCTACAGCTGATAAACAAGTTCAGCAAAGTGGCCGGATACAAAATTAACTCAAACAAATCAGTAGCCTTCCTATACTCAAAGGACAAACATGTGGAGAAAGAAATTAGGGAAAAGGTACCCTTCACAATCGTTACAAAACTATGAAATACCTTGGTGTGACTCTAACTAAGGAAGTGAAGGACCTGTATGACAAGAACTTCAAACCTCTAAAGAAAGAAATTGAGGAGGATCTCAGAAAATTGAAAGATCTCCCATGCTCATGGATTGGAAAGATCAACATCTTGAAAATGGCCATCCTACCAAAAGCAATCTACAGATTCAATGCAATCCCCATCAAAATTCCAACCCAGTTCTTCTTGGAATTGGAAAGATCAATGTGCAATTTCATATGGAATAACAAAAGACCTAGAATAGTGAAATCCATCCTCAACAACAAAAAAACATCTGCGGGAAACACTATCCCTGACCTCAAGCTATATTACAAGGCAATTGTGCTGAAAAATACATGGTACTGGTACAGAAATAGGCAAGTGGATATATGGAATAGAATAGAAGATCCAGAAATGAGTCACCTGATTTTTGACAAATGAGCAGTAAACATTCATTGGAAAAAGGACAGCCAATTCAAAAAATAGTGCTGGTCCAACTGGCACTCAACATCCAAAAGAATGAAAATAGACCCGTTCTTATCTCCTTGTACAAAGCTCAAGTGTAAGTGGATTAAAGATCTCCACATTAAACGAGATACACTGAAACTATTAGATGAGAAAGTAGGGAAAACCTTAGAACACATAGGCACAGGAGAAAATTTCCTGAACAAAACACCAATGGCTCAAGCTCTAAGGTCAAAGATTAACAAATGGGACTTAATGAGATTGCAAAGTTTCTGTAAGGCTAAGGACATCGTCAAAAAAACAAAACAGCAACCAACAGAATGGGAAAAGATCTTTACCAACACCACATCAGATAGAGGCCTAATATCCAAGGTGTACAAGGAACTCAAAAAGCTAGACACCAGAGAATCAAATAACCCTATTAAAAAATGGGGTACAGAGCTAAACAAATCATTTTCAGTTGAGGAACACCGAATGGCCGAGGAACATCTGAGGAAGTGCTGGACATCCTTAGCCATCAGGGAAATGCAAATCAAAACAACCCTAAGATTCCACCTCACACCAGTCAGATTGGCCAAGATCCAAAACTCAGATGACAGCAGATGCTGGCGAGGCTGCGGAGAAAGAGGAACACTTCTCAACTGTTGGTGGGGTTGCAAGCTAATACAACCACTCTGGAAATCTGTCTGGCGATACCTCAGAAAATTGGATTTAGTACTACCTGAAGACTCAGCTATTCCACTTCTGGGCATATACCCCAGAGACACTTCAATACACAACAAAGATATATGCACCACAATGTTCATAGCTGCTCTATTTATAATAGCCAGAAGCTGGAAGGAACCCAGATGTCCTTCAGAAGACGAATGGATACAAAAATTGTGGTACATATACACAATGGAATACTACTCAGCCACCAGAAACAATGACTTAACAAAATTCTTAAGAAAATGGCTGCATCTAGAGAATATCATCCTGAGTGAGATAACCCAGTCACAAAAGAACAGACATAATATGCAGTCACTGATAGTGGGATGCTAACCCCAGAGGCTTGCACTCCCCCAGAAATAACTCACAGACTGTATGAAGTCCAAGAAATAAAGAAAACAAAAAATATACATATATTCACAAAACAAGAAGACTTTGACTATTTCCATGTTGTGTTTTGTTTTGCATGTACTTTACGCTTATTGCAACTAGTAGGTTTTCAATGCATACTGTCAAGCCCTTGAAAAAAATTAAGTACTGACTAAAAAACATATTCACATGGTTTTATGTAAAATTTATTTTAATGTTTGAAAAAACAGTACTGACAAAAATGTATAATTTTAAGCAAAAAATGTTTAAAATCTGTACTTTTATCTTTGTTTTGCAAAATAAAGTCGTTTAAAAAAAAAAAAAAGAAGAAAATGGCTGCATCTAGAGAATATCATTCTGAGTGAGATAACCCAGTCACAAAAGAACAAACATAATATGCAGTCACTGATTACCAGATGCTAACCCCAGAGGCTCGCACTCCCCCAGAAACAACTCACAGACTGTGTGAAGTCCAAGAAATAAAGAAAACAAAACAAAACAACATTAAAAAAATCTTTATACATCAAGAAAACTTTGACTATTTCCATGTTACATTTTGTTTTACATGTACTTTATGCTCATTGTAACTATTAAGTTCTCAAGGCATACTATCATACCTTTAAAAAAAAATCATGTACTGACTAAAAAATATATTTATATAGTTTTATGTAAAAATTATTTTAAAATCTGAAAAAAAGTACTGACAAAAATGTATTGTATAATTTTATGCAAAAAATGCTTAAAATCTGTAAATTTATCTTTGTTTTGTACAATAAAGTTGTTTAAAAAAATAAAATATCATGCCATGTGAGCTGACATCAATGGGAGGTAGAGCCTTTGGTCCAGTGAGGGTCATTTTCCCAGTGTAGGAGAATTCCAAGGTGCTAGGATGGGAGAGGTTGGTTGGGAGAGGAAGCACATTCATGGAGGCAATGGGAGGGGGAGGGGGCATATGATTGAGGAAAAGGGATAACATCTGAAATGTAAATGCAGAGAACTTACAATAAAAAAAAAACTTTGAGGGGAAAATGCAATATGAATTATTTCATATTTATAACAATAAACATATACAAAATAAGTAAAATAATTTCTTTTTTAATTTAAAAATATATAACGTTCTCTCATAAGGTACTTATGAAATGCCTCTATATTTGTATTGCACTGCAATTTCTGATTTATACAGCAAATGTCAGAAATAGGTAAATCCTTACAATGGTATAAATTTTGCTTTTCAGAACTTGATATTTCATATATACATTAAATTCTTTCAGTTCTGAAAATCTACAGCAGTGCTTTATCTTTTTTTAAATTGGATATTCTCTATATATTACATTTCAAATATTATTCCCCCCCCCCCCCATACACCTGTCCCTCTCCTTGCTTCCATGAAGGTGCTCCCTCTTCCAACTATCCTCTCCTCCTCAGTGACTTGGCATTCCCTAACACTGGGCAAACAAGCCATCACTGAGCCAAAGGCCTCTTCTCCCACTGATGCCAGACAATACTATTCTCTGCTACATATGTAGCTGAAGTCATGGGTCTCTCCATGTGTACTCACAGGTTTGTGTTTTAGCCCTGGAAGCTCTGGAGGGTTTGATTGGTTGATAATGTTGTTCTTCCCATGGGATTGAAAATCCTTTCAGCTCATTCAGTCATTTTTTAGCTCCTTCTTTGGGGTCACCATGTTCAGTCTGATGGTTAGCTACAAACATCCTCAACTTTATCTGTATGACTCTGGCAGAGCCTCTGCGGGGGCATCCATATCAGCCTCCTACCAGTAAGTACTTCTTGACATCAGCAATAGTGCTTGTTCATAGCAGCCTTATTTATAATAGCCAGATGCTGGAAAGAACCCAGATGTCCTTCAGCAGAGGAATGGATACAGAAATTGTTCTACATATACACAGTGGAGTACTAGTCAGCTATTAAAGCAATGAGTTCATAAAATTCCTAGGCAAATGGATGGAACTAGAAACATCCTGAGTGAGGTAACATATTCACAAAAGAACACACATGGTATACATGCACTGATAATCAGATATTAGCCTAAAAACTTCTGAAAACCAAGAAAGAATTCACAGACATTATGAAGCTCAAAAAGAAGGAAGTCCAGAATGTGAATGCCACTGTTTTTCTTAGAAGGGAGAATAAATGACTCATGGGAGGAAAAACAGGGACAAATAGAGGAGCAGGTATTGAAAAAAAGATCATTCAGATTTCTGTTTCATCTATACAGCATTTGCATCATCATCAATTTTGGCTAAGAATAGTCATCAATGTGTAAAATACACTAATAAGTAGTGAACTTTTTTTTTCAAAATCAGAAATAAAGAAGTGCAATTATTTATTATACTCTTTCTTGATTTCCTTTTTCAGTACACTCTTATCAGTACTAGATCACAAACTGTTAATGAGAAATTTCTATGGCCTTGGAAGATCTTTATATAGAAAGAGAAGCTGGTAAGTTCCACCAGTTGACAGTTTGCCAAATGATATGTACTTTATCAGTGCCTTGTCACTGGGGACATTATTTAATGAATTTGTAGCATCCAGGTAAATTACCATATTGAACTTTATACATTTCTGTCTGTGGAATAAAACACATGAAAAAATGGAAACTTTAAAAAGAGAAAGTTGGATTTGGATTACAGGTTCAGAGGGAGATGAGATCTACACTACTGGATGGGTCATGGCAGCAGGTAGCCAGCAGAGCATCAGGAGCAAGAAGCTGAGAGCTCTCATCTCAACCAGAAGCACAGGACAAAGATAACAAGAACCAGAGGTAGAGATAATCTATATGCAATCAAACCCACCTGTAGTGTTACTTAGTATGTTAATCTAATTAAAACCTAATGTATCTAATTGTTAAAAGAAATGTACCAAGAAAGTATCAACCATATATTTATTATAAAGTATACCTTGGTGTAGGATAATACCTGAATATTATGAATAAGTTAATACTCTATCTACCATCTATCTATCTATCTATCTATCTATCTATCTATCTATCTATGTTTTATTTATTTTCTAATTTTATCATCCATATCTATTATGTATCAATTATCATATATAATCTATTTAAACTATTATGTATCTATATATTTATCTATCATCTATTTATCATCTGTCTATCATCTGTCTCTACCATCTAACTACCTATCATCTATCAATCATATATGTTTATATATATATATTATTTATATATATAAAATCTAATTTTTCATTGACCCGACTAGCATCAATTTGTCATTGATCCTCTATCTATATGAATATCATCAATCTATTTGTATCACCTATGATTTGTCATTCTATTATTTATCTGTATCTATCTATCTATCTATCTATATCCATCTGACTAGTATCAATCTGTCTTTTTCAGCTATCTAGCTATGGTTCTACTAATCTATCTATCATCACCATCACCATCTATCCATTTATATATTTTCATTATCATCACACATGTACTGTCACTCACTCACACACACACACACACACACACACACACACACACACACACACACACACCCTTAATATAAACCCTCCCTCAATTTCTCCACAGAATATTTTGTGATAAGGGGTAGTGGGAAGTTAAATACAGACACTCAACAGATGGAAGGTGGCAGGGGCAGTAGTACACTCAGCTTTCTTTGAATGATGTATGAAAATATTATTTCCCAATACGTTCAGATGCCAGTTATCCTGCTGATCAGTGATGACTTTATCTGTAGCTGAATGGGTAAGGACATATGGTGGAAAGAAACCACACTGAGTATCACCAGTGGAGGCCAATTTAAAGAAGACATAGCTGCTAGCACAGATGTGCTGCAATCATGCTTTCATTACATTTTCTATTTATATATCATATGCCTGCTTGTTTCATTAAATAATCTATACATTACAGTGCTCTTTGTTCTCTCCCCCTGATTTATTTCATTGTTAATATAGCTAAAAATTTTTATGAGTCTATATATTCTAGCACACATTGGATTAATACTTTATTTATATGTCTACTGAACATCTGAAGACTTAACAAGTACATATAGTTTTGTCCATTTGTAACTTTTTAAAATGCCAATTGTGTTTGTTATTATCTCCAAGTTATTTCCAATGAATGTACCATCACACATGACATGTGGCCACTTTTGTCTTTGCCAACATAGTTGCTATTTGTTAATCAGACCATATGTTGTATTTTATCACTTATTTGTATATTGATAACTTGTGGTCTTTGAAAAACATCATCCTTAAGACATAACAACTTACTATAGGCTATGTCAATGAAATGCTACAAAGTTAATGTGATATCATTTTCAACACTGCTTTTAGTCCACTCTTGAATTTTACTTCTGAAACTGTAGGAAGGAAATTATCAAGCTGCTATTTGTCACTATGTATTATTGAAGGTCAAACTTCAGAAGATGAGAATATGATTAAACTAATGGGTCGAAAGTGGATTGACATAAATTTGTTTACTGCACCTTTTACAAAAACAATAGAAAGAACATTTTACTTCAATCAGCGGAAGCATTTCTATGGTTCTAAGTGACTCAAAAAATGCTTTTATTCTAAATGGTTGTCAGAGTCTATTAAATGGCATTCCTTTCCACTTTAGCTTTCAATTAGATGTGAACAAATACCTTTTGAATATTTAGCAGCTTCTGTTTTCCAAATGCCCTCATTATTCCATTTTTAGCCAAAGCTCTTCACATAATGAATGTCTCTAATTCAGAAGAAGACACTCAATAAATACTATTACATTTTATCCTGTTTTATGACAGTATATTAATTTTGGAAAAGGAAAGTACTTTCATGAAGTGTTATGAACTTACTTGATAAATAATTTAAACTCAGTTATTTTTTTCATTGATATCTGATCCTTATTCTGCTACACACATACAACTACAAACTACTATTTTAGTAGAGAATGACAATATTTAGTTTAATTGATATTATTAAATCAATTATTTTACAAATGTTATATTTAATTTTATGATACTTATACAACACATAATTAAATTAATGTTGCTACACAATTTTAAAAATGTAGTATTGATTTTGGCCCTTAAATGTTCATTCTTTATTCTCTTAATTTTGTTCCAATAGGTCATTGGACATAGCAATATATTCTATGCTCACCTCTAGTGGTGAAAGGAAAATGAAATGTATGCTTCATGAAAGCAAACAATTCCACAATGAAAAAAAACATGAAGGGTTTGGATGATTAAAAGTAAAACTGTGAGAAAGTGCACTTTGTTTAGGAACTAAGTCAGGACAATCTAAAGTACACTGGAAGAGAGTATAAAATGTTACAAACATACCTTAAAATCAATTGGCTAAATGAGAATTAGTTACACAGATAGAATTTAATGCTTACTAAGGACATAGGTGATTATGATATAGACCATGATTAGGATTTAAAGAATGAAACAATAAAGCTCACTGAAATTATATTTATACCCCATGGACATTTACTCAAACGGGTAAATGAAAAGCCATAAAAAAAATTGAGGTTTATTTTTTTCCTCACAGCTTTATTTTAAAAAAAGGCAGAGATACATGTACAGATTATTAAAGGCATTTTAGCATAAAATTGAGTTTTTGAGTGACCTTTTAGCAGTTTTCTGTTAGCAATGTCCTGGGGCCTCAGACTAGCTTTTGTATGCTCTTTTGTTGGTGGCTAATTGTCTGGGATCTCCAGGTGAGTTGACACTCTTGGTCTTTCCATAGAGTTGGCATTCCCTTCAGTTCCTTTAATTCTCCCCATAACTCTTCCTTAGGGATCTTGACCTCAGTACATTGCTTAGTTGTAAGTGTCTCCTGGTGTATCCTCTCAGAGAACAGCCATTCTAGGTTGCTATATATTCCCCACCCACTACTTCCTTACCATCCTCACATTCTCCTATGCTGAGGCATCAATGTCTTTTTAAGAATTAATAAACCTAATTTCAAATCTTGGTGTGTTGGTATTTCAAGATGTGCCTGAGGAAACATTCTTAGGACATCCAGGTAGACCCTCCATTTCATACTTGCTGTTAAACTAGTTTCTCAGAATACACTAACTGTCCACTGACATCAGGTCTTCTCTGGAGACTCTATGACCATTTCCTATCACCCCAATTATGGGAAACCATAAAAGATGATTCTAGAAATAAAGCAGAAGCATTACATTAATTTTCCAAAAGATATGCCTATCAGTAATTGAGTACCTACTTCTTATTCTACTGTTACCTCTTAGCATCATTATACTGAAAGATCAAACTACCAGGACCTCATATTTAGGTGCATATTTAAGCCATATGCAAATTATATAAGAACAACATTTTTCTTCTAAAATGTATGCTGATAATGAGCTACTTTCATTTATTTTTGAGATAAATATAATCAGCAGCGAAATTCAAACCTTGAGAGCATCACCAACATCAATGTGCTCTTGGCTAGTAACCTGATTCCAAATTTCTAGAGTTCTAAAAATATAATAAGATGAATTCTTTACATTTACATTATTTAAGATGATAGCAAGAAAAAAAATCTAAAATCAGAAATACATGTGAGAGCTGCAGAGACTGCACCATGGCTCAGAGCACATACAACTTCCATAGAAAGCCAGATCTTAGTTCCCTGAATACATATCACATTCCTGACAGCTACCTATAACTTCAGCTTTAAAATCATCTGGCTGTTCTGACCTTGAACAAAGCACTAAACGCAACATGCTCCACCCAAGATGAAAAGATAAAGAAAATAGAAACGCTGGGATTGGGATGTCTTGCATAAGATGATGGTTTGTGACAAATGGTTTATTAAGAAGTAGAGCAGCTTCCACAAAATAGAATCCAAGGGAACACTACCTAACTCATTTTTTGAGGCTACAATAACTCTCATTCCTAAACCACACAAATACCCAACAAGGATAGAGAAATTCAGTCCACTCTCACTTATGAACATTGATGCAAAATGGACATAGTGCTACCTGAAGACTCAGTTATTCCACTTCTGGGCTTTTACCCAAGTGATGCTCCAACACACAACAAAGATACATGCACCACAATGTTCATTGCAGCTCTATTTATAATAGCCAGAAACTGGAAAGAACCCAGATGTCCTTCAGTAGATGAAAGGATACAAAAATTGTGGTACATTTACACAATGGAGTACTACCGATCAGAAACGATGACTTAAGGAAATTCTTAAGAAATTGGATGCATCTAGAGAATATCATCCTGAGTGAGATAACCCAGTTACAAAAAACAGACATAATATGCAGTCACTGATAATGGGATACTAAGCCCAGAAAGCTCTAAACTCCCCAGAAACAACTCTCAGACTGAGTGAAGCTCAAAAAAATATATATATATTTTAATTTAAATTGAACTGTATCACATTCCTCTTTCCTCCCTACAGCCCTTCCCAATCTCTCTTCCATCCCCTCAAATTAATAGCCTCTTTTCCTATATTATTGTTACATATACATTTATATGTGTGTGTATGTATATGTACCCACAAATACTTAATTACAACCTTAAAAAAATGTATCCGAAATAAATTTAAAAAAACAATCTTAAAAATATATCTGAAATAAATAAATAATAAAAATTAAAAAAAGAAGTAGAGCAGCTATAGACTTTTTAGGGGTTTGGGAAGGATAGAATGAAGCTAATCAAACTATGATACACAACGGTAGCACTACATAGCTCAAGGATATCAGAAACCAAGCACAGGAAGACATTGGGTCATATAATCATTCTTCTTTATCATTAGAAGATTTGGTTGTCAGGCCAAGAGCCCCTGGCATCAGACCATTAGTGGAATTGACATGCATGATCCCAGTTTAAAGAATAAACTGTATTCTCTTTCCATATGTCATGATTTCAGAAAAAGCCTCAGGCCTATTTAGCTTTCAGTGTTTCTGGTAATCTTAAAGTTATGAGCAACACACAGATGCACATTCGTGCCCAGGCACACGTACACACACACACACACACATACATATTCACACACCTCAAAATAAATTAAGAAAAGAATGAAAAGAAAGTCATGTTTATTATAAATCAGGGCTTCTACTCTAGAAATGAGCACATGCTTATTTAGATTTCCATTAATTGATATTTATAAAGAAATTCATATAATTACTCTCAGTAGTTGTTAAGAATATTAATGACTCATATGCAGAATACTGTAGCCAGGAAATATAGCATATATGCAAATGCATGCATTGAACATTAAGAAACAATAATATCATTTAGTTAGGAAAAATAAATCACTCTCATAAAAGTACATTGAATGGCAAAGATAATCACTGTAGTGCAACATCTCTTATGTCAAGTCTAATAGTAGATACAAATGTCCAATCTTCCTGTGAGAAAGGAAATTTGTCCTTGGTCCTGACTTTGCATATAGAACTGATTATTATACTGAACTTTATATAATTTTATGTATTTAAGACATTTACTGCCCAATGAAATTGATGTCAATAATGATATTATAAAAATACTATTTTGTTATTATAGAAAATATTTCTTAGGTGTATTAAATACTTATGAGGTTGTTGCAGACATGTGTAACTTTCTGAAACTGCAATATTACATTGTTGTCTATGTTGGCCTGTATTTATATCTATTCTGGGACACATAAAGTCTGTGATGCAGATAGGCATGCCTGATATTAAACTGTCTTCAGTATCAGTGAAATTTAATAATTCTTATGTTTTTGAGGTGCTTTATAGTTTTTGTGTTTGACTAAATGCGTGTCATTCTGTGACATGCAGGAATAAAGGTAGATTGTCATAGAAAAAGAAAATAATACTTGGCATACTTTTTATAAAATAGTTTGTGTTGGAAAATTAATATAAAAACTTCATTTTAAATATTTATTTACTCATGATCAAAATTTGAGAGAACAAATAAAATATTAAAATATGATTTATTGCAAAGGGGAAAATTGTAAATTAAAAAAATGCTTCCTAGAATTGGCACATCGTAATGTTTTGAAAACAACATGCCAGCATTATGTAAATTGTGTCTTCAAACAAACATGTTTTATAGAATATTTGATAAATTTAAATGAGTTGAAGTTTTTCTCCTGGACTATCAATTTCATAGAAATAATGGACATAATTTCTAATTTTGTTTATTAACCAAATAGGTTTATTGAAAATGAAATATACAATAATAAATTAACCTATAATATGTGTTGTCTGAATCTCAGTATTCCATTTACAAATATTTTTAGAAAAAGTTACTGTAAGAAGGCATACTGTGAACATAATTTTTTTTCTATTAATTTTTTAAAATAATTTTCACTTGACATCCCAACTGAATTCCTCTCTTTCCAGTCCCCCACCCCCAAAGGCTCCTGAAAGTGGGGGGGTACCTCCTGGGGAATCAACCCACTCTGGCACCTCAAATCACTTTAGCACTAGGTACATCCTCTCCTACTGAGACTAGACAAGACTGCCTGAATAGAAATACACTTGTATTTGATTCTCTATTGAAACAAATTACAATCAAGGTTTTCTTGCACTAGAGGAGGTTAGAAGTGTTCTCATAACATTGACATGCAAAATGCATTTCAACCAGCTTGTCTATATAGAAAGTTCATGACAACTTATAGGCAATACATCCTTCATAATGAAATAGTAGCTTAGTAATCATATGTAGTTTCAAAAGGGACTGTGCCACGTTAAGTGCCTAGAAGTAAAAGTTCTAATTATAACCACATGATAATATTTTCACCCATATTGTGGTCAGGTCATGAGTTTTTCATCACTTTCATCATTTTAAATCTCTAGGGTAAGAGAATAATGCATTTTATACTACTTTTAGTTTTACTGAATGACAGCACAAAATATTTTCTTATGTTTTCTGGTTAAAGTCACACTTACCTTAGAGTTTGTATTGGCTTGGCATTTCATTTGAAGTGGTTTAAAGGCTGCCACAATGCCCTCTTTGTATACAAGGGAAATTGAATATAGTTGAGACATATTGAAAAGTCATTAATAAAATCACAAGGTTCCTTTATAGTTTGCATAATCTATCAACCTTTTTGAGTTTTGATAAGCTTATTTCTTGACTTTCACCATGATACTGTAACAATGAGATGAAACAGCTAGGAGAAAGTGGGATATTCCTTCTTAGCCATTTTTAGTTGTCTTCATAAATCTCTGAGCATTAAAAAAATAACCTACTCGTTGACCTTGTCTCCTGTTTCTTATTTAGGTAATTGCTTCTACTTGTATATTGTGCATTGGAAACCTGCCATCTTCACTGACTGTTTGGCGGTAGTCCAATGAACTTGCATTTACTCCTAAATATAATGTAGAACTTGTCAAGGTAGGAATACCCGGACTACTAATTCACTGAAAGCATTTGATAGGAATACCCTAACTACTAATTCATTCAAAACATTTAATAGGAATACCCTAACTACTAATTTATTCAAAACATTTTCCAGGATTTGTCATTCTAAAAGCAGTTCTGAGAAGTGAGATCATATTTCTTTCCAAGGAATCTCTTGTCTCTTCTTGTCAAGACCAGTAACATTACTTTGAACACTCCTTATTGTATGAGTATGACATTTTTTCTGATCTAGGGTGATTCTTTTTTTTTCCAGTAGCAATAATATTGTGACAGATTTATGTGTTACTTTTAACAATCAGTATCATTGTCCCTATCTTTGAACTTAATTTCTTAGCCATGTTCTTTAATGCCTTCCCTATTTACCAAAGAGAAGTAGCAAGAATTCTTAACAATGTATCCTATTTTCCTGATAAAGGTATCTCTAGTTTCTTTTCATAAAGAATACTTTTATTTTTCTTTCTACACTATACATATTTATAGGGATGTCCACACTCTAAATTTTAGTTATTTTTCTACTTTAACAATATTTATGACTATCCATGTTTACATGTTAGTATTAGGAATCTATGCCTATGTTTAGTATTTGGCATTATTTTTTCACTGAAATAAAAACCTTTATATAGAAATCATTTATGAGGTCTTTCACTAGATTTTAAATATTGCTCCATTAACATGCCTCTAATTTCACTAAGTATAAATTTTGACATCCAGAGGCACTGCTCAAAATCCAATTCCTTCTCCTGATGTTCTTTAAGGACATTTCCACTAGAATTTACATCTTTCTTGAAGTTTTGTTATTATACTTATCATATCAGTATAACACTGCTTGAGTTACTCTTCTGCTTAACACAAATTTTCATTGCAGGAGAAAGCATCAAAACTAAGCTTGAGAGCAATGGAAGACAGTGCCAATGTATCAAATTCAAGCAAGAAGAAAATCCTAGTTTTGAACGAAATCAAGAACATACCTTTTTTTCAGACTCACTGAGCTCAGGATAATATATTAAGTCAGTGTTGATATCTGTCTCACATTATTTATCAACTATACGTAATCTATGTCACATTGTGCAATGATCTACATACATTGTGTGCAATCTCCCCTAGCTGTGAGTTAAGCTTTCTTTAGAGCCCAGTTACTCATTGGTATATCACAAAGCACTTCTGCCAATTTGTAAGAGGAATCAAAGGCAACAAAATCAGAACAGAGGTCAGATGAATAATAATAATAAAGAATTTGTAAGTAATTGATTATTTATTAATCTAACCCACATAATCAGTTTGGATTATTTTTTCTATTTTTTGTTTTTTGTTTTGTTTTGTTGGTTCAATTTTATTTTTCAGAACATAATTTTTCATAGCTACCAACACCAAATATATAGATTTTATGCTTTTAGTGCTTTTTTTTTTAAGGTGGCTGGTTTTTATTTATTTATTTGGAATCATGGTAGCTGCATCACAAAAGCTCCAATCAAGAGGGTGGTAGAAAGAAGGCACAGATCATTGCAAATACCAGATTTGTTTTCTCTTTTTGTAAATATACCATCATATATAAGCTAAAATTTCTCATAGAGTGGTGGGAGTCGGCTGGCAGGGAAAGAGAAGGGTTGGACCTCAAATTGCATATGTAATAGAATCCTAAAGGGGAATACAAAGCGGGCGCTTGTTCCGTTTGCAGCAAGTCAGCGAGACACTTGCTTCTGACTAGGTTAGCACAAACACTAGGGGCATCTGTGATAAAACACGATTTAAAAAAAAACATAAAATTATAAAGCCTATAAACGAATAATCTGAAATTACATTTTGTTAATGGAAAGTATCATCAAAATAGTACTACTATGGACTAAACTGCCTGAGTTTTCATTTCAAGGGAGATCTCAAGGTAGAAAAGCCTTTAGCACAATTATAAATCACAACCACTGCAGACGCAGGACAACACCATGGGAAAGAGTCTCCTCTTGGATGGAATTGGTGTTGTGCTATTAAGCCTTTTGTGCTAAATGTTTAAACAGGGACTTGATGAATCAAACCTTTAATTTTTTTTTTTTTTTTTTTTTTTTTTTTTTTGGCAAAAGATGATTTTTGACTGGGGCAGAATAGCTGAGTCTTGGACTCACAGTGAATCACGTGAGGTTTCAATGATCAAGTATTTATTTTGATTGAAGAAGTTTCTTTATGTCGTTCACTTCCATCTGCAACCGGAGCCGGATCTTTTTTCTTCATCCAATTCTGACAGTAACTGCTTAATCTCACGTTTCTGTTGGTCCTTCATGGTCTCAATGATGGTCCTCAGCTCACGGACTTGCATCTTAAGCTCCTCGATAGCAGCCTGGCTGCTCACTGCAGGCTCCATCTTTGGTTTTCCTTCTGTGCTGAACAGAGATGGAGAAGTGGCTCCTCCAGCTGTTCCCAAAGAGGATGACATGGGGGAGGATACCACGGAAGAGAGAGAAGCTGGCCCACTGCTGGCAGCTGCTACGATCCCTGGCTTGGGTGGCAGGGATGTCTTGTTATCAGACACTTGGGATATTGTAACAGTCTTGGAAGTCTTCTTTGACACGTCTATTCCTCTGTGCACAAGCGAAATTTGTTCCTCTTTATTTTCCTCAGGACTTAGGGAGTCAAAGATATTGGGGCTTGAAAGGGAAGAAGATGTGAGCGACTGAGACGGAGGCCATCTCCCTGTAGCTTTTGGTCTGCTTGTCGTTGGGTGGCTGAGTTTCTCAGTAGATGATATCACAGAGTCAAAACTTTCTAGGTCAATATCATTACTACGATCTGAGAGGTCCTTATCCAGGATGCCAGAGAGTGTGCTGCCTGCCAAGACAATCTTTGGACTGTCGCCCCTGGTGTGTGTCAGTGGGCCCACTGGTCGCTCAGGTCTTCTTGGGGGCAACACACCAGGCCTGTTCAGAGAATTGGTTTTAGGTGGCCGAGGCTTTTTAGGTGGGATGGCAGGAACAGAAGGCTTCTGTAAATCCAGTTTTGGCTCTCTCTCTGGTCTTCCTCTTCTGTTCTGTTTGGAAGTGTTTCTGGTCTTTCAGGAGGTATCTTTTTAATTTCATGTTTTCTCTCTATGGTACCTGCCCCTTTTTTGATGGCAGGAGCGGATGGAGATGGTGGTTTCTTAGGTCTATTCCCTTCCTTGTCAAAGTCCATTGGAAGTAACTTCACAAAGTTGTCAGGAAACACTCCTCATCTGCCATTGAGCTCTCCTTCCCAACAGCCTACATCCATGCAGTCCTTATTGATGAGGGTCACGATATCTCCTTCCTTGATTGTCAATTCGTCATCATTCTGTGCCTTATATAGAAATATTGCTTTGCAGTAATCCGTGGTCTTTGTCCGGATGTCCATTTCTGTTTTCGATAGGTCTAGAGTTGATGTAGCTGGATGTAACTTCTTCCCAAATGTCAGTTGATTCATCCTCCCGGGCCTAAAAGATCCATCCATACCTCAGATGTTTTTCACAATGATTTGTTTTATTAAAACATTCATGCACACATACATGCACATGCAAACACACATACACACTTTCTGTTTGCTCTGACTTCCCATATCTTTCTTTATTTATTTTTTTGTTTTCTTTTCTTTTCTTTTTTTCTTGAACTTCACACAGGCTGTGAGTTGTTTCTGGGGCAGTCCAAGCCTCTGGGGTTAGCATCCCACTATCAGTGACTGCATATTATGTCTGTTCTTCTGTGACTGGGTTATCTCACTCAGGATGATATTCTCTAGATGCAGCCATTTTCTTAACAATTTGGTTAAGTCATTGTTTCTGATGGCTGAGTAGTACTCCATTGTTTAAAAGTACCACAATTTTTGTATCCATTCATTTACTGAAGGACATCTGGGTTCTTTCCAGCTTCTGGCTATTATAAATAGAGCTGCTATGAACATTGTGGTGCATGTGTCTTAGTTATATATTGGAGTGTCTCTGGGGTATATGCCCAGAAGTGGAATAGCTGGATCTTCAGGTAATACTATGTCTAATTTTCTGAGAAATCGACAGACTGATTTCCAGAGTGGTTGTATCAGTTTACAATCCCACCAACAGTGGAGAAGTGTTCCTCTTTCTCCACAACCTCACCAGCATCTGTGGTCATCTGAGTTTTTGATCTTGGCCAATCTGACTGGTGTGAGGTGGAATCTCAGGTTTGTTATGATTTGCATTTTCCTGATGGCTTAGGATGTTGAGCACTTCCTTAGATGTTTCTCAGCCTTTTGATATACCTCAATTGAGAAGTTTTTGTTTAAGTCTGTACCCCATTTTTTAATAGGGTTGTTTGATTCTCTGGTATATCGCTTTTTGAGTTCCTTGGATATTAGGCCTCTATCTGATGTGGTGTTGGTAAAGATCTTTTCCCATTCTGTTGGCTGCCGTTTGGTTTTCATGACAATGCCCTTAGCCTTACAGAAACATTGCAATCTCATTAAGTTCCATTTTTTAATCTTTGACCTTAGAGCTTGAGCCATTGGTGTTTTGTTCAGGATATTTTCTCCTGTGCCTATGTGTTCTAAGGTTTTTCTACTTTCTCATCTAACAGTTTCCGTGTATCTGGTTTAATGTGGAGATCTTTGATCCACTTACACATGAGCTTTGTCCAAGGAGATAAGAAATAGTCTATTTTCATTCTTTTGCATGCTGAGTGCCAATTGGACCAGCACCATTTGTTGAAAAGGCTGTCTTTTTTCTATTGAATGTACATCTCCTTTGTCAAAAATCAGGTGACCATATACGTGAGGGTTCATTTCTGAATTTTCTATTCTATTCCATTGATCCATGTGCCTATTTCTCTACCAGTATCATGCAGTTTTCAGCCCAATTGCCTTGTAATATAGCTTGAGGTCAGAGATAGATGTTTTCTTGTTGTTGAGGATGGATTTCGCTATTTTAGGTCTTTTGTTATTCCAGATGAAATTGCACATTTATCTGTCCAACTCAATGAAGAACTGGGTTGGAATTTTGATGGGGATTGCATTGAATCTGTAGATTGCTCTTGGTAGGATGGCAATTTTTAAAATGGTGATCCTTCCAATCCATGAGCATTGGAGATCTTTCCATTTTCAGAGATCTTCCTCAATTTCCTTCTTTAGAGGTTTGAAGCTCTTGTCACACAGGTCCTTTACTTGCTTAGTTAGAGTCACACCAAGGTATTTCATAATTTTTGTGACTATTGTGAAGGGTATCTTTTCCATCATTTCTTTCTCCACATTTTCGTCCTTTGAATATAGGAAGGCTGTTGATTCGTTTGAGTTAACTTTGTATCCAGACACTTTGCTGAACTTGTTTATCAGCTGTAGGAGTTCTCTGGTGGAATTTGTGGGGTCACTTAAGTACACTGTCATGTCATCTGCAAAGAGTGATGTTTTTACTTCTTCCTTTCCGATTTGTATCCCCTTGATCTCATTTTGCTGTTTAAATGCTCCAGCTAGGATTTCCAGTACTATTTTGAATAGGTAGGGGGAAAGTGGGCAGCCTTGTTGAGTCCCTGATTTTAGTGGGATTGCTTCAAGTTTCCCACCATTAAATTTGATGTTGGCTATTGGTTTGCTGTATATTGCTTTTATTATGTTTAGGTATGGGCCTTAGATTCCTGTTATTTCCAGGACTTTTAACATGAAGGGGGTGTTGAATTTTGCCACATGTTTCTCAGAATCTAGTGGGATGACCATGTCATTTTGTTCTTTGAGTTTGTTTATATGGTGGATTACATTGATAGATTTCTTTATATTAAACCATCTTTGCATACCAGGGATGAAGCCTACTTAGTCAGGGTGAATGATTGTTTTGATGTGTTCTTGGATTCGGTTTTCAAGGATTTTGTTGAATATTTTTGCATCAATGTTCATAAGTGAGATTGGTCTGAAGTGCTCTTTCCCTGTAGGGTCTTTGTGTGGTTTAGGAACAAGGGTTATTTTAGCCGCAAAAAATGTGTTAGGTAGTATTCCATCTGATTCTATCATGTGGAATAGTTTGGAGAGCATTGCTGTTATGTCCGCAATGAATGTCTGATAAAATTCTGCACTGAACCTGTCTGGACCTGGGCTTGTTTTGGTTGGGAGGCTTTTGATGACTTCTATTTCTTTAGGTGTTATGGGATTATTTAGATTGTTTCTCTGGTCCTGGTTTAACTTTAGGATCTTTTATCTGTCTAGGAATTCATCCATTCCCTCCAGATTTTCCAACTTTGTGGAGTATAGGCTTTTGTAGTAGGATCTGATGATTTCTTGAATTTCCTCTGTTTCAGTTGTTATGTCTCCACTTTCCTTTCTGATTTTGTTAATTTGTATACTCTCTCTTTGCTCTCTAGTTAGTTTGGCTAGGGGTTAATCAATCTTGTTGAATTTCTCAAAGAACCAACTCTTGGTTTTGTTGATTCTTTCAATGGTTCCTTTTGTTTCTATTTGGTCTATTTCTGCCCTAATATTGATTATTTCTTGCTGTCTGCTCCTCTTATGTGTATTTCCTTCATTTTGTTCTAGAGCTTTTAGCTGTGCTGTCAAGTTGCTGATGTATGCTCTCTCCAGTTTCTTTTTGGAAGTGCTCAGGGCTATGAGTTTTCCTCTCAGTACTGCTTTCTTTTCATCCCATAGCTTTGGGTATGTTGTGTTTTTGTTTTCATTGAATTCTAGAAAATCCTTAATTTCTTACTTTATTTCTTCTTTGACCCTGCTATGGTCTAACAGAGCATTGCTTAGTTTCCATTTATGTGGGCTTTTTGTTGTCTCTGTTTTTGTTAAAGACCATGCTTAAACAATGGTGATCTGAGAGGATGAATGGGAGTATTTCAATCTTCTTATATTGATTGAGGCTCGTTCTGTATCCAATTTTGCGGTCAATTTTTGAGAAGGCGTCATGGTGTGCTGAGAGGAGGTGTATTCTTTTACTTTAGGATGATATGTTCTATACATATCTATTAATACCAGGTGGTTCATAGTCTCTATTAGTTTTACAGTATCCATGTTCTGTTTCTGCTTCCATGATCTGTCCATTGGTGAGAGTGGGGTATTAAAGTCTCCCACTATTATTGTGTGGGGTGAAATGTATTTTTTGTGCTTTAGTAGGGTTTCTTTTATGAATGTGGGTGGTTTTGTATTTGGAGCACATATGTTCTCCGGACATATTTCCCCTGTAATGAGTAAAAAGTGTCCTTCCTTATCTTTTTTGATAACTTTTGTTTGGAGATTTACTTTATTCGATATTAGAATAGCCACTCCAGCTTACTTATTGGGTTTGTTTGTTTGGAAGTTTTTTTCCCAACCTTTTACTCTGAGATAGTGTCTGTCTTTGTCTCTGAGATGAGTTTCCTGTATGCAGCAAAAGGCTGGATTTTGTTTATGTATCCAGACTGATAGCCTATGTCTCTTATTGGGGAGTTGAGTCCATTTATGTTAATAGATATTAAGGAATAGTTGTTTCTGTTTCCTGCTATTATTGCTTTTGAAGGTTGTGTTGTGTCTGTGTCTCTTTCTTCTTTTGGTTTTCTTGCTTAGTAGTTTTCTTGGTTTTACTAGGATGTAGCTCCCCTCATTGTATTGGTATTTCCACCTATAATTTGCTGTGTTTGTGGTCAGATATTGGGTAAATTTAGATTTGTCTTGAAATATCTTTGTCTCTCCATCTATGGTGATTGATAGTTTTGCTGGGTTTTGCAGCTTGGGCTGGCACCTGTGCTCTCTTAGGGTCTGCATGATGTCTGTCCAGGCTCTTCTAGCTTTTATAGTCTCTGTCGAGAAATCGGGTGTGATTCTTCTGATTGGTCTGCCTTTATATGTTACCTGACCTTTTTCCCTTACTGCTTTTAGTATTCTTTCTTTGCTTTGGGCACTTGGTGTTTTGACTATTATATGTCAGGAGTATTTTCTTTTCTGGTCCAACCTATTTGGAGTTTTGAAGTCTACTTTTATGTTCCTGGTCATGACAGTCTTAAGGGTAGGGAAGTTTTCTTGTACAATTTTGTTGAAGATATTTACTGTGCTCCTTAGTTGATATTCTTTTCCCTTTTCTATTCCTATTATCCTTAGGTTTGGTCTTCTCATTGTGTCCTGGATCTCCTGGACATTTTGGGTTAGGAGCTTTTTGTTTTTTGCATCTTCTCTGGCTGTTTTGTTTATGTTTACAATGTTGTCTTCTGCTCCCGAGATTCTCTCTTCCTTCTCTTGTAGTCTATTGGAAATGCTTGCTTCTGTGACTCCTGATTTCTTTTTGAGGTGTTCTACCTCTAGGATTATTTCTTTTAGTGTTTTCTTTATTGTTTCAATTTCTGTTTTAAATTCCTTTTTCCATTCCTTCATCTCTTTGGTTGTGTTTTCCACTAGTTCTTTGAGTTCTTTGAGTGTTTTTCTTGCTTCCTTTTTAAAAGCTTCTGAATCTTTTTGCTTTTCCTCCCATTCTTGTTTAAGTATCTCTATCAGCATCTTGAGGTATGACTTCAGGTCTGCATCTTCTTTTTCTGGAGTGTTTGACATTCCAATGTTTTCTGTGTTGGGAGAGCTGGGTAGTGGTGTTGCCAGGTTGTCTTGGTTTCCTTGGAACATGCTCATTTGCTTTCCTCTTGCCATCTTGTTGTCAGTGATATTTTCTTGCCTTTTCCTTGTACCTGATCTGTGTCTGTTGATCTCCATTTGTCCAGGTGGTGGATGGTCTGAGCCCTGGTCTGTGCCCCAAAGCCGCCAGTTGGGAACAGAGGTCCCAATGCTGGGTGACTGGTCCCTGGATCAGGCAGGGCAGGGGTGCGCTTTCTGTGCGCACTCGGCAGAGATCTCTCTGCTTCCTGCCTATCAGATCCCCTTCTCACCAGTCTTTAAACCTTTGGGAACTTCTGGTCCACGTAGCAGATGGGCCGAGCCCTGTTCTGTGCCCCAAAGCAGCTGGGTGGGAACAGAGGTCCCAATGCTGGGTTCCTGGTCCCTGGCTCAGGCAGGGCAGGTGCATGCTTTTCGTGTACATTAGGCAGAGATCTCTCTGCCCCCTGGCTGTTGGATCTCCTTCTCACCAGGCCTTATCCTTTGGGAACTGCTGGTCCAGGTGGCAGATGGGTGCTTTTAGTCCTTTCTATGTGGCTTTCTACTTAAGCTGATTTCTCTGAGTTGATAAGTGATTTGAATCAATGTAATAGACAACACTTGTACTGGAAAGTACCTAAGTGAATTATGTATCTTATTTTTTTGCAAGGCTGTGTCGATTTTCTTATCGGACAACTTATGTATTTATATTTCTGATATTATTCTCTTTCCCAGTTTCTCCTCTGGAATGCTCAATCCCTTAACTTCTCTTCCATACTTCTATGAGAGTGTTCCCCCTCCCACCTACACTAAGGCATAAAGCCTTCACAGGACCAAGGGCCTTTTGCCCTATTCATGCCAGACACTGTTATTCTCTGGGACATATGCAGCTGGAGTCATGGGTACTCTTCGGTTGGTGGTTTAGTTCCAAGGAGCTCTGGGAGTCTGGTTGTTTGATATTGTTGTTCTTCCTATGGAGTTTCAAACGCTTTCAGCTCCTTCAGTCTTTCTCTAACTTATCCATTAGGGTCCCTGTGCTCGATCCAATGTTTGGATATAAATATATATCTGTATTTGTCAGGCTCTGGCAGACTCTCTCGGAAGACAGCTATACAGAGCTTCTGTCAACAAGTACTTCCTGGCATCCCCAATAGTGTCTGTTTTGGTGTCTGTATATGGGGTGGTTCTGGATGGCCTTTTCCTTCAGTCTCTGTTTTACATTTTGTCTCCATATTTCCTTTAGACAATTGCTATTCTAGGTTAAAAGTATGTTTCTTAGATGGCATCCTCATTGTGAGAGAGATGTCAAGAAGATCTATATAAGAGTTTACTTTCCAATATTGTTTCTATAATAATAGCTATAGAATAACTGTGTGTGGAATTCTGGTTCCTGGATAATTAATTGCACATAGATTACTCTTTTTATCAGTATAAGAAAATAGGACCTGAATGGATCTTTAAAAATGACATTTTCTCTGAGCTGAACAACAACCTCATTCTTCCTGAGGTTTTGTATATTTCCAAGAGTGGTTTTATCAGTCTAAGACCTCAAAACTCCTTTTTATATTTAAAATTAGCTTTATAAATTGGAACCTAGAAAATAATCATCAGTGCTATAATTCTCTTCAATAAAGACCAGATATTTCAATAGAAAAAATGTGTGTGCCCAAAGTGTTTCCAAGGGAAATAATGCATAAAATTAAATTAATGGCAGTTGTGAGGCCCTGGGAGAGCATCTCTATCCATGTTCCTTTTAAATTCAGTGAATAGTTTCATAGTCTCTTCCTAACCTTGTTGCTTTCTTTCCTTACCTTTACTCTGTCAGTTACAATCTTTGTTCTGTTCATTTATACATCTTTTAGACATCTTTCAGGACTCAAATAGGTAGAAGAGATCTTTCTTTTCTGACTTAACTATCAAAATCCACTGTCAAGAAGATTTATTTGAAATTAATTATTTTCAACTTTGTTTAACACACTTTCCTCAGATGAGAGCTATCACCTTCTGCTGTCATTGTATAGTTATGTTAGGAACTAATAAAAATTATTCCGGGAAAGGCGGCTCATACAGGCTGAGCAACTGTGACCTGGAACAGATCTTAGGAACTTCTGTTCCCACCCGGAGACGACTTCAGGACGCAGAGCAGAGCCTGGCCCAACTGCCAGCCGGAAAGGCGGCTGGTACAGGCTGAGCAACTGGTGAGTGGGAGACCTAGGCTGCGGGGGAGCAGAGGGATCTCTGTGGAGTGCACACAAAAAGGGCACCCCCTCCCCTGACCTGCCCTGTCCTCCCCGATCCAGTGACCGGGAACAGATCTTAGGAACTTCTGTTCCCACCCGGAGACGACTTCAGGAAACAGAGCAGAGCCTGGCCCAACAGCCAGCCGGAAAGGTGGCTCTAACATGCTGAGCAACTGGTGAGTGGGAGACCTAGACTGCGGGGGAGCAGAGGGATCTCTGCAGAGTGCACACGAAAAGGGAACCACCTGCCCTGACCTGCCCTCTCCTCCCCGATCCAGTGACCGGGAACAGATCTTAGGAATTTCTGTTCCCACCCTGAGACGACTTCAGGACACAGAGCAGAGCCTGGCCCACCTGCCAGCCGGAAAGGTGGCTCGGAGATGCTGAGCATCTGTGATCAGGAACAGATCTTAGGAACTTCTGTTCCCACCCGGAGGCAACTTCAGTACGCAGAGCGGAGCCTGGCCCAGCTGCCACCTGGAACCTGGGCTGCCGGGAGTAGAGAGCTCTCTGCGGAGTGCACACCGAAAGTGTACCAGGGACACAGACACAAAGGAAAGGCAAGAACATATCACTGACAACAAAATGGCAAGAGGAAAGAGAAAGAGTATATCCCAAGGAAACCAAGACAATCTAGCAACACCAGAACCCAGCTCTCCCATAGTAGCAAACATCGGAATTCCAAACACTCCAGAGAAAGAAGACCCAGACATGAAATCATGCCTCAAGACGCTGATAGAGTTACTTAAACAAGAAAGGGAGGAAAAGCAAAAAGATTTAGAAGCTTTTAAAGAAGAAACAAGAAAAACACTCAAAGAAATAAAAGAATGAGACAAAAACAGAACCAAAGAAATAAAGGAATGGAAGAGGGAAATTAAAACAGAAATTGACACAATAAAGAAAGCGCTAAAAAAGAGATAACCCTAGAGTCAGAACACCAAAAAAAGAAATCAGGAGTCACAGAAGCAAGCATTTCCAACAGATTACAAGAGATTGAGGAGAGAATCTCGGGGACAGAAGACAACATTGCAAACATAGACAAAAGAGCCAGAGAAGATGCAAAAAACAAAAAGCTCCGAACCCAAAATGTCCAGGAAATACAAGACACAATGAGAAGACCGAACCTAAGGATAATAGGAATAGAAGAGGGAGAAGAGTATCAACTAAGAGGCACAGTAAATATCTTCAACAAAATCATAGAAGAAAACTTCCCTACCCTCAAGAATGAGATGACCACGAGCATAAAAGAAGCCTTCAGAACTCCAAATAGGTTGGACCAGAAAAGAAATACCTCCCGACACATAATAGTAAAAATATCAAGTGCCCAAAGTAAAGAAAGAATACTAAAAGCAGTAAGGGAAAGAGGTCAGGTAACATATAAAGGCAGACCAATCAGACTCACACCCGATTTCTCAACAGAGACTATGAAAGCTAGAAGAGCCTGCACAGACATCATGCACTCCTTAAGAGAGCACAAGTGCCAGCCCAAGCTGCTATACCCAGCAAAACTATCAATCACCATCGATGGAGAGACAAAGATATTTCAAGACAAATCAAAATTCACACAATATATGACCACAAACCCAGCACTACAACGAATTATAGGTGGAAAACCCAACAAAGAGGGAAAATACAGCCTAGTAAAAACAAGAAAACTCCTAAACAAGAAAACTAAAAGAAGAAAAAAGCACAGACACAACTCAACCCAAAAAAGCAAAAATGGCAAGAAACAGAAACAATTATTCCTTGATATCTATTAACATAAATGGTGTCAACTCCCCAATAAAGAGACATAGACTATCAGACTGAATACATTAACAAAATCCAGCCTTTTACTGCATACAGGAAACTCATTTCAGAGATATAGATAGACACTATCTCAGAGTAAAAGGGTGAGAAAAAAACTTCCAAGCAAACGGCTCCAAGAAGCAAGCTGGAGTGGCTATTCTAATATCGAATAAAGTAAACTTCCCACCAAAAGTTATCAAAAAAAATTAGAAGGACACTTTTTACTCATTACTGGGGAAATCAGTCAGGAGGAACTCTCAATCCTTAACATATATGCTCCAAATAAAAAATCACCCACATTCATAAAAGAAACTCTACTAAAGCTCAAAAAATACATTTCACCACACACAATAATAGTGGGAGACTTTAACACCCCACTCTCACCAATGGACAGATCAGGGAAACAGAAACTGAACAAGGACACTGCAAAACTAGCAGAGACTTTGAACCAACTAGAATTAATAGATATATACAGAACATACTATCCTAAAGTAAAAGAATACACCTTCTTCTCACCACCCCATGGCACCTTCTCGAAAATTGACCACATAATTGGACACCGAACGAGCCTTCATCGTATAAGAAGATTAAAATACTCCCATGCATCCTCTCAGATCACCATGGTCTACCGCTGGTCTTTAACAACAACAAAGACAACAAAATGCCCACATACACATGGAAACTAAACAACGCTCTGTTAAAGGATAGCGGGGTCAAAGAAGAAATAAAGAAAGAAATTAAGAACTTTCTAGAATTCAACGAAAATGATAACACAACATACCCAAACCTATGGGATGCAATGAAAGCAGTATTGAGAGGAAAACTCATTGCCCTAAGTGCTTCCAAGAAGAAACTGGAGAGAGCTCACATCAGCAACCTGACAGCACAGCTAAAAGCCCTAGAACAAAAGGAAGCAGATATACCCAAAAAGAGTAGACAGCAAGAAATAATCAAAATTAGGGCAGAAATAGACCAAATAGAAACAAAAAAAACCGTTGAAAAAATCAACAAAACAAAGAGTTGGTTCTTTGAGAAAATCAACAAGATTGATAAACCCCTAGCCAGACTAACTAAAGGGCAAAGAGAGAGTATCCAAATTAAGAAAATCAGAAAGGAAAGTGGTGACATAACAACTGAAACTAAGGAAATTCAAGAAATCATCAGATCCTACTACAAAAACTTATACTCCACAAAATTAGAAAATCTGGAGGAAATGGACAAATTCCTAGACAGATACAAGGACCCAAAGTTGAACCAGGACCAAATAAACCATCTAAATAACCCTATAACACCTAAAGAAATAGAAGAAGTCATCAAAAGCCTCCCAACCAAAAAAAGCCCAGGTCCAGACAGGTTCAGTGCAGAATTTTATCAGACATTTATTGGGGATATAACACCAATATTCGCCAAACTATTCCAAAAGATAGAATCAGATGGAATATTACCCAACTCATTTTTTGAGGCTACAATAACCCTCGTACCTAAGCCACACAAAGACCCTACAAGGAAAGAGAACTTCAGACCAATCTCACTTATGAACATTGATGCAAAAATACTCAACAAAATCCTTGCAAACCAAATCCAAGAACACATCAAAACGATCATTCATCATGTCAAGTAGGCTTCATCCCTGGGATGCAGGGATGGTTTAATATAAGGAAATCTATCAATGTAATCCACAATATAAACAAACTTAAAGACCAAAATCACATGGTCATCTCACTAGATGCTGAGAAAGCATTTGACAAAATCCAACACCCCTTCATGTTAAAAGTCCTGGAAAGAACAGGAATCCAAGGCCCATATTTAAACATAATAAAAGCAATATACAGCAAACCAACAGCCTACATCAAACTTAATGGCAAGAAACTTGAAGCAATCTCACTAAAATCAGGGACTCGACAAGCTGCCCACTCTCTCCCTTCCTATTCAACATAGTACTGGAAGTCCTGGCTGGAGCAATTAGACAGCAAAAAGAGATCAAGGGGATACAAATCAAAAAGGAAGAGATAAAAACATCACTCTTTGCTGATGACATGATAGTGTACTTGAGTGACCCCAAAAATTCCACCAGAGAACTCCTACAGCTGATAAACAAGTTCAGCAAAGTGGCCGGATACAAAATTAACTAAAACAAATCAGTAGCCTTCCTATACTCAAAGGACAAACATGTGGAGAAAGAAATTAGGGAAAAGGTACCCTTCACAATAGTTACAAAGCTACGAAATACCTTGGTGTGACTCTAAGAAGTGAAGGACCTGTATGACAAGAACTTCAAACCTCTAAAGAAAGAAATTGAGGAGGATCTCAGAAAATGGAAAGATCTCCCATGCTCATGGATTGGAAAGATCAACATCTTAAAAATGGCCATCCTACCACAAGCAATCTACAGTTTCAATGCAATTCCCATCAAAATTCCAACCCAGTTTTCATGGAATTGGAAAGATCAATGTGCAATTTCATATGGAATAACAAAAGACCTAGAATAGCAAAATCCATCCTCAACAACAAAAAAACATCTGCAGGAATCACTATCCCTGACCTCAAGCTATATTACAAGGCAATTGTGCTGAAAACTGCATGGTACTGGTACAGAAATAGGCAAGTGGATCAATGGAATAGAATAGAAGATCCAGAAATGAGCCCTCATGTATATGGTCACCTGATTTTTGACAAAGGGGCAGTAAACATTCAATGGAAAAAGGACAGCCTATTCAACAAATGGTGCTGGTCCAACTGGCACTCAACATGCAAAAGAATGAAAATAGACCCGTTCTTATCTCCTTGTACAAAGCTCAAGTGTAAGTGGATTAAAGATCTCCACATTAAACCAGATACACTGGAACTATTAGATGAGAAAATAGGAAAAACCTTAGAACACATAGGCACAGGAGAAAATTTCCTGAACAAAACACCAATGGCTCAAGCTCTAAGGTCAAAGATTAACAAATGGGACTTAATGAGATTGCAAAGTTTCTGTAAGGCTAAGGACATTGTCAAGAAAACAAAACGGCAACAAACAGAATGGGAAAAGATCTTTACAAACACCACATCAGATAGAGGCCTAATATCCAAGGTGTACAAGGAACTCAAAAAGCTAGACACCAGAGAATCAAATAACCCTATTAAAAATGGGGTACAGCGCTAAACAAATCATTTTCAGTTGAGAAACACCAAATGGCCGAAAAACATCTGAGGAAGTGCTCCACATCCTTAGCCATCAGGGAAATGCAAATCAAAACAACCCTAAGATTCCACCTCACACCAGTCAGATTGGCCAAGATCCAAAACTCAGATGACAGCAGATGCCTGCGAGGCTGCGGAGAAATAGGAACACTTCTCCACTGTTGGTGGGGTTGCAAGCTAATACAACCACTCTGGAAATCTGTCTGGTGATACCTCAGAAAATTGGATATAGTACTACCTGAAGACCCAGCTATTCCACTTCTGGGCATATACCCCAGAGACACTTTAATACACAACAAAGATATATGCACCACAATGTTCATAGCGGCTCTATTTATAATAGCCAGAACCTGGAAGGAACCTAGATGTCCTTCAGAAGACGAATGGATACAAAAATTGTGGTACATATACACAATGGAATACTACTTAGCCACCAGAACCAATGACTTAACCAAATTCTTAAGAAAATGGCTGCATCTAGAGAAGATCATCCTGAGTGAGATAACCCAGTCACAAAAGAACAGACATAATATGCAGTCACTGATAGTGGGATGCTAACCCCAGAGGCTTGTACTCCCCCAGAAACAACTCACAGACTGTATGAAGTCCAAGAAATAAAGAAAACAAAGAATATACATATATTCACAAAACAAGAAGACTTTGACTATTTCCATGTTGCGTTTTGTTTTGCATGTACTTTACGCTTATTGCAACTAGTACGTTTTCAATGCATACTGTCAAGCCCTTGAAAAAAATCAAGTACTGACTAAAAAATATATTCACATGGTTTTATATAAAATTTATTTTAATGTCTGAAAAAACAGTACTGACAAAAATGTATAATTTTAAGCAAAAAATGTTTAAAATCTTTACATTTATCTTTGTTTTGCAAAATAAAGTCGTTTAAAAAAATAAAAAAAGTTAAAAAAATTTATTCCAATTTTATTACTTATAGTTAAATGTGTTCATTATATTTTCAGAAAATCTTAACTTTCCCATGTTAAAAAAAAATGAAGAATGCTGGGTTCTGCATGACTCTCATATACACTGATATTTATTTCCTTCTGTAGCATATAACTTCTTGAAAATAACAATGTATACAATGGGGAGATCCAGGAACACAGGCCTGATGACAAGTCGTTCTGAGTAGCTAGGGAGCAGAAAGATCTCTGGGGAGCGCTCAGAAAGTGAGCCCCCCCCCAGTGGTTCAGGGAACCAGTAACAATGCATTTGGCTGTTCCCAGACAGAGGCCTTTGAATGCAGAACTGGTGATCAGATCATCTGCCACCAGGAACAGCAGAGATCCTGGGACACAGGAATGTTGAGAAGGAGTTCCAAATACCCCTGTGCGCAGGAGATCCAGGGACACAGGAGAGGTACAAGGGAGATGCGAGAACCAATCACTAACAATAAGAACACTTAAAAACACAGAAAACAAGATGGCAAGAGGAAAGCAAAAGAACTTACCCCAAGGAAACCAATAAAACTTAGCAACACCAGAACCCAGCTCTCCCATCAGAGCAAACAGCTGAATGCCAAACACTCCAGAAAAAGATGACTCACACCTGAAATCATACCTCAAGATAGTGATAGAGATCCTTAAACAAGAACAGGAGGAAAAGCATAACGAAATAGAAGCCTTTAAAGAGCAAACAAGAAAAACTCTCAAAGAAATCAAAGAACTAGTGGAAAACAGAATGGAAGAGATGAAGAAATGGAAGAAGGAATTTAAAATGGAAATGGAAATAATAATAAAAAAACAACACTAAAAGAGACAACCCTAGAGGTAAAAAATCTAAAAAAGAAATCAGGAGTCACTAATGCAAGCATCTCCAACAGACTAAAAGAGATGGAAGGGAGACTCTCAGGGACCGAAAACAACAATGAAAACATAGACAAAACAGTCAGAAAAGATGCAAAAACCATGAAACTCCTAACCAAAAATATCCAGGAGATCCAGGACACAATGAGAAGATGAAACCTAAGGATAATAGGAATAGAAGAGGGCGAAGATTATCAACTAAGAGGCGCATTAAATATCTTCCACAAAATTATAGAAGAAAACTTCCCCACCCTTAAGAATGAGATGACAACGAGCATAAAATAAGCCTACAGATCCTCAAACATGTTGGACCAGAAAAGAAATTCCTCCCGACACATAATAGTCAAAATGCCAAGTCCAAAGCAAATAAAAAACACTAAAACCAGTAAAGTAAAAAGGTCATGTAACCTATAAAGGCAGACTAATCAGAATCACACACAAATTTTCAACAGAGACTATGAAAGCTAGATAGTCTGGACAGACATCATGCAGACCCTAAGAGAACACAGGTGTCAGCCCAAGCTGCTACACCCAGCAAAACTCTCAGTCACCATAGATGGAGAGACTAAGATATTCCAAGACAAAATTAAATTTACACAATATCTGACCACAACCAAGCTCAACAATGAGTTATCGGGGGAAAACCCAATACAATGAGGGGAACAACATCCTAATTAAAACAAGAAAACTCCTAAGCCAGAAAACCAAAAGAAGAAAGACATACAGGCACAATTCAACCTCCAAAAGCAGAAATAGCAGGAAACAGCAACCACTATTCTGTGATATCTGTTAATATAAATGGACTCAATTCCCCAACAAAAGATAAAGGCTATCAGACTGGATACATAAGCAAAACCCAGCATTTTTCTGCATACAGGAAACTCATCTTGGAAACAAAGACAGACACTATCTGAGAGTAAAAGGTTGGGGAAAATACCTCGAAACAAATGGCCCCAACAAGCAAGCTGGAGTGGCCATTCTAATATCGAATAAAGTAGATTTTCAACCAAAAGTTATCAAAAAAGATAAGGAAAGACACTTCTTAGACAATACAAGGGAAATTTGTCAGGAGGAACTCTCAATCCTTAACATATATGCTCCAAATACAAAAACACCCATAATCATAAAAGAAACCCTACTAAAGCTAAATAATACATTGTGCACCACTCAATAATAGTGGAGACCTCAAAACCCCACTCTCTCCAATGGACAAATCATGGGGGGAAAACAGAACAAGGACACTGTAAAACTAGCAGAGATAATGAACCAACTGGAATTAATAGATATCTGCAGTATAAATCATCCTAAAACAAAAGAATATACCTTCTACTCAGCACCTCACAGCACCTTTCTGAAATTCGACCACATAATTGGTCACAAAACAAGCCTCAATAGATATAAGAACATTGAAATACTCCAATGCATCCTTTCAGATCACCATGGACTAAGGATGGTCTTTAATAACAATAAAGACAACACAAAGCCCATATACACATGGAAACTAAACAATGCTCTATTAAATGATAGCAGGGTCAAAGAAGAAATAAAGAAAGAAATTAAGGATTCTAGAATTCAATGAAAATGAAAACATGACATACCCAAACTAATAGAATGCAATAAAAGCAGTACTGAGGAGAAAACTCATAGGTCTGAGTGCCTCCAAAAAAAAAAAAAAAAAAAAAAACTGGAGAAAGCATACATCAGCAATGTGACAGCATAGCTGAAAGTTCTAGAACAAAAGGAAGCAGATACAGCAAAGATGAGTAGACAGCAAGAAATAATCAAGCTTAGGGCAGAAATAGACCAAATAGAAACAAAAAGAACCATTCAAAGAATCAACAAAACCAAGAGCTGGTTCTTTGAGAAAATTGACAAGATTGATAAACCCTTAGCCAGACTAACTAGAGGGTAAAGAGAGAGTATCAAAATTAACAAAATCAGAAAGAAAAGTGGAGAAATAACAACAGAAACTAAGGAAATTCAAGAAATCATCAGATTGTACTATAAAAACCTACACTCAACAAAGCTGGAAAACATGGAGGAAATGGATGAACTCCTTTAGAGATACCAGATACTAATGTTAATCCAGGATGAGAGAAACCATCTAAATAATCCTAGAACACCTAAAGAAATAGCAGTAGTCATCAAAAGCCTTCTAAACAAAAAAATTCCAGGTTCAGATGGGTTCAGTGTAGAATTTTATCAGACATTTATTGACAACCAAATATCAATACTCTCCAAACTATTCCACAAAATAGTGTCAGATGGAATACTACCTAACTCATTTTTTGAGGCTACAATAACCCTTGTTTCTTAACCACAGAAAGACCCTATAAGGAAAGAGAACTTAAGACCAAACTCACTTCTAAACATTGATGCAAATATACTCAACAAAGTCCTTGAAAACGGAATCCATAAACACATCAAAGATCATTCACCATGATCAAGCCTTCATCCCAGGAATGCAGTAATGGTTTAATATACAGATATCCATCAATGTAATCCACCATATAAACAAGCTCAAAGAGAAAAACCACATGTTCATCTCACTAGATGCTTAGAAAATATTTGACAAAATTCAACACCCCTTCATGTTAAATGTCTTGGAAAGAACAGGAATTCAAGGCCCATACCTAAACATAATAAAAGCAATATACAGCAAACGAACAGCCAACATCAAACTTAACTGTGGGAATCTTTAAGCAATCCTACAGAAAGCAGGAACTCGATAAGGTTGCCCACTCTTCCCCTATCTATTCAACATAGTACTGAAAGTCCTGGCCAGAGCAATTAGACAGCAATATGAAATCAAAAGGATACAAATTGGAAAGGAAGAAATAAAAACATCACTATTTGCAGATGACATGATAATGTACTTAAGTGACCCCACAAATTTCACCAGAGAACTCCTACAGCTGATAAAACAGTATAGCAAAGTGGATGGATATAAAGTTACCTCAAACAAATCAGTAGCTTTCTTCTACTCAAAGGACAAACATGTGGAGAAAGAAATTAGAGAAAAATACCCTACACAATAGTCACTAAAAATATGAAATACTTTGATGTGACTCTAACTAAGAAAGGAAAGGACCTGTATAACAAGAACTTGAAACCTCTAAAGAAGGAAATTGAGCAAGATCTCAGAAAATGGAAAGATCTCCCATGCTCATGGACTGGAAGGATCAACATTTTAAAAATGGGTATTTTACCAAAAGTAATTTACAGATTCAATTAAATTCCCATCAAAATGCCAACCCAATTTTTCACTGAGTTGGAAAGAGCATCGTGTAATTTCATCCGGAATAATAAAAGACCTAGAATAGCAAAATCCTTCCTAAACAAAAAGAAAATATCTGTGGAAATCACTATCCCTGACCTCAAGCTATATTACAAGGCAATTGTAGTAAAAACTGCATGGTTTTGGTACAGAAATAGGCATGTGGATAAATGGAATAGAATAGAAGATCCAGAAATGAGTCTTCACATATATGGTCACCTGATTTTTGACAAAGGAGCTGTAAACATTCAAAGGAAAAAGGACAGCCTATTCAACAAATGGTGTTGGTCTGACTGGCACTCAGCATGCAGAAGAATGAAAACAGACCTTTCTTATTTCCTTGTACAAAGCTAAAGTGCAAGTGGATCAAAAATCTCCACATTAAATAAGTTACACTGAAACTATTAGATAACAAAATAAGTAAAACTTTAGAACACATAGGTACAGGAGAAAATTTCCTGATCAGAACACCAATGGCTCATGCTCTAAGTCAAAGATTGACAAATGGGACTTAATGAGATTGCAAAGTTTCTTTAAGGCAAAGACACTGTCAAGAAAAAAATGGCAGCCAACAGAGTGGGAGAAGATCTTTTCCAACCCCTCATCTAATAAAGGCCTAATATCCAAGGTATACAAAGAACTCAAAAAGCTAGACACCAGAGGATCAAACTACCATATTAAAAAATGAAGTACAGACTTAAACAAAAAGTTCTCCATTGAGGAATATCAAATGGCTGAGAAACATCTAATGAAGTGCTCGACAACCTTAGCCATCAGAGATATACCAATCAAAATAACCCTGAGATTCCACCTCACACCAGTCAGATTGGCCAAGATCCAAAACTCACATGACAGCAGATGCTGATGAGGATGTGGAGAAATGGAATACCTCTCCACTGTTGGTGGGGTTGTAAACTGGTACAACCACTCTGGTAATCTGTCTAGCAATTCCTCAGAAAATTGGACATAGTACTACCTAAAGACCCAGTTATTCCACTTCTGGGCATTTACCCCAGAGATGTTCCAACCTACAACAAAGACACCTGCACCACAATGTTCATAGAAGCTCTATTAATAATAGCTAGAAACTGGAAAGAACCCAGATGTCCTTCAGTAGATAAATGGGTACAAAAATTGTGGTACATTTACACAGTGGAGTACTACTCAACTATCAGAAACAATGACTTTATTAAATTCTTAAGAAAATGGTTGCATCTAGAGAATATCAACCTGAGTGACAAAACCTAGTCACAAAAGAACAGACATAATATGCAGTCACTGATAATTGGATACTAACCCCAGGAAGCTCTGAACACCCAGAAACAAATCACAGACTGTGTGAAGTTCAAGAAAAGAAAAAGAAAAAAAAAAGGAAAAAGAAAACCATTATGTTTACTCCTTACCCGCCAAGAAATCTTTGACTAATTCCAGGTTACATCCTGTTTTACATGTACTTTATACTTATTGGAACTTGTAAGATCTTAATGCACACTATCAATTCTTCAAAAAAGCAAAGCCCTGCAATGACAAAAATGCATTTGTATATGTTTATGCAAAAATGCTTAAAATTTGTACATTTATCTTTGCTTTTTAAAATAAAGTTCTTCAATTAAAAAAAAACAAAGTAAAATGAAAAAGTTCATCTATACAGTGAAATTGTACTAAATCCCTCGATAAAATAACAAGAAGAAGACTTAATTTGTAATTATCTTTAAACATGAAAAGTTTAAACCATAATAACATGTGTAAGACAATTTTATATATTCCCAAAGGAACATATAAATTGTTCTTAATTTAAATATACAATGTCAGATGTGCTGGATATTTGATTATGTATTATTTTAAATTTTTCAATAATTTTAGGTACTTCAAGCCTGTATTTTTAAGGGTAAAAATATGTTCATATAACTTTGTTTTAGAATTAGGACTATGTTATAGATATATAGCCAAGAAAACGTATTTAAGTATTTAAGATTTTTGGTAAAATAGTGTGGATATATATATATATATATATATATATATACATATATATATATATATATATATATATATATATTATTAAGTTTAATGAAATTATAATGTTAATTTATTGTTAGTAATGCAGTTATTATAAAGTAACTGGCGCTATAATTCAGTGTTATAAAATGTTATACCTAAGAATACCAATAGAAATTCAATTTATTTTACTGAGAAGAGTGAGAAAGTGATAGTTTAATGAGACCTATTTAATTTATATTTATGGCAAAAGCTTCCAACAGTAATAAATCTGTATCAATATAATAGATACTAATTTACTGAGAATAAGGAACACAGTTTGGTATAATTTCTGTCTTCTAACTTTTTAAAAAATAAATGTACCATAAATAACATCTCTACGCAATTTCTATTCTTTTTAATTTTGGTGTTTTGCCTCTTTCTTCATTGGCTGATTATGTTAGCGTTTCAAATATACATGTGTTAGGATTACAGTCACATATTTTTGAAACACACCTAACAGCCTACTTTTCTCTGAATGTAAGACATATTGCCATTGTTGCAAAAGGCACATATAAAACATGTGTTGTCTCTCATATACCAAATTTATTTTAACTCATGTTTATAGAGTATACTAACATGAAATGAAAAAAGAAAGAGTACATAAATCAGGGTGAGACAGGACAAAATGTGGATTACAGACAAGCATTATGGAAAAGGCGATAAAGATGTTTAGTTACTGTGGACATTCAGGGAGGTATACAATCTGTAGCATGTGGGCAGGTATTAGACTGATGATCTGGCCTGGGTAGGAATCAGACCTGAAGAAAGGTCAAGCATTGGGTTGGGAGTAGTGGTGTGGGTGGTTTTGGGGGAGCTAGTGGGTGTGGGACTGTTGAGCATCTAGTGTGATTATCATGTTTTTGTAGGAATGGATTGTGGGGGTTGGGCACTGATCTGACCAGGATAGTAATCAAAATGAAAGTGTGTCTGTACACCTATATACCTATGCTATAACCTTTATAACCATACTTATACATAGCTAGATCATCAACAAATGATAACCCCCATATAAGCAAATGGATACTGTATTTGTCTTTGGAGGTCTAGATTACTGAACACAGTATTTTTTTCTAGTTCCACTTATTTACTCTCAAAGTTCATTAATTTTTTTTTACAGTTGGTAATAATCTATTATGTAAATGTAGCACATTTTCTCTATCCATTCATCTCTTGGCTGCCATTTGAAATTTTCTATTTTGAATAAAGAAGCAGTGCACATGATTGAGCAAGAAACTGTGTGGTAGGATAAAGTATTCTTTGGATATATACTCAAGAGTGATACTAGTTACAATGAGCATAAAGTACATGTAAAACAGGATGTAACCCGGAATTATTCAAAGTTTTCTTGGTGTATAAGGATTGAGCATAATGGTTTTTCTTTTCTTTTCTTTTCTTTTTCTTTTTTTTCTTATCTTGAACTTCACACAGTCTATGAGTTGTTTCTGGGTGTTCAGAGCTTTCTGGGGTTAGTATCCCAATATCGGTGACTGCATATTATGCCTGTTCTTTTATGACTAGGTTATCTCAAACAGAATGATATTCTCTAGATACATCCATTTTCTTAAGAATTTAGTTAAGTCATTGATTCTGATAGCTGAATAGTACTCCATTGTGTAAATGTACCACAATTTTTGTATCCATTCATGTACTGAAGGAAATCTGGGTTCTTTCCAGCTTCTGGCTATTATAAATAGAGCTGCTATGAACATTGTGGTGCATGTATCTTTGTTGTATGTTGGAGTGTCTCTGGGGTGAATGCCTAGAAATGGAATAACTGGTTCTTTAGGTAGTACTGTGTCCAATTTTCTGAGGAAACCCCAGACTGATTTCCAGAGTGGTTGTATCACTTTACAACCCTACCAAAAGTAGAGAAGTGTTCCTCTTTCTCCACATCCTCTCCAGCACCTGCTGTCATCTGAATTTTTGATCTTAGCCATTCTGCCTGGTCTGAGGTGGAATCTCAGGATTTTTTTTTTTTTTGATCTGCATTTCTCTGATGACAAGAATGTTGAGCACTTCCTTAGATGCTTCTGAACCATTCAATATTCCTCAATTGAGAACTTTTTGTTTAAGTCTGTACCCCATCTTTAATAGGGTTGTTTGGTTCTCAAGTGTCTAACATCTTGAGTTCCTTATATACCTTGGATACTAGACCTCTATGTGATGTGGTGTGGGTAAAGATAATTTCCAAATCTGTTGGCTGCCATTTTGTTTTCTTGACAGTGTCCTTAGCCTTAGGAAAACTTTGCAATCTCAGTAAGTCCCATTTGTCATATTTGACCTTAGAGCCTGAGCCATTGGTGTTCTGTTCAGGAAATTTTCTCCTGAGCCTATATGGTCTAAAGTTTTCCCTACTTTCTCTTCAAATAGTTTTAGTGTACCCAGTTTAATGTGGAGAACTTTGGTCCACTTGGATTTGATCTTTGTACAAACAGATAAGAAGGAGTCTATTTTTATTCTTCTGCATGCTGAATGCCAGTTGGAACAACACCATTTGTTGAAGAGGCTGTTCTTTATCCATTGAATGTTTACAATTCCTTTGTCAAAAATCAGGTAACCATTTATGTGAGGGCTCATTTCTGAATCTTCTATTCCATTGATCCATGTGCCTATCTCTATACCAGTACCATGCAGTTTTTAACACAATTGCCTTGTAATATAGCTTGAGGTCAGGGATAGTGATTCACGCATATGTTTTCTTGTTCTTGAAAATGGATTTCACTAGGTCTTTTGTTATTCCAGATGAAATTTCACATTGCTCTTTCCAACTCTATGAAGAATTGTGTTGAAAATTTGAGGGGATTGCATTGAATCTGAGATTGCTTTTTGTAAGTTGGCCAATTTTACGATGTTGATCTGTCCAATCTATGAGCATGGGAGATCTTTCCATTTTCTGAGAACTGCCTCGATTTTCTTCATCAGAGATTTGGAGTTCTTGTCATACAGGTCCTTTACTTGCTTAGTTAGAGTCCAGCTAAGGTATTTCATATTGTTTGTGACTATTGTGAAAGGTATCATTTTCCTTATTTCTTTCTCTACATGATTGTCATTTGAGTAGAGGAAGGCTACTGATTTGTTTGAGTTAATTTTATATCCAGATACTTTGCTGAACTTTTTTATCAACTGTAGAAGTTCTCTGGCAGATCTTTGGGGGTAACTTAAGTACACAATTATGTCATCTGCAAATAGTGATGATTTTACTTCTTCCTTTCCAATTTGTATCTCTTTGATTTCCTTTTGTTGTCTAATTGCTCCAGGCAGGACATCCAGTACAATGTTGAATAGGTAGCAGGAGAGTGGGAAACCTTGTTGAGTCTCTGATTTTAGTGGGATTGCTTCAAGTTCCTAACCATTAAGTTTGTTGTTAACTGTTGGTTTGCTGTTTATTGCTTTTATTATGTTTTGTTATGGGCCTTGGATTCCTGTTCTTTCCTAAACTTTTTACATGAAGGGGTGTTGAATATGTCAAATGCAGTCTCAGTATCTCGTGAAATTACCGTGTGGATTTTTTCTTCGAATTCGTTTATATGGTGGTTTATGTTGATAGGTTTCCATATATCAAACTATCCCTGCATCCCAGGGATGAAGTCTACTTGTTCATGGTGAATGATCGTTTTGATGTGTTCTTGAATTTGTTTTGCATTTTGCATCAATGTGCATAAGTGAGGTTGGTCTGAAGAACTTTTTCCTTCTAGGTCTTTGTGTGGTTTAGGCACAAGGGTTATTGTGGACTCAAAAATTGAGTTAGGTAGTGTTCCATCTGACTCTATTTTATAGAATAGTTTGGACAGTATTGGTATTAAGCCCTTAATAAATATCTGAGAGAATTCTGCACCGAACTCATCTAGACCTAGGCTGTTTTTGGTTGGGAGTTTTTGATGACTGCTTCTACTTCTTTAGGTGTTATGGGATTATTTAGATGGTTTACCTGGTCCTGGTTTAACTTTAGTATCTAATATCTCTCTAGAAATTCAACCACTTCCTCCTGTTTATACAGTTCTGTTGAGTATATACTTTTATAGTAGGATCTGGTGACTTCTTGAATTTCCTCAGTTTCAGTTGTTATGTCTCCACTTTCATTTCTGATTTTGTTAATTTGGATACTTTCTCTTTGCCCTCTAGTTAGTCTGGCTAAGGGTTTATCAATCCTGTTTATTTTCTCAAAGAACCAGTTCATTTTTTATTGATTCTTTGGTTCTTTTTGTTTCTATTTGGTCAATTTCTGCTCTGAGTTTGATTATTTCTTGCTGTCTTCTGCTCTTGGGTGTATCTGCTTCCTTTTGTTCTGGAGATTCCAACTGTGCTGTCAAGTTGCTAGTGCATATACTCTCCAGTTTATTTTTGGAAGCACTCAGTCTATAAGTTTTCCTCTCAGTACTGCTTTCATTGCATCCCATATGTTCGGGTAAGTTGTGTTTCCATTATTTTTAAATTCTAGAAAATACTAATTGCTTTCTTTATCTCTTCTTTGACCATGCTATCTTTTAATAGAGCATTGTTTAGTTTTCATGTGAATATGTGCTTTTTGTTGTCTTTGTTGTTATTAAACACCAACCTTCGATAATGGTGATCTGATAGGATGTATGGGAGTATTTTAAGGTTCTTATATCTATTGAGGCTTGTTTTGTGACCAATTATATGGTCAATTTTGGAGAAGATGTCATGAGGTGCTGAGAAGAAGGTGTTTTCTTTTGTTTTATGATGAAATGTTCTTTAGATGTCTATTAATTCCAATTGGTTCATTACCTCTGCTAGTTTCACTGTGTCCTTGTTCAGTTTCTGTTTCCATTATCTTTCCATTAGTGAGAGTGAGGTGTTGAGGTCTCCTACTATTATTATGTGGGGTACAATGTAGTTTTTGAGCTTTAGGAGTGTTTCTTTTATGAATATTGGTGCTTTTGTATTTGGAGCATATATGCTAATGATTGAGAGTTCTTCCTGGCAAATTTCCCTTGTAATGAGTAAAAAGTGTCCTTCCATATCTTTTTTGATAACTTTTGGTTGAAAAATCTTACTCCAACTGGCCAACCCGCATAGTCATGATTTTAAGGTTCTTACCACCTGGCATCTTTTCCTCTTTCTACCTTCTACTTTCTCATGGTCTCCTCATCACAAAGGCCTTGAACCCTGAATCCTGCTATACCTTTGCTGCCCAGCTCTTGGTTTCCAACAACGTTCTTTAATGAATTGCTTTAAATTGAAAAGTAAGACTCCTTTATATGGGTAGAGTCTCTAATTCCTGGAAACACCCAATCCTTGGAGGACCAGGAATTGTCAATGAAGTATATATCAAAAGATCATAATTCAGCTTGTACCAACAAGATTTGCTTAATGCCCTGTTAAGTGGGACAGAGGGTGAGGTAAGACCACAACAGTTAGTCTCTGCAGAGCTCTTGATAATGCTCTGAGATTATATTTGAAGGAGAGGAAAAAGCATAAAGATTAAAACTTCTTCTACCTATGTCTTTGCCCTTTAGCTTCTCTGGTTGGCTTGCCTACTGGATTGCTGGAGAATGCCTGCTAGAGTCAGTACTGGGGTATCAGATCAAATGGGGAAGAAAGTTATAGGAAAAGATCTGCTCAATTATTTGGAGATGGGACCAAAAGGACAAGATAGAATTAACCAATTTTAAGCAACAGAGCTGTAGGTGAGACAACAGTGTATCACCAAGGAAACAGACTGCTCCTAATTGTAGGTAACATGGTAAGGACTAGCAATCAATGTTAAACAAATTATAATCTCAGAGTTGTTTTTTGGATTTTTCTTATTTCATGGTTTATCTGATCTTCAAGGTGAGGGAATAATCTGGCAGTGCCTATATAGATGTCTCATTCAATTCTCATATTCAGAAACATGTGATCAATATGATAAGGAAGAAACAGAAAGAGATATTATATCTCCCAGACCCTATATTATATTGTTTATTTGACTATGTAGTATTTATTTTTTTCTGAATGTATGACTTTGGAGAATTAAAAATAGTTGAAATGCAAATTTAGTACATTAACAAACTTTTTAAAATAGTAGCCTCTATTCTACAAACAAGGCAATGACTGTAAGAAAGAAAATCCTTTATAATCACTCAAGTTTACACTTGAAAGAAGCAGAGGAGTACCACTGTGTAGGATTTTTATTCCGCTACAATTTAAAAAATTAAATTCTAGAAACCAATAATTTTAAATATAATCCTTTGTCAATCCCTGTGTTGATGTACAAAACAAAATTAGAGATCTGTCTAGGAAGTCTCAATCTTGTACTTTTTCATATACTTAGCATTTAAAATCCTTTGCAGAATATTGAAAAATGTTTTTCATATGTATTGAATTTTAAAAATATGACCTCTCTTAAAGTCAGTCATCTGACTGAGATATTGTTACTGAAAATATCCACAGTGCTTTATGGTCATTATACAATCAGGCTGTTTTATCTACTACTGCAGTTTCATTTAGCCCTGGGGAACCCAGCTGCCAGAAAAATGTGTTATCATTACATGCATGTCAAAAAAGATAGTACACACTTCAGTAAAATGCACTCATTCAACACATTCATTTGGCAACTTCCAGCTGCTACATATTTAACACAACCTTGAAATGATCTGCTAAACTGAGAATTGAAAACAAGATTTACTTCGGTGCAAATGTAAAACTAATTGGATTATATAATTTGCAGTTTGTTCCCTTACATTCTATAAAGCATAAATCACTCTTAGGTAGATTTTCTTAAATGAATTTACTGTGCTCACCAGAATGGGAGTTCAAGCATAGTAAACTAAAAGTTTCTGTAAGTAGATTAGGAAAAAAGTGTCTTTGTAAGTCTTTAGGCATGGTCTTGGGTATTTTATAAAACCATTGCTAGTTTGCTCTTTACAATCCTTAGTTTTTTTGATCATATTCCCATTCATAAGTCCATTTAGAAGCTTTATTGTTTTTCCATGTTCAGAAATAAACTAATGGCCACGAGAGTTTAAAAACAAAAAGAATAAAATACTTTTAGTCAGTTAAAACTCCTCTGAAAAGATTTGCTTCAAAATTGCATTGAAATATTAAAAATTAATGTTATAAATTTAATAATTTAACCTTATAGTGCTGTTATAAAACATCTAATTTATTGGTATAAACATAAACGTGATTTTGCAGGACAATGAGATCAAATATTATTGAAAGAACACTTTTTTTAGTCAATGTTATTGGTGATAACTGAACAGCTAGGTGCAGAAGAAGAAAAAATTACTTTCTTGAACTCTGCATAATGGTTAACTTAAAATCTATTAAGGACCTATGCCTGAAACCTGAAACCCAGAAACCAATATATAATGAAAACGTCTAAAAGTAAAAAAACACTAACAAACAAATGTAATAAAGCAGAAAATAAATCTAATACTATTAAAGTGAAGGTGAGTTGTTTAGCAGATGACATGGTAAAGGTCTTGTGATTAAGTACATCACACAGACACGCACACACACACACACACACACACACACACACACACACACATACACACACAAACATAGAGAAATAAAAACTAAATAGACACTTTCCAAAGAAAAAATATGAATGATTAATAAATATTGAAACCTAAAAGTTTTATTAATAATAAAAACTTAAACTCTAAAGAGGTATAAACCCACAGAAAAATATACTAGTCTTAAAATGACAAATAAGAATTAAGGACCTGGAGAAAAGAGGTCTCATGTACTCTTTGTATGAATGCAAATTCATAGAAGAAAGTGAAACCCCATGTAGATTGCTCCAGGAAATATAGAACAACTGTGAGTACATTACTGAGAACATAATACAAAGATATAAAATCCATAGATCAAAACATCTTACACATGGGTGTTTGCTGTAACAGCATTCACAATGCTCAAATTTCATATCTGATACAGAGACCATTTTGCAAATCAATGGATGCTACCAGCTTGTGCACAACATTAAATCTTCATGTTCAGAAACATGGATGAAAATGGAGTATATAATGTTAAGTGAAAACCACTATCTGGAAACATCGTTACCATATATTTACTTTCATCTACGAAAATCAGTAAGCACACTGCACATTATTATTATATAAAAATGCAGATCGAGGCAATAGTTATTAGAGTCGAAGGTAGGAAAACAGAGAGAGCTTTACAGTCTGTGAAGGTGTCAAGAGAGACAGGGAGTGAGAGTTAATTAAGCATGAGTGAGAACCTAAGATCAGTGTGTGGTATACAAAGTTATATAGGGTTACATCACTATGGTCCTCATTAATTTCTATTTTGAATACATTAATTACTATAATATGTAACCTACAGGCTTTTTTTTAAACTTTTTATTTTTTTATTTATTTTTTTTACAACTTTATTTTACAAAGCAAAGATAAATGTACAGATTTTAAACATTTCTTGCTTAAAATTATACAATTTTTTGTCAGTAATTTTTTTCATATTTTAACATAATTTTTACATAAAACTATATGAATATATTTTTTAGTAAGTAGTTGATTTTTTTCAAGGTTTGATTGTATGCCTTGAAAACTTAATAGTTACAATGAGCTAACGTACATGTAAAACAAAATGTAACATGGAAATAGTTAAAGTTTTCTTGTTTTGAAAATATTTTTTTGTTTTGTTTTGTTTTCTTTATTTCTTGGACTTCATACAGTCTGTGGGTTGTTTCTGGGGGAGTGCAAGCCTCTGGCGTTAGCATCCCACTATCACTGACTGCATATTATGTCTGTTCTTTTGTGACTGGGTTATCTCACTCAGGATGATATTCTCTAGATGCAGCCATTTTCTTAAGAATTTGGTTAAGTCATTGTTTCTGGTGGCTGAGTAGTATTCCATTGTGTATATGTACCACAATTTTTGTATCCATTCATCTTCTGAAAGACATCTGGGTTTCTTCCAGCTTCTGGCTATTATAAATAGAGCCGCTATGAACGTTGTGGTGCATATATCTTTGTTGTGTATTAAAGTGTCTCTGGGGTATATGCCCAGAAGCGGAATAGATGGGTCTTCAGGTAGTACTATATCCAATTTTCTGAGGTATCACCAGACAGATTTCCAGAGTGGTTGTATTAGCTTGCAACCCCACCAACAGTGGAGAAGTGTTCCTCTTTCTCCGCAGCCTCGCCAGCATCTTACAGAAAATTAATAGCATGGCAAAATATGTGTACAATTATCATTTTATTTCAAAAGTTTTCAACCCATACATTTATTGGTTAAAATAACTTTTTTTGTCTAAAAATCTGTTTATATAAAAAGATTTTTCCATGTTCGTTAATTAGCAAATGTGGAATTAAAACCCAAACTCTTTAGATAGGTGCTAGAAAATAGTTCATTGTGGTAAACAAATTATAGGGCTTTTTAAACATATTTTAGCTTATCAAATCATAGTTCACAAAAGTAATAAACAAACACACAGGCACACCAACAAAGATACACAGACACAAACACAAACACACACAGGGAGAATGCATTACAAGTGTAAAGTTTTAGAAATTAAACCAATATTAAATAATTGCTTCCCATGCATAAATTAAAACATGAAAATTATGCATAACAAATGCTTGCCATTTTTAGGTCTGTGATCTACTGAGTCACTTAGTGAAATCAATACTTTGATTAAATGAAATCAAATTATGTATTATACAATCTGTAAAAAAGTGAGATTAAAATAAATGTATAGTAGAAATACATTTAGTCTTCAGTTTTAAGCATTACAAGGAATTAATTTTATTCTATCTTATGTAGCCATGTTCAAAGTATCTGAATAAATGTTAGTTATCCTGAGGTCAAATTATGATTTGCAATGTTTGCAAAGAAAGGCAATTATGCCCACTCCCACAAACCATGGAAATTTATTTATAGTGGAACATTCTGAAACACATGTTTGATTCTCCAATCTAAAGAGTAAATCCATTTGTAACATATCAAAACTTAAAACAAATAATTTGGAAGGTGTTTTTTTTTTCCCCAACAGTCAATAGCATTCTTTGGAGAATGAAATGTTGTAATCCATCAGCATGCTGATGTTTCTAGAAAGGTTGTAGTTGACATCACAGTCTCACAAATCACTTTATCCACCAGCTGCTTATAAAAAAAATTGTTGGATCTGGATGCAAAGTAAGTTAAAATGAAAACTGCGTTTTGTAGTTATAATAATTGAGTGTGCTAATCACCCAAAAAGGTGTGTTTCTTTACTAAACAAGAAAAATTGACAAACCAATGCATGCTCTCAAATTTATAAAGTGGTTTTCTTCTTCTCACTCTCAATGTTCTCATATCCATCATTTATTATCCTCAAATTTTCCTAAATTTGGAAAGCTGTAGAAGCCTATTGTTTTCATGTCACAGAATAGAAATCCCAGGTATTTTTCTTACAATAAGAATTTAAGAGAAAGGTTTTTCAAAACTTCCCTTTATAGAGATTAAACCAACAACTTAATTCCCTAATTCTACTATTTATTTGTAGGAAGTTTTTCTAGACCTAGACATATTACAACTTTAAATTTTTTTCACACACATACTATTTAAGAGGGTAAAAAAGCTCTTGATCTTACAGCAGTTGGTAGGTACATCTATATTACCATTGCACATTTAATTCCATGTGTTGCAAATCATTCTTCTATTCACACAGCATATATCCCTTTACTCATTCATGTTTATAAACCATATCTGAAATTTGGGAGTGAAAATTCACCAAGCCTGTGATTTCTCCTACATAAGTTTGGTTTGGGTTGCTGCGATAAAGCATCATAATAAAAATCAATGATTAGAAAAGAATTTATTACTCCTTACATTTGTGATCAAGAACAAAAGGAGGTCAATTTAGGAACTCAGAATGAAACAGTTAAATATATATCACAGAAGAACCCCATTTTCTAGTCTGTTACCTGAGTCTTTCTCAGGTTCATTTCTTTATTGGATATTTTAGTTTTTTTACATTTCAAATGTCATCCCCATTTTCAGGTTCCCCTCCAAAACCCATTTCCCTCCCCCTGACTCTATGAGGGTGCTCACCCACCCACACAGTACCATCTCCCAGTCTTGGGGCATCTAGCCTTCAAAAGACCAATGTACCAATGATATACCACAAGTTGCATATATAATAGATATATTATATATGCAACTGGGGCCATGGGGAACTCCATGTATACTCTGATTTGTGGTTTAGTTCCTGGGAGTTCTGAGGTGGGGGGATCTGTTTGATTGATATTGTAGTTCTTCCTAAAGTTGCAACCCCTTTAGCTCTTTCAGTCTTTTCTCTAACTTCTCCATTGGGGACACTATGTTCAGTTCAATAATTGACTATGAGCTGACTTCTCCGTATTTGTCAGGCTCTGGCACAGCCTCTCAGGAGACAGCTATATCAGGTTCAATTCAGCAAGCTCTTTTTGGCATCTGAAATAGTGTCTAGGCTTGGTGTTTGTTCAAGGAGTGAAACCCCAGGTGGGGGAGTCTCTGGATAACCTTTTCTTCAATCTCTGATCCACACATTGTCTCCTCATTTCTCCTATTAGTATTTTGTTCCCTTATCTAAGATAGACATCAGAACCCACACTTCGGTCTTCCTTCTCCTTAAGCTTCATATGGTTTGTGAATAGTTTCAAGGGTATTCTGAGATTTTGGGCTAGTATGCACTTATCAGTAAGAACATATCATGTGTGTTGTTTTATGATTGGGTTACCCCACTCAAGAATATATTTTAAGTTTCATTCATTTTCCAAGAATTTTATAAACTCATTAATTTAAGAGCAGAATAGCACACCATTTTATAAATCTACCACAATTTTTGTATCCTTTTCTCTGTTGAAGGTCATTTGAGCTCTTCCCAGCTTCTGGCCACTATAAATAAGGCTGGTCTGAGGATGATGGAATATGTGTCCTTGTTATATGTTTGAGCATTATCTGGACATATGCCCAGATACATATGGTATAGCTGGATGCTCAGTTAGTGCTGTGTCCAATTTTTTGAGGAACTGCCATACTGATTTACAAAGTGGTTGTACCAGCATGCAGTCACACCAAAAATCTAAGAGTGTTCCTCTATCTCAACATCCTCACCAGCATTTGCTCTTACCTGAATTTCTGACCTTAGCTATTCTGACTGGTGTGATGTAGAATCTCAGGGTTATTTTGATTTACATTTCCCTGATGATTAAGGGCCTTGAACATTTCTGTAAGTGCTTCTTGGCTATTCAGTATTCAATGTTAAGCTCGGTACCACATTTTTTTGACATCTTTATTTAACAAAACAAAGATAAATGTACAGATTTCAAGCATTTTTGAGTAAATTATACAATGCATTATTGTCAGTAGTTATTTTTCAGATTTTAAAATAATTTTTACATAAATCTATATGAATAGTCAGTACTTGATCTTTTTAAAGGTTTGACAATATGCATCGAAAACCCAATAGTTACAATGAGTACAAAGTACATGCAAAACAAAATGTAACATGAAAATAGTCAAAGTTTTCTTGTTGTAAAAAAATTTTTTTGTTTTGTTTTGTTTTCTTTATGTCTTGGACTTCCTACACTCTGTGAGTTGTTTCTGGGGCAGTGCGAGCATCTCGGGGTTAGCATCCCACTATCAGTGACTGCATATTATGTCTGTTCTTTTGTGACTGGGTTATCTCACTCAGGAAGATAATCTCTAGATGCAGCCATTTTCTTAAGAATTTAGTCAAGTCATTGTTTCTGGTGGCTGAGTAGTATTCCATTGTGTAAATGTACCACAATTTTTGTATCCATTCATCTTCTGAAGGGCATCTGGGTTCTTTCCAGCTTCTGGCTATTATAAATAGAGCTGCTATGAACATTGCGGTGCATGTATCTTTGTTGTGTACTAAAGTGTCTCTGGGCTTTATGCCCAGAAGTGGAATAGCTGGGTCATCAGGTAGTATTATGTCCAATTTTCTGAGGAATCCCCAGAGTGATTTCCAGAGTGGTTGTATTAGTTTGTAACCCCACCAACAGTGGAGAAGTGTTCCTTTTCTCCGCAACCTCGCCAGCATTTGTTGCCATCTGACTTTTGGATCTTGGCCAATCTGACTGGTTGAGGTGGAATCTCAGAGTTGTTTTGATTTGCATTTCTCTGATGGCTAAGGATGTTGAGCACTTCCTCAGATATTTCTCAGTTATTTGATATTCCTCAACTGAAAACATTTTGTTTAGTTCTGTACCCCATTTTTGATAGGGTTATTTGATTCTCTGGTGTCTAGCTTTTTGAGTTCTTTGTATACCTTAGATATTAGGCCTCTATCTGATGTGGAGTTGGTAAATACCTTTTTCCATTCTGTTGGATACCATTTTGTTTTCTTGACAATGTCCTTTGCCTTACAGAAACTTTGCAATCTCATTAAGTCCATTTGTTAATCTTTGACCTTAGAGCTTGAGCCATTGGTGTTTGTTCAGAAAATTTTCTCCTGTGCCTATGTGTTCTAAAGTTTTCCCTACTTTCTCATCTAATAGTTTCAGTGTATCTGGTTTAATGTGGAAATCTTTAATCCACTTACACTTGAGCTTTGTACAAGGAGATAAGAAAGGGTCTATTTTCATTCTTTTGCATGCTGAGTACCAGTTGGACCAGCACCATTTGTTAAATAGGCTGTCTTTTTTCTATTGAATGTTTACGTCTCCTTTGTCAAAAATCAGGTGACCATATACATGAGGTCTCATTTCTGGATCTTCTTTTCTATTCCATTGATACACATGTATATTTGTGTACCAGTACCATGCAGTTTTCAGCACAATTGCCTTGATATATAGCTTGACGTCAGGGATAGTGATTCCAGCAGATGTTTTCTTGTTGTTAAGGATGGATTTCGCTATTCTGGGTCTTTTGTTGTTCCATATGAAATTGCACATTGATCTTTCCAATTCCATGAAGAACAGTGATGGAATTTTGATGGGGATTGAATTGAATCTGTAGATTGCTTTTGGTAGAATGGCCATTTTTAAAATGTTGATCTTTCCGATCCATGAGCAAGGGAGATCTTTCTATTTTCTGAGATCCTCCTCAATTTCCTTCTTTAGAGGTTTGAAGTTCTTGTTGTACAGGTCATTCACTTGCTTAGTTAGAGTCACACCGAGGTATTTCATAGTTTTTGTTATGATTGTGTAGGGTACCTTTTCTCTGATTTCTTTCTCCAAATGTTTGTCCTTTGAGTATAGGAAGGATACTGATTAGTTTGAGTTAATTTTGTATAAAGCCACTTTGCTGAACTTGTTTATCAGCTGTAGGAGTTCTCTGGTGGAATTTTGGGGGTCACTTAAGTACACTATCATGTCATCTGCAAAGAGTGATGTTTTTATCACTTCCTTTCCAATTTGTATCTCCTTGATCTCCTTTTGCTGTCTACTTGCTCCATCTAGGACTTCCAGTACTATGTTTAATAGGTAGGGGGAGAGTGGGCATCCTTGTGGAGTTTCTGATTTTAGTGGGATTGCTTCAAGTTTCCCACCATTAAGATTGATGCTGGCTGTTGGTTTGCTGTATATTGCTTTTATTATGTTTAAGCATGGACCTTGGATTCCTGTTCTTTCCAGAACTTTTAACATGAAGGGGTGTGAAATTTGTCAAATGATTCTCAGCATCTACTGAGATGACCATGTGGTTTTGTTTTTGAGTTTGATTATGGTGGATTACATTGATGGATTTTTTTTATATTAAACCATCCCTGCATCCCAGGGATGATGCCTACATGGTCATGATGAATGATCATTTTGATGTGTTCCTGGATTTGGTTTGCAAGTATTTTTTTGAGTATTTTGCATCAATGTTCATAAGTGAGATTGGTCTTAAGTTCTCTTTCCTTGTAGGGTCTTTGTATGGTTTAGGTACTAGTGTTATTGTTGCCTCAAAAAATGAGTTAGGTAGTATTCCATCTGATTCTATCTTCTGGAATAGTTTGGAGAGTATTGGTGTTATGTCCGCAATAAATGTCTGATAAAATTCTGCACTGAAATTGTCTGGACCTGGGCTTTTTTTGGTTGGGAGGCTTTTGATGACTTCTTCTATTTCTTTAGGTGTTATAGGTTTATTTAGATGGTTTACGTGGTCCTGGTTTAACTTTGGGAACTTGTATATGTCTAGCAATTTGTCCATTTCCTCCAGATTTCCCAATTTTGTGGAGTATAAGTTTTTGTAGTAGGATCTGGTGATTTCTTGAATTTCCTCAGTTTCAGTTGTTATGTTGCAACTTTCCTTTCTGATTTTGTTAATTTGTATACTCTCTCTTTGCCCACTAGTTAGTCTGGTTAGGGGTTTATCAATCTTGTTGATTTTCTCAAAGAACCAACTCTTGGTTTTGTTGATTTTTTCAATGGTTTTTTTGTTTCTATTTGGTCTATTTCTGCCCTAATTTTCATTATTTCTTGCTGTCTGCTCTTCTTGGGTATATCTGCTTCCTTTTGTTCTAGGGCTTTTAGCTGTGCTGTCACTTTGCTGATGTAAGTTCTCTCCAGTTTCTTTTTGGAAGCACTTAGGGCTATGAGTTTTCCTCTCAGTACTGCATTTCTTGCATTCCATAGCTTTGGGTATGTTGTGTTTTCGTTTTCGTTGTATTCTAGAAAATCCTTAATTTCTTTCTTTCTTTCTTCTTTGACTCCGATATCCTTTAAAAGAGCATTGTTTAGTTTCCACATGTACATAGGCTTTTTGTTGTCTTTGTTGTTGTTAAAGACCAGCCGTAGTCCATGGTGATCTGATAGGATGCATGCGAGTATTACAATCTTCTTATATCAATTGAGGCTCGTTCTGTGTCTAATTATGTGGTCAGTTTTTGAGAAAGTGCCATGGGGTGCTGAGAAGAAGGTGTATTCTTTACTTTAGAATGATATGTTCTGTATATATCTATTAAATCTAGTTGGTTCAAAGTCTCTGCTAGTTTTGCAGTGTCCTTGTTCAGTTTCTGTTTCCATGATCTGTCCATTGGTGAGAGTGGGATATTGAAGTCACCCACTATTATTGTGTGGGGTGAAATGTATTTTTTGAGCTTTAGTAGGGTTTCTTTTATGAATGTAGGTTCTTTTTTATTTGGAGCATATATGTTAAGGATTGAGAGTTCCTCCTGACAGATTTCACTGGTAATGAGTAAAAAGTGTCCTTCCTTATCTTTTTTGATAACTTTTGGTTGAAAATTTAATTTATTCGATATTAGAATAGCCACACCAGCATGCTTCTTGGGGCTGATTGCTTGGAAGTTTTTTTCCCACCCTTTAACTCTGAGATTGTGTCTGTCTTTGTCTCTGAGATGAGTTTCCTGTATGCAGCAAAAAGCTGGATTTTGTTTATGTATCCAGTCTGATAGTCTATATCTCTTTATTGGGGAGTTGAGTACATTTATGTTAATAGATATCAAAGAATAGTTGTTTCTGTTTCCTGCTATTATTGCTTTTGTGGGTTGAGTTGTGTCTGTGTCTTTTTCTTCTTTTAGTTTTCTTGTTTAGGAGTTTTCTTGTTTTTACTAGGCTATAATTTCTCTCATTGTATTGGGTTTTCCACCTATAATTTGTTGTAGTGCTGGGTTTGTTATCAGATATTGTGTATATTTTGATTTGTCTTGAAATATCTTCATCTCTCCATCTATGGTGATTGATAATTTTGCTGGGTATTGCAGCTTCCGCTGGCACTTGTGCTGTCTTAGGGTGTGCATGATGTCTGTCCAGGCTCTTCTAGTTTTATAGTCTCTGTTGAGAAATCGGGTGTGATTCTTCTGATTGGTCTGCCTTTATATGTTACCTGACCTTTTCCCCTTACTGCTTTTAGTATTCTTTCTTTGCTTTGGGCACTTGGTGTTTTGACTATTATTTGTCAGGAGTGTTTTCTTTTTTTGTTTAACTTTTTGGAGTTCTGAAGGCTTCTTTTATGCTCGTGGTCATCTCATTCTTGACGGTAGGGAAGTTTTCTTCTATGATTTTGTTGAAGATATTTACTGTGCTTCTTATTTGATACTCTTCTCCCTCTTCTATTCCTATTATCCTTAGGTTCGGTCTTCTCATTCTGTCCTGGATTTCCTGGACATTTTGGGTTAGGAGCTTTTTGTTTTTTGCATCTTCTCTGGCTGTTTATTCTATGTTTACAATGTTATCTTCTGCCCCCGAGATTCTCTCTTCCATCTCTTGTAATCTATTGGAAATGCTTGCTTCTGTGACTCCTGATTTCTTTTTTAGGTATTCTACCTTTAGGGTTATCTCTTTTAGTGATTTCTTTATTGTGTCAATTTCTGTTTTAAATTCCCTCTTCCATTCCTTTGTCTCTTTGGTTTTGTTTTCCACTAGTTCTTTGAGTTCTTTGAGTGTTTTTCTTGCTTCCTCTTTAAAAGCTACTGAATCGTTTTGCTTTTCCTCCCGTTCTTTTTTAATTATCTTTATCAGCATCTTGATGTATGATTTCAGGTCTGCATCTTCTTGTTCTGGAGTGTTTGGCATTCCTATGTTTGCTGTTGTGGGAGAGCTGGGTTCTGGAGTTGCCAGGTTGTCTTGGTTTCCTTGGGATATACTCTTTCGCTTTCCTCTTGCCATTTTGTTGTCAGTGATATGTTCTTGCCTTTCCCTTGTATCTGGTTTTTGTCCCTGCGTATTCACTGGTCTAGGTGGCAGATGGGCTGAGCCCTGTTCTATGCCTCAGAGTCGCCAGGTGGAAACAGTAGTTCCAAAGTTCTGTTCCTGTTCTCTGGATCAGGCAGGGCTGGGGGTGTGCTTACAGTGTGCACTCTACAGAGATCTCTCTGCTCCCTGGCTACCCAGGTCTCCTATTCATGAGTCTTTAAAGCTTTAGGTGCTGCTGATCCCTGTGGCAGATGATCCTGTTCTGCACACTGAAGTCGCCACTGGGTGGAAACAGAAGTTCCAGAGTTCTGTTCCTGGTCCCTGGATCGGGCAGTGCTGGTGGTGCAATTACAGTGCGCTCTCCACAGAGATCTCTCTGCTCCCTGGCTGCCCAGGTCTCCCACTCACCAGTCTTTAAAACTTTAAATGCAGCTGATTAGTGTGGTGGATGGGCCACGCCCTGTTCTGCGCACTGAACGGTACCACATTTTAAAAATAAGGTTATTTGGTTCTCTAGAATCTACACTTTTGAGTTTTTCATATATATTTTATATGAGTACTCTATCAGATGTAAGATTGGTAAAGATTTTTTTTTTCTAATCTGCTGGATGGTGTTTTGTCTTATGGAAACTATCCACTGCATTATAGACACTTTGTAAGTTTATGAGGTCCCATTCGTCTATTGTTGATCTTAGTGCATAAGAAATTGTTGTTCTGTTCCAGAAATTATCTTTTGTGCCCCTGTGTTCGAGCCTCTACCCAAATTTCTTTTCTATTAGGTTTAGTGTATTAGATTTTATGGGGGGTCCTTGATCCACTAGGACTTGAGCTTTGTACAGGAGATAAAAATGGATTGGTTTGCATTCTCTACATGCTGACTGCCAGTTCAACCAGGACCATTTATTGAAAATGCTATCTTTTCTCCACTGGATGGTTTTAGCTCTTTTATCAAAGATCAAGTCAGCCAGTTTATCCTTTGAGCAGAGAAAGGCTACTGATTTGTTTAAGTTAATTTTATATTTAACTACTTTGCAGAAGTGGTTTATTAAGTTCAGGAATTCTCTGGTAGTATTGGGGGTCACATAAGTATACTATCATGCCATTTACAACTAGTGAAAATTTGGCTTTGTCCTTTTCAATTTGTGTCCCATTGACATCCTTTTATTTTTTTTTAATTGCTCTGCCTAGGATGTTGAGTATTGTACTGATTGGGTAAGGCCAGAGTGGTCAGCCTTGTGTATACCCTGATTTTAGTGGGATTGCTTCAAGTTTCTCATTATTTAATGTTGGCAAATGATTTGCTTTATATTGCTTTTACTATGTTTAGATAAGGGCTTTGAAATCCTGATCTTTTCAAGACTTTTATCATGAAGGGGTGTTGAATTTTGTCAAATGTTGTCTCAGCATCTAATGAGATGATCATGTTTTGTTTTGTTTTATTTTTTGAGTTTGTTTATATGCAGGATTACCTTGATAGACTTCTTAAATGTGAATCATCCCTCCATCCCTGGGATGAGGTCTACTTGATCATTCTGGATCATCATTTTGTTGGTGTTTTTGAATTCAGTTTGAAAAATTTTTATTGAGTATTTTGCATCAATATTTATAAGGAAAATTTGTCTAAAATTTTTATGGCTTCATAGAATGAATTTGGTAGTGTTTCTTCTGTTTCTATCTTGTGGAACAGTTTGAAGAGTATTAATATTAGGTCTTCTTTGAAGGTCTGATAGAATTCTGCACTTTTTTTTTTTTTTTTTTTTTTTTTTTTTTTTTTTTTTTTTGGTTCAGAACCTTTGAATGACTGCTTCTATTTCTTTAGGGATTATGGAACTGTTTAGATGATTTATCTGATCCTGACTTAACTTTGTTACCAGATCACTGTCTAGAACATTGTCCATTTCATCCTGATTTTCCAGTTTTGTTGAGTATTGGCTTTTGTAGTAGGATCTGATGATTTTTTGAATTTCTTCACTTTCTGTTGTGAAGTTTCCATTTTCATTTCTGAATTTGTTAATTTGCATACTCTCTCTGTGCCCTCTAGTTAGTCTTGTTTGGGAAAGAAAACAATCTTGTTAATTTTTGTCCAAGAACCAGTTCCTGGTTTTGTTGATCCTTTGTATAGTTAATTTTGTTTCTACTTGGTTAACTTCAGCTCTGAGTTTGATTATTTTCTGCTGTCTACTCCTCTTGGGTATATCTGCTTCTTTCTGCTCAAGAGTTTTCAGGTGTTCTTTCAAGCTGTTATTGTATGCTCTCTCAAGTTTCTTTCTGGAGGTACTAAGAGTTATGAGTTTTCCTTGTAACACTGCTTTCATTGTATTCCATAAGTTTGGGTATTTTATGCCTTGATTTTCATTAAATTCTAAAATGTCTTTAATTTTTTCTTTCTTTCATTACCATGTTTGCATTGATTAGAGTGCATTTTGTTTCCATGAGTATGTGGGCTTTCTAATATATTTGTGGTAATTGAAGACCAAACTTAGTCTATGATATGATAGGATGTATGGGATTAATTCTGTTTTTTTCTTTCTTTTTTTTCTTTTTTTGCTATTCTGTTATTGTCTTGTTGTTTTCTTATGAAAATATGAAATAATCAAAGTAGTTTTTCAAGGATTTAATATTTTTCATGGTAATAGTTCATAAATCTTAAGTGATAATTTCCTGCTGATTTTATATTAAAAGCACACAGCCCAGCTTTCTCCTAAAAGGCTATATTTATATAAGCACTGATCTCAGTGGTAATTTGAAAAGTTTTGTCTGCAAAAGACAAACAGTTAAACCAAAGACTCAGATTAATATAATTTGTGTCTGGTTACTGAAATCAGTACTAAAATATCATTTAAATGTAGAAAACCAGAATGAATACTACAAATAAATTTTCTGACTTCCATTTTTTCCTCAGAAACATGCCTATATAAAAGTAGTATATACTGCTTTTATGATATATACATATTCTAAAATGAGTAATCCATCAACCTTGCTATTTACAACGTAAGAATGGTTGCATTTCAAATTCCTTAATTAAATAAAGGCTATATATTAATCTTTAAAACATATTTCATGTTTAGTATTTTGCCATTGTGTTTTTAAAACTTAAATCATTTGGTTTATTTATGTTTATTTATTATCTAATTATCTATTTAAAAATGTGTCTGTTACTTGAATAGTTTAAAATTATAACTGCAAAAAAATTAATATAAAATTTTTTAAAAATTTAAATATGAAAACATTTGAAATAAATAAAAAATGAACAACTATGATTCTCCTAACTAAACATTTTTAATTTTAAGCTGCCTCTATATTTTTCTATAACATTTAATTTAGTTTTTTCTCTCTTTTCAGATCTGGCTGCATCTTTAGCAGGTTTGTTTCCCTATATTAGTAAGATGCCCTAAGGTCTCTAGTGGATTTTGGTGAAGTCTTCAGAGTTGTCAAATGAATTAAAAATTAAGGTTCTGTTTACATGTAAAGGGCTGTAACCTACTTTTAAAACAAGGATTCACTGACACTTTTTCCTTAAACGGTTTTTATTACAATTGTTCCCAGGTCATGAGCTAAGTAAGGGTTTATTTAGCTCCAATTTTAAAACCAAAACAACCACACTGATGTACATTAACTTATCATAGACAGTGTGAATATGTATCATGTTTGTAGTTTTTCTCTGTCTGTTTTAAATATATTTTAGGTTATCTTATACATTAGCAAATAAGAAAATAATGACACTTTGAATAAATATTTTCTAAGCAATATTATAAAGGTAAATATTCTCCTTCATTGATATCAATAGCATGTGCCTTTTTGATGTTTCTCATTATTCTGTTCTAAACTCAGATGATTTATTCAGGATTCTGTCACTATAATGTCATGACAAGGTAACTGACATTACTATTCATCCTTAGCCCAAACAGAATCATAAGACCTACAACAAAATGGAAAAATAATATCTATAAAAGGAATATTCAGTGTTTCTAGAAATATATATATATATATATATATATATATATATATTTAACTGTCCATGAAATGATGTGATAGTGATAATTGTTTCATTGAGAGAAATGAAGATGTTTTTGATAGCATGAGTTCTTATATATTCTGTAAAATAACATTTATCATACGTGTAGTTGGTAAAAATTCCCTTCCTATTCTATAGACTTCTACTTTGTTTTAATGACAGTATCCTTTGCCATGAAGAAGTTTTTAGTTTTGTGAGGTTTTATTTATTCATTGTGGTTCTTAATGTTAATGATGCTCTGTTATGAAATTATTTTCTTGTGCCAATGAGTTCAAGGATATTCCCAATTTCTTTTCCTTCAAGTTCAGAAGCCGACTTTTTTGGTAAATTGCATTGAATCTGCAGATTGCTCTTTAAAGGATATATTTATTTCCTCCTTAAAGACCTCTATCTTATTCAAAATTTCATCTGTAGGTGTTTTTTGTTTGTTTGTTTGTTTATTTTGTTAGTTTTGTTTTTAACCTATGCTGGAATATTCAACTTCAGTTCTGGTAGGATTGTTGGGCTACAGTAAGAGATATTGCCTTGGCTCTTATTAATTATATTTTCAACTGCCATCAATGCATTTTTGATTGGGAGGATTATAATTTTATGTTCTGATATCTGGCACTATTTTTGTTGAGTAGGTATTCTGTTTCTTGGTTTCTGTTTCCTCTTTTGTTCTGAGAAGTTGTGGCTGTTTGTGGCAGCCATGGTGGGAAATTTTCTGGTTTTGGATAGATGTGACCATGCTCTGTTCCATATGAAATACATTTCTGGGTATTGGGACAGGACACTGAATATTAGTGATGGGATGCTGGGGCTTTGGGGGCTGGAGCATTTTCCAAAACAAGAGGAAGGCCGAGTGTTCCACCATGAGCTAATTGATTACATCTCCAAGAATGGGACAGCCTTTACTCCCTTTGTGAGGAGAGGCCACAACAGAAGTCATTCTACAGGGCAGGAAATGAAAATGGGTAATTGGACATGGAAGATGGAAGAAAGAGTGAAGATCAGTAATTTGTCTACTTTCCTCTCTGGTCAGAGTTTTCTGTGGTGTCCAAAGGAGTGTCTGCTGGTCATAGGGACCCTGACAAAGCAATGGCTGGTCCACGGAAAGATCTGTGTGAACCACTGGAGATGGTTATGAAGGGAACCTGCAGCAGATAGTATGCTATAGAGCTGGAGATAAGACTGTGGGATTGGATCAGGAGAAGCCGAGGGGAGGTGAATATATATTTGTTGTTAGTTTACAAGCTTCCCTGGCTGTGATTTTCCAAGGAGTATCTGCTGGAGTTGGGAACTAAGATAAAGCTACAATATGTTGGGGAAGTGAAGGGGGTTGCCATATTAACATCATTAGTATCTAAAGATTACACATGGAGGGACCCATGGCTCCAGCTGTGTATGTAGCTGAGGATGGGTTTATCTAGTATCAGTGGGAGGGGAGGCCCTTGATCCTGTGAAAGCTTGAGATTCTAGTGTAGGGGGATGCTAAGGCAGTGAGTTGGGAGTGGATGGGTAGGTGGGGGGAGAACCTTTATAGAATCAGTGGGGTGGAATAAGGGGGGTTGTGGAGAAGAATCTGCAAAAAGGAATAACATATGAAAAGTAAATAAATAAAATATCTAATAAAAAGAAAAAGACATGTGGAACAAAGGAGTCTGTTACAGGTATTTTGTTGCAGTGTTGGGGATTAATTTGGGGGATTAGACCTGGAAGAGCAAAGAGGCTCCTGGGAAAGCTGTAGTCAGGCTTCTTGCGTGCCTTGCAGGTGTGGCCTGTAGGCTCTAAGAGATTGTCTGTTGAAGTTTTAGGCTGGGATAAAAGAAAGACTAGTGAGAAGGATGTTAAAAGAAACAAATAAGTGGAATCCCCTATTGATCAGGTGCAGAAGAGGAAGAAGAGGAAGGGAAGGGAGGGTGTATCAGGAGTTCTGCTGCAGAGCTGATGATCAGACTGTGGAACTGGACTTGAAAAAATGGAAAAGAAGTAAAAGGTCTGTTTTTAGTCTACTTGTGTACCTGGTCAGAGTAATGATATACTTGTTTAACAGATAAAGCTTTGGGCTAAATTGTGAAGAAGGTTTTTATAACTGTAATCTGTCTTTAAGAAAATTGAAGGAAAGCCCTCTGAAATTATACAGATTATAGATAAATTAGTAAATAATAATCAAGTACTAAACAAAGGGCACTAATTAATAACCTTCACATGCTCACTTTTTCAGGCATCCTTTGGATCTATTATTTACTTACTATTGTGATGCCATAGATGAGAATTTGAATATGGAAGCATATATCTCCACCAAAGGGAAGGGGTGTTGGAGAATTACTTTGATTTGGTATTTTTGTGATCTTCTGGAACTACACATCATCTGGAATATATATATATATATATATATATATATATATATATATATTTGTATATAAATGTACCATTTGTACATTTACTTCACTAAGTAAATATCAGCTTACGTCAAATAATTCTCAGTTGCCTTAACTTGGGACACGTGATGATTTATCTTGTCAACTTCCATAGATCTGTAATAACCTGGGCACACCTTTGAAGAGTTTTCTTCATTTGATTACTTCACATTTCAGATGGAAAGACATTCTTGAATGTGGTGGCTCCTTTCAGTGGAAGCATGGATAAAGAGGAAGCTAAAGGCCAAAGCTTGGTTCTGCCTATTTCATTGTGTCTTGATGGCAGGTTTATTTCCTCTATCCTTTATCTGATTAAAATTTACGTTCTGTTTGCTACATTTCTTCACTAATATGAGAACAAAGTTTCTTCTGCCTTCAGTCTAACAGAGCCATGCTAATATTTCTAGAGCATACACTGTTGCACATTGTAAGGGGATATATTTGTAATTACCCCATTATAAAGACAAACATATATCCAAACATCTTTTTAACAACATAATTTCTTCTTCATTATTTAACCCACAGCCTCTAACTAGTAATGCTATGATATCATGGAGCCAGTTTATCTACTAAGGTACTGCCAACCCAATAACCACACCTCAAATAAAATGCCTTACATAGCTATGAATACCTATATCACCTCAGATAGGGGTAGAGAAGCTTCAATGGTAAGACATTGAAGCCATTATGGTCTCTACACTATAGTATTTTACTGTGATGTTCTTATACATGCAACAACATTGTTGTGAGATCCTACGTACAATAATAACTCTTTCAGGTCCAGAAAACCATGTATCACAGCAGTCTACACAGAAGTTTTCACTTTTTCTCTTTTATTACATTCCATAAACCATGAACAAGAAGAGAAAATCTTGCATAGATATCTGATCTCTAGCTAACTACTGCTTGTTTTGGGGATTTGGGGTGTGTCTTTACATAATCCGTTACTCAAAGGCAAGAATGCAGATCTATAGCTATTACCTACATATAGAGAGAAGCTAGTAGGGTGAAAATCAGTTTGATATTGGTTTATTTAAACCCCATATTTTGTGTTTTTTGCAATAGAGTCTTACCATGCAGTTGTGGGTAATCAGGAACTTATATTATCTTGGTTACATGTGAGGACTACATAATCTGTTCTCTTTTCATATTAACATCAATCTTCCCTAAGCAGCCAATATGTTCTCTTTTTATTAATCCATATCATCCAATGTAAGAAGTCCATAATCTCTTGTATGTGGGCTCAATGAAGGGTGGTTAGTCTACTAACCAAGTTTCAACCCTTAAAGAAAACTGATTCTGGTCTCCAGAGCTGTAATTTTCTAACAGTATTTCAGGTAAGGATTACCATGCTGGCATGTTTGTATGGCCTGAGATTATACAGATCTAAGGAATACATTTACAAGTTGATATTTGCAAGCGCAATGCTTTATCCAGAAAACTCTGTATCCTGGTACTCATTTATGTAGGCTCTTCCTATCTTTCTTTTCCATCTTATGTGATAACCCTAGAGTCTTGGGAGAACAGAAAATGGTGCTGATGTTCCGTTTTTAACCAAGGAATTAATAGTCTTTTTTTTTTTGTGATTTGTGTCCAGTTTGGGACTTTCTATCTATATTGCTATTTAGGGCAATTGATGTCTTTCTGATGAAATTTGAGAGGAATATTGATCTAGTGGATGTGGGTTTATGTCTATATGAAGGTAAGGGCAGACACAAGATAAGGCAATGCCTGTGATTGGGCAGTGAAAAATAAAGGTGGGCTGAGAGATTGAGAGACAGGAGAGAGGAGAGGGAAAAGAAAATATGTAGGAAGAAAAGGAAGACCCAGGTCCATGTTACTTTATGTAACTACAGGTAGCTATGAATAACTTATAAGGGATAGATTTTTACAGAACAATTTGTCATATCTAGCTGGGTAGTTTATATCAACATCAATTAGCTCTAATTTTATTGTATGGACGTTTTGTGGGGTGAGAAGTTACTGACATAAATCTGATTGATAAATTAAAAGTCTATATAATCTTGATTTCACCAGTTACAAGGATTTGTGACAAGTAAACATGATGTGGGTGGTCTTTGCATGGGGCAAGTGTGGCATCAATCTGCCATGGGAACGAGATGGTCGGCTTCTGCTGGGGACAGCCATGGAGGTGAGATCACCACTGGGTCCAGAGAGTAGCCGGAAGTAGTGTGCCATGGTACCATTTCACATATCTTATTATTTATTACCCCTACAACTGGCATACTGATAAGTCATCAGGAATCTTTTATCTATGTTAATGAGTCTCCACTGTGTTCTAGTAACTATTTAGCTACATGATTTTAACCTGGTTAACATTCCAAGTTATAGGTTTGAAGTTTTGTAACCAACCTTAAATCAAATCAGAAAGTGGTTATTATTTCCACTGATAAATATTTTTGAAATTTTGTAAAGTTTATTTTAATCTGTCAGCTTGAAAAATAAACTTATGACAACAATAAATAAACTGATAGAAAGTTGCTAGTGTAAGATCTTTCCAGTTTCTTTACAAGGGCATTTAGTGTTATGGATTTTCCTCTTAGCACTGTTTTAATTATGTCTCATAATTTTGGGGATGATGTGTCAACTTTTTCATTAAATTCCATAAAATCTTTAATTTCATTTTTTTTCATTCCTGACCAAAGTCTTATTGAGTAGAGTGTTTTTCAATTTCCAATGTATGTGGGCTGGCTTTTTGTTGTTTTTGCTTTTATTGAAGATCACTCATAGACCATGCTGATCTGAGAAGATACATAGTATTATTTTAATCTACTTGTATTGGTTGAGGGTTGTTTTGTGACAAATTATATGGTCAATTTTGGAAAAAGTATCATGAGGCACTGAGAAGAATGTATATTCTGATGTTTTAGGATGAAATATTCTGTAGATATTTTTTAATTCTATTTGGTTTACAACTTTTATTAGTTTTACTGTGTCTATGTTTAATTTCTATATCAATGACCTGTCCATTGGTGATAGTCAGTTATTAAAATTTCCCACTACTATTGTGTGAGGTTCAATGTGTGTTTTGAGCTGTAGTAAAGGTTTTTTTTTTTTTTTATATGAATGTGGATGCCCTTGCATTTGGGGCATTGTTGGTCAGGAATGAGACTTTCTCTTGATGTCTCTATATTTTCTCTTTGATGAATATAAGTGTCCTTTCTCATCATACATGATAATTTTTAGTTGAAAGTCTATTTTATTAGATATTATGATGCCAACTCCAGCTTAATTTTATAAGACCATTTTCTTAGAATACTTTGTCTATCTTTTTACTCTGAGATGGTGTCTGTCTTTGTTATTGAAGTGTGTTTGTTGTATAAAGCAAAGTTCTAGACCTTGTTTGTGTATCCAGTTTGTTAGTTTATGACCTTTTATATGTGGGTTTATTCCATTTATATTGAGAGATATTAAAAAAAAGATGACTGCTGGATTCTGATTCCTTTGTTTTTGTGGTGGCTTTATGTGATAATGGTTTTCTCCTTTTGGCTTTGTTGTAAGACACTTAATATCTTTTTTTTTTCTTTGGTTTATGTACCTTTCTTGTGTTAGTGTTTTCCTTCTAAGATAGTCTGTAGCGCTGGCTTGGAAGATAGAAACTGTTTGAATTATGTTTTGTACTGGCATATTTTGGTTCGCCTTCTAAGTTGATTGAGAGTTTCCTGGGTATAGTAACCTGGGCTGTCATTTGTGTTCTCTTAGAGTCTTCATGACCGCTGACCAGGTTCTTCTGGTTTTTAGTTTTCCCGTTAAGAAGTCTGGTATACTTTATTTATAATAGCCAGAAGCTGGAAAGAACCCAGATGTCCTTCAGTAGATGAATGGATACAGAAATTGCGGTACATTTACACAATGGAGTACTACTCAGCCATCAGAAACAATGACTTAACCAAATTCTTAAGAAAAGGGTTGCATCTAGAGAATATCATCCTGAGTGAGATAACCCAGTCACAAAAGAACAGACATAATATGCAGTCACTGATAGTGGGATGCTAACCCCAGAGGCTCAGACTGCCTCAGAAACAACTCACAGAATGTGTGAAGTTCAAGAAAAAAGAAAAGAAAACAAAACAAAACAAAAATGTCATGCTCAATCCTTACACACCAAGAAAACATTGACTAATTCCGGGTTACATCCTGTTTTACAAGTACTTTTTTCTCATTGTAACTAGTAAGACCTTAATGCAGAGTATCAAACCTTAAAAAAAATAAAATAAAAAAGCCAAGCACTGACACAGTTGTATTTGTATACATTTATGCAAAAATGTTTAAAATTTTTTTCTTTTATCTTTGTTTTTTAAAATAAAGTTTAAAAAAAAAAAGAAGTCTGGTATAATTCTTTTAAGTCTACATTTGTATGCTCATGGCCCTTTTCCCTTGCAGCTTTTAATATTATTTCTTTGTTGTGTGTTTTTAATGTTTTGATTATTATGTGATAAGAGGATTTTCTTTTCTGTTACCATTTATTTGGTGTTTCAAAAGCTTCTTGTACCTATATGGATATCTCTTTCTTTAGGTTGGTAAAGTTTTCTTCTATGATTTTGTTAAATGCATTTTTAAGTCCTTTGATCTGGGAGTCTTTGTTCTCCTCCATCCAAGTTTTTCTTAGATTGGTATTTTTGTTATGTTCTAAATTTTCTAGATGTTTTTAACTTAGGAGATTTTTTCTGTTTTGAATTATTTTTGATATCTCCTGAGATGTCTCAGGCTATGATGTCAGATGCTCTGAGTGCAGCAGATCTCCAGGACAGCTGGGTGTGGGTTCAGTCAGAGAAGATGCACAAAGTCCTTAAAAGACTGGAGGCCCCAGGGAGTTTAGAGGTCTGGTGGGGAGGGGGTGTAGAGGTGGGTACATGCCTATGGAGAGAGGAGAATGGGGAAGAAATATGCGAAGTGGATTACACTGAGGGTGGACTAGAAAGAAAATAAAATCTACATTGGAAAAAAATAAATAAAATATAGGAAAATGAGAAGAAAAAAGAAAATATAGACTTGCCAATTAAAAAATAAAAGAAATAAAGAAGCTGAAGAAACCCATTTCAGCAATTATTTGAGAAAACTTATGATAATAAATACACTTGTTAGAGAAGGCTCAATAAGAATATAAATATTTCACAGTATATTAGAGTTTCTATATGTGTTTAGTACCACAGTATATCCATCATTTCTAATAAATGATTGAGAAATAACTGTCACAAAATATTACTGAAAAGAAGTAAAAACAAAACCAACAACAATGCCAGAGAGTAAAGACCAATGAGAACTTTATTAAGTTTCTATAAATTATTTTTAATTATTTTCTATACATTTAGATTATATTTTCCCAAATCCAAACTCATCACAATTTTTTTCTACCCAACCAAGTTCATTTTCTGTTTCCAAACCAAACCTAAAACAAAATCTAAACAAATGAACAAACATAAAATCCAAATGGCAAAAAAAAAATATAAAACAAAAAGCCTCCTCAAAAAATAAATAAAACAAAATAACACCAAGAACAATAAAAGCAAATAAATATGATTTTTCTGTTTTTGTGGGTTTTTTTTGTGTTGTGTGTGTGTGTGTGTGTGTGTGTGTGTGTGTGTGTGTGTGTTTGTGCGCGCGTGCACATGTGTGTAAAATAACTACAAGGGAAAAGAAAAGCAGATTTGTTTTGTTTTAATATATAATTATGAGCTTTATCAACCACTTTCTGGAGTGTACCAGTGGCCAGGAGTACTTGCTGAACCTAAAAACTGCCTTCTTGTTTTGTGTGTCTTTCATCTTTTCAGTATTGGGGTTTTGGTTTTGTTAATGTTTTCACAGTCTCATGAATTCTTCTGTAACTAAATCCTATAGGATTTATAGTACATCTTTATAATGTTAACTCAACCTTTCAGAATTATTTAAAATTGCATCCATGTGCATGAATGTTTAAGCAGTAAAGGGTAATAAAGCATTATTCAACTCCATATTTTTTTTTATTTTTTAAACTCCTGTGACTATAAATATTTAGTGTTAGTACATTACGAAAGAACTATCTGCTTGTTATCTCTAGGAACATATTAAGCAAAAACTTATTTTGCTTGACAATGAGAATTCATCTTCCCATCAGCATAAGATTCAAACTCTGAATAATCATTGTTAGTTATACCAAGGGAGAATATTTATCTGACTGTTGGATCACAAATCAGTACTGTCTTGCTTTTTCCCACAAACAAGGTAGTAAGGAAGGACTCTGAAAAATGTCAGAAGACAGCCAACACTGGGTTTAGCAGTGTTTTTAATCTATGAATATTTTATAAGTTTTAAAAATAATTGGGAATAAATGTAGCAATTTTAGAGTGGATAATTATATTATGATATAATTTTGTTATATTATTATAATTTTAATTGTAAATTCATTTATATACATAGTCACTATGGACTAGTTATATTTATAATTATATTTATAGTAATACATTTAATAGTAGTGAATTAAGCCCATATACTTTCTATAATTCTGGGTCATTTTAAGATTAATAATTAACTATTAAATCATGCTGCAATGGTAATTTATTGTAAGTTCATCATTGTTTCATTGACAAATATTTAAGAATTGTTCAATTTAGAGACTATTACAAGGAGAAAATAAAATTAATATATGGTATATGAAGTTTCTGAAATATTAAGAGATAACATAGTTTGATAAATTTATGTATGTGTTTATGTATCTAAAAATTCATTGAGGTATCACAAAAGTTTTTGTTACATACTCCAAAAATATGAAGAACATTAATCATCAATTGTTATATGCCTTGCTATTATTCATTAATATTATTTTAGAAGAACTAAAAAATTAGAAAGCAAATCCCCTGTGTTATTTATAATATTTGATTTTAAACACTACACATTCCTTTTTATGGCAACAGCATTAAATATGGCAGCAGCATGCTTGAGCCTACTTTTCATTCCACTTAAACATTGATCTGTGAAAAAGCTATAGCCGCAATGTTAATCAATGCATAAAGCCAGCGCTACCACCCAATAATTCACCAAGAGAGAGACAAGAAATGGCGGGACCAGCGTTAATATGTGGCTGCACTCATCTGGATTGCAGTCAGTTTAATTTAAGCAGCGGCAGAGCAGGTCATTTATCAGGATTGAATATATTACTGTAATTCATTGCTGTGATTGTAGGCAAACTGCGGTGGTGTGGATGTGTGGCTGTAACTCAGGATGACACAGCGTGCCTGCTTGCTTTCTGTGGAACTATTTGCAGCTGTACCAGGGTTTTTTCTTAGATATTTTAGTGCACTATACACTTATTCAAAAATAAGCTTTAATACATAAAGCATCATCTTTTAGAAAATACTGAGAAAGATTAAAAGTGGAATGGATTTCAAAGTAAAAAAAATGCACATAAGATAAATACATCATGCTGGCCCTCCTAGCTTTTGTGGAATCATGATAGTCTTCTACTCAAGATGGAAAAGAAAAAAAGAAAGATGTCCTCATATACACTTTGGTATTTTTAATATTTTTACAAGATCAAGAAGGAATCAAAGGTATCTATCCTGATATACCAAAACTATTCTGTGTGAAAATCATAAAGTATGAAAGCTAATGTATCTCTGTGAATAGTACTGAGCTTGTCCTGCCAAGTAATATGGAAAAGGTTCACATAGACAATATGAATTTCCTCCCACTACCATATGTTCATAATAAAATTCAAACAATGTTGTGATACAAATCAATTGTGAACTATTTTCACTGTTTCTTTGCTTCTGCTTGATCATAGTATTGATAAATTAATTTAAATACTTTTCTATGTTTTAATGTAATATGCCTCTAAGATTTTACGTCCTCATGGTGTGATTAAAATCTTCCTGGCAGATTTGTTCACTTGTGCACTATTTTTTAATCTTTGTCATGTGTATTTATCTTGAAGTTGCACTCACATTTTACAATTTTGAATTTTCCTATAGTTATCTTCCAGTAAAACCCTTTCATTCTACACAACTATACCTCTTACTTGTTTTTTTAACATGTGATTACTGCTTTTATTTATTTATTTATTTGCTTTAAATATATGCATATTTTAACCACTTTTTTATTAAATTATTTATTTTATAAAATAATATTAGAGCTCATAAAATTTGTTACATAATAATATATGATGAATACACAATCTTTTCTTTTTCTTTTGTTTTTTCTAAGAAGGACTGAGGCTTCCACATTTTGATCGTTCTTCTTTTTGAGCTTCATAAGGTCTGTGAATTGTTTCTTGGGTATTCCCAGCTTTCTGGGGCTAGTACCCAATTATCAGTGACTGCATATTATGTTTATTCTTTTGTGACTGTGTTACCTCACTCAGGATGATAGTCTCTAGCTCCATCCATTTGCCTAGGAATTTCACAAAGTCATTGTTTCGAGTAGCTAAATAGTACTCCATTGTGTAAATTTACTACATTTTCTGTATTCATTTCTCTGTTGAAGGACATCTAGGTTCTTTCCAGCTTCTGACTATTATAAATATGGCTGCTATGAACTTGGTGGAGCATGTATTCTTAATATATGTTGGAGCATCTTTGGGGTATATGTCCAGAAGTGGAATAGCTAGTCTTCAGGTTGTACTATGTCTAAATTTCTGAGGAATCGCCAGACTAATATCCAGAATGGTTGTACCAGCTTACATCCCCACCTACAATGGAGGTGTATTCCTCATTCTCCATATACTTTCCAGCATCTGCTTTCATCTGAGTTTTTGATCTTAGCCATTCTGACTGGTGTGAGGTGGGATCTCAGGTTTGTTTTGATTTGCCTTTCCCTGATGACTAAGAATGTTGAGCTATTCTTAAGGTGCTTCATAGCCATTTGATATTTCTCAGTTGAGAATTCTTTGTTTAGCTCTATACCCTAGTTTTTAATTGAAGAAAGATACACAAATTTAATTCTACCTCTACCAACAAAAATAAGAGGAAAGAACAGTTAGTATTCTTTAATTTCTGTTAACATCAATGGACTCAATTCCTTTTACTTGTTTTTAAAAATATTATCAGTACACAAGTATGCTTTTAGGTATCATCATATTGATGAATTTCTATACCAGAACAGTAGCATTTTTCCCGCTACCACAGGTTTATATATAGTCTCAGATTCTTGGCCACAAAAGAAATGTCAAGCATGTATTTTATCTCATGGAATAGTCTTTATGTCCAATTGGATAGTGTTTGGCTACTTCCACAATATTTGTGCCCCTCTTCCCCAAGTGTATTTTGCAGCTTTGCCACCAGTAATCTTCATAAACATGGAGCTTCTTACTTGTGGTAATGTGCAGAATGAATTCCATACCTATGTAGTAGGAATAAAAGCTTTATTTAGGTAACAACTGTACTTCTTTCTATTCATTGACATATATAAGTATTACGTGGGTCAATAGGATTTTACCATCTGCTTGGAGATTCAACTAGGACCCTAAGAAGTAGCTTGAGTTGTTTGGAGGTTTGCACTGGGAGCCTTTGGCCAACTACTTAATTATATTTAACCTATACAGGACACTGCAGGTTACATTAGCTGATAAGAGTTATCAGGTTGGGGTTTTATTTCTCCATTTCTTAGTAATTTCTTTGCAGTACCTTCATATATATACACAATAGCTGAAGCTTCTAGTATATCATGTTTTCATGTGATGCCTCAGAAGAAATTTAGTTTTAGCTGTTCCTCCCAATATACTCTCCACTATTCCCAACTTCTCTATCCTCTTTTGACCTTCCTATTCAAGTCCCCTTCCCACCAATTTATGTATAACTATCTACAATGTATCCTTTCCTAGGGAGATCTTATCCTTTTCTTTGGTCCTTAAACTTTCTGTCATTGTACTAATAGTATCATGCCTAAAGGAGGTTTAAAAATCTGATGCCAACATCTCATAGATATGGGAGGATGTTCAATGAGTTGTTTAGGAGTTCTTCATAGCTATAGCAACTCCCTGTCAGTTTTCAGAGTGCAACGAATTATTCTAGGTTGTTTGATGATTTCCATTTTTTATGGGAACTCCTTGATCAACAAAGGAACTGAGTGCCACCTACTTCTAGGTCTTATTTAGTGACAAGAGATGGCCCATTGAAACTGTTTTTCCTGTAGTTAGAAGAGCTTACTTGAATCACCTTCACACATTTTACAAAGTTTCTGCTACTCTAGGTTTCCAAACCATCCTCAAATGGCCCTAAAGTCCAGTTCTCTCTTCCCATGTTCTTTCTACTCTGCAGGCTACTAAAAGAGAAATATAGTCAGCAACTATGCAACAATGTCATTGGACTATAATCTGTTTTATCAAAAAAGTATGCCAAGGCATGATAAATCAAAGTGAGATTTGACATACAGCACATTCCACAAAAATGGGCTGCATGTAAAACATTGCTCAGGTGGACTACATAACCAAGAGACCTAGGATAAGCACTACTGTTTTTAACAGTAAATGTAGTAATAAAATGACTCCTAATGATAGTCTTCTATAATCATAGATCTGTGCTTTAATCAGTCACCGTCAGAGAAACTTCCTCCATTAAAAGTAGATAGAAACTGATGCAGAGAACCAAATATTATGTATAAATGATATAGATGATTAATGTAGATAGGTAGACAGACAGACAGACAGATAGATAAATGGATAGATAGATAAAGATAGATAGATAGATAGATAGATAGATAGATAGATAGATAGATAGATAGTTCTTGAGTACAGAAATTGAGAGAAGGTGTCTCTATCAAATCCCATCTCCCAGAGCTCAGAGAACCATTTAGAAGAAGAGGCATAAAGACTGTAAGGGCCAGAAAGATGGAGGATAGTAGGAAAGCAAGAGATAAATAAACGCTTAAATGAAATTGTAAATAATGAAGCAGCACACAGACTGGGTTTTTACCAGGTCCTAATATACTTCTTGTTTTTTGTAGGGTAGACTGGTCAAGTTTTGACATCATGGTCTTAATATAGGTTATTTTGCCATGTTCTCAAAAAATAAACAAAAATAAAGATAAATGGATACTTGTTTTAAATAATAAAATAGATATATTTGTTAGTTTGTGTCTGGTTTACCTCAATCAGATGACTTTTTTCTCCTAGATCCATTTACATATAAAATTTAATTTTCTTCCAAGGTGACAGTTATTTTTATTGGATATTTTATGTACTTACATTTCAAATGTTATTCCTTTTCCCGGGCTACATTCCAGAACTCCCCTATATCATCTCTCTTGCCATGCTTCTATAAGGATGTTTCACTTCCAACCTACCCACTCATATCTCAACAGCCTGTCATTCCCCTACACTGGAGAAGAACCTTCAAAGGACAATCCTATTCAAATCAGACAATGCTATCCTCTGTTACATATGAAGCTGGCTCCATAGGTCTCTCCATGTGTACTCTTTGGTTGGTGGTTAAGTCACTGAGAGTTCTAGGGAGGTTGGTTTGTTGATATTGTTGTTTTCCTCCTATGGAGTTGCAAAATCCTTCAGATCCTTATGTCCTTTTTCTAACTCCTTCCTTGGGATCCATGTGCTCAGTCCAGTGGTTGGTTGTAAGTATCAATTTGCATTTTCTACATGCTGACCTCCAGTTGAACCACATTGTTTGTTGCAAATGCTGTCTTTTTTCCCACTGTTTGGTTTTAGTTCCTTTGTTAAGAAACCATAGGTGTGTGGTTTTATTTCTGGGTTTTCAATTCTATTCCATTGATTTACCTGTTTGTCTCTTTACCAATATCATACAGTTTTTTTTATAACAATTGTTCTATAATACAACTTGAGGTTAGGGATTCTAATTCCCCCACAGTCTTTTATTGTTGAGAATAGTTTTCCAGCTACTGTGTTGAATTTGTTTATGAGGTTTAAAAGTTCTGTAGTGGAAATTTTGGTGGTCACTTAAGTAAACTATCATATCATCTGCAAATAGTGATATTTTTATTTCTTTCTTTCCAATTTGTATTCTTTCATTTTTCTTGTCTAATTTTTCTGTCTAGGACTTTCAGTACTATACTGAATAAGTATGGAGTGAGTGGGCAGCTTCATTTAGTTCCTAATTTTAATGAAATTGCTTCAAGTTTCTCTTCATTTAGTTTGATACTGGCTACAAGTTTCCTGTATATAGCTTTTACTATGTTTAGGTATAGGCCTTAAATTCTTAATATTGCTAAGACTTTTTGCATGAAGGGGTGTTGTATTTTTCTAAGGCCTTCTCAACATCTAATGAGATGATTATGTGTTTTATTTTCTTTGAGCTTGTTTTTATAGTGGACTATATTGATTTGTATTTTGTATATTGAAATATCCCTGCATCCTTGGGATGAATTCTACTTGATCATGTTGAATGATCACTTTGATGTGCTCTTGGATTAGGTTTGTGAGAATTGTACTAAATATTTTTGCATTGATATTCATAAGGTAAATTTATCTGATGTCTTTTTTTTGAAGGGTCTTTGTGTGGTTTAGGTATAAGTGTAATTGTGGCTTCATAGAACAGATGGGACTTTGTTTCTATATTGTGGAATAATTTGAAGAGGTTTTGTTTTATGTCTGTGACAGTCTGATCAAATTCTGCATTAAACCATCTGATCATGGTTCAACCACTAAAGGTTAGGCCCACAACCACAGGCAGATTTTATCTTTTTTAACAGCTGAATAATATGAACATTGTTTATTAAGTGTTTTAATTTTTATCTGTTATATATTTTACCTTGTGTATTTGAGTGATGACCTACATGTGTGTGTTTGTATAGTATGTGTGTACCTTTTGCACACAGAGAACAGAATAAGGAGTCAGGTTCCCGGGAACTAGAATTACACACAGCTGTGAGCTGTATTGATTCCAGAAATTCATCTCAGAACCTCAGCAAATAATAATCAGTTCTTTGAATTTGTGAACCATCTCTTCAGCTCTCTTTTCACATTCTCATGTTTATTCTGTATTTTCTTAATGAAGGTATGTAGACTTCTTTTAGCTTGAATGGCTAATGCTCACTATATTTAAAAGACTCACATTTAAGGTTACTTATGACAACATAGTCTACAAACAGAATGGAGGTATTTTCTGTATACTTTTTATTTCCTGATCAGAAACATGTTGTATACATTAATTATTCATTTATATGTTGATCACAAATGTCCCACTAATACATTCTCTCAGTCAACCGAAAGTTCATTTTAATCAATAGAATGATGTAACTTTTTTTTCCCAAAAGTCATTGGTTATTAGATGAAATACTCGATTATAAGCAAGGGTTTCCTCCTTATAAAATAGTAATTAGTGAGAGTCTTAGTTGTGGGTTTGCATTTTCCCTCACCTTCATGGTGCCAGGCCACCAACATAGGCTCAGGAGAGGCAAAATGCATTTTAAGATAGGGGTCCTAGCCTGTGCTTCTCTGGGTGAGAAACAGTGGGGGCTGGGAGAGAGCCTGTGGTTCTGAAACTTTGCTGCAATCAAATGCAGCTGGGAACCAGGAGAAGTTGAAATGATGATTCCAGGGATTGGGGTAGGAAGAATCCAGCTTAGCTTCTATGGAAGACTTAGTTGAGACTCTGTTTGAAGCTTATGAGGAAGCTTTCACCCTTCTGTGGCAGTCATTGATGAAGGAGACAGTCCTTTCTTGTCTAAACTATTTTATGCAGGGCAGATCAAGATGCATATAGCTTTTTCAAGGCAACCCAGGAATTAAATAATTTTTCAAAAAGGGATTCCCAGGAAAGGAAGCTCCTTGGCTAAACACATGAGTGTTATGTAGATATCTCATTAGTATGGAGACATCTAAACTCTATTGTTATGGTCCTCTTAGTGGAGTATAATAGTCATGTATATCCAGGATGGGAAACTCTTTGGGAGCTTCTTCAAACTCCTGTCTTTCTCAATTATGAGATTTATCATGGTTCTGAAATTTGCTACAACCTTATCAGTTCTTCTGTCTGGTGTAATGGTCTACTGCCCTATACTTAGTAACCCTGTAGAGGAATATGAACCCAGAGATAGGGTTACTTTGGCAAGGAATCACATCTAAAGAGGTAGGTCTATTTGACTTTTCTTGAGTGCAGACACATGTACTCCCTAAGCAATGTACCACCTCAAATGGCAACCAGACCTTCTTCCTGGCCCTAGCCTAAGGCCAGAGTGAGTTGTGCTGACTGGATCTGTCAAAATAGCAACACCAGAATATCTTCTCCACCTACATATTAGCATCTTTCCAGACATCAGCAGTAGGTCCTCTTCAGGATCTATTCACAGTGGCCCTGGCAACATCTTTTCTGGCTCAGCCTAGAGTCTTAGTCATACACCACTGCAAAAACTGTTCACAGTGACAGCACCTTCTCTCCAGCCTCCCCAGTAATCCCACAGAGACAACAAAAGCAAACAGTAGCCCAGAGGTACTCTCCACCCTATCCCATGGGCCCAATGAAGAGAAAAGGAGATGAAAAGAAACCAAAACTCCCTGATCAGGAGAACCCACCAATTCATGACCAGGAAACCCCCACCAATCCCTAAACTTTCCAAGTTCAGTACTTGAAATCTCACCAATCCTCAATCAGGAAATCTCTACATTGAAATGCTCTGCCCCTTAGAAATCTTATATAAGCCCTTAACTTTGTCCAATTCCCTGCTGTTAACTCCTGGAAGCATCCCTGGATTTGTTCCTCCACTCCATGGAACCCCCAAGAAATATTCACTTTCATGAGATCTTCTGCCCAGTGCTACTCTTTAGTTGGAAGAAGCCAAGAAAAAAAAAATGAAGTAATGAGGAGCCTCAGAGATAAAGTAAATAGAAGGAGCAGATCTGAAGCTTCTAAACTCTTCATCTCAGCTGGGGGTTCTTTCTTTTTCCTCCCTTCCTCCATACCTCCCTCCTTCCCTCTCTCATTCTTTCATTCATTCTTTCTTTCTTAATTGGCTAACCTCTGCATTTCCACTTCAAATGGTATCTTCTTTCCTTCAATCCCATCCCCCTCCCCCTCCCATTGCCTCCTTGAAGGTGTTTCCTCTCCCAACAACCCCTCTCCCACCTCAGCACCTTGTCTTTCCCCTACACTGGGAAAATGAGTTTTCACTGGATCAAAGGCCTCTCTTCCCATTGATGCCAGAGAATTATATCCTCTGCTGCATATGCTCCTTGGGCCATGGGCATGCAAACTTATTGGTTGGTGTTTTAGTCCCTGGGAGTTGTGATGGATTTGGTTAGTTGGCAATTTTGTTCTTTCTATGGGGTTGCAGACTCTTTCAACTCCTGCGGTCCTTTCTCTAGCTCCTTCATTGGGGTCCCCATGTTCAGTCTAATGGTTAGCTGCAAGCATCATCCACTGTATAAGTATGGTTCTTGCAAAGCCTCTAAGGAGGCATTCTTAGCATGTTCCTGCCAGTAAGCACTACTTGTCATCAGCAATAGTGAGTGGGTATAGTGGTCTGGGGATACTTTCTAATGGGAGCTGCACTGCCACTGCTGAGAAGGATTCCTCTTAGAGCTATGCATTTCATGAGCTCTCATCTCTCAGGATAGCTTTATACGGGAAACCTGTCCCACCTCAAGCTGTGTGTTTTTTGGGATACTCTGCCTCAAAACGTCTTTCCAAGGGGATATCTTTTTCCTTCAGAGGTGTTTATTTGCTGTGCTTCTGATTTCCAGGATACCCTACCATCTGAGTAGAAACAATTACACGCAAAACATTTAGTCTCTTATTGGACTGAAGATAAACTCTAAGTGTCCACCTTTAAAATTACCTAATAGAAGAAAGCAGCCATGTTTTAAAGTGAAGTATATTTGAGGGGCAGACAAAGTGATGAATCAGAGTGATATTGGACAGAATGAGTCAGAGGTGGAATATGGCCAATTCTCATGAGAAAAGCACTGGGAAGAGAAGCTACTTGAGTGGGAGATGGTATTAGTCAGTGGGGAGACAGTTTACTGAGTGTAGTACAGTGGAATTGAGTTCCTTTGTAAGATCATGCAATTCAGTGCAGCTCAGCAGAAGCCGTTGAAGCCAGACAATACTGTACAAGAAGGTTATAACAAATTGTTAGCATTAGAGCCCAAGCAGAAAAAAATCAGAGAAGCTGAGAAATGCCAGAAGGAAACAGTCTGCTTGGAGAATTCTGAGCAAAAACAGCTGAGTTGAATTGGCCAGACAGAGCAGAAAGTTTTAGAAAGGGTGAGTTTCTTCTGCCTTAAGCCTCAGAGATTGCAATTCAATCTGGAGGAAAAGAGTTACTTTTACAAACCCAAAACAATAGAGGCTTTTGAGATTTTTCTTTGTTACTCATCATATCTAGGAGATAAGACACTGTTGCAGATGACACTAGCATACTTTGGTTGCAGTCAAAGATCTTATTACTAATGTGAACAAAATCACTTAAAGGAATCGAAAAAAATCCTACCACTACCACCACCACCACCACCACCACCAACACCACCAACAACACCACCACAATAACAACAACAGCAACAAATTAAAATGAAAATATAACAGTGTCTCCTAGGTGCTTTTTGTTACTTTGAATTATATTCATTGGGAACAAATGTATTTCAGTTCTAAAGGCATATGCAGCCTTTATAGAAATGCAGCTTTATAGAAAAATACATTATTTATATTAAACCTCTAAGTAAAATTATGCTTGGAATAAGAATAAAGGATGTTCTAAATCTGTCACCTTTTGATTTATCATTCTCAAATCTTATCATATACAAATTAATGCTTTAATTGCTTCAGTCTGCTTTTGAATTTAAAATATGCTTTAAAAGATTTATTAATCTCCTCAGAGTAACTATATCCCTTTATTGCCTTTACTTCTTAGGCAAATTTATCTTGCTGTTGTGAAATTAACAAATAGCCTACAGCAAGCAAGGAATTTTATGTTGATATAGTTGTAATATAAATTTACAATGATGAATCATCATATTACTGTTCTAGTTACTTTTTTCAAATGCATAAAGCTAAATGCAAGTGGAGCAGAAATGTCTTTAATTTTGGCCTGGCCCAGCATGTTGTGGGATTTGCAAATACTTTGCTTTATATCACAACTATTATCAATAGGGAATCAAATTGTTATTAAATTTTCTTATAATAGGAAAAAACTGCAAAAAGAAAAACGTATTTGGAAAAAAAATCCCAGAAAATATCTAGCAAATACATTTTATAAGTAAATTGGAAAGTGAGGATCTAGTTACACATAGGTTAATGCTCCTGAGAAATCTGAAAATTCCACACTCTTAAATCTTTCAAACATTCATATTGAGAAACCAGTAATCAAGAAATTAGAATAGGGATAAACAAGGCGATACTTTAACCTTCAACTAAGAAGATCCTATATAAAGTTAATGTCAAAACATAATTCTAATTTTACCTGGGGCACTGCTCTTGGTTCTGAAAATTAGAACTGTAATTGTACTAGTATTTTGCTAGCCTGTAGTAAATTAAATTTTCATCCCACTGCTAAAGCTGTAACTTAATCCATCTATCTACTCTTATTAATGTTCTCTTAAAACAGCAAAATAATCCTATAAAATCAGAAATATTAATTTATCAAGTAAAAATTTCATTTTGAAGAAATACTGTTTTTTAACACATAAAGATGAAGTTTGGCATTGCAGCTGTTAACTTAGGAAAAAGTGGCTGTCATACAGCTCTTCAGAAACAATGAATCCACTGTTCAATTTATGGCAAAATATATAAGTGATAATCTGGAAGGCAAGCACAGATATTAAAAACTTGTTTCATTAGTTGTTGCAAACCAACATACAACACAAATATTCACACATGCATATATTTATCTATAAATTACATTATGAAGCATTTTTCTATTGTTATACCACATGGTAATTAGTTGTGCTCATCAGGATTAAACTGCAACAGTTATACATAAATATTGAAAACTGAAGATTGAGAAATTTTAACTTAGTCTTAGAAGATATAGGTAAAATTTCATTTTTAGACTGGTGATAGCTGGCTTTATAGGAGAAAATTAGCTTTGGTTTACAGTTTCGCAAAAACATAGCCAGACACTTTCTGTCATTGCAGTTAGCCTCTTTGTGGAATAGACATGCAAAGCCCCAGGTGCTCACCCTTTTTGTTTTTTTCCTTTGACACAATGACTATCTAAATATGGGATTGGTAAACAAAAGTACAAATTGTAAATGTGAGGTCTAAATAAAAGTCATATCAATTACAGAGTTCCCCTCACATGGCCTGATCTAAATCATGAGAAGTAGGTTGAACACATTCTTCTCAAGATAGACAAATGAATAATTTATTGAAAATAAAGCATTCTGTCTTTCTTCTGAGGAAAATAAAATAAGTTAATTTACTTTGAACAAAATATTATCTATAGAAAAATGGAATGCACACAGATTTTGTGGAATCAAAACCTTAGAAGTATACATTCTGGTCTCTTGTAATTAATTGTGATAATTTGTATTGTATTATAAATAAAAGCATTTTTTCTAGTATAAAACATAAAGTAGCTAGGAAAGTAAAAATATTAACAAAATTTCCATATAGATTTAAAGAAAACATTGGTTCACAATAAACTGAAATATGTTAGTAAACATCTTTAAATTTTCTAATTAAAATGTTCTCATATGTATAAGTTTATGGATTTTCTAGTCCTCCTTTTCTACCTAATGATTTTTTATACTTAAATATTAAATTGTATCAGTTTCCTCAATATTGTTAAAGGTTCATAATTTTTAAAATTTGTAATTTTACTACTATATGATTTTAATTACATATTTATAATAATTGTGTACTTTGTCATGGAACTTTCAGAGTTACAAGTATAATGATTATTATAAATAAAATTGGAGTAGCTTATTTTACCCAAAGCTTGGTCTAACTCTACTGTATTTTTAAATATTTTCTTATTTATTATTTTAGTATGTCATGTTTACCGAATGTATTTTTATCAACTCCATCCCCACTCTTTCCTCTGCAAACTTTTCCAGCATGCACTGGATATGTGTTTGTAAATACATCCACATTTCAGATTAGAACCCTTCTAGTAAAACTAATGATTCCTCTCTAAATCCTCAGTGTTTACAAACTATACTGAGGTGAACAACAGAAAATTTATTATATGTTTGCTAATTCATTTTCTGTTACTAGTCTGAGTCTTCTTTGCTCATCCTCATACTTTACATGAAGATCAAATTTAAGCTTGGTCTATATAGACCTCCAGAAAATTTGTAGTGTATTGCATTGAATTTTTACACAGTTAGAATAACTTGCACAGAAAAGCATTGTAGATAATATTCCATTAACCCGAAAATTCTTGAGTTGATTTTTAATGTGTCACCTTATATTGTGATAAACTGAGATGAAATTAGTTTTCTAAAATGCTCAAACACACACCACAACTTCCATTTTAATAATTTCTAGCTTTGTAGTTTTACTAGGAAAAGTCATGTAACATGTATTTCTGCCTTTATACATTTTCTGCCATCATTTTTATGGACAACATCATATGTTCTCATGTATCTTTAAATGTTAGTCACAGAGATTCCAGAATTTCAAATAATCTTGGTTTATTTTTTCTTTTCATTAAATAAATGCTAATTACTTTGTTAAAAGTTATAATTTCTTCAATTACTTCTAGTATGCCACAACTATATAAAGATTCTATCTTTTTTGTGATCTTACTGTTAAAATCTGAGACATCATTTTCTTCTTTTATTAGAATTTTTTTCTTTTCATACATAAAAACGATATTTCTTATTGTTGCTATGGTACCCTTTAATACTAAACACTTTTACAATATGTTTCGAATTTTTATTAATAAAAAGATGTGACTCTATTTACAGTAGATTTTCATTGACTAAATTTTTTTTATAACCAAGGATAATGATACATTTTTGTACTTATAGTCTAATAATCATGAAAGATAATCCATTGATTCTGGATTTTGCTTTATTTTTGTTTTATTTTTAAGAACTTATTATAAATAGTGAAGATTTTTCTCTGACAAGATATTAAGCTATTATTTTTTCTGCATAGATTTTATTAGTTTTAGCGTTTTAAAAAAGAAATGCTCCTAGTATGCTTGCTTTTAAATATTTGTTCTCCACTTTGTGTGCCCAATTTGGGTATACTGGGAAAAAAATATGTCAGGTGGTGAGCTTTAGGCCTTCACAGCCTTGACCTACATCTGGGTCACTCTCTGTGTTGTGCTTGCTCTTCCTGAACAGTCAGCTTTTCTATCCTGCCCACATGTCTTGCACTGTGATGCTTGCTAATCCCTCTCTAAACATAAACCTAAATAAATACTTTCGTATGACTTGTCTTCAGTCAAAAGATTTTATGTCAGTAAAAGGAACAAGTATCTAGCTTCCAATCATTTTTAACTTATTTGAGATTGGCTTCATAGAGATGCAGAATAGCAATCCTTGTTGGTCAGCCATTGTTATAGGAGAACACATGTAATCACTCTTTGCCTGCAGGCTTTTCAGTTTCGGTTCTCCTACCTTTAATTCATCATTTCAATGACATTCACTAAAACAGTAGGTTCCTAATTATCTCTTTCCATTGACCAACTTTTTAGGTTCTTTATGAACTGTGACCAGAAACTGATTTAGTATGTCATGATTAGTGATTATTTCTCAATATTTACCAATCTTTTTTTTATACTTTTCCTTGGTGAGATTTCTGTACACAAAACCATTCATGTGATTTCAAATTATAACTTAGGGAGAGGAAAGCTGCTGGAATTATGTAGCCTTTCCAAGTCATCATTGCAAGGTGGCACATCTCTGGGGTATGACACACTACAAACAGCCAAGCTGCATATAAATTATTGGTCACTCAAAGAGAACATGAAGTATTGCTGAATACATGGGATGGCTGAGAAACACCTAAAGAAATGCTCCACATCCCTAGTTATTAGGAAAATACAAATAAAAACAACCCTGAGATTCTACCTCACACCATTCAGAATGGCTAAGATAAAAAAAAAAAAAAAAAAAAAAAAAAAAAAAAAAAAACTCAGGGGACAGAAGATGCAGGCAAGCATGTGGAGAAAGAGGAAAAGTCCTCTACTCTTGGTGAGATTGTAAGCGAGTACAACCACTCTGGCAATCAATTTGGCAGTTTCTCAGAAAACTGGACATAGTACTACTTGAAAAACAAGCTATTCCACTCCTGGAATGGAGGCAAATGAATGGAACTAGAGACTATCATCCTGAAGGTGGTAACTCAGTCACAAAAGAACACACATGGTATGCACTCACTGAGAAGAGGATACTAGCCCCAGAAAACTCTAAATACCCAATATCTAAGAAACAATTCTCAGACATTTTGCAGCTCAACAAGAAGGAAGGCCAAAATAGGAATGCCTCAGTCCCTCTTAGAAAAGAGAACAAAACTTTCATGGGAGGAAATGCAAGTGAAAGACCAGGATAAATCCTGACCCCCTAACAGGTAAAGTAGAGGAGACAGAGATAACGACCCTGAGACTCTAAAGCTAGGGGTTTTTATAGAGAAAGGGTTGGAGAGGGGGTCGGAGAGAGGGTCGGGGGCTGGAAGAATTAGTTCGAGTACAAGGTTTCCCCAACACCCATATCGTGACTAGGCTTCAGCAGAACAGTACCTGCAGTCAGGAAGTCAGGAGACTGGTGGAGCAGATGCTTATCTAAGTCAGGAAAACCCATGGTTAACATATAACTTTTAAATAGACTCAGGAGGGGCTCATTTGACCTAAGACTCAGTTGTAAAAGACAGCCTGGACAAGCTCCTGCATTCCTATTGTATATTTATGGTCAGTTAACCTAGCCTCAGGAATGTCTTAACAATGGGCTTAGCTGGACATGCCTGGACTTGTTTACAATGTTCTCAGTCCTAGACCATTAAGCTTACAGACTACCTTTTTGCCCCAAATTACATGAGTTTTCAGACCTTGAATTTGATTTCATTTCAAAAGCAACTATCATTTATAAATACTATTTTTCCTCTGAACATTACTTTTCTAGAATATATATTTTGCTATATGTTTGCATTTAATACACTTAAGGAGTTTAAACTTGATTGCAAATTGCAATACATAAAATATTCAATAAAAACAAAAAACAAAAAACAAAAACCAGCAAATTCATCCTTATTGCAATAGTAATAGGCTAATCGTTATTATATTATTGAACAGAAAACTTCACTAAGAACTTTATTCTCTTAGATAAATGTTTTATTAGAATTTTACATTTTATGAATTAATGCTAATTATAACTATATGTAAATAATGGTACTCAAAATCACTGTTTACAATTTATAAAATAAAAATATCTATATATGTAAATATTTTGAATTATTTTCACCATTTTTTTTTTTAATTTAGAAAGAACAATTCTACCAATTATTACTGAAAACTCATGGATTGAAACTGCCCTTCAAATTCTTAGTTTGGAGGTTTCTAAGGGTTTTAAGAAGTCCTGTTCCTGAAACAATATCACAATTTAGATATAGGTCTTGCAATAAATTCAATGAAAATGACCTGGATGTACAAATGCATTATAGTAATATTTACTCACACTAAGTAATTTAAAAGTACATAATTGGAAAATACTAAGACTTTGCTTACTGTAGTCTACAAAGTTAAGTGAAGCTTTTACAAAATAGCTTATATAATGGAAATTATAACACATGTGGCTTCCACTTAAAACATGCAATAGCACTCTATTACAATTCTTGAAAAATATTTTACTCTGATTTGATAGGTTCCTTTCCTTTAGTAAGAATCTATAATAGCATGCATTAAATTGTTTCATTTTACTTAAACCCCTCTGTTGAATGCAAATAATTATGTCTATCATCCTCCTCAAAATTCATCTATGGTGGATCAATTACCTCAATCTACAACCAGATACCCTAAACCTGGTAAAAGAGAAAGATTAGAGTTTAAGCTTGAGATCAGTGGGGGACAGGAACAGGACAGATCAGGTGGGGTTAGGCTAGAGGGAGCAAGTACTGGCAGCAGCAGCTGGAACTGGTGGCTATTCAGGTACAGGCAGAAATATAGTGCAATGAAAACTCTCAGGAATATATTAGGGGAACCTTAGCTAATACTTATAGTTATGTGTCACAGAGTCTCAGACATCTATTTCCAATAACCAGGCAAGACATCTGCTGGACAAGATGGGACACCAACCAAGCAACAAAACCCTCAATATACCATTTGTCCTACAAGCAAGTTTGTAGGAAAAAAATTGGGACTACCCAATCAATGACTGTTCCAACTTGAGAACCATGCCAGAAGAGGAAGCCTACCCCTACACTCTCTGCCAGTCCAGGAACCAGAGGCTTGATAGCACAACCAGCTTGGATAGAACCAAGCAAAAGAGAAGTGGAAAAGTAAGTGAAATTACTTCAAATGATGGTATACTATAAGACCTGTTCCTAGAATAATCATTATCAGACAGGCTTAATCCAGCAACTAAACAGAGCAGATGTTGAGATCCAGAGTCAAACATTTGGTGGAGCTTGAGGAATCCCATGAAAGATTGGAGAAAAGATTGGAGAAGCAAGAAAGGTCAAGTCCTTATTGTATTCCTTCTTCTATTTAGTATTGAAACATCACATTTTGATCTTCTACCTTCTAAACTCCACATGGTTTGTGGGTTGTATCATGAAAATTGTAGGCTTTTGTGCTAAAATCCATAGATCAGTAAGGATATACTATTTGTGTGTGTATGTGTGTGTGTGTGTGTTTGTCTGTGTGTGTGTTTTACCTAGTTGGATAAATTATAACTAACCCTCATCTGCTAAGGGTTAGCAGAACTGCCTGCTTGCAAGTTTTGACTTTGGGATAGCAACATGCCCTCTTTTGTAATGCTAATTGTCTCAGTCACATGCCTACTCCACACTGGGTCTTCTTCCTGTTTACAGTTACCTCAGGTTACATACTTTATCCTAGGGGGTGACTCCTTCACCTAGCAGGTAGGGAATTTGCATACCTCCTTTGTAATTACCTCTAAGTTTATATACTGGAAGACTGGATTTGGTCTTGCAGGGGTCTTTTGAAGGTCAGAGTAAAACACTTCTGGTAACTGGGATAATTGAATTGTCTTTCTTTCAAACCCTTAGGCATTTGCCTGATTCAGAATGATATTTTTTAGTTCCAATGATTTACCTGTGAATTTCATAAAGTCCTTGTTTTTGATAGCTGAGTAGTACTTTACTGTGTAAATGTACCATATTTTGTGTATCCATTCTTCTGCTGATGGACATCTTGGTTTTATTCCAGCTTCTGCCTATTATAGATAAGGCTTCTAAAAACATAGTAGAGTATGCCTCCTTGCTATATGTTGTAGCATCTTTTTGGTATATGTCCAGTGGTGGTATAGCTGAGTTTTCAGGTAGAACTACTTCCAAATTTCTGAGGAACAACCAGATATTTTAGAGATGATTATTTACTATGAAAATTACATATATTTGTATTTACATATGTGTAAAATTAACCAGTTATTATAGCATCTCACCTAGTGAATATTATGATAACTTAATAGCTTCTTTTACATTAAAATTATAAGTAGGTATATACAAGTACTTAAGAAATATTTAGTGGTGATTGTTTATTCCTATTTACATGTAATGTATTTTAATTTTATCATAATATGTAGGTTGAATATATAACATATATTTGTACAATTTAACTATATAATTAAAGAACATGAGTTCTTTGAACATTTTATAGCATTTCTACTCATATATTATATCAAATTAAACCAACATAATAATAAAGGCTGGTTGGTATAATAGTCATCCAGGATTGACAGGAAAATAAATCCTGATAAAATTATTTGAAACCCTCACAGACTGGATCCTAGTCCAGTCATGTTATCTGAAATCTGTGGAAACTGAATATCACCCAGAAGATGTGGAATGTTAATTTTATATCCACTGAGCCAAATATGAATTGGAGAATTGCAGACAGCTAAGAGGCATACCCAGTGACAACTGAATCACAGGTAAAAATTTATCATGCACCTACAGATAGAAAGGCAGTTCCCACAGTACCTGTGAAGACATTTAAACTGAATGACAGAAAACTTGAACAAGTCTCCCTAGAAATTTTTTTTACTAAAAAAGCAACCCCTAAAACTGCCATGGAAGTTAGAGTGTGGAAGACATGTTTGCTGAAAAAGCATAGGTAGAAATAATGTGGTGAAAGGATAAAAAATATAGCCTACCTCCTCCAAGGACCCCAAACTACCTCACTCTGGGGGGAGCCTTAACCCCTGCACGTTAGAACCCCTAAATAACTCAAATTTCAGACCCTGCTCTCTGTCAGGAGGTACATATAAGGTCACACTCCTTGCTATTCCAGAGCCTGCTTTCTGTATGAAACTGGGTTAAAGGGCGTAGGACAGGCCCTTGGATACTGGATCCAGGCCTAGTAAGTTAACAGGAGATAAGCTGGCTTAAACTTTTATCTGGCTTCTTCAAACAGCTTGCTCCATAGAAAGCTCACCCCCGACCTCCCCTCCCCGCCCTAGTGACTTATCCTGAGTGCCATAGTCACTCCCACCCAGCCGACTTCACAAATACAGACCTCCAAGACTACAGGGAACTGATTGGTCCATGGAGCACAGGCTTAGATAGTTTAACATGATTGGTCCCTGGAGCGTGGGATTAGATGGTTTACAATGATTGCCCTAGAAAGTACTGGCTTAGATAATTTAAAATAATTGGTTGATGATTTGCAGGTTTTGCCATGATTGGTTTAGGATTCATAGGCGTCCTCTACCCCTGTGTGGTGTACAACTGTAGGCTCAGAGCGCTTGGAATAAAAATCCTCTTACACTTTACATAAATATCTCTTCTCATGAGTGATTTGTTCTGTCCCCTTTCTTGGGATGGGGCATGGGGAGTCCTCGATTTGAGGATCTAACAGTGGCAGTTAATGATGTGTATAAGAGGCTTATGCACATTATGCAAAACTAAAATAATTTTAGATAGAAAATATAAGTTGGGTATATGATAATATCCCCTATCTCCAATTTTTTGTGAACCAGTGTAAATATACAGGTAAAAGCAAATGGGGAAATATAATTTTATGTAGCTAAAACATATTTGACTTAAAAAATAAAATAATAATTAAAGGAAGAAACAAGAATCTGACTTGGAAATAAATGAAGGAGATTGTTTTATGGAAACAGTATAAAATGATGCAATGATAAAATTACACACACACACACACACACCACACAAACACTCACACACATCATAAGATCATGATAAAGCAATCACAAATTTATTTTGCCAATGTTAAATTGGGACTGAAGAAGTGAAGTCAGATTTCTTAAGGCATTGTGGGATTTTAATTTAACACACCTAAACCCCTATTTGTTTTGGAAAAGAGGGACCTGCAAAATCGACTTAAATTTCAAGTTTTACAGTGATTATTGCTACTACAGATGTCATGGTATAGACAGTCTAATTATGAATTTAGTATTTAAATTCAAAAGAAACGTAAATTATTTCAATGAGTATGGTTGAAAAATTATCCTAATATTGGTCACTATTTTTCTGAAATCCATTGTTTCCTAGATAAGGATTTTCAGGGTACCACAGCACAATGTAGGACACTGAATTTTTATTCTGATCACGTACAGATTTGTCATGGGGACAACGACCAGACCCAAAGTATAAGACTGTAAAAGTTTTAATCTCCATGGGTTTTTGTCAGTTTTCTCATCACCTCCAAGGTCATAATTATTCAGAAAATTGAGGACTATATTACCTAAGGAATTCATAGAGATCACATAGTCTAGTCACTTTAATACTGAAAGGTTTAACTTCTTACAAAATTAGAAACTCTGACAAAGACTAAAACCAACAGAAAGATGTATTCTAGATAAGTTAATAAAATTGCCCTACAGCTATGATCTGTGAGATAATCTGAGGGGAATTAAATATGTCACTTTATACTCTTCTGCAGAACTTGCATCTTCCTAATTTTTAAAGTTAAAACAAAACCTTGTTTTATATTTGAATGTCAGTGTAAGACATTTTAAATCTTTAATACAGGTTGCATAAATACATATTTCTGCATAAAATCAAAACTTCTATATACTATTGTATTGTATACTATTTAAATCTAATTTGCTATTAAGATTACAATTCAGTCTGACAAAGGAAGAAAATTATTGCAAAATGTTTAACTTTAAAATACCACCAATTTTATAAATAAAGTCTTTCCATCATTACCATCTTCAGGAAAAATAGCATAAAAAAAGATTTGCTGAAGCAATTTTAGGAATTTGAATTTTGGAAGCTGAGAGTATATTTCAAATATGTATTTTTGCCATTATATTTGTTATTTAAAAACATAATATCAAATTCAAAAAAACATTTCATTGCTTTAGAACAAAAAGAAATAAGGGAAATTGAATAAAATTATGTAATGTATAAATGATATGGCAATTTTTATTTCATGATATAAAAATGTCTGAAGCATGACAAAAGGCTGGTGGGTACAAAAAAAAAAAAACATGTGCATATGTAAGGGCATTGATATCTCCTTATTTTATTTTTATTTTTTAAAATCTTTTATTGGATACTTTCTTTACTTACATTTCAAGTGTTATTCCCTTTCCAGGTTTCCCCTCTGCAATTCCCCTAACCCATCTATGAAAGTGTTCCCAAACCCACCCACCTACTCCCTCCCACCTACCACCCTGGCATTCCTCTACGCTAGTGGTATTAAACCTTCACAGGACCAAGGTCCTCTCCTCTTATTAATGTCCTGTAAGGCCATCCCTTCTACATATACAGCTGAAGACATAGGTCTCTCCATGTGTACTCTTTGGTTGGTGATTTAATTTCTGGGAGCTCTGGGGAATCTGGTTGTTTGATCTTGTTTTTTTTCCTATGGGGTTGAAAACCCCTTCAGTTCCTTCAGTCTTTTTTTTTTTTTTTAACTTCTCCATTGGAGACAGGGTTCTTAGTCCAATGGTTGATTGAGAACATCTGATACTCACTTAAGTGTGTTTTAAATTAGCTGTTTATGCTATCAAACAATTTCTGATTGGATGATAAAAATGAGAGTGGACATGGAAACATTATAGATTGATCTAAAGTTTAAAGGATGGTGAACAACAGAGAATGGGGGAAGTTCAATCAAAATCAGTTAAGTATGAAAAACATTGGTATTAATTTTTAGTCTATCTGGTAAAAAATATCAGTCTATCTGGTAATCCAATTAAAATATATTTTAAAAATTTGAATACAAATACCTTAGAATGCTAGATGGGAGAGGTATCAATAAAGTAACAAATTACTAAGCTAAATTTCTTTGCCCAGTTTATGATGTTTTCATAGAAGTTGTTGATCAGAAATTTATGAGAGGTCCCCAAAACAATACAGGTTTAAAGGTTTCTTGATATTTTTTTTTTGTAGGCCCACTGGATAGAGCTCTACTTTTGAAGATACCACGTCTTTAACTATATATATATATATATATATATATATATGTATGTATGTATGTATGTATGTATGTATGTATGTATGTATATATGATATACATCTTGAATTGATATGGATTTTTCTTTCATGTTTTCTAGTATCAGGTAGTATAGTATTATATAGGCTATTAGAAGATGAGTTAAGGAAACAATGGCTTATGTAATGGAAATAAACAATTGAAAGACCCCCGGAGGGTATCTTCCATCTGAAGAGACCCGTCCCAAGGAACAGCGAGACCACTCACTTCGGATGCAAGTAGCAAGAGGTTTATTTACACAGGTACCTGTGGGCACACAGTCTCTCGGAGGACTTGCGCGCTGGACAAAGGGGCAGTCCCCTTTTTATAGGGCTTGGGGGGCAGAAGCAAGGTACAGAAGCAGAAGCATAGCAACAGGGTTCTAATTGGTTAGTTTAAATGAAACCAGGGTGAACTGGGGACAAGCCCCAAGTTTTCAGAAAGGGCGGCCTTGGCCCCTCCTCTGGGACAGGGTGTTGTTTTTCGTCCTTGTCTCAGCATGTATGGCAAAATATTGTGTCTTTACCCCGGTCCAGGTGGTCAACTACAGATATCTTGTTTGGCAAGGACTGTGCTATTTCTTGGCTGACTTTCAGTTTAGTATTTTTCCATCTCTGTCTAATTTTAGCCTTGCACAAAATGGGGTTACTGGAGCTAAGGCAGACGAGGGTTCTTTCACAATCACTCTCCCTGGTTTCATTTTAGACCTGGTCTATAAGAGAGGATTCATGACTTATACTACATTCTGGATCCACAAGTGAAAATTGAAGAAATCTTAGGAAACTAAATAGGTAGCTCAGCTGAAAGGATATACTGTCAAACCTAAATATCTATGATTATACCTAAACACAAAAGTTACTCTCAACCAGTCAAATCTACTCTTGCAATGAGCTAGGTGAAAAACAAACAAACAAACAAACAAAAAACAAAAACCTAATTATACAAGATGCTAAAGATTAAAAGTGGACTAAACCTTAAACAATGTATTCATTATATCCTCTTAACTTTCAGAGAATTTAAGAACAAAGATCCTCAGAAATCTTGTTTGAGTAAGAACATAGAGAGAAGTCTACAAAATGTCATCTTTTCTCAGCTACGGTGATCATAGAACTCACAACTGCCTTACCTCTTGTCACTGGATACATTCCAGCCGAGACCTCCTGTTGGGTATGAACAGAGAAGTCCCACAGATTTCTATAACTTACAATCGGCGCAGTTGCAGCTGGCACATTATAAAGCAGGAGGTGACATAGGATCTACTTTTCTATTCAGCCTGAATAATTCAGCCTTTATTGTGAAGTTTCAAACCTCAGATCAAGCAGGCAGTCTTAGAGGACCTTGGTGAGACAAACAAAATGAAAAGTATTGAAGATGTAAAACATATTTGTAAGGAGAAAGAAAGGCTGGCAACAATTTGGAAAATATATGTGGCTTGGGAATTAATCAAAGTGAATCATATTCATGAGAAGAATATCAAAGAAATATATTTATTAATTATAACTATTTCTAACTCTTGGCTTATTCTGGAATTGTCAAAATGCAATGATAGTGAAGCAAAGGTAGGTACCCTTGTTTTTTCTTCATGAAGCTCTACTTCAAATTAATAAAATGATATTTAACCTACATGATTACCAACAACAATTACAATAGTTGAAATCAATTATAATGATTGCAACTTTAATGATTTTTATATAATTCAACAAAGAGTGAAGATTCTGTGTTTACTCTGTTTATCATCTTCCATATTTCATATCATTGTTCTCTCTTCCAAAAGTTGGGGTACTGTCTATATCCTTTTCGGATTTAAATTTTAACACTGAAGGAATACTTAATAAAAAATAGATATTAAATTTAATAGTATTCTTAAAAACATTACTATTTTCTATTAGGAACATTTAACAGTTAAGTTATAAGTACCTACTTCATCTAAATTATTCTGTCATGAAAATTTAGATAGCTGGCTCATACTTTGGGAACTTTTTAAATAACCAATGTTTCTTTGAAACATACCATGTTATTAAATAAAAGAAACCAGACACTTTGGCCCAAAGAAACATAATACAACTAAGAATTGTGTTGTCTGCCTTACAAGAAGTAAACAAGACAGTGTCTGTTTAAGAAATATAATGAACTCACTTAACTTCCTAATCATGTAAATATTTTAGTCTCCAGATGGGGATATCAAAATACCCCATTGATCATCTTCAATTTTGTGCAATTGTGTCCCGTCCCGCGGGATCCAGTTATTCGTGGGATTGAAAGTGACAGACCCTGGGAAGAAACAGGCGAGAAGGAAGAGCGAGACCAAGCAGAACCTTGTCAAGGTCTGTTTTAATTTTCACAGGGTCCTAGTTTTATGCTAGCACAAACGAAGAAGGTGGAATGAAGATGTGGTGTACACAGACAAAGACGTCCTTTTCAGTTGTTTGCTCGAGGAACTCCGGAGCAAGGCTAATGGCACACACAGACAAAGCTATCTCTTTGGTTGTTTGCTAGGACAGACCATGGTTAGGGTTTCGTTTGCTCTAGGAGTACCTGGGCACAATCATTTACGGACCTCCGGAGAATAGCTAATCTTAAGTAAATGTCAGGGGCTTGGGAAGAGTTCATGGTCTCACACAAAGGGGGGGGGGGAATGGCGGTGCGGAGATCATTGTGGCATTATGTGGACTTCTGCTACCAATATAATTGACTAAGGAATGTAAAATCATTTGAAGTTACATTATTTTTCTAATATGTGTGTTATATTAAATAACCTAAATTTTGAGTGAGAAAATAAATCATTCTCTAAAATATAATACTTCCTAAAATATTTTGTATTGCTTGGTAAATATACCGAGCTCTTCACCATGGCTTCTTAGAAGAGCAAGAAACAAGATTTGATTGATTTTTTAAGTTAATATAGGGTTTTATTATTTCAAACTACATTAAGGCCTGTGCAATATGGCAGCTTTGCTGGAAGGTGAAACCTACCAAGGATGATTGCTACCTGAGGCTTATCAACAGGGTTCAGTTCACAATCAGCACTAATTAAATACTTCATTGAATAAATACAATAGCAAATAGATGCACTCAATTTCTTTTCTAAAAAATATAAAGAAATTACTTTTAAGCTCTATCTAGTCAGGTTAATAACAAACAAAATAAAGGAAGATATGCCAGTTTAACATAATTGGCTGATTGTACACAGCATTTACATATTTTAGTCCACACATATATTCCTGAAATGATTGAGAACATCTAATACAACTATTTGTACATAACTTGTAAATAAATTTCTAAGAAATAAATATTTTTCACCCCCAACATTCTAATTCAAAAGAGGATAAAGCCAACCAATGCCTTTCCTTATAAGACATCAGGACTAAAGACACTTTGCTATCAGAATCTGTATTTGGGATTTGTTATGAGCATTGGGACAAGATTCACATATTCTCAAGGAAGCCCAGTACACGTTGTGATCAGCAACACATTCAGCAACAGTGAGCACTGTATTTAAAACTCTCATTCCAGGAGTTAAATTAGGTCAGCCATGTTCATGGGCATTTCCTCTACTGTAGAACGGTAGAAAGTCTCAGTGTCAGGAAGAATCCTTATTGTCTTCTTCAGTAACAAAGTGTATAGGCACACCTTTCCTCCCTCATTGACCCCCTCTGACAATCCTGTGAATATAGTTTTCACAATTGGTAGGTAGACTGTAGTTTATAACCAAGGACACTAGTTGCTCATCAATCCCATGAGCCAAGGAGTTGGTAGTGATCAAAACAAGGCTTGATGCTGATCAGAATTCCCTCATAATGACATCTCTTTTCTTCTGTTCAGTATCACTATGAGGAGCAGAGAAGTCCCTGGCATGCATTTCTACATAAGCAGTTCACATTGCATCTTGTATTGAAAAAAGTAACCACTTGTGTGATAGTCAAAATCTCATCTAAGTCAAAAAGTGTGCCCAGTTTCTTCTCCTCTCACTCAACATTAATATAAATGTGTTTAATTCCTTCAAGGTCATTTTTTTCAACGTTATCAGAAGTCAAATTGGATCTCTCATGAATTTCTTGGTCATTTCTAGCACATTGTTTGGCATTGTCTCCAAAAGTAACACAACCTGAATGACATGTTCAGACTTATGTCCTCAAATAATTGTTCAGGTAACATTTTGTTTTATTTACAATTCTGAGAAGTAAATAATATTCATGTTATACAGTTATCATGAATATTTATAAACTCATACATAAGAATAATAATTTTACATCTTTTTCTTCTATAGTGAGAATTGCATCTAATAGGGACTATTATGGTTTTGTTTTATATACATAAGTACTTTACATTAATGACAAATGCTGCTAAATTAAACTAACTAAAAATCATCAATACAGCCGTTAAGTGTCCTCATTTATATGTGGCAAGTAGTCAAACAGGCTGTACGCATTAATTTAACACTTTTCTATGCAAGATCTTCCCTTCTTATTCTTTCCTTTTTTCTCTTCCCTGTCTTTGTATGTCTCTATCTGTTTCTGTGTCTTTCTGTCTCTCTGTCCTTCTCTTTCTCTTTGTAAGGCTCTAGTGTAGCTCAGGCTTTCTTTGAACTCATTATATGTTAGAAGAGTTGAGATGCCCTTGAACTCCTTTTTGCCCAGATCTTCCAAGTGTTGGGATTATGAGAGTGCACAACTCTTGTAATTCCTGCTATTCCTTGGAAGATTGTAATATTTTCCTCAGTGACTAAAATGTATAAAGCCATGTAATTTGATTCAACCCGGGGGAACCCTGAGAAGAGTGAAACCCACTTATTCCAGATCAAGGTCTGACTACAGGTGGTGACAAATACTGGACTGGATATACAGACACATTACAGGATGAATTGGTGTTACCTTATCTCCAAATTTACAATTTCTAAAATATGCCCAAAGTCTCACTATTTTCTTTCTTCCCAACTTCAGTTGCTCACCCACATCTAAAAGAGATCTTACAAGTAATCAAGTTACAGAGCCTCAGGGCTATGGAAATTCACACCTTCACAGAGGCATCAATGGCCTCCAGGGTGGGAAGGAGATGGTAAAGGACTGTGCTAAAAAGAGATTTTAATCCAGCTGAGAGAAGCTGCTGGGAGCAGATATTCATATTCCAATGTTCGAAAGACATAAGGTTTTACAGCTGTTTGTGAACTGTGCCTGGGTTCTGATATTTCCACATTTCACCAACTTGTTCATACTGAGAGTAAATCTGTGATAGGAATGCTATTGTAATTTCAATAATTACTCATTTTCAATTTCGAATGTATGGGGAGAGAAAAAACATGTTTCTTTTAAGTTTTTTTCATACTGCTATATATTTGTAAAGTCTCATTATAGAAAACCAAAAGGATGATTTTTAAATTGTTGAAGTAATTATTTGTGAAGAGTAAAATTTAACCAGTTTATATTATTTTTCTACCTTATTGTTACTTTTAGACACTTGTGAATTAACTAAAATTTATTCTTCTCAGTTACCATTACTGTTTAGAATGTGTTAGTTGTAATGGTTCATACTGAATTGAGTTAAAGATTTTTAAAATAGCTTAAAAACTTACTTGTTTTTGAACTTTTGAAAACCAGGTATACAACATCATATTTAATTATTACTTTCAAAGGTGAAATAGTCAGTAGGAAGGAGTGGGGTTCTGATTCTTTATCTGCACTTTGGATTTTTTTACTCCTACTGGGTTTGTGCCTGGTCTTACTGCATCTGGTTGTTATGTAGTGTCTAGTCAATATTCTGCAAAAGCCTGCTCTTTTCTGGAGGGAAATAGAAAAGCATTAGATCTGGCTGAGTTAGTGGGGAGAAGTTGGGAACTTGGAGTATTGGAGGGAGAGGAGGCTGTGTTTGGGATGTATTGTGTGAGAGAATAATAAATAAAAAGGAAACATGGAATTTATAAAAGTATTTTATTCATAAAACTAAATTTGTCATAAATAATAAATCATATTTCCAAAGGAAAAATAGTCCTATTATTCTTGTGAAATGTGAGTCAACAAAGCATACACTTGATATACTGCATATATATGTCACTGTGGACTTCAGCGTGTTTGAACTTCATGCTTATCTAAGTCTCTGGCCTCCTTTCTCCCTCTGTCTCACATCCTTATGGTTTAAAATCAAAGATTTCGAGTTTTAATAAAACCAGGCACCTCCTATCATTTGAAAAAGGTTCCAAAAGCAGGTAAAATGGTCAGAGACATCCACTGCATCACAAATGTAAAATATATGCAGCAGGCTGAGGTCTGCACCAGGCAGGGTCACTGGTTGTAAGATTAGTCTCTATGTGCCCCTATAAGCCCATGTTAGCTGATTATGGGGGAAGTAGCCAGGGAGGAAAGGAGGGATGAGAAACTGCAATTAGGATATATTATATGAGAGAATAAATTGTAAACGTTAAAAATAAAAACAGAGGTTTCATTGTTCACTATGTATGTATGTATATATGGATAGATGTATACACATTTAAGAATAAGTTTAGTTACTTTATTCCTAGAAGGGTAAAAATAATTTAAGGAAGAAAAAGCTCATGTTGTATCCCAGTAGGAGGATTCAGTTCCCCGAACTGGGAAGGCATAGAAAGAGTAAAGTAAAGTAAAGCAGAGATACTGCCCTGCCTTTAGTCTGAACCCTGAAAGAGTGGGAGCTTCTCCTTAGCTCACTCGCTTTATTCAGGGATGGATCACATTCACTGAAGTAAAGGTGAGCCTTTCCACCTCAACAAATCTAATGTAGAAATCCCATCTCATAGATACCCAGAAACTTGTATTCACAGTAATCCTGTGTCATTAAGTATGAATCAATAGGAAAATTTTAGAATTACATTTATTTGTCTTGTACTGGGTTTTCTCTTTGTGTGTTTGTTTTGTTTTATTTTCTCCATTAGGTTCTGCTAAGAAATAGAAGAGGTTTTCATCTTCTTGATTGCAAGCACAAGAAAACATACCATTGATATAAATGGATTTTTTAAGGAATACAACAACTCTGTATTACAGTTTCTATGGGACAATAAGAAGATAACCTAGTCAGATACATAGATTGAGCTTTGATACTGTGGCCTGTCAAGAGATAAGACATTTTACTTTATTTAAAAGAAGTTTCTTAAACATATTTTATTATTCACAATTTTGTCGAAGTAATATTTGAATATAAAATCAGCAGCTGACCATATTTAATTTTATAAAGATCATATAGCTTTTATATGATAAATGCTAAGATGAAATTAGTTATTTTTCAAATTGAAAAGTCTATGAATAAATACAAATTGAATAATTTTCATTATTTGTTCTTGAGATTGTATTTTAATTATGTTTCTTCCTTTCTTCCCTCCAAGGCCTCCCATATACCTTTCTTCATTCTCCTTTACATTAATATCGTCTCTTTTGTCAATCATTTTACATGCATATGTATTATTGCATACATTATGTGTACATATGCATTTCCAAATATAACCCATTGAGACTGTATAATGTTACTACATATATGTTTTCAAGGTTGGCCATTTGGCACTTGGCAGTCAATTTACGTATCCTTCCCTGGGAAGAGTCACCTTTTTTGCTCTAAGATTTCCTTAGTTGCCTGTAATTCTTTGCAAAGGATTGAGTCTTCATGGGCTTAGCCACCTATAGATTGACATGGCCATTGGTGTCCTCCTTTTCTAAGTGCATTTATGAGAAGTAATGTTGATGTTTGTGAAATTACAGTTGTTGGAGGATAATCTACAACGCCCAATAAACCTGTTGAATCCTTTAGCTATAGTCTGTAAACATACAAGTATAGGCTTCAGTCCTCATTAAAGAAAATTCTCTATGCAGACAGTGATCACTAGAGAAGAGAATAATGCAGAAGAGCCAGATGATGAGAAAGTTTTTGTGTGATTATGTCTCCTTGCAACATATAAGATCTAGCAATAAATGAGACTTGTGAGGTCTTCCTAGCAAACTGGATCATAGCTAGAAAATAATGCACATTATGCCAATTTTAATTGAATGTTCTAGTTCTAATTTTTTCTTGCTTTCCTGGGTGAATAAGGTACAATTTTCTTTTATACATCACGAATTGCATATATTGTATTATATTTAGCCATAGTATTTTGAAGCAAAATGTGTTACATTAATTTTGTATTTCTATAAATTCTTTTCTATTTTCATGTTTCCTGTGAATCTTTTTAAAATAAAGTACACAGTGGACATTCTTTGCCTATTTGAATGGTTTTCTTTTACTTTCAAGTTTGTTCTGCTTCAATTGTTATATTATATTTATTAGTAGAATATAAATCGCAACACTGTATATTGAATGTCCAGTTGGATTCTTTATTTTCATCTTAACTTTATTTTCATGTTATCTTCTCAGTTGAGCATCTTTTGGCTATAGGGGACTTACAATTTCTCTGCTACCTTTATAAATCATGTTGCTTGGACAAATTGTAGTTCAAAGTTCTATGGCTTCCTTGGTGTCCTGTTACGGTAAACATTAAAAAATAAATAAATTACTTCTCTTTATCGAATTCACGGTTACACTGTGGCGCACTGCTTCAAGATGGAGCTGAGTACACAGACTCTGTCACTCAGTCCTCAAGCTGTACTCTCTGCACGGCTTGCTCCTCTGGCGGTTCATTTTGCTTGCCCTATTGCCTTAGTCATGGGTGGAATTACTGCCCCAGCATGCTTCCTTTTTTGTTTTTTCAGTACTTGATTTTTTTAAAACTTTATTCTATTTTACTTCTTTTTTTTTGTTTTGTTTTGTTTTTTCTTTTTTTTTTCTTTTTTCTTTTTCATTTTTTTTTTTTTTTTTTGTTTAAGTTTTGATACTCTGCATTAAGGTGTTACTAGTTAAAATGAGCAAAAAGTACATGTAAAACAGGATGTAACCCGGAATTAATTAAAGTTTTCTTGGTGTGTAAGGATTGTTTTTTGTTTGTTTGTTTGTTTTGTTTTGTTTTCTTTTTTTCTTGAACTTCACACAGTCTGTGAGTTGTTTCTGGGGCAGTGCAAGACTCTGGGGTTAGCATCCCACTATCAGTGACTGCATATTATGTCTGTTCTTTTGTGACTGGATTATCTCACTCAGGATGATATTCTCTAGATGCAACCATTTTCTTAAGAATTTGGTTAAGTCATTGTTTCTGATAGAGGAGTAGTATTCCATTGTGTAAATGTACCACAATTTTTGTATCCATTCATCAACTGAAGGACATCTGGGTTCTTTCCAGCTTCTGGCTATTATAAATAGAGCTGCTATGTATCTTCGTTGTATATTGGAGTGTCTCTGGGGTATTTGCCCAGAAATGGAATAGCTGGATCTTCAGGTAGTACTATGTACAATTTTCTCCGGAATCGCCAGACATTCTGAGGATTTCCAGAGTGGTTGTATCAGTTTACAACCCCACCAACAGTGGAGAAGTATTCCTCTTTCTCCACAACCTTGCCAGCATCTGCTGTTATCTGAATTTTGGATCTTGGCCAATCTGACTGGTGTGAGGTGGAATCTCAGGGTTGTTTTGATTTGCATTTCCCTGTTGGCTAAGGATGTTGAGCACTTCCTTAGATGTTTCTCAACCATTCCATATTCCTCAATTGAGTATATTTTGTTTAGCTCTGTACCCTATTTTTAATAGGGTTGTTTGATTCTCTGGTGTCTAATTTTTTGAGTTCTTTGTATACCTTGGATATTAGGCCTCTATCTGATGTGGAGTTGGTAAAGATCTTTTCCCATTCTGTTGGCTGCCATTTTGTTTTCTTGACAATGTCCTTAGCCTTACAGAAACTTTGCAATCTCATTAAGTCCCATTTGTAAATCTTTGACCTTAGAGCTTGAGCCATTGTTGTTTTGTACAGAAAATTTTCTCCTGTGCTTATGTGTTCTAAGGTTTTCCCTACATTCTCATCTAATAGTTTCAGTGTATCTGGTATCTTTGATCCACTTACACTTGAGCTTTGTACAAGGAGATAAGAAAGGGTCTATTTTCATTCTTCTACATGCTGAGTCCCAACATCGAACACAAATACGACTCTAAAGTCTGACAGCTTTTCATACAGGTTTATATATTCAATTCTCAATACACAAATCCTCTACACAATAAAATTACATCTGATAGACAAAATATAAACTGCCCTTCCAAATAAGACTTATAAAATTCTTAAAATATTTATGGCTATTTAGTATCAATTAAGTCCACCTGGATCCAGCTCATCCTTCTAGATCTCTCCTGTTCCTTTTTCTATCCCTTCTCCCAGAACCTCTCTCTGCACCTCCACTTCTCCTGCTCAGTCCTGGGGCTCTCACCTTTATATTATTAATTAAAATGGGAAGAATGTTCTAATGACATCAAAGTAGGCAGCCCTTTTAGGGAAGTGAAATTAACATCATAATACAAAAGGCTGCAGGGCAGTCTACAATAGTGTCTCAAAACCTCCCCTTGAAGTCTTGCCTGGTTTTGATGGTCAGGTTAGTCTTTGTATCATCCCTTACTAGGAATGTTACGTATTGTTACCCTAAAAATATTCCTGGGAGTTTTTATATCACTGGGTTTTTATCATTTGCCCTAAAAGCTCACCAGTTCAGGTTTTCTTTCACAGTATTCTCTTCCTCCCCCTTTGCTCCATGTGAGCCCTCTCGTTTTATCCTGAACACTATCCACAAGCAATATCTATTCTGTTTTTCCTTTTAAAGGAGATCTCTTCTTGAGCTCTCCTTTTTACTCAGCCTCTCTGAGTCTGTGGAGTGTACCATGGTTATCCTTTACTTTGCAGTTAATATTCACTTATAAGTGAGTACATACCATCATTGTCTTTTTTAGTCTGGGATAGAGCTATTCAAAAAATCCTTCATCCTATCATGAAGACAATTGTTCAACTATGTTCATAGAAGCTTTATTTTTAATAGTCTGAATATGGAAACAACATAGATGTTCCTTAGCCAAAGAATAGATAAAGAGTATGTGGTACATTTACGTTATGAAATATTACTTAGCTGTTAAAACAGTGACATGAAATCTGCAGCAAAAAATGAATGGAAATAGAACACTTGCTTTAAAAAAATGAAAGTTAGTAAGTTAAAACATGTTATTTTCCTATTTTGAAACATAACTAAAAATATTTTCTGACTATGTTTGAGGATAGTTTTCATTGGATCTTGAAAATCCAAATCACACTTTAATTATTAAGAAGTCAAGAAACATTTCAAATAAGCTTGTGAAAATAAATAATATATATATATATATAAAAAACTCTGTTGTATTTTGGCTGCTGTTCACTGAGCCTTAGATTCAGGAGCTGTGTTACAGATGTATCCATTGGAGCTGATCTTCCCATGGTTCTTTGTTTTTTTTTTTTTTTTTTTTTTTTTTTTTTTTTTTCTCACACATCTGTGATTTTCTTTAATGGTCTTCTCTGATGAGGAATGGTATCTATACCTATATGTGGGTTTAAAGTGAAGACTTATGATGTACTTGAGAATTCTACTGTTCTAGCAAATCATGTCTATGACCAATCATGTCTATGACCATCTCCAAGAAGATGGGGAGGTTTCTAGTACCATGAATATGATTCATCCTGTTGAGAAGGTCTTTAGGTCATGTAGATAACTATAGAGTATTGCCAGCATATGAATACTACTATTTTGTATCTTTATCACTATCTTGGCATACTGGTCATGGCTGTGGTAAACAGATGACAGCTCTGGGAAGAATTATTTACTGCTTCCCTCTGATGGCAACATGTTTATTATTTCTGGTTGGAGAGACAGTAGACATACCTGAAGAACTCTGAGTATCTTATATAGAACTGTCAGTATCAATGGACATACTGACATGGAAGGAGGAAGATCTCACAGGGTCTTCTCTAGAGATAAAGAAATTAGGGCAACGAATAAATGCTGAGAGTGGGAAGAGCACTGTATTTCTAGGCATGAGGCCCTTGATTAATTTTCTAATACAAAAAGGACAATCATCAAACCATACCATAAAAACAATATTTTATATATAAACATATCTAAGATATTTAAATATATACACATATATATCTTCTTTTTCAATTAATTGTGTTTATACTTTTTCTTAATATTAATATTTTAATAAAATAATTATTATAATATACTATATTAATATAGATATTTAATACACATATTAAACATTTCTATATTATGTTAATGTTTAATATACATATATATTTATATTTAAATATGTGTACATATAATAATAAAGAGGATATCAGTTTGAAACTTGAAAGAAATATGGAGAGTGTGGTTGAGAGGCACTGTTAATCACAAATTTATTTTAATTAAAAACTTTTTTTAAAGTCACAAAATGAAAAAAAAAGGAACAAAAGCAAAAGCAAATTGTAATTGGAAGGAGGAAAGAATTTTTAGATTCATAGATCCAGAGAATCTTGTCTAAAACTGTGTCTTCTAGAAATGACAAGAAAACTTTATGATACTTCATAAAATATGGTGGCCTAAGCAAGATTGCACTGATGACAAGAGGAAAAATTATCTTTGTAGAGAAAGGGGAAAACTGGAAGAATTTCCACCTCTAGAAAAAAACTACAGTCAACCAATGATTATAAAGAGCAATAATTAAATATTTCTATAATGATCTTTTAGTCGCTTATGCAATACCAAGTGGCCAGAATTAATATCATGTACATACAAGCAGCACTAACCTAACCTGTCATATATGTATAATGTGTATATATATATATATATATATATATATATATGTGTGTGTGTGTGTGTGTGTGTGTGTGTGTGTGTGTGTGTGTGAGTGTGTGTGTGTGTGTGTGTGTATACATACATATATGTGTGTGTGCATAAAATTTATATGTGCTTGTAACATTAATATTTAAATTGAAAGAGGCTACATATTTGAGTGGAAGTCAGAAGGCATGGGAGAACCCACATAGAAGGAACCAATAGGGTTTGAAGGAAGAAGGGAAGTAGCAAATACTATAAATATAATGTAGTTGAAATGGAAATATTAAGAAAAGAGTTGAACAAATAAAATCTTGATTTGCTTCAGTCTGTTTTCATGTCGGCATGGTGTCGGATAAAAAACAATGGTCTGCTTGTGGACTCCAGTTGACCTAATGATCTGACTGAACAGGTCAATTTTTAATCTTCTGGGAAGCCCTATAAAACCATATCAAATGAAATTAATTTGTTACAATTATCTACATCATGAGAATCAATAGCATCATGAACAGCAATTTAATAGAATTCTTGTCCGGAATAGAAATTTAGAGCTATGAAACACTCAATGTGAGACAAGATTAAATAATGATTGCTGTTATAAATAAGTATTATATCTTAGCAGAGTGGATAAAATATATTTAGTTTCATATATAGTACAAAAGTAAGATGTATCATGCATAATTTTGTAGAAGTATAATTCAACCAGACTAATAGATTTTCACTTTATAGCATATTTTAATGTTGTTACTGCAAAAATGTATTTCTATATAATATTATTTGAAAAATATTTTTCCAAAAAAATTTGCTCTTTAAAAATTGCAACTAAGCAGCCTGATATGGATGACTCCTCAAAGGATCTGCCAGAACCATAAGGATACAGATGAGGATGCTTACAGCTAACCATCAGACTTAACATGGAGACCTCATTGAAGTAGCTAGAGAAAGGACTGAAGGAGCTGACAGGGTATATAACCTCATGGGAAGAACAAAATTATCAACTAAGTCAAACATGCATAGCTTTCAGGGACTAAAACACCAACTAATAAGTACACATGAAGAGACTCTTGGCTCTAGTTGCATATGTAACAAAGAATAGCATTGTCTCATCAATGGGTTGAGAGGCCTTTGGTCCAGTGAAGTCACATTTTCCCTGTGAAGGGGAATGCCACAGAGTTTAGGTGGAAAAGGGTTATTGGAAGAGGGACCACCTTCCTGGAAAAAAGAAAAGTAGGAGGGGGGGAGAGGAATTGGAGTGGGAGAAAGGGGATAACATTTAATATGTAAATACAGAGAATATCCAATAAAAATTTTAAAAAAGCAAGTTGTAACACACTTATTTCATGTCTAATGCACGTGTTACATTTTTACATTTTTCCTTTATTCTGAATTTTGGCACAATGTTTTATAGATGTATTCTAAATAACTTACATGGTACAAAAACAATAGAGCAAAGCAGTGTAAGCTCATATTGTATCAAAAAGAAAGGCAACATAGGCATTTAATGGTCCTTGGGTTATACTTATCTTTATCAAATTAATGGGGTACTTTAATTTAAGAAACAGTAGGTATACAATATCTTGAACATGTGGCATTTTGAATGAGAATAACTCAATATGAGAATACATTATGTTTGAACTGAGATTTAATTATTTATTTATTTGTTTGTTTGTATGAATCCCAAATATTGCTCTACATCCTGGTGCCTGCCTTGCATAATTCTTCCTGTTGAAATTGTTGGAAATAAGATGTGATCTTGTTTGACAAACTCCATCAGTGGTTGTGGGTCCATTCTCTCCCTCTCTCTTTCTTTCTCTCTCTCTCTCTCTCTCTCTCTCTCTCTCTCTCTCTCTCTCTCTCTCTCACACACACACACACACACACTCTCTCTCTCTCTCTCCTTCTTGCCTGAGGGTCCAGATGTGAAATCTTCTATTACTACTGCTAAGACACCTTACCTGTTAGCTTCCCTCCATGATAATTATGTGCCGACCTTCTAAAAATGTACATGACACTCTAATCAAATGCTTGCTTGAAGAAAACTGGCTTCATTATAATGTCTCCTCATAGCAACTGAGCATCAACTAAGACAAAATGAATGCACAAAAATAAGTTCCTTAAACCATATTTAAAGACAGAAAAAAAAAGTTTGGTAATATATCTCTCAAGATTACCATGAATGATCAAACTGAAAATCACAGTTGTCTTTTTGTCCATCTAGTTTTTTTTAAATTATGGTCAATTTTTTTTCTATTTGCCATTCTCCTTTAATGGCTTTAAACACTACTTTCTGTACTCTGTGGACCAATTCTATTAAAGACTTCACTCTTTTTGTCAAAATATTTAAATATATTCTGACAAGATAACACAATTGAATATGTCAGTGTAATATAATACAGTTGTTAAACTTGATAGTATTACGTCCCTAATGACAAACTTCTGACACATGATGTTGAATTGAGTCAGTATTCATGACATGACATGTGAAATAAAGTCCGCTTAATATCAGTCCTACAAATGTTTAAGTTCACATTTGGCAAATATCCCCTGACTGTCACATCCCAACGCTTCTCTCATCAGAACTTTTTTTTTTCTTATAACTTTATTTTTTAAAAAACAAATACTTGTACAGATTTTTAAAAGCATTTTGGCAAAACTATATGAATATATTTTTGTCAGTACTTGATTTTTTTAAAAATGTTTGATGGTATGCATTGAAATCTTACTAGTTACAATGAGCATAAACTACATGTAAAACAAAACATAACATGAAAACAGTCAAAGTTTTCTTGGTGCGTATAGATTAAACATGATGATTTATAAATACCAAAAATTACTACAAGGCTATCTTCTTAGCTCTTGAGTTGTTAATGATTTAAGGTCTAGGTGTACCACACACCGAGAGGTTCTGTACATTTATTATTTATTTTTTCAAAGAAGAAATGATGATTCCAGTTTTTGGCCTTTCTTTTATGGAGCTTCATATGGTCTATGAGTTGTTTCTTGGGTATTCAGATCTTTTGGGGGCTAGTATCCAATGATAATTGGCTGCATGATAATGTCTGCTCTTTTGTGACTGGGTTATCTCACTCGGGATGATATTCTCTATATACATACATATTCCTAGGAATTTTATAAAGTCATTGTTTCTAATAGCTGGGTAGTACTCCATTGTGTAAATATATCACAATTTTTGTTTCAATTCATCTACCGAAGTACATCTGGGTTCTTTCCAGCTTCTGGCTATTATAAAAAAGACTGCTATGAACATTGTTGAGCATGTGTCCTTATTATATGTTGGAACATCTTTGGCATATATGCCCAGAAGTGAAATGACTGGGTCTTTAGGTAGTACTGTTTTCAATTTTCTGAGAAACCACCAGACTGATTTCCAGAGAGATGGTACCAGCTTACAACCCCACCAATGGTGGAGGAGTGTTCTTCTTTCTCCACATCCTTGCAAGCATCTGCTGTTATCTGACTTTTGATCTTAGCCATTCTGACTGGTGTGGGGTGGAATCTCAGGGTTGTATTGATTTGCATTTCCCTGGTGACTAGAGATGTCTAGCATTTCCTTAGGTGCTTCTCAACCATTGGATATCCATCAATTGAGATATTTTTGTTTAGCTCTGTACCCATTTTTAAAAGGATTGTTTGATTATCTGGACTCTAACTTCTTGAGTTCTTTGTATATATTGCATATTAGACCTCTATAAGGAATTGGTAAAGGTCCTTCCACAGTTTGTTAGCTGACATTTTGTATTCTTAACAGCATCCTTAGCCTTACAGAAACTTTGCCATCTCATTAAGTCACATTTCTTAATTCTTGATCTTAGAGCATAAGCCACTGGTGTTCTGTTTAGAAAATTTTCCCCTGTGCCTATGTGTTCTAAGATTTTCTCCACTTTCTCTTCTAATAGTTTCAGTGTACCTGTATTTATGTGGAGACCTGTGATCTACTTGCACTAGAGCTTTTTATAAGAAGATAAGAAAGGATCTATTTTCTTTCTTCTGAATGCAGACTGCCAGTTGAGCCAACAACTTTTTTTGAAGAGGGTATCCTTTTTCCATTGAATGTTTCCAAGACCTTTGTCAAAAAATCAAGTGACCATACGTGTGAGTGTTATTTCTGGATATTCTATTCTGTTCCCTTGATCTACCTGCCTATCTTTGTACCAGTACCATGTGGTTTTTAACACAATTGCTTTTTAATATAACTTGAGGTCAGTGATGGTGATTCACACAGATGTTTTCTTGTTGCTGAGATAGATTTTAATATTCTCTGCTTTTTGTTATTCTAGATGAATTTGCAAATTACTCTTTTCAACTCAATGAAGCATTGAGTTGAAACTTTGATGGGGTTTGCATTGAATCTGTTGATTGCTTTTGGTAAGATGGCCATTTTTACAAAGTTGATCCTTCCAATCAATGTGCATAAGAGATCTTTTTTATCTTCTGAGATCTTCTTCAATTTCCTTCTTCAGAGATTTGAAGTTTTTGTCATACAGGTCAATCACTTGCTTAGTTACGGTCAAACTGAGGTTTTTCATATTGTTTGTGACTATGGTAAAGGGTTTCTTTTCTTAACTTTTCCCCCAGCATGTTTGTCCTTTAAGTAGAAAATGGCTACTGATTAGTTTGAGTTAATTTCATATCCAGCCTCTTGGCTGAAGTTGTTTATCAGCTGTAGATGTTCTCTGCTGGAATTTTTGGTGTCTCCTAAGTATACTATCATGTCATTGGCAAATAGTGATACTTTTACTTCTTTCTTTTTGATTTCTCTCTTCTTCATCCTGTTGTTGTCTAATTGTTCTGGCCAGGACTTCCAGTCCTATGTTGAATAGGTAGGGGGAGAGTGGGTAGCCTTGTCTAGTCTATGATTTTAGTGGGATTGCTTCAAGTTTCTCAACATTTAGTTTTATATTGACTGTTGGTTTGCTGCATATTGCTTTTATTTTGTTTAGGTATGGGCCTTGGATTCCTGCTCTTTCCAAGACTTTTATCATGAATGGGTGTTGAATTTTGTCAAATGCTTTCTTAGCACCCAGTGAGATGATCATGTTTTTTTTTTCCTTTGAGTTTGTTTATATGGTGGATTACATTGATAGATTTCCATATATTTAACCATCCCTGCATCCCAGGGATGAAGCCTTCTTGATCATGGTGAATGACAATGTTTTGAGTACTTCGGAATTTTACATAATGCAAACCACATACTCACTTCCCAGTCCTCCCCTCTCTACCCTTTATGCTGTTAAAGAAAGGAGAAGACAGGGAGGAGGAATAAGAAGAGGAAGAAGAAATAGCATACACACACACACACACACACACACACACACACACACACATACACACACCACCACCACAAAGGACAACAACAACAAAACAAAGTCCAGAACTCCAGTCTGTGTTGCCCATATATACAGTGGAACACTGTCAAACCCTGGTGTCCAGACCCTTTAAAAAACTGAGTCACTACAACTTTAAGCCTTGTTTATTAAAGTTTTCTCTAAAACTTTATTTCTAACTTCTTCATCCTTGTTTCTCTTTTTTGACAGTTATCAACCCTAATTAATATGTAAAGACATACTTCAAATCTAACTTTTCTATATGATCACCCAAATTTATACACTATTATCATATAATAAAACTATTTACCTCAAACCGATATTTTAGGTAATCATTTGTAGTGTTGTACTTGTCTTGGAAATTATTTAAATTGTCTTTGAAGATCTGTATGTATCATCTATAATACATATATCACTTTTTATTTAAAAAGTTAAACATATTCATCCTTCATTAGATGACAAGTTGGGTAAACATCATTATTTACATTTTATGACTACAGATGCAGATGCTCACTGCCAACCATTGACCTGAGTATGATGACTCCAATGTGAGAGGAAGGGGAAGAACCAAAAGAGCTGAAGGAGTTTACAACCCCAAAGGAAGGACAACAATATCAACCAAGCAGATAACTCAGAGATCTTGGGTCTAAACCACCAACTAAAGAGTACACACTGAGTGACCCATGGCTCTAGCTGCATATGTAGCAGAAGATTGCCTTATCTGATATCAAAGGGAGGGGAGGCCATGTGCCTTGTGGAGGGTTAAAGTCCAAGTGAAAGATGAGAGTGAGTAGGTGGGCAGGTGTGTATTCTCACAGAGTCAGGATAAAGTCAGGGTGGATAAAGTAGAGGGATTGCCGAGGGGAAACCAACCATGAAGGAAGGGTAACATTTGGAATATAAATAAATAAAATAACCGACAAAAGAAAAGAGAAAGGACAGAAATTTGAAGACATATTCTGGCATTTTTTTACTTTGAATAATAATGTATAGTACCTTCTTAGTAGTGTGTCACTAATATTTATGTACTCAATATGTGTTGCTGTGCTACCCAAGATAACTTCAGGAATCTGCTACTTGGAATAAGTAATTTTAGGTTCTCTATCAGTGGAGTTTCTCTAATATCAATGAGTCAGCAATACTTCTGTCATTCCAATGATCTTAAACATTAAAATCTAATTCACATAATGCATGTGGATCAGTTCCCAATTGTATATTATGCTGAACAGGATGTTAACCTATTTATGGAAACCAACTATAAAAACTTGCCCCTTAATTTCCAGTATTAGCTTAATTTTTCTTTGCTTTCAAGATCTCTGAGTTATTTCAAAAATTATATTACTAGTAATTTTAACATTAAGAACATTGAATAACCATTTAAACTAATGTTACCTAGAGATTAGTTAATGTTTTATTTACATAAACAAAACTCTAATTATATTTGCATAGACTCGTCTTGCATATGTGTGTGGGTTTATGTGAGATAAATTTCCATACATATTATTTATTTATTTTAAGTAACAATTAAAATTCTTTCTCTATGACCAAATCTTGCCACTAGAGACTTTCTGCTGATTAAAGTATTTATATACTCTATATCCTGATGTCCCTATTGTAGTTCCCCATTTCTTCTTTTTCCCTTTCCTTCCAGTTGTTTTCTTACCCCAATCAACCCCTGTGTTTTTCCATAGAGGCCTCCCATGGGTATGACTATGTTTATCTTTTATTAAGGCTATCTAAACAAGGCAACCCAGTTAGGGAAAAAGGATCCAAATAAAAGTAAAAGAGTCAGAGACAGCCCCATATCCTGTGCTGTTAGAAGTCTCACAAGAAGATCTAGTTGCACAATTGTTACATATATTCAGAGGTCCTAGGTCTGTCCAACACATGCTCTCTGGTTGGTGGTTCAGTCTCTGTGATCCCCTATGGGCACAGGTTAGTTGATTCTGTAGAGTTTATTATGATATCCTTCATTTCATCCTTATGGTTCCTTCATTCCTTCCTCTTTTTTCTTATACATTATTTCACATACTATATCACAAGTTAGCTATGGATCTCTCCATCTGATTCCATCAGTTGCTGGTAAAGCCTCTATTGTAAGAGTAATGCTAGCTTCCTTTTTGCAAGTTTAATAGAATATCACTGATAGTCAGGCCATGTGTCTCAAACTGAGCAAGCCATTGGATGGCCATGCCCTCAATTTGTTATATCTTTCCTCCTGCACAACTAGAAAAGATCATCTGAGGGAGGTAAACCAGAAAAACAAACATAATAGATACTCACTTATAAATAAAAATAGTAGTCATAAATTATAGGATAATCATGCTATACGCCACAGAAGCAAAAGCTAAATAACAAGTAGGGCCTGATTGTAGATGCTTATTTAAATCGCTCTGAGAAAAAAAAAAAAGAATATATATCTAAGCTAAACAGAGGTAGGGAAATGGGATTATGTGGGGATAGGAACCATAGGAAAAAGTGGGGAGAGGACAGAAGGAGAGAGTACTAGGAGAACAGATTACAGTCAATGGAAGTGGCCTAGCTGAGATGAGTCAAAATCCTAGGACAATGAAGACCCCTAGCAATTTATAATGGTGTGTGTCATTAGCTACAACTCCTAGCAATTGGGAATATGGAACCTGAAATGCCTATCTGCTAAAACCAGGACTTCTAATGGAGGGACTAGGACATCAAGCCATCCATAAATCCTACGACCTACAATTCTGCTAAGCAATATTATTTTATTTCATGCATGTTTATCTTTATGTAAAAATTAGCTAAAACTATGTGTGGGTATATGTGCACTGTGAGCCCCCCACAGATCAAAATCAACAAAGGAAAACATTTACAGAGTAAATGCACAATTGTGTAACATTTCCCCCAACATATTGTGTGTTTAATTTAAATTGTGACACAGTAGAAATTTTTTGAATTCTTAAACAATCACTCAGAATGGAAAGAGAGATGAGAGTGGGGTAGGGAAAGGGGATATTATTTTAAATGTAAATACAGAGAGTTGTCACGCGCCCACGCTTCCCGCCGCTAGGAACAGGCGTGCAACAAAACAAACTCTTCTGAGGATAACCTTTATTGAACAGCACTTTGAGCAGGGGCTTCATGAGCAGGAAACTTGTCTCTGAGTCGGGGACTCCCTACAGGGTTCTACTGTCTAGACGGGCTCTCACGCGCAGTCCCCCACGAACGATCTCTCTGTCCAGTCTCTGTCCACGCGGGACCTCCCGCAATCTCTTTTACGGAGTCTCTCTCCATGTGGTGCCTCTCCGCCATCCCTCCACATGGGGTCTCCCGCAATCTCCCCACTGTCTTCCTCTTCTCTCTCACGTGGGGGAGAAAATGCATTGCTATATATGCCTCAGAGACTTGTGTTGCTACCTGATTGGTGCATCCTCCTGTAGCTCAATCACGTGCCCCGGGGGTGGGCTGTGACTTATGTGGTGCATGCGCATTAAGTCTCTTGGCTGGGCAACAGCTCTGTTTGCTGAGTTCTCAGCGGGAAGCCGGCACCATGTTTGGGTGCAGCACAAACGGCTCCCTACAGAGAGTATATAAAATAAAATAAAATAAAATAAAATAAAATAAAATAGAACAAATTACTCAGGATTATTAGACATTAATATTTTGTAGGAAAAAATGTGATCCTTATTTTGATTTGTCATTTATGATATATTATTGGCTAAGATTCATTGAAGTATAAAGATACAAAATAAGTATTGCACTCCAGTCAAAGAGATATGTTCATAAACCACCTGTCAAGCAATATTTGGAGCCTACATTTTATAACTGCAAAGATTCTTGGTAATTTACAATATACAATGACATATTGATTGTAGAGCATAGGAATACATGGTTTTGCAACTTCACTAAAGGAACTGAAAAGGGCTGGGTAAAAATTTCTGGTCAACCATTTCTAGATCTGCTTACATAACACACATAAATGGTCTGACTAACTGAAAATATCAAAATGGAATTTATTGACAACATGATAATGTAAAACTTGAATCAAGCCAATCAAACCTTAACAGTCTGGAGTCTCCCTTAAATGAGAATAGAGATTATGGATCAATGCAAAAAAAAAAAAAATTTTTTTTTCCAGCACATCAGGGTCAACTCTTAATCAGCCCTTCCTGGTGAGTGACTGGAAGGTGGCCCCAAATGGCTATAATATGCAGTTTTTAATACTTTTGAGGCATACAGACTATATTAGCAAGGTTACAGTTTAAACTTATTAGCTAAGCGTATTGACTGCTAAATCTATTGTGTACCAAGCATCACATGCATGTGAACTCTTCCAGGGGATTTTCAGAGGACCATTCAGTACATTCTGAGAATTACTTATTCAAGAACACTCCTGTGTGTGGAGAATGGAACTTGCCCTATTCTTATCCCCAGGTGGGAGAAGGACGCAGTAAGAAGGGTATGAGAGTGTAAAAAGCCCTTAGAATCCCTCATTCATGCAAATATTATATGATGACAATTAGTATATCAGTCTAAATCGCTCTTAGCTATTTTGGGCCTCATTTGTTAAGGAATAAAAAACTATTAAAATTATGCTAAAATATACTATCACAGAAAAATAATATATTTGCAGTATTAATGAGTCCATTTATCCCTGTTTGTAATTAATTTGTTAACTGGAGAATAATTTTATGCTTCAATTTAAGTAGAAAAAATGATGTACAAATATTGTAAAAAATATTTTTAAGAGGCTAATTATGGAACAGATTTGTATCTTAGTCATTAACTTAGAACCAGGAAAAATGAAAAAAAGAATCTACATAGAACATATTCAAGATCAAACTTACTTTTGTTTTATAATGTCTATCCATCTTTTCTTGCAATCAGACATTAGCACTTTTAATTTGGAAAACACTGGGATTCTCTTTTCACCGATCATATGATGCCCAACTCATTCAATCTTATTCTCTATTTTAAATATTTTGGATTTTGAATTTTATCATCGCTTTACTGATTCTTCAGTGGTATTATTTTTCTTTTTTGACCCCTTTCTCCTCTCCTCCTACTCTCTTCCTCTTATTCCCCCATCCCTATCTGTTCCTTTTTATGTCAGAAAATGGAAGCTTCTGATGGATATTAACCCACCTTGGCAGATCAAGTTGCAGTAGGATTAGGTATATCTTCTACTATTGAGTCTAGACACAACAGCCAAGATAGAAAAAAATAGCCTAAAAACAGACAACAGAATCAGAGACAGCCCCTAATCTAGTTGTTAGGGGGTCCCACATAATGAACAATCCCTTCATCTGTTACACACATTTGGGAGACATAGGTCGTTGTCAAGCATACTCATTGATTTGTTGTTCAGTCTTTATGAATCTCTATGGGGCAAGTTTAGGGGATTCTGTCGGTTTTATTTGGTGACCTTGCCTTTTCTGGCTCCTTCAATATTTCCTTCCTTTATTTTAGAATATTCTCCAAATTCTAATGTTTGTCTCTCCATTTGTTTCCATCAGCTGCTAGTGAAGACCTGCAGAAGATACATTTGCTAGGTTCATATTTGCCAGTATAAAGGAGTATTATTAACAGTATCAGGGGTGGACTTTCCTTTAGGGCAAAGGTCTGAGATTGATCGAGTTACTAGTTGAACATTTACTTGATTTCTGCTTCTTTTTTTTTTTTTCATGCACATCCTTTTCTCTCCCTCTGCCTCCCATGTTTATTTTATTTCCACTTCACAGTGGTCCTCTTTGTTACTTAGCTTCTTTAGTCTGTGGGTTGTAGCATGACTATCCTGTTCTTTATGAGTAATATCCACTTATAGGTGAGTACAAGTACATAGCATGCGCAGGGATTGTTTTGGGAGCGTTATGGATTACCTCACTCAGGATGAAATTTTCTAGTTCCATCCATTTGTTTACAAATTTCATGATATTTTTGTTTTTAATAGATGAATAGTATTCCATTGTGAAAATGAATTTATCTATTCTTTCATTGGGTACATTTAGGTTGTTTCCAGTCCTGGTATTAAGAATATGCTGATATGGACTATGAACATAACTTAGGAAGTGTTCTTGTGGGTTGGTAAAGCATATTTTGTGTACATTCACAGGAGTAGTATAGTTGGGTTTATAGGTAGAATTATTCCCAATTTTCTGACAAGCCACCAAATTGATTGACAAAGTCATACAAGTTTTTCCTTCTTCCAGCAATGGAGAAATGTTCCACTTGCTCTACATCCTCTCCAGCAGGAGCTATCACTTGAACTTTTGATCTTAGCCATTCTGGTGGATATAAGACATAAGACAACATATAAGAGGATTTCCTGGCTCCTATAATAGCATCAGTCAATTTTTTTTATAAAACACACACACACACACACACACACACACACACACACACACACACGCACACACACACACTGTTGCTTTTAATTTTTTGAAAACCTCAATTAGTACAGATTTAATTTTAGAGAGTCTCAATATTAAAGATTACCTTTTTAAAATTTTCGCTTTGTTATAGAAATTAGTTTTCTAATCCCATTAGACTTTAATATCTAATAAATCTATTTCTATTCAAAAGGAGATTAAAGAGAATCACAGATTAAAACTTCAATACAGATATCAACATTATTCAACTCAATAGCAGACTTACAATATTCAGTAAACTATGGTATAAACAGATGTTCTACAATGTAAGCATCATTATTTTATTTAGATGGCATTTGTCAAAGAGCAGCTTCTACAGGTTAAGGGAAAGTGAGGGACCGATGTAGATTTGGTGACTGATCACTCACTAGACTTTTATCTGAGGGAATAAAGATTGATTCATTAGGGCTGGCACTTCCTGTGACTGAAGAGAGATTCTGCACTCTTTGAATTCTTTACACTCTTTGCCAGCTGGCAAAATGAAAAAAAAAAAAAGAAATATGATGAAAATGATACACTCATAGACATATACACACCAAGTAGATGAAAGAAGACAAGCACCCACAACTTCATATATACACATATGTACATACATGAATGCATATATACATATATACAGATAGGTATGTACACATTTATATATTGAGTGGATAAAGCAAAGCTCCAACCACCGTACATGTATTCAGATACACATATATATGGTAGATGGAGCAAACTCCAATGATCAAACTACAACACTTTCTTTTAAATTTATGTGTGGAGAGGCTTTTTGGGGCCACTTCCTTCTAGACACTGGGCTAAAATTTGACATTACCAGGACAAAAGTAGGGAACTCAAGGCAGGAGTCTGACTCTGGGCCTTGCTCAGGAAATAGGCCTGGACTAAGAACATTGACATTTGAAGCTCCGGACAGGCTCAGTGATAGCACGTGTCACAGACCCTTTGTCTCTTGGTCATCCTGCTTAGTCCCTAGAACAGATGTTTACAGAATTTTCGCTTATTGCCTTGCTTGTTCCTTTACTCAGAACTGATCTTAGTTTTCTGCAAGTACTTAAAATGGTTTAAAAGCAAATTGGAAAATAAAAACTCTGCTTCCACTTCAGAACTGGCTGGAGTCATGCTACAGTGTTTTCTAACTGTCTGTTTTTATTTTTAATCCTCACTCCTGAGCTAGAGAACCTGTGGACTGACTGAGCTGGCCTTGATCATTCAAGACTCTCTTCTGCCTTCAAATGAGAGATAGCTTCATAGGTAGAAAAAAAAAGGAAGAGTGATAACTATAAGCACATGCAAAGTTGATTGTAAGGGATGCAATTTTGCAACTGAAAAGAAACTTTACTAAATCAACCTAAGAACAAAGCATGTAAGTTGATATAGTTAAGTGAAGAGTCACTAATTTAAAAGAGATTTTATTCAATTCAACAAGTATAAGGAACTGAAAAATTTATAAATACATGTGAGCTACATATAAACAATCACATATATGCACATATAGACATAATTAAAATTAAAATTAAAGAGAATTCAGATATAGAAAACATCCATTTGTCTTGAGTCATTCAGTGGTAATTATTAGAACACAAAAATGAAGAGTTTTGTTTCAGCATAGAGAGAATAGACCATGAGAAAAAAGAGGGCAAAAATGAGACATAATGATATATGTAGAGGAAATTGTGACTGAAGTTAAGAGATTTAGAGTCAGAATAATTATTTTTAAAGTGAAACATTATTAGACTTTAAAGATGTGCCACATACATATGCAATAATATAAACTTTTAAAAGACTTTTTATATAAATAAATATGTAAGCAATGTTCAATATATAAACAAATCAATAACAACACAATTTGTGTGAAAAATTATAATATATTATAAACTTAGTTATGCCAGGACATAAGAATATGCAATATTATTTTAAGTTTATTTAACTCTGTTTTATCTAGGTATAATTTAGATTAGAATGATGAGTATCATTGATATATAATATTCACAGTTTATAACAATATTTTAGCAAAATTGTAGTTTTACTATTGTTTAGCTTATATTATTGTATACATAGATCATGTAACAGTACAATATTCCAGACACATTATGAGCTTATTTTTACACTTGCCTTTCTTATGATATTATATTGCTTTGAAGAGAACTCTTAACCAAGACAATTTGTATGAAGGAAAGAATTTAATCTGTGTTGGCATACAGTTCAGAGGTTTTGTCCATTATCAGCAAGGCAGGAAGCAGAGCAGCACACAGGAAGAAAGATTCTGAAGAAGAACTGAGAGTTCTACCATTAGATCCTTAGGCAGCAGGAAGAGAGATTGAGCCATGGTGCCTGGCTTGAGATTCTGAAACCTCAAAACCCAATTTGTGTGACAGTTTCTCCAACAGAGCCACACCTCTCCAACAAGACCACACCTCCAATAATGCCACTCACTCTCTATAAATCTATAGTAACCATTTTCATTCAAACCATCACAAATCTCCACATAAAGTTCATAATAAACTTCTATATTGTATCAGTTTCCTTGAAAACCAATAGCTTATAGAGGTGAGTCTGAAGGATAATCATACTACTGAAATTTGTTATTGTAAAAGGGTACTTGAAGTTGACAAGCATATGTTTACATTGATATTGATAGAACAGTATACTTTGTAAAATAATGAATTTACATGAATATTACTCAACTTGACATAAAATGTCTCCTTGTCTTAAGTTAATATGCTTGATAGGTCAATAAGCTCTTTCAACGTCAACACTTAACAATGAGTTATTGAGATCAGATGTAAATGAAATAATAGTAATTACAGGTACTTTCAAAACATGGATAATATATGTGATGTCATGTAAAAGGTAACAAAGACATAGAGTACATTGATAATCATTGCAGAAGCAAGAAAAGTAAGTCTCACAGCTCAAGTCTTTAATAGAATGAATAATTAGCTGTTCCCACTAGCACAAAAAGGTAGTTTACAAATATTATGTTTGTATATCTAGACTTTTTCCTCTAAAAGCTTGAGCATTGCTGTAGGCCATAAAACTCATCATCATGGAGGATATTATTCATACTTTTCCACAGTTTATGTTACTTTTTTCTTATCTTTGTGCTAGGCATTATGGTTATCTCATTCATTCCCACTAGACCTTTATCTTGAGCATTGCTTGTAAATCAAAAAGAATCCATTTTTATGGATGAAGTAGCAAGTGTTTCATATAAAGCTTTAATGCAAATATGTCATATCCCAAGTTAATTGTTATTAGCATGCTTTCTCTCCAAAATTGTGCTGTGTTTAAATATGGGTACTATAATATTATCCTTGGTTAAATTCTATAATCCTGACCTAGTAATGGTACCTTAATGGGGCTGATAAGAACCTCATTCTTACTGAACTTTCATTATCTTTCCTGCCTTCTGTGAATCTTGCAGGGACTCTACCACTGGAGAAGTTAAAGAAAAACACCACTGTCATAGGAACTTGAATAGCATAAATTTCTGTGAGCAAATAATATGTATTTTGATTATTTTTTAAACCAACTTTAGAAAAGTCTAGTTTTGTACTTAAATATTTTGAATTAAAGCAATAATTTATTACTACATTGACACAAACCAAATAATTGTTTTAAAATTATAGGTTAAGTACTCAGACTATAAGGTAATGAGGCAAGTAAATGAAGTTAAAATTCATAAAGACAAAACAGGAAGATGATATTTTAATTACGAAGTTCATATTAATAAAGTGAGCAGCTCAATGAACTATTTAAAATGAAGTGATTGAGTGATTTTGACTGAATTAGACAGTAACTAGGAATATGAAAAGGATAAAGCTAAGGTATAATAAATGGTACCTTTAAGTCCTATTGGATTGGACAGGTTTTTAATAGATTTGATGAGACATCAATCACTATAAGTCTTCAAAATGAAAATCATCATTCAGAGAATATGAATGCATGTATTAAGTTATGGCATGTATGACATATTCATACCCAGTACCAAGAGGCTCTAGTTTTATATATTTGAATGATGGAAGGAATATGAATTGAAAAGTTATATATTTAAAATTTTTTAGTCCAACATAAGAGGACAATGCTTCTGAAACACAAATGAACACAATACAGTAATTCAGAGAAGAATTCAGACTGAGCACTTAACTTTGACAGCCATAAAAATTTACACCTGGGACATGAACACTGAGAACAAAAATCTGGTAAGAAAGTTAGAAGATTTTTCCAAAAGTACAGGGCACGGTGGATTCAGAGAGAAATGAGTCTCTCAAGAAAGAGTAGAAGGAAGTGGAGGAGGAGGCAGAGGAGGAGGAGGTAACCCAGAGTGACAAATGACACATATGTCTCACTGCACAGTCCATATGAACTGAATTAGTTGATAGCGTTAGTGATTATAGCAATTACACACAACTGGCCTGAGAAATACAAACTATGAAATAAACATAATGACATCCAAAGACTGTTCCACCTGGGGACTCATCCATGTACATAGACATCAAACCCACGAAGTATTTCGGATGACAAGAAGTGCTTACTTAAAGGACCCTGTTATAGTTGTCCATGTATTTATGTATTTATGTATTTATTTATGTATTTATATATACATATTTATTTATTTATTTATTTATTTATTTACTTCTGAGAGACTCTTCCAGAGCCTTACAAATACAGATGTGGATGCTCATTGGACTGAACACTGGGAACCCAAGGACAAAGTTAGAGAAAGTACTGAAAGACCTGAAGGGGTTTGTAACCCCAAGGAAGAACAACAACATCAACCAACGAAACCTTACCCCCAGAGCTCCTAAACAAACAACCAAAGAGTAATCATGAAGAAACCCATGGCTCCAGCTGCATTTGTAGCAGAGGATGATCTTATCTGGCATCAGTGGGAGGAGAGGCCCTTGGTCCTGACAAGGCTCAATGCCCCAGTGTAGAAAAATGCCAGAGCAGTGAAGTAGGAGTGGTGGGGGTTTGGGAGAGCACCCTTATAGAAGCAGGTGTAGGGATAGGGGGCTTAAGGAGACAAAACCCAGGAAAAGGATAACATCTGAAATATAAATAGATAAAATATCCAATAAAAAGTAAAATAAAAAGATGTCATGGATTTGAAATAAAGTAAGGAAGGGTATATGGGAGGATTTGTGGTAGAAAATGGGAGGAGAAAATTGCGTGATTATATTATAATCTCAAAAAATAAAAAAGTAAAAATCTCTATTTTAAATACACATACACACACATAAAATTACACTATAGATTTAAATAAATCATAGTTTTCAAATTAAGCCTGAAAATCAAAACTCATGCTATTATCTAAAATTAATATCTGGAAATTTAGACTATATAAGAATTATGAATTTTAATATTAGATGGTTCCATGAAGATATAACTAGATACAGAAGCAAGGAGGCTGCCTACAGATGTCCTCTTCTGTATTTCTCTATCTAAAACCCCAATCTCAAAAAAAGTAAAAAATTAAAAAAATAAAACCCCAATCTCATTCCCACCCATGCAGCCTAGCACCTGTGTCTGTTTTCCTTGTTTCTGCTCCCCACGCACACCACTAGAATCTCAGAGATCTCTTTCTTCTAATATCTATCTTATTCTTTGCTTTGTTCCATACAGTATTGCTGGCAGCCATACCCTGGTAACTCAATGGCTGTTCCTCCCTGGGCAACAAGTAAGCCAGCAATGAAATGACACATGTACTTCCTCCCTTCAAATTCAAGCATTTCTGTCTTTCCCAACCTCTGAAGCAGGAAACCTGTTGTTATATTCTAAATTTAATTTCTTTCCAAACCTTATTTTTAATAATGGTTCTTAAATGCTTTAACCTTCCTTGTAGCCCACCACCCATGAGAGGCTTTGAAAAAGAGGATGCAGGGAAGTAGAACTGTTTGGAAAAGGTCTTTGTAGAAACTCTATCTGTGTTGACTGGAAACTCCCAGTTCTGTTCACAGATTAGCATGCAGCAGCAGCTCTATTCACTTGCTAACATGTCATGGATACACCAGCAGTCCAGTTCATAGAATCTGGTTAGCCACAGTGACTGGAGAACCTAGCAGAGACAGCAAGGCCTGAGGCTCCACTATTATCAGCAGGAGGGACCAACAGGAACACCAGGAGAAATTCTCAGCTCTTCCTCTCTCAGGGGAGCAAAGATCAGTGAAGACCCCCAATCATTGCACAGCTAGCTATACCAGTAAGCCCAGGTCTCTCTCCATCACTTTGTGGAGTCCTATTTATACACTCCAAACATTATGTGTCTTCCATCTGCATTGCCTTATCACATGCATCTACTCAGCCTATGTCTGTGGAATCCAAACAAATAGAGCTCAATGATGAAATTTAAGATGGACCAGTACATGCTCACTGTTAGCAAGGAATGCATCATATGTCCTTTCACACACTTGCTTTAGCAAAATTTCCTGTCTCCTCTTTCAGTAAATGTTCCTGTACAAATCCTCCTTAGCTTTTCACTTGTGAGTCCATTTAAGCTAAACATTCTTCCATGTGTGTGCCCAAGCCAAACACCATGCAACCATCTCTTCCAATGAACCCTTAAGTTTCCACTTCACTATCTCCTTTTGCTCTCTGACTCTTCCCAATGGACTACTACAGTGATTTCTGTCCCCAATTTGTCTCAGCATCCCATGTTCCAATAATATCAGAGGTTTCTGTGAACACTCCAGGTGAGCAGGCTAGGGAACAGGCAAAACACAACCATCACACTCTGAAAAATATCCGAAGAGGAAAGAGAAATCAAGGAACTAAATGTCTTCCTCACAAAGACAAATTTAGAAATTAGCACCTAAACCTACTGGTCTCCCAAACCTAAAGGTCTATATTCCCCAAAACCAAACCAAGATGAACTAAACTACACACACACTCACACACACAGACACACACACACACAGACACACACACACAGACACAGACACACACATACACACACACACACACACACACACACACACACACACAGAGAGAGAGAGAGAGAGAGAGAGAGAGAGAGAGAGAGAGAGAGAATCAATAACATTCAGTCCAATTTTTCCAGTAAAGCTCAGCTATCCTACCACAGTACGTGCTGAATATTTCAATATAGCTAATACACAAGAGAAAGAAAAATGTTCAAACAATTATGCAAGGGTGATGTAGTTCCTTAAAAAAGAAATGAATATATTTATTTTTAAATGGCTGGAAAACAGAGTCAATAGAAAAAAAATGAAGAAGACCTGAAAACAGAAATAGAAACAATAGAGATGTCAACAAAAACTGAAGGGTTAGCAGTCTGGAACCTCCATGGCCAGCCTGAAGGGCCCAGTGACAAGAGGTCATGTCAGAACTAGCTGCCAGACATGACATGTTCCCACTGTTGCCTCTTGTCACATATCCTCCTCCTCTGCGTGCACTACAACTTCTGATGTTTGTTTCTCTTCACCCCTGCCTGATTTCCCTTTTCATCTGCACAGAGAGGCAGCCTCTGTATGCCCTGCTCCTCCTTCAGTGAAGAAACCTCCCACTTGAGATCTGTCTCAATGTGACTTTATGGATTCTGCCACTTAGATCTAACATAAGAGGAACCTGGAAAGGAAAAATTTAGAATATTAAAAAGAAACAACAGAGGCAAACTTAACTATTGAAAAATTCTTCTACTTAAGGTAAAAGTATTCCAAGTCTGGATAGTAACATTGAACTTCATGCAAAATGGAGGACTCTTTCTTAGCAGAGCTTCCTCTTCTCTATCTTCTCTGGGGAGACCAACCTTTACACTATACTTGAGGAATGTCACATAATCTTGGTTTATATCAGAGGTGTATTTCCCTGGAAAGATTTTTCATGCCAATGAGGTATCCCCAGAACTTTTAAATTCACCCAACACAACCTCACCCTAATGAAGAACCACTTCCCACTTTTCAAGGTTTATAACCCTTTTCACCCCAAATAAAGCATATACACTGTTTTGTTGACTGTTATTTAAGAGAATTGTATTCTAAAACAGCTGTAACACTGAAATCTCCTGAGGAGAACTCTTTCTCCCACCATTCACTGCTCTCCTGACATTCTGCTGCCCCACATGTTTCAGGATTTGTTGCATCATATACTGTCAGGTGTGCATCGGAGTTCAGACACTCGAAGAGACCAGGGAAGTGGGGGGAGGGTCAGATCTTAGTTTTGCTCCATCCTTTTCTGACTGTTGTGAAGCAGCACCTAGAAACCCCAAGAAAAATTGTGAAAAATGGCACTACACTTCACCAAGAAAAATTCAAGCACTGGGAGTCAGAATCACATGCATTGAAGGTAGGATAGAATAAATGAATACATCCATCAAATATAAGGTCTTTGATATAGGGTAAAGGGTTGGAAAAAGGTAATTGCAAGCAGATGGACCTTATAAGTAAGCTTAGGTAGTGATTTGAATATTTATCAAACCGAAATTTAAACCAAAATATAATCAAAAGAAAAGGCAAAGGGAACTATATACCTTTCTAATTACAAATCTAAGAAGATAACATTTCAAATATTGACATCTATGACCTAAACACAAGGGTAACCAAGTTTGTTAAAGACTGACTAGTGGAGCTTAAATCATGTACTGACCAACATACATTGATAATAAGAGATTTGAATACTCCATTTGCATCAACGAATAGATCATCACACTAATACTAAATGAAGAAATACTGGACCTAACAGATATTATAAACTGAAAAATACTATCAGATACTTACTGAAAATTTCACCCAATTGCAAAAGAATGGTATTGACAAAAGTCAAACACAACTTCATTAGAAAAGTCCTGGGGAGAATAACAATAGAAGAAATACACCTAAACATAATAAAGTTATGTTATAGTAATTCTATAGCCAGCATCAAATAAAAGGAAGAGAAACCCAAAGGAATACAACTAAAATCAGAAAGAAGGAAGTGCTGATTACTCTCTTTTATGTATTTAATTCAGTACTGGAAATATTAGCAAGAGTATAAGGAAACTCAGGAAGAACAAGTGGATACAAAATGGAAGGAAGAATTCAAACTATCTTTATTTGTAGACAGTATGATGCTACACATAAGTGGCCATAAAATTATTATTGTGTACTGGGGCTGGTTACTAATTTCAGAGGTTTAGTTCATTATCATGGTGGCATGCAAGCTGAAATGGTGCTTGAGAAGGAACTGAATATTCTAAATCTTGATTCATAGGTAGCAGAAGTAATTGTATTTTATATTGGGCATAGGTTGGGCATATGAGGCCACAAAACACATGGTCACAGCAATACACATCTTCCAATAGTGTTATTTCCTATGAGCCAAATATCTAAACACATGAGTCTTTGGGGCCATTTCTATTCAAGATACCACAAACAGACACCACAGTCAAATATTAGTAAATGAAACCTAATAAAATTTAAAAATTTCTCTAAGGAGGACATTGTTATTCATACAGAACAGCAGCTTTAAGAATTAAATAAAAATTACCAAGTCTTCATCTGAAAGAAGACCATTATCCAGAATATACAAAAACTCAAAATACCTAAATACCAAAAAAAATGTAAAAAACCTTATAAACAAATTAAAAAGGAGATACAGCTCTTATCAGAGAATTTCCAATAGAGGAAAGTCAAGTGTCTGAGAAATATTTAAATAAATGTTCAATTTCATTAGGTATCAGGGAAATGAAGATCAAAACTATTTTGAGATACTATATTAAACCTGTCAGAATAGCTAAAATCAAAAAAAAAATATATGATTGCTCATACTGGCAAGGATATAAAGTGATATAAATTCTCCATTGATGGTGGGAGTGTAAATTTATATAACCATTATGAATTCATTGTGACATTTTCTCAGAACTTTGGGAAATAATTTACATCAAAATAGAGTTATAACATACTGGGGTATATACCACCCCACATATTTCATTTTACTAGAAGGACATTTGCTCAAACATATTCATTGTATTATGTTCATAATTGCTGGGAGCAATTATCTAGATATCCCTCAACAGTCAAATGGATTTAAAAACATGTGGTGCATTTACACAATGGAATATTACTCAGCTATTAAGAAAGTGGACATCATAAAATCTTCAGGCAGATAGATGAAACTAGAAAGCATAACTCAGGCTAATTTGGACCAGAAAAATAAATGTGTTATGCATTTGTTTATTTGAGGAAATTACCATTAAGATATGATGACCAAGATACAATCTGTAGACTCAAAGAGGTGAGGCATAACTGAAAGGTCTAGGGTCGAAACCTAGATCTCCATGGGAGGGATAAATAGGATAAGTTTTATGGGTTGGGTGAAGATGGAAACTGGAACATCAGGAAGGAGGAGGGAAATCAGTTTAAGCAAAACTGAGTGAGACACAGGTGATTTTGTGGGGGGACTGGAAACTTTCTAAGATATATGAAGGTAATCCTAAAACAGGTCTTAAAATAATGGGGGATTTAAAGTCTCAAATGGTAATCTCTTGTCCACAAAAGAGCTTGCCTTAGTAGGTCATAGCTGCATTCATTTGAGTTGTTGGCTAAGAAAGTCACATGACAATCACCAAAAAAACCCAGGCTCTTGTTATGTTTATGAATTGCTCTCTGCAAATTTGGGCCACATAGCTGAGGATAATACCTACACAACTCATTAAAATTGAGAAGTCCAGATGCTGCCTATATGGAACAATCATCCCTAAATTATAGTGTCTTTGGTGTCAATGGCAGACATACAACAAACCAGGCAAAATTTTTTGGGCTAGAATCTATCCTATATGTAAAATACGCTAAGTAAATGGTGCACATAGTTTGATAGAGTAGCAAACCAATTTTATATTTGACTTAAGGGTCACTGCACACAAGACATAGCCCATACCCCACTCTTCTTGGTTGCCCAAGAACCCAAGTGTAAATAGCCCTGAGAACTGGGGTGAAACTGAACACTACTGGTCAAACAAAAACAACAATAAAGGTATCAATAAAATGACTCCTAATGATAATCAGTAATATCCATTGATCACTGCCTTATCCAGTCATCAGAGGAGAAGTTTCTTCTGTCAGCACAAAGGAGCTGGTTAAGAGATTCACAGTCAGACATTATGTAGTAAGAAAGACAAAGTTCAGCTTCTCCATTAAATTCCTCCCTATAAAGCTTAAGACATATTAGAAAAGAGCAAGGCATGAGAAGCCACAGAGACTGAATCATCTCAGAAGCAAATGTACTCAGAGACTGAAGGAGCAGGTTCACAACTCTCAGTGGTGAACAGTCCGTCTTCAGTGCCTTTCTTATACCTTTCAGCTCAGTTATTTCGTTGGTGTGCTGACCATGAAAATAAATGGGTATCAAGATTCTTGAGTTCACCTTTAAAACTTTTATTCTTGTTGGGTTGACTCATCCTGGTTTGATATGATAATTTTTTGCTGTAACTTATTCTATTTTATTTTTTCATGTTTAGTTGTTATTTCTTAGAAAGTTGTTCTTTTCAAATGAGATATAGAAAGGGATTAAGGACCTGATGGGAGGGGAGTAAGTGAGGAACTAGAAGGAGCTAAATTAGGTGACCCTGAAATTATGCGATGTCATATAAATCAAGCATCTCTTTTCAATAGAAATAACCATCGAGGTTTAAACACACAAAAACAAAAAACAAAATAATGCCCCTCCACAAAATATATAACTTGACTACTAAAGATTCTCAAAAATGCTGACATATCATGGGAAAGAAAAAGCTTGTCATAATTCATTTGTCTGAGACTTTGAAATTCATATAATCTTAAAGATACAAATACAATTTTATATTACTAGATTATTGTGCTTTTAAATGATAATACATATTTATAGCTTATAGCATATAATATGTTAAACTGTCTCAAAAATAAGGGAACTTTGTGGTTTAAAGATTTTTGATTATTCAATTATCAAGTATTTTATTTTTATTTTATTTACAAGTATACATGTAAAACTCTCCTTGCACTTTTAGAAAAATAACCTTTTCAGTGTTTCCATTTCCATAAACATTATGCAAAAATAGATGTATATTTTATGAGTGAGTTCAATCACATAATATACTGAAAAAATGCACTGTGCAAAAGGGGATGTCAAAAAAAAGGCAGATGATTATCACCTAGCAGACAAGTGGACATTTTCTTTTTGATTTTTGTCTATCCTGTCAAAAAAAAAAAAAAATCCTTGGAGGTTTCAGGCTTTCAAAAAGTTGGCACAATACTCTAAGAATGTGTAACAGATATAGAAAAAAATGTACAAAACTGAGAGTCCTGATTTCATTGTTTCTGCAGATGATCTCCAAGTGTAATACATTATTGTTAACTGTGGCATGATACAAGCTCTGCTTTCATAATTATTGTGTGTGTTGACTATTTTATTAATAAAAAGAATTTGTTTAAAAGTTAAACAATGCTCTTTTATAGGTCTGAGATGACACTCAGTGACACCATGATTTATGATGAAGTATCATATATTTTATTCTATTGTGTTAATTAGTGATTTCTCATTTTGTTTCATAAACAAGAGTAAACTTTATGGCTGTCTCAGCAGGGTTCTATAACTGTCTTCTTTAACAAAACAAATTTTACTCTATTTGAAAATATATTTTTATTTTCGTATTGAAGTCATATTAGTTTTCTTGTTATATAATTCTATAACTATTTTTAGTTTAATATTTTGGGTAATTTTTACTAGAAAATAGTCATTCATCATTAGTATTAATTAAAATAGATATTAAAATCATTGCTTTAGAAAAAGAAAAAACTTGGTTCCAGGAACATTTTTTTCTTTTTACTTTTTTGAGTTTATTTTATTTTACTTTAGCACTCCAGGTTTTAATGCACTCCTAGTCTACCCTCCCACTGTTCCACATCCCATACCTCCTTTCTGTGCTCACTGTCTCCAGGAGGATGTCCCCTCCCTATGCACCCTACCAGAACTCTAGACTCCCTGGGGACTTCAGTGTTTGAGGGTTAAGTGAATCTTCTCTAACTGAACCAGACTCTAGACTCCTCTGCTGTATCTGGGCTGGGAAACTCATATCAGCTGGTGTATGCTGCCTGGTTGTGATCCAGTGTCTGAGAGATCTCAGGGTTCCAGGTTAATTGAGACTAATGGTCCTCTTACAGGGTTGCCTTCCTCCTCCTCAGCTTCCTCCAGTTTTTCCCCAATTCAACCACAGATCAGCAGCTTCTGTTGGTTGGTTGGGTGAAAATAACTGCATCTGACTCTTTCAACTGCTTGTTGCATTTTTTGGAGGGAAGTCATTGCTTATGAAGGTGATCAGCTAATGGAAAACACTTTTACACTGCTATCATTTTAATGATGATACTATGTTTGTGTTGAAGACACACTTGACTTCAGTAGCAAACTTTCATATTTTAAACTTTGTGATACAATGGTTCTAAGCATGAAATAGTTTAATAAGACTGAAAACTGCACAGCTGGTTAAGGTACATAAATAAGGGACTATGTAATTCTCAGCCTTGAATGCGACCCTCAGGTAATTGTTGAAGGGTAGACTAGGTGAGAAAAATATTGTAAGACCTGGAGATGGTAGATGAATGCCCGGAAATAAGGTTTGCTTCAGGGAGTAGAGCGGTTTCTCATATAAATTATTTAAATGTAAATTTTATTCCCCTGACATAATTGTCATCATAATGTCAAGATAATTAATAAGCTCATTCTTTGTAGATCTTTCTGAATTCTTATTGGATGGCTCATGTCATGTGTTTTGGCTCAAACTCTTTTCCAAGTTTCCTGTGGCTTTATAGGAATATGTAGGAATCAGATGTTGGTATCTCAACAAGAATTGACACAGTTTTTCAGCCAGTGCTTGGTAAATTAATCTTGATATATACTTCACCAAACAAGAAACAGAAAATATAGAATCGTGTACATGACAAACCCTTTCTTGTTCAATACTTACCTCTTGCTCTTTATACATTGAAAGCACACCTTTGTAGAGGTATATCCTTCAGTAATGGCTGGTAATTTTGTTTACTAATTATATCAAAAGGGAATTTTACGTTGAAGTAAATTGTCATTTCAAAATTAACCAGATACCTCAAGTTATAAATTGCCCCATCATATTTGTCAGATTCTGAAGTTTTTTTTCCTTCAGAAAAAAAAAAAAATCTTTAAATTTGAGGCAGTTATACCTCTTTATTTTATATACATAGAATATAGGTGTAAGGTGTATTTTTCTTTTGCACACAATGATGTCAGCATGTACTTCAAAGCTTACACTGTATTTATTTTCTATAACTTGTATAATTGTCTGCAATCTTAAATTGCTTGAGGCCAATTGCATTTACAATTATCATAATTTCATTTTTTAATTAACCTTTGGATAGCCCTTAGATTTGAAATTCTGCTTTAGCAAGTATGATGGTTGGAGTTCAGTGTAAGGTATTTCAAACTAATTTTTCAGACAAAAATTATGTAAAGATTAATTTCAAAAGAGTACATGCATACTGGGTTAAGTTTCTACCACATTATATTTAATAATAATATATTTTAATTTTCATGGTAAATTGAAATTGTCACTCATCTTGAATATTTAAGGAGGACACTGCTATAAATGAGAATGTATTGTACTGCTATAATGTAGGCTCCGTGTAAGTACCAGTGAAACCCAACATTGCTATTTTATGTCTTGACAGAGACTCATTATTTCAGTTTCCAATTACTAATCACTTTACACATGTATTTACTTTTGTTTACTATATAGTCATTCTGGAACTTACAGATGTGAAATCTCACGCATTTCTTTTGTTTTAAATCAGAGATAGGCTATTTAGGTTGTAATCACATTGTGCTTCTAAAGAACACATTTGCTGTTTTTCTTCAAGATTTTAAATCTTGTTTTTGTCTATTCATAATTATGCATTTTTAAACAAACATATAAATATATATATCAATGAAAGTACATGTATATATATGCTTTTCAACCTGCCAATAATCATTTAATTTTCTAAAATATGTTAAATTCACAAGGTCATATTAGTGTTTAAATAAAAAATTTAGTGTCTTATATCTGAATAATGCTGATTTACTCATCTAATCTCATTCAATGCAAATTTTAATGCTACTGAAATATAAATTACACTGTTAAATTTTTGTTTAATAGATTACATCCAACATGTGCAAGCTCTAGAACAAAGAGAAGCAGATACATTCAAAAGGAGTAGACAGCAGAAAATAATTAACCTCAGAGCTGAAATCAACAAAATTGAAACAAAAAGAACTATACAAAGAGTCAACAAAACGAAGAGTTTGTTCTTTGAGAAAATTAACAAGAAATGATAAATCCTCAACCAGACTAACTGATGGCTACAGAGAGAGTATCCAAATTAGCAAACCAATAGCCAGCATGAAACCAAATGGTGAAAAACTTGAAGCAACCCCATTAAATCAGGGACTAGATAAAGATGCTGACTCTCTCTCTACCTATTTAATATAGTACTAGAAGTACTAGCCAGAGAAATCAGACAGGAAAAAGAGATCAAATGGATACAAATTGGAAAGAAAGAAGTCACAATATCACTATTTGCTGATGATACAATAGTATACTTTAGTGACCCCAAAAATTCACTTGAAAATTTACAGCTGATAAACAACTTCATCGAAGTGGTTGGATATAAAATTAACTCAACAAATATATAGCCTTCCTCTAATCAAAGGACAAAAAGGCTAAGAAAGAAGTTACAGAATCGACAACCTTTACAATATTCATAAAAAATATATAATACATTGGTGTGACACTTACCAAGTATGTGAAGACTTTGTATGACAAGAAATTCAACTCTCTGAGTAAAGAAAATTAAGACCCCAGAAGATGGAAAGATCTCCCCTGCTCATGGATTAGAAATATCAACATAGTAAAAATTAACATTTTTCCTAAGGGAATCTTCAACTTCAAAACTATCCCCATCAAAATTCAAACTCAATTCTTCATAGAGTTAGAAAGAGCAGTTTGCAAATTCATTTAGAATAATTAAAAAACCCAATATAGCAAAAACTATTCTCAACAGCAAAAAACTTCTACAGGAATAAGCATCTCTGACCTCAGGCTGTATACACATCAATTGTCTTAAAAATTTATGATATTAATACAGAGAGAGGCAAGTAGATCAATGAAATAGAACCAAAGACCGAGAAATGATCCCAAGCCCCTATAGTCACTTGATTTTTGACAAAGCAGCTAAAAACATTCAATAAAAAGGACAGCCTCTTCAACAACATTTGCAAATGACATGATAGTGTATTAAGCTACACCACAAATTCCAACAGAGAACTCCTACAGCTGATAAACAAGTTCAGCAAAGTGGCTGGATACAAAATTAACTCAAACAAATCAGTAGCCTTCCTATACTCAAAGGACAAACATGTGGAGAAAGAAATTAGGAAAAAGATACCCTTCAAAATAGTCACAAAAACTGTGAAATACCTTGATGTGACTCTAACTAAGCAAGTGAAGGACCTGTATGACAAGAACTTCAAACATCTAAGAAAAGAAATTGAGAATGATCTCAGAAAATGGAAAGATCTCCCATGCTCATGGATTGGAAGGATCAACATTTTAAAAATGGCCATCTTACCCAAAGCAATCTACAGATTCAATGCAATCCCCATCAAAATTCCAACCCAATTCTTCATTGAGTTGGAAAGAACAATGTGCAATTTCCTAAGGACTAACAAAAGACCTAGAATAGCGAAATCCATCCTCAACAACAAGAAAACATCTGTGGGAATCACTATCCCTGACCTTAAGCTATATTACAAATTGTGCTAAAAACTGCATGGTACTGTTACAGAAATAGGCATGTGGATCAATGGAACAGAATAGATAATCCAGAAATGAACCCTCACATATATGGTCACCTGATTTTTGACAAAGGAGCTGTAAACATTCAATGGAACAAGGACAGCCTGTTCAACAAATGGTGTTGGTCTGACTGGCATTCAGCATGCAGAAGAATGAAAATAGACCCTTACTTATCTCCTTGTACAAAACTCAAGTGTAAGTGGTTCAAAGATCTCCACATTAAACCTGGTACACTGAAACTATTAGATGAGAATGTAGGGAAAACTTTAGAACACATAGGCACAAGAGAAAATTTCCTGTAAGGAACACCAATGGCTTGTGCTCTAAGGTCAAAGATTGACAACTGGCACTTAATGAGATTGCAAAGTTTCTGTAAGGCAAATGACACTGTCACAAAAACAAAACAGCAGACAACAGAGTGGGAAAAAGATCTTTACCAATCCCACAACAGATAGGGGCCTAATATCCAAGGTATACAAAGAACTCAAAAAGCTAGCCACCAGAGAATCAAACAACTCTACTAAAAAATGGGGTACTGAGATAAACAATAAGTTCTCAATTGGAGAATATTGAATGGCTGAGAAACATCTGAGGAAGTGCTCCACATCCTTAGCCATCAGGGAAATGCAAATCAAAACAACCCTGAGATTCCACCTCACACCAGTCAGATTGGCCAAGATCCAAAACTCAGATGACAGCAGATGCTGGTGAGGATGCGGAGAAAGAGGAACACTTCTCTACTGTTGGTGGGGTTGTAAACTAAAACAACCACTCTGGAAATCAGTCTGGCAGTTCCTCAGAAAATTGGACATAATACTTCCTGAAGACCTGGTTATTCCACTTCTGGATATATACCCCAGAGAAGCTCCAACATACAGCAAAGATACATGCACCACAATATTCATAAAAGCCCTATTTATAATAGCGAGAAGCTGGAAAAAACCCAGATGTCTTTCAGTAGATGAATAGATACAAAAATTGTGCTATATTTACACAATGGAGTACTACTCAGCTATTAGAAGTAATGACTTTATAAAATTCTTAAGATAATGGATGCATTTAGAGAATATCATCCTGATTGAGGTAACCCAGTCACAAAAGAACAGACATAATATGCAGTCACTGAAAATTGGATACTAACACAGAAAGCTCTGAACACCCCAGAAACAACCCACAGAATATATAATGTTTGAGAAAAACAAAGGCCAAAGGGGGGAAAACGAAAATCATTATGCTTCATCTTTATACACCAAGAATACTTTGACACTTTCCAGGTTACACCTTGTTTTACATGTACTTTATGCTCATTGTGACTAGTAAGATTTTAACGCATTCTATCAAACCTTTAAAAAAATCAAGTACTGACAAAAATATATTCATATACTTTTATGCAAAAGTGCTTTTAAAAATCTGTACATTTATCTCTGTTTTTTAAAATAAAGTTGTTCAATTAAAAAAAAAAAAACTAAAATTCCACCTCACACCCATCAGAATGTCTACGATCAAAAATTCAGGAGACAGCAGGTGCTGGCAAGGATGTAGAGAAAGAAGAACACTTCTCCACTCTTGGTGAGAATGTAAACTGGTACAATCACCTGGAAATCTGTCTGGCAGTTTTTTAGGAAATTGAACATAGTACTACCTGAGGACACAGCTATACCACTCCTGGGCTTATACCACAAAGAAGCTTCAACATCTAATAAGGACACATGTTCCACCATGTTCATAGCAGCCTTATTTATAATAGCCAGCAGCTGGAAAGTTACCAGATGTCTTTCTACAGTGGAATGGATAGAGAAAGTGTGCATATACACAATGGAGTATTACCCACCTATCCAAAACAATGACCTCAGGAAATACCTAGTCAAGTGGAAGTAACTTGAAACTATTATCCTGACTGAGGTAACCCAGTCACAAAAGAACACTCAAGGTTGTCTACTCACTTATAAGTGAATACTAGCCCCAAATGTTCAGAATACCCAAGAACCCACCCACAGAGTCTAGGAAGCTCAAGGAGAAGAAAGACCAGAAAGTGAATGTCTCAGTTTTTTTTTTTTTTTTTTTTTTTAGAAGTAAGAACAAAACATTCATTCTAGAAAATGAGGGATGGATAGAGGAGCAGGCATTGCTGAAAAGATCATTCAGACACTGTCTCACCTGGGTGCACACCCAATATTTATCCAATAAACACAAGCACCATTGCTGATGACAAGTAGTGCTTATTGGCAAGAACCTGATATGGATGTTTTCTCAGAGGCTCTGCTAGAGCCACACTGATACAGAGGAGGATGCTGCAGTTAATCATTAGACTGAAAAGGAGGACCCCAATGAAGGATTTAGAGAAAGTACTGAAGGAGCTGAAAGCGTCTGTAATCAACAGGAAGAACAAAATTATCAACTAAGCAAACTTACCACATCTTCCAGGGACTGAAATACCAATTAAAGAGTTCACATGGAAAGGTCAATGGCCCCAGAGGCATATACAGCAGAGAATAGCATTTTCTGGCATAAGTGGGAGGAGTGGCCTTTGGTCTAGTAAAGGGTAGTTTTCTCAGCATAGGGGAATGCCAAGAGGAGGAAGAGGATGGTTGGGAGAGGGAGCACCTTCATGGAGGCAATGAAATGGGGAGGGAGATGGGATTGTTTGAAAGGGATAACATTTGAAATGTAAATGCAGAGAATATCCAATAAAAATAATTTTGGGGAGAAAAAAATTTCAATCAAAACAAAATATAGATTTGTAAATGCTTAACTCATAAAACTAGTTGTTTAGAGAAATAACTAATAATACTTTTTCATCCTATTTATTCTTTTCTTATATGTGCCTTATAAATAATATAAGTCAGCAGCCTGTATTAGTAAAGATGTACACACTGCTCTATCTCCTTATATCTTACAGTTTTCTGAAAAGAGGTTTTCTTAGTATCCTGGCATATTTTTAGAAGACAAGGTGTGTGCTACAAAGGGCAGAGCTGGAGAAATAACACAAGCCATTCTTGGAGTAACCCAGAAGATTTTGCATGGATCCCAGACAAAGACCAGTAAGTGCTTAATTTTGATTTTGATTGTGACTATGTCTTGATATTTTTTTCTCTTGAAATAAGAAAGTATTTTACTAGAGCCCACTGCTAAAAAACTTTTAATTATAAAAAAGACTGAATTTTTAAAGAAATTGGATATTTTAAAGGGATTAAATTTTAATATACAAGAGTTTGTAAAGACTGTGTGTCTTTTAAAGTTATTTAGATCTTAAAGATAAATAATAAAGGAAGGGTTGAGGCTTAATATGTTCGTATTTGAAGTAGACAAAGCTGGTGTTGTGTGTCAACTTGACATAAATTGGAGTTATCACAGAGAAAGGGACCTCCCTTGAAATAACTCCATGAGGTCCAGCTGTGAGGCATTGTCTCAATTAGTTATCAAGGATGGGTGGGTCCAATCCATAGTGGGTGGTGACATCACTGGGCGGCTAAACCTGGGGTTCTTTAAGAAAGAAAGAAAGCCAGTTAGTAACATCCAAAGCTTTTGAATCAGCTCCTGCTTCATGACCTGTTTGAGTTCCAGTCCTGACTTCCTTTGCCGATGAACAACAGTGTGAAAGTCTAAGCTGAATAAAATCATTCCTTCCCTACTTGCTCTTGGTCATGAAGTTTGCACAGGAATAGAAACACTGGCTAAGACCCTGAGAAAATGAACCTCAAATACCACTACTTATCTTTGTCCTGAACAGATGTATCTTGAAATATAGTATAAGTGTTTTGATGAGAACAATATCAACCAACCAGAGGGCCTTGAGCTCCCAGAGACTAAACCACCAACCAAAAAGTACACATGGAGGGACCCATGGCTCCAGCTGCATGTGCAGCACAGGACGGCCTTATCTGGCATCAATGAGAGGGGAGGTCCTTTGTCCTGTGAAGGCTTCATTCTGCAGTGCAGGTGAAATCCAGGGTAGGGAGGCTGGAGTGTGTGGGTGGGGAGGAACATTATAGAAGCAATGGGAGGAGGGATTGATAGTTGGTCTTAGAAGGAGAAATTGGGAAAGGCAAATAACATTTGAAGTGTAAATACATAAAATATAGAATAAAAATAAAATGTCTATTAAAAAATAAAATATCCAAAAGATAAAGGAGTTATATAAATACACTATTCCATGACTCTTACAGTTTTCTACTTCTCTTCTGATATATTTTCTAAGTCTTTAGTATAATGTTGTTGATGTTGTAGTTGAACTTTCTTTTTTTTTTTTTTTTTTTTTTTTTTTGCATGTTGACCAGTGTTGATTTTCCTTAAATCATAATTTGCAACAAGATAGAAGCTTATTTGATTAGGGTTGAGAGCTTAAATGCAAATAGAAATTATATTGGTTTAGAAAGTGACATTATTTATGTACTGGGGTCTGTGACCATGCCAGCTATGTATAGGTGTGAGGACCGTATGCTGTACATTCTAGTTAGCAGACCTAGCTCTTGTAATACTGTTTGCTGTCCCCTTTACATGATGAACTTCTCAGACCCAACACACATTTTCTAAGCTATGACTTCAATTCTACTCTTTCATGATTATTTACATACAAAATTACTTCCTTTGCATACTTAAATTCCAAGAAAAGCAGACCCTAAGTAATAGAGCTTAGTACATTCTCAATTCAACTAGTACAACAATGTACTATTGTAGAGGTGGAAAAAATATACTACTGTATAACAGTTTCTTCTGAATTTGAAACAATTTGTTCTGCAAGGAATGTGTGTGTGTGTGTGTAAATTATATATATATATTTTATATATATATATATATTACACATTATATATTTATACATCATAGGTATATATGTATATATATAAATTTTAAAATTATTTTATATTTACATTACAAATATTTTCCACCTAACCAGGGTTATTATTTCCATCTGCCTTGTCCTTTGCCTTAGAGTGGGTGATTCCCCATCTACTACTCCTCATCCCATGAATACACCTACCTTAGGAACCCAACCAGCATCCCCCTTCCCTGGGTCTCTAAAAAATTAGGCACATCCTCTATCACTGAGGCCATACAAGGTAATTCTCTTGCTACACATATTCCAGAGGACATCAATCAGCCTGTGTATGCTCTTTGGTTTCTGGTTTAGTCTCTGAGAGCTATGAGGGTCTGGGTTATTTCATACTGTTGTTCTTTCTATGGAGATTATCATCCCCTTCAGTTTCTCCAATCCGTCCACAACCTCTTCTGCTGTTTTCAGCTTAGTCCAGTGCTTGGCCTTATGTGTGTGCATCTGTTTCAGTCAGAAGCTGGTAGAGCCCCTTAGAGGACAGCCATACTAGACCTCTGTTTACAATCTCAACACAGCATCTGTTGGCAATAGCATCAGGGTTTGGTGCCTGCCCAAGAGATGGATCCCAAGTTGTGCCAATCACTGGATGGCCTTTCTTTCAGTTTTTTTCCTTTTGTTTTTCTGCATTTTTTTTTATAAAGGATCAATTCTGAATCAAAAATCTTGAAGGTAGATGAGTGTTTGCATTCATGAGAGGTGGTCTCTTTATGTCCCATCTACCCATTGTTTTGAATTTTGTTTAATGTAACCCCTACTGATTTCTGGGAGCCTCTCATATCCCAGGTCTCTGGGACTTTCTGGAGGCATCCCACCCCCACCAAGGAGTTGCATAGTTTTGTCCATTCTCTTTGTCGTCTCTCCTCTCTCCTCTCTCCCTTCATACCTGATCTTTCAGGGAACTATTTTAATCAACAAGCCAAAAAACTGCAAATAGCTCTAGGAAGTCCCATCAAAATGGTCAGAAACACTAGGTCCTTTCTGCCATACTAAGCAGTTAAAGCTCACAGTTCCCCTCAGTGGAGCAGACCTGAGGGACAAAGAGTACCTTCCAGGCAAGTCAATTTGCAGTGAAGACAAAAACAAACAGCAAAGAAGACTTTGAGACAAGACCAGCTGCTGGGAAAAGGCAGAAACCAGCTGAGGGGCCTGAGAGAAATTTAGATAAGCAAAATTACTTGGAAAGGACACTTGTTAACCTGTTAAGTGGTCTGGAAGCTGTGTAGTGTACTCCACGTCCCAAGTTTGTTACAAGTTGGTGAAATAGCTATCTGAGTCATTTCTACTTCTGTTATAAACCCTCACACAAAGTATGCAAAGTGTATTCTCTTTTTAAGCATGGCATTAATACTGCAAAGATTTACACCAGCACAGTCTCTTCCAACAAGCATAGATGTTGAGTATGCTAGAGGAATGTTGACTCAGTACCTGTGGTCAACATTCAGGTGTTAAATCACTGGAAGACACACATGTGCACACGTGCACACACAAAATATTGCATTAGTTATTTTTCTCATGCTGTGAGAATTTCAGAAAACAGAATACATTTAGTTAATTACTGACATCGTTCTCTCTCCCTCTTTTTTTACCTTCCCCCTCTTGTCTCCTATTTCAGTGTACAGGGTCTGGTCCTACCCATATTCAGGGAGGGTCTTTCCAAGTCAAAGATCAATCTACATAATTTCCTTAAACATAGCTAAAGGCTAATTAAACCTAGGTAACAACTCACAAAAATGTACAGCTTTGTGTTCAAGGTGATCTGAGATTGGCTAGCAATATTAACCATTGTAGATTATATTCAAATATGCAGATATTCAAAATGGCAAATAATTGTCAGTTAAATGGTCTGCGTACCAGTGCAACTATCTCTTTCCAGAGAATTGATAATTTCCATTCAGATAAGAAAATTTTCTTTTCTTATTGATGTTTACTAATCCAAGTTATATATAATTAGTATAGGATTTTACAAGTCTTGGGAACACATGAATTTTAATTGTTTATAATTTTAATAATTAAAAATGTTTTAATGAATGGGTTTTTTGGTACGATATTATTTCTACACTAAAAATTAAGAGTCTAGTTTTATTATTTATATCTTTCTTAAATTCTATAGTATTTAAATTTTTAATTTAATTGGAATTTATTTAGAATATTTATATGGATGTCATTACTTTATTTAACTTCAAAGCCATTTTAATTTCAAATTAAAATCAAGTCTCTTTGATGTTTATTATCTCCATTTCTTAAGGCTCTTAACAAACACTGTTATTGAAATCAGACCCACTGAGCTCCATCAGCAGCTGATATCAGCTTTCTTCTCCAAACCTATGGGTTGTGATACATAAGCTGAAAATTATTTTGCTCTCATCAAAGCTAATTAGAAAATGATATTGAAAAGATCAATCCATTTTTTTCCTTAGAATTTGCCCTAGGACAAAACAAGCTTCTGTCTTTGAAAAGAAAAGAATGGAGCTGTTTGACATACGTGTGAGTTGGGACAATCATGTTGGGCAGGTTCTGTAAATAACTTCAGGTTTTAGAACGTACCTGCTTCAGTTAATAAACCTTTGCTGATTTTACACTTCATTTCGTGCTACATTGTTTACTGCTATGAACAGTCCTCACTGGATTGCTTTGTTCCCTGTTTATGTATATACACCAGTGCTTCTGTACTCTCATAGTCTTTGTAAAGTATCATCTGCCAGAAGCATTCCAGCCAGCAGAGAGCAGTGGCAGGGCACAGAATAGGTTTCTGGTGTGGCTTTAATGTATGGGGATCTCTGGATGTACTAGTTCTGTAGCTGTACTTAAAGTCTGATGATAAATTCTAAAAAATCCTAAAATTTTTCTTGCACTTTCTGAGGTTAAAAAGCTCCTGGCTTAGGTGATTGACACCTGTAGCCTAACATCAGGGGATTAAGTAATGTGGCCTTCTTACTATCTTGGCAGAAACTTTGAAGCCCTATCTTTTGGACTTCTAGTTGGAAGCTGCAGTAAGAAAAAAGAACATTTTGAGAAGTAATTATAGAATTTATTAGTAACTTGCAAAAGTTTTTTTTTTTTTTTTTTTTTTTTTTTTTAATGAAAGGTATCTAGGTAAAAAGAGGAAAGATCCTAAACAGGCACAGGGAAAAATTCTTTTTCTCATCCCTTTGTCCTCAATACTTATACATGGTTCAGAATATACGGCCACATGTTTAAAATTTCATCACAACTTCACACACACACACAAAACTCAAACCACAAATTGAGACAGAAGTTTACAACAGAGATTGTTTACATGCATATCAACTGGGAGTAATTATCTGGCTAAACATCCATCACCTCTCACAGCTCCGTAGCTTTATTGAAAGTTGCAAATCCTGATTAAGTTATTACTGAGGTTTTGTATAGAAAAAAACAATCAATATTGTAACTTATGTCCTAGCACCTATAACACATAATTAGTCCCCATTTTATGACCTTTGGTTGATTGTTTCACAACCTCTTGGAATGTTCTCTGAGTTTCAGAAAGTCTGGTTACTATCTAGAAGCCTTAGCTTGTGGCAGTAAAGATTGGCAGAGTTCTCTTTGCAGCCTTGTCTACTAGAAAAGGACCTAGGAACAGTTCCACTATAAAAGAGCTTAATATTCGATGATATAATTTTAGAAATTCTTAAAAAAATTGTTATAAGGTGATGCATCTTTGTATATCTGTAGAGATCTGGTCAAAGGGGATGGGCTAATACCTGATGATTGCTATATATGTTGAATAATAACAGGTTGAACATATTAACAGGAGGAATCTTTCCAGAAATGCATTCTCTTGGGCCTGCAAATAGAACAAATCAATTGCAGATTATAGTCTGAAGCAGACCACCTCAGGACAATCACCTAATTATTAGCTTTTTCTATGATGGTTCCTGACACTCATCAAACTTAGTTCAATAATTTCTTTTCTACTACTTCTTGTTTTGTTTTTTAAATGCATTTGTGTTTTCTTTTATTTTAAATTTCACTTGGATATTATAATAAAATTACAAGAATTTTTCCTTTTTTCCTCTAATTCTTTCGCTCACTCTATTCCAAATACACAACCACCCTTTTCACTAATTATTATTGAATGCAAGTACCACATGTATACACATAAATATTCCTAAGTATAACCTGCTCAGGAGGTATAATTCTATTTAGTTGCATGTTTTCAGGAATGACAGTTTGACACCTGACAGCTCATTGATGTGGTCTTTCCTGGTTCATCCAGTTACACCTATCTTTCTTCATTGAGACAGAGTGTCTCCCAGGCTAAAGTTCACCAGGGAGTTCTGGCTGGCTGGCCAGTGAAACACAAATGTCCATCTGTCTTCTGCCCCATAATGCTGACATTATAAGACTGTATCATCAATAAAATCAGACTTTTTTTCATTAATTACCTGAATACCAAGAATCAAACTCTGTTCTTTCTTGTGTTTACAAGGCTACAAATTCCTGACTGAGCTATTTCTATAACATTACCTCTTGAGGTTTTAGTAATGAGATTTCCATAATATAAATTATATTACAGCATTGAAACATATTTTATTTTCCTCATGTAGAGTTCTGATATAAGGCAAAAGGTGTGTTTATATACATTATTACACATACACATAAAATAGGAAGAAAATCCACAAATGCTCATTAAAAATCAAGAGATATTTGCAATTATAATAATCTCAGCAGTGAAGAATCCTGGGTATAAATGTATGTAAGAAGTCAAAGAAAGTTGTTAGCAATATGATGTATCACCAACGCACTGAGAGAATGAGGATTTATCATTACATTTATCATTCATAGTTGTTTCAGATTTTTTGTTTATTTTCTTTTGAGACAATAGTATCTCACTGTGAAAATCAGGTTAATATTGTGTATACTGTACTAGAATAGCTTTCCCAGTGTTTGGATTGAGAGCCATGTTCCAATGTAGATTATGTCAGAAAGAGGAAGCAACCTTGTCTGTAAGTCTTCTAATATCAAAAGCTTGGTCTCCAGCTCATTGAAAACTTAGGGTAGTGAAGATACAGCTATTCCACTTCTGGGCATATACCCCAGACACAGGCCAATATACAACAAAGATACATGCACCACAATGTTCATAGCAGCCCTGTTTATAATAGAAGCTGGAAAGAACACAGATGTCCTTCAGTAGATAAATGGATACAAAAAATGTTGGTACATTTACACATTAGAATACTATTCAACTATAAATAAAGTCAGAAACAATGACTTCATTAACTTCTTAAGAAAATGGATGCATCTAGAGAACATCATCAGGAGTAAGATTACCCAGTCACAAAAGAACAGACATGATATTCAGTCACTGATAAAGGGATACTAAACTCAGAAAGCTCTGAAAATCCCAGAAACAACTTACATACTATGTGAAGTTCAAGATAAAACAAAGACCAAAAAAATGAAAATTTAAAATCATTATTTTCTGAGATTTTCCTCGATTTCCTTTCTTAGAGGTTTGAAGTTCTTGTCATACAGGTCCTTTACTTGATTAGTTAGAATCACACCAAGGTATTTCATAGATTTTGTGACTATTGTGAAGGGTATTTTTTCCCTAATTTCTTTCTGCACATGTTTGACCTTTAAGTTAGGAAGGCTACTTAATTGAGTTAATTTTATATCGAGCTATTTTGCTGAACTTGTTTTCATCTGTAGGAGTTCTCTGATGGAATTTGTGGGGTCACTTAAAGTACACTATCATGTCATCTTTAAATAGGGATGTTTTTACATCTTCATTTCCAATTTGTATCCCTTTGATTTCCTTTTGCTGTCTAGTTGTTCTGAACAGGATTTCCAGTACAATGTTTAATAGGTAGGGAAAGAGTGGGCAGCCTTGTCAGTCCCTGATTTTAGTGGGATTAATTCAAGTTTCCCACCATTAAGTTTGATGTTGGCTGTTGGTTTGCTGTATATTGCTTTTATTATGCTTAGGTATGGGCCATGGACTCCTGTACTCTCTAAGACTTTTAAAATGAAGGGGTGTTGAATTTTGTAAAATGCTTCCACAGCATCTAATGAGATGACCATGTGGTTTTTTCTTTGAGTTGGTTTATATGGTGGATTACATTGATGGATTTCCTTATATTAAACCATCCCTGAATCCCAGGGATGAAGCCTACTTGATCATGGTGAATGATCATTTGTACTTGGATTCAATTTGCAAGGATTTTGTTGAGTATATTTGCATCAATGTTCATAAGTGAGATTGGTCTGAAGTTCTCTTTCCTTGTAGAGTCTTTGTGTTGTTTAGGAAAGAAGGTTTATTATAGCCTCAAAAAATGACATGGGTAGTCTTCTATCTGATTCTATCTTGTGGAATAGTTTGAAGAGTATTGGTGTTATGTCATCAATAACTGTCTGATAAAATTCTGCACTGAACCCATCTGGACCTGGGCTTTTTTTGGATGGAATGCTCTTGTTGACTGCTTCTATTTCTTTAGGTGTTATTGGATTATTTAGATGTCTTAACTTTAGTATCTTGCATCTGTGTAGGAATTCATCCATTTCCTCCAGATTTTCCAGCTTTGTTGAGTATAGGCTTTTGCAGTAGGATCTAATGATTTCTTGAATTTCCTCAGTTTCAGTTGTTATGTCACCACTTTCCTTTCTGATTTTGTTAATTTGGATACTCTCTCTTTGCCCTCTAGTTTGTCTGGCTAAGGGTTTATTAATCTTGTTAATTTTCTCAAAGAACCATCTTCTGATTTTGTTGATTCTTTGAATGGTTGTTTTGATTTTATTTGGTCTATTTCTCCCCTAGTTTTGATAATTTCTTGCTGTCTATTCTTCTTGGGTGTATCTGCTTTCTTTTGTTCTTGGGCTTTCCACTGTGCTGTCAGGTTGCTGATGTAAGCTCTCTCCAGTCTCTTTTTGGAAGCACTCAGAGCTTTGAGTTTTCCTCTCAGTACTGCTTTCATTGCATCCCATATATTAGGGTATGTTGTGTTTTCATTTTCAATGAATTCTAGAAAATCTTTAATTTATTTCTTTATTTATTCATTGACCCTGCTATTGTTTAATAGAGCATTTTTTAATTTCCATGTGTATGTGGGCTTTTTGTTGTCTTTGTTGTTGTTAAAGACCAGCCATAGACCATGGTGATCTGAAAGGATGCATGGAAGTATTTCAATCTTCTTATATTGTTTGTGGCTCATTCTATGTCCAATTATGTGGTTAATATTCCAGATGGTGCCTTGAGGTGCTGAGACAAAGGTGTATTCTTTTACTTTAGGATGATAATTTCTGTATATATCTATTAATTCCAGTTGATTCATAGTCTCTGCTAGTTTTATAGTGTCCTTGTTCAGTTTCTGTTTCCATGATCTGTCCATTGGTGAGAGAGTGGTATTAAAGTCTCCCACTATTATTGTGTGGGGTGAAATGTACTTTTTGAGCTTCAGTAGTGTTTCTTTTATGAATGTGGGTGCTTTTGTATTTGGAACATATATGTTAAGGATTGAGAGTTCCTCCTGACATATTTCCCCTTTAATGAGTAAAACGTGTCATTCTTTAACTTTCTTGAAATCTTTTGGTTGGAAATGTACTTTATTCTATATTATAATAGCCACTCCAGCTTGCCTCTTGGAGCCGTTTGCGTGGAAATTTTTTCCCAAATTTTACTCTGAGATAGTGTCTGTCTTTGTCTCTGAGATGAGTTTGCTGTATGCAGCAAAATACTGAGTTTTGTTTATGTATCAATTCTGATAGCCTATATCTTTTTATTGGGAAGTTTTTCCATTTATGTTAATAGTTATCAAGGAATAGTGGTTGCTATTTTTTGCTATTATTGCTTTTGTTGGTTAAATTGTGCCTGTGTGTCTTTCTCTTTTTGGTTTTCTTGCTTAAAAGTTTTCTTGTTTTTACTAGGATGTAGTTCCCTCATTGTATTGGGTTTACCACCGATAATTCCTTGTAGTGCTGGGTTTGTGTTCAGATATTTTGCAAATTTTGTTTTGTCTTGGAGTATCTTTATCTCTCCATCTATGGTGATTACTAGTTTTTGTGGGTATAGCAGCTTGGGCTGGCACTTGTGCTCTCTTAGTGCCTCCTTGATATCTGTCCAGGCTCTTCTAGCTTTCATAGTCTTTGTTGAGAAATTGTGTGTGATTCTGATTGGTTAGCCTTATAGGTTACCTGACCTTTTTCCCTTACTGCTTTTAGTATTCTTTCTTTGCTTTGGGCACTTGGTGTTTTGACTATTAAGTGTCAGGAGAAATTTCTTTTCTGGTCCAACCTATTTGGAGTCTGTAGGCTTCCTTTAAGCTCATGGTCATCTCAGTCTTAACAGCAGGGAAATTTTCTTCTATAATGTTGTTGAAGATATTTACTGTGCCTCTTTGTTGATATGCTTCTCCCTCTTCTATTCCTATTATCCTTAGGTTTGGTCTTCTCATTGTGTCCTTGATCTCTTAGACATTTTGGGTTAGAAGCTTTTTGGTTTTTGCATCTTCTCTGACTGTTTTGTCTCTGTTTTCAATGTTGTCTTCGGCCCCTGAGATTCTCTCTTCAATCTCTTGTAGTCTGTTGGAAATGTTTGCATCTGTGACTCCTGATTTCTTTTTTTGGATTTCTACCTCTAGAGTTTTTCTACCTCTTAATGTTTTCTTTATTGTGTCCATTTTGGTTTTAAATTTCTTCTTCCATTCTTTCATCCCTTTCATTCTGTTTTCTTCTAGTTCTTTGAGTGTTTTTCTTGGTTCTTCTTTAAAAGCTTCTAATTCTTTATGCTGTTCCTCCTGTTTGTTTTTACGGAACTCTATCACCATCTTGAGGTAGGGTTCTAGATCTGAGTCTTCTTTTTCTGGGGTGTTTGGCTTTCTGATGTTTGCTGTTATGGGAGAGCTTGTTTCTACTGTTGCCAGGTTGTCTTGGTTTTTCTTGGGTACATTCTTTTTCTTTCCTTTTGCCATCTTTTTGTCTGTGATTTATTCTAGTCTTTCCCTTGTAACTGACCTGTTTCCCTGGATCTCAGCTTTTTTTGGCAGCGGATTATCTGAGTGCCTGTTCTGCACCCAAAAGCTGCCAGTTGGGAACAGAGGGCCCAGTGCTGGGTTTCTGGTTCCTGGATCAAGCAGGGCAGGGGCACACTTTCTGCTTGCTCAGCAGAGATAATTCTGCACCCTGATTAGTCGAAACCTGTTCTCACCAGGACTGTGTCTCTGGAATCCCGCTGCTCCTGGAGGCCCAGAGTAAAATTCATAATGGCTCATACCCCTACTATTTACAAGAAAAATATGGTTATATCTTCAGTGAAAGGCATGTACAGGAATGAACAATCTCTTAGACTGCATAAGATAAATTGATGTTCCTCTACATTGTAGTGATGATTCAAACTACTTAAAGTACATAATTTTTTACTTTGTCCTGATTTTATCATAATAAAATAAATATAATCTCATCTATATTTGTATATCAATGACCTTATTTAAAAACATTTATTATAATTCTAATTAGATCAAAATTAAAAACGTTCACTGAGAAAAAAATGTAACTCCAAATTAATTTTATAAAATACTTTTGAAAATGTTCATATAAAATAAAACAAAAAAAGCCGTACTCAGAAATTATTCACAATTTGATTTTTTCTTAGTTTATTCTGAAACTTTTGAAATATTTTTATAGTTTCCTTTTATTATTGTCTTTTAAATCATTTTAATATTAAATTAGGCCAGTATATAAAATTGAGAAAGACTCTCAGTCGCCCAAAAATGCAGTTATAATGAGGTCAAGTTAAAGTAGTGAGGGATGTCCCAGTTCTTGACTAAATAAATTTGTTTTTAATACAATCATGCTATTTTCCTTAGTGACTTCAGCAACAAAGCAATACAGTTTCTTTTGAGAGCTTTTTTTCTCTTTAACATTTGTAAGGTCATATTTCCTATCAACTAGCAAGAGATTCCGACTAAAATTGTTTTGTCAGTCAAAATCATGAAATTTCAGAAACTTTTTGGCAACACTCAGCCAGAAGGATATCATAGAAAATGAAAATCATATCGGTTCAAATGAAAATATGCCACATAATTCAAAGACAAATATGTTTTCCATCCAGCGCTTTTTTCAAAAAGCTAAATTCTCGTTAACTACTTTAAGCCAATACATTTCTAGGAGCTGCAAATTGTGGTTTGTAACTGAAGAATATTACTTTGGATTCCTGTAAAGAGTAGAAGTAAATGATTCTGGTGTGTTTTTTGAAAATGATATACATTTTATTTAAGTATTTGTTCATTATCTCTATCATTTCTATCTGGTTTTAATTTTATATCTTTAAATATTTTATACTAGAGTATTAAAACAACTTGTTAGCTATAAATAGTATAATTTTAATAGTAAAATAATGCCTAAGCAATTTATTTGTTTGGTACTTACAATGAATTGCAACATATTATGCAATTTGAAAAACAAACGTTGAGTCCATAGTAACACAGTAAATACCCTATACATATTTAAAAAACTATTCAATTGAATTTTAGTTGAATTTTGTGACGAATACCTCTCAGTTCATCTAATAGTAGATGATAACACTTCACTAACACAAAGTATAAATATCTGAAAAACTTTTTTTCCAGTAACTTTCTTTTCCTTCTTAGCATATATATATATATATATATATTTTTTTTTTTTTAAAATTGGACCTAGTGCTTCGATGTAATTAGATGATATGTTTTTACTCATCTTTATCCCATTTTTACATTGAAGGTATATCAGACAATAAGTTTATAATGAATAATTACTATGATAATTTAATTATACTATATTAGAGTATCTCAGACCCAAATCAGAGAAACATTATTTTCAATAGATGACAATAAATTTTCAATACAGAGACCCACAGTTGGTCAAAGGGTAGAAAATAAGAGATTGCCTGATGTTCAGCTCTAAGTGAGATGTCTATACCACACTATCTCCTCCCAAAATCCAGAGATTATTGTAACAAAGGAATGTGATGATTGTGAGGGTCAGCGTGGTGGGTGACAATTATAGACACATAGTATCTTCTAGATACAGCAGAGAGATCACATAAATTAATTTGCAGTGGTTGTGACAAGACGGAGGATACCCAGGCAATGCTTGAACTAAAAAATCTCACCACAGAGAATATATTAATCATAAAGTTTCACCTAGATGGGAATCTACTGTCAGTTGATAAGTGGTTTGAGAAAGATGCATTTTATTTAAGGATGAGATAAGTGAAATGTTCCAAAAGAAGCCCATACATCTAAAGTAGTACAAAAACACAAATTGATTTTCATATGTTAAAAATAATTAAGCAAATGTCAAATTGGATAGAAATGTTAAGTATGATACAGAGGGAACTGAACAGTGGATTAATATGATCAAAATGCTTCCAATGAGGAGCGGAGCCTAGTCCATCTGCCACCCAAAACGGCGGCTTGTAAAGGCTGAGCAACTGGTGGGTGGGAGACCTAGGCTGCCAGGGAGCAGAGGGATCTCTGCGGAGTGCACACGGAAAGTGCACCCCTTACCTTGCCCTGCCCTGCCCTGCCTGATCCAGCAACGAGGAACAGAACTCTGGAACTCCTCTTCCCACCCAGCGACTCTGAGGCATTGAACAGGGCTCAACCCATCTGCCACCTGGACCAGTGGAGATCCAGGGACACAGAACAGATACAAGGGAAAGTCAAGAACATATCACTGAATACAAAATGGCAAGAGGAAAGCGAAAGAGTATATCTCAAGGAAACCAAGACAACCTGGCAACACCAGAACCCAGCTCTCCCATAACAGCAAACATTGGAATTCCAAACACTCCAGAAAAGGAAGACACAGACCTGAAATCATACCTCAAGATGCTGATGGAGATAATTAAACAAGAGCTGGAGGAAAAGCAAAAAGATTCAGAAGCTTTTAAAGAGGAAACAAAAAAACACAAAGAAATACAGGAAAACACAATCAAAGAGATAAAGGAATGGAAGAGAGAACTTAAATTGGAAATTGACACAATAAAGAAAAAACTAAAAGAGATAACCCTAGAGGTAAAACACCTAAAAAAGAAATCAGGAGTCACAGAAGTAAGCATTTCCAATAGATTAAAAAGATGGAAGAGAGAATCTCAGGGGCAGAAGACAACATTGTAAACATAGACAAAACAGCCAGAGAATATGCAAAAAACAAAAAGCTCAATCCCAAAATGTCCAGGAGATCCAGGATACAATGAGAAGACCGAACCTAAGGATAATAAGAATCGAAGAGGGAGAAGAGTATAAACTAAGAGGCACAGTATATATCTTAAACAAAATCATAGAAAAAAACTTCCCTACCCTCAAGAATGAGATGACCACGAGCATAAAAGAAGCCTTCAGAACTCCAAATAGGTTGGACCAGAAAAGAAATACCCCCCGACACATAATAGTAAAAACACCAAGTGCCCAAAGCAAAGAAAGAATACTAAAAGCAGTAAGGGAAAAAGGTCAGGTAACATATAAAGGCAGGCCAATCAGACTCACACCCGATTTCTCAACAGAGACTATGAAAGCTGGAAGAGCCTGGACAGACATCATGCACACCCTAAGAGTGCACAAGTGCCAACCCAAGCTGCTATACCCAGCAAAACTATCAATCACCATTGATGGACAGATGAAGATATTTCAAGACAAATCAAAATTTACACTATATTTAACCACAAAACCAGCACTACAACAAATTATAGATGGAAAACCCAATACAATGAGGGAAAATACATCCTAGTAAAAACAAGAAAACTCCTAAATAAGAAAACTGAAAGAAGAAAAAGACACAGACACAACCCACAAAAGCAATAATGGCAGGAAACAGAAACAACTATTTCTTGATCTCTATTAACATAAATGGACTCAACTCCCCAATAAAGAGACATAGACTATCAGACTGGATACATAAACAAAATCCAGCCTTTTTCTGCATACAGGAAACCCATCTCAGAGACAAAGTCAGACACTATCTCAGAGTAAAAGGGTGGGAAAAAAACTTCCAAACAAACAGCTCCAATAAGCAAGCTGGAGTGGCTATTCTGATATCGAATAAAGTAAATTTCCAACCAAAAGTTATCAAAAAAAGTTAAGGAAGGACACTTTTTACCCATTACAGGGAAAAGCTGTCAGGAGAAACTCTCAATACTTAACATTTATGCTCCAAATAAAAAAGCACCCACATTCATAAAAGAAACCCTACTAAAGCTCAAAAATACATTACACCCCACACAATAATAGTGGGAGACTTTAATACCCCACTCTCACCATGGACAGATCATGGACACAGAAACTGAACAAGGACACTGCAAAACTAGCAGAGACTTTGAACCAACTAGAATTAATAGATATATACAGAACATATTTTCTTAAAGTAAATGAATACACCTTCTTCTCAGCACCCCATGGCACCTTCTCAAAAATTGACCACATAATTGGACACAGAACAAGCCTCAATCGATATAAGAAGATTGAAATACTCCCATGCATCCTCTCAGATCACCATGGTCTACGGCTGGTCTTTAACAACAACAAAGACAACAAAAAGCCCACATACACCTGGAAACTAAACAACGCTCTCTTAAATGATAGAGGGTCAAAGAAGAAATAAAAAAAAGGATTTAAGGATTTTCTAGAATTGAACGAAAACGAAAACACAACATACCCAAACCTATGGGATGCAAGGAAAGCAGTACTGAGAGGAAAACTCATAGCCCTAAGTGCTTCCAAAAAGAAACTGGAAAGAGCTTACATCAGCAACCTGACAGCACAGCTAAAAGTCCTAGAACAAAAGGAAGCAGATATACCCCAACAGAGTAGACGGCAAGAAATAATTTAAATTAGGGCAGAAATAGACCAAATAGAATCAAAAGGAACCATTGAAAAAATCAACAAAACCAAAAGTTGGTTCTTTGAGAAAATCAACAAGATTGATAAACCCCTAGCGAGACTAACTAGAGGGCAAATAGAGAGTATACAAATTAACAAAATCAGAAATGGAAGTGGGGACATAACAACTGAAACCGAGGAAATTCAAGAAATCATCAGATCCTAGAACAAAAATTTATACTCCACAAAATTGGAAAATCTGGAGGAAATGGACAAATTCCTAGACAGATACAAGATCCTAAAGTTAAACCAGGACCAAGTAAACCATTTAAATAACCCTATAACACCTAAAGAAATAGAAGAAGTAATCAAAAGCCTCCTAACCAAAAAAAGCCCAGGGCCAGAGGGGTTCAGTGCATAAATTTATCAGACATTTATTGGGGATATAACACCAATATGCTCAAAATTATTCCAAAAATTAGAATCAGATGGAATACTACCTAACTCATTTTATGAGGCTACAATAACCCTCGTACCTAAACCTCATAAAGACCCTACAAGGAAAGAGAACTTCAGACCAATCTCACTTATGAACATTGATGCAAAAATACTCAACAAAATCCTTGCAAACCAAATCCAAGAACACATCAAAATGATCATTCATCATGACCAAGTAGGCTTCATCCCTGGGATGCAGGGATGGTTTAACATAAGGAAAGCCATCAATGTAATCCACCATAGAAACAAACTTAAAGACCAAAATCACATGTTCATCTCACTAGACACTGAGAAAGCATTTGACAAAATCCAACACCCCTTCATGTTAAAAGTCCTGGAAAGAACAGGAATCCAAGGCCCATATTTAAACATAATAAAAACAATATACAGCAAACCAACAGCCAACATCAAACTTAATGGTGAGAAACATGAAGCAATCCCACTAAAATCAGGGACTCAACAAGGCTGCCAACTCTCCCCCTACCTAATCAACATAGTACTGGAAGTCCTGGCTGGAGCAATTAGACAGCAAAAGGAGATCAAGGGGATACAAATCAGAAAGGAAGAGATAAAAACCTCACTCTTTGCAGATGACATGATAGTGTACTTGAGTGACCCCAAAAATTCCACCAGAGAACTCCTACAGCTGATAAACAAGTTCAGCAAAGTGGCTGGATACAAAATTAACTCAAACAAATCAGTAGCCTTTCTATACTCAAAAGACAAACATGTGGAGAAAGAAATTAGGGAAACATTACCCTTCACAATTGTCACAAAAACTATGAAATACCTTGGTGTGACTCTAACTAAGCAAGTGAAAGACCTGTATGACAAGAACTTCAAACCTCTAAAGAAAGAAATTGAGAAGGATCTCAGAAAATGGAAAGATCTTCCATGCTCATGGATTGGAAAGATCAACATCTTAAAAATGGCCATCCTACCTAAAGCAATCTACAGATTCAATGCAATCCCCATCACAATTCCAACCCAGTTCTTCAAGGAATTGGAAAGATCAGTGTGCATTTTAATATGGAATAACAAAAGACCTAGAATAGCGAAATCCATCCTCAACAACAAAAAAAATCTGCCGGAATCACTCTACCTGACCTCAAGCTATATTACAAGGCATTGTGTTGAAAAATGCATGGTACTGGTACAGAAATAGGCATGTGGATCAATGGAATAGAATAGAAGATCCAGAAATGAGTCCTCATGTATATGTTCACCTGATTTTTGACACTGAATGTTTATGCTCATGGTAATTATTAGATTTTCAATGCATACTGTCAAGCCATTGACAAAATCAAGTACTGACTAAAAAATATATTCACATAGTTTTATGTAAAAATTATTTTAATATCTGAAAAGACAGTACTGACAAAAATGTATAATTTTAAGCAAAAAATGATTAAAATCTGTACATTTATCTTTGTTTTGTAAAATAAAGTCATTTTAAAAAATAAAAAAGTAAATCACATTAATAATGCTAGAACAAAAATACAGTTATTTTTTATTTTTATATGTGTAGTATATAATTTTATAATTTCTCCCCTCTGTTGCATTTTTGTACAATCTCTTATATGTTCCCATTAAACATTTTCTAATTCATGGAATCTTTGTTTCATTAATTATCTTCACTTTACATATGCATATGTATACTTACACACACTAGTACACAGACACACACATGCACACAGAGTCACATGTTAGTGAGACTTCATGTGTGTATCTTCTCATTTTACTCGGTGTCATAGGTCATAATCTTTCAGCAAACCCTGTGATATCCTGACTCTTACAATATTTCCTCCCTCTCTACCAAAAGAAACTGAGAGGCATCTATATATAGATACTTTGGTTGATGCATCCTTTGAGACCAGGCTACACAAATGTGTTTATTTCACAGCTCTCTGTATGTTGTAAAGGTTACCTTCCTTGAAGATTTCTGAGCACTATACTTTTCTGTTTGTGTAGCATAAATATCTTGAATTGGGGTTGAGATTATGCTGGTTTAGCAGAGTGGGCGATTGTATGTTGCTCTCCAAAATCCACGGATTTACTATTTTGGGGTAGTTGACTAGGTTTCTGGTTCCATGCATGAGTTTTGTGTTTACTTGTTTGTTCCTTTGTTTTTAATGAGTCATCAATCTAATTAGCAATCTGTTCATTACCCCCAGTGTATGCACACGATTACTCACCTAATTGGGTCACCCTATTATGCTACTTATATTACAGAGGCATCAAAGTTGGGTAGTGAGTATTGTTCCCTCTAGTGGAGCTTCTGGTACTGTGAAAACTAGTTCTCAGACAGAGGAGTTTCAGGTCAGTTCTAGCTCAGTGAACAGTGGAATCTGACTCTGAAGTGCATGGAATTGTTAGGATTAGAGACTTTCTATCTCTTAGTAGTAACAAAGGAATATAACAATAGTGGTAATGTCATGGATATATCGTGTCCAACACTGAGCAATACTTCAAAGAAGGAGAATCTCATGTTCACTAATTTGAGTGTTTGTTCAGTAGTCTTTGTTTTTTGTTTGTTTTGTTTTTTTGAGGGAGAATTGTCAGCCAAAAATAAAAGCTACACTGTATTTGGTTAGTGTGTCATAGTTTCCTACTTTAACACTTTGTTGATAAATATTATCTGTGATTTTTCTTCCCTACATGAAAATATAATAATGCTACAATATTTGAAACTAATTATTCTCCACCATGTTTTTTTGTGGCGTCTTAGAACTCTTGACCCAATTCATGTTCATTTAAAAATATAAAATAAAATAAAGAGGTAGACAAATTTTTATCATATTATGTCAAATAAATATTTTAATCAAGGAAAACTATTTGAAAAGGATCCAGCAAAATTATAGTTTATTTTTCCATTAAAATGTTTGTTATACGACCATTGAATCTTTTTTATAGAATTTACATGATTGTTTGGTGAGTGTGTTTACTTGACTCAAAATAAATAATTGATAAAAAATAACAACCCTTAAGTTATAACTTTAAAATATGGTTTGGTAATATTGAAAATGTTATAAATATTTATGTAATCTTAAAATGTAAAATATCTCAACCTATAAATATAAAAATGCAGTTACATTGATTTTATATGTGTGTTTGTGTGTGTATATGCTTGTAAATATGTATAAATTTTTGTATGCATAATTACATTGTGTGGTGGGGGTATGATAACCTTTTGGTCTTTTATTATGGCTTCTGCTTTAGCTAGAAGAACGGGATAGAAGAGCCTGTGTCTGGTAGACAGTATTAAATATGGCAATACATATATTGTGTAATGCAAATAGAGCAATGAGCCTATTGGGAACGGTGCAGAGTGTTGTCATTCTGGGAAAGAGCCACGTCTATCACCAGACAGAGAAAGGGAACTTTCTGTGCAGTATGCTGCAGCCTTGGCTTTGAATTCCCACGGTGAATCAAGTAAGCTCCAGAGTACCGCAGGGACCGCACAGAAGACTTGACAATGCAGTACTTAGCTAATTAATCAGGAGGCTCAGACAGTGCCAATGAGAAAAGGTAGAAATGCACTTAATTCTCAAATGCTTAGAGAACTTAATATATGTCCTTGTAAATAAACAACAAAAAATTCTTCAATTTATATTCAGAAAATAATAAATTAATGAATTAATGTAATAGACCTTTTCCTTTATCAGTACCTTTCATGGTATTGTTAGGAGGAATTGTTAGGAAAATATTATGTCTGAAATATAATAAAAACTATAAATATGATTTGATAATTTGCTTCTAACCAAGTAACTGCTCCCTCAAGGCTTTCCTGAAATTCCATTAACACTCTAACAGTGACATTGTAGAATGATTTATAATTATTTACATTTCTATATTCCTTAGTACCTACATTAAAACACACATTATATATGTTGGCTTTTATACACTCAATTTCATGGTTGGAACACATTCAGACTACAGAGATAAAAGATGAATTATTGCAATTAATACACTATTCAAATTTTGGTGCTGGAATCAAACTCTGATACAAAATAAAAATATAATTTTTCTTCCTGTGGTGTTTGAATAACAATCTTCCAATAGGCCAATAATGAGTAGTCCTATTATGTGTAGCCTTGCTGTAGTATTAGTGGCTTTGTCTGAAGAGGTGTGTCATTAATAGATTGTCTTTAGGTGTCAGAATCTTAAGGGAGTTCTCTCCCTTGTCTGCTAATCAAAATGTAAAACTATAAACTGAACCTTCATCATCATGTCTGCCTACACACAGTCATGTTTTCCACCATGAGGATAGTGGACTAACCAACACTCTGAATATAAGCCAGCCCCAGCAAAATGTTTTCCTTTATAAAAGTCACTGTCTTTGCAGTGTCTTTGCATATCAGTTAACCCTAACTAAGACACTTACCATTATGCATCAAAGTTGTCAATTCATTATCCATTCAAATTTCCAATTTACAGTGGTGAATGAGGAAACACTGTCAAATGTGTTATTATCTTGTAAAACCAAATGAAAGAAAGTCATGCTTGTCAAATTTAGACACAGGCCATGAAAGGACAAAACTAAAGTGGAAGATAGCAAATGCAGTCTCAAACCCACACAAAGAACGACAGGCAGCTAAGGAATGCTGAGGATGGGAGAAGCAGGCTTTTCCAGGGAAGAGCACACAAACTGGTTATTCATACCAACTGGTCAACAGTGAAAAGATACATGCAAATGACATTACAAAGACTGAACAGGTTATGGTTACTTACTTAGAAATATATATATATATATATATATGATATAAGAAATGCACACACACACATACACACACACACATATATATATATACATGTACATATATGTGTTTCTAACAACAAATAAAGTTAATAAAAGCCAAGAATTATAATGATAAAAAGGTGTTGTCTATGGTATATTTTGGAAGGAGGAAAAACAGTGAAAATAATGTAATTATTTTGTGATCTCATAAAATAGCAGATAAACGCATGTGTACTTTTTATGTTATCATTTTAATATTGATATATAATGCTATCATTTTAACAGTATTTGTCTATACAGTATACCACTGGGGATGTCTGACCTGGTGATTATGGTGTGAATCTAATTTCTGGCATGCAAGTAAGATTGGATGTTCTGGGTACATGGTGGTCTCCATGTAATTATGATTGACTATTGAGGTATATGTATTATTTTTCAATAAACAATTATAACCATATTGTTTGTACATATATTAATCTTAATAAAAATGTTAAGCAATTAAACAGCCATATTTTGAGTAGTATGCATCATGAGAAGAAAGGCCAGACGGTGGATGCCACAGTCCTTCTTAGAAGGAAGACAAAAATGTCCATGGGAGGAAACTAAGGGGCAAATAGAGGAGTAGGGATTGCAAATAAATAAATAAATAAATAAATAATTCAGAGAGTGCCTCACCCGGGGATCTACAATATATATGCTGCCACTACTCCCAAACACTATTGCTGATGCCCAGAAGTGCTTACTGGCAAGAACCTGATATGGATGCCTTCTCAGAGGATCTATCAGAGCCTTACTGATGATACAGAGGAGAATGCTTGCAGCTAACCATCAGACTGAACAAGGGGACCCCAATGGAGGAGCTAGAGAAATGACTGAAGGAGCAGAAAGGGTTTGCAAACTCATGGGAAGAAGAACATTATCAACCAACCAAACCCACCATATCTTCCAGAGACTAAGACACCAACCAATGAGTTCACATGACAAGACCGATGGCCCTAGGTGCATATGCAGCAGAGGATAGCATTTTCTGACATCAATGTGTGGAGAATCCTATGGTCCAGCAAAGGCACATTTTCTCAGTGTAGGGGAGAGCCAAGGTGCTGAGGTGGGAGAGGGTGGTTGGGAGAGGAAGCACCTTCGTGGAGACAATGGGAGGGGAAGAGGATGCAACTGGGGGAAAGGAATAACATATGAAATGTAAATACAGAAAATATGCAATAAAAATAAAAACAAAAAAACAAAGCAAAGTTATGGATATAGAGGTTTTGATTTCTCAGTTACGAAGAACTGATTTGGACTTCTGTCATTCTATGCAGAACAGAAAAGAACAGCTAGAGGCATTTATTATAAGGTTTCACAAAACCATTGAACAGCCTTCTCTGCTTAATTTATTCTTATTGCTTCTGGCCCAGTTCTGTCATTGACTTAAAAGAATTTTCATACAAATGACACTAACTCTCTTTCACTTCAAGTGAAACTGCTGGCAGCTCACATAGAAAGATCATGGAGAAACTTTTTTAAATCAATTTTTTTTAATATGAGGATTACCTGTTTTTGAGATACTTTTTTTCTTACAACTTTATTTAAAAAAACAGAGATATATTTTATAAGTTGAGAAACTTGAGATGGTGTATTAAATTGGTCACTGTTGCAATGAAAATCATTGAAGATATATGTCATTTTAAAATCAAACTTTTACTTACTTGATATTTCAAGATTAATTATTGATTAGTAAATGTTTATTTAAATAAAGTAATACATAAAGAGAGTTTTAGCAGGAATAAATCATGAGCATATGATGATACATGTATCAATTAATAGAAAATGCTAATAAACAATATTAGATCTTATATGAAAGTTTCCATTGTATACCAACATGTATTCATCTTAAAATAAAATGGTTAAGCCCTATTGAAAAGATTTATTATGTGAGTATGCATTTTCATGTCTCTGTGTGTATGTGTGTGAATGTGTGTGTGTTTGTGTGTGTGTGTGTGTGACTGTATCTGTTGTGCACATGTACAATAGTGTCCCTGTAGGGCAGAGGTGAGCATCAGAACCTGGAACAGTAGTCACAGGCAATTTTACCCGATGTCAACACTGAGTAGCTGGGTCAACTGCAAAAATAGTAATGCTGTATTTATTCTTTATTTCTTTGGAAATTAAAACATGATCAATAAAACAATGAGATATGTTTACATTTCTATTGTCAATAGAAAAAGAATTAATGTACATAATGTGATGTTTACTTTATGAATGGGAAATCATCTGTCTGTCATGTATATTTGGTGTCTTAGGCTAAACATCTCCATAATGTTACAACATCACCCACTTATAAAGCTGTTCAAGCAAACTACAATCATGTAAGCATTAGACCATTGTTTCTCACGTACATATTTTAGTTATCTTTTTTTCTTTGTGCAATTGAAAATTACAACCTATATTAAAGATTATCCAAGGATATTTGGAATGAAGTTCACAATAGCCTTTGTTTTATTTTTGAAACATGCTAAAGATACTAAAGATACTGGGACCTAGCCAGTCTGTTTCTGAGATCTTTTGGATGACAAACATATATATTCAAACACAGACAATGAAAGGCAACACTTTGCCTTCTGATGAACCTAAAGACTGTTCTGAACCCTAGAATTTCTCAGATGAGGCTCTTCTGCTGAGTTGGTTGACTGTAGATTAATGTTGGAAGTACTCTAGGTTGCAGAGAGAAAGAATGTGAAATCCTCCAGACTTATCTGACCAAACAACATTGTTTTATTGTTCTGTGTAATTGATTTGTTTTCTTTAAAAAATAACTAGCTATCACATTTCTCTAAAATGCACTGTGATCATATCGAATGTTTAATTTGGACACTCATGCTCCTCCCATCTTATTCCCATCATCAGACTTCTTTATCCAACAAGCCTTTGTCATACCCTCATGCTCATATTTCTTTATTTTTTTAAATTTTCTTTTATGCAGGCCTCATGCAGATAGTCATCATTGATATTTGGTCCTCACTGAGTCATGTGATGTTGAAGTGGCAGCATTGTACGGCATATCTATCTACAGATTTATCTCCCACTGTATTCTAATCACCTATTCTGCTGTTCTCTGGGCTTCTATACAGGTAACATTCATGTCCTCCTAAGGCGCAACACTCACCATCACTAGTTCTCAGCACCTCATACAGTGATGTGTCCTTTCTTTGACTATTAAACATTGCCATAAGAGGATCCGGTGACCAAAGCTGAGAACTTCACTCATCTCTCTGCACATACAAAAATGTCTAAAACAGAGTTTATTCACTAGTCTATTTGATGAGAAATTTGTAGCAAGGTTCTCTCATAAGGATCATAATCTCCTTAGGTGTAGATGTTGACCAGTTCTTTATTTCAATGAATACATCCCATCCCATGGAGCAAGAATAAGATGCAATATAGACATGATCTTTACATTCATAATTGTATGTGGCTAATACATCAGAAGACCTATCAAGTGAGAAAGTTCTGTACTGTTTCATTCTGTATCTGCATTTGGATGTTATCACTGATTAATAATCTTTCTCAGGTGTGGCAATTTCCGTATGGCCTTTCCTTTGTTTCTGTTTTTTGTTATTTCAGATGAAATTGCATATTGATCTTTCCAACTCAATGAAGAATTGGGTTGGAATTTTGATGGGGATTGCATTGTATCTTTAGATTGCTTTTGGTAAGTTGGCCATTTTTAAAATGTTCATCCTTCCAATCCATGAGCATGGGAGATCTTTCTAATTTCTGAGATACTCCTCAATTTCATTTTTTAGAGGTTTGAATTTATTGTCATACAGGTCATTGACTTACTTAGTTAAGTCACACCAAGGTGTTTCATAGTTTCTGTGACTACTCTGAAGGGTATCTTTTCCTTAATTTCTTTCTCCGCATGTTAGTCTTTTGAATATAGGAAGGATACTGATTTGTTTGAGTTAATATTGTATCCAGCCACTATGCTGAACATGTTTATCAGCTGTAGGATTTCTCTGATCAATTTTGTGAGGTAACTGAAGTACATTATCATGTCATCTTCAAATAATGATGTTTTTACTTCTTCCTTTCCAATTTGTATCCCTTTGATTTCCTGTTGCTATCTAATTGCTCCAGCCAGGACTTCCAATATTATGTTGAATAGGTAGGGGGAGAGTGGACAGGCTTTTCTAGTCCCTGATTTTAGTGGGATTGCTTCAAGTCTCTCACCTTTAAGTTTGATGTTAGCTGTTGGTTTGCTGTATATTTCTTTTATTATTTTTAGGTATGGGCCTTGGATTACTGTTCTTTCCAAAACTTTTATCATGAAGGTGTGTTGAATTTTTTCAAATATTTTTCTCAGCATCTAGTGAGATAACCGTGTGGTGTTTTATTTGAGTTTTTTTATATGGTGGATTACTTTGATAGATTTCCTTATATTAAACCATCCCTGCATTTTCCTTATATTAAACAATTCCCGAAGGATGAAGAGTACTTGATCATGGTGAATGATCTTTTTGATGTGTTCTTGGATTTGTTTGAAATGATTTTTTGAGTATTTTTGGATCAATGTTCATAAGTGAGATTGGTCGGCAGTTTTCTTTCCTTGTCAGGTCTTTGTGTGATTTAGAAATGAGGGTTGTTGTAGCCTGAAGAAATGAGTTAGATTATATTCTATCTTTTGGAATAGTTTGGAGAGTATTGGTATTATGTTTTCAATAAATGTCTGATAAAACCGTGCACTGAACCATTTTGAACCTGGGGTTTTTTTTTTTTTTTATTTTGGTTGGGAGGCTTTTGATGACAGCTTCTATTTCTTTAGTGTTATGGAATTATTTAGATGGCTTTCCTGGTCTTGGTTTACCTTTGCCAGCCCAAGCTGCTATACCCAGCAAAACTATCATTCACCATAGATGGGGAGATGAAGATATTCCAAGACAAAATTAAATTTATAAAATATCTGACCACAGACCCAGCACTAAAACCATTTATTTGTGGAAAGCCAATACAATGAGGGGAACTACATCTAAGTAAAAACAAGAAAACTCCTAAGCAACAAAACCATAAGGAGAAAGACACAGAGACATAATTCAAGCTACAAGAACAATAATACCAGGAAACAGCAACCACTATTTATTGATATCTATTAACATAAATGGACTCAACTCCCCAATAAAAAGATATAGGCTATCAGACTGTATACTTAAACAAAACCCAGCATTTTTCTGCATAGAGAAAACATATCTCAGAGACCAAGTGAGATACTATCTCAGAGTAAAATGCTGGGAAAAAAAACATCCAAGCAAACGGCCCCAGCAAGCAAGAAGAGTGGCTATACAAATATCGAATAAAGTAAAGTTACAATCAAAAGTTATCAAAAAAGGTATGGAAGGACACGTTTTACTCATTACAGAGGAAATATGTCCAGAGGAACTCTCAATTCTCAACATATATGCTCAAAATGCAAAAGCATGCTTATTCATATAAGATACCCTACTAAAGCTCAAAAAAATAAATTGCCTCCCACACAATAATAGTGGAAGTCTTTAATACCTCACCCTCACCAATGGACAGATCATGAAAATAGAAACTTAACAAGGACACTGTAAACCTAGCAGAGACTGAACAAACTGGAATTAATTGATATCTACAGAACATATCATACTAAAACAAAAGAATACACATTCTTCTCAGCACCTCATGGTACATACTCAAACATTGAACACATAATTGGACACAGAACGAGCTTCAGTGGATATAAGAAGATTGAAATACTCCCATGCATATTTATAGATCACATAGTCTAAGGCTGTAGTTTAATAACAACAAAGACAACAAAAAGCCCATAAACACATTCAAACTAAACATGCCCTATTGATGCTCTATTGAGCGATATCAGGGCCAAAGGAGAAATAAAGAAAGAAATTCAGGATTTTCTAGAATTCAATGAAAATGAAAACAGGACATACACAAACCTATGGGATGCAATGGAAGCAGTACTGAGAGGAAAACTCATAACTCTGAGTGCTTCCAAAAAGAAACTCAATAGAGCATACACTACCAACTTGACAGCACAATTGAAAGCTCTAGAACAGAAGAAAGCAGATACACCTACGAGGATTAGACCACAAGAAATAATCAATCTTAGGGCAGAAATAGACCAAATAGAAACAAAAAGAACCATTGGAAGAATCAACAAAACCAAGAGTTGTTTCTTTAAGGAAATTAACAAGATTGATAAACCCTTAGCCAGACTAACTAGAGGGCAAAGAGAGAGTATCCAAATTAACAAATCAGAAAGGAAAGTGGAGAAATAACAACTGAAACTGAGGAAATTCAAGAAATCATCAGATCCTACTACAAAAGCCTATACTCAACAAAGCAGGAAAATCTGGAGGAAATGGATGAATTCCTAGACAGATACAGGATGCTCCCCTTTCTATACACACCTTTCCTGTGGAACAATGACAGATTTTTCTAAAGTGCAATGTTCACTGAAAACCTACATTTTCAGCATCACTTACTCTCTACTTTCAGACTTCAGCACCCTGCATTAACTGGAAGAACACTATTAAAAACACTGTGTCACATAATTTATGAGGATTTTTATTTGTTTTAAACATGAAAGTAAAAGCCATTTTTTATTATGTCTTATCCTGAAATCTTATTTTATATTATAAGAACATAATTCCTTGAGATGCAATCTGTTACACTTCTTTGTGTATGTGTGTCATTTAAGTGTTCTTTCCTTATTCCACACAAATGTAAACAACCATATTCATCCATATGTGATAATCAGCATATCCTTTAATGTCTAAAAAATTCTGAACTCCATTTTTCTATTGCTGGAATATATATCAACTTGTAAGTAACAGCCAAATAAAGAAGCACCTCAAACGTTAATATATTAAACAAACCAACACTAAACATTTCCAAAGCATGACTTAAAGTAAGCCAGAAATTATCATGGATGACCTTTATGGAATTAAGTAGAACTCTGCAAGAGTTGATAAATAATGAGCTCATTTCCATTTCAAAAGATACAACTCTTAATACCGCCATGTTGTAAAAAGATAGGTTCATGCTGACAAAGATGTTTTGCACAGTGTACCCTTATCATGGGAATCAAATGAGCACAGTTGGTGTGTGGCACTGATATTCTTCAGTGTCTAGTCTCTCAGTGTGAATTCCTGAACAAAAGGAAATGTTCATGTGGTATTCATTCTCAAATAAAACACAAAATTGAATATCTTTTCTAATAAGCAAACGTGTGAGAAAATTTACTGATTCATTTAATTATTGTACCATCGCAAGATTATTTGACTCAGTTCTATTTACTGAATGCACATTTGCTAGCCATTTCTATATTGAAACACAAATTCTGAAGGATTTTTCTAAATAATAATGGAAATTTCTGTTATACTCCTATATTTACCAAGATAGACACTCCTACAAACAAGCTGGAATTCAAAAAATAAATTCATCCTAGAGATGTATGTCTGATATTTGAATCACCTTGTTACACTGTTTTGTAAGTATGTATTTTTAAAATTTACTTGCCTGTGAATTTGTATACATCTTTCACCATGGATTCCAGAAGAAGGAGTTAGATCCCACACAGCTGGAGTGGTAGACATTGCTATGACAGGTAGCTTGCTGTTCCTGGGACCATAACTCTGTTTCTCATGTGGTAAAGCAAGGTACTCTTATCTGCTGAACCAACTCTCCAGTTCCATTTCAAATCTTAATATGTAGCTTGTATAAAATAAAGAAAATACATAAAATGTTCACGGATCATATAGAATTTAAAGAAAGAAATGGCTAAGCATAAATTCACCATATTTATCCTTTACAATGAGTGAGTAAAGTCATAAATTACAGAAGTAATGTTATTTTAAATATATACTATAGTTTTTCTTTGAATTTTTTATTAGTGCAATTTTATTTGGTGATCTTTTATGTGTTTGAAAATTAAAAATATAATTAAAATGCACTCAATTTCAATCTTTCAATACTATAGCTATAAATTTGAGATATTTCCCAGCTAACCAAATTGCTTGCACTTGTTCTCACAAACACACACACACACACACACACACACACACAGAGAGAGAGAGAGAGAGAGAGAGAGAGAGAGAGAGAGAGAGAGAGAGAATGAGGGAGGGAGGGAGGAAGGGAGGGAGGGAGAAGAGGGAAGACAGACAGACAGACAGAGAAAGCAACAGAGACAGAGAGAGACATAGTTTCATACACATACTCATTCACCACTATGTCTAGTGCTCAACATGATCATGCAAGTGATCACATGCACTAAGGAAGAATATTTGAAAAATGGAATGCACTTGAATTTCCTCAACTCCATGTATTCAACCAAGGTAATAAATAAAGCCAATAAGGTGCATCTAAAGCCACTGGTGCCTGGAAAGAAGCGGAGAGTTGTGCAGGAGGTATCTAAAACATGATCCAGCCTACAGAACATGAATTAGATAGACATGCTTGAATCATCGTGCATAGGTGACCCATGTTTGAATCTCTCAACTCTGCAGTGTATCCTTCAAGGACACCCATTCTAAAATGATCCCTCTTTAATATCTTTTCTATATCTACTGTGGTGTGCTTGCAGTCCAGGGAGGTTGAACTGGCTGAGGAACACCCTCCTCATCCTCACTCTGTCATTATTTTCATGATTATAGCAAGCTTTTCCCCTGTACCAATCATGTACAGCAAATTAAGGTCTTGCTAGTCCATGAATAAAAGGTGTTTAGATAGTTTCTGCATCAGAGTTTCTACAGGATCAATTTTGTCTCCCTCATGAAAAAGATGATAGAGAAAATGAGAAATTTAAAAATAGCAAAATATAAAAAACAAAGGTCATGAACTATAGCACGAAATGGATACTATTTTTGAAATAGTGAACTTAAAATATCTTCCCTCCCATTTATATTTTGCAATCCATAAATATATAATGTCTTATAGGAGATTGTGCACACGCACAGGCACATACACACACAACCATATATCTTAACTCAACAATGGCTACATATTAAAAGTGTATCTCAACAATATCAGGTAAGTACTACTTGAAACAGATGTTCCTGCAGGTGATGATAATAATTTAAAGGGACTTTAATACTACTTTATGAAAATACTTTAAGCTGCTTTTATATTTTGCTATTTTAATTAATTTATTTATAATCTAGCCATTGCTTCCACTTCATGTCCCTTCTCCCATAATTCCTTACTCCATTATTCCTTCTTCTCTCCCTCAGAAGATGTTCCCTCACCACCAGGCCTTCCCCTTCTCTGGGGACTCAAGTCTCTCCAGGATGCAATGTTGGGAGTCCATTTGTATAGTTATGCCCATAATAGCCATAAATTCTAACAAATGTATCATTACAGGATCAATCTTTTATGATGCTAAAGTAGTTGTGTATTGAATTCCTGAATATGTGTCTATAGTATGATTCACATATTTCAGTTTACCAAACTCTGTAAAATAGAACACATACATTTGCCAAATTTAATTTCTCTGGATGCATTTTTGGTTTTATTCTGTAAGTAATGGAGTTTGGTTATATAATGAGCAAGTAGGACATTGCCTTAAAATTTCCTTGTCTTGTTGCCAAGTGATAAAGAATTCTTTCTTTAAAACTATACTGTTAACATTCCAGTGAACTCAAGCCCTAGAGAAATGTTGTATTCAGATTTCTTTGAGAGCAAAATGTTTATAGACACTTTATATCTCTCATGAGCCAACTAGGCATTATGCAATAGTCCCAGTAGTAATTCCACAATTTAGCATTTGGTATTAGTCCAGAATTCTGAATGCAGTTTTTTAAAGACTTTTTATATCATATTTACCACTTTATCACTCACAACATTCTAGTACTCTACGCAAGATGATATATTATCATTGGAATTCAATGAGTGACAAGGAGTGATTATTCATACCATAAGATCACTTATTTTTCACCTATAAGAGACACTCTTTGCAACTTTCTAAGAGATCATTGAACTCTAAACTTATAAATAGTGTCATTTACTGATACTGTGATCCCATATAACCTCTTCAATTTTAAAACCAATCTCTAGACACCTCTGACTTAGGGAAATACTCTAATCAAACAATAATGTTGACAGAGGTGGATTTGTAGTTATGGTTGGTCTAAGGATTTGAACATGGAAATTGAAATTCTGCTGGTACAACAATCTGGTGGTTCCTAAATTTAACATAATGCTACTTGAGAACAAAGCTCTACCACTCCTGGGCATATACCCAAAAGATGCCTCAACATTTAACAAGAACACATGCTCCACTATGTTCAGAGCAGCCTTATTCATAATAGCCAGAATTTGAAAAGAATCCACATGTCCTTCAAGAGAGGAATGGATAAAGAAAATTTGCTACATTTACACAATGTAGTACTACACAGCTATTAAAAGCAATCACTTTCTGAAATTATTAGGCAAATGAATGAAACTAGATGTTATCATCCTGAATGAGGTAACCAAATCACAAAAATAAAATAAAATAAAATAAAACAATAACAAACAAAACCAAAAACGAAACCACATACATGATACATACTTACTGATAAGTAAATGTTAACCCAAAAGCTCAGATTACTTAAGATATAATTCATAGACCACATGAAGCTCAAGTTGTAAGACCAAAGTGCAGATGCACCAGACCTTCTTAGAAAGGAAAACAATAATATACACAAGAGGGATATGGAGACAAAATTTGAAGCAGAGACTGAAGCAAAGACCATCTATAGACTTCCCCACCTGGATATCCTGCCCATATACATCCACCAAACCCAGACAATATTACTGACACCAAGAAATACATGCTGACAGGAGCCTGATATAGCTGTCTCCTGAGAGGGTCTTTCAGATAATGAAAAATTTACAGGCAGATGTTCATAGTCAACAACTGAACTGAGAATAGTGTCCCCAATGGAGGAGTTAGAAAAAGAATTGAAGGACCTGAAAAAGTTTGCAACCCCATAAGAATGACAACACCAACCAAACAGAGCACCAAGGGATTAAACCATTATCCAAAGAGTACACATGGATTGACCCATGGCTCCAGATGCATAGTTAGCAGAGAATGTCCTTATCCAGCATCAGTAAGAGGGGAGGCCCTTAGTCATGTGAAAGATCAACTAACCAACATAGGGGAAAGCTAGTGAGGCAGGAGTAGCTGGGTGGGTGGGGGAGCACCCTCATAGAAGCAAGGAGTGGAAGGTGGAATAAGGGTTTTAAGAAAGGTAAACCAGGAAAGAGAATAACATGAAATGTAAACAAAATATATCTAAGAAAAAAACCTACTGCCAACCAAAAATGCATTCTTGTAAAACCTAGTGTCAATGGATATTAGTTGTATAACACCATCACCGATGGTTAAGGGGTTATTGCTGAAGAGCAGGTTGAATCCGTGTAATATCAGGGAATTGGTGAGAGTGTTGTGAGATTGTGCCATATGTAAATGTCAGAGAAAGTAAACCCATAATATTTCACCAACATGACTGTAAATGTGATTTTGGGAAAAGGTGCACCAAGAGATATTTTAGTGTAGAATTGCAAAAGTTTAAAAGTTCTCAGATCTAATGAAGAACTGCAATGAACAGGGAGCAATACTGAGAATGGAGAGAAATAGTCTTCCCCAGAGACATGCCCACCAATTGGTTTTTTGAGTACATAATCATATACCGGGCCAAAACTTGTAGCCTACTAGGTCAGAGGTCCCGAAGATGAATGCAATACTTTTATTATGCTTAATGCATATAATATTAAATTTCTTTTTAAGCACTTATCTTATATTCAAAGGTCAGTACACCATTCACGCTTACAAGAGAAGCTTTGGCTTTACTGTAGATACAAAAATAAATAAATAAATTTACAGCTGGTCAACCTGCAGAAAGAAGAGTGTGAAATTTGAGAAATGTGAAATGTGAAACCTGAATGATAAATTGTAGAGCAGAGTATAACTAAGAGTATTTTCAGGAGTATTATCATCCTAAATGACAGAAATTAAACAACAGAAATACAAAGTTAGGGAAATAGAGGAGAGAGCTTCAAAGAGGCAAGGTATTAAGTGGGTAGAGTGTGGGAATAAGAAAGAGGTGAGGATAAAGGAAATGATAATACAAACCTAAGGATGTTCGCTAAATCAATACTGACACCTACTTTATGATATTAGGAATTGATTTTACAAAGCAGCTTCACTAAAAGATTGCATATTGATCATTACTACTGCCTCCAAAAGTTTTACAAAATCTCAATGCCACAGAAAGCTAATTTCCTTTTTTTAATTAAATAACTTTATTAAAAAAACAAAAATAAAGAAATTAGGGAAAAGGTACTTTTCACAATAGTTACAAAAACTATGAAATACCTTGGTGTGACTCTACCTAAGGAAGTGAAGGACCTGTATGACAAGAACTTCAAACCTCTAAAGAAAGAAATTGAGGAGGATCTCAGAAAATGGAAAGATCTCCCATGCTCATGGATTGGAAAGATCAACATCTTAAAAATGGCCATCCTACCAAAAGCAATCTACAGATTCAATGCAATCCCCATCAAAATTCCAACCCAGTTCTTCATGGAATTGGAAAGATCAATGTGCAATTTCATATGGAATAACAAAAGACCTAGAATAGCAAAATCCATCCTCAAAAACAAAAAAACATCTGCGGGAATCACTATCCCTGACCTCAAGCTATATTACAAGGCAATTGTGCTGAAAACTGCATGGTACTGGTACAGAAATAGGCAAGTGGATCAATGGAATAGAATAGAAGATCCAGAAATGAGCCCTCATGTATATGGTCACGTGATTTTTGACAAAGGAGCAGTAAACATTCAATGGAAAAAGGACAGCCTATTCAACAAATGGTGCTGGTCCAACTGGCACACAACATGCAAAAGAATGAAAATAGACCCGTTCTTATCTCCTTGTACAATGCTCAAGTGTAAGTGGATTAAAGATCTCCACATTAAACCAGATACACTGGAACTATTAGATGAGAAAGTAGGGAAAACCTTAGAACACATAGGCACAGGAGAAAATTTCCTGAACAAAACACCAATGGCTCAAGCTCTAAGGTCAAAGATTAACAAATGGGACTTAATGAGATTGCAAAGTTTCTGTAAGGCTAAGGACATCGTCAAGAAAACAAAACGGCAACCAACAGAATGGGAAAAGATCTTTACCAACACCACATCAGATAGAGGCCTAATATCCAAGGTGTACAAGGAACTCAAAAAGCTAGACACCAGAGAATCAAATAACCCTTTTAAAAAATGGGGTACAGAACTAAACAAATTATTTTCAGTTGAGGAACACCGAATGGCCAAAAAACATCTGAGGAAGTGCTCGACATCCTTAGCCATCAGGGAAATGCAAATCAAAACAACCCTAAGATTCCACCTCACACCAGTCAGATTGGCCAAGATCCAAAACTCAGATGACAGCAGATGCTGGCGAGGCTGCGGAGAAATAGGAACACTTCTCCACTGTTGGTGGGGTTGCAAGCTAATACAACCACTCTGGAAATCTGTCTGGCGATACCTCAGAAAATTGGATATAGTACTACCTGAAGACCCAGCTATTCCACTTCTGGGCATATACCCCAGAGACACTTTAATACACAACAAAGTTATATGCACCACAATTTTCATAGCGGCTCTATTTATAATAGCCAGAAGCTGGAAGGAACCCAGATGTCCTTCAGAAGACGAATGGATACAAAAATTGTGGTACATATACACAATGGAATACTACTCCGCCACCAGAAACAATGACTTAACCAAATTCTTAAGAAAATGGCTGCATCTAGAGAAGATCATCCTGAGTGAGATAACCCAGTCACAAAAGAACAGACTTATATGCAGTCACTGATAGTGGGATGCTAACCCCAGAGGCTTGCACTCCCCCTGAAACAACTCACAGACTGTATGAAGTCCAAGAAATAAAGAAAACAAAATATATACATATATCCACAAAAAAAGAAGACTTTGACTATTTCCATCTTGCGTTTTGTTTTGCATGTACTTTATGCTTATTGCAACTAGTACGTTTTCAATGCATACTGTCAAGCCCTTGAAAAAAATCAAGTACTGACTAAAAAACATATTCACATGGTTTTATGTAAAATTTATTTTAATGTCTGAAAAAACAGTACTGACAAAAATGTATAATTTTAAGCAAAAATGTTTAAAATCTTTACATTTATCTTTGTTTTGCAAAATAATGTCGTTTAAAAAAATAAAAAAAAATAAAAGAAGAGATCAAAAATTCCCAACTTAAAGGGCCAGTAAATATCTTCAACAAAATTAAAAAAAAAAAAAAAAAAAAAAAAAAAAAAAAAAAAAAAAAAAACAAGATAAATGGGCAGATTTTGTGCACTTTTGCATATATTATAGGAATACATTTTTGGCAGTACTTGATTTTTTTTAAATGTTTGATAGTATGCATTAAGATCTTAGAAGTAACAATGTGCCTAAAGTATTTTTAAAACAAGATGTAACCTGGAAATTTTCAACCTTTTCTTGGTGTATAAAGATTAAGCATAATGGTTTTTCATTTTTCATTTTTTTGGCCTTTTTTTTTCTTGAACTTCATATAGTATGTAAGTTGTTTCTGGGGTGTTCAGAGGTTTCTGGAGTTAGAATCCAATTATCAGTGACTGCATATTATGTCTGTTCTTTTGTGAATGGGTTATCTCACTCAGGATGATATTCTCTAAATGCAAGCATTTTCTTAAGAATTTCATAAAGTCATTGTTTCTGAAAGCTGAGTAGTACTCCATTGTGTAAATGTACCGTAATTTTTGTATCCATTCAGCTACTGAAAGACATCTGGGTTATTTCAAACTTCTGGCTATTATAAATAGGGCTGTATGAACATTGTGCTACATGTGTCATTGTTGTTTGTTGGAGCTTCTCTGGGGTATGTATATGCTCAGATGTAGCATAACTGGGTCTTCAGGTAGTAATATGTCCAATTTTCTGAGGAAATGCCAGACAGATTTCCAGAGTGGTTATACCTATTTACAACCCCACCAACAGTGGAGAAGTGCTCCTTTGTCTCCACATCCTCACCAGAATCTGCTGTCATCTGAGTTTTTGATCTTAGCCTTTCTGACTGGTGGGAGGTGGAATCTCAGGGTTGTTTTGTTTTGCATTTCCCTGATGGTTAATGATGTCAAACACTGCCTAAGATGCTTTTCAGCCATTCAATATTCCTGAATTGACGACTTTTTGTTCAGCTCTGTACCCCATTTTTAAGAGGGTTGTTTGATTCTCTGGTGTCTAACTTCTTGAGTTGTTTGTATACCCTGGATATAAAGGCTCTACCAGATGTGGGGTTGGTAAGTATCCTTTCCCCATCTGTTAGCTGCCATTTTGTTTTCTTGACAGTGTCCTTAGCCTTACAGAAACTTTGCAATCTCATTAAGTCTCATTTGTTGATTTTTGACCTTAGATCATGAGCCATTGATATTCTGTTCAGAAAATTTTCTCCTGTGGCAATGTGTTCTAAACTTTTACCTACTTTTTCTTCTAATAGTTTCAGTGTACCTGGTTTAATGTGGAGATCTTTGATCCACTTGCACTTGAGCTTTGTACAAGAAGATAAGAAAGGGTCTATTTTAATTCTTCTGCATGCTGAGTGCCAGTAGGATCAACACCATTGTTGCAGAGGTTGTCCTTTTTCCATAGAATGTTTACAGCTCCTTTGTCAGGAATCAGGTGACCATATATGTGAGAGCTCATTTCTGAGCCTTCTATTCTATTCCATTCATTCAGTTGCCTATCTCTGTACCAGTACCCTGAAGGTTTTAGCACAATTGCCTTGTATTATAGCTTGAGGTCAGGAATTGTGATTCCCACAGATGTTTTCTTGTTGTTGAGAATGGATTTCGATATTCTAGTTCTTTTGTTATTCAAGATGAAATTGCACATTGCTCTTTCCAACTCAATGAAGAATTGGGTTGGAATTTTTATGTGGATTGCAATGAATCTGCAGATTGCTTTTGGTAAGATGCCCATTTTTAAAATGTTGGTCCTTCCAATCCATGAGCATTGGAGATCTTTCCATTTTTTGAGATCTTCTTCGATTTCCTTCTTTAGAGGCTTCAAGTCCTTGTCATACAGGTTATTCACTTGCTTAGTTAGAGTCAAACCAAGGTATTTCGTATTGTGTGTGTCTATTGTGAAGGTCAACTTTTTCCTAATTTCTTTCTCTGCATGTTTTTACTTTGAGTAAAGGAAGGCTACTTATTTGTTTGAGTTAATTTTGTATCTAGCCACTTTGCTGAACTTGTTTATCAGCTGTAGAAATTCTTTGGTGTAACTTTTGTTGTCATTTAACTACACTATCATGTCATCTGCAAACAGTAATGTGTTTACTTCTTCCTTTTCAATTTTTTTTTCTTTGATTTCCTTTTGTTGTCTAATTGCTCTGGACAGGATTTCTAGTTCTATGTTTAATAGGTAGATGGATAGTGGGCAGCATTGTCTATTCCCTGATTTTAGTGGGATTGCTTCAAGATTCCCCCAGTTAAGTTTGATGTTGGTTGTTGGTTTGCTGTATATTGCTTTTATTATGTTTAGGTATGGGCCTTGGATTCCTGTTCTCTCCAAGACCTTTAACATGAATGGGTGCTGAATTTTGTCAAATGCTTTCACAGCATCTAGTGAGATGACCATTTTTTTTTTCTTTGAGTTTGTTTATATGGTGGATTATATTGATGGATTTCTGTGTATTCAACCATCCTTGCATCCCTGGGATAAAGCCTACTTGATCATTGTGAATGATCGTTTTGATGTGTTCTTGGATTATTTTTGCCAGAATTTTGTTGAGTATTTTTGCATCAATGTTCAGAAGTGAGATTGGTCTGAATTTCTCTTTTCTTGTAGGGTCTTTGTGTGATTTAGGAAGGAGAATAATTGTGGCCTCCAAAATGAGTTAGGTAGTGTTCCATCTCATTCCATTTTGTGGAATAATTTGGAGATCATTATTATTAGATTGTCAATAAATATCTGATAGAATTCTGCCCTGAACCCATGTGGTCCTGGGCTTTTTTTTTATTGGGAGGCTTTTGATGACAGCTTCTATTTCTTTAGGTGTTATGGGATTATTTAGATGTTTTACCTGGTCCTGGTTTAATTTTAGTATCTGATATCTGTCTAGGAATTCATTCATTTCCTCCAGATTGTCCAGCTTTTTTAGTACAGGTTTTTCTAGTAGGATCTGATGATTTCTTGAATTTCTTCAGTTTCAGTTGTTATTTCTCCACTTTCATTTCTTATGTTGTTAATTTGGATACTCTCTCTCTGCCGTCTAGTTAGTCTGGCTAAGGGTTTATCAATATTTTTAATTATATCAAAGAACCAGCTCTTGTTTTCATAGTGAGTTGTAGAGAATCTAATTACCATAGTTCTCAAAATTATGTAAACTATATTCATCATTATGGACTGCTACAAAGAACTAAACATAAAGTTTTCCCATGAAATCATGCACTGTGAGGAAGGGCACATGTACCTTAGATGGAAGATTCCTTGTTGCTGGCTAATGTTCATTGTGACAAAAGTTGTTTGTATTCATCAAAGATTTTTATAAATTTCAATACCACCTAAGAACTCCGGTAGCATGCTGTCTGTCCAGATTTACAGGTCAATGAAAAAGTTTATGAATGACCCAGGTATTACCAACTACTTCTAATTTGTATTTGAAACCCACTCTAAAGGAGAGCTGTTTCTCAGAGGATAGCTCTGATAATATATGTAACTAAAAAGATCATCTACACCACTGAGGAATCTACTAGTGAGATTTCTTCAAAGGCACACTAATCAAACTGCCACTTAACTATATTTCTATACAAAGATGAATTCACCTTTCTGCCATAGTCCTAAAGAATCTCTTTCAGTAGTTGTCTATGGTCAAAACAGGAACAATTCATTTCTAGACATAGTGCTAAAAATATGTCACAGTTAAGTGATTGTTCCCAAGATGAGGATCTATCCTCACCTTTGTGGCCTAGGGAGCAGTATTTAGAGTATGAGAAGGATTGTGGGACTGTTGAATGCAAAAGCATATTTGGTTCACTTTTCTAAAGACTGCATGGTCAATCTGCCAGTTCTGTGCCAGAAAGATGAGAGGGGTCAAAGAAAAGACACTGGCTGGAGGAAAATAGGAGAGAACAAGGTGAAAGTGGTTGAAAGATATAAGAGTAAGATAAATGTAAAAATGACCCATTGTATAGAAGAAATATTATTATATATATATATATATATATATATATATATATATATGTGTGTGTGTGTGTGTGTGTGTGTGTGTGTGTGTGTGTGTATGTATGTATGTATATATGCATAGAAAAAGAATAAAACCTACAAATGTTGACAATGAGGTGGGTACAAGTCAATAATAAAATTATATAAATCAATAACTGTGTTAGTCAACTTAAATTGTTTTGAGAAAATCTGTTACTTATTCAAGTTTTATTCATGAATATTTGATATATTTGACAACAGCAATTAATTTAAAGTAACAAATAAATAGTATGCTAACAGAAATTATCTATATTTCCATAGAATTAATGTGACAAAATGTGTGTTGAACAAAGAGCTTTTGTATTTAGGCACACAAACACTTAAAAATAATGTAATCAGTCTTCTTTCCCACAAATAGCATGTGTCATCTTTGAAAAATAGGGGCCTCCCAACAGCCAGGGTATAACAATTATTCAGAAGAAGATAATGAACAAACTTAAAGGTAGTGCCATGAGGTTAAGTACACTGAGGATAAATTAAAGAACAATCAGCATTATGTAGAGAATGATTGCTGTAATAAAGAGACCAATGCTTATAAATCATTTTTATATTTGTTGTTTGGGCCATGTGACCCAATCTGGAGTTGATTATGGTGCCTAGAGAAACAATAGTATAAATGAGTGTTATTTCACTAAGAAGTTCAAAAAGTACACTTGACAGCCAACAAATAAAGACATTATTATTTAGTTTAATTTTATGTTTTCAACTCTGAAAAGAACAACCAATGGAGTGGGTCAGACAATAAAATTGTAAGAGTCATCTTATTTGACTAGCTAATGTGAGTACATTTTGTTGTTTTAATTGTTTCATATTTTATTATCAGGGAGAATGGAAAAATGTTCTTCCTTCACTCTAATTTTACTTTAGTTTATCTTAAATGTTTTTAACTGTTTAGTTTTTTTATCAAGCCACATTCACTCAAAGATAAAAAGTATGAAGCAGTTCAGTTGTGTGAGTATAGTGGTATCCATTAGACCACCTTTCCCTGGTTCCTCAGGCTCATGTATCTGATGATGTGTTGGTGCTGTGATGGAACTTTAAGTATTGGAACATTCCTGGAGAATATTTATCATTAAAGGCAGGTTTTGAGACTTCACAGTTGGTTTGCTTTGTTTCAGTTTTGAGTTTGCTTTTTCTGCTTTCTGTCTTTTGTTCAAAGTGTCAATTACTGACATCCTGTCTGTAACCCTAAGCTAAAATAGACAATTCTGTAAGGTTTCCTGGTATTTTCTCACAGCAAATCATTTAATTAATATGGTGGGTTTGCATACATGGAAATATATGTTTTTTCAGTAATGTACATTATCTATAATTTTTTTTGTATCTTCAAAACCTAATTTATATTTGTTATCATAGTGATTCTGAGGTGACTAATACTCTTTTTAAAATGCACTGAAGAATTTAAGTCCCCATAAATCTGTAACAGAAAAGGTGGCAATTCACAGGAATTTCACCAACTTTGCTGAAAATCTGAATATGAAAATGTAAGCATGCCATGATACTATGGAAGAAGATAAATAGAGGTGTCTTTGGATTAAAATAATAAAATTACAGAAAATTAGTTTTTCCTTGTGATGATATAAATTACATTCCTTTTGTTATTCCTTTTAACTTTACAAAACTGGCAAGTAGAAAACCATAAATTGCTATAATCAGTTTTAGAGGAATATATATATATATATATATATATTCTTCTCTAAAATAGATGAGTATTTTCTAATTAAATATTGAGTTGCATTCAGTGAACAACAATGAGTATTTTGTTTATACTGCAATGTGTAAAAATATAGATTATTTTGGGAAATTGTGAAATCAATTATAAAATAATTGGAAATGTCCAGTCAGAGGAGAAGTTCATTGAAGATTTCTACATCTAGAATAACTTTAACTCTTAATAACTATTATAAAAACTGCAGAATGACTGTAGTTGTAATGTGTTATGATTCTTTTGCTTTCAAAAAATATAATGTTGCAGCTTTATTTTCCTTTTGCTTTCCTAATGCAAGATTATTTCAGAATCTTATTTGAGATTTTTGCAATGTTTTAATTGTCCCTTTTTGTCTTAGTATTATACAGAAAAAAAGTCTTTTCTTCAGGACTTACTGTCTTAGTTATCCATTTGGCATCCAGGAACCTCGAATCATTTTTGTAGGTCAACTGCGATGATACAAAAATGCTAAAAGCAAAGTAAGGAATAAAATTCAGTACATTTTTCTACATACGCTGAAAATTGCTCCTATCGAGTAAAATTCAGAAAATAAGATAATTTACTGAAGAATAAAGTTCATCTCATAAATTGTTAGTCTATAATTTTAATTGAATTTGTAAGTCCATAAGATTAATCTCTGAGTTTTTTTAACATTATTTTAAAAAACAAACATAAAAGAAAATATTTTTAAACAATTTTGCATAAATGTATACAAATACAATTTTGTAAGTGCTTGGCTTTTTTTTTTTCTTTCTTTTTTTTAGGTTTGATAGTCTGCATTAATGGCTTACTAGTTACAATGAGCAAAAAGTAGATGTAAAACTGGATGTAACCCAGAATTAGTCAAACTTTTCTTGGTGTGTAAGGTTTGAGCATGACTTTTTTATTTTGTTTTGTTTTGTTTTCTTTTTTTCTTGAACTTTACGCAGTCTGTGAGTTTTTTCTGGGGCAGTGTGAGCCTCTGGGGTTAGCATCCCACTATCAGTGACTGCATATTATGTCTGTTCTTTTGTGACTGTGTTATCTTACTCAGGATGATACGATCTAGATGCAACCATTTTCTTAAGAATTTGGTTAAGTCACTGTTTCTAAGAGATGGGTAGTACTCCATTGTGAAAATATACCACAATTTTTGTATCCATTCATCTACTGAAGGACATCTGGGTTCTTTTCAGCTTCTGGCTATTATAAATAGAGCTGCTATGAACATTGTGGTGCATGTATCTTTGTTGTATACTAAAGTGTCTCTGGGGTTTATGCCCAGAAGTGGAATAGCCGGATCTTCAGGTAGTACTATGTCCAAATTTCGGAAGAATCACCAGATTGATTTCCAAAGTAGTTGTATCAGTTCACAACCCAAACAACAGTGGAGAAGTTTTCCTCTTTCTCCGCAACCTCGCCAGCATCTGTTGTCATCTGAGTTTTGGATCTTGGCCAATCTGACTGATGTGTGGTGGAATCTCAGGGTAGATTTGATTTGCATTTCCTTGATGACTAAGGATGTGGAGCACTTCCTTAGATGTTTCTCGGCCATTCAATATTCCCCAATTGATAACATTTGGTTTAGCTGTATACCCCATTTTTTAATAGGGTTGTTTGATTGCCTGGTGACTTGTTTTTTGAGTTCTTTGTATACCATGGATATTAGGCATCTATCTGATGTAAACATGGAGAGTATCTTTTCCCACTATGTTGGCTGCCATTATGTTTTCGTTACAATGACTTTAGACTTACCAAAACTTTGAAATCTCATTAAGTCCCATTTGTCAATCTTTGACCTTACAGCTCAAGCCATTGTTGTTCAGGAAAGTTTCTCCTGTGCCTATGAGTTCTACGGTTTTCACTATTTTCCCATCTAATAATTTCAGAATACCTGGTTTAATGCGCAGATCTTTGATCCACTTACATTTGAACTTTGTACAAGGATAGAATAAAGGGTCTACTTTCACTCTTTTGCACGCTGAGTGCCAGTTTGACCAACACCATTTGTTGAATAGACTGTCTTTTTTCCATTGAATGTTTACAGCTCCTTTGTCAAAAATCAGGTGACCATATAAATGAAGTCTCATTTCTGAATCTTCAATCCTATTTCATTGATCTACATGCCTATTTCTGTACCAGTACCATGCAGTTTTTAGGACAATTCTCTTGTAATATAGCTTGAAGTCAGGGATAGTGATTCCTGCAGATGTTTTCTTGTTGTTGAGGATGGATATCACTATTCTAGGTATTTATTATTCCAGAAGTAACTGCACATTGAACTTTCCAACTCAGTGAATTACTGTGTTCGAATTTTGATGGGGATTGCATTGAATCTGAAGATTGATTTTTGGTAAGATGGCCATCTCTAAAATGTTAATCCTTCCAATGCATGAGCATGGGAGATCTTTCCATTATATGAGATCTTCCTCAATTTTCTTCTTTAGAAGTGTGAAATTTTTGTCATACAGGTCCTTCATTTTCTGAGTTAGAGTGACACCAAGGTATTTCTTAGTTTTGTGACTATTGTGAAGGGAATGTTTTTCCTAATTTCTTTCTCCACATGTTTGTCCTTTGAAAATAGGAAGGTTACTGATTTGTTTGAGTTAATTTTATATCCAGCAACTTTGCTGAACTTGTTCATCAGCTGTAGGAGTTCTCTGGTAGAGTTTGTGGGGTCATATAAGTACACAATCATATCATCTACAAATAGTAATGTTTTTACTTCTTCCTTTACAGTTTGTATTCCTTTAATTTCCTTTTGCTGTCTAATTGCTCTGGCCATGACTTCCAGTACTATGTTGAATAGGTAGTAGGGGAGTGGGCAACCTTGTTGAATACCTGATTTTAGTGGGATTGTTTCAAGTTTCCCACCATTCAGATTGATGTTGGCTGTTGGACTGCTGTATATTTCTTTAATTATGTTTAATTATGGGCCTTGAATTCCTGTTCCCTCCAAGACTTTCAACATGAAGTTGTGTTGAATTTTGTTAAATGATTTCTCAGCATCTAGTGAGATGACCATATGTTTTTTTTTTCTTTGATTTGTTTATATGGTAGATTACATTCATGGATTTCCCTGTGTTAAAACACCTCTGCATCCTAAGGATGAAGCCTACTAGATTATGGTGAATGATTGTTTTGATGTGTTCTTGGATTCGGTTTGCAAGGATTTTGTTGAGTATTTTTGCATCAATGTTCATAAGTGAGATTGGTCTGAGGTTCCTTTCCTTGTAGGCTCTCTGTTTGCTTTAGGAACAAGGGTTATTGTAGCTTCAAAGATGAGTTAGGTAGTATTCTATCTGATTCTATCTTGTGAAATAGTTTGGAGAGTATTGGTATTATGTCCTCAATAAATGCCTGATAAAATCTTGCACTAAACCCATCTGGACCTGGGCTTTTTTTGGTTGGGCAGCTCTGATGATTTCCTCTATTTCTTTAGTTTTTATAAAATTATTAGATTGTTTATCTCATGTTGATTTGACTTTAGTATCTGTTATCTGTCTAGGAATTCATTTATTTCCTCCAGATTTTCCAGCTTTGTTCAGTATTGTCTTTTGTAGTAGGATCTGCTGATTTCTTGAATTTCCTCATTTTCAGTCCTTATTTTCCCACTTTTCTTTCTGATTTTGTTAATTTGGACACTCTCTCTTTGCCCTCTAGTTAGTCTGTCTATGGGTTTATCAATCTTGTTAATTTTCTCAAAGAACCAGCTCTAAATTTTGTTGATTCTTTCAATGGTTCTTTTTGTTTGTATTTGGTCTATTTCTGCCCTACGTTTGATTATTTCTTGCCATCTACTCTTCTTGGGTGTATCTGTTTCCTTTTGTTCTAGAGCTTTTAGCTCTGCTGTCAAGTTGCTGATGTATGCTCTGTCCAATTTCTTTTTATAAGCACTCAAAACTATGAGTCTTCTTCTCAGTATTACTTTCATATCATCCCATAGGTTTTGGTATGTCCTGTTTTCATTTTCATTGAATTCTTGAAAATCCTTAATTTCTTTCTTTATTTCTTATTTGACCCTGCTCTCTTTTAATAGAGCCCTGTTTCATTTCCATGAGTATATGGTCTTTTTGTTGTCTTTGTTGTTATTAAAGACCATCTTTAGACTGTTGTTATCTGAAAGGATGTATGGGAATATTTCAAACTTTTATGTGTATTGAGGCTGGTTTTGTGGCCAATTTTTTGGTCAATTTTTGAGAAGGTGCTGTGAGGTGCTGAGAAAAAGATTTATTCTTTTGCTTTAGGATGATAAGTTCTGTCGATATCTATTAATTTCAGTTAGTTCATAACCTCTGCTAATTTTACAGTTTCCTTGTTCAGTTTTGTTTCCATGATCTGCCCACTGATGAGAGTGGGGTATTGAGGTCTCCCAATATTATTTTGTAGGGCACAATATATTTTTTGAGCGTTAGTACTTCTTTTTGTATGAATATCGTTGCTTTTGTATTTGTAGCATATATGTTAAGGATTGAGAATTCCTCCTGAGAAATTTCCCCTGTAATGAGTAAAATGTCTCCTTCCTTTTCTTTTTTCATAACTTTTGGTTGTAAATCTACTTTATTTGATATTAGAATAGCCAGTCCAGCTTGCTTCTTCGGGCCATTTGCTTGGAAGTTTATTTTTCCCAACCTTTTACTCTGAAATAGTGTCTGTCTTTGTCTCTGAGATGAGTTTCCAGTATGCAGAAAACCCTGGGTTTTGTTTATGTATCCAGTTTGATAGTCTATTTATTTTTATTGGTGTTTGAGTCCATTTATGTTAATAGATATAAGCAATAGTTGTTGCTGTTTCCTGCTATTATTGCTTTTGTAGGTTGAATTGTGCCTGTTTGCCTTTCTTCTTTTGGTTTTCTTGCTTAGGAGTGTTTTTTTTTTTTTTTTTTTTTTTTTAACTATGAGGTAGTTCCCCTCTTTGTATTGGGTTTTCCTCCTATAACTCATTGTAGTGCTGGGTTTGTTGTCAGGTATTGTTTAAATTTAGTTTTGTCTTGGAATATCTTTGTCTCTGTATCTATGTTGATTGAGAATCTTCCTGGGTATATCAGCTTTGGCTGGCACCTGTGCTCTCTTAGGGTTTGCATGATGTTTGTCCAGGCTTTTCTAGCTTTCATAGTCTCTGTTGAGAAATCGTGTGTGATTTTTAGTGGTCTGCCTGTATATGTTACATGGATTTTTTTTTTTCTTTACTGCTTTTAATATTTTTCTTTGCTTTGGGCACTTGATGTTTTGACTATCATGTGTTGGGAGGAATTTATTTTCTGGTCCAATCTATTAGGAGTTTGATAGGCTTGTTTTATGGTCATGGTCATCTCATTTTTAAGGGTAGGGAAATTTTCTTCTATGATTTTTTTGAAGATATTTACTGTGCCTCTTAGTTGATATTCTTTGCCCTCGTCTATTCTTATTATCCTTAGATTTGGTCTTCTCATTGTGTCTTGGATCTCCTGGAAATTTTGGGTTAGGAGCTTTTTGGTTTTTGCATCATCTCTGACTGTTTTTTTCTATGTTTTCAATGTTGTCTTCGTCGCCAGAGATTCTCTCTTCTATCTCTTGTCGTCTTTTGGAAATGCTTGCATCTGTGACTCCTGATTTCTTCTTTAGGTTTTCTACTTTTAGGGTCATCTCTTTTATTGTTTTCTTTATTGTGTTCATTTCCATTTTAAATTCCTTCTTCCATTTCTTCATCCCCTTGGATCTGTTTTCCTCTAGTTCTTTGAGTTCTTTGAGTGTTTTTCTTGTTTCCCCTTTAAAAAAGCTTCTAATTCTTTATGCTTTTCTGCCAGTTATTGTTTAAAGATCTTTATCATCCTCTTGAGGGATAATTTCAGGTCTGCATGTTCTTTTTCTGGAGCATTTGACATTCCGTTGTTTGCTGTGATGGGAGAGCTGGGTACTGGTGTTGCCAGATTGTCTTGGTTTCCCTGGGGTATGTCTTTTCCTTTCCTCTTGCCATCTTGTTTTCAGTCCTGTGTCTCTGTATCAATGCTGGCTCACCGCTGGCTCACTGCTGGGTCACTGCTGGCTCACCGCTGTTCCTGGTGGTGGATGGTCTGAGTGCTTGTTCTGCACTTAATGTTGTCGGGCTGAGAATAGCCCAAAGCTGTGTTACTGGTTCCCTGAACCAAGCTGGGGAGGGGGACCAAGAAACCGCACTTTTCGTGAGCTCTTCAGATATCTCTCTGCAGGGATCTCTCTGCACCCAGGGTAGTTGTATCACATTCTCACCAGGCCTGTGTCCCTGGATCAGAGCTGGACCACCGCTAACTCACCGCTGGCTCACTGCTGTTCCTTGTGATGGATGGTCTTGGAATGTACTTTTTAAGGAACAATACAACTGTCTCACAGATGATCTTATAACACCTCTGTCCAACAGAACTGGGCTTGACCCAAACTACTCCCATGACCCTTTAGTTAGAGATTGGAGAGTAGCTCATAGGCTTTCATCATCCTGCTGATCTATTAGCTACAGATGGAAAAGGAGAAGGAAGGGGAAGTCATCACTTTACTGTTGTTTCAAATATGAGATATTGGTTCTAATACATAGCTCCAAACTTATGTTCACACAGGTAAATCTGATTAAAATCAGTGAGTCACAAAAAAAATTAAACAACAACAAAAAGAGTGAATGCACTGAATGTGTGCATAAAACATTCAAACGATTAATGGAATGTATTAAACAATAGATTATGTACATTTTTAATGATTTACTGATAGTGGTCATTATGATAGTAATAAGTCAACAACTCTATATTAAGTGAATTCAAAAGAGAGGAAAAAGGGAAAAGATGGAGAATATTTTAAAATTATATTTTTATTACTTTTATTATTTTATGGTCTGTTGCCTCCATTTTCATTCCCCTCTCAAAAATTCCGCATTCCATACATTCTCTCCCCCATCTCAAGAAGGATATCCTAACCCCCCAGACCTTCCCATTAACTGGCATCCCATGTCTCTCAAGGGTTAGATGCATGTTCTCTCACTGAGGACAGACCAGGTAGTCCTCTCTTGTATATTTGTACGCTGCTGAGATCAGCATGTGTTTCTGCCTGTTTGGTGATTCAGTGTCTGAGAGATCTCAGAGGTCCTGGTTAGTTTAGACTGCAGGTCTTCCTATGAGGTCTCCCTTCTCCTCAGCTTCTTGCAACCTTTTGCTTATTCAACCACAGGGATTCCCAACTTCATTTTGATTGTTTTTTTAATGGCAATAACACATCTTGTCAGGAATATTTTGTTCAAAAACTAAAATAAATTTCAAGTTGAACCGTTGTGAAGTTAAGTCTATTTCTGGATGAACTTCTTCCTGTTGATGAAAATATCACATATCTTTTTATCTTTCTAGATGCCTGTTTTTCTAATGGGAGATAGAGCAGGAAAGGCTGGGTATTTGGATGGTTGGGATTGTGGGTAGGATCTGACAAGATTTAAGAGTAGTAAAACAATAACCTGATTGTATTGTTTTAAAATTATTTTCCATAAAATGGCCAATAGATAAATAGAATGTATCATGTGATTAAACATATTAATCAACAATTGGTAGATTATTACACAAAATGAGCAGAAAGCATGCCAGAAGCAGAGATAATGGATGACTTTAAGGAGACTATCTTGCAGACACATCAGGGCAACTGCAAATATGAATGTGAAGTGATTTTGCAATGTTCAAAAGCCAAATGAAAACATAAGCCATTTCAATTACTTGCACAGAAAGAGGAAATAGTCATAAAATCATAACTTTAGCTGTGCAGCTAATGGCAATTGTTAGCTTCTTGTCAGGAAGATATTATTAAGCCCAGACAGACAGAGAGGTGGAAGAAAATGATTAAAGAATTAAAAATACAAGAATTTAAATTCTTGTAAGTTGTGAGCTCCAGTAAAGGACCATAAATCTAAAAATGTATAGAAAGTACAAATTGGACTGCTCAGAGAAACAGAAACAGAACAGAGACACAGATTATGAGAAGTATGCAAATGTTTAAATGTTTTAAAAAACCCTTGTGTTAATCTATTTTAATTTTAAACAAATATTTAAAAATATAGTCATATTCCACATATAAAGATCTGTCCCAATCACCCAGTACCCAGACCAAGCCCAACACCCAGGTGCTCTAACTCTCTCAGGCATACAGGTGTGCTAACAGGCCAAGGATCACACAGGAAGCTCCACTCCCATGAGATCAAACAAAGCCAGAAACACTGGAGCACCAACACACTAAAGGACATCAAGATCTTTGTCACACTGACACTCCAGTATCTCGAGGCAGCTTGACTCTCAGGAGCTCTGACACATTCAGGATCCTAGGATCTCTGAGGAGGAATTCTGGCACAATAGGATCCCAGAAAGGACAGGCTTAATTCAGAGAGAGCTCTGTCAAGTAGCACTAGAGACACCAGGTAGTGAAAGGCAAGTACAAAAACATAAGCAACAGAAATCATCGCTACATGGCATCATCAGAACAAAGTTCTCCAACTACAGCTATTCCTGGTTATTTCATCACACCCAAAAAGCAAGATTCAGGCTTAACATCATATCTCAAGATAGAAGATCTGAGGAAGGACATGAATAACTCTGTTAAAGAAATACAGAAGAACAGAAAATTAGAACTTCTGTTCCCACCCGGAGGTGACTTCTGGATGCAGAGCGGAGCCTGGCCTACCTGCCAGGTGGAATGGCGGCTCATAGAGGCTGAGCAACTGTGCCTGATCCAGCAAACAGAAACAGAACGTTGGAACTTCTGCTCACACCCGACGACTCTGAGGCATAAAACAGGGCTTGACCCATCTGACACTTCAACCAGTAGACAACAAGGGATACAGACCAGATACAAAAGAAAGGTAAGAACATATCACTGACAACAAAATGGCAAGAGGAAAGAGAAAGAGTATATCCCAAGGGAACCAAGACAATCTAGAAACACCAGAGCCCAGCTCTCCCATAACAGCAAACATCGGAACTCCAAACACTCCAGAAAAAGAAGACACAGACCTGAAATCAAGCCACAAGACGCTGATAAAGTTAATTAAACAAGAAAGGAAGGAAAAGCAAAAGGATTCAGAAGCTTTTAAAGAAGAAACAAGAAAAAACACTCAAAGAACTCAAAGAACTAGAGGAAAACAGAACCAAAGAAATAAAGGAATGAAAGAGGGAAATTAAAACAGACATTGACACAATAAAGAAAACACTAAAAGAGATAACCCTAGAGTCAGAACACCAAAAAAAAGAAATCAGGAATCACAGAAGCAAGCATTTACAATAGATTACAAGAGATCGAAGAGAGAATCTCGGGAGCAGAAGACAACATTGCAAACATAGACAAAACAGCCAGAGAAGATGCAAAAAACAAACAAGCTCCTAACCCAAAATGTCCAGGAAATCCAAGACACAATGAGAAGACCGAACCTAAGGATAATAGGAATAGAAGAGGGAGAAGAGTATCAACTAAGGGGCACAGTAAATATCTTCAACAAAATCATAGAAGAAAACTTCCCTACCCTCAAGAATGAGATGACCACAAGCATAAAAGAAGCCTTCAGAACTCCAAATAAGTTGGACCAGAAAAGAAGTAACTCCCGTCACATAATAGTAAAAACATCAAGCTCCCAAAGTAAAGAAAGAATACTAAAAGCAGTAAGGGAAAAAGGTCAGGTAACATATAAAGGCAGACCAATCAGACTCACACCCAATTTCTCAACAGAGACTATGAAAGCTAGAAGAGCCTGGACAGACATCATGCACTCCTTAAGAGAGCACAAGTGCCAGCCCAAGCTGCTATACCCAGCAAAACTATCAATCACCATCGATGGAGAGACGAAGATATTTCAAGACAAATCAAAATTTACACAATATCTGACCACAAACCCAGCACTTAAACAAATAATAGGTGTAAAACCCAATACAATGAGGGAAAATACAGCCTAGTAAGAACAAGAAAACTCCTAAACAAGAAAACTAAAAGAAGAAAAAAACACAGACACAACTCAACCCAAAAAAGCAATAATGGCAGAAAACAGAAACAACTATTCCTTGATATCTATTAACATAAAGGGTCTCAACTCCCCAATAAAGAGACATAGACTATCATACTGGATACATAAACAAAATCCAGCCTTTTGCTGCATACAGGAAACTCATCTCAGAGACAAAGACAGACACTATCTCAGAGTAAAAGGGTGGGAAAAAAACTTCCAAACAAACAGCTCCAAGAAGCAAGCTGGAGTGGCTATTCTAATATCGAATAAAGTAAATTTCCAACCAAAGTTATCAAAAAAGATAAGGAAGGACACTTTTTTCTCATTACCAGGGAAATTTGTCAGAAGGAACTCTCAATCCTTAACTTAAATGCTCCAAATAAAAAATCACCCACACTCATAAAAGAAACCCTACTAAAGCTCAAAAATTACATTTAACCCCACACAATAATAGTGGGAGAATTTAATACCCCACTCTCACCAATGGACAGATCAGGGAAACAGAAACTGAACAAGGACACTGCAAAACTAGCAGATACTTTGAACCAACGAGAAGTAATAGATATATACAGAACATACTATCCCAAAGTAAAAGAATATACCTTCTTCTCACCACCCCATGGCACCTTCTCGAAAATTGACCACATAATTGGACACAGAACGAGCCTCCATCGATATAAGAAGATTGAAATACTCCCATGCATCCTCTCAGATCACCATGGTCTACGGCTGGTCTTTAACAACAACAAAGACAACAAAAAGCCCACATACACATGGAAACTAAACAATGCTCTGTTAAAGGATAGCAGGGTAAAAGAAGAAATAAAGAAAGAAAATAAGGATTTTCTAGAATTCAACGAAAAAGAAAACACAACATACCCAAACCTATGGAATGCAATGAAAGCAGTATTGAGAGGAAAACTCATAGCCCTAAGTGCTTCCACAAAGAAACTGGAGAGAGCTCAAATCACCAACCTGACAGCACAGCTAAAAGCCCTAGAAAAAAAGGAAGCAGATATAGCCAAAAAGAGTAGACGGCAAAAAATAATCAAAATTAGGGCAGAAATAGACCAAATAGAAACAAAAAGAACCATTGAAAAAATCAACAAAACCAAGAGTTGGTTCTTTGAGAAAATCAACAAGATTGATAAACCCCTAGCGAGACTAACGAGAGGACAAAGAGAGAGTATCCAAATTAACAAAATCAGAAAGGAAAGTGGGGACATAACAACTGAAACTGAGGAAATTCAAGAAATCATCAGATCCTACTACAAAAACTTATACTTCACAAAATTGGAAAATCTGGAGGAAATGGATGAATTCCTAGACAGATACAAGGTCCCAAAGTCAAACCAAGACCAAGTAAACCATCTAAATAACCCTATAACACCTAAAGAAATAGAAGAAGTCATCAAAAGCCTTTCAACCAAAAAAAGCCCAGGTCCAGACAGGTTCAGTGCAGAATTTTATCAGACTTTTATTAAGGATATAACACCAATACTCGCAAAACTCTTCTAAAAGATAGAATCAGATGGAATATTACCCAACTCATTTTTTGAGGGTACAATAACCCTCGTACCTAAACCACACAAAGACCCTACAAGGAAACAGAACTTCAGAACAATCTCACTTATGAACATTGATGCAAAAATACTCAACAAAATCCTTGCAAACCGAATCAAAGAACACATCAAAACGATCATTCATCATTACCAAGTAGGCTTCATCCCTGGGTTGCAGGGATGGTTTAACATAAGGAAATCCATAAACGTAATACACCATAAAAACAAACTCAAAGACCAAAATCACATGGTCATCTCAGTAGATGCTGAGAAAGAATTCAACAAAATCCAACACCCCTTCATGTTAAAAGTCATGGAAAAAACAGGAATCCATTGCCCATACTTAAACATAATAAAAGCAATATACAGCAAACCAACAGCGAACATCAAACTTAATGGCGAGAAACTTGAAGCAATCCCACTAAAATCAGGGACTCGACAAGGCTGCCCACTCTTCCCCTACCTATTCCACTTACTACTGGAAGTCCTGGCTAGAGCAATTAGACAGCAAAAGTAGTTCAAGGGGAATCAAATCGGACAGGAATAGATAAAAACATCACTCTTTGCTGATGACATGATAGTGTAATTGAGTGACCCCAAAAATTCCACCAGAGAACTCCTACAGCTGATAAACAAGTTCAGCATAGTGGCTGGATACAAAATTAACTCAAACAAATCAGTATCCTTCCTGTACTCAAAGTACAAACATGTGGAGAAAGAAATTAGTGAAAATGTACCCTTCACAATCATTACAAAAACTATGAAATACCTTGGTGTGACTCTAACTAAGCAAGTGAAGGACCTGTATGACAATAACTTCAAATCTCTAAAAAAAAGACATTGAGGAGGATCTCAGAAAATGGAAAGATCTCCCATGCTCATGGATTGGAAACTTCAACATCTTAAAAATAGCGATCCTACCAAAAGCAGTCTACAGATTCAATGCAATCCCCATCAAAATTCCAACCCAGTTCTTCATGGAATTGGAAATATCAATGTGCAATTTCATATGGAATAACAAAAGACATAGAATAGGGAAATCCATTTTCAACAACAAAAAAACATCTGTGGGAATCACTATCCCTGACCTCAAGCTATATTACAAGGCAATTGTGCTGAAAACTTCATGGTACTGGTACAGAAGTAGGCATATGGATAAATGGAATAGAATAGAAGATCCAGAAATGAGCCCTCATGTATATGGTCACCTGATTTTTGACAAAGGAGCAGTAACAATTCAATGGAAAAAGGACAGCCTATTCAACAAATGGTGCTGGTCCATCTGGCACTCAGCATGCAAAAGAATGAAAATAGACCCTTTTTATCTCCTTGTACAAAGCTCAAGTGTAAGTGGATCAAAGATCTCCACATTAATCCAGATACACTGAAACTATTAGATGAAAAATTAGGGAAAACCTTAGAACACATAGGTATAGGAGAGAATTTCCTGAACAAAACACCAATGGCTCAAGCTCTAAGGTCAAAGATTAACAAATGGGACTTAATGAGATTGCAAAGTTTCTGTAAGGCTAAAGACATCGTCAAGAAAACAAAACAGCAACCAACAGAATGGGAAAAGATCTTTACCAACACCACATCTGATAGAGGCCTAATATCCAATGTGTACAAGGAACTCCAAAAGCTAGACACCAGAGAATCAAATAGCCCTATTAAAAAATGGTGTACAGAGCTAAACAAAACGTTTTCAGTTGAGGAACACCGAACTGCCAAGAAACACCTGAGGAAGGGCTCGACATCCTTAGCCATCAGGGAAATGCAAATCAAAACAACCCTGAGATACCACCTCACACCAGTCAGATTGGCCAAGTTCCAAAACTCAGATGATAGCAGATGCTTAAAAGGCTGCGGAGAAAGAGGAACACTTCTCCACTGTTGGTTGGGTTGCAAGCTTATACAACCACTCTGAAAATCTGTCTGGCGATACCTCAGAAAATTGGATTTAGTACTACATGAAGACCCAGCTATTCCACTTCTGGGCATATACCCCAGAGACACTTCAATACACAACAAGGTATATGCACCACAATGTTCATAGCGGCTCTATTTATAATAGCCAGAAGCTGGAAGGAACCCAGATGTCCTTCAGAAGATGAATGGATACAAATAATGTGGTACATATACACAATGGAATACTACTCAGCCACCAGAAACAATGACTTAACCTAATTCTTAAGAAAATGGCTGCATCTAGAGAAGATCATCCTGAGTGAGATAACCCAGTCACAAAATAACAGACATAATATGCAGTCACTGATAGTGGGATGCTAACCCCAGAGGCTTGCACTCCCCCAGAAACAACTCACAGACTGTATGAAGTCCAAGAAATAAAGAAAACAAAAAAATATACATATATTTACCAAACAAGAAGACTTTGACTATTTCCATGTTGCGTTTTGTTTTGCATGTACTCTAAACTTATTGTAACTATTAGGTTTTCAATGCATACTGTCAAGCCCTTGAAAAAAATCAAGTTCTGACGAAAAAATATATTCATATGGTTTTATGTAAAAATTATTTCATGTCTTAAAAAACAGTACTGACAAAAATGTATAATTTTAAGCAAAAAATATTTAAAATCTGTACATTTATCTTTGTTTTGTAAAATAAAGTTGTTTAAATAAAAAAATAATAAAAAAAGAATGAGATTACATTTTAATAAAATATGTTTCTAAGGTGCATATATTGACCAACTTGTAATGTATATAAATAAGTTCTTTAGTAAAATAGTAGATGTTAAAATAAATAACTGAGCACAGAAATGAGGTAAACGTGCAGTGAGATGGTATAGTGAAGACAGAGAAATCAACAATCAATCATAAGTTATGAGGAAACAGTATGTCTGTATCTTAGTGTGAATAAATTGAAATATTTTATAAATATGAGAATAATTTGAATAAAATAAAATAGAAAGGACATGAGTAAGATCTTACTAGTTACAATAATCATAAAGTTAATGTAAACAAGGTGTAACCTGGAATTAGTCAAAGTTTTCTTGTTGTGTAAAGATTAAGCATAACAGTTTTTCATTTTCTTTCTGTTTTTTATTTACTTTTGACCTTTGTTTTTTTTTTTTTTTTTTTGAATTTCATATAGTCTGTGAGTTGTTTCTGGGGTGCTCAGTGTTTTCTGGGATTAGTATCCAATTATCAGTGACTGCATATTATGTCTGTTTTTTTTTTTTTTTTTTTTTTTTTTTTTGTGACTGGGTTATCTCACTCAGGATGATATTCTCTAGACACATACATTTTCTTAAGAATTTCATAAAGTCATTGTTTCTGATAGCTGAGTAGTACTCCATTGTGTAAATGTACCACAATTTTTGTATCCATTCATCTACTGAAGGACATCTGGGTTCTTTCCAGCTTCTGGCTATTATAAATAGAGCTGCAATGAACATTGTGGTGCATGTGACTTTGTTTTATGTTGAAGCATCTCTGGGGTAAGTACCCAGAAGTGGAATAACTGGGTCTTCTGGTAGTACTATGTGGAGACCAAAGAAAAGCAATATGCCTTTGACAATTAGCAAGCAAAGCATATAGGAATTACACTGAGAAAAACCAGACAACAGGAGAGATGGGGATATTTTGTGTTAGTTTTTATATAACTAACCCACTTTAAATCTTATAATTCAGAATTTTATCTGTAAACACTTTTAGGGATTATCAGCTGTGACACTTCCTTATATGAAAATTTACTGTTAAGTAGATTTCTGCTTGCCATTTGCTCTCTGTTTTTTTTTTTTTTTTTTTTTTTTTTTTTTTTTTTTTTTATGGGTTATTACTATGTCATTCAAAACAATTTCATATGCCTCGAGAGAAAACATTAATGAAATGGCATGACTCCACAATACTCTAAGACTCTGCAATCATAGATTGACATCAGTGACAGGTATAGTCTAAGTAGGTCAGTTTTTACAAGAAAAATAAAGTGGAAACAAAATTGTTCACTTTTATATGTCACTTGAAATGTTGAGTTTGAGTGACAATAGAAATAGATTCAAAGTAGTTCAATAAATGGAATTGTCTCACATAACCCCAAGAGCTTACTCTATGTAACCCAAGAAAATGAAAGCTCCCCTGGTCAAGAAGAGACTATGCATAAGGTGTTCTTATTTTGGAATATGTTTATTAATTCCCTGTCTTTTCTGTTTACTCAGTGGAGCTCAGATTTTGAACACTGTCTCATATTCTCAGACTTTAAGACAATTTTAAGCAATTACTACCCTAATATTAGATGGTAAGTCATCAGTTTAGTTTTTCTTCTTTTCATATGTATGTCACAGAGTAAACAATACAAATGCTGGTCAAGGCATCTCTATTAGAATAAAGATCCACAATGCACTTCAAACTTTACTTGATTCCAATGTGTAGAAAAATGTTAGCATTAGGAGACTGTCTTCTGACTTTTTTTCTCCTTTCAGAACATAAATAAGTAAGTTTTCTCTTTGTTCAATAAAATGTTGTGCTTCATATGTAAGGATACAGTAGCTATTTTTTCAAAAAAATGATACATGATAGAGTTTTCTGTGAAGAGAAACATCAAATGAGAGAGAAAAGAAAAAAGAAAAAAAAAAACAAACCCTTCCCCCAGATTGTCTGTAGGCCATTTTGAAACGTTTTACCATTTTCTTGAGATTAAAACATAATAACATATATTTCCCTTCTCCCCTCCATTGTGAAAACCCTCCCATGTAAACTTCTTTGTTCTCAATGAAGTTCATGGCCTGGTTTTTAAATAGGTGCTTTTTAATGCAAGTGTGTGTGTGTGTGTGTGTGAGTGTGTGTGTGTGTGTGTGTGTGTGTGTGTATTTGTGTGTATATATTCACAGTAGAACATTTGGTATTGGATAATCATTAGTTGTAATCTTTCTTTGAGAAGATATCCCTTCTGCTTTCACCCTTCTTTAAGTTTTTGTTTTTAAGGTATTTTGTTTTCTTGTTTTTTGGTCTGTTTGGTTTTTTGTTTCTTTTAGTGTAGGCTTAAGAACTTTTGAGCATGCCTATGTTTACATTAACTTATCCATTGTTGTTGCTCTTGTTCAGCTCATTAGTAGACAGTCATTGTCTTAATTAAGCATTGATTTGGCCTCAGCTGGCAGTCTCACCCCAAGTCATGTAGTCCTGAGTTTATAAGAACACAGGTTAAGCAAACTACAGGGAGCAAACCTATATACACCAATTTGTCTTGCTTCTTTTTAATATACTTCCTCAAGGTCCTTGGTGTGTATTCATATCTTATGATTTCGATCAGCAATGTGGCATGTTGTAAGATAAAATAAATCTCTCACTAATTCCTCTTAGGCTTATAATTCCTGACTTTTTCTTTCCACATTTCTATCCAAGTCCCAGTCAATAACTTACTTTTTCTTTACACTATGTTAGAACACTGTAATTCTGATATCCTGTTAAATGAGACTCCAACTTTGAAAGAAGGTTATTACAATCAATCAGAGAAAGACATATTTGTTTGCCTCTGTCTTTGTTAAAAGAGTCCTGATGGCTTTCCAGTCTCTTAATTAGCCATCATTAGAGAAGCTTCCTATGCAAACATAGGGAAAAATACAAGGACCCATTGTAGGGAGCCGTTTGTGCTGCACCCAAACATGGTGCCGGCTTCCCGCCGAGAACTCGGCAAACAGAGCTGTTGCCCAGCCAAGAGACTTAATGCGCATGCACCACATAAGTCACAGCCCACTCTTGGGGCACGTGATTGAGCTACAGGAGGATGCACCAATCAGGTAGCAACACGAGTCTCCTAGGCATATATAGCAGTGCATTTTCTCCCCCACATGAGAAGGAGAGGAAGACAGTGGAGAGATTGCGGGAGACCCCACGTGGAGGGATGGCGGAGAGGCACCACGTGGAGAGACTCCGTAAAAGAGATTGCGGGAGGTCCCGCGTGGACAGAGAGACTGGACAGAGAGATCGTTCGTGGGGGACTGCGCGTGAGAGGCCGTCTAGACAGTAGAACTCGGTAGGGAGTTCCCAGCTCAGAGACAAGTTTCCTGCTCAAGAAGCCCCTGCTCAAAGTGCTGTTCAATAAAGGTTATCCGCAGAAGTAGCTGTTTGTTTTGTTGCACGCCTGTTCCTAGTGGCAGGAAGCATGGGCACGTGACAATCCATAGCCAAATATTAAATAAAGAATAAAAAACCTTTGAACACACAGTCCTATGTAGGATGTCTCCAACATATGTTTCCCCTCAGACTCCAGGGAAGTCTGTGACAGAGAACATAGAACAAAGAATATCACCCATTAAGGTTGAAACACAGACACACACACACAAAGAGAGAGAGAGAGAGGCTTTAAAAAAATTACTAAGAACGTACTGCACCAAAACTCATGGCTGAATTTTGAATATTTTAATACATGTTTAACCAAAATTTAAATTTAGAACCATCTTTTTTTTTTCAAATCAACATTTAATTTTCACAGTATCTTGCCATCTTATATTTCCTAAAAGTCTCAGCACTGCACATTTCACTGAAAAAAATTAATTAATATGTAAAATATAAGGGATTAAGAATGAAAGTAATTGTTGGTCAATAATGTGGAAACAAAAAAATCACTGGGTCTATAAATACACAATTTGTTCAATAAAATTTATAACTAACAAACACAGAGCAAAACATGAAAGTATAAAAAATTTAACCAGAAACTCCATTGAAACTTTTTATCTGAGATCTATATTATAAGAAGTTAATAGGATGGACATCAAAATAAATGAATTTAAATTATGTTAAAGAAGATTGTTCATTACATATCATGATCTAGTGTATATGCCAGTTCAGAGTTTGAGATATTTTATGTAATAGCAATGATTTTTACACAGTATCAAGGGTCTCCGTCAAGATGTCATCTATTTTTTATAGAATTTATCATCTTTACAATGCCCTGTGGATTATATGAAAACAATGATGAATATTTTATTAAATTTACATGAAAAAATTAAGCTTTGTGCAACAATACTGCTTTCATTGTTTTTTTCTAAATACCCCAACCATGAATAAATGCTCTAGATTATTATCAAATTTATATGGGAAGAAATTAGGGGAAAAAAAGCACAAAGATTCGTTTTAAATCACTGCTTTTAATGAAAGACTTAAAAGGTACACAGTGGGGAAATGTTCAAACATGAGTGTCTTCCTGTCTTCCCTTTCTGCTAAAAGGAATACTATAGTTTGAGCTTAATTATGTTGATTGTTTTTCATAATCAAATATATGGCTATTAAGTTTTACACTACATACTCAGACAAAAGGACATTGTGTGTCCATACAGTGCCTAGTTAAAATATTTGTGAGTTTAAATGTGTCTACAGCAATAAAATTAGAAATTGATACCTTAAAAATCTTGATATAATAATGACCTTATGATAAATAATTTAAAAAAACATTTCAAAAGAAGTGTTTTAATATTTTGTAGCTGATCCTGTAAGCCAGATGTATCCTTATATGTGGGGCATTTCTTGATCTGACATATAGACAAAGAAGGAAAGATGGTCTGTCTGATTCACATGATTTATTCATGGTGTTTTCTCACAAAGCTAAGATAAACAAATGCTATGCAGATTTGCATTTCCATGATGGCTAAAGATGTTGAACATTTCTTTAGGTGCCTTTCAGCTATCCAATATTCTTCAGTTGAGAATTCTTTGTTTAGTTCTGTACCCCATATTATTAAGGTTATTTTGTTCTCTGGACTCTTACTTCTTGAGTTCGTTGTAGATATTGGATATTAACCCTCTATGGAATATAGGGTTTATAAAATCTTTACCCATTCTATAGATTGTTATTTTGTTTAATTGACAGCGTCTTTTTCCTTACAGAAGCTTTTCAGTTTTATGAGATACTATTTGTCAATAATTGGTCCTAGAGCCTGAGCCTTTGATGTTTTCTCTGTCAGAAAGATTTTCCCTGTGCTGATATGTTCGATGAAATTTTTATTTTTCTCCTCTAATAGATTCAGTGCATGTGGGTTTATGTGGAAGCCTCTGATCAACTTTGTCTTAAGCTTTGTCCAAGGAGATAAAACTGGGTCAATTGACTTCTGATTTCTGTAATGCTAAAGACACTGTTAAGAAGACAAAATAATAGCCAACAGATATGGAAAGGATCTTCACCAATCCTACATCTGATAGGGGACTACTCCAGAGAATCAAATAATCTTATTAAAAATAGTGTATAGAACTAAATAAAGAATTCTCAACTGAGGAATACCAAATGGTCAAGAAGCATCTAAAGAAATGCTCAACATCCCTATTCATCAGGGAAATGAAAATTAAAACAACCCTGAGATTTCACCTCATACCTGTCAGAAAGGCTAAGATCAAAAACTCAGGTTACAACAGATGGGGGCAAGGATGTGGGCAAATAGGAACACACCTCCACTCTTGGTGGGGTTATAAAATGGCATAACAACTCTGGAAATCAATCTGATGGTTCCTCAAATAATTGGACTACCTAAAGACCCAGCAATTCCACTCCTGGGTATATATCCCAAAGATGCTCCACCATATAACAAGGACACATGCTCCACCAGGTTTATAACAGCCTTAATTATTGTAGTCAGAGGCTGAAAAGAACCCAGAAATCCTTCAACAGAGAAATGGATACAGAAATTGTGGTACATTTATACAATTCAGTACAACTCAGATATTAAAAACAATGATTTCATAAAATTTCTAGGTAAATGGACAGAAATAGACACAATCATCCTGAGGTAACCCAATCACAAAAGAATACACTTGATATCCACTCACTAATAATCGGATACTACCCTCAGAAAGCTCTGAATATTCAAAAAATATTCAGAGATCTTATGAAGCTCAAAAAGAAGGAAGGCCAAAATAGGTATGCCTCAGTTATTCTTAGAAGTGAGAACAAAACACTCATAAAAGGAAATCCAAGGTCAATTGAGGAACAAGGATTGAAGAAAAAGATTATTCAGTGGCTTTCTCACCCAGTAATTTACCCTATATGCAGCCACCAAAACAAAGCACTATTGCTGATTCCATAAGTACTTAGTAGCAGGAAACTAGCAGACAGCGATGCCTCATTAGGGACTCTGCTACAGTCACTCAAATACAGTTGAGCATGTTTGCAGCTAATCATTGGACTGAACACAGGTACTCCAATGAAGGTGCTAAAGGAAGGATTAAAGGAGCTGTCAGGGGTTGCAACCTCATGAGAAGAACAACATTATCAATGTACCAAACTCTCCAATATGCACATGGTCTAAAACACCAACCATTGAGCACATATTCATAGACCTGTGTCTTCAGTTCTATATGTAGCTTATGATAGCAGTATCTGGCATCAATGTGAGAAAAGTTCCTTGGTCCAGGGAGGACATGTTTTCCCAATGTAGGGGAATGCCAAGGCTGTGGGGTGGAGAGGGTGATGAGGTAGGAGTATACCTTCCTGAAGACAAGTTGAGGGGGAGGGGTAAAGGACGCAGGATGGGGAAGAGAATAATATTTCAAATTTAAATAAAGAGTATATCTAATAAAAAAGAGAAAAAAGAATGGGTCTATTGGCATTCTTCTACGTGTTGATCACCCTTAAGCCAGCACCATTTGGTTAATATGCTCTAAGCCCCCCCCCCAACTGGATGGTTTTAGCTTGAAGCAAATACACCCAAAAGGATAATCAAACTCTGAGCTGAAATCACAAAAGTACAATAAAAGAGAACTATATAAAGAATCAACAAAACAAGGAACTGGTTCTTTGAGAAAATTAACAAGATGTATAAACCTTTAGTCAGACTAACCAGAGAGTGTAGAGACAGCATCCAAATTAACAAAATCAGAAAGGAAAATTGAGACATAACAACAGAAACTGAGGAAATTAAAAGAAATAATTAGATCCTACTATAAAACTGGAAAATCTGGAGGAAATGAACAATTTTTTAGACAGATATCAGGTACCAAAGTTAAATTGTAGGGCTGCCTTTCCAGGACCCCCCACTGATTCACAGGACACGGGGTTACCCAATGAAACGTGAGAGACCTTCTTGCTGCAAAAACACTAGGTAGTTTAATGACGGAGCTCCGGGCTGATACTTATCTCATGCAGGAGACAGAGGCATGACCCTGAACTCAATTAGGGGGACATATTTATAGGGAAAATTACATGAGCTGTTAGCAACAAGCACGTAATAATTTCATTGGTTTATTCAATTTGGCACTCTCTGTCTGCTTTTGGATATGATTTAACTTTATCTAGACCACTCTGTTTTGGGGCACACTGACCTTCATACTAGTTTTTCTCAGGACCACAAGGCCCGCCCAGACCTTATTGAGTCTAGCCAGTCTGGGTTTGGGTCATTTCTTTAAAATAGTTATTTTGTTTTTAGCCTTGAAGCTCACTTGTCCTCAAAGAAGATTCAATGAGGCCAACTTGAAATTTTAACTCTTTCACAATCAAATGAGATAAACCAGCTATATAGTCCCATGACCTATAAAGAAATAGACACATTCATTAAATTCTCCCAATTAAAAATAAAATAAAGCCTAGGAGGTTTCAGTGCAGAATTATAACAGACCTTCAAAGAAGACCTAATGCTAATACTCTTGTTTTAATATTTTTAATAATTTCAACATTTTTACTTACATCACTCATTTTTTGCTTTTGCTTTCAGATATAAAACATGTCTTCTCAGCATTGGGAAATTTTCATTATCATATATTCCTTGTACATTCATAATACGTTCTATGTATTTTTTCATAAGGACATTTTCTTGAAGGGTTTCTATGCTTGAGACATATACTTTGATGTATTCCTCTTAGCTAGCTCATTTTAAAAACCTGTTTCTTCGAATACCCCCTCTCATTTGTATGCCATATAGATGCATTAATTTTTAATTTTAAGCTAAAAATAAATGTGCTAATCAATTGTATTTAGATCAGTAATATCCAAACTTATCAAAATTTTTTCATTAATTTCTAACTTTTTTGATTTTGTAGGATTTCCTATATTCATATTCTATTGTGATAATTAATAAAGCAGAACTAATTCATTTTTATAGCTTCATTTGTATTTTCATATTTATTGTTAATGTGAAGGTTCCAAAATTCTTTCCTTTACCCTCCTGAATGTATTTGTCTTTTCATGTACTGAGGATGATCCATAAGCATAGAAAATAAATATAAATCGATCTCAAATAGAAAAAAATAAATTGATCTCAATTGCTTTATAATAATTACATAAAATAAGTGCAGGCAGAGAATCTAGTAAACTAAAGCCAATGATTCACTCAAAAAAATATAGATACACTAATAGGTTTTAAAACTATCATGTCATATTGGAAACAAAATTACCTAAGTTTCTTTTAAATTTAGTAACTTTATAGGAATGCCTACTATCATTAATTCTACTAACCCTCTCACAGGATACCTGTTCAAAACAACTAGGAAAAAAACTGCAGATATACCACAAATAAAAAGAAGGAAACAAAAATCTCAACTTAGAAATATATTGATTCCATATATTAAAATATTCCCCAAAATTGAGATATGGTTAAAGTGAAGTTTGAGCAAGTAGAGTTTTGATCCTTACAACCAACGTATATACAAAGTTGTTAAATGCTACCTATATATTCTGCCACTAATGATGGTGACTACAAATCACCAGGTAAAGGACACACACACACACACACACACACACACACATTCACAAACTGCTGTGATTCAAAGTGAAAATAAAATTATATAAATAATTTAAAAATAATGATTACTTAGTATAAGTGAAAAGAGAAAACTCTGATATCCTTTTTTACTCTTTCTCTCTCTCTCTCTCTCTCTCTGTGTGTGTATATATATATATATTACTATACCACAACAATGTTTTATCTTAAATAAAAAATAAAAGTTCTTGGCCCACACTAAAGTTCTCAGTATGACTCTCTCCCAATAAGGCACTCAGTGTGTTCTACTGCTTTAATCACTGAAGCATGACACATTATAAAAGGCATCTTAGCTTGTTCTAAGAAATTGAAAGAGTGCTTATATAATATATACATTTAATGATCAAGGCACAATATCATATAAAAACATACAAAAGAGGGTGGTAGTGTAGAATCCCTAGTGTGAACTTCCAAAAGGATCTTCCTTAGGCTGCAGGAAACAGTTTATCATTTATCACCCCTATAGTCTGTTGAATAATTGCCTAATGAGTGATGACTGGATATGAACAACCTGCCTAAATGCTCAGTGTGATGGCCAGCTCATCCCAGGACATAAATAATGAAAACATATAATACAGACATAAATGAATGATTTAAAATTTGATTTAATGAAATGCATAATTGTTTTGGATTATCATTGAAATAATATTGGGAAAATTATTTTTAAGATCTGTAAATAGTTTTGGTCTCTTATACTTTTTGAAAACAAAAATGCATGAGTCTCATTAATTTATAAATATAATATTATAACAAGAACATATCAAATGATAATTTACCAAGATTCTTGATGCATGCATTGTCCAGCAAGTCTTGCCTGCATATCTTTGTCATTTATGTTGGTAACTATGATATAAACCCAAGACATCAATTTATCTTTGACAGGAAACAAATTATTTATAGATTGATAAAAAATATTGTAAGCCACGGGTGTAGAATTTAAGGAAAATAATACACTAAAATAGCCTAAAATTTTATTTAATTATTTCTTCAATTATATTATGAAAACTTTGTTCAACAATATTAAAATTGATTAATGTCTCATATAAAGATAGACTGTGGTGGTTTTATACCTGAAGTTCTGAATCCCTTTTACAAACTTTTATATCTAAAACTATTTATATTGCTATTCATAACAGTAGCAGAACTATAGTTATGAAGTAGGAAAAAATTATGTTATGATTGTGAGCATCACATGAAAAGCTTATGATTCATTATTCTAAAGGTTGAGAACTTTAGAATTGTAAATTTGTAAATAGTGTTTGATGGTGATCAGAATATTGGGCAATTATGAGTTTCTAGGATGTATTTTGAAATGGTTTGTGGTTTATTGTGTGATATTGTGAAACTAGGCAGTAACAAATCATTGCAGAGACGTCAACATAAATAACACAATTATTGTGATAAAGAGAAATACTGAATTGGATGGCTTTAACAATTTTTCAAAAGTTAAATGTTGTCAAGTTTAAATTAGATTATTACCTAAGATAAGTAAAAATTATTAGTTTAAAATGTAACTAAAATAACTTCCAAGAAGGAGTTATCTCTACTCTTCCATATGTAAAAATGAGTTAGCAATGAATTTCAGAGCAAAAATCTAGGATTCGTTTACATTTTATTTGAATGATTGACCGTCAATTACTCATACTCAAAAAAGGGAGAAAAGAAACAATAGGTTTATATTCATTTGAAAATATTTGAGTGAAGAGGTATGTAGTTACAATATTAACTGAGAAACAGAAGTTTGCAAGTTAACATTGTGAGAGTGAAAGTGAGAGTAGCTTTCTAGTGTTTGTCTTCACTTCAAACTGCTTCCGATCTAAGCTTTTGTGAATTTAAGGGTGAAAATCACCAAGATTTTGCTTTTGCTTCTCTACGCTGATTAATTCTTTATCTACATTTCCTACTTCCAACTTATTGATATACTTCGTTTTCATGACTATATTATTGGATTATATTTCATCATGATTTTTCAGGGCTAAATATATTTTTGAGTTTCACTGTTGCTTGGAGATGAAGAATATTTAAAAATTCTTACCTTAAATGTGAATAATTAGAGCTATGTATAGATGTGGTTTTGAAATACTCAGTAGTTTGGCAAAAGAACAAATCCTAATAACAAAAATCTCTGCTGTAGTAAATGTGAAATCATTTCCTAAAATTTCATCCTCCAAGTAGTATTGTTCAGAGTATCTTAATGGTAAAATTTAATCATGTATTACAGGTTTTAAACCATGGACAAATCCCATAATCATTAACACAATTTTATATGTTTCACTGATTTCAATTTCTAAGACTCATTATCCTTTGCTCATGACTTTTGTTCAAGGCAACAGAAAACAAAAGTGCTTGCCAGGAAAGGATATGGGATGTTTGGTGGCAGTATTGCAGGAGCCTGATTTTAATATCAAGGTGTCTATTTTATTTATCTTCTCACTGTACTGCAGCTATACTACTGATTACCATGCATCACACTTGGCAAAAATTTGATCACACACACACACACACACACACCCACACACACATACACACACACACACACACATATATATATATATATATATATATATACAAATATATATTTATATATACATTCTTTTATTTACTTATTTTTTTATTTTATGTATATGAGTGCAATGTAGTTGTCTTCAGACACCCAAAGAGGGCATCAGATCCCATTACAGAAGGTTGTGTTCCACCTTGTGGTTGCTGGGAATTGAACTCAGGACCTGTGGAAGAGTAGCCAGTAGTCTTACTAACCACGCTATTTATTCATTAGTCCATATGCATATTTTTAAAATTTGGGCTTGGTAACTTTGATAAGATAAAACAAAAAGAAACTTTTCATAGATCTTGATTTAATACAGGACTTAATGAAGATCGTGTCTTAAAATTATGTATAAGAAATGTAGGCTGTGAAAAGCAAGTCTCTAGATTCTTCATTGTACTTGTGATGATCTTGGATACATTTAGCTTCTAGGAAATACAGTGAGTTTTAGCAGTTTTATATGCAATTTTCAAAGGTTTCTGTTATTATTTCTTGCTATACTGTTTTCTTATTGAAATAAGGAAACCAACACACAGCCATTAAGGTTATACAGCAAATGAAGTGCAAAGTGCTGACCTAAGCAGATAATGACTAGTCATGGTGTAAATGTAGAGACATCATTAATGTTATTGCAATGCCTACAACTTTATGACTCAATTTTAAAACCTTATTACAATAAGTAGGAAATAAAACACTCTCCTCTTACTGTGTTTGATATCATGGGGACACATAGAAGAGAGAATTTGACCAATGACTAGCCCAACTTAGGATCTGTCCCATAGGTGGGCACCAAACTCTGACACTATTACTGATGCTATGTTTTACTTATAAACAGAAGACTTGCATGGATGTCCTTGGAGAGACCCTACCAGTTCCCGATTAAGACAAATGCAGACACAGCCAACCACTGAGCTGAGTTGCAGACTCTTATGAAAGAGTTAGGGGAAGGACTGAAGGAACTAAATGAAAGCAGATTGCAACATCTAGGAAAATCAACAGTGTAAGTAACCTGGATCCTGGGAAGTTTTATGAGACTAAGCCACCAACCATGGTCTGTTTCATAGCCTGAGGCATATATGTAGCAGAGAACTGCCTGCTTTGTCTATTTTCAGTAAGAAAGGATGTGCTTAATCTTATAGGGACTTGGTGCAAACTCTTGGAGGTGAAGGGTAATGGGGAGATGGTGAGTAACTCTGGAAGTGGAGACAGGGAGGTAACATTTGGAGTATAAATAAATGACATAATTAATTAAAAAATAATAGAAAAGTTGATGGTTATACTTGTGGAAGAGTTATTTTCTCCCTTTGCATTCAATAATTTAAAAACTCCATTTCCAGTAAATAATTTTACTTTAATTTATCAGCCCTGAAACCCCTCACTCAAAACCAACTCTAGAAAAATGAGTTGTTTCTGATATTCTGGTGAAATTAAAGTTTTACATCCCAATTAAGGAGTAAATATAATTTTCTTATTAAAGATAGAAATCCACAAGGAGATAGTAGAGGGAATACTGGAGTTGGCAAGTGGCTTAGCTGACTTGAGCAACCGGTCTTAGACTTTAATCTTGTGTAGCTTGCAAACTTTGTATACTGGCAAACATAAATGTAATAACCCTAGCATATACTCCTATATTCTGTTTCCAATAACAGTATCAAAATTATGATTTCTTTCAAGAAAAGTGTCGCAGACTTAATCTTCCTGCGTCCCCTCCAACTAACCCGATTTAGTTCCTCACAGGTTTATCAAGTGATGTCCTCAGTTGTAAGTTCATGCTCTTACATGATTCACATCTTGCAATTTGATTTCGAATAATTGTGAGGCTAAATATAGAAGCATTTGTCTTAATAATTTAATCTAAACATAAGACTTCTAAATTCTCTAATGAATTTAACACACTGGGAAAGTGAAATAACTCCCACTGATTTCAGATTTGCAATGTAGCATATTCATTATCTGTGCTATTATTAATCTATTTTATTTAAGTCTCCAGGACCTTATCATTAGCAAACTCCCCCAAATTTTTCTCTGTGCCCTCAGCTCACAAAATCATATTTTTTACAAAACTGTAATTTTATAGACTTTATAACATTCTGTGCTTTATATAGAAAAATGGCCTATCAAAGAGGTACTTCTAATGAGTAAAGGTTACTTTATTTCATTCCTGCATGAGATGGATACTTTTATTTGTGTCAGGTGAATAGAAATTATTGTCATCTGAGAGGAAGAAACCTCAATAGAGAGAATACCTCCAGAGATTCAGACCATAAACTAGCCCGCAAGTAATTTTCTTAATTACTTACTGGTTTAAGAGTTTCTAGACTCTTGTAGGTAGAATCCCCCTTGAGATTGTGGTCCTAGGGTTTATAAAAAAGAAGGCTGAAAAAAAAAAAGCATGATGCTAGTAAACATCAGTCCTTCACAGCCTGTGTATCAGTCTCTGCCTCCAGGATTTTTTTTCCTGCCTAAAATTCCTTCAATTATTGACTATGATATAAAATTTTAAGTCAAGATAAACTCTCCAAATCAATAAAGCAATTGCATCAATATTCCATATTTTAAATATAATTTCATAAGTTTTCATGTGAACAAACACAAGTGAAATTTGTTATCTTCCTTCCCTTATACTGTAATCAACTAGATGAATGCACTTCAAATTGTTTTCAAGCTTTGTTCCTTTACCTAGTTAAAATAAGTAAAAGAAAGACAATATTTGATAACAGAAACTGGCAATGAGCTGGAGAAAGGCATCTCGCATTCACCATTTAGTGGAAATGTAAAAGCGTAAACCAAATTAAACCAGGTCAGTTTGTAGAGTGAAGCAGCTACATCTGGATGTGACATCTGATTGAGGAAAACACAAATAGATGAATCAGAGAAATACTTGACAGAATGAGTCAGAGTCAGGATACATCCAACTCACAAGAACAACATAGGAAAGAAAAACTAAGTAAAGTTCAGGGAGAGAGAGACTAGGTGAGTTCTCTTCTGTCACTTGAATTCAGTCAGTGAAGTTTCGGGCTGTTTAATTCAGTCAGTAGGGATTCAGTTCAATGAGTTTTAGAGTAGAGTTCATGCCTTTCAGTGCAGGTCAGTAGAGACCAATGAAGCCAAGGAATAAGAAAGGGCCATAAGGTTAGAATAGATGACTAGAGTTAATCTGTGGCAAAGCAGAACAATTCAGGGAAAAACAGAGACAAATCAGTTTGAATCAGTCATCCCAGAGATGAGATTGAGCCAAAAGAGCTGGGTTGAACAAGCTAGAACAGGTCCAAAAAAATAAAAAAAATAAAAACTACAGAGGGTGAGTTTTTTAGCAGTAAGCCTTGGATTGAAAATTGCATCAGGTAGATAAAAGTTACGTTTATACAAACTAGTGCATCCAGTCTGAAATCTATGAGGAGAATTCTCATAGAGCAAATATATTCACAGTAAGATGCAACTATGCTTCTCTTCGGCATATGACTGGGGGGACTAGACATGATATGACAGATAGGTACTCAGCCATATTCACTGCCACTCTCTTTAAATTAATTAGAAAATTGGATCAACTTAAATATCTTTTAACTGACTAGAAGATATTAACATGAGGTACATATTTACAATAGAAATCTATTCCACTGTAAAAGAAAGGAAAAACCCTGAAGTATTTATATACATGGATGGAACTGAGAAATATGATATTAAGTTAATTAACCTGAGACTTGAAACAAAAAAGGCCATATGTCTCTTCCTGTAGGTCTCCCTACAAAACTTTAAATGTGATCACACCATCTTGAGTAATCACATTAGTAAGACCGTAAAAATAAATAAGTTGTAGGCAGAGAAGAATCTCTACAGAGAAAAGAGCAGGAGTTAACTATAATCAATTTTAAAAAGGTAAATATTCAGACACAGGGTATATAACCAGGAAAGAGAGGGGAGGAATTGGAGGAATAAAGATCATAAGCATGAAGAAATTATAGAAAATTGTATTCATTTTTTTGAACAACTTTATTTTAAAAAACAAAGATAAATGTACAAATTTTAAGCATTTTTGCATAAAAGTATACATATACATCTTTGTCAGTGCTTGGCTTTTTTTTCCCCCAAAGGTTTGATAGTGTGCATTCAGGTCTTACTAGTTACAATGAGCATAAATTACATGTGAAACAGGATGTACCCCGGAATTAGTCAAAGTTTTCTTGGTGTGTAAGGGTTGAGCATAATGGGTTTTTTTCTTTTTCTTTTTCTTTTTAACTTCACACAGTCTGTGATTTGTTTCAGGGTAGTTCAGAGCTTTCTAGGATTAGTATCCCATTATCAGTGACTGCATATTATGTCTGTTATTTTGTGAGTGAGTTATCTCACTCAGGATGATATTCTCTAGATGCAACGATTTTCTTTTTTTTTTAACTTTATTTTAAAAAGCAAAGATAAAAGAAAAAAAATTAAACATTTTTACATAAATGTATACAAATACAATTGTGTCAGTGCTTGGCCTTTTTTTTTTTTTCTATTTTTAAGGTTTGATAGTGTGCATTAAGGTCTTACTAGTTACAATGAGCAAAAAGTACATGTAAAACAGGGTGTAACCCGGAATTAGTCAACATTTTCTTGGTGTGTAAGGTTTGAGCATGACCAGTTTTTTTTTTTTTTTTTTTTTTTTTTTTTTTTTTTTTTTTTCTTGAACTTCACACAGTCTGTGAGTTGTTTCTGGGGCAGTCCGAGCCTCTGGTGTTAGCATTCCACTATCAGTGACAGCATATTATATCTGTTCTTTTGTGACTGGGTTATCTTGCTCAGGAAGATAACCACTAGAAGCAATCATTTTCTTAAGAATTTGATTAAGTTATTGTTTCTGATGGCAGAGTACTACTCCATTGTGAAAATGTACCACAATTATTGTATCCATTCACCTACTGAAGGACATCTGGGTTCTTTCCAGCTTCTAGATATTATAAATAGGGCTGCTATGAACATTGTGGTGCATGTACCTTTGTTGTATATTGGAGTGTCTCTGGGGTATATGCACAGAAGTGGAATAGCTGGATCTTCAGGTAGTACTATGTCCAATTTTCTGAGGAATCGCCAGACTGATTTACAGAGTGGTTTTATCAGTTTACAACCCCATCAACAGTAGAGAAGTGTTTCTCTTTCTCCACAACCTAGCCAGCATCTGCTGTCATCTGAGTTTTGGATCTTGGGCAATCTCACTGGTGTGAGGTGGAATCTCAGGGTTGTTTTGATTTGCATTTCTCTGATGGCTAAGGATGTGGAGCACTTCCTTGGATGTTTCTTAGCCATTCAACATTCCTCAATGGAGATCTTTTTGTTTAGCTCTGTAGCCCATTTTATAATAGGGTTGTGTGATTCTCTGGTGTCTAGCTTTTTGAGTTCTTTGTATACCTTGGTTATTAGGCCTCTATCTAATGTGGAGTTGGTAAATATCTTTTCCCATTCTGTTGGTTGCCGTTTTGTTTTCTTGACAATGTCCTTAGCCTTATAGAAAAGTTACAATCTCATTAAGTCCCATTTGTTAAACTTTGACCTTAGAGCTTGAGCCATTGGTGTTTTGTTCAGAAAATATTCTCCTGTGCCTAGGTGTTCTAAGGTTTTCCCTAGTTTCTCATCTAATAGTTTCAGTGTATATGGTTTAATGTGGAGATCTTTGATCCACTTAAACTTTAGCTTTGTTCAAGGACATAAGAAAGGGTCTATTTTGATTCTTTAGCATGCTGAGTGCCAGTTGTACCAGCACCATTTGTTGAATAGACTGTCCTATTTCCACTGAATGTTTATGTCTCTTTTGTCAAAAATCAGGTGACTATATACGTGAGGGATTTTTCTGGATCTTCTATTCTATTCCTTTGATCCACATGCCTATTTCTACACCAATACCATGCAGCTGTCAACACAATTGCCTTGCAATATAGCTTGAGGTCAGGGATAGTGATTCCTGCAGATGTTTTCTTGTTGTTGAGGATGGATTACACTATTCTAGGTCTTTTGTTATTCAAGATGAAATTGCACATTGATATTTCCAACTCAATAAAGAACTGAGTTAAAATTTTGATCGGGGTTGCATTGAATCTGTAGATTGCTTTTGGTAGGATGGCCATTTTTAAAATGTTGATCCTTCCAATCCATGAGCTTGGGAGTTATTTTCATTTTCTGAGATCTTCCTTAATTTCCTTTAGAGGTTTGAAGTTCTTGTCATACAGGTCCTTCACTTGCTTAGTTAGAGTTACATGAAGGTATTTCTTAGTTTTTGTGACTATTTTGAAGGGCATCTTTTCCCTAATTTCTTTCTCCACATGTTTGTCCTTTGAATATAGGAAGGCTACTGATTTCTATGAGTTAACTTTGTATCTAGCTTCTTTGCTGAACTTTTTTGTCAGCTCTAGGAGTTCTCTTGAGAAATTTATGGGGTCACTTAAGTACACTATCATGTTATCTGCAAAGAGTGATGTTTTCACATCTTCTCTTCAGATTTGTATCCCCTTGATCTCCTTTTGCTATTTAATTGCTCCAACCAGGGTGTCAGTACTCTGTTGATTAGGTAGGGGGAGACTGGGCATCCTTGTTGAGTCCCTGATTTTAGTCGGATTTCTTCAAGTTTTTCACCATTAAGTTTGATGTTGACTGTTCGTTTGCTGTATATTGCTTTTATTATGTTTAAGTATGGACCTTGGACTTCTGTTCTGTCTAGAACTTTAACATGAAGGGGTATTGAATTTTGTAAAATGCTTTCTCAGCATCTAGTGAGATGACTATTTGATTTTGTTATTTGAGTTTGGTTATATGGAGGATTACATTGATGAATTTCCTTATATTAAACCATCCCTGGATCCCAGGGATGAAGCCTACTTGGTCATGGTGAGAATGATCGTTTTGATATGTTCTTGGATTCGGTTTGCAAAGATTTTGTTGAGTATTTTTGCATCAATATTCATAAGTGATATTGTTCTGAAGTCCTCTTTCCTTGTATGGTCTTTGTGTGGTTTAAGAACAAGGGTTATTGTTGCCTCAAAAAATGAGTTAGGTAGTATTCCATGTGATTCTATCTTGTGGAATAGTTTGGATAGTGTTGGTGTTATGTTTGCAATAAACGTCTGATAAAATTTTGAACTGAACCTGTCTGGACCTGGGCTTTTTTTGATTGGGAGGCTTTTGATGACTTCTTCTATTTCCTTAGGTATTATGGGATTATTTAGATAGTTTACCTTGTCCTGGTTTAACTTTAGGATCTTGTATCTGTCTAGTAATTTATTCAATTCCTCCAGATTTTCCAACTTTGTTGAATGTAGGCTTTTGTAGTAGGATCTGATGATTTCTTGATTTTCCTCAGTTTAAGTTGTTTTGTCTCCACTTTCCTTTCTGATTTTGTTAATTTGGATAATCTCTCTTTGCCCTTTAGTTAGTCTGGCTAGGGGTTTATCAATCTTGTTGATTTTCTCAAAGAACCAATTCTTGGTTCTGTTGATTCTTGCGATGGTTCTATTTGTTTCTATTTTGTCTATTTCTGCCCTAATTTTGATTATTTCTTGCCATGTACTCTGCTTGGGTTTATCTAATTCCCATTGTTCTAGAGCTTTTAGCTGTGCTGTCTAGTTGCTGATGTATGCTCTCTCCAGTTTCTTTTTTAGGAGCGCTCAGGGCTATGAGTTTTCCTTTCAATAGTGCTTTTATTGCATCCTATAGGTTTGGGTATGTTGTGTTTTTATTTTCTTCGAATTCTAGAATATCATTTCTTTCTTTCTTTATTTCTTCCTTGACCCTGCTATTGTTTTAAAGCATTGTTCAATTTCTGTTTTAAATTGCTTCTTCCATTTCTTCATCTCTTTGGTTCTGTTTTTCTCTAGTTCTTTGAGTTCTTTGAGTGTTTTTCTTGTTTCCTCTTTAAAAGCTTCTGATTCTTTTTGCTTTACCTCCTGTCCTTATTTAAGAATCTCTAATAGTGTCTCGAGGTATGATTTTAGGTCTGTGTCTTATTTTTCTGGAGTGTTTGGCATTCCAATGTTTGCTTTGATGGAAGATTTTTGTTTGCTGTGATGTGTTGGCAGGTTGTCTTGGTTTCCTTGGGATATACTCTTTCGCTTTCCTCTTGCCATCTTGTTGTCTGTGATATGTTATTGCCTTTCCTTTGTACCTGCTCTTTGTCCCTGGATCTTTACTGGTCCAGGTGGCAGATGGGCCAAGCCCTGTTCTGCACCCCAAAGTCAATGGGTGGGAACAGAGATCCCAATGCTGTGTTCCTGGTCCCTGTATCAGGCAGGGCAGTGGTGCGCTTTCCATGTGTAATCAGCAGAGATCTCTCTGCTCCCTGGCTGCTCAGTTTCCCTTCTCACCAGTCTTTCAATCATATTCATTTTTGCATACATATTTCCCTTAGTGGTGATAATGCTCTGATCAAATCTGCATTGAGTTCACTCTCACTCTTCAGTTCAACCAAAAGTCCCAGTATTGGGCACAACAAAATTTCCTTCTATTTATAGATCGGAATATGCCAAGAGGCATGCCAAACTATATATAATATTTCCATTGGCCTTGGGTGCCTTTCAAAAATTGTAAGTAAATTCATAATGCTTCAGACAAACAACTTTGAATTTTTACTAATTGATTTGAAACTTGCTCATCCTCCTCATGAGCACTGGCTCTCTTATATTGGAAAGTCCTATGCATGCTGATAAGGGAGTAAAGCAATAGCCATTCATAACCACCTTTGACACCTACAGAACACAGCAGTTACCAATGTGGCAGGATATTTACAAAAGTATCATAATGCCACACATCAGGGTGGTAAATTACTGTTGTCTTCTCAATAGAGGAAATTAATATCTGGTACTATAATTCTAATTACCTGTCCATGATAAGAGAAGCCAAGGGATCTACAGGGGAGCCTATAGCTGCTACTTCCCTAAGTCAGAACACTTTTCAACTGCATTCTAAGATTATATCTTTACATTTACAGATAATTGTAGGTCCCACTCCTCATAAAAGAGACATCATTGTGTAGCTGATGGTACAAGTAAAATTAAAATGGTAAAAGTACAGACAGCTGAAAATGTGTGCACAGTCTAATTGATTTATTGATAATACAGGCCATACTCCTAAAGCTCAGAGAATCTCAACCATGCAGAACAAGAACTTAATTATGACAATATCTGCTGACTCATTTACAAGGAAGGACAAAAATCTTACATCTAGGGTCCTACGCTTAGATGAAGTATGGTCAATTAGTATTTGTTTAGAATGTGAATTTACCTTCCCCTTAAATGAATATTCATGCATAACAGCAGTGCTAATTTTGTCACAAGTTTGTATTTATATTTGTATACCTATGCACCAAGATACAATAAATAAAATGTAAAAATGCAAGAAAAAACATAGATGATACATATAGGGGCAAGGAGGGTTGGGTGGTAGTGAAAGAGGAGCACTGAGGGGGAGGAGCATGACATGGCAGTAAGATCACTGGGAAGGACAAAACTGCATTTTATCTACATATAGGATGCCAATAGTTTGTACAACTAATAAACGCTAATAAAATGTCTATAAGTAACAAATTTTTACATAAAATAAGGAACTAATTCTACACACGGATAAAAACCTGTCATCAAATATCTTAAATTAGATATACATTTAAATATATTATAAATATCTACCACCTTCTCTATCTCTATCATTTATACACACACACATACACACACACACACACACACACACACACACACACAAACACATATTTTCTGAAAAGTAACAAGTAATTATAAGCCATGAGTTAAAACAGTGTTAAATTTACATAAACTTCTCAGATTTTATATATTTTTTAATTTAAATAAATATATATTTTATATATAATAAAGTATAGCATGTGACTTTATATATAAAAACTACATGTGACATTATTGAATGTTTAAAATTAGGTTAGAATATGGATCAATGCACTTCATGTGTATTTCTTAAATGGATGCCTTCAATGCCTTCAGATCTGAGAAAGGATCTATGAGCTGTTCTATTCAACATTTTCAGATACAGTTCTTCTAAAATTTAAAATTGTGTACACTTTCATTTGTTACTTGATTCATCTAAAAACCTTACTAGTTTTTCTAAAAATAAATGAATATCAATGATCCTTTGCTGAATTGAATTTAAAGATTTCTTTTATTTTGTTACGGTGAAATTTTATATGCATTATGTATCATTCAGAATTTTAAAGATTTTATTTAATTACTTGTAGATTTTGGGTAAGTGTATTGTGCAACACCTTTTTACCTGCAATTAGAGGATGTTGTGAGCCACCTAGATTGAATTATAAAAAAATGAACTCCAATCTTCCACAAGAATTGCAAGTACCTTTTTAAAAATTTATTTATTCTTTGTGAGTCTCAAATCATGCCCACCAGTCCTTCTAACTTCCCATACCCTAATATCCACCCTTTGACCTTGTAAACTTCCTTCTGCAAAACTCAAACACACAAACGCGCACACTACCAACACTGGCACCACTGCAAACAATAAAACAAAGCATAAAAAGCATCTCATCATGGATGTTTTAGTATGTTACAGTTTTCCCATAGTATATCCTTCTTTCCACACATCTTCACCTGTGAATATATTCATAGTTATGAATTGCTGTTATGGTTAGAGAATTCTAGCTTCTAGGACATCATCAATATTGGATGCTCACTGGATTTTCTATTCTGCTGTTGCCTTGTGTAATGGATGTCCTAAAGCTTTGCATCAGCAAGACTGACAATTTCACACATGTGCAGAAGATATGGATTTGGATGTGGGCCAATGCAAATCCATGGATCTGGGCCTGTGGAGTAGTGGTGCTTGTCTGCATACCAGGGCTACCTTTTCTGCTCTAGCAGGGTAAACTATCCAGAACTGCCCCTGCTAGGACACCAAGCTCCTTCATCTGCAACAGTCAGGCTCAGCTATCTGGTGGCATTACCCTCACAGCCTTCTTCTTCTTTTTTTTTTTTCAGATACTTTTTAGATAGATACGTTATAATCCAAAACCATACTGAATTTTTGCCCAAAGTTCCTGAGACAGAGCTCATAATACTCATTTAATTTCTTTTTTTTAACAACTTTATTTTACAAAACAAGGAAAAATGTACAGATTTTAAACATTTTTGCTTAAAATTATACATTTTTTGTCAGTAATTTTTGTGATTTTAACATAATTTTTACATAAAACTATATGAATATATTTTTTTGTCAGTACTTGATTTTTTTCAAGGTTTGATTGTATGCCTTGAAAACTTAATAGTTACAATGAGCTAAAGTACATGTAAAACAAAATGTAACATGGAAATAGTTAAGAAGAGTATCAACTAAGAGGCACAGTAAATATCTTCAACAAAATCATAGAAGAAAACTTCCCTACCCTCAAGAATGAGATGACCACGAGCATAAAAGAAGCCTTCAGAACTCCAAATAGGTTGCACGAGAAAAGAAATACCTCCCAACACATAATAGTAAAAACATCAAGTGCCCAAAGTAAAGAAAGAATACTAAAAGCAGTAAGGGAAAAAGGTCAGGTAACATATAAAGGCAGAACAATCAGACGCACACCCGATTTCTAAACAGAGACTATGAAAGCTAGAAGAGCCTGGACAGACATCATTCACTCCTTAAGAAAGCATAAGTGCCAGCCCAAGCTGCTATACCCAGCAAAACTATCAATCACCATTGATGGAGAGACGAAGATATTTGAGACAAATAAAAATTCACACAATATCTGACCACAAACCCAGCACTACAACGAATTATAGGTGGAAAACCCAATACAATGAGGGAAAATACAGCCTAGTAAAAACAAGAGAACTCCTAAACAAGAAAACTAAAAGAAGAAAAAAACACAGACACAACTCAACCCAAAAAAAGCAATAATAGCAGGAAACAGTAACAACTATTCCTTGATATCTATTAACATAAATGGTCTTAACTCCCCAATAAAGAGACATAGGCTATCAGACTGGATATATAAACAAAATCCAGCCTTTTGCTGCACACAGGAAACTCATCTGAGAGACAGAGACAGACACTATCTCAGAGTAAAAGGGTGGGAAAAAAACTTCCAATCAAACAGCTCCAAGAAGCAAGATGGAGTGGCTATTCTAATATTGAATAAAGTAAATTTCCAAACAAAAGTTATCAAAAAAGATAAGGAAGAACACTTTTTACTCATTACCATGTAAATCTGTCAGGAGGAACTCTCAATCCTTAACATATATGCTCCAAATAAAAAATCACCTACATTCATAAAAGAAACCCTACTAAAGCACAAAAAATACATTTCACCCCACACAATAATAGTGGGAGACTTTAACACCCCACTCTCACCAATGGACAGATCCGGGAAACAGAAACTGAACAAGAACACTGCAAAACTAGCAGAGACTTTGAACCAACTAGAATTAATAGATATATACAGAACATACTATCCTAAAGTAAAAGAATACACTTTCTTCTCACCACCCTATGGCACCTTTTCGAAAATTGACCACATAATTGGACACAGATCGAGCCGCCATTGATATAAGAAGATTGAAATACTCTCATGCACCCTCTCAGATCACCATGGTCTACGGCTGGTCTTTAACAACAACAAAGACAACAAAAAGCCCACATACACATGGAAACGAAACAACGCTCTCTTAAAGGATAGCAGAGTCAAAGAAGCAATAAAGAAAGAAATTAAGGATTTTCTAGAATTCAACGAAAACGAAAACACAACATACCCAAACTTATGGGATGCAATGAAAGCAGTATTGAGAGGAAAACTCATAGCCCTAAGTGCTTCCAAAAAGAAGCTGGAGAGAGCTCACATCAGCACCCTGACAGCACAGCTAAAAGCCCTATTACAAAGGAAAGCAGACATACCCAAAAAGAGTAGATGGCAAGAAATAATCAAAATTAGGGCAGAAATAGACCAAATAGAAACAAAAAGAACCATTGAAAAAATCAACAAGACAAAGAGTTGGTTCTTTGAGAAAATCAACAAGATTGATAAACCCCTAGCCAGACTAACTAGAGGGCAAAGAGGGAGTATCCAAATTAACAAAATCAAAAAGGAAAATGGTGAGATAACAACTGAAACTGAGGAAATTCAAGAAATCATCAGATCCTATTACAAAAACTTATACTCCACAAAATTGGAAAATCTGGAGGAAATGGACATTTTTCTAGACAGATACAAGATCCCAAAGTTAAACCAGGACCAAGTAAACTATCTAAATAACCCTATAACACCTAAAGAAATTGAAGAAGTCATCAAAAGTCTCCCAACAAAAAAATGCCCAGGTCCAGACAGGTTCAGCGCAGAATTTTATCAGACATTTATTGGGGATATAACACCAATGCTCGCCAAACTATTCCAAAAGATAGAATCAGATGGAATATTACCCAACTCATTTTTTGAGGCTACAATAACCCACACAGCCTTCTTAGTAATCGCACTAGTTAATGTATAATGAGCCTGGGTTTGTAAAAAGTATTTCATTTGTATCAAATATTTAGATGAATCAAAATTTCTCTTAAAAATTAAAAAAAATATTTTGAAAGAGACATAGTAAAAAAAATCCATATAAAAATTTACTCAGGTAATGTAAGAATATGACCTGAGTTACAAAATAAATATAAAAATTTTGCCAGAAATATGTACCAAAAATAAAGTTAAGTTTCTGAGTAATTATTTGTTGCAAGCATATATTTCACACTGCAAATGTTAGGAGCAGATATTAAAACAAGAGAGGTCATTAAAACTTATCTTGGCATTATTTTCTTATTCTTTTTAAATTGGACATTCTCTATATTCACAATTTAGATGTCATCCCCTTTCCTACACTCCATTCCCTCTCTCCTCCCATTTTTTCCTTGAAGGTTCTCCCTCTCCCACCACCCTCTCCCAACTCAGCAACTTGACATTCACCTACACTGGGAAAAAAACAGCCTTCACTGGACCAATGGCTTCTTCTCTTATTGATGCCAGAGAATGCTGTCTTGTGCTACACATGCAAGTGGAGCCAGGCTTCTCATCACCGGCATGATTTCCAATATCAATAGAGGAGCAAAGAATATATCAAAGACTACAAAATATTAGATGTAGGTTTGGTATCTTTTCAATTGGCAAACATGAAAAATACCCCAGGAATAACTATATTCTGAAGGTATGTGAGAGCCATTCATTCATATGGTGAATTTTTAATAACAACATGATGCTTTTAGAGATTATACTGAATGTAAATGAATAAATTTATGCTTTTTTATAAAAGATATCGCAGTGAGTCCTTTAAATCTTTACCATACAATAAACATTTGAAAACAAAACATAATGCCTACTGAACACTCAATCTTTGGTTTTATAGATTCTAAATTCTAATGTTTATATGCCACCAGTTTTCCATTTTTTTATTATGATAATTAACAATGTTTAAAAAATATTTTGTAAGGATTAGAGCGAACAAAGCTAAACATGTTATTTTTTTAACACCTGAAGATACCAGATAGGACTTTACCTGCATATAATAATGAAATCACAAATTTCTTATTGGTATGAAGCTCTTCTCTTCATGTTACATGTCCACAAGCTTTGCATCATCCCTGTACCTTCTTCTGAAATATACGATTATAAAAGAAGGAATCCATCCTCATAATTTTCATAGTACAATTGTAAGTACATAGAACTTTTTTATATTTTTACATATTTTGAAACATTTGTCATTTTTCTTTACAATTGGAAATCCAAGATTAGTGTCTTCAAATTAATGGTTACAATTTCTGTTGTTTTGATTCCACTAAAAGACCTGTTTCTTTTTTAAATTGCACTACTCCACTATCTTCTGTTTCACTTAGTTTCCAGTTAAGATACACATAAAAGTATGCTTCTTGAAAAACATTTTGTTATAAAGTTTATTTTATATTTCTTCTGAAAACAGAATGTTTATTTAAAACATATATATATATATATATATATATATATATATATATATATATATATATATATATATATATATATATATCAGGGAATAAAATATATGCATTTGTGCAATTATAATGTAGTTGCTAAAAAAGAATAACAACATTCATTGAGTGCTGACAATGAATAGTTTTCTCAATCAACAAGATATCACCTCTAGTATTATTTATTTTATTCTTAAATTACAATTCTTATGTGCAAAAATATATTAAAAACCCCAAATTTTGGCTAAGGTTATACATTTTTTTACTGATTTAAAAATATATTCAACAGTTAAGATGCACTTACAAATTACTATTTAACAATGTAAAATTTATTTGCATATTAAATACCAAATTCCAGTACTACAAAGTTAATTAATTAAGGACAAAAAATGTCGATGAATTCAAAAAGATGATTATAGTTCTTTACTAAAAATTAATTTCACATTAGAAGTTTCATAATATTTGCTGAAAGATAAAGCAAGAGTGTTCTAATAATTCTAGTCATTAACATATTTGTAAGAAAACCAGTTATGACATGCTAAGTTATAAAGCTTAATAATTTTTATAGACTATTTGCTATACACAATAAGTATATTTCTGTAGATATTTGTAAATTAATTAACCTTTCAAGTATTTATAATTAAAAATATCTTAAGAACAAAGCAAGTAACAAATTCTTTTGTTTAACTTTATTTTAAAAAACAAAGAAAAAAGAACAAATTTTAAGCATTTTTGCATTAATATATGAATACATTTTTGTTAATGCTTGGCTTTTATTTTTATTTTTTTAAGGCTTGATACTCTGTATTAAGGTCTTACTAGTTACAATGAGCAGAAAGGACATGTAAAACAGGATGTAACATGGAATTAGTCAACATTTTCTTGGTGTGTAAAAATTGAGAATAATTTTTTTTTTCTTGAACTTCACATAGTTGGTGAGTTGTTTCAGAGGCAATCTGAGCCCTCTGGGGTTAGCATCCCACTATCAGTGAATACATATGATGTCTGTTCTTTTGTGACTGATTTATCTAACTCAGGATGATATTCTCTAGATGCAGCCATTTTCTTAAGAATTTGGTTAAGTCATTGTTTCTGAGTAAATGTACCACAATTTTTGTATCCATTCAACTACTGAAGGACATATGGTTTCTTTCCAGCTTCTGGCTATTATAAGTAGAGCTGCTATGAACATTGTGGTGCATGTGTCTTTGTTGTATATTAGAGTGTCTCTGGGATAAATACCCAGAAGTGGAATAGCTGGATTTTCAGATAGTACAATGTCCAATTTTCTGAGGAATCACCAGACTAATTTCGAGAGTGGTTGTATCAGTTTACAACTCCACCAACAGTGGAGAAGTTTTCCTTTTTCTCCACAACCTGGCCAGCTTCTGCTGCCATCTGAGTATTGAATCTTGGCCAATCTGACTGGTGTGAGGTGGAATCTCAGGGTTGTTTTGATTTGCATTTTTCTGATGGCTAAGGATGTTGAGCACTTCCTTAGATGTTTCTCAGCCATTCAATATTCCTCAATTAAGAAAGTTTTGTTGAGCTCTGTACCCCATTTTTAATAGGATTGTTTGATTCTCTGGTTATTAGCTTTTTGAGTTCATTGTATACCTTCGATATTAGGCCTCTATCTGAAGTGGAGTTGCTAAAGATCTTGTCCCATTCTGTTGGTTGCCGTTTTGTTTTCTTGACAATATCCTAAGCCTTACAGAAATTTTGCAATCTCATTAAGTTCCATTTGTTAATCTTTGACATTAGAGCTTGAGCCATTGGTGTTTTGTTCAGGAAATTTTCTCCTGTGCATATGTGTTCTAAGGTTTTCCCTACTTTCTCCTCTCATAATTTCAGTGTATCTGGTTTAATGTGGAGATCTTTGATCCACTTACACTTGAGCTTTGTCCAAGGAGATAAGAAAGGGTCTATTTTCATTCTTTTGCATGCTGAGTGCCAGTTGGCCCAGCACCATTTGTTGAATAGGCTGTTCTTTTTCCATTGAAAGTTTACTGCCCCTTTGTCAAAAATCAGGTGACCATATACATGAGGGCTCATTTCTGGATCTCCTATTCTATTCCATTGATCTACATGCCTATTTCTGTACCAGTACCATGCATTTTCAGCACAATTGCCTTGTAATATAGCTTGAGGTCAGGGATAGTGATTCCCGCAGATGTTTTTTTGTTGTTGAGGGTAGATTTGCTATTCTAGGTCTTTTGTTATTCCATATGAAATTGCAAATTGATCTTTCCAATTCCATGAAGAACTGGGATGGAATTTTGATGGGGATTGCATTGAATCTGTAGATTGCTTTTGGTAGGATGGCCATTTTTAAGACGTTGATTTTTCTAATCCATGAGCATGGGAGATCTTTCCATTTTCTGAGATCCTCCTCAATTTCTTTCTTTAGAGGTTTGAAGTTCTTCTCATACAGGTCCTTCACTTGCTTAGTTAGAGTCACACCAAGGTATTTCATAGTTTTTGTAACGATTGTGAAGGGTACCTTTTCCCTAATTTCTTTCTCCACATGTTTGTCCTTTGAATATAGGAAGGCTACTGATTTGTTTTAGTTAATTTTGTATCCAGCCACTTTGCTGAACTTGTTTATCAGCTTAAGGAGTTCTCTGGTGGAATTTTTGGGGTCACTCAAGTACACTATCATGTCATCTGCAAAGAGTGATGTTTTTATCTCTTTCTTTCCGATTTGTATCTCCTTGATGTCCTTTTGCTGTCTAATTGCTCTAGCCAGGACTTCCAGTACTATGTTGAATAGGTAAAGGAAGAATGGGCAGGCTTGTCGAGTCCCTGATTTTAGAGGGATTGCTTCAAGTTTTTCGACATTAAGTTTGATGTGGCTGTTGGTTTGCTGTATTATGTTTAAGTATGGACCTTGGATTCCTGTTCTTTCCAGGTCTTTTAACATGAAGGGGTGTTGGATTTTGTCGAATGCATTCTCAGCATCTAGTGAGATTACCATGTGATTTTGGTCTTTGAGTTTGTTTATATGGTGGATTACGTTGATGGATTTTCTTATGTTAAACCATCCCTGCATCCCAGGGATGAAGCCTACTTGGACATGATGAATGATCGTTTTGATGTGTTCTTGGATTCGGTTTGCAAGGATTTTGTTGAGTATTTTTGCATCAATGTTTTTAAGTGAGATTGTTCTGAAGTTCTCTTTCCTTGTAGGGTCTTTGTGTGGTTTAGGTACGAGGGTTATTGTAGCCTCAAAAAATGAGTTGGGTAATATTCCATCTGGTTCTATCTTTTGGAATAGTTTGGTGAGTATCAGTGTTATATCCCCAATAAATGTCTGATAAAATTCTCCACTAAACCCGTCTGGACATGGGCTTTTTTTGGTTGGGAAGCTTTTGATGACTTCTTCTATTTCTTTAGGTATTATAGGGTTATTTAGATGGTTTACTTGGTCCTGGTTTAACTTTGGGATCTTGAATTGTGTCTGGTCCTGAAGTCACCTGGTGTTCAGCCTCTTCAAGCCGCCGTTCTGGTTGGCAGAGGGGCCAGGCTCTGCTCCGCATCCTGAAGTTGCCTCCGGGTGGAAACAGAAGTTCTACTTTTCTGTTTGCAATCGCTGGATCGGGCAAGGCAGGACAGGACAAGGCACAGTGTGCACTTTCTGTGTTCACTCCACAGAGATCTCTCTGCTCCCTGGCAGCCCAGATCTCCCACCCACCAGTTGCTCAGCCTCTACGAGCTGCCGTTCCGGGTGGCAGATCTTCTCTATTATTATTGACCAACATTTCATTTACATTATTTTGAAAACTTCAAAGTCTTATTTTTATATTTATGGATATAATTCTGAATAAAAGCATATATACATTATTATGAATTTTCTTAAGAAACCACTTCAATATCATATTATTTAATGATATTCACATCTAAAGAAATAAATTTTTATACATATCTGTTTGTAGGTATGTATATGTATAATGTAAATGAAAAGTGACCATGAATGATTTTATTATTTCTTCTATTTTATGCATTAATAATACTTACAATGATAGAACTACCTAAATAAAAACAAACATCTTAGAGATACAGTTTCATTCACATGTATAACACTGCAGTGTTCAAGTAAATAAAGACATGACATGAAACAATGTATCCAAAACATAAAATATGTTCTAATTTTAAGAAGTGGTATTCAACCAGCCAAGAAATGAATTCCTCATCTGTCACATTATGGGCGATCCTGTAAGTTCTTGTAGGTAAGATTATCCAATTACACAGAGTACATAAATTATGCTATAATCCCACTTACACTGTTACTACTAATAATCATAATAAGAACGACAACAATATAAAATAATATACTTCTCTAAAGCCTGGCATAAGCACTTAGAAGGAAAGATGGTAAAGATGTTTGTCAGGAACTTAGTCTTGTAGTATGAGTAGCCATTTAGTGTTGCTTATCTGAAGTATAAGATGAATTTTTTAAATAAAAGATCTGAGGTTTTATAAATGTTTTATATCAGTGTTATTTTGTTTCTTTGTTTGGTAATTTGCTTTGTTTTGCTTTTTTTCTTGTCCAAATGGTTGATTAAATGGACCGGGTCTTCACAAAAATGCCAGGCATTTTTTACTTGTATGGACCACCAAATAATATTACTGTCATGCCCCACCACTTTGTATTGTTTATTTCTTTTCTTATATTTTTCTTTAATCTATTTTTATAGTCCAGACTTTATCCCCTGCCCAGTCCCCCTTCTGACTGTACCATATTGCATACCTTCCACCACCACCCACTATCTCCATGAAAATATCTCCATCCCCAACCTCTACCCAGGAGACCTCTCCAATTCCTGGTGCCCAAATCTCTTGAGGGTTAGGTGCATCTTCTCTGACTGAACCCAGACACAGCAGTCCTTTGCTGTATATGTGTTGGGGGCTCATAGCATCTGGTGTATGCTGCCTGGTTGGTGATCCATTATCTGAGAGATCCCAAGGTTCCAGGTTAGTGGAAACTGCTTGTCCTCATACAGGGTTGTCCTCCTCCTCAGTTTCTTTCAGCTTTTTTCTAATTCAACCACTGTGGTCAGCAATTTCTATTTATTGGTTGGGTGTAAATATCTGGATATGACTCAACTTCTTTTTGGGCTTTTTAAAGAGCAGTCATGATAGACCCCTGTTTGTGAGCTCCCCATTACATCAAAAATAATGTCAGGCCTTGGGACCTCCACTTGAGATGGACCCCAGTTTGAGCCTGTCTCTGAACATCTTTTTCCTCATACTCTTCTTCATTATTGTCCTTTTAGTTCTTTCAGGCAGGAATAATCATGAGTCAGTGTTTTTGACTCTGGAATGACAATCCTATCCCTCCACTTGATGCCCTGTTTTTCTGCTGAAGGTGGGCTCTACAAGTTCACACTCTCCACTATAGGGCATTTCATCTAACGTTTCTTTGAGTCTCTAGATTCTCTCACCTCCCAGGTACATTCTAATTCCCAAAGTGAGAGCAGTTTATTCTTCAGCCAGTTTCTCCACTATCTTCTACTGTGTGAACATTCCTGAAAGTTTAGTAGCACTCTAGGAATACTTTGAGTTAACTTTATACACATATAAATGCTGAAGAAAATAAACATCATCATGCAGGATAATTGAAAGTACTAAACAAAATCAACCATCCTTTAAATGTATTTTAAATCGTCCTCATTAATCACTTGTTTTTCAGATGTAAATGATCGAAGAAACATTTGACTGATTGCTGTGTTCAAAATTGTCAATATTATTCTTACCTACCACTCCCAAAGGCAAAGGCAGAGATTAGGAATTAGTGTTTGAGGTTATTTTTAAAATGATGCCGAGTGACAGGAGTTTGTATGTTGTCAGAATAAAAAAGGACATGACTGAATGCTGCAGCAAAGATGTCCTGCAAAGTCTGACACTGTAGGTTGTTTAAGTTCTCTTGAATATCAGATAATTAGAGACAACATCAAGCAGAATGTTATTTAAAGATCACTGGCTGGTCTTTAAATTCACTTGAACCTCAAGTTTCACTGTGAGAGGTCTAAAAACCAGTAAAACATCATCTTTAAAAATGGAAGAATGAGGGGAAGTGAAAAATTTCAGTGGTAAAACTGTGTTATGGAATGTACCAGCAGCGGTTTCACCTCCTGCACTTATGAAATTAATCAACTATAAAAATTATGTGTAGGTTATAACATGATTATTATAAAATAAAGAATTTAAATGATAATGATTGTATTTTTTATTTTAGTAATTATATTTACTCAGTAGCCACATAATCTTTTTGGGTGAAGATGATTTAAAACACTAATTTGTGTGTTAAAACAATATATTATCTTACCATTCCACAAAGAGAAGACTGATCTATGCTATACTGTGTTACTCTCAGTACAGTAGAGGAGACTTTAGTCTATTAGGCAACAACAGGAATGTCTGAATATTTGTCTTTCTTAGTTTCTGGTCTGTGCTTCTTTCCCTATGCTCTCAAATATACTGCTCACTTTTAAACATGGCTACCAGAGTCTTTTGTTTCCAAATTTGATCTGAGTTTTGTTCTTTGAAATGAGTCTGTTATGGACATGCTAATTGTTTATATAATGTAAAATGATTAGCTCTGAAAACATTATGGACATATGCAGTTTAATTTTGTGAATGTAGGATACACATACATACATACATACATGTTATGGACAATAAATGAAGAGTGGTTATGAATTTGAGAAGGAATGAAAGAATAAGTAGAAAGCTTAAATGTAGAAAAGAGCTAGGTGAAGTGGCATAATCGTATTATAGTCTCAAAAAGTAATAATAAAAAAGTACATAAACAGAAACAAACCAAATCACACATGTGTTTTCCACATACTCTTAGATGTGAGGCTATCCCTGGAATGTGGCCAACTAACAATGTGTAAAAGCCTTAAAGTAAGCTGATTATCCCTCACAAGCAGCTTTTAATTATCAATAGCATCTCAGCTGTGTGTGGGAGAGGGTTTCATGACATTTCTCCTCCAGGCAAGGATTTCTGAGTTAAGGTAACAGAAGCCTATTCATTCTATTACAACCCATTTTATTTCATATATGCAGTTGTTGCCTTGGAATAGCACTATTCTTGTAGTACTTCATTGCCTATGATTCCTAGTAGCTTTTTCTTCTTTGAGCCTTAAAGGGGAGAATTTCTCTATTCTGTAAGTATATCCTAAAGTTCTCCAGTGTTCTATTGTACTTTGTATGCATAATGTCTTCATCTTTATAAATAAGACTAAACACACAGGCACACACACACACACACACACACACACACACACACACACACATACACACACACACACCCATACACATTGCATTTCTTAAGAAAATAGCTCCATAGTTTATTCAAATTGATTATTTATATTTGGGTAAAGGAGATAATAACTACAAAACTAAAGAATCAAAGGTAGAACAGACTCATTATCAATTTTAACTCCTAAAGGAACTTGGGAAACCATTAAACTCACAGTAATGGTACTCCATAAGAAAAGGAGCTTATGGAAGATGATTAAGTCATGTTATAGATAAAGCTGCATAAATGGGCTTTTGATCTTAAATATGCAAATATAAAACTACTGTTGTACCACATTCGCTAGTAGTCTATAGAAGGCTATAGTGACTGCTAAACTAAAGCTATAAATCAGATAATGTTATTTTTGTTCATTTATTTTGTGGCCAACCACTGTGATATTGCCTTCAATATTGAGTATTTAATGAATGTATTTTGTCTTTATTAAAATAATGTTTAAGACAGTAGGAATGTGTTGAGGATAAAATTTTCAAGGTAGCTCATCTTTAAATATAGGGGAGTTGAAACTGTGGTCTATTTTTATAATAGTCAGGGTGTTTTAAATGTCTTTTTTGGTATGTGGTCAAGGCAGCAAACACTGAACAATTATCACAATCATGTTTGTAATGTACTTGGCTATTCATATCATGGGTATTGGTGCTGTGGCCATTAGTGCTATGCCATTAGTGTCATAAGTGTTAGTGCTTGTTATGGTCATCACTGTTATAACTCTCAGTACCATGGCTGTTAGTACCATGGCTGTTAATGCTGTGGCCATTAGTGCTATCGCAATAGTGCTATGTGTAGCTACTTCCATTAAGAATGCTAATTAAGTTCCTCCAAAACATGTGGCTTATGAGAACATCCCCTGAGTTAGTTCCGATTGATAAATAATGATGCCAACAGAAAAAGGCTGGCCAAGGCAGACAGAGGTAGGACTTAAGAAATCCTGGGCTTAGGACTCTGAAAGCAAAGAAGAAAGAGATCCACCATGAGGGAAGAGTGTGGAGGAGAGGAAATACTCCATTCCTAACATGAGTGCAGGAAAGAGAGGTATGGCTACCATGTGAAGGAGCCATAAATTGGGACTCAGAGCAAAGCCTACTCGGATAAATTTCTGGGTCCAGAACAGCTAAGAAAAAGCACAGAATTAGTAAATAATAACTCAGGATAAACTATGTGGAGGTTCGACAGTGGCCTATCTATTTGAGGGATATTAAAATAGAAAGGCTGTTTGTGTCTTTCATTTAGGAATAAAAAGCACTGAACTGGTGCCCCACCTGCCCCCAGAATTTCATATTTATTTCAACAATAATGGTTATTTGTGCCATGGCTGTTATTACAATAGCGGTCATTATTGTGGTTGACCATGCTACTATGACACTTAAGACTGTGGCAATGTTTGTGTGTGTGTGTGTGTGTGTGTGTGTGTGTGTGTGTTTGTGTGTGTGTGTACATCTTGGCTGATCACTGCAAGGAAGTCAGGGAAAGACTCAAACATCCCAGGGATCCTGGAGACAGGAAATGATGCAGAGGCCATGGAGCGGTTCTGCTTACTGGATGTTCATTATATCTTGATCAGCCAGCTTTTTTACAAATCTACTCACCATCAAATCAGGAGAAATTTGACTCATATCAGACTGGAGCTTCTCATATTGATTGCTAACAAATAGAATGCACACAGTCCAATGGTGTGTAGTAATTTTCCTAATGAAGGTTACTTCATATTTAAAAATATAGATTGTATAAAATTGGCATAAAACTAGACAACGCATCTTACCCTTTCTCATTTTAACAGGGGAACACGTCACTTGCTGCCCACTTTATTTTTCTGTTTATACCAAACAACACATAATACTGACATCACAATATAACACTTCTTACAGATATAAAAAGCTTCACAGGGTTATGGGCCTCATAAAAAGGAAAAGGAATTAAAATTGCATACAAGCATGGAAAGTTTATACAAATACATAGTTTATAGGAGGAAAGTTAGAAAATCTTTATTATTGCCATCCTGAGAATTGATATTGGATGTTTGAAGGTTTAGGGAGAGGATGGCACATATGAAATACACACTTTCATTAGATAAAATGAAACAACTGAGTTCATAGGAACTAGAAAGTAGACTCAAGCAAACTAATAAGGGATAATTGATGCTGATAAAGCTTTGAATATTTCATTCCAAATTTCATTGCGAGCAGTCTGATGAACCTATCTTACTACCTATTGAGAGACAAAATATTTAATATTTTTGTCAGGAAACCTTAAAACCACACTTTAATGCAATTCCACATAGACTAATAACACTTGTTCTTCTTTATAAAAGTCTGGTGCTTAGAAACTAAAAATGATACAAAATTTTTTTGAGATTTCTGAATATTTATAGTCACATCTACTAAATGTATCTGGAAAATTTTAAGGTTAAAGGTAGAAGAATGTACAATACAAAACAAATTATTTTGCAAGTCAGTATTTACCTATGATTTGGGACTTGATATCTTAGAAAAAGACATTCTTAACTAAAATTCTCTGTTCACAAGAAGGGACCTTGAACGTCACTGGTAGAGATTGCCTATGGAATACACAAACTTTCTTAACATAAATTTACAAAATAAATAGAGGCAACATGACTTGGAAAAAAAACTATATTAAGAGCAAGAGATTCCACCTCACAACGGTCAGATTGGCCAAGATCCAAAACTCAGATGACAGCAGGTGCTGGCAAGGTTGTGGAGAAAGACGAACACTTCTCCACTGTTGGTGGGGTTGTACACTGATACAACCTCTCTGGAAATCAGTCTGCCGATTCCTTAGTAAATTGAACACAGTACTACCTGAAGATCCAGCTATTCCACTTCTGGGCATATACCCCAGAGACACTCGAATATACAACAAAGATGCATGTACCACAACGTTCATAGAAGCTCTATTTATAATAGCCAGAAGCTGGAAAGAACCCAGATGTCCTTCAATGGATAAATGGATACAAAAATTGTGGTACATTTACACAATGGAGTACTACTCAGCCACCAGAAACAATGACTTAACCAAATTCTTAAGAAAATGGTTGCATCTAGAGAATATCATCCTGAGTGAGATAACCCAGTCACAAAAGAACAGACATAATATGCAGTCACTGATAGTGGGATGCTAACCCCAGAAGTTCGGAATGCTCCAGAAACAACTCACAGACTGTGTGAAGTTCAAGAAAAAAAGAAAAGAAAACAAAACAAAACAAAACAAAACAAAAAAAAAACCATTATGCTCAATCCTTACACACCAAAAAAAATTCGACCAATTCCGGGTTACATCCTGTTTTACATGTACTTTTTGCTCATTGTAAATAGTAAAACCTTAATGCAGAGTATCAAACCTTAAAAAAAGAAAAAAAAAGAAAAAAGCCAAACACTGACAAAAATGTATTTGTATACATTTATGCAAAAATGTTCAATTTTTTTCTTTTATCTTTGTTTTTTAAAATAAAGTTAAAAAAAGAAAAAAAAAGAAATCAAAGAAGTAGAGGAAAACAGAAACAAAGAGATAAAGAAATTGAAGAAGGAATTTTAAATGGAAATGGAAACAATAAAGAAAACAATAAAATAGACAACCCTGGAGGTAGAAAACCTAAAAAAAAAAACATCAGGAGTCACAGATGCAAGCATTTCCAACAGACTACAAGAGTTGAAAGAGAGAATCTCAGAGGTTGAAGACAGCATTGAAAAATAGAAAAAAACAGTCAGAGAAGATGCAAAAGCCAAAGACTCCTAACCCAAAATATCCAGCAAATTCAGCACACAATGAGAAGACCAAATCTAAGGATAATAGGAATAGAATATGGCAAAGAATATCAAATAAGAGGCACAGTAAATATCTTCAATAAAATTGTAGAAAAAAAAAAAAAAAAAAAAAAAAAAAACTTCCCTACCCATAAGGATGAGATGACCATCAGCATAAAAGAAGCCTACAGATTTCCAAATAGAGTGGACCAGAAAAGAAATTCCTACTGACACATAATAGTCAAATGCCAAGTACCAAAAGAAAAAAAAAATACTAAAAGCAGCAAGGGGAAAAAGGAAATGTAACCTATAAAGGCAGACCAATCAGAATCACACTGACTTCTCAACAGAAACTATGAAAGCGAGAAGATCATGGACAGACATCATGCTGACCCTGAGAAAACACAAGTGTCAGCCCAAGCTGCTAACCCAGCAAAACTCTCAATCACCATGGATGGAGAGACCAATGTATTCCAAGACAAAACTCAATTTACACAATATCTGACTACAAAGCCAACACTACAACAAATTATAGGTGGAAAACCCAATACAAGGAGAGACACTACATACTAGTAAAAACAGGAAAATACCTAAGCAAGAAAACAAAAAAAGAAAGACACACAGGCACAATTCTACCTCTAAAAGCAAAAATAGAAGGAAAGAACAACCACTCTTCCTTAATATCTGTTAACATAAATGGACTCAATTCTGCAATAAAATGATGTAGGCTATCAGACTGGATATATGAACAGAATCCAAAATTTTGCTGCATATAGGAAATTATCTGAGAGACAAGTACAAACACTATCACAGAATAAACGGTTGGAAAAAAAACCGTCCAAGCAATTGGTCCCAAGAAGCAAGCTGGAGTGCCCATTCTAATAGCAAATAAAGTAGATTTTCAACCAAAAGTTATCAAAAAAGCTAAGATATCACAGTTTTTACTCATTACAAGGAAAATTTGTGAGGAGGAACTCTCAATAATTAACATATATGCTCCAAATAAAAGAGCACCTATATTCATAAAAGAAACCTTACTAAAGGTAAAAAAATACATTGCACACCTCACAGTAATAGTCAGAGTCTTCAACAACCTACTCTCATCAATAGACAGATTATGGAAACACAATAAAACTAGCAGAGGTTCTGAACCAATTGGAATTAATATACATCTACATAACATATCATCCTGAAACAAAAGAATACAACTTCTCTTCAGCACCTCATGACAAGTTCTAACAATTTGACCATATAATCAGTCAAAAAACAAGCCTCAATAGATATAAGAAGACTGAAATACTGCCATGCATCATTTCAGAATACCATGGACTAAAGCTGGTCTTTAATAACAACAAAGACAACAAAAACCCATATACACATGGAAACTAAATAATGCTCTATTAAAAAATACCATCGTCAAAGAATAAATAAAGAAATAACAGATTTTTAAAAATTTAATGAAAATGAAAACACAACATACCCAAAATTATGAGATTAATGAAAGCAGTACTGAGAGGAAATCTCATAGCTCTGACTGCTTGCAAAAAGAAACAGGACAGATCATACACTAGTAACTTGACAGCAAAGTTGAATGCTCTAGAACAAAAGTAAGCACATACACCCAAGAGGAGTAGATGGCAAAAAATAATCAAACACTGAGCAGATATTGACCAAATAGAAACAAAAAGAACCATTCAAAGAAAAAAACAAACAACAAAAAAAAAAAAAAAACAAGAGCTGATTCTTTGAGAAAATTAACAAGATTGATATACCCTTCACCAGACTAACTAGAGAGCAAAGAAATAGTATCCCAATTAACAAAAGCAGAAATTAAAGTGGACATATAATAACTGAAACTGCAAAAATTCAAGAACTCAGCAGACCTTAATATAAAAGCCTATACTCAACAAACTGGAATATCTGGAGGAAATGGATGAATTTCCAGAGAGATACCAGATACTAAAAATTAAACCAGAACCATGTAAACTATCTAAATGATTCCATAACACGTAATTAAATAGAAGCAGTCATCAAAAGCCTCCCAACCAAAAAAAAAAAAAAAATAAAATCTCAGGTCCAGATGGGTACAGTCCATAATTTTATCAGACATTTATTTCCAACATAATACTAATACTCCCCAAATTATTCCACAAAACAGAATCAGAAGGAAACTACCTAACTCATTTTTTGAGGCCACAATAATCCTAGTTCTTAAACCACACAAAAACCCTACAAGGAAAGAGAACTTTAGAACAATATAACTTGTGAACATTGATACAAAATTACTCAATAAAAGCATTGCAAACCAAATTTAAGAACACATCAAATAATCATTCATCATGATCAAATAGGCTTCATCCCTGTGATGCAGGCATGGTTTAATATATGAAAATCCATCAATATAATCCACCATATAAACAAACAAAGAAAATATAATACATGATCATCTCACGAGATGCTGAGAAAGCATTTGACCAAATTCACACCTTTTCATGTTAAAAGTCTTGGAAAGTACAGCAATCCAAGGCCTATACCTAAACATGATAAAAGCAATATACAGCAAACCAACAGCCAACATCATATTTAACTGTGAGAAAATTGAAGCAAACTTACTAAAATCAGGGACTTGACGAGGCTGCCCAATCTCCCCCTACCTATTCAACATATGACTAGATGTCCTGGCCAGAGCAATTTGACAGAAAAAGTTAATCAAAAGTATACAAATAAGAAAGAAAGAGCAGAAAAGGCAGCTCTTACAGGCTGAGCAACTGTGACCGGGAACAAATCTTAGGAACTTTTGTTCCCACCCAGAGACGACTTCAGGACACAGAGCAGAGCCCGGCTAAACTGCCAGCCAGAAAGGCGGCTCGTACAGGCTGAGCAACTGTGACCGGGAACAGATCTTAGGAACTTCTGTTCCCACCCGGAGACAACTTGTGGACACAGAGCAGAGCCTGGCCCAACTGCAAGCCGAAAAGGCGGCTTGTACATGCTGAGCAACTGGTGAGTGGGAGACCTAGGCTGCTGGGGAGCAGAGGGATCTTTGCAGAGTGCACACGGAAAGGGCACCCCCTGCCCTGACCTGCCCTGTCCTTCCCGATCCAGTGACCGGGAACAGATATTAGGAACTTCTGTGCCCACCCGGAGACTACTTCAGGACACAGAGCAGAGCCTGGCCCAACTGCCAGCCGGAAAGGCGGCTCTTACAGGCTGAGCAACTGGTGAGTGGGAGACCTAGGCTGCTGGGGAGCAGAGGGATCTCTGCGGAGTGCACATGGAAAGTGTACCAGGGACACAGACCAGATACAAGGGAAAGGCAAGAACATATCACTGACAACAAAATGGCAAGAGGAAAGAGAAAGGGTATATCCCAAGGAAACCAAGACAATCTAGCAACACCAGAACCCAGCTCTCCCATAGTAGCAAACATTGGAATTCCAAACACTCCAGAAAAAGAAGACACAGACCTGAAATCATGCCTCAAGACGCTGATAGAGTTACGTAAACAAAAAAAAAGAGGAAAAGCAAAAAGATTCAGAAGCTTTTAAAAAAGAAACAAGAAAAACACTCAAAGAACTCAAAGAACGAGAGGAAATCAGAACCAAAGAAATAAAGGAATAGAAGATGGAAATTAAAACAGAAATTGACACAATAAAGAAAACACTAAAAGAGATAACCCTAGAGTCAGAACACCAAAAAAAGATCAGGAGTCACAGAAGCAAGCATTTCCAACAGATTACAATAGATCAAGGAGAGAATCTCGGGGGCAGAAGACAACATTGCAAACATAGACAAAACAGCCAGAGAAGATGCACAAAACAAAAAGCTCCTAACCCAAAATGTCCAGGAAATACAAGACACAATGAGAAGACCGAACCTAAGGATAATAGGAATAGAAGAGGGAGAAGAGTATCAACTAAGAGGCACAGTAAATATCTTCAACAAAATCATAGAAGAAAACTTTCCTACCCTCAAGAATGAGATGACCACGAGCATAAAAGAAGCCTTCAGAACTCCAAATAGGTTGGACCAGAAAAGAAATTCTTCCCGACACATAATAGTAAAAACATCAAGTGCCCAAAGTAAAGAAAGAATACTAAAAGCAGTAAGGGAAAAAGGTCAGGTAACATATAAAGGCAGACCAATCAGACTCACACCTGATTTCTCAAGAGAGACTATGAAAGCTAGAAGAGCCTGGACAGACATCATGCACTCCTTAAGAGAGCACAAGTGCCAGCCTAAGCTGCTATACCCAGCAAAACTATCAATCAACATCGATGGAGAGACAAAGATATTTCAAGACAAATCAAAATTCACATAATATCTGATCACAAACCCAGCACGACAACAAATTATTGGTGGAAAACCCAATATGATGAGAGAAAATACAGCCTTGTAAAAACAAGAAAACTCCTAAACAAGAAAACTAAAAGAAGAAAAAAACACAGACACAACTCAACCCAAAAAAGCAAAAATGGCAAAAAACAGAAACAATTATTCCTTGATATCAATTAACATAAATGGTCTCAACTCCCCAATAAAGAGACATAGACTATCAGACTGGATACATAAACAAAATCCAGCCTTTTGCTGCATACAGGAAACTCAACTCAGAGACAGAGACAGACACTATCTCAGAGTAAAAGGGTGGAAAAAAAACTTCCAAGCAAACAGCTCCAAGAAGCAAGCTGAAGTGGCTATTCTAATATGGAATAAAGTAAATTTCCAACCAAAAGTTATCAAAAAAGATAAAGAAGGACACTTTTTACTCATTACCGGGGAAATCTGTCAGGAGGAACTCTCAATCCTTAACCTATATGCTCCAAATAAAAAATCACCCACATTCATAAAAGAAACTCTACTAAAGCTCAAAAAATTCATTTCACCCCACACAATAATAGTGAGAGACTTTAATACCCCACTCTCACCAATGGACAGATCATGGAAACAGAAACTGAACTAGGACACTGCAAAACTAGCAGAGACTTTGAACCAACTAGAATTAATAGATATATACAGAACATACTATCCTAAAGTAAAAGAATACACCTTCTTCTCACCACCCCATGGCACCTTCTCGAAAATTGACCACATAATTAGACACAGAACGAGCCTTCATCGATATAAGAAGATTGAAATACTCCCATGCATCCTCTCAGATCAACATGGTCTACGGCTGGTCTTTAACAACAACAAAGACAACAAAAAGCCCACATACACATGGAAACTAAACAATGCTCTGTTAAAGGATAGCAGGGTCAAAGAAGAAATAAAGAAAGAAATTAAGGACTTTCTAAAATTCAACGAAAACGATAACTCATCATACCCACACCTATGGGATGCAATGAAAGCAGTATTGAGAGGAAAACTCATATCCCTAAGTGCTTCCAAAAAGAAACTGGAGAGAGTTCACATCAGCAAACTGACAGCACAGCTAAAAGCCCTAGAACAAAAGGAAGCAGATATACCCAAAAAGAGTAGACGGCAAGAAATAATCAAAATTAGGGCAGAAATAAACCAAATAGAAACAAAAAGAACCATTGAAAAAATCAACAAAACAAAGAGTTGGTTCTTTGAGAAAATCAACAAGATTGATAAACCCCTAGCCAGAGTAACTAGTGGGCAAAGAGAGAGTATCCAAATTAACAAAATCAAAAAGAAAAGTGGTAACATAACAACTGAAACTGAGGAAATTCAAGAAATCATCAGATCCTACTACAAAAACTTATACTCCACAAAATTGGAAAATCTGGAGGAAATGGACGAATTCCTAGACAGATACAAGGTCCCAAAGTTTAACTAGGTCCAAGTAAACCATCTAAATAACCCTATAACACCTAAAGGAATAGAAGAAGTCATCAAAAGCCTCCCAACCAAAAAAAGCCCAGGTCCAGACGGGTTCATTGCAGAATTTTATCAGACATTTATCGGGAATATAACACCAATATTCGCCAAAATCCAACACTCCTTCATGTTAAAAGTCCTGGAAAGAACAGGACTCCAAGGCCCATATTTAAACATAATAAAAGCAATATACAGCAAACCAACAGCCAACATCAAACTTAATGGCGAGAAACTTGAAGCAATCCCACTAAAATCAGGGACTCGACAAGGATGTCCACTCTGCCCCTACCTATTCAACATATAACTGGAAGTTTTGGCTAAGCTATTAGACAGCAAAAAGAGATCAAGGGGATACAAATTGGAAAGGAAGAGATAAAAACATCCCTCTTTGCCAATGACATGATAGTGTAATTGAGTGACCTTAAAAATTCAACCAGAGAACCCCTACAGCTGATAAACAAGTTCAGCAAAGTGGCCGGATACTAAATTAACTCAAACAAATCAGTAGCCTTCCTATACTCAAAGGACAAACATGTGGAGAAAGAAATTAGGGAAAAGGTACCCTTCACAATTGTTATAAAAACTATGAAATACCGTGGTGTGACTCTAACTAAGCAAGTGTAGGACCTGTATTACCAGAACTTCAAACCTCTAAAGAAAGAAATTGAGGAGCATCTCAGAAAATGGAAAGATCTCCCATGCTCAAGGATTGGAAAGATCAACATATTAAAAATGGCCATCCTTCCAAAAGCAATCTACAGATTCAATGCAATCCCCATCAAAATTGCAACCCAGTTCTTCATGGAATTGGAAAGATCAATTTGCAAATTCATATGGAATAACAAAAGACCTAGAATAACGAAATCCATCCTCAACAACAAAAAAACATCTGGGGGAATCACTATCCCTGACCTCAAGCTTTATTACAAGGCAATTGTGCTGAAAACTACATGGTACTGGTACAGAAATTGGCAGGTGGATCAATGGAATAAAATAGAAGATCCAGAAATGAGCCCTCATGTATATGGTCACCTGATTTTTGACAAAGTAGCAGTAAACATTCAATGGAAAAAAGATAGCCTATTCAACAAATGGTGCTGGTCCAACTGGCACTCAACATGCAAACGAATGAAAATAGACCCATTCTTATCTCCTTGTACAAACTCAAGTGTAAGTGGATTAAAGATTTCCACATTAAACCAGATACACTGAAACTATTAGATGAGAAAGTAGGGAAAACCTTAGAACACATAGGTACAGGAGAAAATTTCCTGAATAAAACACCAATGGCTCAAGCTCTAAGGTCAAAGATTAACAAATGGGACTTAATGAGATTGCAAAGTTTCCATAAGGCTAAAGACATCATAAAGAATACAAAACGGCAACCAACAGAATGGGAAAAGATCTCTATCAACACCACATCAGATAGAGGCCTAATAACCAAGGTGTACAAGGAACTCAAAAGGCTAGACACCAGAGAATCAAATAACCCTATTAAAAAATGGGGTACAGAGCTAAACAAATCATTTTAGGTTGAGGAACACCGAATGGCTGAGAAACATCAAAGGAAGTGCTCGACATCCTTAGCCATCAGGGAAATGCAAATCAAAACAACCCTAAGATTCCACCTCACACCAGTCAGATTGGCCAAGATCCAAAACTCAGATGACAGCAGATGCTGGCGAGGCTGCGGAGAAAGAGGAACACTTCTCCACTGTTGGTGGGGTTGCAAGCTAATACAACCACTCTGGAAATCTGTCTGGCGATACCTCAGAAAATTAAATATAGTACTACCTGAAGACCCAGCTATTCCACTTCTGGGCATATACACCAGAGACACTTTAATACACAACAAAGATATATGCACCACAATGTTCATAGCGGCTCTATTTATAATAGCCAGAAGCTGGAAAGATCCCAGATGTCCTTCAGAAGACAAATGGATACAAAAATTGTGGTACATATACACAATGGAATACTACTCAGCCACCAGAAACAATGACTTAACCACATTCTTAAGAAAATGGCTGCATCTAGAGAATATCATCCTGAGTGAGATAACCCAATCACAAAGAACAGACATAATATGCAGTCACTGATAGTGGGATGCTAACCCCAGAGACTTGCACTCCCCGAGAAACAACTCACAGACTGTATGAAGTCCAAGAAATAAAGAAAACAAAAAATATACATATATTCACAAAACAAGATGACTTTGACTATTTCCATGTTGCGTTTGGTTTTTCATGTACTTTATGCTTATTGTAACTAGTAGGTTTTCAATGCATACTGTCAAGCCCTTGAAAAAAATCAAGTACTGACTAAAAAATATATTCACATGGTTTTATGTAAAATTTATTTTAATGTCTGAAAAAACAGTACTGACAAAAATGTATAATTTTAAGCAAAAAATGTTTAAAATCTGTACATTTATTTTTGTTTTGCAAAATAAAGTCGTTAAAAAAAAGAATGAAAGAAATAAAACCATCACTGTTTTCAGATGACATTAATGTATATGTAATGACCACAAAAATTCTGCCAGACGACTTCTAAAGCTGATAAGTTCAGCAAAGTGGCTGTTTATAAAATTAACTCAAACAAATCAGTAGCCTTCTTCTACTCAAAGACCAAACATGGTGAAAGAAATTAGGGAAATAATACCCTTTATAGTAGTCTCAAATAATATGAAATACCTTGGTGTGACTCTAATTAAGCAAGTGAAGGACCTTTATGTCAAGATCATCAAATCTCGAAAAAAGAAAATTGAGGATGATCTCACAAAATAAAAATATCTCCCATGTTCATGGATTGGAAGAAACAACATTGTAAAAATATCCATCTTCCCAAAAGCAATCTACAGATATAACACAATCACCATCTACATTACAACCCAGTTCTTCATAGTGTTGGAAAGAGCAATGTGAAATTTTATCTGGAATAGGAAAAGACCTAAAATAGTGAAATTCCTCCTCAAAAACAAGAAAACATTTGAGGGAATCACTATCCCTGACCTCAAGCTATATTACAAGGCAATTGTAGTAAAAACTGCATAGTACTGGTACAGAGATAGGCACATGGATCAATGTAATAGAATAGAAGATCCAGAAATGATCCCTCATATATATGGTCATTTGATTTTTGACAAAAAAAGCTGTAAACATTCAATGGAAAAAGGACAGTCTCTTCAACGAACGGTGTTGGTATATCTGGCACTCAGCATTCAGAAGAATGAAAATAGACCCTTTCTTATCTCCTTGTACAAAGCTCAAGTGCAAGTGGATCAAAAATCCCATGTTAAACCATTTACAAAGATATTATAAAAAGAGAAAGTAGGGAAATCCTTAGAACACATAGACACAGGAAAAAATTTCCTGAACATAACTACAATGGCCCATGCTCTAAGGTCAAATATTGACAAATGGAACTTAATGAGATTTCAAAGTTTCTGTAAGGCTAAGGACACTGTCATGAAAACAAAATGGCAGCCAACAGATTGGGAAAAGTTCTTTACCAACCCCACATCTGATAGAGGCCTAATATCCAAGGTATACAAAAACTCAATAAGTTAGACACCAGAGAATCAAACAACCCTATTAAAACATGAGGTACAGAACTAAACAAAAAGTTCTCAATTGAGGAATATCTAATGGGTGAGAAATATCTGAGGAAGTGCTCAAGATCTTTAGCCGTCAGGGAAATGTAAATCAAAACAAACCTGAGATTCAACCTCAAACCAAGTGGAATGGCTAAGATCAAAAATTCAGTTGACAGCAGATACTGTCAAGGATGTGGTGAAAGAGGAAAACTTCTCTACTGTTGGTGGCATTGTAAACCGGTAAAACTACTCTTGAAATCATCATAGGGATTCCTCAGAAAATTGGACTTAGTAGTACCTGAAGACCCAGTTATTCCACTTCTAAGCATATACCCCAGAGATGCTGCAACATAAAACAAAGATACATGCACCATAATATTCATAATAGCCAGAAGCTGCAAAGAACCTAGATGTCCTTCAGTAGATGAACAGATACAAACATTGTGTTATATTTATACAATGGAGTACTACTCAGCTATCAGAAACCATGACTATGAAATTCTTAAGAAAATGGATCCATCTACAGAATATCATCCTGAGTGAGACAACTCAGTCACAAAATAATAGACATAATATCCTGTCATTGATAACTGGATACTAACACCAGAAAGCTTGAACAACCCAGAAACAACTCATAGAGTATATGAAATTCAAGAAAAACAAAGACCAATTTAAAAAAAAAAATAAAGAAAGAAAGAAGTGAGAAACACTTATGCTTAATCTATACACACCAAGCAAACTTTGGCTATTTCTAAATTACATTCAGTTTTACATGTACTTTATGCTCATTGTAACTAGTAAGATATTAATGCATACTATCAAACCTTTAAAAAATCAAGTAGTGACAAAAATGTATTTGTATACTATTATGCAAAAATGCTTAAAATCTGTACATTTATCTTTGTTTTTTAAAATAAAATTGTTCAATTTAACCAAAAAAAAAAAAAAAAAAAAGAGAGAAATCCTGGTATGTGACACCAGATGTTCTTCTCCATCTATGCCTATAATTAAATAGTATAGATAAAATTATGTAATATAGATAATTGAAAGTCTTTTGGTCTTTTTATTGGGAACTGTAGTTTAAAAAATGATCTTATTTTTAGCAAGTCCAATTAAATTAACATATAAATTTGTATTACATATAGGGCAGTACATAGATTTTTGTTTGCTTATTTCTAAAAAAATACTGGATATGATATACGTACAAAAATATGTGATTCCCAATGATGCTGAATATTAATATTATTGTAAGGAAACAAAACAGATCTTACAAACAGCACTAGTTAATAAATTTCCTCTGTTAGATGTGGGCAGCTTATAAAGCCATGTCTTCTTCATGTAGCGTATATTATATACACATAATTTGGACCTGAACTGCAGCAAAAATTAGGTTTTAAACATTTAAACCAGTAGCTCTTGTCAAATTCCTGTTTGCTAAAATGTGCTATAGATTCTTATTATGTTTAAATATTAATAAAAACCAAAAGTCCTAGAAACTACATATTTACATTTATAAGACATATATCCATATATTTGAAATATAAATCAATATGGACTGACATATTCACCATAAAGTTCAGAGTTTAATAATGAAGTTCATGTATCATTAATAATTTTCCAAATTCTGTGTAACATTATAATATAAACATAGTAAAATAATGTTCATTTATTTATTCTTATATTTCATAATGTAGTAGTCTAGAAGGAATTAAATATGATTTCTTTGAGAATTTTATAAGGCCAAAGTAACAAATCATACATAAGTAGCATTCTATGGAACTCTGGAAAAACATAAATTACAAAGGTATCTACGTTTTTAAGAAATTTCAAACACTGAGATGTATTACTAGGATCCTTATAACATTATTACTATCTACCAAGGACTGTATTTATCTTCTAATGGATATAGAGAAAAAGAAAAAACACATACACCACAAATGCAGAGACACACCTTGACACAATCACATACAAAAATACACTACACATAGTCATACAGATATACAGACACAATCAACATACTAACTTATATACACACAAACAACAGTGTACACACAGACACACAAACACACACACACACACAAATAACAGTACACACACAGACACACACTCACACACATACACACACACAAACACATACACACAGAGCCACACTACAATTGAAAATGTAGCTTTGACATATGGCAAGGAGAATGGGAAGAAATTGGGCAAAGATAGCAGTGGTTAAATTATATAAATATAATAAAAATCTCAGTTTTTTTACAAAGAAAAAATTTTCAGTTACTATTTATTTTTAATATCTAATAGTCATCTATATTTCATTTATTATTTAATGTACATACATGCCTTGTGCAGGTGTATATAGCCTAGAATAAACTCAAGGGTTTAAATCTCTATTTTTTTGTTGAGTTTTGACCTTAGCGATTTCAAGCATTGTGTATACTTATTTGGGGAACCTAAAGTAATTCTACTTGTTATAATGATAGAAACCCATAGAAGAGAGTGCTTTTCTTTTACTCTTGGAAAATGGAGGTAGACTTATATGAAGGGACTTGGCCCAAAAATACCCATAGACAATATCCATTTCCCAAAGCAATGGGAAAGCACCTTTGGGATTCAGACCCTGCTCTGTATCACTGCTCACTGCAGTCTACTTTCATAACCCAGCAGCCAGTGTATGGCATTTCTTGCCTAATTCACAGTTTGTCTATTGAGGGACATATAGGAAGAAAACTATAAATCTCTTTTTCAAAGTCATTCGTAAATTCCCTTTTATAATTTCATCGAAACTGAAGAATTTGATATTCCCGAACATAATTTGTTCTTTATAAATATCAGTAAATATATTCTAGAACAGCATCATGCTTTAATATACCAGAATTTTTTATGTAAAATGCTTCACAATTGTTAATGTTCACTCAGTTCTCTGAGGCGGTTTGAAAATCTTTAGTGTAATTTCTTAACGATGATCATATTTTGAAATAAGTACAGTGTGTGCATTCTTTCCATATTCATTTTGGTCTATTCATTTTATAATAGCCTGCTGAGTCAAATGAATGAATATAAAAATTATTATTTTATTCCTTTTACAAATATTCAGGATAATTGTAACAGCAGAATAAAAATGGTTATTTACATGTGGTGCTGTTATAAAGTTCAGACTAAAATTTGAATAAAATCTAGAATTGTCCCTTTGATGTTATTGATAACAAGGTCATAATGTAGGTCATAACAGTGCAATGATAATATGGTCAATTCATAAATATTTGCATTACCTGAATGTTGTGATTTCTCTTCTTAAAATAACATTTTATGAACAAATATAAAAATTACTTTAAAGACTAATATTAATAAAAAAGCATCTGATTAAAATTTCAACTTTTAAGGACAGAATCTAAATAATTACAGGCTTATTGATTTTAGCTTCATTTCAATACAAAAAATAGTTCTGGAAAAATTTAAATTAACTGTGATGTAAATGATAGTGAAACTATTAACTTCAGACCCAGAAAGATTAGGTAATGAGTAGGGATTTAAGAGGGTGGAGCAACATCTCTCTGGGAAGGAAAAAATAGGATAGACATGAAAGATTGACTGGAGGCAGGTGGAGATAGGAAAGGAGGGAAAAAATGGAAGGGCAGTAATGGAGGGGAGGGTATGGCTGAGCAGGTAGGAGTGTTGTCAAAGCCTAGTGCAATAAAATCATCTTGGAACCAATAAGGGTGACTGTAGGCTTAGAGTTTTCAAAACCTACTTTAATCAGGGTTCTTAAACACTTCAACCTACTCTCTAGCCCACCAAACAAAGGTAAAGAATAAAGACGTTCAATTGCACAAGGGGCATATAGAATTATTTAGAAGTATGGAGTGACCCATGGCTCCAGGTGCATATGTAGCAGAAGATAGCATTGTCTGACATCAACGGGAGGAGAAGCCTTTGATTCAGTGAAGGCTCATTTTCTCAGTGTAGGGGGAATGCCATGGTGGAAGAGGGTGGTTGGGAAAAAGAGCAACTTCATGAAAGCAAGGGGACGGGATGAAAGTGGGGGGAAAGGGGATAACATTTGAAATGCAAAATAAAAAATAATAACATGAAAACACAAGTTGTGAGTCTATGCATGGGATGCTGTTTGTCTAATTTTCTTATTGAATCTCATCTGATAACATTATAAAAATTTAAGTACAACAACATGTTTCATTACAGATGAAGAAATTAATATATCATATATATTTGAGGTAGAAATACACTCAAGGTACAATTCAGAAAATAATTAGGAAAGTATGAAAAAGAGAAGTAACTTTTGGGGAATGATTCCAGTCTTTGTTGTCAGAATATGACAGTGCAGTCCACATTAAGTAGTAGCACTCAGCCTAGTCCAATCAACCAACGACAAACAGAAGTCAGTAGCCATGGCTCTAGCCAGAAAAAAAAAAAATCACAAGACAGCAGTAGTGGCAAAAAGCAGTAGAAATACAAATGGGAAGTTATTTGAAGAGTTTCTCTCTTTGAAGTCATGACAAGTGAAATTTTGTCAAGTGCAAAGCACCAAAGGCATACCTTAGCAATGGAATCTTTCACTGTCTTTTAGGTTCTACTTATACATTTCCAAACATCCAGTGTCCTCTCGATTGTTTGCCTTAGCAAAAGATCCACTTATCTGTCTGCTGAAGGAAAACAACCTCTCAGATAGCTTTCATAAAAATATTCCATGACACAACTGAGTCTCACTAGGTGACCTTATTGAGGACTTTTGGTAATAGGGGACATGGAGTCTCAAGGGGCCATCTTTTGTATCCAGGCAAGCAATCCATGGGGAAGACCTAGTTCAAACTCCTCAAACTAGGGAAGACTTTCCATGGAGAAATCTCATCCATAACTCGTCACACCTATGATTTCTCCTGCTTACAAGATATTTAGGGATAACAGATAGAGCAGAAATTGAGGATAAGGAAAAACAGTGACTGGCACAACTTGAAACACATTCCATGACAGGGAGACCACTCTTGAGACATTAATCACACTCTGCTATACTTGCAGATAGGAAGCTAGTATAACTTTCCTCAGAAAGTAGGCTTTACCTGCCAAACATTAAGTGGGGTTTGTGAAATCTTGTGGGAGAGGGGGAGGAAAAATTGAAGGAAAGAGTATAAAGAACACTTTACAGAAACTCAGAGAAGCAATGAACCTTCTCACAGAGAGGCTCATAAAGACAATACTGCCAGCTAGAGGGCATGCATGTGATGTTTTAGGCTCCCCTCTTCACATATCTAACAGTTGTGTACCTGGATCTTCATGTGGAACTCCTAAAGTTAAAACATGGGCTGCCTTTGACAGTATTGTATGCCATCTGATCAAATTCCTGTTACTCAGCTATCTTATCTAGCCTCAATACTTGTGATCAGGGGTTGTATTCAAGGATGATTGATATCCATGGGAGGTCTCCCCTTTTCTGAGGAGAAGGGGAGAAGTGTTAGGTTGTGGTACGGGGATATGATAGGAAGGTTCTGTGAAGAGGAGAGAGGGGAAGGTGGACTGGATGTAAATAAATAAATATTATAGTAATAACAGTGAAAAGGAAAAAAAAGCAATTACTGAATGAACTGGATTATTAGGAGGTGTTATATAATGAATCAAGGTAGATCATTATTTTAATTGATAAAATCATAAAGAGCAAATATCTTAATATTGCTAATGTTTTTTAATATTTAGTTTTGATTTTCATCTTAAATGCACAGAATATACCAATATAACATTCATTATATATATATATATATATTCATATATATATACATATATATATATATATCATATAAAATATTGAATTTAAAATGTTCAATAATTTCAAGAAAATTAGGAAACTATTTATTGGATTGTATGTACCAGAGGATTCCATATGGCAGACATTTCTGCTTTGCAATTCTACTGCTAAAAAAGCAAAGGAGTGAGGTAACTGAAAAAGGCAAAGCATCTTTAAGCAGAAGTAAAATCACAATAGTCACTAAAAGCATGCTACAGAAGTAAAAGTCTAAACAAAATATTGTGCAGTTAATCACAAAACTAGTACAGCTGCAAAAATGCAGCTTTTAGCCATTTCCATTTTCTTGGTTTTACAAAAGTGACACATTGAAAATATTAATTTTGGGGTGGTGAAACAAAGGAATTTTTTCTTGCATCTCACAAAGCTCAAGTCACATTCTACCATTGAGAAAAGTTAGTGTAGGAACTTATGGTAAAAGTCTGGTGTGAGGGAAAGGCATAACTTCCAAAATGTAAATACAGAGTATCTAATAAAAAATGAGAAGCAGATAAATAAATAAATAAATAAATAATTAATTAAATAAATAAATAAATAAATAAATAAATAAATACACACACAAACACACACACACACACACACACACACCCCACACACACAAATCTGGAGTCAAACACTAAAGCAGAAGCCATGGAGGAGCACAGCTGACAGGTTTGCTTCTCCTATATTGCTCAGACTGCTTTCTCATGCATCCCAACACCAACTATTCAGAGGTGACACTATTGACAAAGTACTAGGACCACAAACAACAGTAATTAAGCAGGAACCCCCACCTCTCAGGGTTGCCTCAGGTAAGTACTATTGAGTTATTTTCTCAATTGGGGTCTCCTTTTATGAAATAATTCTATGTTGTTTCAAAATCACAGTCAAAACTAGAATGCTTAGATTTTTGTTGTATTGGAAATTTTCAGCATTTACATTTCAGATGTTATCCCTTTCCCACAATTCCCTCCCCCTCCCTCTCCCATTGCCTTCAGGAAGGGGTTCCTTCTGCAAACCATCCTCTCCCACTTCAGCAATTTGGTATTCCCCTACACTGGGTAAATGAGCCTTTGTTGGACCAGAGGCCTCTTCTTCAACTGATGTCAGAAAATGCTATCCTCTACTGCATATGTACCTCAGGCTATGGATCTTTCCATATGAACTGATTGGTTGCTATTTTAATCTCTGGGAGCTGTGGTGGGTATGGTTAGTTGATAATTTTGTTTTTCCCATGGGGTTGCAGATATTTTTAGCTCCTTCATTGGGGTTCTCATGTTCAGTTTGATGGTTGGCTGCAAGCATCCTCCTCTGTATTAGTATGGTTCTGACAGATCCTCTAAGGAGGCATCCATATCAGATTCTTGCCAGTAAGCACTACTTGACATCAGCAATAGTGCTTGAATTAATTGGGTGAATATGGGATGTATATCCCCAGGTGAGGCAATCTCTGGATTATTGATTTGGGTTTTTTTTTTTGTTTTGTTTTTTCATGTAACAGAGCTTGCCCTGACTATTCCTCATCTCATACCTCCTCCCCTATCACCAAAGATGATGGCCCCTGCCACCTACACCACCACTGACAAAACTCCTCACTACCTGGGGAGTCAAGTCTCTCTAGGTTTAGGAGAATCTTCTTTTACTGAGTCTAGAGAAGGCAGTTATCTGCTGTATAAGTGTCAGGGGATTGATACTTTTTCCTTTTTTTCTTAGCTACTCTGTATTTACATTGAGATTCCTGCCCTGCTCACATCTATACCCTGCAATTGCCTACACAAAGGTTTATTCCCTGGTGAGAAGGCTGTCTGTGTAGCAAGAGGGCAGAGAGATCTCTGCCAAGCACATGGAATGTGCGCCCCTGAATGGCTTGATCCAGAGACCCAGGAACCCCTACATTGGGCCCTGTTTCCAACCGGCAGTTTTTGGATGCAGAACAAGCGCTTAGACCATCTGCTACCAGTAAAAGCAGAGATCCAGGGACACAGGCCAGTTACAAGGGAAAGGCGAGAACCAGTCACTGACAACAAGATGGCAAGAGGAAAGCAAAAGAGCGTACCTCAGGGAAACCAAGACAACCTGGCAACACTAGAACCCAGCTCTCCCATCACAGCAAACAGCGGAATCCCAAACACTCCAGAAAAGAAGACTCAGACCCAAAATCCTTCCTCAAGATGATGATAGATATCCTTAAACAGGAGCCAGAGGAAAAGCATAAAGAATTAGAAGCTTCTAAAGAAGAAAAAAGAAAAACACTCAAAGAACTCAAAGAACTAGAAGAAAAAAGAACCAAAGAGATGAAGGAATCTAGAAGGAATTTTAAATGGAAATGGACACAATAAAGAAAACAATAAAAGAGACAACCCTAGAGGCAGAAATTTTAAAAAAGAAACCAGGAGTCACAGATGCAAGTATTTCCAACAGACTCAAAGAGACCAAAGAGAGAAACTTGTGGGCCGAAGACAACATAGACAAAACAGTCAGAGAAGATTCAAAAGGCAAAAAGTTTCTAACACAAAATGTCCAGGATATCCAGGAAACAATGAGAAGAACAAACCTAAGGATAATAGGAATAGAAGAGGGCAAATAATATCAACTAAGGGGCACAGTAAATATCTTCAACAAAATCGTATAAGAAAACTTCCCTACCCTTAAGAATGAGATGACCACGAGCATAAAAGAAGCCTACAGAACTCCAAATAGGTTGGACCAGAAGAGAAATTCCTCCAGACACATAATAATCAAAACACCAAGTGCCCAAAGCAAAGAAAGAATACTAAAAGCAGTAAGAGAAAAAAGTCATGTAACATATAAAGGCACATCAATCAGAATCACACCCGATTTCTCAACAGAGACTATGAAAGCTAGAAGAACCTGGACAGACATAATGCAGACACTAAGAGAGCACAAATGCCAGCCCAAGCTGCTATACCCAGCACAACTATCAATCACCATAAATGGAGAGCCAATTATATTCCAAGAAAAACTAAATTTACACAATATCTGACTACAACCTAACACTACAAAGAATTATAGGTGGAAAACCCAATACAGTGAGGGGAACTATGTAATAGTAAAAACAAGAAAACTCCTAAGAAACAATATCAAAAGAAGAAAGACACAGAGGCACAATTCAATCCAGAAAAGCAATAATAGCAGGAAACAGAAGCCACTATTCCTTGATATTAATGTAAATGGACTCAACTCCCCAATTAAAAGACATAGGCTATCACACTGGATGCATAAACAAAACACAGCAATTAGCTGCATACATAAAACTCATCTCAGAGACAAAGACAGACACTATATCAGAGTAATGGTTTGGGGAAAAAACTTCCATGCAAACGACTCTAAGAAGCAAGCTGGAGTGGTGATTCCAATATCGAATAAAGTAAGTTTTCAACCAAAAGTTATCAAGAAAGATAAAGAAGGACAATTTTGACTCATTGTAGTGGAAATCTTTCAGGAGGAATTCTCAATCCTTAACATTGATGCTGCAAATATAAAAGCATCCATATTCATAAAAGAAACCCTATCAAAGCTCAAAAAATACATTTCACCTCACACAATAATAGTGAGAGACTTTAATACCCCACTCTCACCAATGGACAGATCATGGAAACAGAATCTGAACAAGAACACTGTAAAACAAGCATAGAACATGAAACAACTGGAATTATAAGAATTAACAAAACTGGAGAGAGCATACACTAGTAACCTGCAGGACAATTGAAAGCTCTAAAACAAAAAGAAGCAGATAAACCCAAGAGGAGTAGATGGCAAGAAATTATCAAACTTAGGGCAGAAATAGTCCAAATAGAATAAAAAAAAACTATTCAAAAATCAACAATACCAAGGGTTGGTTCTTAGAAAAAATTACCAAGATTGATAAACCCTTAGCCAGACTAACTAGCGGGCAAAGAGAGATTATCCAATTTAACATAATTAGAAAGGAAAGTGGAGAAAGAACAACTGAAACTGAGAAAACTCAAGAAATCATCAGATCCTACTATAGAAGCCTATACTCACCAAAGTTGAAAAATCTGGAGGAAATGCATGAATTCCTAGACAGAAAGAAATAAACACAGTCATCAAAAGCCTCTAAACAAAAAAAAAAAAAAAAAAAAAAAAAAAAAAAAAAAAAAAAAAACATGGTCATCTCACTAGATGCTGAGAAAGCATTTGACAAAATACATCACCCCTTCATTTTAAAAGTCTTGGAAATAATAGGAATCAAAGGTTCACACCTAAACATAGTAAAAGCAATATACAGCAAATTAGCAGCCAACATCATAATTATCGGTGGTAAACTTGAAGCAATCCCACTAAAATCAGGGACTCGACGAGGCTGCCTACTCTCACCCTACCTATTCAACATAGTATTGGAAGTCCTGGCCAGAACAATTAGATAGCAGAAGGAAATCAAAGGGATACAAATTGGAAAGTAAAAAGTAAAAACATACCTATTAGCAGATGGCATGATAGTGTACTTAAGAGACCCCAATATTTCCACCAGAGAAATCCTACAGCTGATAAACAAGATCAGAAAAGTGGCTGGTTATAAAATTAACTCAATCAAATCAGATGCCTTCCTATATTCAAAGGACAAACATGTGGAGAAAGAAATTATGGAAGAGATACCCTTCACAATACTCACAAACAATATGAAATACATTGGTGATACTCTAACTATGAAAGTCAAAGACCTGTATGACAAGGAGATCAAACCTGTAAAGAAGGAAATCCACGAAGATTTCAAAAAATGGAAAGATCGCCCATGCTCATGGATTGAAAGAATCAACATTTTCAAAATGGCCATCTTATCAAATGCAATCTACAGATTCAATGCAATACTCTTGAAAATTCCAACCCAGTTCTTCATTGAGTTTGAAAGAACAATGTGTGACTTCATCTGGAATAACAAAAGACCTAGAATAGCAACATCTATCCTTAACAACCAGAAAAACATCTTAGGGAATTAATTTCCCTAACATCAAGCTATATTACAAGGCAATTGTGCTAAAAACTCATGGTACTGGTACAGATATAGGCATATGGATCAATGGAATAGAACAGAAGGTCCAGAAATGAGCCCTCACATGTATGGTCACCTGATTTTTGACAGAGGAGATGTAAACATTCAATGGAAAAAGGACAGCCTATTCAACAAATGGTGTTCATCAAGCTGATACTCAGCGTGCAGAAGAAAGTTGACCCTTTGTTTTCTCTTTGTTCAAAGCTCAAGTGTAAGTGTATCAAAGATCTCAAAATTAAACCACATACACTGAAATCATTAGATGGTAAAGTTGGAAAAACCTAAGAACACATAGGCACAGGAGAACATTTCCTGAGCAAAACACCAATGGCTCCTGCATTTAGGTCAAAGATTGACAAATGGGACATAAGGAGACTTCAAAGTTTCTGTAAGCTAAGGACACTGTCAAGAAAACAAAACAGCAGCTAACAGAGTACGAAAAGATCTTTACCAACCCTAAATCTGATAGAGGCCTAATATCCAATGTATACAAATAACTCAAACAGCCAGACTCCAGAGAATCAAACAACCCTATTAAAAATGGGTACAGAGCTAACCATAAAGTACTCAATTGTGGAATATGGAATGGTTCTGAAACATCTAAGGAAATGCTTGACATCTTTAGCCATCAGGAAAATGCAAGTCAAAATAACCACTGAGATTCTGCCTCACACCAGTCAGATTGGTCAAGATCTAAAACTCAGATGACTTCAGAGGCTGGTAAGGATGTGGTGAAAGAGGAGCACTTCTCCACTGCTAGGGGGAGTTGTAAACTGATACAACCGCACTGGAAATCATCTGGCAGTTACTCAGAAAAATGGACACAGTAGTACCTCAAGATCCAGCCCACTACTGGGCATATACCCCAGAGACAGTGCAATATACAACAACAAAGACACATGCAACATAATGTTCATTGAAGCTCTATTTATAATAGCCAGAAGCTGGAAAGAATCCAGATGTTTTTCAGTAGATGAATGGATACAAATATTGTATATTTACAGATTGGAGTGCTACTCTGCTATCAGAAACAATGACTTTATGAAATTCTTAAGAAAATGGATGCATCTAGAGAATATCATCCTGAGTGAGATAACCCAGTCACAAAAGCACAGGCAAAATATTCAGTCACTGATAATGGGATACTAGCCCCAGAAAGCTCAGAACACTCCAGAAAAAACTCACAGACTGTGTGAAGTTCAAGAAAAAAAAAAGAGAAGAAAAAAACATTATTTTCAATCCTTACACACCAAGAAAACTTTGACTAATTCCGGTATTAAAAATCATTTTGTTTGATCTTTACACATCAAGAAAACTTAGACTATTTCCATGTTATGTTTCATTTTACATGTACTTTATGCTCACTGCAACTAGTAAGATTTCAATGCATATTGTCAAACCTTAAAACGAATCAAGTATTGACAAAAATATATTCGTATAGTTTTATGCAGAAAAAGTGTAAGGGCTGCAGTTTTTAGTGACAATGTGTTGGAACTGTGGGTAAAATAAAATGTCTCTATGTACCTGTGTGGTGAGATAGACTGAGTGGTCATCTGGTCATGTCAGTTTCATTCTCTGCACAGTTGTCTCTGTGGACACTAAATGAGGATGCTCAGATTTAAGTATATTTCAGTTCCCACCGATCATTTTTATTTAGCCTCGGGTTACTCAAATATCATACATATATGCTATGCAAGTATCTGGCAATCTGGGCAATATCATTATGTTTTTATATATATTATGTTTCATTTTTACAGATATTATTGATAAACTGAACATTAATTTACCTCTCCCTCGCTCTAATTTTTAAATAGCAGTAAAGTGAATGACTCAAAACTCTGTCTCAGTGGGATCTTCTAGCATTTGTATGGCACTAAATCTTCTGGAATTCCCTGGGAGTCATGGATCTTATACAACAGGACTTCATTTGTACTGTTGTTCCCAATATTCACAGATGTACGTGGGCTAGAAAAAAACTTTGCTTTCTGGTCAGTGGGTCATTGCTATAAGTGAGCATTGAAGGACATGTGTCACAAAGGAAATAAGTGATATATAAATTCTTGTTTCCTGTTTCCTACAACTTGTCTGAAATTCAGAAGCTCAACATTTATATTATCTTTTATTTCCCAAGTGCTAGCTGAAACTAATGAATCAAGAATTCAACTTGATTAGGTCAGAAATAGGAACTTAAAGAGTATATAAATATATAATATGTAGAAGCTATCAACATATCAACATGCTTATGTCACCTTAGTTCCCTAAATTTAATATTGAAATGACAAAAATTGTATAAAGTCTGTACCTGTTAAGGACAAAACAAAAAAATTCTCTTCTGGTTTGCATTGTGAATTAGCAGAAATTCTAGTAACTTGCTGATCAAGCCAGGTTTGTAAATCCCTGGATGGAGTGTTTAACCTCTAAAATCTAAACATTCACATAATTATACTACATCTCACACAGATCAATTTGTTGTGAGTTGTATATTTTACTTTGGGAAGAGCTCTCTGATTATTCAAAATTGGGCCCTGACTTCCTGCTCAATGGGCCTAAGTGTAAAACACTATTAACTCAGGAGAAAACAAAGTCGTTTAGAACACTGGCATAATTCAGAAGCCTGCAGAAGTCAGATGACAGGAAGAGTAAACACCATGCACAAAGGGAGTGAGGACGAGTAACAGATTTTCCTGTAAAAATCAAATGCTCTGTATCCTCCATGCTGAAGTTATTAAGTAAGTAAGCATTCACCAAACAGGAGCTGCATACAAATTGTTTCCTATTGATCCAAGCTAGAAAAAAAGATGGCCTCTGGCATGGTATGTTAGCATTTGTAGTGACTGATAATCTGAAGCCTCTTGCTTTCATAGATGTACATGTAAAGAATTAGAATAACAGGTAATAGGTACAAGGCACTCCATGTCTTCAATTTCAGTTTTATGTGTGTGCTTTTTCTGTAAATCTTTCTGTCACATGGCTTTGCCTTTGGTCCGATTATTAATTTCATGGGAATTTTTTATAGTGAATATTTTTTTAATTGTTACTATGAAAATTCATCATAGATATATAAATATATGAGATATAGATATAGACTTAGAAATAGTTATAGATAAATAAACAGAGATAGGTATAGATATATAACTATATATAAATATATGGTTTCCACTAACTGTTTTGTCATGTCGTAACTGTCTTAATAAATAATCACCTAGCTGCAGTCTGCAGTTGTCACATGAACTTACCTGCCCAATGATGAGGAATTGGGCTGTTTTCTCAAATTTTTACCACCAGTAACAGTCTTTCCAGCCATGATTTATTTTTCTTCTCTTTATACAGCCTTTTATTTTTACTTTTTCCACCATAGAAGATGCAGATAAAAGATACATTTTAGGATTATTTTCATTTCCTGAGTAACAACTGGGACTCATTTTATGAGCTATTTATTTGCATGTTTTTTTTTTTTTTTTTTGAAAATAATTGTAGTTCTATACCTGTTTTATAAGTGGATACTTGTCTTGACTGTTAAGGATTTTCATGGATTATTTGGTCAAAAGAGAAATTGTTACATATCTGTATGTATCACAGACTTCCACAATGATGATTAACTTTTTATCTTCTATTTAATAATCTTTTAAACACAATTTTTATTTTCCTTTTGTTTCTGAGACCTCAATTTTCTAATAAAACAACACAATTCCATACTTCAAGGATATTAAATATGCCGATTTGTTTCTCTAATTAGAGTTTTAGCTTCAGATATTGTTTTTATAATGTTCTTCTGTTCTTACATTAACTTCATGTTTTACTCTCTTAGTGATTCACCTCTTCTCTTTTTCATATGGTCATGTAGTTGTGGCAAGTTTTGCTCAGTGTTTTTGAAGAGTCTTACTTATTAATCACCTAACAGTTTTATTTCTTGTTCTAGGTGTATTGATCAGGGATGAAGTACACCTTTCCTAAACATAGTTCTGTGAATTCAATTCATCACACCATCATAAATACAGGACTAGTTTAGCACATCAGATAGAATTGAGAATATTATAGTGGACTTCTGTGTCCAGAGTTCTGTAAAGGCTCATATCTAGTGTTGCTAGAAGTTATTTAAATTATTTGCTAGTTGTTCACTATTCTTTATTATATGTGGTAACTATTCCAATGGCTATTTGTTTATCATAATTAAATATTTTAATTAATAATTAATTAAGATAATTAATGTAACAGTTTTACTGCAGAAGTTAGCATACTAGATATGTGCCCATTCCCTTAATTACAATCCCCTTATCTAAAACAGTCCCATGGTTGTGATGCTGAAACAGCACACACTCACATCTTTTTTAATTTTATTTTTTTTACTCAAAATAAATGATGAAAATCACATGATTTCCAAATGACAGGTTTATACTTTGGGACAATATACTTGCTGATAAACTGCTACTCAAATCACTATAAACTGAATGCCATTGTTTTGTGTGTCTTAGTATAATTCTAATATAGTATTATATTATAATACATATAATAAAAACATATTAACATATTTTTCATTATTTTTGTTAATCATTCATTTATTCATCTCATATATATGATTCTTTCTTTTTCCTTTTCTTAAATGAAGCAACTTTTTGACTGTTGCCTCCAGAGGCAAGAAAGAGTGACTGAATCCTCTAGAACTCTAAGAACAGTTGTAAGTTACAGTATTAGTATTGCCAAATAACCTTAGTTCTCTGCAAAAAAATCATGTTCTCTTAACTGTTTGATTTCTTTTATTTTATTGTGGTTATTATTCTACCTTATGATTTAATTAAATTATGCCCAATTTGATATTTGGCACAAAAAAACCTTTTTTTATTTAAATAATATTTGTTGGATATATTTATTTATTTATATTTCAAAGTAAGCTCTTTTCTTAAAGTTATACAACAGTGTTCAGAGCAAGTACTGTTTTCAGGTAAGGCAGTGTAGTTTCCAATAACAACAAAAACCTGATTTACACATGGATACCTGATGAAAAAAAGAGGAGAGTGTAATGAACACTAAAACACAAGCTATTGGGAGGAAATAAATACACTGTGGGCTATAAAAGCATTCAATTTTCTTTCTTTCCATTACTTCAGTTTTGAGCACTTTTCTTCCTAAAGTCCAAGTTGTCTTCAGTTTTAGTTTACATTGACATCCTTGTATCCTCCTGGCTGGAAGCCTCTGGACTTGCAGAAAAGGGGAAAGGGAGGGCAGGTAAAGAAGAAAAAGCAACTCACAAAAATTTTTAATTTGTAACTTATGGTAGATATTCATAGCTCTTTCTCCTCTAAAATAAATATAATTTTATGAGTTGATGGACAGTTTTAAATATTAGATGGTTAATTAAATTATTGAGAAAAAATCATGGATTATTTTTCAATGATTTAAGATGTAAATAATATTATATATTTTCCTGTTATTAACTTACCTCAAATACATAACTTATTATTAACTAGCTTTTATGAACAAGCTTTATTATCAATAAAACTTTATATATTGGTTAACACATTGTCCCCAAATAATTATTCAGAATTTGTTTCTAAATCATGTTGCAATACCTGAGAAAATGTAGAGTGATAGGCTGCTTGCATACAGGCATTCATATGTATATCTTTGTGTGATAGTATGTGGTTGCATTTCCATAAGGTTCTCTTTCTTAATTTTGTTCTTTGTTGTTAACTTGATACATAAAATTTTGCAACCTACTCTGGCCTCCCAATCCCTATGTAGCTGAAGAAGCTTTGTTTGAACTCTTGAGCCTATTCCTTCTGCATCCCAAGTACAGGGATACAGACTGATGCCTTTGTGTAAAACTTCTGTTGTTCAAATCGTTTTTGTTTTTTTTTTTCTTAAATCTGATTTAAAAAAGTAAGTGTGCTACATTTACAACCATTTTATTTGCAAACTGTACAGTTAACAGAAGGTGAATATAATCCACAGGACATGTTCCCTCATTCGGTGATAAATAAATACTGCTTTATGAAACCTATTGGAATCAAATGCAAGCATTTAGGTACAATATAAAATTCAGTTTCACTGGAGTTGTTGGTCTCAAAATTCTCTGTGTTTCAAAGATTCAAATTCTGCTCTGATTTACTGTGTCTTTTTAAAGTATTCCCACATGTTTATGAACAAAACTTTTCTATCAAATTGTTTAAAGCATTTGAAAAGTTTCTGATTGTTTTGCAATATCTAATAAAAAAATCTCTTTGGGAAATAGAAGTGAAAGACTGGTCAGCACGGCATTGGATTGCCAATCATACATCATCTGCATCAACAGTAGCTGTCTTAGCATGGCTAGAATAGATTTTACCATCACCTAGAATTGTGACTGTTAATTGCTTTTAGGAAACTAAGTAATATTCACAAAGCCTGTTTGCCCTTCAGGTTGTGCTTTTCCACTCTTTACATTGGTATCTGCTGTGATCACAGCCACAGATCCTAAGAACAGAAATCGGGATTCATGAGCATCTCAGGCAGCAGTGAGAATTAAGAGAACAGACTTTCAGGAGGAAGCTTCAGTGAGATAGCTCATTAAAGGCTTTTTAACTCTTTGAGAATGAGTAGAGGATTTAAGAAGGAGTGCACATCACTGGCTGGGGATGCCTCATTTGCATGAGAAAGAATTCCAGGTGCTGCTGGATCTGATTTTATCAAGAGAAAAGAAGTTGAGCCTGGCTATGCTACATACTATCTGACCTACTGGGGGAGAGGTGGGGTCACAGGGCCAATTGCACTGGGTATGCAGGCCCAGGAAAGGGACTGGGGAGCTTTCCTGTTCCAGCTGATCTAAGGTTTGGAAGAGTCTCAACCCCACTATTGCTCCAAACCTGCTACAGTCATTTGCCACGCCCTCCTCTACTCCCTCAACCTCCTTATAGAACCCACCATTCCTTGCTCACCTCTATATCCCCACCCTTCAGCCCCTCCTCATATGCCTTCACCAATCCAAAAATTCTACTGTTGATTATATAATAGAAATACTTTCTTAATCAGGCATTTGCTAGTTTTAGTTTTAGTTTTGCCTTCTAGACACGATTACTAATATTAAAATGATACTATTACATACTTTAATTTCCATATGTAGGAAAGTGTAGGATGCACTATTCCTAAGGAATGATTAAGCTTATGACCAATAACATAATAATTTTATATATCAATACAAGTTTATCTTCCAATTAAGTATGCCAAATATTTCCTATTGGTATTAAGCAAAACATAATGCCTATATGGCTTTCCTTGTGTCTCAACCTCATTTTAAATATATTTAGTTAATTTCTTGGGAATTTTATATAATCAGAAATTTTAAAATGCTTTGCTAATAAATTTATTTTATATACCAAATGTATGTTATTGTAAAGAAACAATTCAAACATAGCATATCAAGAATATTCTTCTGAAATTCACACAATTAACAACAGAGTTAAGTAATAACCTATGATGAACAAAATTCAGTTTTATTACTGAAAATTACATCACAATTCTAATAACATGTGCTTGTCATATTGCCTTAGTAATTTTAAATTTACACTTTTCAAAACACTATTTTTTATCTTACCAATACACATGATTTTATTTGTAAATTTAAAACAGTTCTTAGAAAAATAATGTTCCCTGGTAGGTAGTATCTAGTGCAAGTTTAGTTGACACCACATATGAGGATGTCCTCATCAACACCCAAATTTCTGATAGTATACAAAAAAATAAGGAATGAAGCAAGAGAATAGAGAGTAAAATTTGCTTTGCTATAATGTCAGAGCTCATACAAAAATCAAAAAGATCTAAGAAAGCTCCATGCCAGTCTAGACTGTTGCTCAGCTAAAGAAAGAGAACAAACAGAGAGACTGAAACAGTGACAAGAAATATGAAAAAATGAAAACAAGTAGGCATGGTATTTAATATTTCATAGTTCTTTTCAGATCATTGACACTAATATTGATCATCAGCATTGTGAAATAGATTAGATTCTGGGTAAAACCATGCTTAAAACTTTGCTTTATTCAGTAGTTCTCCTCATAGGAACAATAATTTCACTTCAGGAAATCTTAATCTCTTATATATTCCTAATATGTTCATTCTACCAGTGCTTTCTGATCAGGTTAAGTAAGAAAATGTACTGGGAATAATACTTGTCTTTCATACACTGAGCTGCATTACTTTCATGAAAATGACACAAAAATTCATTACAGTATGCACGGGGGTCTGTATGTCAAATATTCGTAACATTGGCTTACAGCAGATTTAGAAAGGATCCTATATCACAGTTTTAATGCCTTCTACTATGCAGTACAACCAGTCATTTGTATGTGTCATCCTACTTAAAATCATGCTTATGCTAGGCCTAGGTCTGTTTTTTGTCCCCAGCAGCCCTGGATTTTTTGTCTTGTAATATTTCTTTGGCATAAAGAATGGGATTTGCCTGGCTAGATTTTTGAAGAAGAGTGTACACAGTGATACCACAGAAGGTATTTAATGATTTCAGTGTAATTGTAAATCTTGAAATTATCCTACAAAAGTCTACTTTTCTCATGTCTTTGAAGAGCACTCATCCTGTGATTTGTTGTTCCTCATTGTCCAGTCCTCTCTCAAATTAGTTTTCCAATTTTTTTGGGCCCATGTAAACATATCTCTACATTTTAGGACCCTCTATCAAGTTTTCTGACCTGTACTCACACTCAAAAACCACATACATGTATAAATATTCAAAATTAAAGGTAAGAATCCACATGTAAACAAGCTCTATGTGTCTTTAAATATTTGATTAACCTCACTATGCATAATGATTTTCAGAACTATTCTTTTCCTGAAACAGGCATAATTTTGATTTTCTATGTCCATTAATACAATTTAATTGCACTCATATACTGTATTTCAATTATTTTTTCACCTAATAATGGGCAATTTGCATATTGATATTATTTTGTAAGTCTATGGTAGAATTCAGACAATATCAGAAGGTCCAGAATTGTATAAGTTGTCTCATTTTTGTATGTTTTAAGACATCCACATACTGATTTCCATAGGGTCTCCAGTAGTTAACACTATGAACTTTGAAAAGGGGTTGCCCACATAGTATGGAAACCAATTTTTCTTAGTTTTGGTTTTCTTTATGATGGCCATCTGACTGGAATAGAATCTTTAAAAAAGGTAGCTTCTATTTTCTTGATGACTAAATACTGAAAAGTTTTTTAAAGTGATCAGCCATTTTGTATTTTATTTTTTTCTAAACTTTTAGAATTTTGTACACATAGGCAATGAAATATGATTGTAAACATCCTTTGCCTACTTCAAATCTTCAAATATAAGAATTAACATGACCCTTCCAAATTTCATGTTTTATCCACTTATTGAATGGTAGTTTGTTAATTTTATTTTTGACAATTTTTATTAGTTTTTACATATTTTTGGACATACAGTTGCTATATGTGATATACCTAGTATAGAGTTTTCTCACATTTTTAGACTGTCTTAAAACACATAAAGACCAAAAGTATATCAATCTCAAGTCATTTTCTATCATTAGTTATTTTAATTAAAAATCAATAAAGAAAAATAGACTAATTCATTGACTAAAAGTCACTCAATGTCAGCATACAGAACACAAATGCAAAAATTAAAGGAATCATAAAGAAAATCAAATACATAGGCTTTTATGCTTAAAGCGCTAGTATTATTAGGAAATAAGAAATTGGGAACAATTTTGACTATACATGCACCTAATATTAGAGGTAATAAATAAGTAAATTGAATGGTGATACATCTAGTGTTTTGATACACTGTGATAGTATGGAAGCACATCAACTTTTAATAATCAACAGTACATTGACAGTCACTAAAGCAGTACCAGGTCAGACTCTAAACTACCCAAGCCTAAAAGTTCATGAAGCATTGTATCTCATACTAATGTAGTATAGCTGTTTCACAGCAGGTAAAGTTTTCTCTCTTGTAGAAAAACACTAAAGGAAAGTGAATATCTTATCATACTAAAATATTTATATTAAGGAAATCAACAACTCAAAGGTATCAAGAAGTTCCAATGCTTACAATTCTTCAAACTCCGTAAGAGAAATAAGATGCATTCATATATTTGGAATTACAACATATAAGTCAAATGAAAAAAACAAAAGCCCATGAACCCTCAGCACTAGGCAAAAAACTATAGAAATGCTGACATCAGGGAAAATAATATTATGTAAAGAAGAGCACAGCAACTGATTATTCAATTCCACATGCTCTTCTCTGAAATCCTACATATACGTAAAAGAAAAGGTAACATTATAAGTGCTGAGCAGGTTGCATTTTGGTATTGAGTGTTTGTGTGTGTGTGTGTGTGTGTGTGTGTGCATGCGCGTGCACACGTGTGTGTTTGTGTGTGTTTGTGTGTGTGTATGTGTGTGTGTGAATTTTTTATATATTTTGAAAATATATATTATTTATAGAAAGTATTCTACATATACACATAAAATATTTTTAAAATAAGAAACCATGTAATGAGGAGAAAGAACAATAGAGCAAGACAGAGAAGGGGGAGGCATGGAGGGGTGGGAAGAAGAAAAATGAAAAATATGATGTAATTAAAAAATTAAAAGAAATATGAAAACCAATGTATATCACAAAAAGAGTTTAATGATACATTTTGTATTTCAAAATTATGCATTAAATTTTAATTATTTTCACCACAAAATAATTACACCAGAAATTAGAATTGTTAATTAGATTGAGTTAATCACTCCATATTATAACAAAATATCACATTAATCTTTATAAATACTTTTAGAAATCTCATAATTGATTGGTATAAAAGATTAAAAATTTTAGAATGTTATTGTATCCAAAGTAAAAGAGTGGAAACAAAAGAGGCTTAAGAGATACATAGGATAGTAATCTATTTTATGATAGCCTAATATCAGCATTGATTGATGGCTGACATTTACATTGTCTTTCCATATTCAAAGAACTATAAAACAAAAATAATGAACTCCAGTATAAATTTAGTTACAAGTAATGTATTATAATTAGTTAGGTAATTGTGAGTGTTACATTCTAATTTAAAATGTAATTAAAATTATGGGTGGGATTCTGAGAGTGCATGACATCGATATTTATCTACATAGTCTCCTCAGTGTCTTTAATCTCAACACCATATTAACAATGTGATAAAGGTGAATGTGCTTACAGCATGCAAAGTGAAAGAGTAAAACAAAAAACCAGGAGGAAAAGTATGCATGTGAAATTGGAGGTGGAGAGAAAGATTGGTTCATTGCATTATTTGGTTATTATTCCTAGGCACACATGTATCAGCCATGTGAAAGCCAAGTGTTTCAAATCTTACCCTTGGGCTAAATTCTGCCCTTATGATAAAGTACTTAAGTTTCAGATGATAGTTAACAACAGATATTTCATATACCCTATAAGAAAAAGTTGCACCACATAGTAGAGAAGCTACTGAAGCCACTATCATTGGGATTCTGTAAACCCCACCCCTCAGTTACCTGGCAATAGTCAGAGATGCTTTGCCCCACTGACCTGACACTATAAAAGGAGCTGCTTCCCCACTTTGCTCTCTAGTTCTCTTTCTCTTGCTCTCCCCCTTATTCCTCCTCTTCCCCTTCTCTTCCCTTCTCTCCCTCTTCGTGCTTATGTCCAGCCTCTTCTCCTTTACTCCTTTATTCCCCCAGTCTCTCTCTGCCACTACTACTGTCTTACCTCCCATGAATTCAATAAACTCTATTCTGAACTATACCGTCCTGTGGCTAGTCCCTCAGGGGGAAGGGATTCCCAATATGGGCCCCCAAGAGGCATCTCCCTTGCCTTCAGGCATCACCGCACCTCTATGGGCCATATCCTTCCCCCTACTCTCTTCATCCTTTCCCTAACACTGCTCTGAAACCATGGACTTTATCTTTTAACAAAGTTGGTGCCTGTAACTTTTAACTTTGGTACCCCGTGTGAGGAGATTAGATTTCTTCAGAACAACAATCTCTTTTTTCCTTTCATTGCTGTCTTGATTCGGATCAAGAAATGTGGGTTCACATTCAAATGCTCACTAGCCCAATCTTCAGAGAACTGGTAAGGTCCCTCCCCACATTGGTCAGAGTAAGCATCCCCTCTCCACATTGGTCAGAGTAAGCATCCCTGAATCCTAGGGAAGAGTTCCTGAACATGGTGCTACCACTGAGGACAGATGATTTTACTGACTTTCATTGTAGGATTTTTGCCTTGGGTAAGGACACCACCCCCAGACACGCCAGTTTTACAGACACCAGGCTGGACCTGGCTAAAGTTGTCTTTATTCTGGAGCACCACCTCTGAGTTTAACTCCATTGCACATACAGGCCATATATATCCTCACCCATGGAATTGTCTTGGCTGCTATTTGTCCCTATTTCCTGGAAAGTTTTGATATAATTTAGAGTAAACAGAAAAGAATAAACTGCACTCCCTTGCTAGCAATCTATAGTATAGAACTTGGTCCACTGCCTGTTGCCTAGGTTGGTATTTGAAGTTAACAGTGAGAAACTTGAAGCAATCACACTAAAATTAGGGACTAGACAAGGCTGACCACTCTCCCCCTACCTATTCATCATAGTACTGGAAGTCCTGGCAGGAGCAATTAGACAGCAAAGTGAAATAAAAAGGGATAAAATTGAAAAGGGAGAAGGAAAAACATCACTGTTTGCAGATAAAATAATAGTATATTTATGTGACCACAAAAATTCCACCAGACAATTTCTACATCTGATAAACAAGTTTAACAATGTGGATGGATATAAAATTAACTCAAATAAATCAGTAGCCTTCCTCTACTCAAAGGACAAACATACATAGAAAGAAATTAGGGAAAAGATACCCTTCAAAATAGTCACAAAATATATGAAATACCTTGGTGTGACTCTAACTAAGCAAGTGAAGAACCTGTATGACAAGAACTTCAAATCCCTGAAGAAGGAAATCTAGGAAGATCTCAGAAAATGGAAAGATCTCCCATGCTCATGGATTGGAAGGGTCACCATTGTAAAATGACAAACTTTTTTTTAATTGAACAACTTTATTTTAAAAAACAAAAATGATTGTACTTCAAACCTCTAAAGAAGGAAATCGAGGAAGATCTCAGAAAATGGAAAGATATCCCATGCTCATCGATTGGGAGGATCAACATTGTAAACATGGCCATCTTACCTAAAGCAATTTACAGATTCAATGCAATCCCATCAAAATTACAACTCAGTTTTTCATTGAGTTGGAAAGAGCAATGTACCATTTCATCTGGAATAACAAAAAAACCCAGAATAGTGAAATTCATTCTCAACAACAAGAAAGCATATGTGGGAATCACCATCCCTGACCTCAAGCTATATTACAAGGAAATTGTGTTAAAAACTGAATGGTACTGGTATAGAGATAGGCATATGGATGGATGGAAGAGAATAGAAGAACCAGCAATGAGCCTTCACATATATGGTCACTTGATTTTTGACAAAAGATCTATAAACAATCAATGGAAAATCATGTATGTTCAACTGTCACTCAGCATGCAGAAGAATGAAAATAGATTCTTTCTTATCTCCTTATACAAAGCTCAAGTGTAAGTGGATCAAAGATCTTCACATTAAACCAGATACACTGAAACTATTAGATGAGAACATAGGGAAAAACCTTGAAACACATAGGCACAGGAGAAAATTTCCTGAGCAGAACACCAATGGCTCCTGTTCTAAGGTCAAAGATTAACAAATGGGATTTAATGAGATTGAAATGTTTCTGTAAGGATAAAAAACTGTCATGAAAACAAAACAGCAGCCAACAGATTGGAAGAAGATCTTTACCAACCCCACATCTGATAGAGGCCTAATATCCAAGGTATACAAAGAACTCAAGAAGTTAGACACCAGAGAATCAAGCAATCCTATTAAAAATGGGGTACAGAGCTAAGCAAAATATTCTCACTTGAGAAATATCAATTGCCTGAGAAGCACCTAAGGATGTGCTCAACATCCTTAGTCATCAGGGAAATGCAAATCAAAACAACCCTGAGACTGCACCTCACATCAGTCAGAATGGCTAACATCAACAGTTCAGATGACAGCAGATGCTGGCAAGGATGCAGAGAAAGGAACACTTCTCCACTGTTGGTAGGGTTGTAACATGGTACAATCACTCTGGAAATCTGTCTGGTGGTTCCTCAGAAAATTGGACATAGTACTACTTGAAGACCGAGTTATTCCACTTCTGGGCATATATCCCAGAAAACTCCAATATACAACAAATGCACATGCACCATAATGTTCAAACCCCCCCTATTTATAAGAGCCAGTAGCTGGAAAGAACCCAGATGCCCTTCAGTAGATGAATGGATAAAAAATTGTGGTATATTTACACAATGGAGTACTACCCAACTATCAGAAAAAAAAAAAAAAATGACTTTACGAAATTCCTAAGGAAAATGGTTGCAACTAGAGAATGTCATCCTGAGTGTGGTAACTCAGTCACAAAAGAACAGACATAATATGCAGTCAATGATATTTGAATTCTAAACCCAGAAAGCTCTGAACATCCCAGAAACTACTCACAGACTATATGAAGCTCAAGAAAAACAATGGCCAAATTTAAAAAAAAAAAGAATGAAAGAAAGAAAGAAAAAAGAAAAGAAAAAAAGAAAGCCTAAGTCTTTCTTATGGAAAAATATAAATGTATAGCACCCTCAGTTTGTAGTACACCTGGACTTCAAATCATTAATAATCCAAAACCTAAGATAATATATAGCCTTGTGGCAATTTTTGGTATTCACAGATCATTATGCTTAATCTATATTCAACAAGAAATCTGTTTTCCTGTTATGTTTTCTCCTACATATACTTTATGCTTAAGGTAACTAGTGGAATTTCCATGCATGCTATCAAACCTCTAAATGAATTAAGTACTGACAAAAATATTCATTCAATGTTATGAAAAAATGCCTTAAAAATCTGTAAATGTATTCCCTTTATTTATTTATTTATTTATGTATTTATGTATTTTTGAAGAACTTTATTTTAAAAAACAAAGATAAATGTACAAATTTTAAGCATTTTTGCATAGAAGTATACAAATACATTTTTGTCCTTGCTTGGCTTTTCTTTTTCTTACAATTTTAATTTAAAAAAGAGGGATATATATACAGACTTTAAAGGCATTTTGGCATAACACTATATGAATGTTTTGTCAGTATTTAATTCTTTTTTTGTAATCATTGCTTGGCTTTTTTTTAAAGGTTTGATAGTGTGCATTAAGCTCTTACTAGTTACAATGAGCATAAAGTACATGTAAAACAGGATGTAACCTTGAATCAGTCAAAGTTTTCTTGGTGTGTAAGGAGTAAACATAATGGGTTTTTTTTTTTCTTTTTTTCTTGAACTTCACATAGTCTATGAGTTGTTTCTGGAATGTTCAGAGCTTTCTGGGGTTAGTATTCAATTATCAGTGACTGCATATTATGTCTGTTCTTTTGTGACTGGGTTATCTAGCTCAAGATGATATTCTCTAGATGCATCAATTTTCTTAAGAATTTCATAAGGTCATTTTTATCTGATAGCTGAGTAGTAGTCCATTGTGTAAATCTACCACAATTTTTGTATCCATTCATCTACTGAAGGACATCTGGCTTCTATCCAGCTTCTGGCTATTATAATTAGAGCTGCTATGAACATTGTTGTGCATGTGTCTTTGTTGTATGTTGGAGCATCTCAGGTGTAAATACCCAGAAGTGGAATAACTGGGTCTCTAGGTAGTACTATGTCCAATTTTCTGAGGAACCACCAGACTGATTTCCTGAGTTGTTGTACCAGTTTACAACCCCACCAAGAGTTAAGAAGTGTTCCTCTTTCTCCACATCCTCTCCAGCATCTGCCGTCATCCTAACATCACCAGAACATCAGTTTGTGTTGTTTGAGAGTCCTCTGGAACCTAACTAGAGGGGGAAAATATATAGAATATTTTCTTGACATGAAGTTAAATTTTGTTTTAACAGTTTGTGTATACTGACAGGTTTATTATTTATCAATATATGGAATTTTCATTCAAACTCTTTTTATGTTGTAAGCTTAAAATATGTAGGTTTTCATTTTTGTTCAATTCACCTACACTGTGAGCCACACACCTTCTCTATTCATGTTTCGTTAGCTTCATGCCTCCTTAAAGACTACATTTGATGTTGTTCTACTAAAGCCTCTTTAAAGGGCTTATTTTATAAGACATTAAGGCCTCCAATATTCTATTTTTATATTCGTGGTTTCTTCAGACACTCCAAATAATGTACAGTGGCTTCATAAAAAAACATGTCCTTCTTTCATTTTGCTTCTACAGTATTCCAGATCTTACACTGAAGTCTCAATCTCAAATTAAGATGGCATTTGTGTAGGGTGGGGAATAAGTGATAGTTCCACTCTTCTGATCATGGCTATCAGGTTTACAGCACCAGTTGTTGATGAAAATGTATTTACTTCAAATATAAAGTTCTTCCACTATGGAAAATTTTGGTTAGCTGCAGTTGTGTGCTTCCTCTCAATATTATTCAATTTAAGAAGTATTAATTAAAATTACTAATCCCTGTATTTAAAACAAGGACTGTATATCTGCTTCACCCCTTGGTTTTCGTTATGCATGTACAGTTTTTTGAACGTTATTTATCCTAAAACATCCAATGTGTTTTACCCCCAGTATTAGATAAAAGAAGAAAAAACTTCATGTCTGTGTATATGAATAAGGAAAAAGAAATTTTATTGTCTTTTATTTGTAAGTGATTCAGAGATCTCAAATATGCCGGAATAAAACACCCATTAAGAAGATAATATATCACACTGTGGTGTGATGTAATAATAATAGTTCAAAATTGACATTTTGGTGATAGACTAATAATTCAATACATGTTAAAGTATCAATTTCTCATCCTGGTAGGTTATGTTGGGCCTGGGCTCACTTGTCCCATCCTTTGGATGACTACATGAGATATCTTCAGGAAAGGAAGCCTTATATATTTTAGTCGCACCTTTTCATTTATCAAAGATAAATTTATAAACTTGAATATTTCACTAATTATTTCTACATTAACATGCGGTAATGATTACAGATTACATATAGTATAATGGAATAGAAATAAAATAATCGTGTAAATTACCTTAATTTAATATTTTCTTCCAACACATTGACTAGATAATTAGTAGATAATATTATACTGAATATTCCATTAAAAGTATGGTTACAAAATTAGCTAGTTAGAATTTAGGTGACAGTCGTAATTGAGAAAATTTCTCAAACTCTACTTCTGGAATCTGACATTTTATGACCCTACTAACATTAATCACAATTACAAAATTATGAGAAGTGAGTTCACAATTTACTGACTATGTATTGTCAATAAGGTTGTATTTTGCATGGTGCTGCACTCATTTGTCAGTTACTTTTAGCACTGTGAGCAACATAATTTTCTTCATTATTCACCATGCAATAGAAAAAGTTCATATATTAAAGCTTATGAGAGCATTTTCTACAGAAATAATCATAAGCATTTTAAAAGACTCTTGGGATCCTTTTCCAATTAGCTACTACAGTAAATTTTTTTCTATTCCTTTTTGTTTTGTTTGTTTTTGTTGTTGTTGTTGTTGTTTTTTTTTATGTTGGAGAAAGTTCCTAGAACCTTTTCTCCATATATCATACAATTCAAAGACAGGCAAGGAAACTTATGGCTGTCTTCACAGGAGATACCCCGAGCATATAAAATAGGTAGATATTAACTTTTCGAACATCTTCTGCTTGCCTTCTCAATGTCACATAATCTACATATGCAATATTCTTTTAATTCTTTTTCATCTACCTGCAAATGTCTATAGGGTCTGCCAAAGAATGGTCCTATCAAAATGCATGCCTCAGTGAAAAGGACATGCCTATCTTTGCAGTGACTTGATGTGTCAGGGTGGGTTGGTACCCGTGGCCCCATCACCCTTATCAGAAAAAAGTGGCTGTGTGAGAAGTGAAAATTGTTGAAATATATACTTTTGCAAAACTGTAGTATAAAGTATATAATTCCTACTTTATTACATATGTTTTACTAATTTATCAGTTATTAATCTCTGTCTAATTATTTAAAAATGATCAATAAAATTGAAAAGATCATTTATCACCATTTTTCAATATTGAAGTATTAAAATAATAAATAAAATATGGAGATAGCCACTATCTATATATTAGTAGAATAGTATCTAAAATGCATACAGAAAATATGGATTTTCTGTGAAGTAATTCATTAGATTTTATATGTATAATGGAAATCGTAACTAAAGTGTTCATATTCAATTTCATAATACATTTTCTTGATTTTGAATATTAAAGTCATAAACAAGAATTTAATGCATATTTTAAAATGTATGATATTATAAACAATTCATGAAAAGTAGAGGACCCATAAAATATAATTTAACATAAATAGTGAAGCAGAAATATATGGAGGAGAGAGTAGGAGGGCTTTACCCCATTATGCTGAAATATTGGCAACTGAAAGATTGTATATTTATGGAGAAGAAAAACTATTACTCTCAGAAGTGTGCACAGCAGTAAACTAGAAAACTGCTCAGGGACACTTTCCTTATAATGGACAAATGAATGACCTTCGTAAAGATAAGTATGTGACAAAACAAACCTTAAACATATTAATCTTGCAAGGTCCTGAAGAAGTGCATTTAGAAGCCGCTAGGAATTAGAGAAAAAGTTTAAGGGTCAATATTAGAAAGTAATGATAGTATAAATACCAAAAGTAATTAATTAAATCTTAATTTTCTAATATTCCTAATACTGTATAAATCAGATACAAATATATCTATAAAATAAATACACTTGTTAGATATGTATATTCATATAATATATAATTATACAGGTATCCTTGTCAAATACTGAAGAATTTAATAATTTATGTTGAACCTTTAAAAATTTAAAAATGTTAACTGTTATTGTACTAATTTCATTTTTTACTTAAATTTTTCATAAATATAATCATACTGCATCCCTTTATATCTATTCATACATATAATAACTTTAAAAACAGATTACTAATATCAGATTGAAAGACATATACATGGAAAATATTGGAGAGAGAATATGAGAGGAACAGGAGGTAGAAAAGTGAATAAGGAAACTTATGTAATAATATTTTTTTTCTTTTTTTTAACGACTTTATTTTGCAAAACAAAGATAAATGTACAGATTTTAAACATTTTTTTGCTTAAAATTATACATTTTTGTCAGTACTGTTTTTTCAGACATTAAAATAAATTTTACATAAAACCATGTGAATATATTTTTTAGTCAGTACTTGATTTTTTTCAAAGGCTTGACAGTATGCAATATTATACTGCAGTAGTAGAAAAAGTTGTGGTATAAACCAATAACTATCTTATTAGATGTAAGGTCTAGTCTATGAGATGGATTATATCCCTGACTTTAGGTAATCCTGGGACGTAGGAGAAATAAAACACTACTCTTATACTAAAGAAACATAGCAATTAAATGACTCCTAACACCTTCTATATTCATATTGCCTTGCTCATACATCATCAGAGATGACTTTTTCTGTAGTAAGTGAAAAAAATACAAAGACCCACGGCAGTACAATATTAAGATTGAGAGATATTGAAATAGTTCGTATTTAAACACATACCTCTGTCAAATAGCACTTGTAATATTTCAGAAATCTGTGGTAAAGAAAAAAATAAAAGAGCCACAAAGCCCAGGGACATGAATGACAGCATGTAAACATGAACTTTAGAGACAAAAAGATGATACATAAATGGAAACACAGGGCTTGCACAGGTCTGAGCATGAAGCTGTACCTAAAGCACAGACTATCGTCAACTGATAACTTAGGGCAAAGGAAATATTGGCTTTCTTTTTTTCTCTTTTGCTTATGAATATTGATGCAAAAATATTCAATAAAATTTTTGCAAACCAAAGCCAAGTACATACCAAAACCATCATTCATCAAGATCATATAGGCTTCATCCCTGGGACACAAATATATTTCAATATAGGAAATTTGATGAATGCATTCTACTGAAATAAACAAACTCAAATAAAAAAGAATCACATGGTTATCTTTCTCTTTTTTTTATTAAAGAACTTAAAAAAACAAAGATAAATGTACAAATTTTTAAGCATGTTTTTTAAGGTTTGATACTCTGCATTAAGATCTTAGTAGTAACAATGAGCAAAAGTACATGCAAAACAGAATGTAACATTGGATTAGTCAATGATTTCTTAGTGTGTACAGATTTAGCCTAATTATTTTTTTTCTTGAACTTCACACTGTGAGTTGTTTCTGGGGCAGTCCAAACCTCTGGGGTTAGCATCACACTATCAGTGACTGCATGTTATGTCTGTTCTTTTTGGACAAGGTTATCTCACACAGGATGATATTCTCTAGATGCAAACATTTTCTTAAGAATTTGGTTAAGTCATTGTTTCTGATAGCTAAGTAGTACTCAATTGTGTAAATGTACCACAATTTTTGTAGCCATTCATCTACAGAAGAACAACTGGGTTCTTTGCAGCTTCTGGCTATTATAAATAGAGCTGCAGTGACCATTGTGGTGCATGCATCTTTGTTGTATATTGGAGTGTCTATGTGGTATATTCCCAGAAGTGGAATTGCTGGATCTTCAGATAGTACTATGTACAATTTTCTGAGGAATCGCCAGATTTTGGATTCCTGTTCTCTCCAAGACTTTTAACATGAAGGGGTGTTGAACTTTCTCAAATGCTTTCTCAGCATGTAGTGAGATGACCATATGATTTTGTCCTTTGAGTTTGTTTATATGGTAGATTACATTGATGGATTTCCTTATATTAAACCATCACTGCATCCCAGGGATGAAGCCTACTTGGTCATGATGAATGATCATTTTGATGTGTTCTTGGATTCGGTTTGCAAGGATTTTGTTGAGTACTTTTGCATCAATGTTCATAAGTGAGATTGGTCTGAAGTTCTCTTTCCTTGTAGGGTCTTTGTGTGGTTTAGGAACAAGGGTTATTGTAGCCTCAAAAAATGAGTTAGGTAGTATTCCATTTGATTCTATCTTGTGGAATAGTTTGGAGAGTATTGGTATTATGTCAGCAAAAAATGTCGGATAAAATTCTGCACTGAACCTGTCTGGACCTGGGCTTTTTTCGGTTGGGAGGCTTTTGATGATTTCTTCTATTTCTTTAGGTGTTATGGGATTATTAAGATGGGTTACCTGGTCCTGGTTTAAGTTTAGGATCTTGTATCTTTCTAGGAATTCATCCATTTCCTCTAAATTTTCCAACTTTGTGGAGTATAGGCTTTTGTAGTAGGATCTGATGATTTCTTGAATTTCCTCAGTTTCGGTCATTATATCTCCACTTTCCTTTCTGATTTTGTCAATTTGTATACTCTCTCTTTGCCCTCTAGTTAGTCTGGCTAAGGGCTTATCAATCTTGTTGTTTTTCTCAAAGAACCAGATCTTAGTTTTGTTAATTCTTTCCATGGTTCTTTTTGTTTCTATTTGGTCTATTTCTGCCCTAAGTTTGATTATTTCTTGCTGTCTACTCTTCTTGGGTGTATCTGCTTCCTTTTGTCCTAGGGTGTTTAGCTGGGCTGTCAAGTTGCTGATGTATGCTCTCTCCAGTTTCTTTTTGTAAACGCTCAGAGCAATGAGTTTTCCTTTCAGTACTGCTTTCATTGCATCCCATAGGTTTGGGTATGTTGTGTTTTCATTTTCATTGAATTTTAGAAAATCTTTAATTTCTTTCTTTATTTCTTCTTTCACCCTGCTATCTTTTAACAAAGTGTTGTTTAGTTTCCATGTGTATGTGGGCTTTTTGTTATCTTTGTTGTTGTTAAAGACCAGCCTTAGACCACGGTGATCTGAAAGGATGCATAAGAAAATTTCAATCTTCTTATATTAATTAAAGTTTGTCCTGTGTCCAGTTATGTGGTCAATTTTTGAGAAGGTCCAAGGGGTGTTGATAAGAAATTGTATTCTTTTACTTTAGGATAATATGTTCTGTAGATATCTGTTAATTCCAGTTAGTTCATAGTCTCTGCTAGTTTTACAGTGTCCTTGTTCAGTTTCTGTTTCCATGATCTGTCCATTGGTGAGAGTGGGGTGTTAAAGTCTTCCACTATTAATGTGTGGGGTGAAATGTATTTTTGATCTTTAGTAGGGTTTCTTTTATGAATGTGGGTTCTTTTGTATTTGGAACATATAGTAAGGATTGAGAGTTCCTCTTTACAGATTTTCCCTCTGATGAGTAAAAAGTGTCCTTCCTTAACTTTTTTGATAACTTTTGGTTGGAAATTTACTTTATTCAATATTAGAATAGCTACTCCAGCTTGCTTCTTGGGGCTGTTTGCTTGGAAGTTTTTTTTTTTTCCCCAACCTTTTACTCTGAGATAGTGTCTGTCATTATCTCTCAGATTTTCCTGTATGCAGCAAAATTCTGTATTTTTTTATGTATCTCGTGATAGCCTATGTCTTTTTATTGGGGAGTTGAGTCCATTTATGTTAATAGATATCAAGGAATAGTGGTTGCTGTTTCCTGCTATTATTACTTTTGTATGTTGAGTTGAGTCTATGACTCTTTCTTGTTTTGTTTTTTATTTTTTGCTTAGGAGTTTTCTTGTTTTTGCTATGATGTAATTCCCATTATTTTATTGGGGTTTCCACCTATAATTTGATGTAGTGCAGGGTTTGTGATCAGATATTGTGTAAATTTAGATTTTACTTGAAATATTTTCATCTCTCCATTGATGGTGATTGATAGTTTTGCTAGGGTAAGAGCCTGGGCTGGCAGGTGTGTTCTCTCAAGGTCTTCATGATGTCTGTCCAGGCTCTTCTAGCTTTCATAGTCTCAGTTGAGAAATCAGATGTGATTCTCATTGGTGCCTTTATATGTTACCTGAACTTTTCCCCTTACTGCTTTTAGTATTCTTTTTTTTGGGGGGGGGAGGCACTTGATATTTTGACTATTATGTGTTAGGAGAAATTTTTTTTTTGGTCCAACCTATTTAGAGTTCTGAAGGCTTTTTTTATGCTCGTGGTCATCTCATTATTAAGGGTAGGGAAGTTTTCTCCTACAAATTTGTTGAAGATATTTACTGTGCCTCTTAGTTGATACTCTTCTCCCTCTTCTATTCCTATTATCCTTAGGTTTGGTCTTCTCATTGTGTCCTGGATCTCCTTGACATTTTGTGTTAGGAGCTTTTTTGTTTTTGGATCTTCTCTAACTGTTTTGTCTATGTTTTCAATGTTGTCTTTGGCTCCCAAGATTCTCTCTTTCATCTCTTGTTGTCTATAGGAAATGCTTGCATCTGTGACTGTTCATTTCTTTTTTAGGTGTTCTATCTCTAGGGTTATCTTTTTAGTGTAATATTGGCTTTCTTAAATGGAATCTCACTGGATTTAATAAACTCAATTATGGGTCCACATTCCCACTAGTGGAAAATCTCATTGGCATTTTTACATTTTGTTTTTTCTCATAATGCTTTTTTTAAAACAACTTTATTTTACAAAACAAAGAAATATGTACAGATTTTAAACATTTTTTGCTTAAAATTATACATTTTTTTCAGTACTTTGTTGCAGATTTTAACATAATTTTTATATAAAACTATATGAATATATTTTCTAGTCAGTACTTGATTTTTTTCAAGGTTTGATTGTATGCCTTGAAAACTTAATAGTTACAATGAGCTAAAGTACATGTAAAACAAAATGTAACATGGAAATAGTTAAAGTTTTCTAGTTTTGTAAATTTTTTTTTTTTGTTTTGTTTTGTTTTCTTTATTTCTTGGACTTCATACAGTCTGTGAGTTGTTTCTGGGGGAGTGCAAGCCTCTGGGGTTAGCATCCCACTATTAGTGACTGCAAATTATGTCTGTTCTTTTGTGACTGGGTTATCTCACTCAGGATGATATTCTCTAGATGCAGCCATTTTCTTAAGAATTTGGTTAAGTCATTGTTTCTGGTGGCTGAGTAGTATTCCATTGTGTATATGTACCACAATTTTTGTATCCATTCATCTTTTGAAAGACATCTGGGTCCCTTCCAGCTTCTGGCTATTATAAATAGAGCCGCTATGAACATTGTGGTGCATATATCTTTGTTGTGTAATAAAGTGTCTCTGGGGTATATGCCCAGAAGTAGAATAGCTGGGTCTTCAGGTAGTACTATATTTAATTTTCTGAGGTATCGCCAGACAGATTTCCAGAGTGGTTGTATTAGCTTGCAACCCCACCAACAGTGGAGAAGTGTTCCTCTTTCTCCACAGCCTAGCCAGCATCTGCTGTCATCTGAGTTTTGGATCTTGGCCAATCTGACTGGTGTGAGGTGGTATCTCAGGGTTGTTTTGATTTGCATTTCCCTGATGGCTAAGAATGTGGAGCACTTCCTCAGATATTTCTTGGCCATTCGGTGTTCCTCAACTGAAAACGTTTTGTTTAGCACTGTACATCATTTTTTAATAGGGTTATTTGATTCTCTGGTGTGTAGCTTTTTTAGTTCCTTGTACACCTTGGATATTAGGCCTCTATCTGATGTGGTGTTGGTAAAGATCTTTTCTCATTCTGTCGGTTGCCGTTTTGTTTTCTTGACAATGTCCTTAGCCTAACAGAAACTTTGAATCTCATTAAGTCCCATTTGTTAATCTTTGACCTTAGAGCTTGAGCCATTGTTGTTTTGTTCAGAAAATTTTCTCCTGTGCCTATGTGTTCTAAGGTTTTCCCTATTTTCTCATCTAATAGTTTCAGTGTATCTATTAATGTGGAGATCTTTGATCCACTTACACTTGAGCTTTGTACAAGGAGATAAGAAAGGGTCTATTTTCATTCTTATGCATGCTGAGTGCCAGTTATACCAGCACCAATTGTTGAATAGGGTGTACTTTTTCCATTGAATATTTACTGCTCCTTTGTCAAAAATCAGGTGACCATATACATGAGGGCTCATTTGTGGATCTTCTATTCTATTCCATTGATCCACATGCCTATTTCAGTACCATGCAGTTTTCAGCACAATTGCCTTGTAATATAGCTTGAGGTCAAGGATATTGATTCTCACAGATGTTTTCTTGTTGTTGAGGATGTATTTCACTATTCTAGGTCTTTTGTTATTCCATATGAAATTGCACATTGATCTTTCCAATTCCATAAAGGTTGCAATTTTGATGGGGATTGCATTGAATCTGTAGATTGCTTTTGGTAGAATGTCCATTTTTAAGATGTTGATTCTTCCAATCTATGAGCATGGGAGATCTTTTCATTTCTGAGATTCTCCTAAATTTCTTTCTTTAGAGGTTTGAAGTTATTGTCATACATGTCCTTCACTTGCTTAGTTAGAGTAACACCAAGTTATTTCATAGATTTTGTGACGATTGTGAAGTGTACCTTTTTCCTCATTTCTTTCTCCACATGTTTGTCCTTTGAGTATAGGAAGGCTACTGATTTGTTTGAGTTAATTTTGTATCCAGCCACTTTGCTGAACTTGTTTATCACCTGTAGGAGTTCTCTGGTGGAATTTTTGGGGCCACTCAAGTACACTATCATGTCATCAGCAAAGAGTGATATTTTTATCTCTTCCTTTTTGATTTGTATCCTCTTGATCTCCTTTTGCTGTCTAATTTCTCCAGCCAGAACTTCTAGTACTATGTTGAATAGGTAGGGGGAGAGTGGGCAGCCTTGTCGAGTTTCTGATTTTAGTGGGATTGCTTCAAGTTTTTCGCCATTAAGTTTGAGGTTGGCTGTTGGTTTGCTGTATATTGCTTTTATTATGTTTAAGTATGGGCCTTGGATTCCTGTTCTTTCCAGGACTTTTAACATGAAGGGGTGTTGGATTTTGTCGAATGCTTTCTCAGAGTCTAGTGAGATGACCATGTGGTTTTGGTCTTGGAGTTTGTTGATATGGTGGATTACATTGATGGATTTCCTTATGTTAAACCATCCCTGCATCACAGGGATGAAGCCTACTTGGTCATGATGAATGATCGTTTTGATGTGTTCTTGGATTCGGTTTGCAAGGATTTTGTTGAGTATATTTGCATCAATGTTCATAAGTGAGATTGGTCTTAAGTTCTCTTTCCTTGTAGGGTTTTTGTGTGGTTTAGGTACGAGGGTTATTGTAGCCACAAAAAATGAGTTGGGTAATATTCCATCTGATTCTATCTTTTGGAATAGTTTGACGAGTATTCTTGTTATATCCTCAATAAATGTCTGATAAAATTCTGCACTTAACCCGTCTGGACCTGGGCTTTTTTTGATTTGGAGGCTTTTGATGACTTCTTCTATTTCTTTAGGTGTTATAGAGTTATTTAGATGGTTTACTTGGTCCTGGTTTAACTTTGGGGCCTTTCATCTGTCTAGGAAAACGTCCATTTCCTCCAGATTTTCCAATTTTGTGGAGTACAAGTTTTTGTAGTAGGATCTGATGATTTCTTGAATATTCTCAGTTTCAGTTGTTATGTCGCCACTTTCCTTTCTGATTTTGTTAATTTGGATACTCTCTCTTTGCCCTCTAGTTAGTCTAGCTAGGGGTTTATCAATCTTGTTGATTTTCTCAAAGAATCAACTCTTTGTTTTGTTGATTTTTTCAATGGTTCTTTTTGTTTCTATTTGGTCTTTTTCTGCCCTAATTTTGATCATTTCTTGCCGTCTACTCTTTTTGGGTATATCTGCTTCCTTTTGTTCTAGGGCTTTTAGCTGTGCTTTCAGGTTGCTGATGTGAGCTCTCTCCAGTTTCTTTTTGGAAGCACTTAGGGCTGTGAGTTTTCCTCTCAATACTGCTTTCATTGCATCTCATTGGTTTGGGTATATTGTGTTTTCATTTTCGTTGAATTCTAGGAAATCTTTAATTTCTTTCTTTATTTCTTCTTTGACCCTGCTATCCTTTAACAGAGCCTTGTTTAGTTTCCATGTGTATGTGGGCTTTTTTTTTTTTTTTTTGTTGTTGTTGTTTTTGTTAAATACCAGCCGTAGACCATGATGATCTGAGAGGACCCATGGGAGTATTTCAATCTTCTTATATCGATGGAGGCTCGTTCTGTGTTCAATTATGTGGTCAATTTTCGACAAAGTGCCATGGGGTGCTGAGAAGAAGGTGTATTCTTTTACTTTAGGTTTATATGTTCTGTATATATCTATTAATTCTAGTTGGTTCAATGTCTCTGCAAGTTTTGCAGTGTCCTTGTTCAGTTTCTGTTTCCCTGATCTGTCCATTGGTGAAAGTGGGGTATTAAAGTCTCCCACTATTATTGTGTGGGGTGAAATGTATTTTTTGATCTTTAGTAGTGTTTCTTTTATGAATGTGGGCGATTTTTTATTTGGAGCATATATGTTAAGGATTGAGAGTTCCTCCTGACAGCTTTCCCCGGTAATGAGTAAAAAGTGTCCTTCCTTATCTTTTTTGATAACTTTTGGTTGAAAATTTACTTTATTCAATATTAGAATAGCTACTCCAGCTTGCTTCTTGGAGCTGTTTGCTTGGATGTTTTTTCCCACCTTTTTACTCTGAGATAGTGTCTGTCTCTGTCTCTGAGATGAGTTTCTTGTAAAAATATGGAATGCTTCACGAATTTGCATGTCATCCTTGTTCAGGGGCCATGCTAATCTTATCTGTATCGTTCCAATTTTAGTATATGTGCTGCCGAAGCGAGCACTCTCATAATGCTTTGAACATTTTTTTCATAGATTCTTTGCTTGCATATTATGGTTTAAATTTTGTGTTTTATAGAATTTATTTTAGTGTCAGGATGATTATTTCTCTTTGTCTGGGTTTCTTTTTTTTCCCCTTTCATATGAACTCCTATTTATTTATTTTAAGCATCTTTGGCTTTTTTTTTTTGTTTTTTTAATCAGGTTCTTTGTATTTACATTGGAGAGTATCCCTTCACTCTGCCCTGCTTCCATCCTCCTTCCTTGTCCAGTTGCCTTCTCAAAGGTGCATTCCTTTCTGTTCTCCTTCTCTACTCCATTGCCTTGTCATTTCCCTTCACTGGTAAAACATGCCCTGTCTGGAACAAAAGTCTTTTCTCACACTGATGCCAGACACTGTAATCTTCAGCTACATATGCAAGCTGATCAGCTGGAAAGAACCGAGATGTCCAACAACAGATGAATGGATACAGAAAGTGTAGTGCATTTACACAATTTAGTACTACTCTGCTATTAGAAACAATGACTTCATGAAATTTGTAGGCATATGGACGGAACTAGTGTCTGTCATCCTAAGTGAGGTAACCTAGTCACAAAAGAACACATATGGTATGCACTCACAGATAAACAGATCCTAGCCTCAGAAAGTTTGGAATACCCAGTACCCAGGAAAAAATTAAGAGATATTCTGAAGCTCAAAAAGAACAAAGGTGACTTTGATGATACCTCAGTTTTTCTTAGAAAAGAGAAAAAAACTCTAATGGGAGGAAATACAAGGTCAAAAAGAGGAACCAGGATTGAAGAAAAGATCACTTAGAAGCTAGAAGGAATCTAGAAAGATTGCATGCTGTGACAAAATAGGGAGGATAATAAAATGGCCCTTTTGTACATTTTCTACACCCAAACATCACTTGAGGATCCACTACATAAGCATCTTTGCTTTCTAATGAAAGGCAGACAGAAAGGGTATGGATCTGGGTGGGTACAAAGAAGTCACCTGGATCCAGGATGTGTTGGAGAAGGTGAAATTGTGTCCCAGATGGATTTTATGAAAACAAAGAAACAAACAAACAAACAACACTCAAAATAAAATGATGAAAATACAGATTTTAAGGTGTAAGGTATTGGAGATATTTTGTATGCAAGATAAATTTTTTTCACATTAAAGAACTATTAATTTTATAGTCTTCTACATTCATTTTCTTGCATAAAGTGCATTGTAGTCTCTGAAATGAGTTACCATCAAAAGTTTGGGATCTGACATTATTCTGTGGCCAGAGTAGATTGATAGCTTTCTTTACTTACAGAATGTCTGAAAATAGCATCTGACAGAATGCTTTAGTGCAAAGAATGGTGATAATTTTTTTCTTTACCTATCTCCTATAGTTAACCCAAACTGAGGGCCTGGAAGTCAACCAAACCACAAGGACACCTCTAGAAAATATTGCATGCTATGACAAATCAGAAAGGGTAATAAATGGCCTTTTTGTACATTTTCTACACCCAAACAGCAGAACATTTTCTCAGCCTTTGGTTCATGACCTCTTTAGGTTCCAAAAGACGTTTTTACAGGGGGTACATATCAGATACTCTAACTATTTCATGTTAACTTTTGGACTTATTACAGTAGAAAATTACACTTAGGAAGTAGTAGCAAAAATAATGTTTTGTCTGGGCAGGGGGATCACCCAGAACAGGAAGAACTGTATTAAATGGTCACAGATTAAGAAAGATTGAGGAACACTGTCTTAGAGTGTCCTAACTTATAACATTCTCTGGTCACTGTGTTTTTATCTACACGGCACCATTCAATCATGTTTCACTCCTAAGTATTCCATGTAGAACATGCTACACTCCGATATGCAGGATCCTCTTCTTCACTGCATTCTGTGCCTTGTGTATAATGATTTCGTGAAGAGCATGAGAACAAGGAGAGCAAGGGGAGCCAAGCAAAGCCCCAGAACCTGTGCATAAAACACAGACATGTACTTAAGTGTTTACTGTGTATCTAATCTAAATACACACCATTTCTTAATTTTTACCGATAGGTTAGAATTCCAACATTATATCATTGTCTTCAAATTTACACTCTGAAAAATTTTGTCTTTCATATTTTCCTACTTACCTACACTTTTTGAAAGTAAGGTTTCTGTCCACTTTTAATTTTCATTGTTTTTAAATTTTCTTTCTGGATGTTTCTGCATTTAATATTTTGTTCACTGTACTGTATATTATTGATAATCTTGGCAAGGAAATTATTACCTTCACAATTTTATGGACAATTTTCTTTGGATTTCTTGGAATCCAATAATTTTTCTGTGTTTCTATGTTTTAGTGTTCTTACCTGCCCATGCTATTAATTTTTTTAGTCAAATAATTAATTATTTTAATTTGCTTTTACAATTAAAAATATATATACAATGCTTAAACACCTTAACAATAACCAAACCTTTCCCCATTTCTACAGTGTTTTTGTTGTTTCTAAACTTTATCCACACTCTTATTTCTTGCACATATGGTTATTTTTTTTATTTGTTAAATTTTATTTCTAAATGCATCTGGGTGATTAGAATTTATTTACACAATTTCCCCATTAATATTTTTCAGTTGACATTTTAACTGGTTGTGCATGTATCTATATATGTATACATTTATATATGTATATATGTATATATATATGAGCATATGTTTACGTATATATATATATATATATATATATACACATATATATGTATATCTACATACTAATATTAAAATCATTAGAAATTATGCATATAATATTTTTTCAGGAATATTTCAAAGCATAGTTTGTAAAGAATATAACTGCCTCAATATCCTTTCCATATGAAATATATTCATGAGGTTTCTCCTTGCATTTAATTTCTTCTCCTCTGAATTCTTATAGTATTTATTTTTAGAGAAGTGAATTGTCAATTTGAAACATAAATCTGTTCCCAGTCTCCTCCCAACTTCATAAGCAAGAAATGTGTTTCTCATGTGAGAGATTTCTCCCCAAAGGATTAACCTGAGAACAAAACAAACCTATTTGGCAGTGTCTATGGCAATTGGGGTTAAACTAATTAATTTCAATTCTCAAAAAAGAAGGCTTAGCATGTTGGGCAGAACAGTCCCTGGTGGACTATGGTAATTTTCTGAGTTCAGCTAAAATATCCACTGGTGTTTTAGAAAAATCCAGTGTGACTACTTAATGCAACATTCTAGATACTAATTTCAACAGTTAGTCCTGAAGGAAATATTTCTTAACTGATTATCTTGCCAAGTACTGTTTCCACTTTTTCTTTGATACTAATATGATGTCTCAGAAGAATTATAATAAAAATAATATGAATCTGGTGGTTTGAGATGCAATAATAATAAGACTTGCCTTGTTCATGAGAAATGTTATCAATTGTTACCATTATAAAAAGAGGAAAGCAAGATAATTAAGAAGAAGAAAAATAAGGGAAAAATGAAGAAAGTAAAAAGACAACGAGCATACAGTAGGAAAGGAAGGCAATGATTCTGTAAACATTATCACTTTAATTTTATAATTTTAGATTGAAAATATAAATATAGGTCAACACACCTATAATAAAAATAAATGTATGCATGGATATATACAAAATAAAGCCTGAAGAACTACAAGGTTTTAATTCATAGTGTCATAATCTCTAATAAGGTTGCTGATTCTTTAATAACAAATATCAATAGTAAAATGGTGACGGAAGCCGATTTAACATACTATAAAGAGTTAAAAGAATATCTCACAATTATGTTAATATTTATACACCTGATTATATCACAAATCTATATGATTTCTGATTACCTGTTTAACTAATAGTATAGCAATAAATGTCAATATCAGGTGTCAGTATTCAATTATTTACTCTGCATTTCATTGGTAATTTTCTGTTCAACTTAAAGAATATTTGTTTTAAATTTATCTCAGTTGAAAAAATGGAAAAGCTACAACTTCCAAAATTCCAAGGCCACTTAGGCAATCTATTGAAAGGAACACAATCGATCAGTACATTAGAAATCCATTTGTATCTTCTTTGTTAAACACAGAAATACTGGGATTTTGATGTATTAGCCACCCTGAACTGTCATGAGTTAGAAAACCAATAATTCCCATAATCAGTTTTATCAGGCTCAGTTTTGAAAGACTGGTAGTGTCATATTTTTCATAGTCATATCATTTATAACAGAGTACATGTGAAATGTTTATTCACTCAGGGAAAATGGATCCTTAGGAGAAATACAAAGTTATTACCTGTATAATTAAGAAATGAATGGTGTTCTGAATAAATCAACCTGAGAATTAAATCTGTCTCTAAAGCAAAAAAGCAACATATGAGGAAATTCAAAAATTGAGAGCAGACTGCATTTTCAGTACATACTGATGTTCAAGAACATCCATGATTTAAAAACCATCAAATGAATGAAAACCAAATATGGAATTTTAATATGGTTGATATAACATATTTTAAAAGCTTCACACTTTTTCCTTATCTGAGTTGCAAGTTTTTCCAAAACAAGAATATTTTTAGTCTGTTTTACAAGACAGTAGAAAATAATTGTGATATACATTTGTATCATCAATGCATTCTATCTGAATATAAAAGTTCATGCACTAACCTATTCATGTGGGTTTTGTTTTGTTTTTTCTGTTTCTTTGTCTTTATTCCCTCTGTCCCTTCTTCTTCTCTTTCCCTAGTCTCTTCTTTTTTTTTTTTTTTTTTTTTTTTTTTTTTTTTTTTTTTTTTTTTTTTTTAGCTATAATATCCATTTAGAACGAATCCTAGAATGTTAATATTTACATCATACAGAAAGCAAAACTTCACATTGGGCTTACCTCTTAGATTTATTTAAATCTAAATGACTTATTAAGTATTGCATTTGATTTGTACACATTGATTTTAATAATATTTGTCTCAAAAGAGCACTTATTTTGGAAATAACATAATTGTTAATCTTGGTATTGTGACAGTAGATATTATAGAAGAATATCCATTATTCTTTTTTCTTTTTCTTAATTAGATACTTTGTATTTATATTTGAGATGTTATCTCTTTTCACTATCCCCCCTCCTCCCCCAGTTGCCTTCACAAAGGTCCACTTCCATCCCCTCTTCACAGTTTTCTTGTCATTCCCATACACTGGGAAAAGATACATTCTCTGGAATAAAGCCTCTTTTTACATTGATGCCAGATACTGCTATCTTCAGCTACATAGACAAATGGATCAATAGGTCTCTCAAAAGGTGCACAAAAAGTTGATGTTTTACTCCATGGGCGCTTTGGAAGGTTTGGTTGGTTGATAATATTGTTATCTTCTCATGAGGTTGCAACCCCTATCAACTCCTTAGGTCCTTTCCTTAGCAACCTTACTGGGATCCCTGAGTTCAGGTAGATGGTTAGCTGCAAGCTTGCCCAGCTGTATCTATATGACTCTAGAATGTTTCCTGAGGGGGCATCTCTGTCTGTTTCCTGATATTAAGTACTTTTGGGGGACCAGCTATAGTTCTTGGATTTGCTGACTGCATACGTGGTGGATCCCCAGGTGAGGTGGCTTCTGAGTGATCTTTTCTTCAATCCCGGCTCCTCTATTTGACCTTGCATTTCTTCCTATGAGAGTTCTGGTCTTTTTTTAAAGAGGGACTGAGGCTACTTCTTTTTTTTTGCCTTCCTTTATTAATTATAATTGCATTTTCTTGCTTGAAAAATTGTGATAGTTTATGTGAAACTGTCTATTATATGTTAAAATATATAAATTTTATAAATATAAAGAATGTCTTATTGTATAAAGACACTAGATTTTTTATTTTGTTTATCTATCTATATCTATACCTATATCTATCTATATTTATATAATCTATATCTATATTTATATCTTTATATTACTTTGAACAGAGATTGATAGAAATGGGGAATGGAGAACTAGTGGTATCCATCAGCAAGTTCCAGATGCCAGGAAAGTATCATGCTTTCAGAACCTAACATGGATGAGTTTAGCTGAAACCTCCAACAAAGTGGAGGAAGAACTTGTAGATGTTAGGCAAGGCCTCTGGTTGGGGTATCAGACCACCCCACTCTTATCAAAAATTTAACCCAGAACTGCTCCCATCTTAAGGAGATACAGGGACAAATAGAAGAGCAGGGACTGAATAAAAGAACATCTGGAGATTGCCTCATCTGGGGATCCATTAAGTGTACACTCATTTGTATAGAATTTTGTAATTCTATAAATGAAGGAAAAAATAGAATATTGTATATATTTGCATACATATATATGTATATATAAATAAATACAGATATAGCTATACATACATCTCTCTCTCTCTCTCTCTCTATATATATATATATATATATATAGAGAGAGAGAGAGAGAGAGATCTACCTATTTATATCTAGGTATACCTACCTATATTTAGATAAATATGTAGATATACCTATTTCTCCAGATCAGATAGATAGATAGACAAACATATAATGATGCATAGGTAGATAGATAATGTATAGATCACAGATTAATTGATAGTTAATAGATAGATACAGACAGATGAATAAATGATCAATAGAGATAGATAAATAGACAGATTGACAGACCGACAGTCAGACAGACAGATAGATGATAAATGAAATGCAAATACAAGGTTATTCATTGATATATGTATGCATAAATATTAGGACACTTTAAGAGTTATAGGATTATTTTTTAGAATAACTCTATTGTGTGACAACTTACTATAGCTTCATTTTTTTACTGCATAATCTGATAAGAGCCAGATTTTCAATGTTTATATAGCACTATTTGCACTACAGGAGTGAAATCAGAGACTTTACTATACATAGCTTGCCTATCATCTTATCAGTTTGAAGAGAAATCCCTTTTTCTTTAGCATGCAAATGTATTCTCCGGTGAGAGCAGATGATCTCAAGCTTTTCCTTGCACTGGAGCTAAAACCAATGGCTCTCTAATGATAAATCCCCATGTCTCCCAAGAGAAATACACTGCCAGTTATTTCAAGGATAGATGGGCCATTCATCATCCTTCCCTATAGAGAATGTGTGTGTTTGACCTGGAAACATTGCCTACCCATTAAAACAAACACCAAAAAGAATCTGTTTCAAGAGAGTAATCTGTCCATATTTACCATGAAATTTTCAAATATAATAGGAAATTTTAGCATGTATTTTATAGTTGAGGTAGATTTTGATAAAAGTTGTGACTATATTTTCTAGAACAAAAGCAATCGATTCAAAAGTCCATTAAAATTATGGAAAATTTATGAAAAAAATAATAGTGTGGAGTTCAACAAGGTAAGACCTCAAATACTTGCTTTTGAATTAGAGATGGTAGGAGGAATAATAGTCATAAAATCATAATTATAAAAATGTAGTTTAGAACTATCACCTGTTTTGGCTAATGCAATTATGATTATATATCTTAATTAAATCAATAATACTCATCCCAACGATGTGCTTTTAAGTATGCTTCTCTCTTAGAGAATGTGAATAATCTTTCAATGTTCACGCAATATTTGTCTTGTTTATTGACTCTCATCAATTACCTCAGGGTGGTAATTCAAGTGGACAGATGCATCAAGTTAGTCCTTACAGAGACAGCTTTGAAAGACAACCGGGAAGTACTTTGAACGTTAAACAGTACATCTGTCAGCACAATTTCTTTTAAAGTATAAATAGCTTGATATGGCTTTAATGAATCATGAACTGTAGTTAGTACTGTCATTAGCTGGTCATTTATTTTTGGAAAAAAGAATTTTGCCAACTGAGGACAAAAATAAGAGATAAAATTGAGAATATGTATGGATCATTGTAGAACATAAAATGTTTAAGAACCATATTAATATTTCTTAGGGTAGTGGCTTTACCTTCCTTATGCTGGGACCCTTTAATACAGTTCCTCATGTTATGAAACCACAATCACAAAACCATTTTCATTGCTGTAAATATGCTACTGTTATTAATTATAACATAAATCATGACCCATAAGATGAGCACTGTTGATTTAGAAGATTTGAAAAAAAATATTTTGAAATGGTTCAATTGTTCCATGTATTCAAGTCTGTTTTTTTTTTTTTTCTAGATACCCTGTCATGTGCCATGGTTGTACAGAAAGAGCCATAGCTATAGCGATGGAACTATGTCCGAGTCCACAATATGTTCTTCAAATCCTCAAGCTTCAGGTTTTCATATTTCATACTAAGTGTCCAATATGCCTACAGCAGAATCCAATGCAGAGCATACTATCACGGGACCCATCAGTTAATCTGCAGGTGGTGTGAATACAATTGACCTCAGTAACTTCACTGTAGTAAAATAGAACCAGTGTTAAGGTTTATGGCTCTAATGAAAGCTTCCACAGCAAAGAAAATAAGGGTTTTAACCTTATTACTGTCATCTCCTCCTGTGACTGCTAAAGCAAGACACATGCCTTCTAAAACTTGCTTGTAACAGTAGTTAGGTTTAAATAATCTATAGAGAGCAGGCAATTTCCTTGGAAATGTTATAGCATTTGTCATTTTTATTTTTCATTAATTAATTGATAATTTATTGTTTTCATTTATTCACTTTACATCATGGTTGCTATGTCTTCCCAGTGTACCTCACACAGTGACTTGCTCCCCCATTCCCTTTTTATATGAAAGGATAAATGTCTCCCATGGGAATCTACCCACTCTGTCACATGAAGTTTCTGCAGAGCCAGGCACACCCTCTTCTATTGTTGTAATACAAGGCAGCCTATCCAGAATAGATTCCACACACTGCCATCAACCTTAGGGACAACAGCTATATGAATTGCTGGGATACCCATGTGAACAATGAGTTGTACATCTTCTATATATGTGCTGGGGGCTTAGAGCCAGCACATGTACACTCCTAAACTAGTGATTCAGTCTCTGAGAGCCCACAGTGGACTAAGTTAATTGGCTCTCTTGGTATTTCTGTGGGGGATCCCTTCCCTTCATGGCCCTCAGTATATATCTCAGATATTCCCTAAGAGTTCAGTCCAATATTTGGCTTTGGCTACCTTTGCAAGCATAACAAAATATTTTGAATATGATTCAGTTATATTTAGAAAAGAATCACTAATTTTGCAGGCAAAAACTAAAAATGGCAGTCTGAGTAATGTAACCTAGTCATAAAAAGAACAGAAATAGTATACACTTGCTTATAAGTGGTTATTATCCATAAAAGGACAAGATATCCATGCTTCATTCCACAAACCAAAAGAAACTAAACAATAAGGAAGGCCTAATTAAGGATGCTTAATTTCACTTTGAAAGGGTAATAAAATAGTCACAGGAAATAGATAAAGGGTGAGAAGGGGTCCATGAGGGTATGGGAGGGTTAAGGACCTGGTTTGGGAAGAAACAGGAGAGTGAACAGACATGTGCAGCTGTCAGGGTTGGAGGAGTTTCTCTAGGATGTTTCTAGACCTGGGCTTTGGGAGACTACCAGGAGTCTGTGGGAGGTATCATTAGCTGAGACTCACAGTAGAGGGGATATAGAATTGAAGAGGCCACCTTCTGCAACCAGGCAGAACCCACAGTGGAGAGATAAGAACACCAACTGACCCAAGAAACTTTAGCCTCTCTATATTAAATCATGATTTCTGTTGATTAATTGTGGTGGAAGAAATGGAAAAATAACAAGTATCATATACAATATTAACCTAGAATGCATGTCACATCATGCTAAATGCCTGAGGTCACCTTGGTGATTATACTTTCACCAAGAAAGCCAGAGTATTTGGATTTTAGCACCTCACCAATACCGATGCTGATACTTGCAGCTAACCATCAGATTGAGCACGGGAACTCCAATGGAAGAATTACGTGAAAGGACTGAAAGAATTGAAGGGAATTTCAACCCTATAGAAAAAACAACATCACCCAAACAAACTCACAAAACATTCCAAGTACTAAACCACCATCAAAGAGTACACATGGAGGGACCCATGGCTCCAGCTGCAAATGTAGCAGAGGATAGCCTTTTCTGGCATCAGTGGGAGGGGAGGCCATTGGTCCTATGGAAGCTTGATACCCCAGCATTGGAAAAGCTAGAGTTTTGCAGTTGGAGTGGGTGTGTGGAAGAGCACCCACATAGAGGCAGCAGGGAGGGTGTGTGGGATGGGGAGTTGAAGGAGGAGAAACTGGGAGGGGAAACAAAATTTGAAATGTAAATATATAAAATAACCAATTAAAATCTATAAATAAATAAATCTGTAAATCTCTACTCTTGCATAAAGTACAAGCCTGTCCTTGTGCATCCAACCTGTTTCCCATCCCTAAATGCAGAAAAAACACAAAGCACATTTATAGAAACACTAAAATTTAGGAGTCGGGGAAAGGGTTATGACAGTTTTGTCCTCATCTGTATTGTAAATTTTATGGCTAAGGATATCCTTGAATTCTACAAAAGTCTGAAAATGTTTCTGCTTCATTATGCTATTAGAACAACAGATTCTTGTTTTCTATAGATTGTAAAACCTGATGCTTTGTACTGAGTAAAATAAGTTGAGAATATAATTATAAAAAAATTAGAAAACAATAAAGGGTTTTTATGGCTTCTTTTCCTTCTACTTCAATCAATTCAATAAACATTTCTCGGGGCATAATACAGAAAGGCTTCACATATCCACTTGTGCTCCAAGCAAAAGGTTATCAGCATGCTTTATGCAGTGCTTTTAACCTTTCTGGATATAAACCCGATTAGGGAATGGAGAGGGGTTTTGAAAATATACTTCCATGTTTATTGAAGCAGTTGCTCTGAGGACAGATGTCGAAACTCTACTGTTTTTTCACAACAAAACTGAGCCAAAGATACCTAATAAATGAAATTTTAAAAGTTCACATGATATTTAATGTTTTGTCACCAACATATGTGTTTATTTACAGTTGTGATGAGCGGAAAGGTACAATCACAGTATGTATGCTGATTTCTCTATTAAAAATAAACTAATCGCTGAATTTCTGGATATTGTCAACTGGAACTGATTTATAATAGTTTAATATGAAAACGGATGGCTTTACGCTTATCCCGGGTTGTTCCAGGAATATCAATGTCACAACATATTTTTGAAATATCGTAATAATCACTTTTCAGTTTTTCATATCAATAATAGTTGTTATTTTTGGCTACTGTTCATTTTTTTCTGGTTGTTTAATTCTGAAATGTTCCTTTCCATATTCAGGTAAGCACAGAATCTTTATACTACTATATATTACTATAATATTATTATTTGTCTAAAGATACAGGATTTAGCAATGTTTACTATATTTGCAGTTTTGAATGGGTAAGTACAAAAATTAACTAACAAGCAAGAATTAAAACAATAAAAAAGTAAATAATATCAGATAGGTAGTTAGAGAAACCTAGATTGATGATATATGATAAAGATAGATGATAGATTACAGATAATAGGTGACAAATTATAATTAAATGATATGTAGAAGAAAAAACAGATGATAAATTGAGAGATTTTTTGTTAATTTTTTAATTGAAGAACTTTATTTTAAAAAACAAAGATTTTTGCATAACAGTATATGAATACTTTTTTGTCAGTACTGATTATTTTGAAGATTTGATAGTGTACATTAAAATCTTACTAGTTACAATGAGCATAAAGAACATGCAAAATAAGATGTAACCTGGAAATAGTCAAAGATTTCTTGATGTGTAAAGATTACGCATATTGATTTTTCTTTTTTTTTTTTTATTTTGGTCTTTGTTTTTCTTGAACTTCATATAGTCTGTAAGTTGTTTCTGGGGTGTTCATAGCTTTCTGGGGTTAGTATCCAATTATTAGTGACTGCATATTATGTCTGTTCTTTGGTGACTGGGTTATCTCACTCAGGATGATATTCTCTAGATGAATCCATTTTCTTCAGAAATTGGTTAAGTCATTGTTTCTGATGGCTGAGTAGTACTCCATTGTGTAAATGTACAACAATTTTTGTGTCCATTCATCTACTGAAGGACATCTGGGTTCTTTCCAGCATATGACTATGATAAATAAGGCTGCTATGAACTGTGTGGTGCATGTGTCTTTCTTGTATGTTGGAGCTTCTCTGGGGTCTATGGCCAGAAATAGAATAACTTGGTCTTCAGGTAGTACTATATCCAATTTAATGAGGAAAAGCAAGACAGATTTCCAGAGTGGTTTTACCTGTATACAACCCCACCAAAAGTGTAGAAGTGTTTCTCTTTCTTCATATCTACTGTCATCTGAAAATTGATCTTAGACATCTGACTGGTGTGAGGTGCAATCTCATGGATGTTTTGATTTGCATTTCCCTGGTGACCAAGGATGTCAAGCACTTCTTTAGGTGGTTCTCAGCCATTCAATATTCCTCAATTGAGAACTTTTTGTTTAACTCTGTACCCCATTTTTTAATAGTATTGTTTGATTCTCTACTGTTTAACTACTTGAGTTCTCGGTATACTTTAGATATTAGGACTCTGTCAGATGGGAGGTTTGTAAAGGTCTTTTTCCAATCTGTTGGCTGCCATTTTGTTTTCTTGACAGTGTCCTTAGACTTACAGAAACTTTGCAATCTCATTAAGTCCCATTTGTCCATCTTTGACCTTAGAGCATGAGCCATTGGTGTTCTGTTCAACAAATTTTCTCCTGTGCCTATATGTTCTAAGGTTTCCTCTACTTTCCCTTCTAATGGTTTCACTGTACCTGGTTTAATGTGAAGATATTTGATCCCCTTGCACTTGACCTTTGTACAAGGAGATAAAAAGGGGTTTATTTTCATTCTTCTGCATGCTTAATGACAGTTGAACAAACACCATTTTTTGATGAGCCTATCTTATTTTCATTGAATGTTTATAACACCTTTGTCAAAAATCATGTGACCATATATGTGAGGTCTTATTTCTGGGTCTTCTATTCAATTCCATTGATCCACATGCCTATCTCTTTACCAGTAACATGCAGTTTTTAGCACATTTGCCTTGTATTATAGCTTGAGGTTTGGAATAGTGATCCCCTCAGAAGTTTTCTTCTTGTTGAGGGTAAATTTTGCTAATCTAGATCTTTTGTTATTTCATATAAAATTGCACATTGCTCTTTCCAACTCTGTGAAGAATTTGGTTGGAATTTTGCTGGGAATTGTATTGAATAGGTAGACTGCTTTTGGTAAGGGGGCCATTTTTACAATGTTGATCCTTCCAATCCATGAGCATAGGAAATCTTTCAATTTTCTTAGATCTTCCTCAATTTCCTTCATTAGGCATTTGAAGTTCTTATCATACAGGTAGTTCACTTGCTTAGTTAGAATCACACCAAGGTATTTCATTTTGTTTATGGCCATTGAGAAGTGTATCTTTTCCCTAACTTCTTTCTCTGCATGTATGTCCTTTGAGTATATGAAGGCTACTGATTTGTTTGAGTTTATTTTATATCAAGCCATTGTGTTGAACTTGTTTATCAGCTGTAAAAGATCTCTGGTGGAATTTTTGGGTCAGTTCTTTACACTGTCATGTCATCTAAAAATAGTGGCGATTTACTTCTTCATTTCGAATTTGTATTGCTTTTATTTCCTTTTGCTGTCTAATTGCTCTGGCCATGACTTTCAGTACTTTGATGAATAGGAAAAGTAGAGTTGGCAGCCTTGTCTACTCCCTGATTTTAGTGGGATTGTTCCAAGTCTCTCACCGTTAAGTTTGATGTTGACTATTGGTTTGCTGTATATTGCTTTTATTATGTTTAGGTCTTGGATTCTTGTTCTTTTCAAGACTTTTAACATGAAGGCTTGTTGAATATTGTCAAATGCTTTCTCAGCATCTAGAGAGATGACCATGTGTTTTTTTTCTTAGTTTATATATATGGTAGATTACATTGATGGATATCGATATATTAAACCATCCTTATATCCCAGGGATAAAATCTACTTGATCAGGGTGAATGATCGTTTTGATGTGTTCTTGAATTTGGTTTACAAGGATTTTGTTGAGTATTTTTGCATCAATGTTCATAAGTGATATTGGTATGAAGTTCTCTTTTTTATCTTCTTTTTTTAAAAAACTTTATTTTACAAAACAAAGATAAATGTACAGATTTTAAGCATTTTTTGCATAAAATTATACAATACATTTTTGTCAGTACTTGCTTTTTTTTAAAGGTTTAAAAGTATGATAAAGATCCCACCAGTAACAATGAGCATAAAGTACATGAAAAACAAGATGCCACCTGGAAATAGTCAAAGTTTTCTTGGTGTGTAAAGATTTTTTTTTTTTTTTTTTTTTTTTTTTTTTTTTTTTTTTTTTTTTTTTTTTTTTACAATGAGCAGACAGTACATGAAATACAGGGTACAATCCAGAATTTGTGATGTGTTCTTGGTGGGTAAGGATTGAGCATGACTATTTTTTTGTTTTGTTTTCTTTTGTTTTCTTTATTTCTTGGACTACATACAGTCTGTGAGTTGTTTCTGGGGCAGTGCGAACCTATAGGGTTAGCATCCCACTATCAGTGACTGCATATTATGTCTGTTCTTTTGTGACTGGGTTATCTCACTCAGAATGATATTCTCCAGATGCAGCCATTTTCTTAAGAATTTGGTTAAGTCATTGTTTATGGTGGCTGAGTAGTATACCATTGTGTAAATGAACCAAAGTTTTTGTGTCCATTCATCTTCTGAAGGACATCTGGATTCTTTCCAGCTTCTGGCTATTATAAATAGAGCTGCTATAAACATTGTGGTGCATATATCTTTGTTCTGTACTAAGGTGTCTCTGGGGTATATGCCCAGAAATAGAATAGCTGGATCTTCAGGTAGTACTATATCCAATTTTCTGAGGTATTGCAAGACTGATTTCCAGAGTGTTTGTATTAGTTTGCAACCCCACCAACAGTGGAGAAGTGTTCCTCTTTCACCGCAACCTATCCAGCATTTGTTGTAAACTGAGATTTGGATCTTGGCCAATCTGACTGGTGTGAGGTGGAATCTCAGAGTTGTTTTGATTTGCATTTCCCTGATGGCTAAGGATGTCGAGCTCTTCCTCAGATATTTCTCAGCCATTCAATATTCCTCAACTGAGAATGTTTTGTTCAGCTCTGTACCCCATTTTTTATAGGGTTATTTGATTCTCTGGTTCTAGCTTTTTTATTTCTTGTACACCTCGGATATTAGGCTTCTATCTGATGTGGAGTTGGTAAAGATCTTTTCCCATTTTATTGGCTGCTGTTTTGTTTTCTGGACAATGTCCTTAGCCTTACAGAAACTTTGCAATCTCATTAAGTCTCATTTGTTAATCTTTGACCTTAGAGCACCAGCCATTGGAGTTTTGTTCAGAAAATTTTCTCCTGTGCCTATGTGTTCTAAGGTTTACCCTACTTTCTCATCTAATAGTTTCAGTGTATCTGGTTTAATGTGGAGATCTTTGATCCACTTACACTTGAGCTTTGTACAAAGAGATAAGAAAGGGTCTATTTTTATTCTTTTGCATGTTGAGTGCCAGTTGGACCAGCACCATCTATTAAATAGGCTGTCCTTTTTCCATTGAATGTTTACAGTTCCTTTGTCAAAAATCAGGTGACAATATATGTGAGGGCTCATTTGTAGATCTTCTGTTCTATTCCATTGATCCACATGCCTATTTCTGTACCAGTACCATGCAGTTTTCAGCACAATTGCCTTGTAATATAGCTTGAGATCAGGGATAGTGATTCCTGCCGATGTTTTCTTGTGGTTGAGGATGGATTTTGCTATTCTAGGTCTGTTGTTAGTCCATATAAAATTGATTTTTCCAATTCCATGAAGAACTGTGTTGGAATTTTGATGGGGATTGCATTGAATCTCTAGATTGCTTTTGGTAGGATGGGCATTTTTAAAATGTTGATCTTTCCAATTTATGAGCATGTGAGATCTTTCCATTTTCTGAAAATCCTCCTTAATTTCCTTCTTATAGGTTTGAAGTTCTTGTAATACAGTTCCTTCACTTGCTTAATTAGAGTCACACCAATGTATTTCATAAATTTTATGACGATTGTGAAGGGTACTTTTTCCCTAATTTCTTTCTTTGCATGTTTGTCCTTTGAGTATAGAAAGGCTACTGATTTGTTTGAGTTAATTTTGTATCCAGCCACTTTGCTGAACTTGTTTTTCAGTTGTAGGAGTTCTCTGGTGGGTTTTTTGTGGTCACTTAAGTACACTATCATGTCATTAGCATAGAGTGATGTTTTTATCTCTTCCTTTCCGATCTTTGTCCACTTGATCTCCTTTTGCTGTCTAATTGCTCCTGTCAGGATTTCCAGTACTATGTCGAATACGTAGGGGGAGAGTGGGCAACCTTGCCAAGTCTCTGATTTTAGTGGGATTGCTTCAAGTTTCTCGCCATTATGTTTGATGTTGGCTGTTGTTTTGCTCTATATTGCTTTTATTATGTTAAAGTATGGACCTTGGATTCCTGTTCTTTCCAGGACTTTTAACATGAAGGGGTGTTGAATTTTGTCAAATGTTTCTCAGCATCCAGTGAGAAGACCATGTGATTTTGTTCTATGAGTTTGTTTATATGGTGAATTACATTGATGGATTTCCTTATATTAAACCATCCCTGCTTCCCAGGGATGAAGCCTACTTGGTCATGATGAATGATCCTTTTGATGTGTTCTTGGATTCCGTTTGTAAGGATTTTTTGAGTATTTTGGCATCAATGTTCATAAGTGAGATTGGTCTGAAGTTCTCTTTCCTTGTAGGGTCGTTGTATGGTTTAGGTACAAGGGTTATTGTAGCCTCATAAAATGAGTTAGGTAGTATTCCATCTGATTCTATCTTTTGGAATAGTTTGGAGAGTATTGGTGTTATATCCGCAATAAATGTCTGATAAAATTTTGCATTGAACCTAACTGGACCTGGGCTTTTTTTTGGTTGAGATGCTTTTGATGATTTCTACAATTTCATTAGGTAGTATTGGAATATTTAGATGGTTTACTTGGTCCTGGTTTAATTTTAGGATCTTGTACCTCTCTAGGAATTTGTCCATTTCCTCCATTTTTTCCACTTTTGTGTAGTATAAGTTTTTGTAGTAGGATCTGATGATTTCTTGAATTTTCTCAGTTTCAGTTGTTATGTCTCCACTTTCCTTTCTGATTTTGTTATTTTGTATACTCTCTCTTTGTCCTCTAGTTAGTCTGGCTAGGGGTTTATCAATCTTGTTGATTTTCTCAAAGAACCAACTCTTGGTTTTGTTGATTTTTTCAATGGTTCTTTTTGTTTCTATTTTGTCTAATTCTTCCATAATTTTGTTTATTTCTTGCTGTCTACTCTTCTTGGGTATTTCTGCTTCCTTTTGTTCTAGGGCTTTTAGCTGTGCTGTCAGTTGCTGATGTCAGCTCCCTCCAATTTTTTTTTGGAAGCACTTAGGGCTATGGGTATTCCTGTCAGTTCTGCTTTCATTGCATCCCATAGGTTTGGGTATGTTGTGTTTTCGTTTTAGTTGAATTCTAGAAAATCATTAATTTCTTTTTTTATTTCTTCTTTTACCCTGCTATCATTTAACAGAGTGTTGTTTTGTTTCCACGTATATGTGGGCTTTTTTTTGTTTTAGTTAAAGAACTTCTGTAGATCATGGTGATCTGAGAGGATGCATGGGAGTATTTCAATCTCTTTATCTCAATTGAGGCTCGTTCTGTGTCGAATTATGTGGTCAATTTTCGAGAAGGTGCCATGGGGTGATGAGAAGATGGTGTATTCTTTTACTTTAGGATATGTTCTGTAGATATCTATTAATTCAAGTTGGTTTTAAGTCTCTGCTAGTTTTGCAGTGTCCTGGTCAGTTTCGGTTTCCATGATCTGTCCATTGGTGAGAGTGGGGTATTAAAGTCTCCCACTATTATCATGTGGGGTGAAATGTGTTTTTTGAGCTGTAGTAGGATTTCTTTTATGAATGTGGGTGCTTTTTTATTTAGAGCATATATTTTAAGAATTGAGAGGTCCTCCTGAATAATTTCCCCAGTAATGAGTAAAAAGTGTCCTTTCTTATCTTTTTTGATTACTTTTTGTTGGAAATTTACTTTATTCGATATTAGAATAGCCACTCTAGCTTGCTTCTTGAGGCTGTTTGCTTGGAAATTTATTTCCCACTCTTTTACTCTGAGATAGTGTCTGTCTTTGTCTCTGAGATGAGTTTCCTGTATTCAGCAAAAGGCTGGATTTTGTTTATGTATCCAGTCTTATAGCCTATGTCTCTTTATTTGGGAGTTGAGTCCATTTATGTTAATATATATCAATGAATAGTTGTTTCTGTTTCCTGCTCTTATTTCTTTTGTGGGTTGAGTTGTGTCTGTGTCTTTTTCTTCTTTTGGCTTTCTTGCTTAGGAGTTTCCTTTTTTTTTTTTTTTACTAGGATTTAGTTCCTCTCATTATATTGGGTTTTCCACCTATAATTCGTTGTAATGCTGGGTTTGTGGTCAGATATTGTATAAATTTTGATTTGTCTTGAAATATCTTCATCTCTACATCTATAGTGATTGATAGGTTTGCTGGGTATAGCAGCTTTGGCTGACACTTGTGCTCTCTTAGGGTGTGCATAATGTCTGTTCAGGCTCTTCTAGCTTTCATAGTCTCTATAGAGAAATCGGGTGTGATTCTGATTGGCCTGCCTTTATATGTTACCTGACCTTTTTCCCTTACTGCTTTTAGTATTTTTTCTTTGCTTTGGGCATTTGGTGTTTTTACTATTATGTGTTGGGAGGTATTTCTTTTCTGGTCTAACATATTTGGAGTTCTGAAGGCTTCTTTTATGCTCGTGGTCATCTCATTCTTGAGGGTAGGGAAGTTTCCTCTATGATTTTGTTCAAGATATTTACTGTGCCTCTTAGTTGATACTCTTCTCCCTCTTCTGTTCCTATTATCCTTAGGTTTGGTTTTCTCATTGGGTTGTGGATGTCCTGGACATTTTGGGTTAGGAGCTTTTTGGCTTTTGCATCTTCTCAGGCTGTTTTGTCTATGTTTACAATGTTGTCTTCTGCCCCCGAGATTCTCTCTTCCATCTCTTTTAGTCTATTGGAAATGCTTGCTTCTTTGACTCCTGATTTCATTTTTAGGTGTTCTACCTCTAGGGTTATCTCTTTTAGTGTTTTCATTATTGTGTCAATTTCCGTTTTAAATTCCCTCTTCCATTCCTTCATTTCTTTGGTTCTGTTTTCCTTTAGTTGTTTGAGTTCTTTGAGTGTTTTCCTTGTTTCTTTTTTAAAAGCTTCTGAATCTTTTGCTTTTCCTCTCGTTGTTGTTTAAGTATTTCTGTCAGCCACTTGAGGTATGATTTCAGGTCTGTTACTTCTTTTTCTGGAGTGTTTGGAATTCCAATATTTGCTGTTATGGGAGAGCTGGGTTCTGGTGTTGCCAGGTTGTCTTGGTTTCCTTAGGATATACTCTTTCGCTTTCCTTTTGCCATTTTGTTGTTAGTGATATGCTCTCCCCTTTCCCTTGTATGTGGTCTGTGTCCCTGGATCTCCATTGGTCCAGGTGGCAGATGGCCGAGCCCTGATCTGCACTTCAGTGTCCACAGGTGGGAACAGAAATTCCAATGTTGTGTTCCTGGTTCCTGGATCAGGCAGGGCAGGGGGGGTCACTTTCCGTGCGTACTCCACAGAGATCTCTCTGCTCCCTGGCTGCCCAGATCTTCTACTCACCAGTCTTTAAAACTTTAGGAACGGCTGGTCTGGGTGGCAGATGGGCCGGGCTCTGTTCTGCGCTCTGAAATTGCTGCCAGTTAGAAACAGAAGTTCCAAAGTTGTGTTCCTGGTCTCTGGATCAGGCAGGGCGTGGGGGGTGCATTTTCCATGCGTACTCTGCAGAGATCTCTCTGCTCCCTGGCTGCCTAGATCTCCTACTCACCAGTTTTTAAACCTTTAGGACCTGCCAGACCGGGTGGCAGATGGGCTGGGCTCAGTTCTGAGCCCTCTGAAGTTCTCTTTTCTTGTAGGGTTTTTGTGTGGTTTAGGAACGAGGAGTAGTGAGGCCTCAAAAAATGATTAGGGTCTGTTCCATCTGACTGTATTATGTGGAATAGTTTGAGAGTATTGGCATTAGGTTTTCAACAAATGTCTAATAGAATTCTGTACTGAACCTATCTGGACCTTGGCTCATTTGGTTGGAAGGCTTTTGATGACTGCTTCTATTTCTTTACGTGTTATGGGATTATTTAGATGGTTTACCTGGTGCTGGTTTAATTTTAATATCTAGTTATTTGTCTTGCAATTCATTCATATCCTCTAGATTTTCCAGCTTTGTTGAGTATAGTGTTCTGTAGTAGAATCTGATGATTTTGTTAATTTCCTCAGTTTCACTTGTTATTTCTCCAGTTTCCTTTCTGATTTTGTAAATTTGGATACCCTCTCTTTGTCATCTAGTTATTCTGGCTAAGTGTTTATCAATCTTGTTAATTATCTCAAAGTATTCGCTCTTGGCTTTGTTGATTCTTTGAATGATTCTGTCTCTTTCTATTTTGTCGATTTCTGCTCTGAGTTTGATTACTTCTTGCTGTCTACTCCTCTTTGGTGTATCTGCTTACTCTTTTTCTAGAGCTTTCCTCTGTGCTGTCAAGTGGCTAGTGTTCAGTATTACTTTAATTGCATCCCATATTTTGGTTATATAGTGTTTTCATTTTTATTAAATTTTATAAAATCTTTTAATTATTTCTTTATTTCTTCTTTGACCCTGGTATCATTTAATAAAGCATTGTTTAATTTCCAGGTGTATATCAGCTTTTTGTTATTTTGTTGTTACTAAAAACAAGCCCCTTAGAATATGGTGATCAGATAGGATGCAGGGGAGTATTGCAATACTTTTATATCTATTGAGGCTCGTTTTGTGACTGATTATATTGTCAGTTTTGGAGAAGGTGCTGAGAAGAAGGTCTATTCTTTTGTTTAAGGGTAAAATGTTTGGAGATCTCCATTAATTACAATTGGTTCCTACCCACTGCTAGTTTCACTGTGTCCTTGTACAGTTTCTGCTTCCATAATCTGTCCATTGAGGAGAGTGGGGTGTTGAGGTCTCTCAGTATTTTTTTGTAGGGTACAATGTATTTTTTGGTCTTTAGTAGGGTTTCTTTTATGAATATGGTTGTTCTTTTGTTAGAAGAATATATGTCAATGATTGAGAGTTCCTCCTGACAAATTTTTCCTATAATGTGTAAAAAGTTTCTTTCCTTATCTTTTTTGATAACTTTTGGTTGAAATTCTACTTTATTCCATATTATAATGTCCAGTCCACCTTGCTTCTTGGGGTTGTTTGCTTGGAAGGTTTTTTTCCCAACCTTTTACTCTGAGATAGTGTCTGTCTTTGTCTCTGGGATGAGTTTGTGTAAGCACCAAAATGCTTGATTCTGTTTATGAATCCATTCTGATAACCTATGTCTGTTATTGGGAAATTTAGTCCATTTATGTTAACAGATATTAAGGAATAGTTGTTGCTGTTTTCTGCTATTGTTCCTTTTAGAGTTAGAATTGTGCCTATGTGTCTTTTTTCTTTTGGTTTTCTTGCTTAGGTATTTTCTTGTTTTTATTATGATGCAGTTTCCCTCCTTTTATTGGGTTTTTCTACCTATAATTCATTGCAGTGCGGGATTTATGTTCAGATATTGTATACATCTAGTTTTCCTGGAATATCATGTTCTCTCCATCTATGGTGAATGTGAGTTTTGCTGGGTATAGCAGCTTGGGCTAAAAACGTGTTTTCTCTTAGGGTCTGCATGATGTCTGTCCAGGCTCTTCTAGCTTTCATAGTCTCTGTTTAGAAGTTGGGTGTGATTCTGATGGGTCTGCCCTTATATGTTACATTACCTTTTTCCCTAACTGCTTTTAGTATTTTTCTTTGCTTTAGGCACTTGGTGTTTTGAATATTATGTGTCTGGAGGAATTTCTTTTCTGGTAGAAACTATTTGGAGTTCTGTACACTTCTTTTATGCTCATGGTCATCTGATTATTCAAGGTTGGGATGTTTTCTTCTATAATTTTGTTGAAGATATTTACTGTACCTCTTAGTTGATATTCTTCACCCTCTTCTATTTCTATTATCCTTTCTTTTGGTCTTTTCATTTTTTCCTGGATCTCTTGGACATTGTGGGTTAGGTGCTTTTAGCGTTTTGTATCTTCTCTGACTCTTTTCTCTGTTTTCAATGTTGTCTTTGGCCTCTGTGATTCTCTCTTCCACCTCTTATAGTCCACTGGAAATGCTTGCATCTGTGACACCAGATTACTTTTTTAGGTTTTCTACTTCCAAGATTGTCTCTTTTAATGTTTTCTTTACTGATTCCATTTCCTTTTAAAATTCCGTTTTCAATTCCTTCATCTCTTTGGTTTTGTTTTTCTCTAGTTCTTTGATTTATTTGAGTGTTTTTCTTGTTTCCTCTTTGAAAGCTCTTATTTCTTTATGCTTTTCCTCCTGTTCTTGTTTAAGGATCTCTATCATTATCTTGAGGTATGATTTTGGGTCTGAGTCTTCTCTTTCTGTAGTTTTTGGTATTCTGCTGTTTGTTGTGATGGGGTTCTATGTAGATGAGGAAATACAGTGATTTGAAGATAGACTGCATATGCATAAAATTATCAAAGAACAAACACAATGAAAATTTATGGTCCAATTTTATTTGTTTCATTATATAGAGGAGATATTGAGCAAGAAACCTATGAAAATTCTAGATTAGATAATGTCTTTTTTTTTTTTTTTTTTTTGGTATGGAAGAACTTTATTTAAAAAAAACAAAGATAAATGTATAAATTTTAAGCATTTTTGCCTAAAAGTATACAAAAACATTTTTGTCATTGCTTGGCTTTTTTTTTAAGGTTTGAAAGTGTGCATTAAGATCTTCAGGTTACAATGAGCATAAAGTACATGTAAAATAGGATGTAACCTGGAATTAATCAGTTTTCTTGTTGTGTAAGGAGTAAACAAGGGATTTTACTTTTATTTTCTTACTTTTTTTTTCTTGAACTTCACAAAGTCTGTGAGTTGTTTCTGTGGAGTTCAGAGCTTTTTTAATAGAGTTGTTTGATTCTCTAGTGTCTAGTTTCTTGAGTTCTTTGTATACCTTAGATACTATGCCTCTATCTGATGTGGGGTTTGTAAATGTCTTTTCCCACTCTGTTGGCTGCCGTTTTGCTTTCTTGATAGTGTCCTTAACCTTATAGAAACTTTGCAATATCCTATTTGTCAATCTTTGACCTTAGAGCACAAGCCATTGGTGTTCTGTTTATGAAATTTTCTCCTGTGCCTATGTGTTCTAAGGTTTTTAATATTTTCTCATTTAATAGTTTCAGTGTACCTGGTTTAATATGGAGATTTTTGATCCACTTGCACTTGACACTTAACAAGAGATAAAAAAGTGTCTATTTTCATTCTTCTGCATGCTGTTTGCCAGCTGGATCAAAACCATTTGTTGAATAGACTGTCTTTTTCCATTGAATGTTTATTGTTCCTTTGTCAAAAATCAGGTGACAATATATGTGAGGGCTCATCTCTGAATCTTCTATTATAGTACATTGATCCCCATGCCAATTTCTGTACCAGTACCATGCAGTTTTTAGCACAATTGCCTTATAATATATCTTGAGGTCATGGATAATGATTCCCGCAGAAGTTTTCTTGTTGTTGAGGATGGATTTTGCTTTCTATTTCGTTTTTTTTTTTTTTTTTAACAACTTTACTTTAAAAAACAAAGATAAATGAACAAACCTTAAGCATTTTTGCATAAAAGTATACAAATACATTTTTGTCAGTGCTTGGTATTTTTTTTTTTCCTAATGTATGACAGTGTGTATTATGGTCTTACTAGTTACAATGAGCATAACGTACAAGTAAAACTGGATTTAACATGGATTTGGTCAAAGTTTTCTTGGTGTATAAAGATTGAGCATAATGGTTTTTTCTTTTATTTTCTTATTTTTTTCTTGAACTTCACCCAGTCTATAAGTTGTTTCTGTGGAGTTCAGAGCATTCTGGGATTAGTATGCAATTATCAGTGACTGCATATGATGTCTGTTCATTTGTGACTGGGTTATCTCACACAGGATGATATTTTTTAGATGCATCCATTTTCTTAAGAATTTCATTAAGTCATTGTTTCTGATACCTGAGTAGTACACTGCTGTATAACTGTACCAATATTTTTATATCCATTATCTACTGAAGGATTATCTGGGTTTTTTTCCAGCTTCTGCCTATTATAAAGACAGCTGCCCTGAACATTGTAGTGCATGCATCTGTGTTGTATATTGGAGTGTCTCTGAGATATATTCCAGAAATGGAATAGCTGGATCTTCAGGTAGTACTATATCCAATTGTCTGAGGAATCAGAAGACTGGTTTCCAGAGTGGTTGTATCAGTTTACAACCCCACCAACAATGGAGAACTGTTCCTCTTTCTCCACATCCTTGCCAGCATCTTTTGTCCTCTGAGTTTTGGATCTTGACCAATCTGACTGGTGTGAGGTAGAATCTCAGGGTGGTTTTGATTTGAATTTACCTAATGGATAAAGTTATCAAGCACTTCCTTAAATTTTTCCCAGCCATTCCATATTCCTCAATTGAAAACCTTTTGTATACCTCTGTACCTCATTTTTAATAGGGTTGTTTGATTCTCTGGTATCTAGCATTTGATTTCTTTGTATACTTTGGATATTCGGCCTCCGTCTGTTGTTGTGTTGGTAGAGATCTTTTCCAAATCTGTTGGCTGCCATTTTGTTTTCTTGACAGTGTACTTAGCCTTACAGAATATTTGCAATCTCATTAAGTCCCATTTGTCAAACTTTGACCTTAGAGCACCAGCCATTGGTGTTTTGTTCAGGAAATTTTCTCCTGTGCCTATGTGTTCTAAGGTTTTTCCTACTTTTTCATGGAATAGTTTCAGTATACATAGTTTAATGTGGAGATCTTTGATCCACTTTCACTTGAGCTTTGTACAAGGAGATAAGAAAGGGTCTATTTTCATTCTTCTGCATGCTGAGTGCCAGTTAGACCAACACTGTTTGTTGAATAGGCTCACCTTTTCCATTTTATGTTTACACCTGCTGTGTCAAAAATCAGGTGACCATATATGTGAAGGCTCATTTCTGGATCTTATATTCTATGCTATGTGCCTATTTTTTAGCAGTACCATGCAGTTTTTAGCACAATTGCCTTGTAATATAGCTTGAGATCAGTGATAGTGATTCCCACAGATATTTTTTTGTGGTTGAGAATGGATTTTGCTATTCTAGGTCTTTCATTATACTAGATGAAATTGCACATTGATTTTTCCAACTCAATGAAGAATTGGGTTAGAATTTTGATGGGGATTGCCCTTAATCTGTAGATTGCCTTTGGCACGATGGCCATTTTTACAATGTTGATCCTTCCAAACCATGAGCATGGGAGTTCTTTCCATTTTCTAAAAACTTCCTCAATTTCCTATTTTAGAGGTTTGAAGTTCTTCTCAAAAATGTCCTTCACTTGCAAAGTTAGAGTCACACCATGGTGAACCGGTTTATCAGCTGTAGGAGTTCTCTGTTGGAATTTCTGGGGTCCCTTAAGTACACTATAATGTCATCAGCAAATAGTGATGGTTTTTACTTCTTCCTTTCCAGTCTATTGCTTTAATTTCCTGTTGCTGTCTATTTGCTTCGGACAGGACATCTAGTACTATGTTGAATAGGCAGGAGGAAAGTAGGCAACATTGTCAAGTCCCTGATTTCAGTGGGATTGCTTCAAGTTTCTAATCGTTAATTTTGATGTTGGCTGTTGGTTTGATGTTTATTGCTTTTATTTTGTTTAGTTACAGGCCTTGGATTCCTGCTCTTTCCAAGACTGTTAACATGATGGGGTGTTGAATTTTGTCAAATGCTTTCTCAGTATCTAGTGAGGTGACCATGTGGTTTTTTCATTTGAGTTTGTTTATATGGTGGATTACATTGATTGATTTCCATATACTAAAACATCCCTGCATCCCAGGGATAAAGGCTTCTTGATCATAGTGAATGATCGTTTTGATGTGTTCTTGTATTCGGTTTGCAAGGATTTTGTTGAGTATTTTTGCATCAATGTCCATAAGTGAGATTGGTCTGAAGTTATTGTGTCTCTGTTTTCTTTTATGATTTTGTTAATTTGGATACTCTCTATTTGCTCTCTACGTAGTCTGGCTAAGTGTTTATCAATCTTGTTAATTTTCTCAAATAACCAGCTCTCAGTTTTCTTGATTCTTTCAATGATTCTTTTTGTTTCTATTTGGTCTATTTCTGCCCTAAGTTTGATTATTTCTTGCTGTCTACTCCTCTTGAGTGTGTCTGCTTCCTTTTCTTTAGAGTTACCACCTGTGCTGTCAAGTTACTGGTGAATGCTCTCTCTAGTTTCTTTTTGGAGACACTCAGCACTATAAGTTTTTCTCTCAGAACTGCTTTCATTGCATCCCACAAATTTGGGTATGGTGTATTTTCTTTCATTGAATTCTAGAAATTTCTTAATTTCTTTCTATATTTCTTCTTTCACCCTGCTATTACTTAATAGAGCATTGTTTAGTTTCCATGTGTATATGGATCTTTTGTTGTATTTGTTGTTATTAAAGACCAGCCTTAGACCATGGTGATCTGAAAGTATGCATGGGAGTATTTCAATCTTCTTATATCTATTGAGGCTCATTTTGTGACCAATTATGTGGTCACTTTACGGAAAGGTGCAGTTAGGTGCTGAGAAGAAGTTATTCTTTTGTTTTAGAATGATATGTTCTATAGATATCTCTTAATTCTAGTTGGTTCATAACCTCTGCTATTTTTACAGTGTTCATATTCTGTTTTGGTTTCCATGATCTTTCCATTGTTGAGAGTGTGGTATTGAGATCTCTCACTACTATTGTGTCATTTGAAATGTACTTTTTGTGCTTTAGTAGGGTTTCTTTTATGAATATGGATGCTTTTGTATTTGGAGCATATTTGTTAAGAAAGTGAGAGTTCCTGCTGACATATATCTCCTGTAATGTAAAAAGTGTCCTTCCTTATCTTTTTTGATAACTTTTTGTTGAAATTTCACAGATTTTGTGACTATTGTGAAGGGTATCTTTTCCCTAATTTCTTTCTCTACATGTTTGTCGTTTGAATATAGAAATGCTACTGATTTGTTTGAGTTAATATTGTATCAAGCCACTTTACAGAACTTGTTTATCAGCTGTAGGAGTTCTCTGGTGGAATTTGTGGGGTCACATAAGTACACTATCATTTTATCTGCAAAGAGTGATGTTTTTACTTCTTCTTTTCCAATTTGAATCCCCTTGATCTCCTATAGCTGTCTAAATGCTCCAGCCTGGACTTATAGTACAATGTTTAATAGGTAGAGGGAGAGAGTGAAGCCTTCTCAAGTCACTGATTTTAGTGTGATTGTTTCAAGTTTCCCACCATTAAGTTTGATGTTGATGTTGGTTTGCTGTATATTGCTTTTATTATGTTTAGTTATGGACCTTGGATTTCTGTTCTTTCCTGTACTTATAACATGAAGGGTTTTGAGTTTTGTCAAATGCTTTCTCAGCATATAGTGAGATGACCATGTGATTTTGTTCTTTGAGTTTGTTTATATGGTGGATTACATTGATGGATTTCCTTACATTAAACAATCCCTGAATCTCAGGGATGAAGCCTACTTGGTCATGGTGAATGATCTTCTTGATGTGTTCTTGGATTTGGTTTGCAAGATTTTGTTGAGTAGTTTTGCATCAATGTTTATAAGTGAGATTGGTCTGAAGTTCTCTTTTCTTGTAGGGTCTTTGTGTGGTTTAGGAATGAGGGTTATTGTAGCCTCAGAAAATGAGTTAGGTAATAGTCTGAAAAGAATCTGCACTGAACCAGTCTGTTTTAGGTTGGGAGTCTTTTGATGATTTCTTCTCTTTCACTAGGGTTTAAGGGATTAGTTAGATGGTTTACCTGGTCCTGGTTTAACTTTACAATCTTGTATCTATCTAGGAATTCATCCATTTCCTCCAGATTTTCCCACTTTCTGGAGTATAGGCTTTTGTAGTACAATCTGATGATTTTTTTGAATTTCCCCAGTTTCAGTAATTATGCCTCCACTTTCCGTTCTGATTTTGTTAATTTGTATGCTGTCTCTTTGTCCTCTTGTTTGTCTAGCTAAGGGTTTATTAATCTTGTTGATTTTCTTAATGAATCAGCTCTGGGTTTTGTTGATTCTTTCAATGGTTCCTTTTGTTTTCCTTTGGTCTATTTCTGCCCTAGGTTTGATTATTTCTTGCTGTTTACTCCATTTTGGTGTAACTGCTTGCTTTTGTTCTAGGGCTTTTAGCTGTGCTGTCAGGTTGCTGATGTAAGCTCTCTCCAGTTTCTTTTTGGAAGCACTTAGGGTTATGAGTTTTCCTCTCAGTACTGCTTTTATTGTATCTCATAGGTTTGGGTATGTTGTGTTTTCGTTTTCGTTGAATTCTAGAAAGTCCTTAATTTCTTTCTTTATTTCTTCTTTGACCCTCCTATCATTTAACAGAGCATTGTTTAGTTTCCATGTGTATATAGGCTTTTTGTTGCCTTTGATTTTGTTTAAGACCAGCCATAGACCATGGTGATCAGAAGGATGCATGGGAGTATTTCAATATTCTTATATCAATTGAGGCTTATTCTGTGTCCAATTATGTGGTCAACTTTTGTGCAGGCGCCATGTGGTGCTGAGAAGAAGGTGTATTCTTTTACTCTAGGATGATATGTTCTGTAGATATCTATTAATTCCAGTTGGTTCATATCCTCTGTTAGTTTTACATATTCTCTTGTTCAGTTTCTGTTTCCATGATCTGTCCATTGGTGATAACAGGTATTAAAGTCTCCCACTATTATAGTGTGGGGTGAAATGTATTTTTTGAGCTTTATTAGGGTTTCTTTTATGCATGTGGGTACTTTTGTATTTGTAGCATATTGTTAAGGATTGAGAGTTCCTCCTGAGGCTTTCCACTGTAATGAATAAAAAGTGTCCTTCCTTATTTTTTTATTTTTTGATAACTTTTGGTTGGAAATTTCTTTATTTAATGTTAGAATAGCCACTCCAGCTTGCTTCTTGGGGCTGTTTGTAGGAAGCTGTTGGCGCCAATAGATGGCGCCAGCTTCCTGCCCATTGTTCAGCCTCCAAAAACCTTCCCCATTGTTTTGCTTGGCAACCACATAAGTCACAGCCCAATCTCGGGGCACATAATTGAGCTAAAGGAGGATGCATCAATCAGGTAGCAACACAAGTCTCTTAGGCATATATAAGCAGTGCATTTCTCCCCCAAGGAAGGAGATTGCGGGAGATTCCACCAGGCAAGCACCTAGAGAGATGCCCTGCTCAGAGAAAAGTCCCCTGCTCAGAGTGCTGTACAATAAAGGTTGTCCGCAGAAGAATCTGTTTTTGTTGCACGCCTGTTTTGGCAGGCAGACGTGGGCACATGACAGCTGTTTCCTTGGAAGTTTTTTCCCCAACCTTTTACTCTGAGATAGTGTCTGTCTTTGTCTCTGAGATGAGTTTCCTGTATGCAACAAAATGCTGGATTTTGTTTATGTGTCCAGTCCGATAGCCAGTGCCTCTTTGGAGTTGAGTCCATTTATGTTAATAAATATCAAGAAATTGTGGTTTCTGTTTTCTGCTATTATTGCTTTTGTAGGTTGAGTTGTGTCTGTGTCTCTTTCTTCTTTCAGTTTTCTTGCTTACAAGTTTTCTTGTTTTTACTAGGATGTAGTTCCTGTCATTGTATTGGGTTTTCCACCTATAATTCTTTGTAGTGCTGGGTTTGTGGTCAGATATTGTGTAAATTTAGATTTGTCTTGAAATATCATCATCTCTCTATCTATGGTGATTGATAGTTTTACTGGGTATAGCACTTGTGCTCTTTTAGGGTCTGCATGATGTCTGTCCAGGCTCTTCTAGCTTTCATAGTCTCTGTTGAGAAATTGGGTATGATTCTGATTGATGTGACTTTATAAGTTACCTGACCTTTTTCCCTTACTGTTTTTAGTATTCTTTCTTTGCTTTGGGCACTTGGTGTTTTGACTTTTATGTGTTGGAAGAAATTTCTTTTCTGTTCCAAATTATTGAAGTTCTGAAGACTTCTTTCATGCTCGTGGTCATCTCATTCTTAAGCGTAGGGAAGTTTTCTTTTACAATTTTTTTGAAGATATTTACTGTGCCTCTTAGTTGATATTTTTCTCCCTCTTCTATTCCTATTATCCTTAGGTTAATCTTCTCATTGTGTGCTGGATCTCCTGTACATTTTTTGTTAGGAGCTTTTTGGTTTTTGCATCTTCTCTGGCTTTTTTGTCTATGTTTTCTGTGTTGTCTTCTGCCCCGAGATTCTCTCTTCCATCTCTTGTAGTCTATTGGATATGTTTGCTTCTGTGACTCTTGATTTCTTTTGTAGGTGTTCTACCTCTAGGGTTATCTCTTTTAGTGTTTTCTTTATTGTGTCAATTTCAGATTTAAATTCCTTTTTCCATTCCTTCATCTCTTTGGTTCTGTTTTCCTTTAGTTCTTTGAGTTCTTTGAGTGTTTTTATTGTTTCCTCTTTAAAAGCTTCTGATTCTTTTTATCTTTTCCTCCCATTCTTGTTTAACGATCTCTATCAGCATCTTGAGTTATGATTTAAGTCTGCATCTTCTTTTTCTGGAGTGTTTGGCATTCCATTGTTTGCTCTGATGGGAGATCTGGGTATTGTTGTTGCCAGGTTGTCTTGTTTTTCTTGGTATATGCTCTTTCACTTTCCTCTTGCCATCTTGTTGTCAGTGATATGTTCTTGCCATTCCCTTGTACCTGCTCTGTGTCCCTGGATCTCCACTGGTCCAGGTGAAGGATGACTCCAGCCCTGTTCTGCAACCCAATGCTGCCGGGTGGAACAGAGGTCCCAATGCTGGGTTCCTGGTTTTTTTAGATAATGTCTTAAAAGTATACCACTTTCTAAGATTGCTTTTTGAAACTGTTCTCAATTGGTTAAATTTTTTAAAATTTATTAAGGTTCATGTTTGTAGAACATATAATAACATCAACCTTGAAAAAATATATGTATATATACTGATCAAATTGGGGTTTTAAATATCGTAGTTTCAACAATAGGGAACAAGAGATTAAAGAGTGTATTCATTTCAATTACTCTTTTGTATACACTCATATCTCCAACTTGACTTTAGCTTTATTTATTCAAAATTATATTCCTTGAAATATCATTAAATTTCTGGTGCTAATCTGGTCAATACACTATGCTCTTATAAGCATATAAAATAGGCATCAAAATGATTAACATTCCAAATGACTATGTTAGTCATTCACTAGACTGGGTCATTTTCAACTGAAGGTGAAAATATACTTGAAGTGTATTCAGCTCCAGTCTATGTTCTGAAACTCTCAATTGGATGCAAAAAAGTGCATTAATACAGTATATGGCCCCCTTGATGGAAGACAAATGGGATGATCTGTCTCACTCTTCTGTGGTCAGGATTTCTCCACTATGATAGAGCACATTCTCCAACTGTAAGCAGAAAGAAAATATCTTCTGTACAAATTAACCAACATGCTGGAGTTTCTCACTTTTCATTCTTTGAATACATACTATGTTCCACTCATATGACTGTGCAGCCACAATGGAGAGTCACCTAAACTTGGAATCATGTTCATATTAAAGGCAGGAAAAGGAAATGTTTGTACAACGTGTTTTCTGATTAAGTCTACCCATTTTATAATGTAGTAATATTTCTGCAGGCTTTATTCTTCCAACAATTCAGATATTATTTGTTCTTTAAGAAAAAAAATTGAAGGAAAATAAAAGTAATTAAGTAAAAGTAAGTAAAAGATTATATTATATGGCAAAACTGAACAAGATTGTATAGAAAATTAAGAATCCAAAGATATGAGATATTTTGTTTAGTGATTATTGAAACATGTCTACATTCATGCTAATTTTGAAAAGGAAAAGTTCATATAAATTTAAAATATAGAAATATACATATTTTAACCATTTTTGGATATAACACACACACATATATATATATATATATATATATATATATATATATATATATACATTTTCATAAAGTTTAAGTTATACAGTTAAGTTAAACACCCTTTTTTGCCTCTAGAATTCTAAGAGGATTTTGTATAGTCTTACTCTGCACTAAAATTTTGCTTTAAACATCAGCCTGTATTTTAATATTTTTATTATAATTAAACAACTAGTATTCTTTAAAACTGACTAGCTTTCTAAAGGTATACTTTGTTTACTATTGCAATGTAAGTTGAGAAAAGGAAGTCTGTATTGTGTACTGTTATTCTCTTTGATAACCATTCATGCGGGACAAAACTATAGGAAATCAATGATAGATTGAGAAACTGAATAAAACAATATCCATTAGTTCTAGTGTGTTCTTACCAACAGTGACATTGTTAACTATGTATCTTGCAATGGCTATTCTATTCTCAAAAGTAATTTGCATCTGAAGTCTAAACTGTGGTTCAGGAAATTAGCAATAATGCAAATAACAAAGAAAACTATGTAAGAATTACATTTTCATAAAATGCTTTTGAGAAAATGAGTGTTACAATGTTATAGATAATTTCATATGTTTCAGACTTTTCAGTCTGAATAGAAAGCAGGATCATTGTTCTCGCAATTTGGAAAGGAAGACAGTCATAATACTTTTGTACTTTATAAGGTATTTGGTACGTGGCACAGTTTTAATAGCACTGTGCAGTATTGTTCTGTGCTAGCGATCTGGATAAGCCACTTGGAAAATAATTCAGTATATTGCTTTTAGCATCAGGGAAGGCCAAAAAGAGAGATTAAAAACACTATAAACAGAAGCAGAGGGAAATAATTAAAAGCAATTCTCACAGACATTTGTAAAATGTTTCGTACTAAAAATTATAAAACACATTTTATCCATATTATCCAAAGAGCCTTTCATATCCATTTCATCACCATAGCCTTTATGAGGCACATTATTGTCCATAATGAAGAACTAAATATCTGCAAAATGTTTTCCAAATCATAATATGCAATTGTTTTAAAAATGCCAAACTGTTTTGCATATGATGCTATATATAATGAATCTATGTGAAGCTTATAATACAAAGTAATACTGTATAAGAGATATTATAACTACATTAGTTGAGATATAAACTCCATTTCTAAATGTATACTAGATATTTTATGTTAATTAAGACAGGGATATGATTATAAAATGATGTTGTCAATTTGAAGTGTTTTGATTGAAGGATGAACATTTGCAATTCAATTCTACATACAAATGCAGATTGGACTGTTGTTAAGAAGGAATGGCAAATTACTCTGCTGCCATGGACCAGAGTGTGAACCAGCACCAACCCTGAGAAGGAACTTCTTGGAATCAATGTCCTGCAAATTCAGTAAACCAAAGTTGGTCCCAGAATTATGGTATGGTCTGAACTTGTCTATATTGGACTTGGGAGTTACCAAAGCCAATTGTTGCTCTTGGATATACCTGTAGAACTCTCTTAAAAATTCTCATTGTTAATAGATGTACCTGAAGACACAGCAATACAACTCTTGGCAATATACCCAAAAGATGTCACACCATGCCACAGGGGCACATTGTTCCACTAGGTTCACAACAGCCTTATTTGTGATAGGCAGGACCTGGAATCAACCCAGATGTCCCAGGACAGAAGAATGGATATCATAAACGTGGTTCCTTTACACCGTATATTATTAAGCTATAAAGCTATTAAGAATGAGTACATCCTAAGCTTTGAAGGTAAATGCTTGGAATTAGGAAATATCATCTTAAGTGAAGTAACTCAGACCCAAAAGGACATACACAGTAGGGACTCACTAATAAGTGGATATTAGTCAAAATAAAGCACAGAACACTCAAAATACAGTCTATGGTACTCAAAAAGGTCAACAAGGTGAAGGGCCCAATTGAAGACACCTCAGTCCCATTTGAAAGAGTGTAAACAACTAAAAGGGGGATGAGACCTGAGAAAGAAATGGTGCAGAAGACTGGGTTGTGGAAAAGGAGAACATGATCTGGGATTGGGTGGAGGAAAAGGACTGAAGCCCCGAGGACCAGCAGAAAGAATGGAAACGGGTGACCTCAGGAGATAGGATGTTGGGAGGACCCTTCAGAATGTCCCAGAGACCTGGGAGGTGAGAGACCCCCATGAGTCATAGGAGGAAACTCTAGGTGAAATGCCCTATATTGGGAAGATGTAACATATAGAGCCCACCTCCAGCAGAAAGACAGGGCATCAAGTGAGGGATGGGGCTGCTAGCCCACAGTCAAAACTCAGATCCATAACTGTTCCTGTCTGAGAGAACTACAGGGATGAAAATGGAGAAGAGACTGAGGAAAAGTAGGTCTATCAATAGGCCCAAAGGGAGATCCAGCTCAAGGGGAGGCCCCCAGCTCAGACACTATTTCTTAGGCTATGAAACTCTCACAGAAATGGATCTATCATGACTGCTCTCTGAAAGACCCAACAAGTAGCTGAAAGAGTCAGATGCAGGTATTTGTACCTAACCAATCAACAGAAGCTGCTGACTCCTGTGGCTGAATTAGTACAAACCTGGAAAAAAGCTGAGTCATGTTCAACTATCCCTGGATCCAGGAGATCTCTCAAACACTGGATCACCAACCAGGCAGCATATACCAGTTGATATCAGGCCTCTAAGACATATACAGCAGAGAACTCTTGGGTCTGGGTTCTGTTAGAGAAGATGCACCTAATCCTCAAGAGGCTTGAGGCCCCAGGGAGTTTAGAGGTCAGGTGAGGTAGGTAGGTTGCAGGCATCCCTGAGGAAACAGTGGATATGGGGGTCTGGTATGGGAAGTAGAGCAGTTGTAGGCTGAACTGTGAGGGAAATAAAATATGGAGTGAAAAAAAGAATAATAAAATAAAGAAGTACATTCTCTTTGTTGTCTTTAAAGTGATCTTCCTAATCCTCTCACTAATGAGACACATCTGGTCTATAGAAGAATCTGTACTTCTTGAGATGCAATCCACAAACCCTGTTGCTTCAAAGGTGCTCTGAACTGCTTTAAATGAACAAACACCAAACATTAAGTGATGTGCTGGAGGACCACAAGGTGAATAAATGTACATAATAAAACACAGAAACTGATAGAGTCATGATGTCTGAAACCTCACCATAAATAATAAATAAACTTGCAAAAGGAGACACGCAGATCACTTGCAAATTAAAAAGAAGTAGTGATTTTTCTACTGACCTTACTTTGCTCAGCACTTAGTCCTCATGACTGACAGGCTGCTCTCCTTAATGTTACTCTGACCTTTCAGATATGCGGATTGGAAGGCTCATACCTCTATTCCTTTCACTTTCATCTGGTGTCTGCAAAAGGCTTACACAAAGTATATTTACACTGTGGTTGATAAACACTTGACTGATGAGGCTCTCTATCCCATGGTTCTTTTACTTGGGTGTGGTTTTCAGGACAGAAGTGTGTTATTTAGAAATGGGGGTGGTATTGACTGTAAATGGCAGAAAGAACATTCACTGCTAAGTATCCCCTCTTCATACATCCAGGTCTACTGTTGTTTAACTCTGAATTTAAGGATTCAGACACATCTAGGAAAATTTATTTATGTAAAACTTCTTTCATGAATAAGTATCTGTAAGATTTACTGGCAAAAGTGCTCCACCAATGCTTTGACGTAAAAAACCAACCAAATGAAACAGGAGCTCATACTTTAGGATATCGATCCCATCATCTAACTTTTAAATATGTGCTTTATGTTTTTTCATTTAAAATTTTTTTCATTTTAGTCTGGTAAACTCGGGAACACGTTGCAACTATGTTAATAAAGTCTACAAAGACCCTCATTGATTTTGCTATTTTGAGAGTTTCCCTGATGAAATAAATGAGCCTAGATATCCTACTCATAATATTTTTTACAAATAAAATTCATTTCTGAATTTATACCCTCATGGCCTTTATTGTGAATTCAAATGTCAGGGTTCTTATGCTCACCCCACCAATAAAATAGAATCATTGAATTAACAAGTACATAAAGAATGAATATTTTCTTGATTTAAGCAAGGAATTGGTTTTGTGTTCCCAAGAAATAAAAATGGTAAGTAACTTGGAAAGTGTGGTTTTTGTGTCGTCTTGAGTTTAAACAATACATTTAGTAATTAATTCCTTGGTTCGGTCTCTAAAATCATACAAACCTAAATTCCAGTTTTGTGAGACAGAAATGAAGTTAATTATGTATATTATGCCAATACCAGGAACACATACTAAGATATGAACATGAGTGTAGGAGTAAAAATCATGTACATAAAAGGAAATAAAGAAACAATGAAGGTACAAGTAATCAGGGCTTATAAAAACATAAGCCAAAATACTTATTTCAAAGAAAACCATAGACAAAATGTAAAGTGCTTTCATTATCATAACAAAGACTAAAACATAACCAGAATAAAATGAAAAACAACAATCTACTAAAAAATCTGAAGTCCGAAAAATATATTCTGGTTTTTAAACTTTTTGTTTATATTTAATACAATTTTCAGACATTATTCTATAAATTATGAAGTTTGCAGACATGTATACTTTTTCTTAATCAAACCAAGTATCTATTTTCTATCTTTTTAATTATTTATGTTTGAACTTCTGCTCTTCATTTATAGTCATTCAAAGAGTAAATCATAGTTTAATGTGCACTAAAGTCACCTTCTGTTTTGTTGAACATAGAATCTTGTACATCATTGTTCTTTTGTTTGTCATTTAACCTTTCTTCCACTTTCAACATTTCTAGGAAAAATGAATCATTATTTTCCTGCTGTTTGTTCTGTGATCACTATATTTAGTGTCCATTTATGAAAGAGAAGCGGTATTGTTTGTCCTATTTGATTGAACATGGCCTTTTTTATTTATATGGCTTAAAAAGCATTCCATTGTATATTGCTACCAGATTTCCTTATGTGTGCATCTGAAAAAGAACCCATACTTCATGCTGTGGCTCCTTTATTGTGATTATTAGACAATTAAAAGGAGAATAGAGGCATCTTTTTGATGTACTGATTGAATCTCCTTAGAATATACACATATACCCAGAAATGGGAAAGCTGAGTGTCCTAATCATTATTCCATTGTTGCAAAAAGGAACCATGACCATGGCAACTCCAACAAATGTAACAGTTTCTTTGGGACTTGCTTATAGTTTCAGATGTTAGTCCATCTTTGGCAAGAAGGAAACATAGTAACAAGGTTCTGGAGATGAAGCTGACATTTTGACATCATTTTTCTTGGGTACTGATGAGAGGTGCTTAAACAGAATTCATCACTAGTGTTCTTCAGTTTTCACAGTCATTTAACATAGACTTCAACTGAATTCCTCAGAATAACACCTACCGTTAGATATAAGCATCTCTCCCAACTGCTCATGCAAGCCTTAAAATCAAGACATCCAGCTGTTCCAGGAATGGTTGTAAAATGCCTTACCAAAGTAGTTAATTCTTGCTCACTCACTTCCCTCACTCTGTGGGATGACATTGGCACAGTTAAAAAAAAAAAAAAAAAAAAAAAAAAAAAAAAAAAAAAGCTCCAGTCATTTTTGTAAGTGATGATGTCATATTTACATCACCATTACATCCACCTTCCCTCCTCTCTGCACATTCTCACTCTTACAAATCCCTTCCCATATTGCCACCATCCCTTCTCAGAGAAGCCACACATGGAAGATAGACTGGCAGCAGGCACCTCCATTCTTATTTGTAAAATTTAAGATTTTACATAGTTTTTAAATAATTTTATTTTCAACATTTTAGACAGTACTTATAAGAGTTTAGAAATAATTTATTTTATGCTTAAATAAAATATGAGATTAAAAATAATATGCCAAGAAAACTAAAATAAATGTATGATTAAATAATGAGCAATATAAATTATACTTGGTGTGGTCCTATTGTAGGAAGGGCATAAGTTTGGAAGGTAGAAATGGGAGGAAACATAAAAAAAATATGCCTCTTATACTCTGTTGCCTTTTATTCCAAAATAATCAGTAAAAATAATATGTTGGAAAAACTATTCATCAGACGAAAATAACTAGAAAATATTCAGAACATCTGCTAAGTCATCTCTCAGTGGTAAAAACTGAGAGGATAAGGGATGTCATATCACAACTGTAATTGTATATTTACATACAATTATTGCATGTCACATTTAACTCTAATGTATAAAAGTAGATTTTCCTCATCATGAAGGATACTTTCAAATAAAGAAAAAACATAGTCTATGGGAATTTAATACTGCCTAATCAGGCAGGAGGATGTTGAAGTCACTGACACAGATGAGTTTGTGGGCATCATGCCTACTATATTAGATGATTGAATCTGATTCTAATTGCATTGGTTTAGATATCATTATTATGATTATTACTGTTATCACTTGACTTTTTGTAACTTATGCCACAATGTTTTGTATCCTCCTCTCAGTTTCACGTCTTTTCCCAATTGAGTCAAATTAGTGCTGCCCTTAAGCAAATGATTGTGAGGCTCCATCCACACAAAACTGGACAAGTTAACAAAGGTCACACTGCTATAGAAAACTGACTATTGTCCTAGCAGCCGTCCAAGTTCACAGCACCATAAATAGCTGTAGAGCAATGGAAGCTCCTCTTTCCTTGGTGCAGTGTTCACGGTCTTTTTTTTTATGTCATCCAGGAGGGCTTAGAATTATCAACCAGGCATGGCTGTTCAGTATGCTGCTCAAACATCTGGGCTTCTATCTGCCAATAGCTACCATGAATCATATTCAACCCTTCTCATTTGTTCAGTTTTGTTTCGATGAAAATCAAAACAGTTAAGTTCCTAAACAGCAAAAACTTCAGGTAAACAACTATTATTCATTTATTTTACATTGATAATGATTCAAAGGATAGTGATAAAATTTTAATACAATATTACATTCACATTTAAAACTCTATTGCCCACGTTCAAATGGATGAAAGTGAATGGTCTTAACTTCATTTAAATTATTACTAAAAATGAGTGCAGTTTTATCAATAAAAATTATTTGAAGCTTACAATGTCAAAATATTTCTTTGGTGTGATAATATGCAATTAAATTTCATCAATTAAATACACCCTGAATATGATTAATTTGAACAAAACAACATCTGTCACAATAAAAAATGTGATTTTTAGACTTTATTTTAATGGGAAAGATAATATTTGTTTTACTAACATAACAAGATGGAATTCAAAAAATGTATTCATAGTTATAACTCTGTAAACAGTATGCTATACCTGCAAATTTCTTGTAGAATTCATAATGCTATACAATAAAAAAAATCTTGTATTTTATTTAACACACAACCTTTTTCAACTCCATTTGAAAGTTACTTGAAGGGTCAGTATACATTTTCTGTGATGGGCTATTCATTTATTCAAAAAAAAACCCTCACTGACCTATATAATACCCCTTTATATGAATGTTTTAGATATATACACAATAGTTCACAAAAGTTATATTGCTCAGGGGTTTGGGTAATATTATACTTTAAAATTAATGAATAACTAAATTTAACAAGTTGAGACCTCCTCCTCTCCTTCAGCCGTGTCCTACTTTGCCATTTTTCTAAACTCATCACCAACTACCGCATTTACCTTTACTTAGTGTCTGATCAAAAGACTCCAGCAAATGAATACAAGATATTCATCATGATAAACCACAATGATTTAAAAGTTACTTTATTTCAAACTTCAATCACACTTTTTTTTTGATTTTCCTTATTGGATATTTTATGTATATACATTTCAAATGTTATTTTCTTTCCTAATTTCCCTGTCTCCTATCTTCCCCTCCCCCTCTTTCTATAAGGATGTTCCCCCTCCCACCTATCCGGGCCCACCGCAACACCCTGGAATTACCCTAAACTGTGAAAATGAACTTTCCCAGGACCAAGGGAATCCCCTCCTTTTGAGGCCAGACAATGCCTTCCTCTGCTACACATGCAGCCCCAGCCATGAGTTCCTCCATGTGCACTCTTTGGATGCTGCTTTAGGCCCTGGGAGCACCAGTGAATCTGGTTAGTTGATATTGCTGTTCTTCAAATGGGGTTACAGATTCCTTCAGTTCCTTCAGTCCTTTCTCTGACTTCAGTGCTGAGGTCCCTGTGCTGAGTCTGACGTTCAGCAGCAAGCATCCTCCTGTGTATCAGAAAGGCTATGGCTGAGCCTCCCCGCAGACATCCATATCAAGCTTTATGTTTTGAACATAGTTTTTTTCTTTTTGTGTTTTCTGCTTGATATTATTAGTATGGCATTTTTCCTTCATATTTTAATGGCCTTAATTTTATTAATCATTCTCATGTATTGTGAGCATTTTAATCACATCACAGGTTATCTGTTCATTTCTGTTTGTGAGCAGAAGTTAACTTGTAAATTACAGTCTGCTTGATAGTATTATCCATTTAGAAAATGGTGTGAAGGGTTGAAATAATAGTGTGATATATATATTTTTAAATTATTGTGTGTGTATATGTGTGTGTGTGTGTGTGTGTGCTGCCTAAAACTGTGAGAATTGCCACATTTTTTTCTTACAACTTTATTTGAAAAAAAAAAACAGAGATGCATGTACAGATTATTAAAGCATTTTAGCATAAATATATATGAGTATATTTTGGTTAGAACTTGATTTTTTAAGGTTTGATAGTGTGCATTGAAATCTCACTATTTACAAAGATCATAAAGTATATGTAAAACAAAATGTATCATGGATGTAGTCAAGATGTTTTAAATAGTATCAGTTAGTTTTGAGTTTGCCTGTTGTGTTCTGAGAAGGAAACTCAGGTCTTTCTCAAGAAGAACAAGTTCCGTCAGCTGGTGATCCTATTTTCTCCACAGAAACTGTGAAAGCTAGTAGATCCTGAACAGAAATCATGCAGACCCTAAGAGAGCACAAGTGTCAACCCAGGCTGCTGTAACCAGTAAAACTCTCAATCAACAAAGATGTAGAGACCAAGGTATTTCAGAAAAAAAATAAATTTGCACAATGTCTGACCACAAATTCAGCAATACAACAAATTATAGGTGGAAAACCCAATATAAAAAAAGAAACTACATCCTAGTAAAACCAAAAAAAAAAAAAAAAAAAAAAAAAACTAAGCAAGAAAGTCAAAAGAAGAAAGACACATAGGCACAAATCTACCTCTAAAAGCCAAAATAGCAGGAAATGGCAACCACTATTCCTTAGCATCTTTAAACATAAATGGACTCAATTCCCCAATAGAAAGAAATAAGCTATCAGACTGGATACATAAACAGAATGGAAAATTTTACTGAATACCAGAATCTCATCTCAGAGACAAAGAAAGACACTATCTTAGAGTAAAAGGTTGGAAAAAAAACCTTGCAAACATACAGCCCCAAGAAACAAGCTGGAGAAGCCATACTAATATCGAATAAAAAAGATTTTCAACCAAAATTATCAAAAAACATAAGGAAGGACACTTTTTACTCATTAAAGAGAAAATTTATCAGGAGAAACTCTCAATCCTTAACATATATGCTACAAATACAAGAGCACCCATATTCATAAAAGAAACATGCATTGTACCCCACACAATAATAGTGGAGGAACTCAACACCCTAGTCTCATCAATGGACAGATCATGAAAGCAGAAACTGAAGAAGTACACAGCAAAACTAGCAGAGGTTATGAACCAATTGTAATTAATAGACATCTACAAAACATTTCATCCTAAAAGAAAAAAGTACATGTTCTCAGCAACTCACAGCACTTTCTCGAAAACTGACCATATAATGGGTCACAAAACAAGCCTCAATAGATAAAAGAAGATTGAAATTCTCCCATGCACCCTATCAGATCATCAAGGAATAAGGATGGTCTTTGATAACAATAGAGACAATAAAAAGCCCATATAAACATGGAAGCTAAACAATATTCTATTAAGCAATACCATGCACAACGAAGAAATAAATAGAGAAATTAAGAATTTCCTACAATTTAATGAAAATGAAAACACTGCATACCCAAATGAAAGCAGCACAGAGAGGAAAATTCATAGATCTGATTGCTTCCAAAAAGAAACTGGAAATAGCATACATTAGCAACTTAAAGCACAGTTGAAACTCTAGAACAAAAGGAAGCAGATACATCAAGGAGGAGTAGACAGCAGAAAATAATCAAACTCAGAGGAGAAATTGAACAAATAGAAAAAAAAAAAAAAAAAAAAAGAACCACTCAAAGGATCAACAAAACCAAGATCTGTTTTTTTTTTTTTTTTTTTTTTTTTTTTTTTTTTTTTTGAGGAAATTAACAAGATTGATAAACCCTTAGCCAGACTAACTAGAGGGCAAAAAGAGTATCCAAATTAACAAAAGCAGAAATGAAAGTGGAGACATAACAAGTGAAACTGAGGAAATTCAAGAAATCAGCAGATCCTACTATAAAAGCTTATACTCAACAAAGCTGGAAAATTTGGTGGAAGTGCATGAATTCCTAGACAGATACCAGATACTAAAGCTAAACCAAGACCAGGTAAACCATCTAAACAATTCCATAACACCTATAGAAATAGAAGCAGTAATCAAAAGCCTCCTAAGAAAATAAAAGCCCAAGTCCAGATGGGTTCAGAGCAGAATTCTATCAGTTATTTATTGACAATCTAATACCAATACTGTCCAAACTATTCCACAAAAATAGAGTCAGATGGAACACTACCTAAATCATTTGTGGAGGCCACAGTAACCCTCATTTCTAAATCAAAAACAGAGCCTACAAGGAAAGAGAACTTCAGACCAATCATACTTATGAACATTGATGCAAAAATACTCAACAATATCTTTGCAAGATGAATCCAAAAACACATCAAAATGATCATACACCATGATCAAGTAGGCTTCATCCCTGGTATATGGGGATGAATTAATATACAGAAATCCATCAACATAATCCACCATATAAACAAACTCAAATAAAAATCACATGGTCATCTCACTAGATGCTGAGAAAGCATTTGAAAAAATTCAACACTCCTTCATGTTAAAGTCTTGGAAAGAACAGGAATCCAAGGCCCATACATAAACACAATATACAGCAAACCAATAACCAACATCCCACTAAAAACAGGGAGTAGTCAAGAGTGCTCACTCTTCCTTTACTTATTCAACATAATACAGGAAGTCCTGGCCAGAGCAATTAGAGAGCCAAAGTAAATCAAAGAATGCAAATTGGAAAGGAAGAAGTAAAAACATTTCTATTTGCAGATGACATGAAATTTTACGTAAGTGACCCCATAAATTTTATCAGAGAACTTCTGCAGCTGATGAACAAGTTCAGCAAATTGTCTGGATATAAATTAATTCAAACAAATCAGTAACCTTCCACTACTCAAAGTACAAACATGCAGAGAAAGAAATTAGGGAAAAGATACCCTTCACAATAGTCACAAACAATATGAAATACCTTGGTATGATTCTAACTAAAGCAAGTAAAGGACCTGTTTGAGAAGAACTTCAGATATCTGCAAAAGAAATGGAGGAAGATCTAAGCTCATGGATTGGAAGGATCTACCTTATCAAAATAGCCATCTTACCAAAAGCAATCTACAGATTAATGCAATCCCCATCAAAATTCAAATCCAATTCTTCATATAGTTGGAAAGAGTAATGTGCAATTTCATCTGGAATAACAATAAACCTGGAATAGCAAAATCCATCCTCAACAACAAGAAAAATTCTGGGAGAATCACTATCCCTGACCTCAAGCTATATTACAAGGCAATTGTGTAAAATACTGCATGGTACTGGTACAAAGATAGGCACATAGTGGGTAAGTGGAATAAAATAGAAAATCCAGAAATGAACCCTCACATTTATGGTGACTTGATTTTTGACAAAGGATCTATAAACATTCAATGGAAAAAGGCCAGCCTATTCAACCAATGGTGTTGGTTCAGCTGGCACTCAGCATGCAGAACAATGAAAATAGACCCTTTCTTATCTCCTTGTAAAAAGCTAAAGTACAAGTGGATCAAAGATCTCTAAGTTAAACCAGGTACAATGAAACTAGTAGAAGAGAAAATAGGGAAAACTATAGAACACATAGGCACAGGGGAAATTTTCCTGAAAAGAACACCTATGGCTCATGCTCTAAGGTCAAAGATCGACAAATTGGATTACATCAATGTAGTGAGTAGTTGCAATTATTCAAGGCATGCAAGGCTGATTAAACCTAGCAGGAAATTTAACTCACCAAAGTAACAGATTAAAGAATTAAATAAAAAAAAAGAATTATGGGTACAGGCTGAGCAACTGTGACCTGGAACAGATCTTAGGAACTTCTGTTCCCACCTGGAGACAACTTCAGGACGCAGAGCAGAGCCTGGCCCAACTGCCAGCCAGAAAGGCGGCTCATACAGGTTGAGCAACTGGTGAGTGGGAGACCTAGGCTGTGGGGGAGCAGAGGGATCTCTGCGGAGTGCACACGGAAAGGGCACCCCCTGCCCTGACCTGCCCTGTCCTCCCCATCCAGTGACCAGGAACAGATCTTAGGAACTTCTGTTCCCACCCGGAGACGACTTCAGGACGCAGAGCGGAGCCTGGCCCAACTGCCAGCCGGAAAGGCGGCTCATACAGGCTGAACAACTGGTGAGTGGGAGACTTAGGCTGCGGGGGAGCAGAGGGATCTCTGCGGAGTGCACACGGAAAGGGCACCCCCTGCCCTGACCTGCCCTGTCCTCCCCGATCAAGTGACCAGGAACAGATCTTAGGAACTTCTGTTCCCACCCGGAGACGACTTCAGGACACAAAGCAGAGCCTGGCCCAACAGCCAGCCGGAAAGGCGGCTCGAACAGGCTGAGCAACTGGTGAGTGGGAGACCTAGGCTGCAGGGGAGCAGAGGGATCTCTGCGGAGTGCACACGGAAAGGGCACCCCCTGCCCTGACCTGCCCTGACCTGCCCTGTCCTCCCCGATCCAGTGACCGGGAACCGATCTTAGGAACTTCTGTTCCCACCCGGAGACGACTTCAGGACACAGAGCAGAGCCTGGCCCACCTGCAAACCGGAAAGGTGGCTCAGAGAGGCTGAGCATCTGTGACCAGGAACAGATCTTAGGAACGTCTGTTCCCACCCGGAAGCAACATTAGTACACAGAGCGGAGCCTGGCCCAGATGCCACCCAGAACCTGGGCTGCTGGGGAGTAGAGAGATCTCTGAGGAGTGCACACGGAAAGTGTACCAGGGACACAGACCAGATACAAGGGAAAGGCAAGAACATATCACTGACAACAAAATGGCAAGAGGAAAGAGAAAGAGTATATCCCAAGGAAACCAAGACAATCTAGCAACACCAGAACCCAGCTCTCAGATAGTAGCAAACATAGGAATTCCAAACACTCCAGAGAAAGAAGACATAGACCTGAAAACATGCCTCAAGACGCTGATAGAGTTACTTAAACAAGAAAGGGAGGAAAAGCAAAAAGATTCAGAAGCTTTTAAAGAAGAAACAAGAAAAACACTCAAAGAACTCAAACAACAAGACGAAAACAGAACCAAGGAAATAAAGGAATGGAAGAGGAAAATTAAAACAGAAATTGACACAATAAAAAAAGCGCTAAAAGAGATATCCCTAGAGTCAGAACACCAAAAAAAGAAATCAGGAGTCACAGAAGCAAGCATTTCCAACAGATTACAAGAGATCGAGGAGAGAATCTCGGGGGCAGAAGACAACATTGCAAACATAGACAAAACAGCCAGAGAAGATGCAAAAAACAAAAAGTTCCTAACCCAAAATGTCCAGGAAATACAAGACACAATGAGAAGACCGAACCTAAGGATAATAGGAATAGAAGAGGGAGAGGAGTATCAACTAAGAGGCACAGTAAATATCTTCAACAAAATCATAGAAGAAAACTTCCCTACCCTCAAGAATGAGATGACCACGAGCATAAAAGAAGCCTTCAGAACTCCAAATAGGTTGGACCAGAAAAGAAATACCTCCCGACACATAATAGTAAAAACATCAAGTGCCCAAAGTAAAGAAAGAATACTAAAAGCAGTAAGGGAAAAAGGTCAGGTAACATATAAAGGCAGACAAATCAGATTCACATGGGATTTCTCAACAGAGACTATGAAAGCTAGAAGAGCCTGGACAGACATCATGCACTCCTTAAGAGAGCACAAGTGCCAGCCCAAGCTGCTATACCCAGCAAAACTATGGAGAGACAAAGATATTTCAAGAAAAATCAAAATTCACACAATATCTGACCACAAACCCAGCCCTACAACGAATTATAGGTGGAAAACCCAATACAAGGAGGGAAAATACAGCCTAGTAAAAACAAGAAAACTCCTAAACAAGAAAACTAAAAGAAGAAACAAACACAGACACAACTCAACCCAAAAAAGCAAAAATGGCAGGAAACAGAAACAATTATTCCTTGATATCTATTAACATAAATGGTCTCAACTCCCCAATAAAGAGACATAGACTATCAGACTGGACACATAAACAAAATCCAGCCTTTTGCTGCACACAGGAAACTCATCTCAGAAACAGAGACAGACACTATCTCAGAGTAAAAGGATGGGAAAAAACTTCCAAGCAAACAGCTACAAGAAGCAAGATGGAGTGGCTATTCTAATATCGAATAAAGTAAATTTCCAACCAAAAGTTATCAAAAAAGATAAAGAAGGACACTTTTTACTCATTACCGGGCAAATCTGTCAGGAGGAACTCTCAATCCTTAACATATATGCTCCAAATAAAAAATCACCCACATTCATAAAAGAAACTCTACTAAAGCTCAAAAAATACATTTCACCCCACACAATAATAGTGGGAGACTTTAACACCCCACTCTCACCAATGGACAGATCAGGGAAACAGAAAATGAACAAGGACACTGCAAAACTAGCAGAGACTTTGAACCAACTAGAATTAATAGATATATACAGAACATATTATCCTAAAGTAAAAGAATATACCTTCTTCTCACCACCCCAGGCACCTTCTCAAAAATTGACCACATAATTGGACACAGAACGTTCCTTCATCGATATAAGAAGATTGAAATACTCCCATGCATCCTCTCAGATCACCATGGTCTACGGCTGGTCATTAACAACAACAAAGACATCAAAATGCCCACATACACATGGAAACTAAACAACACTCTGTTAAAGGATAGCAGGGTCAAAGAAGAAATAAAGAAAGAAATTAAGGACTTTCTAGAATTCAACGAAAATGATAACACAACATACCCAAACTTATGGGATGCAATGAAAGCAGTATTGAGAGGAAAACTCATTGCCCTAAGTGCTTCCAAAAAGAAACTGGAGAAAGCTCACATCAGCAACCTGACAGCACAGCTAAAAGCCCTAGAACAAAAGAAAGCAGATATACCCAAAAAGAGTAGACGGCAAAAAATAATCAAAATTAGGTCAGAAATAGACCAAATAGAAACAAAAAAAACCATTGAAAAAATCAAAAAAACCAAGAGTTGGTTCTTTGAGAAATTCAACAAGATTGATAAACCCCTAGCCAGACTAACTAAAGGGCAAAAAGAGAGTATCCAAATTAACAAAATCAGAAAGGAAAGTGGTGACATAACAACTGAAACTAAGGAAATTTAAGAAATCATCAGATCCTACTACAAAAACTTATACTTCACAAAATTGAAAAATATGGAGGAAATGGATGAATTCCTAGACAGATTCAAGGTCCCAAAGTTAAACCAGGACCAAGTAAACCATCTAAATAACAATATAACACCTAAAGAAATAGAATAAGTCATCAAAAGCCTCCCAACCAAAAAAAGCCCAGGTCCAGACGGGTTCAGTGCAGAATTTTATCAGACATTTATTGGTGATATAACACCAATATTCGCCAAACTATTCCAAAAGATAGAATCAGATGGAATATTACCCAAATCATTTTTTGAGGCTACAATAACACTCGTACCTAAGCCACACAAAGACCCTACAAGGAAAGAGAACTTCAGACCAATCTCACTTATGAACATTGATGCAAAAATACTCAACAAAATCCATGCAAACCGAATCCAAGAACACATCAAAACCGTCATTCATCATGACCAAGTAGGCTTCATCCCTGGGATGCAGGGAAGGTTTAACATAAGGAAATCCATCAATGTAATCCACCATATAAACAAACTTAAAGACCAAAATCACATGGTTATCTCACTAGACTCTGAGAAAGCATTTGACAAAATCCAACACCCCTTCATGTTAAAAGTCCTGGAAAGAACAGGAATCCAAGGCCCATATTTAAACATAATAAAAGCAATATACAGCAAACCAACAGCCAACATCAAACTTAATGGCGAGAAACTTGAAGCAATCCCACTAAAATCAGGGACTCGACAAGGCTGCCCACTCTCTCCCTACCTATTCAACATAGTACTGGAAGTCCTGGCCGGAGCAATTAGACAGCAAAAAAACATCAAGGGAATACAAATCAGAAAGGAAGAGATAAAAACATTACTCTTTGCCGATGACATGATAGTGTACTTGAGTGACCCCAAAAATTCCACCAGAGAACTCCTACAGCTGATAAACAAGTTCAGCAATGTGGCCAGATACAAAATTAACTCAAACAAATCAGTAGCCTTCCTATACTCAAAGGACAAACAAGTGGAGAAAGAAATTAGGGAAAAGGTACCCTTCACAATAGTTACAAAAACTATGAAATACCTTGGTGTGACTCTAACTAAGCAAGTGAAGGACCTGTATGACAAGAACTTCAAACCTCTAAAGAAAGAAATTGAGGAGGATGTCAGAAAATGGAAAGATCTCCCATGCTCATGAATTGGAAAGATCAACAATTTAAAAATGGCCATCCTACCAAAAGCAATCTACAGATTCAAAGCAATCCCCATCAAAATTCCAACCCAGTTCTTCATGGAATTGGAAAGATCAATGTGCAATTTCATATGGAATAACAAAAGACCTAGAATAGCGAAATCCATCCTCAACAACAAAAATACATCTGCGGGAATCACTATCCCTGACCTTAAGTTATATTACAAGGCAATTGTGCTGAAAACTGCATGGTACTGGTACAGAAATAGGCAAGTGGATCAATGGAATAGAATAGAAGATCCAGAAATGAGCCCTCATGTATATGGTCACCAGATTTTTGACTAAGGAGCAGTAAACATTCAATGGAAAATGGACAGCCTATTCAACAAATGGTGCTGGTCCAACTGGCACTCAACATGCAAAAGAATGAAAATAGACCCGTTCTTATCTCTTTGTACAAAGCTCAAGTGTAAGTGGATCAAAGATCTCCACATTAAACCAGATACACTGGAACTATTAGATGAGAAAGTAGGGAAAACTTTAGAACACATAGGCACAGGAGAAAATTTCCTGAACAAAACACCAATGGCTCAAGCTCTAAGGTCAAAGATTAACAAATGGGACTTAATGAGATTGCAAAGTTTCTGTAAGGCTAAGGACATCGTCAAGAAAACAAAACAGCAACCAACACAATGGGAAAGGATCTTTACCAACACCACATCAGATAGAGGCCTAATATCCAAGGTGTACAAGGAACTCAAAAAGCTAGACACCAGAGAATCAAATAACCCTATTAAAAAATGGGGTACAGAGCTAAACAAATCATTTTCAGTTGAGGAACACCGAATGGCCGAGAAACATCTGAGGAAGTGCTCGACATCCTTAGCCATCAGGGAAATGCAAATCAAAACAACCCTAAGATTCCACCTCACACCAGTCAGATTGGCCAAGTTCCAAAACTCAGATGACAGCAGATGCTGGCGAGGCTGTGGAGAAATAGGAACACTTCTCCACTGTTGGTGGGGTTGCAAGCTAATACAACCACTCTGGAAATCTGTCTGGCGATACCTCAGAAAATTGGATATAGTACTACCAGAAGACCCCGCTATTCCACTTCTGGGCATATACCCCAGAGACACTTTAATACACAACAAAGATATATGCACCACAATGTTCATAGCGGCTCTATTTATAATAGCCAGAAGCTGGAAGGAACCCAGATGTCCTTCAGAAGACGAATGGATTCAAAAATTGTGGTACATATACACAATGGAATACTACTCAGCCACCAGAAACGATGACTTAACCAAATTCTTAAGAAAATGGCTGCATCTAGAGAAGATCATCCTGAGTGAGATATCCTAGTCACAAAAGAACAGACATTATATGCAGTCACTGATAATGGAATGCTAACCTCAGAGGCTTGCACTTCCCCAGAAACAGCTCACAGACTGTATGAAGTCCAAGAAATAAAGAAAACAAAAAATATACATATATTCACAAAACAAAAAAAAAAAAAAAAATACCATATAGAGTCTGAGGATGATTCAGCATTTAAAAGACATGTTTACCTTGCAAATGATCTGGGTTTTAATCATAGTATTCACATGGTCATTCATAAAACCATGTTATTCTTCAGTTTCATGGGATCTAATGCCTTCTTCTCACATCCACAATCAGAAGCCAAATGTCTGGTAAACAGAGAAGTATTCAAGAAAAATTGTTATACAGAAAAAAAATCAATCATTTTTGAGGTTTAGAAATATTTTTGGTTAATTATAAATTATTTTAAAAGGAACAGGTATTACACCATCAGTTTGGCACATGATCTTAGATAATGCATAAAAATAAATCTATTATGATATACTCAAAAAAAAAAAAAAAAGATCGACAAATTGGAAGCAATGATATTCCAAATTTTCTGTAATGCTAAGGGCACTGTAAAGAAAACAAAATGGTAGCCAACAGATTGGCAAAAGATCTTCACCAACTCCACATCTGATAGAGTCCTAATATTCAAGGTATACAAAGGACTCAAGAAATTTGACTCCTGAGAATCAAATAATCCTATAAAAATTGGGGTACAGGGCTAAACAAAAAGTTCTCAATTGAGGAATCTTGAATGGTTGTATAGAATCTGAGGAAGTGCTCCACATCATTAGCCATCAGGGAAATGAAAATCAAAACAACCCTGAGATTCCACCTCACAGCAACCAGAAAGGCTAAGATCAAAATTTAGATCACAGCAGGTGCTGGCAAGGATGTGGAGAAAGAGGAAAAATTCTCCACTGTTGGAGGGGTTGTAAACTTGTACAACCACTCTTGAAATTCATCTGGTGGTTCCTCAGAGAATTGAATATAGTACTAACTAAAGACCCAATTTTTCCACTTCTGGGCATATACCCCAGAGACACTCCAACATACAATAAAGACACATACACCACAATGTTCACAGCAGCCCTATTAATAATACCCAGATGCTAGAAAGACTCCAGATGTTTTTCAGTAGTTGAATTGTTACAAATATTGTGGTATATTAATACAATGGAGTACTACTCAGCTATCAGAAACAATGACTTTATGAAATTCATAAGAAAATGGATGCACCGAGAGAATATCTTTCCTAGTGAGGTAATCCAGTCACAAAATAACAAACATAATATAGAGTCACTGATGATTGGATACTAACCCCAGAAAATTATGATCACCACAGAAACAACTCACAGAGTATATGATGCTCAAGAAAAACAAAGGTCAAAAAAGAAAAGAAAAGAAAAGAAACCCTTAGTTTTTCTTAGGGAAAAAATAAATGTATAACACTCTCTCAGAGTGTGGTACACCTGTACCTTAAGTCATTGATAATCTAAGAACTAAGATAATTACCTTTTGGCAATTTTTGGTATTCACAGATTATTATGCTTAATCTATACCCAACAATAAATCTGTTTTCATGTTTTGTTCTGTCCTACATGTACATCCTGCTTATGGTAACTACCAGGATTTTTATACATGCTGTCAATCTTCTAATAGAATTAAGTACTGACAAAATGATTCATATAATGTTACACCAAAATACCTTTAAATCTGTTAATGTATCCCTCTCTATTTTTTTAAATAAATCAGTAAGAAAAAATACTATTGATCAACAACTTTAAATAATATTCCTTAGTGAGTGTTCTCAAAAATTGATAGGAATATATGAGTAAAAGGTAAGAGACTTTGAAATGTCAGCTACTAATTCTGAGGATTTAGCATTCCAGTACTTTATAGTGAATGAAAGTACAAACCCCACTAAGAAAAGAGAGGGCCTAAAGTCAACAGCAAATTTTTCATTCTTAGGACAAGTTCATTCTTAGGTTAAGTTGATAAGAAAAATTTATTTTGCTTTTAAAAGTAAGTTGGAGAGATTCAATTTTCGCTTAGTTAAGGGGTTACCCATAAGACATTGTATGGGTTGATGGAAAAATGTTAATTGTAATTTTTGGCTCTTTAGTGAAAATCTGTGTAGAACAGAACAATACTATTTAATTAACATGGATAATACCATAAAGCAACTGAAAACTGATCCTGAGGATATTGAAACAGATGGTGATTAAATGTGAAGGTTATATTCCTATGAAAGCTTTCTACTTTTATTCTAATTGTTTTTTACTTTAAAACTCTATGTCTGATTCTGAACAGTGCACAATTCAAACTGGGTGTGCCTGGCTAGGTATAACCACATGATTAGCAACAGAATATTTAAATAATTTGTCTTGCAATATATGATTTCATTGAGCTATGTCATAATCACTTAGTTTAAAATACTATATGTTTTAAATATGAGAAAAGCAGTTAATCATTGACCACAAGAAAATAAGGGAAACTAGGTTCTTTAGTAACCAATAAAAACAGTAAAGATAAACAGTCCAATCTAGTCTGTGTTGTAAGTCATTGTTTTGCTTTTATTAGTTTTTTTTTAAAAATGTTTTAAAAAGCTCATTTCAAAAATAACAATAGGATAATATATAGAGGTTTAAAACTGTATTTCCAATCCAAATTTTCTGTACCCTTTCGATAGATTATCTTGTTCAAAATAACTAGTAAAGCAAGAGTAAACAAGTATTTGTTCTTCTGTTTGTTTTTTCTTTGGCTTTCTTTTTCTCTATTTCTTATTATCACTGTTATTTCCTGATAGATATTCTATGTGAATATTTGAAGCTTCAAGATGTTCAAATACTTTCCTGGTAAAAATTTTACTTACAATTTATAAAAAATACAAACTTAGAAACTGGTTTGTGCATTGAGTCATTTTTCTTTTCTTTCCTTTTTTTTTTTTTTTTTTTTTTTTAGAACTGAAAAAGTCAATGGCATAAAGGAATAAAAAGTAATGATTCATGTAGGTCTAACAATATGATATAAAACAGCAAAAACCAAACAATATTCAGAGAAATGACTCAAGGACTCAGCACAGCTATATATGAGAAAGCCATCAAAGCAGTAGATTGCTTTATTTTACTATACAGAGATCCTTTTGGAAGAAAATGCTCTTTGAAATTCAGTTATCCCTATAAGGTCACACAGATCCATTAACATTTTTCACAAGAAAAAGGAAAAAAAAATGGTGTGAAGTGTCTTTCTCACAGTGGAAAGGACAAGGATAATTCAACATCTGCTGTGATATTAACCCAAATGTGTCACGTCATGGTTTTCTGCTTTATATACAGGCTATATGCTAGATTTAAAACAGTAGCTACCATAGCAATTTTATACCATTTTTATTCAAATGAGAACAACCATTAAAGTGAACATGCAGCATTTAGTTAATTACGAGTTCACTTTATCCACTTATTATTCCACTTTATCAAAACAATATTCTAAGTCATAATTAGGTGTGATATATTAAAGGGACATTACATTTATTATTCTGTACTTTGTGAAAAGTTTAATTTGTCTTTCTGTAGTCCATTCTTGGTTGTTGTTTTAACAAGGAACACACACACACACACACACACACACACACACACACACACACACAAACATGCACACACACATTCACTTATGGGCAGGGAGGAAGCATGGGATGTGGAACAGTAGAAGGATGTACTGGGAAGAGAATAAAATCATGAGTGTAAAAATATAAATAAATAAATAAAAATTTTGAAAAAGGAATGAGTACCTAAAAAGTTACCACACTACTGGGCCTCACCTCTGACATTATGGGTGAACAGAGTAATTCTTGAGAAGGAAAGGTGTCCCAAAAGCAAAGGCAGCTCCTGCTCCATCATTCTAAGGATTTTCATAAAATGACAAGCTCCACAATGATAACATATATGCAGAGTTTCACAGGTTGGACTCATGCAGGCTCCTTTATTGTCAGCTCAATCTCAGCCCTTATATGTCCAATTGTCTTGATTCTGTGGATAGAGACTGGTGTTCTTTTTTTTTTTTTTTTTTTTTTTTTACTGATAATGTAATTATACTTTAGTTTTTTTTTAAACATTTTTTGCTTAAAATTATACATTTTTCTCAGTCCTTTTTTTCAGATTTTAACATAATTTTTACATAAAACTATATGAATATATTTTTTAGTCAGTACTTGATTTTTTTCAAGGTTTGATAGTATGCCTTGAAAACTTAATAGTTACAATGAACATAAAGTACATGTAAAACAACGTGTAACATGAAAATAGTTTTCTTGTATTGTAAATTTTTTTTGTTTTGTTTTGTTTTCTTTATCATCCTGAGTGAGATAACCCAGTCACAAAAGAACAGACATACTATGCAGTCACTGATAGTGGGATGCTAACCCCAGAGGCTTGCACTCCCCCAGAAACAACTCACAGACTGTATGAAGTCCAAGAGACTGGTGTTCTTGATCATTCTTGCCCTACAATATTTCTTCACCTTCTTTCTCAGGGCTTACTTAATAAGCAGGATATATTATGTCTGAAACTCTATTAGAGTACTAGAGTATTAGAAATTTTCAAAAGCATAGAACATTAATTCCTTCAGTTGCAAGGAATTAAAAAATCAGGAGGGAAAGCAAAATTATTTAATTTTATATTTTTTCTAAATTTTATGTCAGAAGCCATTGCACAATTTTGTACATAATAATACCTTTTTTTGTTCTTAGTGTTCTGGCACTGATATACCTTTGGTGATTTTTTTTTATATTTTTAATTCATTCATTTTAAATCATTGAAAATGGGAAGATAATTCATTCATTGAACGGTTTCTTCAGCCATTGATTTTATTTTTCAGGATATGTGCCAGATATAAAAGATCCATTTGTTTTCTTCTTCTCCATGGAAAGAGTTTTGTACTTAATTTAGAAATTATTGTGATATTTTAGAGATAATTTGCATAAAAATATTAAAACCCACAAAGGACAACTACATTGTCAAACCACTTTCATTTAAAAATGAATAAAAATCTAACAATATGAATACAACATAAAATTTTGAGGAAAATTAAATTTTCTTTCATCTAAACTAATTCTATAAAATAGGATTTGGAGAAAATATTGAAGATGAACATTTTGATTTAAGTTTATATTTTTAAGAGAAAACAAAACAAGACAGTAAACAGTTGAATTTAAGTATTTCATCAACAAATCATTCTGGCATATAGTATAATAAATGCATGATTAGATAATATCTTTCTTTGATTATTTTTTGTAAATAACTTTTAACAAATATGTGTGTGTGTGTGTGTGTGTGTGTGTGTGTGTGTGTGTATGTGCGTGTGTACATTGAGTATATTCTGGTACATTGAGTATATTGCTCTTGGGTAACAAGACAATAGCTAATAAATAAAAATCATATAATATATAGTCAATAAATCTAGAAGAAATAGACTTGCTTTCAATTGATGGATGAAGTAAAATTTCCTATTGTATAAAAAATTAGCAAAATTTGAAATATACATGATTCTAAACTAGTTATTTTTATACAAGTAAATTAAAATGAATTTAATCTAATAGCTTTTCAAATATCTGTAGTATAAACTTTTATTTATAAACCTGAGATATTTTCCACTATCACCCTTATTTTGAATCAATAATTTATTGTTTATAAAACAAATTGCTTAGTTCTTACACTTATTTAAATACATCTGAAACAGCTCAATACAACTAGGAAGTCCTATTATGGTACCGAGTCTAATTCTGAACTCTATATTATTCATACCAATTAGAATAACATTTCTAACTGTTGTGTAATTTGGACTCAGCCAACTCCTTGCCCTCTCATTCTGCTTCTTATGTTTTCCAGAAGCCAAACTATTTGCTTATTTAATGAAATATCAGCTGATATAGCAATCAAACTTTTATTCCGTCTTATAACAAAGGAAATAGTTACAGAAAAATTAATTTCATTCAGTGGAAATTTTAAATATTTAACTGCAGTTAAAGCTTTGCATTGATATTCATTGTTCTTAGACAATTCACTGAACATTAAATTCAACCATCAAAGTAAATCAGCATCCAATGCTCTTATTGCCCCATCTTCCCTGAAGAGTTTTCACATAATGTCAGAAGCCATTTAGCAGATGACTTTTCTGAGATGCACTTGTTCTGCACATACTGTGTTCTAAGATTTTTGGAACCAAGGTTTCACGTGACATCAAATAAGAATTGCTTCTTGCAGCTGATTTGCCTTTCCTGTCATGTTTAAATTAATATTACAATCCCTTGATATTATCCCACCTTATTGGACCAATTTTCTGTAGCTAAACAAAGAGGTACTGTCTTTTTGTGATGCAATGTAGACACATAGATGATTTCTTAATTCTTAATAATGCTTTTCAGAGCACTATTAGGCTGATTCAAGTAATTTGAGGTTCTCTGTAATAAAAATATTGTAATTAGAACACTTCAAGCTTTCATGTGTTACAAGTTAATTAAACTAAGATAGAAAGCAGGGATGTAATAGATTCTCATTTATGCTCGTGGTCATCTCATTCTTGAGGGTAGGGAAGTTTTCTTCTATGATTTTGTTGAAGATATTTACTGTGCCTATTAGTTGATACTCTTCTCCCCCTTCTATTCCTATTATCCTTAGTTTCGGTCTTTTCATTGTGTCTTGGATTTCCTGGACATTTTGGGTTAGGAGCTTGTTTGTTTTTTGCATCTTCTCTGGCTCTTTTGTCTATGTTTGCAATGTTATCTTCTGCTCCCGAGATTCTCTCTTCGATCTCTTGTAATCTATTGTAAATGCTTGCTTCTGTGATTCCTGATTTCTTTTTTTGGTGTTCTGACTCTAGGGTTATCTCTTTTAGCGTTTTCTTTATTGTGACAATTTCTGTTTTAATTTCCCTCTTCCATTCCTTTATTTCTTTGGTTCTGTTTTCCTCTAGTTCTTTGAGTTCTTTGAGTGTTTTTCTTGTTTCTTCTTTAAAAGCTTCTGAATCTTTTTGCTTTTCCTCTTTTTCTTGTTTAAGTAACTCTATCAGCGTCTTGAGGTATGATTTCAGGTCTGTGTCTTCTGTTTCTGGAGTGTTTGGAATTCCGATATTTGCTGTTATGGGAGAGCTGGGTTCAGGTGTTGCTAGATTGTCTTGGTTTCCTTGGGATATACTCTTTCTCTTTCCTCATGCCATTTTGTTGTCAGTGATATGTTCTAGTCTTTCCCTTGTCTCTGGTCTGTGTCCCTGGTTCTCCACTGGTCCAGGTGTCAGATGGGTCGAGCCCTGTTTTATGCCTTTGAGTCGTCGGGTGTGAGCAGAAGTTCCAACGTTCTGTTTTTGGTTGCTGGATAAGGCACGGCAGGGCAGGGCAAGGCACGGGGTGCACTTTCCGTGTGTACTCCGCAGAGATCTCTCTGCTCCCGGCAGCCCAGGTCTCCCACCCACCAGTTGTTCAGCCTCTACGAACCTCCGTTCCGGGTGTCAGATGGGCCAGGCTCTGCTCTGCATCCAGCATAGATTCTCAATTAAGGAAGATGTTGGTTTTAGATTGTAAAACCATTATCTGAAAACTAAAAAACATACAGAGGAATGATGATTTATTTTATGTGCATGAACAGAAGATAACATTTTGATGGAATTTATCTATACAAATCTTTAATACTAATAAGATACTAAATAAATGATTTACCTCTTGATGGAACTGTGCTAACTTAGACATAAGAATTATAGATTTTATGTTTTAAGGAAGCTTTGGAACCTGTGAGAGATAATGAACATTTAGTTAGCTAATTAGTCTTTTATTTTAAACTAAAGAATTTTATTTAAAAAAAGATAAATGTACAAATTTAAAAAAATTTTTGCATAAAAGTATACAAATATATTTTTGTCATTGTTTGGCTTTCTTGAAGATAAGGGTTGATAGTGTGCATTAAGGTCTTACTAGTTAAAATGAGCATAAAGTACATGTAAAACAGGATGTAACCTGGAATTAGTCAAGCCTTTCTTGGTGTGTAAGGAGTAAACATAATGGTATTTTCTTTTCTTTTCTTTTCTTTTCTTTTTTTTTGAACTTCAAACAGTCTGTGAGTTGTTTCTGGGTGTTCAGAGCTTTCTGAGGTTAGTATCCCATTATCAGTGACTGCATATTATGTCTGTTCTTTTGTGACTGGGTTACCTTGCTCAGGATGATATTCTCTAGATGCATCCATTTTTTTAAGAATTACATAAGATCATTTTTTTTTTTGATAGCTGAGTAGTATTCCATTGAGTAAATGTACCACAATTTTTGTATCCATTCATCTACTGAACGAAATCTGGGTTCTTTCAAGCCTCTGGCTATTATAAATAGAGGTGCTGTGAACATTGTGGTGCATGTATCTTTGTTGTACATTGGAGTGTTTCTGGGGTAAATGCCCAGAAGTGGAATACCTGGGTCTTCAGATAGTACAATGTCCAATTTTCTGATGAATCATCAGACTGATTTCCAGAGTGGTTGTAACTGTATAAAACCCCACCAAGAGTGGAGAAGTATTCCTGTTTCTCCACATCCTTGCCAGCATCTGCTGTCATTTGAATTTTTGTTCTGGGAAAATCTTACTGGAATGAGGTGGAATCTCCAGGTTGTTTTGATTTGCATTTACCTGATGGCTAATGATTGGGATCACTTCCTTAGATGCTTCTCAGCAATTCAACTTTTCTCAATGGACAACATTTTGCTTAGCTCTGTACAACATTTTTTAATAGGGTTGTTTGATTCTCTGGTGTCTAGCTTCTTGAGTTCTTTATATATGTTGGATATTAGGCCTCTATCTGTTGTGTGGTTGAAAAAGATTTTCTCCTACTCTGTTGGCTGCCATTTTGTTTTCTTGAAAGTATCTTTAGCCTTACAGAAACTTTGCAATCTCATTAAGTCTCATTTGTCAATCTTTGACTTTAGAGCACAAGCCATTAATGTTCTGTTCAGGAAATTTTCTCCTGTGACAATGTGTTCTAGGGTTTTCCTTAATTTCTCATTTAATAGTTTCAGTGTACCAGGTTTAATGTAGAGATCTTTGATCCACTTGCACTTGAGCTTTGCACAAGGAGATAAGGAAAGATCTGTTTTCATTCTTCTGCATGATGTGTGACAGTTGCACCATCCCCATTTGTTGAATAGGCTGTCCTTTTTCCATTGAATGTTTACAGCTTCTTTGTCAAAAATCAGGTGACCATATATTTGAGGGCTCATTTATAGATCTTCTATTCTATTTCATTCTTCCATGTGCCTATTTCTGTACCAGTACCATGCAGTTTTTAACACAGTTGCCTTGTAATATAGCTTGAGGGCATGGATAGTGATATCCACAAATTTTTTTTTTTTTTTTTTTTTGTTATTGAGGATGGATTTCTCTATTCTAGGTCTTTTGTTATTATTGGATGAAATTACACATTGCTCTGTCCAACTCAATGAAGAATTGTGTTTGTATTTTGATGGGGATTGCATTGAATCTGTAGATTACTTTGGTAAGATGGCCATTTTTACAATGTTGATCCTTCCAATCAATGTGCATGGGAGTTCTTTCCATTTTTGATATCTTCCTCAATTTCCATCTTTAGAGGTTTGAAGTTCTTGTCATACAGGTCCTTCACTTGCGTAGTTAGAGTCACACCAAGGTATTTCATATACTTTGTGACTATTATGAAGGGTATCTTTTCCCTAATTTCTTTCTCCACATGTTTGTCCTTTGAATATAGGAAGGCTACTGATTTGTTTGAGTTAATTTTATATCCAGCCACTTTTCAGAAGTTATTTATCACCTCTAAGAGTTCTCTTTTGAAATTTGTGGGGTTGCTTAATTACTCTATCATGTCATTTGAAAATAGTGATTTTTTTTTACTTCTTCCTTTCCAAATTGTATCACTATGATTTCCTTTTCCTGTCTAATTGCTCTGACCAGGATTTCCAGTACTATGTTGAATAGGTAGGGAGAGAGAGGGCAGCCTTTTCAGGTCCCTGATTTTAGTGGGATTGTTTCAAGTTTCTCGCCATTAAGTTTGATGTTGGCTGTTGGTTTGCTGTATATTGCTTTTATTATGTTTAGGTATAGGCCTTGGATTCCTGTTCCTTCCAAGACTTTAAACATGAAGGGGTGTAGAATTTTGTCAAATGCTTTCTGAGCATCTAGTGAGATGACCATGTGGTTTTCTTCTTTGAGTTTGTTTATATGGGGGATTACATTGATGTATTTCCATATGTTAAACCATCCCTGCCTGCCAGGGATGAAGCCAACTTGATCATGGTGAATGATCATTTTTATGTGTCTTGGATTCTGCTTGCAAGGAATTTGTTGAGTATCTTTGCATGAATGTTCATATGTGAGATTGTTCTGAAGTTATCTTTCATTGTAGGGTCTTTGTGTGGTTTAGGTAAGAGGGTTATTGTAGCCTCAAAAAATGAGTTGAGTAATATTCCATCTGATTCTATTTTGTAGAATATTTTGGAGAGTATTGATATTAAGTCGTCAATAAATGTTTGATAAAATTCTGCACTGAATCCATCTGGACCTGGGCTTTTTTTAGTTGGGAGGCTTTTGATGACTGTTTCTATTTCATTAGCTCTTATGGGAATATTAAATGGTTTACCAGGTCCTGGTTTAACTTATAATCTTGTATCAGTCTAGGAATTTATTCATTTCCTCCAGATTTTCCACCCTTGTTGAGTATAGACATTTTTAGGAGGATCTGAAGATATCTTTAATTTCCTCAGTTTCAGTCGTTATTTCTCCACTTTCCTTTCTGATTTTGTTAATTTGGATGTTCTCTCTTTGCCCTATAGTTAGTTAGTCTGGTGAAGGGTTTATCAATCTTGTTAATTTCCTCAAAGTAAAAGCTCTTGGTTTTGTTGATTCTTTCTATGGTCCTTTTTGTTTCTATTTGGTCTATTTCTGTTCTAAGTTTGATTATTTTTTTGCCATCTACTACTTTTCACTGTATCTGCTTCCTTTTGTTTTAGAGCTTTCTGTTGTGCTGTCAAGTTGCTGATATATGCTCTCTAGTTTCTTTTTGGAAGGATTCAGCGCTATTAGTTTTCCTCTCAGTACTGCTTTCTTTGCATCCTATAAATTTGGTTATGCTGTGCTTTCATTTTCTTTGAATTATAGAAGATCCTTAATTTCTTTCTTTATTCCTTCTTTTACCCTGCTATTGTTTAATAGAATGTTGTTTACTTTCCATGTGTATATGGGCTTTTTGTTGTCTTTGTTGTTATTACAGATCAACCTTAGACCATGTTGATCTGAAAGGATGCATGGGAGACTTTCAATCTTCTTATATCTATTGAGGCTCTTTTTGTGAACATTTATATGGTCAATTTTCAAGAAGGTGCCATGAGTTGCTGAGAAGAAGATGTATTCTTTTGTTTTAGTATATGTTCTGTTGATATCTATTAATGACATTTGGTTCATAGTCTCTGGTAATTTTACAATGTCCTTTTTCAGCTTTGTTTCCATGATCTGTCCATTGGTGAAAGTGGGGTATAGAGGTCTCCCACTATTATTGTGTGGGGTGCAATGTATTTTTTGAGTTTTAATAGTGTTTATTTTATAAATGTGTGTGCTTTTGTATTTGGAGCTTATATAGGATTGAGAGTTCCTGCTGACAAATTTCCCCTGTAATTATTAAAGAGTGTCCTTCCTTATATTTTTGATAACTTTTGGTTGAAAATCTACTTTATTCAATATTAGAATGGCCACTTCTGCTTGCTTCTTGGGGCCATTTGCTGGAAGGTTTTTTTCCAATCTTTTACTCTGAGATAGTGTCTGTCTTTGTCTCCGAGATGAGTTTCTTATATGCAGCAAAATTTTATTAATGTATCCAGTCTGATAGCCTATATCTTTTTATTGTGGAAATTGAGTAAATTTATGTTTACAGATATCAAGGAAAAGTGGTTGCTGTATCCTGCTACTTTTGCTTTTGGAGGTTGAACTGTGCCTGTATATCTTTCTTCTTTTTGTTTCCTTACTTAGGAGTTTTCTTGTTTTTATTAGGATGTAGTTCTCCTCGTTGTATTGTTTTCCTCCTTTAATTCATTGTAGTGCTGGGTATGTTGTCTAATATTGTGTAAGTTTAGTTTTGTCTTAGAATATCTTAGTCTCGCAATCTATTGTGATTGAGAGTTTTGCTGGGTAAAGCAGCTTTGGCTGGCACCTGTGCTCTCTTAGGGTCTGCATGATGTCTGTTCAGGCTCTTCTAGTTTTAATTGTTTGTTTTGAGAAGTCGGGTGTGATTCTGATTGGTCTGCCCTTATATGTTACAAGTGTTTTTTTTTCCCTTACTCTTTTTAATATTTTGTCTTTGCTTTGGGTACTTGGCGTTTTGACTATTCTGTGTCTGGAAAAATTTCTTTTCTGGTCTAAACTCTTTGGAGTTCTGTAGGCTTGTTTTATGCTCATGGTCATCTCCTTTTTAAGGGTAGGGATTTTTTTTTTTTCATTTTGGTTGAAGATGTTTTCTGTGCCCCTTATTTGATATTCTTCACTCTCTTTTATTCCTATTATTCTTAGGTTTGGTCTTCTCATTGTGTCGTGAATCTGCTGGACATTTTGGGTTAGGAGCTTGTTGCTTTTTGAATCTTCGCTGACTGTTTTGTCTATGTTTTCAATGTTGTCTTTGGCCCCCGAGATTCTCTCTTCCAACTCTTGTAGTCTGTTGGAAATTCTTGCATTGTGACTCCTGATTTCTTTTTTAGGTTTTCTACTTCTTGGGTTGTCTCTTTTAGTTTTTTCTTTATTGTGTCCATTTCTGTTTTAAATTCCTTCTTCCATTCCTTCATCTCTTTGGTTCTGTTTTCCTCTAGTTCTTTGAGTTCTTTGAGTGTTTTTCTTGTTTCCTCTTTAAAAGCTTCTAATTCTTTATGGTCTTCCTCCCGTTCTTGTTTAAGTATCTCTATCATCATCTTGAGGTATAATTTCAGTTTTTAGTCTTCTTTTTCTGGAATATTTTGCATTCTGCCCTTTAATGTGATGGGAGAGCTGGGTTCTGGTGTTGCCATGTTGTCTTGGTTTCCCTGGGGTATATTTTTTCGTTTTCCTTTTGCCATCTTGTTGTCTATGATTATACATGATCTGGTTGTCAGTGATTGGTTCTTGCCTCTCCCTTGTACCTTGCCTGTGTCCCTGGAACTCCTGATCCCTGGCTACTCAGAATGCCTTTTCACCAGACCTGTGTCCCTGTATCTCCTCTGTTCCTGTTGTAGGATGATATAAGTGCCCATTCTGCACTTACAGTCCTCTGGCTTAGAATATTTTGATGCCAGGTGACTGGTTCCCTAAACCAAGCTCAGGTTGGGGGGGGCACATTTTCCATGTGCTCGGCAGAAATCTCTCTGCAGAGATCTCTCTGCACCCTGGCTATTCAGAACACTTTCTCACCTGGCCTGTGTCTCTGGATCTCTGCTGTTCCTGGTCTAGATAACTAGTTTTAAGGTAATGTAAACACATCTTTGATGATACTTCTTATTCAATTTATGATTTGAATTTACATTTTAACATATGAACTTTTGCAAAAAAATTGCTTGAGATACCATATGGACATGCATCTTAAAAATTAAACATTACAAGAACTAGGAATGATAGAAATAATTGGTCAGAGCAGAAAAAGAAGAGAGGCACACAGAATAGAGAAAAGCAGAGAAGAGAACAGTTCAGAGAGAGCGTTCAGGTTTTTACTTGAGAGAGGGAACACCTTCATGGAAGCAAATTGGCAGGATGGAGGAAGGGGAATGGGAGTGTGTTGTGGGGTAAACGTATAACAATTGAATTGTAAATTCAAAAAATATCCAATAACTGAAAAAAGATCAATAGAAAGTTTCTCCTTCTTTCTTCTGAATAAAGATAAGGATCTCTTTTCAAAGTTTGTTTCTTTCTGTGATTTTTTTCAGCTGGCAAGAAGTCACTGAATGCTCAGCTTAGGGCCAGGGGACAAGGGTGAAGGTTGGGTGAGGGTTGGAGGAAGGGAGCAGAAAAATAAAGAATGCCTTTATTTAGTCCTCTGCGATTTAACAGTTTATCTCCAAACTACTATAGCTTCCAGCCTCAGTATTATTTAGAGTCAAAATAGGTAAATATTAAGCAACTTTATCTCTAGCAACACCAAGTTTTACCTTCTGCCTACTATCCCAGTCTCTGCCCTGCTTTCCAGAGAAAACTGGTGCTCAGGTAGACACCTGCAACATATTTAAATGCCTGCACTAATGCTGGCCTATTGTTTTCATTAACTTTTTTAGTTTTCTCTCTTCTTCTTCTTCTTCTTCTTCTTCTTCTTCTTCTTCTTCTTCTTCTTCTTCTTCTTCTTCTTCTTCTTCTTCTTCTTCTTCTTCTTCTTCTTCTTCTTCCTCTTCTCCTGCTCCTCCTCCTCCTCCTCCTTCTTCTCCTTCCTCATGAAATTTTTCACCCAAAAGTTCACTATTTTCTATCTATGATACAATACTTTGTCCATATGATTTTACCTTATATAATTTTATTTTATTAACACGAGGGCTAATGTTTTAAAAAAATATGAGACATTTCAGACCATCCTTTAAATTTAAAACTGTATCAGATATGCATGTATCAACAATCAATTAAAAAATAGAGCAGTGAAATTAAGAGAGAACAAGTGGTGACAGAGAAGCATTTGGAGTAAAGAACGGGTAAGGAAAATGACATAATTATATAATAATTTTAAGAATAAAAAAGGACAACTTCTAAATGACACCTTCTGACAGACATTATATGGCAATTTTCCTATTGCCATACCAAGTGGATTGGTTTGTAGCTAGTGTATTGTACCATTGAAATGCTCAAAAAGATAAGGAAACTTTCTATTTGATCAACATAATCCCCACATTTAATTTTACAGCATTGTACAAAATTAGTATTAAATGTTCTTTAAAGTGAAGTTTAAGTGACATAAAACTCCAAATCATTAAGAATAAATCTGACCTAATTGGTAAATATATTATATATTTATTGCTGATAGAAAACTTTAGGAGTATAACTTATCTCACTGGGTTGTTAAATTAATTAACTATGGGTTTTCATAAGAATCAACATTTTTTTAAATTTATATTAGGTACAATTGTATTCATTTTATAAGGGTTTTTGTTAATGCATCCATACTAGGTTCCATGGATTCACAGAATGTGATACATATTCTATGCTACTCAACCACACTGACATGGTTACCAGTAAAAGAACAATGTAAATATCTGTCATAATTTTAGTTGAATTTGAGAATACATATGCCAGCTTTTCAGATATAATGAATTGAAAACAATATTTCTAAATATATTGAATTTCATTTACATAAACTGTAGATAATTTAAAAATTCATATAATTAATTTTATTATCAGTAAATGCAAATATTGCTCTGAGAAAAATGTTTAATATAAAACAATACATTGAAAATCGTTAGTGATACAAATTCATATACATAGTTTAGAAATAATGGCACTTTGTGAGCAATGTAAATTGTATGTAGATCTTATAATTAGTAATGGGAACTCACTTTAGATACACAGTCAAATTGTACACCCACAAAATTCCTACTGGCACATCTAAGACACAAACTATTTCATAGCCTCAGACTCTTCATAGCATCTATTCCTACTCATGTCCACTCTTCTACTGCCACATGTCTCCTTCAACACTTCACAGTAAAGATTCTCCCCCATTTTATAAATATTTATTTTTTAAGTCTTCAAAGAGTACAATAATTTATAATACAATTAATAATATTCTTTATGGTTAATCTAGATTTTTATTTATCATCATTAATTTTCACTATATTACTTATGGGAAGACCATTAAATGAACATATTATTTTTTAATATTTTTCTTGAAGAACATATTATTATATTTTTCGCTAGTGTTAGTTACTATATAATAAATATTAGTGACCATTGGTTATATGAGAAATTGTCTTATTTCTATCAAATGTATAGGATCCCAATGAAATGTAAGGAATATAATTGCTATACTAAATACAAATGTAATTGTTGGTGCTTTCTTACTTTTATGGACAACTGTCTGTTACTCTGTTTTCAAGACCTAATACCATTATATTAAGAATATACAAACAGCCATTTCTATAATTCTTACCAAACTTTGGGGATCATCCCTATTGTTTATTTTAGTTACTGTGATATTAGATTTCGTTCAATGTTTTAGTTTTTATTTTAATTTTATGCAAGGTCTGAATTATGAGCTGTCCAAAAACTACACATAAGATACATGTGAGAAAAACCTTTTACTTTTCTTGACTATAACTGAAACTAAGCTATAATAAAGAAAGATACAAGAGATAGGTATCTAAGTCACATATTTGATTATAAAGCACGTCTAAATATCCCTCTTGTGTAAACATTACAATGTAGTATTATAAAGAAAGATTTAATAACTTCTGTCACATTCAATTTGCCAATGATATATACCCATGCTTAGGGTATTGTTTATATACGATTCTCAATATACTCATGCTAGAAATGTATAAAGACAGACAAATAACTTAAGGTAAGTTTCTCTTCCTAATCTTTTATGTGACTCTAAAGCCTCTTGAAAGCTCATGCTAATACCTAGTGAGAGATACAAGTACAAAGATTAAGTAAGAAAAATCTGAACAGTTCATGAGTGGTTTTTAAATAATTAAACACTGAAGACTGGCAAGAGCACTGTATTACAAAACAATTCATAGTTTATATGTTATATATAGCTTTAGAGACCACATGGTTGTCCTATTATTGACTTCATTTAATCCTGTTAACAATGTACAAACATGAAGCTCTTGGATTAAATGTACTTGTAAGACTGAGCCACACCACAAGCAAATCCAGCTTTTTTTTTCTAGTAAATAACACAATCTTGAGATTCATAGCATGATAAAATACCCTGCAATATAAATTAAACATTCACAGCTTGAATTATGTTTTTTTATTGTTCATGTTCTTTATACTTAAAAGGTTGAAATGTAATATAATACATATATAAAATGTATATATATTTCATAAATAAATACATACATAAATATAAATGTGGTGTTACTTTCTCATCTGTGATTTACATCGAGTATTGAAAATTTCAATAAAATTGCTTTTTTGTGGGTAATAGTAATTTTTAGTAAATAGAATAAAATGAAACAGTACAAAATTTGAGATTTGGATTTATGAATATTTTCTATTATTTATTCTAATAATAGAGAATTTCTTCAATGAATGTAAAAATATCACTGAAGTACTGTGTATGTATCAACATTCCTGAATACCAATATTGTGTCTTGAACAACCCCAAATTATAACATAACCAAACCCTCTAGTATTTCTCTAAGGTTTGCTAACTAAACTTGAAAGAAAACTATTGCTCTCCACCAACCATTGGGCTGAGAATGGGGTCCCCAATGGAGTAGTTAGAAAAAGGACTGAAGGAACTGAAGGGGTTTCAACCTCAGAGAAAGAACAACAATATTAACCAACCAGCCTCCCAGAGCTCCCAGAGCCTAAACCACCAGCCAGAGTACACGCGGAGGAACCCATCATTTCAGCAAAACATGAAGCAGTGGATGGCCTTCTCAGGCATCAATGAGAGAAGAGATCCTTGATACTGTGAAGGGTCAATAATAAAGTGTAGGGGAATTCCAGAGCAGGGAGTTGGGAGGGAGTCACTGGGTGGATGAATATTCTCATAGAGGCAAGGAGAGGTTGAATGGGATAAGGGGATTCCAGAGAGAAAACTGAGAAAGGGGATAACCTTTGAAATTTAAGTAAAGAAAATATCCAATAAATAGATAAAATAAATAAATAAATAAATAAAATAAATGAATGAATAAATAAATAATGTATAATTATTAAGAATCTTGATTCATGCTTTTTTAATTTTCTCCTAGATATTTCTATTATTAGAACTTGAGAGTATTTCTTAAATACTTTTTATGGAGCCACCTCAAAATTAAAATAATGACAGCTACTTTATCACTATAATATGTAGTTCTAATTTAATGAGATAATATAAATATATTACTCATTGTAACTTATATCTTTGAAACTGGAGAGATAAGCCTTTGTACATGTTGTTAAACATTAACCATTAAAGAAGCTTAAATATTTTTAATTTATCATATTTATTCTATCTAACTAACATCCCAAACAAGCAATGCTTTTGGCAAATAGATCTTGATATTCTCTAATGATTAATATGAACTGCCCAACACCTAATAAAAAAAGCAGTGTCTTAGTTACTTAATCAGCTCTTGCACAATGACTGGGTGAATTATCCCTAATTGGCCCTTCCATTTGATAGACTGTTAATTCCTCGGCTCTGCTCCCCAAATGCTTGCTGTTTGTGTCTTACCTGTGTTCTTCTGGTCCTGCAGTCTGTCCTGGGGGTGAGCAATCAATTTAGTCTGGCAAAGTTCCTGTTCCATCATGTCTAATGAAGATTTCCTGTTGTCTCTATCATCTTCCTCCTTTACCCTCCTTCACTTTTCTCCTGCCATGGTCCCTAACTGTGTCCTCAAGCCTGGTAACTTTAACTCTGCCAAACTCTATTCTCTTCAGTAATTGGATGCTGCCACCTTTATTTAATGAACAGTTATAAACTGGAGAGCAAAGTCTGCATATCATCATTTGTTGTACACAGATTCTGCTCACCAAGGACAAGGAGATCCTGAGAGCTAATATTGAGCATTTGAATACACAGCAGCATCAGACCAAACCTCAACAAACTAATAAGTCAACTAGAGAGGCATTGTTGATCTTTGTCTAATATTGTGGAAACAAAATATTGCTCATCTCTGAATTATTGCTTTTGCTTCAATGGAGCTTTCTCAACAATGCTAGGACTCTCTTCTGACCAATTGTGATAGGTGAGCCCACCTGGATGTAACCAGTTAATGCTCATTTATGGAGGTTAACTCTGTTATGCTCAGCCTTGTCTCTTGTCTATTTCATAATGTAATTTTGCTAAGAAATATCTATCATGAGTACATAGTAGATTTTATTTTTAATAGAATTTTTAAAGGGTATTTCACAGTTTTGAATGTTTAAAATTCAGAAATGAACCAAACATAGGAATCTAATATATAATTCAACTTCTTCATTTTAGAGATAATGAGTGAGGAAATATGTTGTAAAGATTGGCCTGGTTCCTGTAATATAAAAATTTTTATATACACTATTGTTATATATTCACCACAATTAGAGACACTATTTTGTTATGCGTCTAAAGTGGCAAAGGTTTGCTTAGAAAATAATTGTATAAGCCCCTGGAGCATAGAAAGTCTCCTTTCAGCCTCACACTATCAACTGGTTTTGAATATGGAATAAATTTTCTTATCTGCATATTCTGCTGTGAACTGTCATTTTATAGAATTATCTATAATCACATAAATCAATGACTGTCAAGAATTTAGTCTGTACCAGGGCAATTGACAGAACAGCTGCCTTATTTTTTTCTGTCAAGGTGCATAAGATTTTTATGAAGAGACAAGGAAAAGTCTTTGAAAAATTCCAGGAGAAAATGTAACCCAATGACTAAGATATTTGATGACAGTATAAAACTGATATTTAAATGATGATGATAATGACAAAGGGTCATCAAAATATAATGGAACTATTCCATTCAAAGAGCTTCAGCTAATAACAAGCTTATATTTAACTGCATATGATTATTCCAAGGTTTAGAATTTATGTCTCACAGGTAATTACTTTCTTTTCACCTTTCTGTATGTTTCTAATCAGCAAGGATAGAAAAAGGTATTATATAGTAACTTCTCAACAAGTTAATGATTTATGTTTAGAGTAACAGGTCAAGAATTTTGTTTCAGAGCAATAAAGCTATGTATGTGTATTCAATATAGAAAGAGGAGCTGTGTCACAGACATAGATGAGTACAAGGTTGGATTATTCTGGCCTCTGGGATGTCATAAAGAGCTGTGAAAATCTCTTAGATCCTCAAATGAAAGGAGATAGGGGGTGAAAAATACATACTTGAAAATACATTTTTTGCTGTTATGGCATTAGTGTTTAAAAACATTTCAAAGAAACTGACAACTAGATTGTATAGGTATGTCAAGAAATGAATTTTATATGTCTAAGTTAACAAATGGAATTAATCTCAAGATACAAAATATGAAGCTATTAGTCTCATTGTCTTCTCCCTGGGTACTAAATGAGTTTTTTTTATGGACATCTAATTTTTTTCATCCTACTAAAATATAAGAAAACTAAGAAAATCCCTTAAATCAAAGATAGCAGTTTGAGGTTAATGGAAAAAAATATAAGGTAATATAAAATATTGTGTAATATTCTGTAATCTGCATACATTTCTACTTTTTGGTCCATCTCCTGCAAAGATGATGAATAAATGTGCATTTAAGAACAATATTTCCAGGATACATTCTGATGTAGACATATCACAAAAATTTGATTCACTTTCCTATATTCTATATTAATTTCCTCTCTCAAATATGAAGCCTAGCATGGATTTAGAGACACTTTACCATTATTTTGAAAGTCACTTATTTCAAATTTGCACCACACATACTGAAAGCAAAGAAGATTTCTAAGGCCATATTGGAGTTTTGTGGGGTAAACAAAACACCTTTTCAGATGGAACCCAGGTGACAAGTAGATGTAACTATAATAGCTAGTTCCTTTAATCTATAAAAAAATTTTACATAGAGGCTTGGGATTGCGATCAGTAATATAAAACAAGCATTGTTTAAGCTGAATATAATTACTTTTGTTTATCTTTTGAAACATCTTATATATATATATATATATATATATATGTATATATATATGTATGTATGTATATGTTCATATTTAAAATTGTAACGTGAAATATTTTATGCACATATATCACTCAAGCTTTGATAATATTTTCTGCATTAATTCTTTTTTCTTTATTGTTTTTCATTTTATGGAATATATATATATATATATATATATATATATATATATATATATATTTATTTATTTATACTTACATTGCAAATGTTATTCCTTCTGGAAACTCCCTCTTCCCTCCCACTTCCCCTGCTTATGTGAAGGTGCTCCCCTACCTACCCACCCACTTCCTCCTTCCTCCCCATGTTCTCCTATACTGGGGAATTGAGTCCTACACATAGGAGAGACCCTTGGGCTATATGTAGGACCATGGGTTTCTCCTTCTATTAATAAATGACAATGCCTTCTTCTGCTACATATGCAGCTGTAGCCATGGACTGCTACCTTATGTACTTTTTGAATGTTTGTTTAGTCACTGGAACCTCCATGGAGAGAAGATAATTTCTGAGACCCAAGTTTTCAGTAGCCATTATAACAAGCTACAGTTCTCTTCTATTAAATCTTTCCGTTAACTAAGAGGATATATATGATTCATTATTGATCATTTTGTGAATTCTATGATAGTTTTTTTAAACAATAGAAAGAGGACAGGGAAAGAGGGTAGAATTATAATATATCAGTATTTGTGTAGATGTGACTTCATATATTGAGACGTTTTTTTCTTAAAAACAATCCTAAGATGTTCACATGTTGAGTACTACTGAATGCTAAGATTCCGAGAGCTAAAACTAGGATGCAGAATTGCCTCAAATTGCTATATATTCAAATTATTTGGAAATTCAAAATACATCACAAACCATCCACAATGTGCTTGAGCTTATTAGGTATTTCTTACCACATTCTGATTTGAGTATTCATATGAGATATAATGTAGACGTATGATTCTTTCTGACCTATTTTGAACTTATTTTGTAGGATATTCATGTGTATAATCTTCAGGTTTTGCAATAATAGAGAACCTGGGCTACAATTGCTGCTATTTTTACCTTTAGAGGGGCTAGAGTTGGGATAAAAGAAAAGGAGGATCAGGAGGATAATTGAGCACAGGACAGTTAAACGATCATCAGGACTACTCTGCCAGAGGCATCATTACAGCTAAAGAATAAATTCAACACAAAGTAACAGGCCTGGTGAAAATGGGTTCTGACTATCCAGGGGGGCAGAGAGATCTCTAAGGACAACAGGGAAAGTGCACCCCTGCCCAGGTTGATCCAGGGACAGAGGCCAAGAACAAAGAAAAGGCAAGAACCAATCACTGACAACAAGATGGCAAGACAAAAGTGAAAGAATGTACCCCAGGGAAACCAAGACCACCTGGGAACACTAGAACCCATCTCTCGAATAACAACAAACAGCAGAAAGCCAAACCCTCCAGAAAAAAAGACTCAGACACAAAATCCTACCTCAAGAAGATAGAAATCCTTAAACAAGACCAGGAGGCAAGGCATAAAGAATTAGAAACATTTAAATAATAAAAAAAAAAAAAAAGAACACTCAAAGAACTTGAAGAACTAGAAGAAAATAGAACCAAAGAGATGAAGGAAGAAAAGAAGAAATTTCAAACAGAAATGGACACAATAAAGAAAATACTAGAAGAGACAACCCTAGAGGTAGAAATCCTAAAAAAGAAATCAGAAGTCACAGATGCAAGCATTTCCAACAGACAACAAGAGATGGAAAAGAGAATCTTGAGGGCTGAGACAACATTGAAAAAATAGAGAAAACAATCAGAAACATCCAAAAACCAAAAAGCTCCTAACACAAAATGTCCAGGAGATTCAGGACACAAAGAAAAGATCAAACCTAAGGATAATAGGAATAGAAGAGGGCAAAGAATATCAACTAAGAGGCACAGTAAATATCTTCAACAAAATTGTAGAAGAAAACTTCTCTACCCTTAAGAATGAGATGACCAAGAGCATAAAAGAAGCCTGCAGAACTCCAAATAGGTAGTATCAGAAAAGAAATTCCTCCCAATACATAATAGTCAAAACACCAAGTAAGCAAAACAAAAAAAAAAAATACTAAAAGCAGTAAAAGAAAATGGTCATGTAACATATAAAGGCAGACCAATCAGAATCACACCCAATTTCTCAACAGAGACTGTGAAAGCTAGAAGAGCCTGAACACACATCATGCAGACACTAAGGAAGTACAAGTGACAGCCCAAGCGGCTATACCCAGCAAAACTATCAATCAACATAGATAGAGAGAGACAAAGATATTCAAAGACAAAAGTAAATTCACACACTATATGACCACAAACCCAGCACTACAACGAATTATGGATGGAAAAACCCAGTACAATGAGGGGTACTACATCCTAGTAAAAACAAGAAAACTCCTAAGCAAGAAAACAAAAAGAAGAAAGAGACACAGACACAATTCAACCTACAAAAGCAACAATAGCAGGAAACAGCAGCCACTACTCCTTGATATCTATTAACATAAAGAAACTCAACTCCCCAATAAAAAGATATAGCCTATCACACTGGATACATAAACATAACGCAGAATATTGCTGCATACAGGAAACTTATCTCAGGGACAAAGACAGACACTATCACAGAATAAAAGGTTGTGGAAAAGCCTTCCAAGCAAATGGCCCCAAGCAGCAAGCTAGAGTGGCAATTTTAATATCAAATAAAGTAGATTTTTAACCAAAAGTTATCAAAAATAAGGAAAAAAACTTTTTACTCATTATAGGGAAAATCTGTCAGGAGGAACTCTCAATCCTTAACATATATGCTCCAAAGACAAAAGCACCCATATTCATAAAAAAAAAAAAAAAAAAAAAAAAAACACTACTAAAGCTCAAAAAATACATTTTAACCCACGCAATAATAGTGGAAGACTTTAATACCCCACTTTCACCAATGGACAGATCTTGGAAACAGAAACAGAACAAAGACACTGTAAAACTAGCAGAGTCTATTAACCAAATAGAATTAATAAATATCTATAGAACATATCATCCTAAAACAAAAGAATACACATTCTTCTCAGAAACTCATAGCACCTTCTCAAAAATTGACCAGATAATTGTACACAGAACGAGCCTCAAATGATACAAGAAGATCTAAATACTCCTATGCACCCTTTCAAATCACCATAGTCTAAGACTTGTCTTTAATAACAACAAAGACAACAAAATGCCCATATACACATGGAAACTAAACAATGCTATATTAAATGATAGCAGGGTCAAAGAAGAAATAAAGAATGAAATTAAGGATTTTCTAGAATTCAATGAAAATGAAAACACAACATAACGAAATTTATTGGATGCAATGAAAGCAGTACTGAGAGGAAAATTCATAGCACTGAGTCCTTCCAAAAAGAAACTAGAGAGCATACATCAGGAACTTGACAGCACACCTTAAAGTTCTAAAACAAAAGGAAGCAGATACACTAGAGAGGAGTAGATGGCAAGAAATAATCAAATGTATGGCAGAAATAGACCAAATAGAAATAAAAAGAACAATTGAAAGAATCAAGAAAAGCAAGAGCTGATTCTTTGAGAAAACTAACAAGATTGATAAACTCCTAGCCAGACTAAGTAGAGGGCAAAGGAGAGTATCCAAATTAAAAAAATTCAGAAAGGAAAGTGTAAAAATAACAACAGGAACTGAGGAAATTCAAGAAATCATCAGATGCTACTACAAAAGCCTATACTCAACAAAGCTAGAAAATCTGGAGGTAATGGATGAATTCCTAGGCAGATAGACGATACCAAAGTTAAACCAGGACCAGGTAAGCCCTCTAAATAATCCCATAACACCTAAAGAGATAGAAGCAGTCATCAAACCCTCACAAGCAAAAAAAAAAAAAAAAAAAAAAAAAAAAAAAAAAAATCCCAGGTCCAGATAGGTTCAGTGCAGAGTTTATCAGACATTTATTGAAAACATAATACCAATTCTCTCAAATTATTCTACAAAATAGAATCGGATGGAACACTACATAACTAATTTTTAAGGCTACAACAATCCTTAATCCTAAATCACACAAAGACCCTACAAGAAATAGAACTTCAGACCATTCTCACTTATGAACATTGATGCAAAATACTCAACATAATCCTTGCAAACAGAATCCAAGAACACATCAAAATGATCATTCACCATGATCAAATTGGCTTCATCCCTGGGATGAAGGAATGGTTTAATATAAAGAAATCCATCAATGTAATCCACCATGTAAACAAAATCAAAGAAAAAAAAAAAAAACACATGGTTATCTCACTAGATGCTGGGAAAGCATTTGACAAAATCCAACACAATTTTATGTTAAAAGTCTTGGAAAGAACAGGAATCCAAGGCAGATACCTAAACATAATAAAAGCAATATACAGAAAACCAACAGTCAACATCAAACTGAATGGTAGGAAACTTGAAACAATGCCACTATATTGAGGGACTCTACAAGACTGCCCACTCTCCCCCGACCTATTCAACAATGTTGAAAGTCCTGGCCGGAGTAATTAGAGAGCAAAAGAAAATCAAAGGGTAACAAATTGAGAAAGGAATAACTAAAAACATCACTATTTGCAGATGACATGATAGTATACTTAAGTGACCCCACAAATTCCACCAGAGAAATCCTACAGCTGATAAACAAGTTCAGCAAAGTGGTTGGATATAAAATTAACTCAAACAAACCAGTAGCCTTTCTATATTCAAAGGACAAACATGTGAAGAAAGAAATTAGGAAAAAGAAACCCTTCACAATAGTCACAAAAACTATGCAATACCTTCGTTTGAATCTAACTAAGCAAGTGAAGGAACTGTATGACAAGAACATCAAACCTCTAAAGAAGGAAATCTAGGAAGATCTCAGAAATGGAAAGGTCTTCCATGCCCATGGACTAGAAGGATCAACATTTTAAAAATGACCATCTTATCAATAGCATCTACAGATTCAATGCAATCTCCATCAAAATTCCAACCCAGTTCTTCAAGGAGTTGGAAAGAGCAATGTGCAATTTCATCTGGAATAACAAAAACCTAGAATAGTGAAATCCATCCTCAACAACAAAAAAACGTCTGAGAAAATCAATATCTCTGACCTCAAGCTATATTACAAGGCAATTGTGCTGAAAACTGCATAGTACTGCTACAGAAATAGGCATGTAGATCAAAGGAATAGTATAAAAGATCCAGAAATGAGCCCTCAGGTATATGGTCACCTTATTTTGACAAAGGAGCTCTAAACATTCAATGGAAAAAGGACAGCCTATTCAACAAATGATCTTGGTCCAACTGGCACTCAGCATGCAAAAAATGAAATAGACCCTTTCTTATCTCCTTGTACAAAGCTCAAATGTGAGTGGATCAAAGATCTCCATATTAAACCAGGTACACTGAAACTATTAGATGAGAAAGTAGGGAAAACCTTAGAACTCATAGGCACAGGAGAAAATTTTCTGAACAGAACACCAATGGCTCGAGCTCTATGGTCAAAAATTGACAAATGGGACTTTATGAGACTGTAAAATTTGTGTAAGGCTAAAGACACTGTCAAGATAACAAAACGGCAGTCAACAGTTTGGGAAAAGTTCTTTACCAACCCCACATCAGATAGATGCCTAATATCCAAGGTATACAAATAACTCAAAAAGCTAGACACCAGAGAATCAAACAACCCTAGTAAAAAATGGTGTACTGAAATAAACAAAATGTTCTCAATTGAAGAATATCGAATCGCTTAGAAGTGCTCAACATCCTTAACCATCAGAGGAATGCAAATCAAAACAATCCTGAGATTCTACCTCACACAGGACAGATTGGCCAAGATCCAAAACTCAAAAGACAACAGATGCTGGCAAAGATGTGGAGAAAGATGAACACTTCTCCAATGTGGGTGGAGTTGTAAACTGATACAACCACTCTGGAAATCAGTCTGGTGATTCCTCAGATAAGAGGACATAGTACTACCTGAATACTCATCTTTCCACTCCTGGGCATGTACCCCAGAGTTGCTCCAACATACAACAAAGATACATGCACCACAATGTTCATTGCAGCTCTATTTATAATAGCCAGAAGCTGGAAAGAACCCACATGTCCTTCAGTAGATGAATGGATACAAAAGTTGTGGTACATTTACACAATGGAGCTCTACTGAGCTTTCAGAAAAAATGGCTTGATGAAACTCCTAAGAAAATGGATGCATCTAGAGAATATCATCCTGAGTGAGATAACCCAGTCTCAAAAGAACAGACATAATATGCAGTCACTGGTAATGCGATACTAATCCAGAAAGTTCTGAACACCCCAGAAACAATTCACAGACTGTGTGATATACAATGAAAAAAAAGGTATATTTTAATAAAAGTAGAACTGTATCACATCTTCCTTTCTTCCCTACAGCCCCTCCAGGTTCTCTTCTGTCCCCTCAAATTAATAGCCACTTTTCCTATATTATTGTTTACATATATAAATATGTGTATATATATGTACTTATAAACACTTAATTACAACCTTAAATTGTATTCATATACTTTTATGCAAAAATGCTGAAAATTTATACATTTATTTTTGTTTTTTTTAAATAAAGTTTTTCAATTAAAAAATAATAAAATTTTAAAAAAAAAAGAACAACAATCTAATGCCCATACCTAAACATAATAAAAGCAATATATAGCAAACCCATAGCCAATATCAAACTTAACATTGAGATACTTGAAGCAATCCCAGTAAATCAGGGATTAGACGAGGTTACCCCCTCTCCCTCTACCTATTCAACATGTTACCTGAAGTCCTGGCCGGAACAATTAGACAGCAAAAGAAAGTCAAAGGGATACAAATCGGAAGGGAAGAAATAAAAATATCACTATTTGCAGATGACATGATAATATATTTAATGACCTCAAAAATTCTACCAGAGAACTTCTATAGCTGATAAACAAGTTCAGCAAAGTGGTTGGATATAAAATTGACTCAAACAAATTATTACTTTTCCTCTACTCAAAGGACAAACATGTAGAGAAAGAAATTAGGAAAAAGATACCCTTCACAATAGTCACAAACAATATGAAATACTTTGGTGTGAGTCTAACTAAGCAAGTGAAGGACCTGTATCACAAGAACTTCAAATCTCTAAAGAAAAAAGTCAAGGAAGATGTCAGAAGGTAGAAATATTTCCTATGCTCATGGATAGGAAGTATGAACATTGTAAAATGGCCATCCTAACAAAAGCAATCTACAGATTCAATGCAATCCCCAAATTTCATCAAAATTCCATCCTAATACTTCATAGAGTTGGAAAGAGCAATGTGCAATTTTATCTGGAATAACAAATACCTAGAATATTGAAATCCATCCTCAAGAACAAGAAAACTGCCTCTGGAATCACCATTCCTAACCTCAAGCTATATTACAAGGCCATTGTGATAAAAACCACATGGTTCTGCTACAGATATAGGCTCGTGGAACAATAGAATGGAATAGAAGATACAGAAATAAACTCTCATATATATAGTCACTTGATTTTTGACAAAGTAATTATTTTTTATAGTGGTACTGATTAGGATGAGAGTTGTTTCGCTGTCATTACCATTGGATAGGACCTCAATCACCACAGAGTGTACTGGGCCTTTTGTGACATGTCAGGTATAGAAGTAACAGACTGCACACATGTTCACATAACTCTCTTTCTTCTCTATTCCTGTCCTCTGATTCTCATTTTTGCTTCTTTCTGTTCCCATATAAGAGAAGCTTTACTGGAAAGGAAAAGTATAGATTTTACTGAGGATCTCTATGCCAAATTTAAGTATCCTATATCTTTGTAATATGGATTTTTTAAATATTCAATGCCTATTCCCACCTTTTTAAGAAATATTGATATGATTTTCATCTTATTTATTTGCCTGTAATATTCTAATAATAGATTTGACTTAATACATCTGAAATTGCTATCAGTTATAGATTTAACACTTCTTTACACAGAAGTAATTAATAATGAGAACCTTGTTTTTATAATTTCTCTGGTTATTTTTATTGAAAAATTTTACACGTAATTACACATGCATAAACTAAAATTCAGTTAGGGTTGAGCATAGTACTGTGGCTGGCTTCCAATCTTGGTTTATAAGTCATGAATTAAATCATAACTTTTGAGTTCCTTTGGTATTTTGACATATTTACTGGGTTCTGGGCCACATCTGGAATGTTACTGGGATTTCTGGGTGTGCATACTGCAAGAATACCTAGGTCAATGAGGATTCCATTGGCTCAATCATCTTGCCGTTCTTGACACACACTCCCATTCTGAACATTCCCCAGTGAAGCAACTGGAAAGAATCCATTTTGTTTTTTGGGCTGTTCTTCGTCTTCCTTTGGACTGTCTTATGCTCTTTTTATGCATTTTTGGCGCTTTACATTCCATCTTTTATTTATCTCTCTCTCATTGTTCACTCATTCACTCATACTTTTCTAGTGATCAGGATATTTTTTTTATACTTCTTTCAGAATTGCATCATTATCATAATACAGTTTATAGGCAAGGGTAAGGACATGATCTGCTTCCTCATATTTGTGCTGAAATGAGTGCTTTTCCTACACACTTGCAAGGCTGAGCTGTATCATGGTTTATGTTAATGGCTCTGTTACAGTCTCCAATGGCAGTGCTTGGCTCCTATAATTTGATAAAGACAAAAGCACTTTTAGCATACATAACAGGTAAGATAGGGTTTACATGGATAGAGCTGATGAACAAGCGAATGACTTACTTCAGCTCCCCATAATTTACAGCTTCAGTGTCACCTTCCTATTTTTCATTTGATGGATCTACCATGTCTTCTGTTAGCTGTGCATTTGCTATCTCCCATTTTTTGAGGTGCATCAATGTTTGGCTCTATAATATCTTTATTGTCTATTTCTAGATCAAATATCTTCACTTGATTATTTGCCTGTCTTTTTGCTATCTTCTTATCTGACTTATATCTGTTTCCTTTGCTTTTTCATTTGAATGAGCTCTCTGAGTATCAGGTGGTATGTTACCCCCAATGCTCCCCACATCCTGCCTTTATGTGCAAGACCCTCAATTTCTGCTAAAATATGAAAATCTGAAGCTTGCTCCTGTTGTCTAAATAATGATTGAATTGTAATACGGTAGAAGTCGTCAGTGTCAGTACAGGCTAAATGGTATGCCCAAGAGTGGCTCAATGTGATGGAGCAGAAGCAGAAATTTAAGAAGTCCAAAATCTATAATATATTCTGATTTTCATTCATTGGTAAAATATTCAATGAAAAAGTGATTTAAACAGGAAAAAATATCTAAAATTTAATATTGATAAAATTATTTGGCTACTTCATGAGTCATTAGTAGAAATTTGTTAATAATTTTAGATGATCTAATCAGGTAAATAAGAAGATAAAAAGTGATATATATATATACTTACATATGTAAAATATATTCTAATAATGTCTAGTGAATGTGTCATTGTACTATAATTTTTAAATGTTTAATCAAATGAAATTAAATAGATATGTATTATGTTTCTAAATTTTTCCTTAAAACAAACTATACATAGTATAGTTTATTCAATTCTCTGTCCTTTGTCTTTCTTATAAGGATGTTAAGTGTCATTAACTTCCATCTTAAAACTTTAACTATGCATGCATTAGGTAATGACAATATTCTTCAAAGTTCTGTCAGATGATACAGACAATGATAATAACTATAATGTTACTTTGACAAAGAAATGTCATACCATAATGTGTCACTTAGAATATAACATAAAATCAGTTCATCAGAGAGGGAACAATTTTGAGTCCTTTTATAAAAATGACCTCAAAAATGTCTTCAAGTTTCTATATTCTGATATAAATGACACTTCTTTCTGAAACATGAACTTTTAGTGGGACACAAGTGCAGTCTTACACTCTCAGGACAATAGACACCACAGCCAAGGAGGCTACTGGCATCCCACGAGAGAAGAATTATGATAAGGACAAAAATATCTTTCAAAAAAGGCCTCCACAGTTTCATATATCATTAATCTTACTTTTACCTTATGGCTATCTGAAAAGGCCCACTATGTTCAAAGCAACATTTACACTGAAATATTTTATTTTAAAGCCAATTCTAAAAATAACAGTATGTGTCAGGAGAAATGGTATTTAAAGCAAAATGTATGCTTTGTTTCCCCAGAGGTCACTGTAGGGGATATGTGGACAAGCTGTCAGGGAAGCCATTCACTAAAAAGCACAATTATAAATTCAGAATAATGATGATAGAATTGTACCACTGGAGTTTAGGAGTGCAGTAATATCATGATTAAGGATGATGAAAAAATGTGAAAGACAGGGAAGAGGAATAGTGAAAGCCAGAGTCACTGAGGACACTAGGAGAGCAGAAAGTCAATTAAGCAGGGCTCATGGTTGCTCACTGATCATGAAGGAGTCTGGAAAAGGTTCTCTGCATAAATATTGTGGTAGTTTCCCTGCTGATTGGAGGAAATCCTGACAGTATTAATGGGAGTTTTTCTGACCCTTCTGCCTGTTCTTGGAACTGCATTCTTCCTGCTAGGTTGCCTTGCCCAGTTTTCATTTGGGGGTTTTCCTAGGTTGTATTTTATCTGGTGCATTGTGTGGTTGATGTATCTAGGAAGACTGATTTTTATGAAAAAGATAAGGGTGGCATTGGACTTGGGTTAGAATGAAGGTTGGGTAAAGGTAAACTAATAAAAGGGAAGGAATGACATTGGTTATGTTGTATGAGAAAACATTTTTTTTAAGAAATAAGGAAAATGTAAAATATCTTACAAATAACAGATTTTGCTAATACTTTCTAGATTTAACAGAGCAACACATAAACTTGGTTTGTCGGGGTATAATTTAGACAAATAATCAGAAGTAGTTTAATGCATTTCTTAAGTTCACTCATGTTTTTGTTTTGTTTGTTTTTATTTTGCAGGAATACAAAGAAATAATAATCTGAACATTGATTTGAAAAGAGGGAAATGTACTAACAATCTAAAAGATGGAAAGTAACATTTATCTGCAGGATATCTAAATAAATGTATTCCACCTGAGTATTTTCAATTTTCAATATAGCTATATAAAAATACATTTTTTATAAAATACCCACATAAAATTTTGACTAGAATCTGTGTACTCACTACCCTAAATTCAGTTTTTCAGATGACTAATACACTGAAAAAAAGACCAATTCAAATCAACATAATGACAATCTTGAATTTTTTTCTAAAGTTTGTGCAAGTTTTATTGAACTCTCACTCATTACCACAAATTAAATATATTAACCTACACTCTTTTATGTTGAGCTTTTAAAAACAACTTTGTTTTTAAAAAACAGATATGAAATGTATAGATTTTTAAAAACATTTTTGCATAAAACTGTATGAATATATTATTGTCCGTACTTGAATTATTTAAAGGTTTGACATTATGCATTGAAATCATATTAGTTACAATGAGTATAAAGTACATGTAAAACAAAATCTAACATGGAAGTAGTCAAAGTTATCTTGGTGTGTAAAGATTAAACATAATAATTTTTAAATACCAAGAATTGCCACAAAGCTACATTTTTAGGATTTTTTTGATGAATTAAGGTCTAGGTGTACCACAATCTGAAAGGGTGCAAAACACTTTTTTTTCCGTTAAGGACTGAGGCTTCCACTTCTTGCCCTTTTTTTGTTTAATTAATTAATTAATTAATTACTTTATTTATTTATTTATTTATTTATTTATTTATTTTTGAGGTTCATAAGATCTGTGAGTTGTTTCTTGGATATTCAGAGATTTCTGGAACTAGTATCCAATTATTAATGACTTCATACTATGTCTGATATTTTGTGACTGGGATACCTTATTCAGGATGATATTCTCTAGATCTCTCCATTTGCCTAGGAATTTCATAAAATCATTGTTTCTAATATCTTAGTAGTACTCAACTGTGTAAATGTACCACAATTTCTGTATTAGTTCATCTACTGAAGGACATCTGGGTTCTTTCCAGCTTCTGGATATTATAAATAAGACTGCTATGAACATGGTGGAACATACTTCCTTATCATATGTTTTAGCATCTTTGGGGTATATGCCCAGAAGTTGTATAACTGAGTCTTCAGGTAGGACTATGTCCAATTTTCTGAGGAACATCCAGACTGATTTCCAGAATGGTTGTAACAGCTTACAACCCCACCAGCAGTGGAGGAGTGCTCCTTTTTCTCTGCATTCTCACCAGCATCTGCTGTCATCTGAGTTTTTAATCTTAGCCACTCTAACTGGTGTGAGGTGGAATCTCAGTGTTGTTTTGATTTGCATTTCCCTCATGACTAGGGATATCCAACATTTCCTTAGATGCTTTTCAGCCATTCAATATTCCTCAGTTGAAAATTCTTTGTTCAGCTCTGTATCCTGTTTTTAATAGGATGGTTTGATTCTCTGTAGTTTAACTTTTTGAGTTCTTTGTATATTAGACTTCTATCAGATTTGGGATTGGTAAAAATCCTTTCCCAGTCTGTTGGCAGCTGTTTTTTATTCTTGCCAGTGTCCTTAGCATTCCAGAAACTTTGCAATATTATCAAGTCCCATTTATCTATTCTTGATCTTAGAGCACAAGCCATTGGTGTTCTGTTCAGGAACAGTTCCTATGTTTTCCAAGCTTCTCCCTAACATCTCAGGTTTCAGTGTCCCTGCTTTTATGTGGTGATCTTTGATCCACTTGCATTGAGCTTTGTACAGGGAGATAAGAAAGGGTCTATTTTCATTCTTCTGCATGCTAAGTGCCAGTAGAGACAACACCATTTGTCGGAGAGACTGTCCTTTTTCCATTGAATGTTTTTAGCTCCTTTGTCAAAAATCAAGTGACCATATTGTGAGAGTTCATTTTTGGATCTTCTATTCTGTTTCATTGATTTACCTGCCTATCTCTGTACCAGTACCAAGTGGTTTTTAACACAACTGCTTTATAATATAGTTTGATGTCTGGGATGGTGATTCCCTCAGAAGATTCCTTGTGGTTGAGAATAGATTTTACTATTCTAAGATTTATGTTAATCCAGATGAATTTGCAAATTGCTCTTTTCAACTCTATGAAGAATTGAGTTGGAAGTTTGATGGGGATTACATTCAATCTTTAGATTGCTTTTTGCAAGAGGGCCTTTTTTTTTTTTTTTTTTTTTTTTTTTACAATGTTGATCCTTCCAAACCATGAGCATGGGAGATAGTTGCATCTTCTGAGAACTTCTTCAATTTCTGTCTTCAGAGATTTAAATCCTTTTCATACAAATCTTTCACTTGCTTAGTTAAGGTCACACCAAGGTATTTCTTATTGTTTGCTATTATTGTGAAGTGTACCTTTCCCATTATTTCTTTCTCAGAATGTTTGTCATTTGAGTAGAGGAAGGGTACTGATTTGTTTGAGTTAATTTTATGTCCAGCCACCTTGATGAAGTTGTGAATCAGTTGTAAAAGTTCTCTGGTGTGATTTTTGGGGTTATTTATGTATGCTCTCAGGTCATCTGAAAATAGTGATATTTTGATTTTTTTTTCTTTCTGATCTGCATCCCTTTGATTTCTTTTAAGCTGTCTAATTGCTCTATCCAGAAAATTCAGTACTCAAACAGTGACCAGCTTTGTTTAGACCCTTATTTTAGTGGGACTGCTTCAAGTTTCTTGCCATTTAGTTTGTTGTTGGCTATTGGTTTGCTCTATAATTCTTTTACTATGTTTAGGTATGGGTCTTTGATTTCTATTTTTTCCATGACTTTTAACATGAAAGGGTTTTGAATTTTGTCAGTTGCTTTCTAATAATCTAGAGATATGATCATGTATTTTTTTTCCTTTCAGTTTGTTTATATGGTGGATTAAGTTGATAGATTTCTGTATATTGAACCATCCCTCCATTCCAGAGATGAGGCCTACTTGATCTTGGTGAATTATTGTTTTGATGTGTTCTTGGATTTGGTTTTAAAGAAATTTATTGAGTATTTTTGTATCAATGTTTATAAGGAAGGTTGATCTGAAGTTCTCTTTCCTTGTAGGGTCTTTGTTTAGTTTAGAAATGAGAGTGATTCTGGCTTTGAAGAATGAGTTAGCTAGTGCTCCATGTCACTATATTTTGTGAAATAGTTTGGTGATTATTTGTGTTAGGTAGTCAATGAATGTCTGATGAAATTCGGCACTAAACTCATGTGGTTCTTTTTTTTTTTTTTTTTTTTTTTTTTTTTTTTTTTTTTTTTTTTTTTGGTTTAGAGGCTTTTGCTGACTGCTTCTATATTTAGATGTTATGGGGTTGCTTACATGGTTTATCCGATATTGACTTAATTTTGGTATTTGGTATCTGTCTAGAAATTTATCCATTTTCTGCAGATTTTCCAGTTTTGTTGAATATAGGCTTTTAGTAAGATCAATTGCTTTCTTCAATTTCCTCAGTTGCTATTGTTGTATCTCCCCTTTTATTTCTGATGTTGCAAATTTGGATACTCACTCTGTACCTTCTAATTAGTCTGGCTAAAAGTTTATTGATCTTATTGATTTTCTCAAAAAAAAAAAAAAAAAAACAGCTCCTGGTTTTGTAGATTCTCTGTATGGTTATTGTGTCTACTTGGTTGATTACTGCCCTGAGTTTATTTCCTGCAGTCAACTACTCTTGGATATATCAGCTTCTTTGTGCTCTAGAGCTTTCAGTGGTGCTGTCAAGCTGCTAGTGTATGGTCTCTCCAGTTTCTTTTGGGAGGCACTCAGAGATATGTTTTTTCCTCTTATACTGCTTTCATTGCATCTCATAGGTTTAGTTATGTTGTACTTTCATTTTCATTATATTTTTTTAACAAAAATGATTTTTCTTACTTCTTTGACCGTGTATGGTTGAGTAGAGCATTGTTCAGCTTCCATGTGTATGTGGGCTTTTTGTTGTATTTGTTTTTATTAAAGACCAGCCTTATTCCATGCTGATCTGTAAGACTGCATTAGAGTATTTCAATCTACTTATATCTGTTGTGGCTTGTTTTGTAACTGATTATATGGTCAATTTTGGAAAAGGTGCCACAAGGTGCTGAGAAGCTGTATTCTTTTGTTTTAAGATGAAATATTCTGTAGATGTCTACTAATTCCAATTTGTTCATAACCTTTGCAAATTTCACTGTGTATCCAGTCTCTGGTTCCAGAATCTGTCCATTGACGGGAGTGGGATGTTGAAGTCTCCCACTATTATTATGTGTGGTGCAATAGATGTTCTGAGCTTCAGTAGTGTTTCTCTTATGATTATGAGTGCTCTATTATTTGGAGCATAGATGTTTAGGATTAAAAATTCATCTTGATACATTTTCCCTGTAATGATTAAACAGTGTTTTTCCTTATCGTTTTTGATAACTTTTCATTGACAATCTATTTTATTTGATATTAGAATGGCTACTCCAGCTTCTTTCTTTAGGACATTTGCTTGAAAGGTTTTCTCACCAATGACTTTATGAAATTATTAAGAAAATGGATGCATCTAGAGAATATCATTCTGAGTGAGATAACCCAGTCACTAAAGAACAGACATAATATGCAGTCACTGATAATTGGATACTAATCCCAGAAAGCTCTAAACACTCCAGAAACAACTCACATACTATATGAAGTTCAAGAAAAAAAAAAAACAAATTAGAAAATGAAAAACCATTATGGTTAATCTTTACACACCAAAAAAACTTTGACTAATTCCAGGTTACATCTTGTTTTACATGTACTTCATTCTCATTGTAACTAGTAAGATCTTAATGCACACTATCAAACCTTAAAAAAAAATCAAGTACTGACAATAATGTATTCATATACTTTTATGCAAAAATGCTTAAAATCTGTACATTTATCTTTGTTTTTTGAAATAAAGTTGTTCAATTAAAAAAATAGAAACAAAATTATCCTATGATTGATAGCTACCCTCTTGAGTACTTATGCTAAGGACATCTTATTACAGAGACACTTACACATACATGTTCATTGTAATTCTATTCCCCATAATTAGGGAATAGAATCAACCTGGACATCCATTAACTGATGAATGGATAAGGAAAATATGGCACATATACACAGAGGAATAAAAGTAAGCTATAGAGGAAAACAATCTTGAAACCTAAATGTAAATGAATGAAGCTAGAAAGTAAATCAGGCTATTTGAGGTTGCTTGAACCCCAGAAGACAAAACCACATGTTCTCTATTATGGGGGCCTTAGCTTCACATCTTTTGTGTTGTTTGTAACCAAAAGCTCCTGTGGAAGCCAAAAAACTTGAAATAAACTGGTTGTTGCATGGGGATGCACTTAGGGAAGGAGTTGGAAAATGAAGGTTATATGAAAAAGATGAGAGATAGTAAGGGGTGGATAAGTTCAAAATACTATATACATATGTGAATTTTTTAAAAATTAAATAAGTAATATTAATTAAAAATATTTTTGAAATATTCCATCTTAGATTTTAGACTATTTGTTATATTTGCTATGTTTTTACTGTGTGTACAATTTTTCTACATTTATTGAAACCCAATTGTTTTAAACAAAAATACTCAATATTATTGTACCTAGCTACATTCTTCTAATTGTAACCTCCAAATTACCATATATTTGGGTATTGTATTAATTTTTAAAACTGTTGTTTCAATTGGTGACTTGTTTTTTTATAAAATAATAAATAAATTTGGCTGTAATTAGAAAAAAAAGAAAGTTTTTTCACAGCCTTTACTCAGAGGTATTGTCTCTTTGTCTCTGAGTTGAATTTCCTGTATGCAGCAAAATACTAGATTCTGTTTATGTATTCATTTTGATAGTCTCTGTCTCTTTATCGGGCAATTGATTCCATGTACGTTAACTGATATTAAAGAATAGTGGTTGTTGTTTCCTGTTATTTTTGTTGTTAGAGGTACAAATATGTTTGTGTGTTTTTCTCCTTTGGGTTTTCTTGCTTACTTTTTTTTCTTGCTACTCCTATGATGTAGATTTCCTCCTGACATTGCGTTTTCTATCTATTAGCCATTGTAGTGCTGTATTTGAGTTCATATTTTGTATAAATTTAGTTTTGTCCTGGAAAATCTAGGTCTCTCCATGTATTGTAATTGAGAATATTGCTGAATATAATAACTTATGCTGGCATTTGTGTTCTCTTAGAGTCTGTATGTTGTCTGTCCAGGATCTTCTAGCTTTCATAGTCTGTTGAGAAGTCTAGTGTAATTCTAATTGCTCTGCCCATATATGTTACCTGTCCTTTTTTCTTTTCTCCTGTTAGTATTCGTTTTTTTGTTTTGAACATTTAGTGTTTTGACTATTATGTGTCAAAAAGAATTTATTTTCTGTTCCAATACATTGGAATTCTGTAGGCTTCTTTCATGCTCATGGTCATCTCATTATTAAGGGTAGGGAAGTTTTCTTCTACAATTTTACTGAACATATTTACAGTGCTGTTTAGTTGATATTTTTCACCCTCTCCTACACAAATTATTCTTAGATTTGGTCATCCCATTGTGTCCTGGATATTTTGGACATTTTTGGATTAGGAGCTTTTTGTTTCTTGTATCTTCTTTGATTGTTTTTTCTGTTTTCTATGTTGTCTTCTGCCCCTGAGATCCTCTCTTCCATCTCTTGTAGTTTGTTGCTGATGCTAGCATCTTTGATTCCTGATTTCTATTTTATGTTTCTCTCTTCAGCGTTGTTTCTTTTTTTGTTTTCTTCATTGTTTCTATTTCTGTTTTCAATTTCATTATTTGTCTGGTTGTGTTTCCCTCTAGTTCTTTGAGTGATTTCTCCAGGTTTTCAATGTGTTCCTTAAAGATCTACTCATCATCATCATGAAGTATGATTTCAAGTTTAAGTCTTGAGTCTTTTTTTTTTTTTTTTTTTTTTTTTTGGCTGGGTTTGGCAATCCATGACTTGCTGTGTTGAGAGAGCTGGGTTTTGATGTTGCCAGGTTGTCTTGGTTTCCATTGCTTAAGTTCTTTCACTTTCCTCTTGCCATCTTGTTATCTGTGATTATAGGTGATTCTGTTATCACTGTCTAGAGCCTCTCTCCTCTGCATTTGAGGTCCTGTGGGTTCACAAAATAAATTGTTTTTGTGTGTTCAGCTTTTTGTGGGCAAGCAGTGAGTTCTGCTGGCAGTGACTCAGTTCTTCCTTTATGAGCTCAGTAGTGGAAGCTCCTATGAGACTTTTTGGGGAGCTCAGCCTTCTGCCCACAGGTCCTGAGTCTTACCAGCAGAGACCTGCTCTTTCTCTAGGCCAAAATGTACTCTCTTCCAGAGACTACAGCACTCTCTTCTCTCTGAGAACTCCAGGTGTGACCTCTCTGGGCCTATTTTCAGGCTCACCTCTGGTTCAGGAATAAGAGCTCCTGTAGGGCTGATCTTAGAGCGCTGCCTTTCCCTGGAAGATCCTGATACCGGATGGCAGAGTCTGAGCCCTCACTGTTGGCTGGAATAGACCCTTTTCCAGTGAGCACAGCACTTTCTGAGTTCTGAGAACTACTGGTGCATCTTAACGGGGCTGTGCCCAAGGTTCTCTTCTAATTGAGGTTTAAAATTATCTATGTGGTTGGTTAACAAGCACAGCCTCTCTGGGCAGAACTGGATTCCTGCAGACGGAGGCCAGGCCCTCACTGTGGGCCAGAAAATAAAACTTTTCTAGTGAGCTCAGCAAAGCACTCTCTGTGTTCTGAGAACGCAGGGCAGGACCTCACCAGTCCTATGCCCAAGGCTCTCTGCTGGTCCAGGTGGAATTAAATTTTGTTTTCTGCACTATAATATGTATTAGTAACTATTTAGCCACAATGTAACAACCTTGGTAATGAGACTATGACTGTCTTAGATCATGTAGTCTTTTAGAAGTATAACAAAACTTACAGTCCACAATGCTTAAAGTTGCAGCTAGCAGAAAATAAAATATTTCCTCTGGCTCTGCAAGATTTTAAGCATAAAGTCTGCATGTCAATAGCCAGGAATATATTAGTAACTATTATGAAGTGAACGACAGTATAAAAACAGACATTTGCACTAACAAACTTCTATCCAATCAGTGATTATGTATGTAAAAATAATAAAAGTATAAATAGATTACTATTCATAAGAAAAAATAACATAAGTAAAAACACATATTTAAAATGTCACATCAAAAGTATATTCTAGAGATAAAGAGATTGCTCAGTGTTAAGGGCACTGACTACTTTTTCAAAGGTCCTGATTTAAATTCCCCACCCCCTCCCCCCAAAATGTGGCAGCTCAAAAATATCTGTCATGGAGATTTGATCAAACCTAAGGATAATACATATAGAATAGAGTGAAGATTTCCAACTTAAAGGGCCAGTAAATATCTTCAGCAAAATGATAGAAGAATTTTTTTTTTTAACTTCAGAGATACCCATGAATATGAAGGCAGCCTACAGAACTCCAAATAGACTAGATTGGGAAAAAGAAAAAGAAATTCCTCCTGTCACATAATAATTAAAACACCAAATGCTTTTACTTATTGTAACTAGTAAGACCTTAATGCAGAGTATCAAACCTTAAAAAAAAGAAAAAAAAAAAAAAAAAAAAGCCAAGCACTGACACAATTGAATTTGTATACATTTAAATTTTTTTCTTTTATCTTTGTTTTTTAAAATAAAGTTTAAAAAAAAGAAATATTTTAGTAAAGGAAATAAAAACCCACAGATATTTTTCTTCTTGGGGAGAATAGGCATTTATATAACCCACCATGGAATTATATATATGCTAATTACATGCTAATGTAAACATGAAAAAATGTTATATGGAAATTACAAACTGAATCAAAAACATGCAAATGCTAAAATAATAAAAAGACTTGAAAACAAACAAAAAAAAAATAAAACACCAAATGCACAAAACAAAAAAAAAATTGAATAAAAGCAGTAAAGGAAAAGGTCATGTAACATATAAAGGCAGATCTATCAGAATTACATGAGACCTCTGAACAGAGATTATAAAGCTAGAAAATCCAGGGCAGAAATCATACAGATACTAAGAGAACACAAATGCCAGCTCACACTACTAAACCCAAGAAAACACTCAATTAACATAGATGGAGAAACTAAGATATTCAATCACAAAACAAAATTTAGCAGAAACCTCTCCAAAATACCAGGCCTATGAAGGATTATAGATGAAAAACAGCAACACAGGGAGGAAAACTATACCCTAGGAAAGGCAAGAAAGATTTATTCCTTAATTACTCCAAAGGAACTTAGCCACACAAAGATAATTCTACCTCTAACAACAAAAATAACAGGAAGCAACACTCATTTTTCTTAATATCTCTTAACATCAATAAACTCAATTCTCTAATAAAAAGACAGATTGACAGCATGTAAACATAAACAGGATCCTACCTTTTGTTACATACAGGAAGCATACCTCAGTGACAAAGACAGTAGATACCTCAGATTAAAAGCCTAGAAAAAAGATTAAAGCAAATAGTACCGAGAAACAAGCTGCAGTAGCCATTCTAATATGGAATGAAATTGACTTTCAACCAACTGTTACTAAAAAAGATAAGGAAGTACACAGTATATTCATCAAAAAAAAAAAAAAAAAAAAAATCTACCACCAAGATGAACTCTAAAGTCTAAATATCTATGCTCCAAATGTAAGGGCAACAACTTTTATACAAAAAAAAAAAAAAAAATTACTAAAGCCCAAAGAACACTTTGTACCTTACACAATACTAAAGACTTTAGCCCTTTACACTTACCAATGTACAGACCATATAAACCAAAACTAAACAGAGATAGAGTGAAACTAAAACAAGTAATAATCCAAATGAATTTAACAGATACATATAGAGCATTTCATCCTAAAACAAATGAATAAACCATCTCCTCAGTAACTTATGGTACTTTTTCCAAAACTGACCATATAATTTCTCATAAAACAGGCCTCAAGAGATACAAGAAGTTTGAAACAATCCTATGAATTCTATCAGATCACACTTGACAAAGGCCGATCTTCACTAACAACAAAAACAACAAAAAGCCAAAATACACATAGAAGCTGGTAAATGCTTTACTCAATGATAACTTAGTCAAGAAAGAAGTAAAAAAAGAAATTAGACTTTTTAGAATTAGAGCAAATGAGGGCACAACATATCCAAACATTTGAACACAGTGAAATGAATTCTATAAAGAAAACTCAAAGTGCTTAGTGTCTACAAAATGAACAGGAGAGAGCATCCTTTAGGTGCTTGACAGCACATCGGAAAGCACTAGAACAAGAAGAAAGAAGAGGAGTAGAGTGGCAGGAAATAATCAAATCAGGGCTCCATTCAACCAAGTAGAAATGAAAAGAACTATACAAAGAATCAGTAAGTCCAGGAGCTCATTCTTTGAGAAAAATAAAAAGACAGATAAACTCTTAGCCGGCGTCATTATTTAAACAAACAGAATCAGAAATGAAAAGGTAGAAATAACAAGAGAAAGAGAAGAAATTTTTAAAAATTATAAAATCCTACTACAAAATTTCATATTCAGAAAAACTAGAAAACCTGGATAGAACGGACAATTTTCTAGACAGATACCAGCTACCACAGTTAAATCCATCTAAACAGCCTCATAAGCCTAAGAAATAAACATTTAAAGTCTCCTGACCCAAAAGAAGTCTAGCACCAGAAACATTTAGTACAGAATTCTATGAGACCTTTATATATGACCTAATACTAAGACTCTTCAAACTATTCCACAAAACAAACACAGAAGGATCACTACCTAATTCATTCTATGAAGGCACAATTAAGATTATACATAAAAACACAAAGACCCAAGGAAGAGAACTTCAGAAAAACTTCACTTATGAACATCAATGCAAAAATACAAAATAAAATTCTCCTGTAACAAATTCAAGAATACATAAAAACATTGTGATCAAGTAGGCTTCTTCCCAGGAATGTGGGCAGATTCAATATATAAAAACCCATTAAGATAATTCAATATCTAAACAAATTCGAAGAAGAAAACTACACGATAATTTCCCTAGATGCTGGATAAACATTTGAAAAAATTAAATGTCCCTTAATGACAAAAGTTTTAGAATAATCAGAAATTCAGGGCCCGTACCTAAACATAAGAGCAATATACAGCAAACCTGTAACAAACATCAAACTAAATAAACATAAACTTGAAGCAATTCTACTAAAATCAAGGACTCTTTCCTTACCTGTTTAATATAGTACTAGAAGTCCTATATTACAGAGCAATATGACAAAAAAAGGAGGTTAATGAGATAAAATTTAGAAAGAGACCTCAAAATATCACTCTTTACAGATGATATTATAGCATAATTAAGTGACCACAAAAATTAAAAAGAAAACTTCTAAACCTCATTTAAAAAACCTTCAGCAAAGTGACTGGATGTAAAATTAAACAAATCAGTAGTCGTCCTGAACTCAAAGAATAAACAGGATGAGAAAAATATATGTAAATGACACCCTTCACAATAATCACAAATAATATAAAATACCTTGTTGTGACACTACCCAATAAGAGAAAGATCTATATGACCAGAACTTTTAGGTTCCTAAAGAAAGAAATGGAAGAAGATCTCAGAAGATGGAAAGATGCCCCATGCTCATAGATTGGTAGGATTAATATATAGTGGACATCTTGCCAAAAGCAATCAACAGATTCAATGCAATCCCCATCAAAATTGCAACTCAATTCTTCATAGAGTTAGAAAGAGCAATTTGCAAATTCCTTTGGAATAATGAAAAGCTCAGGATAGCAAAACCTTTTCTCCACAATAAAATAACTTCTCAGGGACTGACCTAAATGGTATTACAGAGAAATAGTGATACAAACAGTACGGTATTGGTACATAGATAAGCACCTGAGTCAATAGAAAAGAAATAAAAACCAAGAAATGAACCACCACACTTATGGTCAATTGATCTTTGACAAAGGAGTTAAAACCATCCAGTGGAAAGAAGACAGAAATTTCAAAAAATGGTGTTAGTTCAACTGTAGGAGAGGCTGTAGAAGAATGCAAGTCAATCCATACTTATCTTCTTATACAGAGGTCAAGTCCAAGTGGATCAAGGGTTTCCACATAAAATCAGATACACTGAAATTAATAGAAGAGAAAGTGGGGAAGATCAACACATGGGTACTGGGCGAAAATTTTCTGAACAGAACACCAATGGCTTGTGTTCTAAGATCTACAATTGACACACGGGACCTCATGAAATTGCAAAGGCTCTGAAAGGAAGAGAACACTATTAATAAGACAAAATGGTAAACAGATAAAGAAAAGATCTTTACTAATCCTATCAACAAAAGATGGTTAATATCTAATATATATATATATATATATATATATATATATATATATATATATAATGAACTCAAAAAATAAACTTCAGAGAACCAGTTAACCCTATTAAAAATGGAGTACAGAGCTAAACAAAAAATTCTTACCTGAGAAATATTGAGTATCTGAGAACCACCTAAAAAATGTTCAATATCTTTCGTCATCAGGAAAATGCAAATCAAAACATTCTTGAGATTCCACCTCATACAATGGAGAATGGCTAAGATCAAATCTCATGTGACAGCAGATGCTGGTGAGGATGTAGTGTTAGAGAAACACTTCCATTGTTAGTGGGATTAAAAAATGGAACAACTACTCTGGAAATCAATCTCGAGATTTCTCACAAAATTGGACAAAGTACTACTTGAAGACCCAGATATACTACTCCTGGACATATGCTGAAAGAGGCTCTAACATATAACAAGGACACATGTTCTACCATGTTCATTGCATCTTTATTTATAATACCCAGAGAGCAGATAAGAATGCAGAAGCCCTTTATCACAGGAGAGGATATAAAAATATGCTACAGATATACAGTGGAGTACTACTCAACTATTAATAACAATGATTTCATACTAGGAATGCTAGACAGATGTAATAAAATTAGAATCAATAATAGAAGGTGCCCACTCCTCAAAATAGTAACAATTGCATATCAAGAAATGCAATGGGCTTTCATAATCACACTAAAAATATATACTTGGAAGTATTTTGTGTCCAAGAAAAAATATTTAGGTCCAAGAGTAAAGTCACAGATGACCACTGGGATAAGGCAAGTTCATGGAAAAACTGTTGCTTTGAACTTATAATGAACACAGTATACTAAATCACTGTTTTAAACTTAATATCAACATTCTCCTCATAACTCTCATTTTACTTATCATTTTATCTCTGAAGTAATTTTCTAAATTTTTTTTTGTCTAAAAAAGTATAAAAGACTTTAAAAAGAAACAAAATGGTTCATTTAGTGGTTTGGCTGGAGTAGCTTTGCTCTATCCACTTATCCATCCAACCATCCATCTATCCATCCATCCAGCCAGCCAGCCAGCCAAGTGTTTATGTCTATTTTTCTATATGTTTATCTGTAGGGTATATGTTTCTGCATTCATTAATATATTTGGAGTTGATAGTGACAGACAACAGAGCTGAGGCAAAGTGTGGGTGTATGAATGTTTGAATGTGTTCACCTTGCAGCTTTGGGGTGCAGAACAGGGCTTGGCCCATCTGCCACCTGGACCAGCAGAGCCCCAGAGATAAAGGCCTGGTGAGAAGGGGAACAGGCAAACCACAGGGCAGACAGATCTGTGCCTAGCACAGACAGAAAACACGCCTCTGCCCTGCCTGATCTAGGGACCAGGAACCCAGCATTGGGAACTTTGTTCCCAACTGGCAGAATTGGGGCGAAGAACAGGGCTGAGACCAACCATCATTTGAACCAGCAGAGATGGAGGGACACAGGCCAGGTACAAGAGAAAGTCAAGAACATATCACTGACAACAAGATGGCAAGAGGAAAGCAAAAGGGCATACTCCAGTGAAACAAAGACAACCTGGCAACACTAGAACCCAGTTCTCTCATCACAGCAAACAGCAGAATGCAAAACACTCAAGAAAAAGCAGACTCAGACCTGAAATCCTACCTCAAGATGATGATAGAAATGCTTAAACAAGAGCAGGAGGAAAATAATAAAGAAATAGGAGCTTTTACAGAAGAAACAAGAAAAACACTCAAAGAAAAAGAAGAAAAGGGAAACAAAGAGATGAAGGAATGGAAGAAGGAATTTAAAACAGAAATGAACACAATAAATAAAACATTAAAAGAGACAAACCTAGAAGTAGAAATCTTAAAAAAAAAGTCAGGAGTTACAGATGCAAGCATTTCCAACAGACTACAAGAGATGAAAGAGAGAATCTCGGGAGCTGAAGACAACATTGAAAACATAGACAAAACAGTCAGAGAAGATGCAAAATCCAAAAAGCTCCTAACCCAAAATGTCCAGGAAATCCAGGACACAATGAGAAGACCAAACCTGAGGATAATAGGAATAGAAGAAGGAGAAGAATATAAACAAAGAGGCACAGTAAATATATTCAACAAAATTGTAGAAGAAAACTAACCTACCTTTAAGAATGAGATGACCGCTAGCATAAAAGAAGTCTTCAGAACTCCAAATAGGTTGGAACAGAAAAGAAATTCCTCCCAACACATAATAGTCAAAACTGCAAGTGCCCAAAGCAAAGGAAGAATACTAAAAGCAGTAAGGTAAAAATGTCAGGAAACATATAAAGTCAAACTAATCAGAATCACACCTGATTTTTCAACAGAGACTATGAAAGCCAGAAGAATCTGGACAGACATCATGCAGACCCTAAGAGAGCACAAGTGCCAGCACAAGCTGCTATACCCAGCAAAACTATCAATTACCATAGATGGAGAGATGAAGATATTCCAAGCAAATCTAAATTTACACAATATCTGACCACAAACCCAGCACTGCAACAAATTATAGGTGGAAAACCCAATACAATGAGGGGTACTAAGTCCTAGTAAAAACAAGAATACTCCTAAGCAAGAAAACCAAAAGAAGAAAGAGACACAGACACAACTCAACCTACAAAAGCAATAATAGCAGGAAACAGCAACTAATTTTCCTTGATATCTATTAACATAAATTTACACAACTCCCCAATATAAAGACATAGACTATCAGACTAGATACATAAACAAAATCCATCATTTTGCTACATACAGGAAACTCATCTCAGAGACAAAGACAGAAACTATCTCGGAGTAATAGGTTGGGAAAAAAAACTTCCAAGAAAACAGCCCCAAGAAGTAAGTTGGTGTGGCTATTCTAATATTGATTAAAGTAAATTTCCAACCAAAAGTTATCAAAAAAGACAAGGAAGGACAATTTTCATCTATTAGAGGGGAAATCTGTCAGGAGGAACTCTCAATCCTTTACATATATGCTCCAAATACAAAAGCACCCACATTCATAAAAGAAACCCTACTAAAGCTAAAAAAATACATCTGACCCCACAAAATAATAGTGGGAGACTTTAATACCCTACTCTCACCAGTGGACAGATCATGGAAACAGAAATTGAACAAGGAAACTGTAAAACTAACAGAGACTATGCACCACCTGTAATTAATAGACATCTACAGAACATATCATCCTAAAACAAAAAATACACATTCTTCTCTGCACCTCATAGAACCTTCTCGAAAATTGACCACATAATTGGACCCAGTAGGAGCCTCAGTCGACTTAAGAGAATTGAAATACTCCCAGGAACCCTTTCAGATCACTATGGGCTAAGACTGATCTTTAATAACAACAAAGACAACAAAAAGCCACTATACACATGGAAACTAAACAGTGCTCTATTAACCCATAGCAGGGTCAAAAAAGAAATAAAGAAAGAAATTAAGGATTTTCTAGAATTCAGTAAAAAAGAAAACACAGCATACCCAAACCTATGGGATGCAATAAAAGCAGTACTGGGAAGAAAACTCATAGCTCTGAGTGCTTCAATTAAGAAACTGTAGAGAGCACACACTAGCAACCTGACAGCACAATTGAAAACTCTAGAAAAAAAGGAAGCAGATACAACTAAGAGGAGTAGAGGGCAAGAAATAATCAAACTTAGGGCAGAAATAGACCAAATAGACACAAAAAGAACCATTCAAAGAATCAACAAAACCAAGAGCTGGTTCTTTAAGAAAATTAACAGGATTGATGAAAGCTTAGCCAGACTAACTAGAGGGCAAAGAGAAAGTATCCAAATTAACAAAATCAGAAAGGAATGTGGAGAAATAATGACTGAAATTGAGGAAATTAAAGAAATCATCAGATCCTAATACAAAAGCCTATCTTCCACAAAGTTGGAAAATTTTTAGGAAATGGATAAATTCCTAGACAGATACAAGATCCTAAAGTTAAACCAGAACCAGGTAAAGCATCTAAATAATCCCATAACACCTAAAGAAATAGAGGCAGTCATCAAAAGCCTCCCAACCAAAAAAAGTCCAGGTCCAGATTCCACCTCACACCAGTCAGACTGGCCAAGATCAAAATCTCAGATGACAGCAGATTCTGGCGAGGTTGTGGAGAAAGAGGAACACTTCTCTACTGTTGGTGGGGTTGTAAACTGATACAACCACTCTGAAAATCAGTCTTCTGATTCCTCAGAAAATTGGACATAGTACTACCTGAAGATCCAGCTATTCCATTTCTGGGCATATACCCCAGAGACACTCCAATATACAACAAAGACACATGCACCACAATGTTCATAGCAGCTCTATTTATAATAGTCAGAAGCTAGAAAGAACCCAGATGTCCTTCAGTAGATCAATGGATACAAACATTGTGTTACATTTACACAATAGAGTACTACTCAGCCACCAGAAACAATGACTTAACCAAATTCTTAAGAAAATGGCTGCATCTTGAGAATATCATCCTGAATGAGATAACCCAGTCACAAAAGAACAGACATAATATGCAGTCTCTGATAATGGGAAAATAACCCCAGAAACCTCGGCCTACCCCAGAAACAACTCACAGACTATGTGAAGTTAAAAAAAAAAACAAAAAACAAAAACAAAAAAAACATTATACTGAATCGTTACACATCAAGAATACTTTGACTAATTCCAGGTTACATCCTGTTTTAAATGTACTTTATGCTCATTGTAACTAGTAAGACCTTAATGCAGAATATCAAACCTTAAAAAAAAAAATAAGCCAAGCACTGACAAATACATATTTGTACGCATTTATGCAAAAATGCTTAAAACTTGTTCTTTTATCTTTGTTATATTGAAAATAAAGTTTAAAAATTAATGTTTGAATGTGTATAGGTCTGTGCATAGTTGCTTGTATACAGCATCTTAATTCTTTTCCTTTTCTTCCTCTCTGATTCACAAAGAGTTAACCTGCTTATCTAGAGAGACTTCTGCTGATTCACCAGAGAAAGTACCACCAGAAATAAATCCTTACAATTATTCCCACTTCAGTTTTATAATGAAGTACTTATCACTTTCTCACCTCAGAGGAACTCACACAATGTAAGTCAGCTACTGAAGCAAAGTGACATAGATTTAAATAGGTTTTATTATCATACACTAACCCTAAATTTCTCTTAAGTCTTGCTGTCATCATCCTTCCCATTAATGCTCTTCCCCCTCCACTGCCTGTAGAAAAACAAAACAAGAAAAAAGATCTGCCTGCTGAGGGGCTGGCCACTTCCACTAATACATCAGTACCATGCTCATGCATCACCAGGGACACTTCTTCTTGCTATAGATGGAATCAAGTGTAGATACCCACAGCTAAATATTATTTTTTGTGTGTGTTTGATTATATTTATTCAGTCCTATACCCCAATATTTTAACCAAAGCTTTAAGGAATTAATTAGTTAATTAGAAATACCTTAGAACTTACAAAATCTCAATAATAAAAACAATAACAAAATAATGTGTTCCATTTCAATTTTGGTGACATTTAAGACTAAGGCATAAAACAATCATATAACATCATTTCTTTAAAATCATTGGGAAGACATGGCCAAACTTTGTAAAATGATAAATAGTGCTCTTTTAATTAGAAAGTATAAATCTAAAATAAAAAGCATCTTGTACTCAACACATTAACTTAACCTGTTGTATTCCATGCTTTTATTGTCCTTTTCTAACAGTGGTTAATAATTTGATGGACTGTATTAAAATTTATTACAGGTAATATCATGTAGAGATAATGTTTTATAGCAGTTAGAACTTCTAATGTGTTCTAATATGGAACATAGTCACTTAATGAGTGTCAATTGATACACTGATTAAATTGTTTACCTAGCTAATATCATATACAGCTAAACATTATGTACAAACTTTCAAACCTTGGAACACTCTGCCCTTAATTGGATGTTTCCATCAACTACTTCACCTCATGGCTAAAAGGGCCCTGTGGTAGATGAGGCAGAAAGTATGGAAGTTAGAGAGGATAGAGGACTCACAAAAACAAGGCCATCTAAATCAACAAGATGAAAACTGATATGAAATGGAAGAGACTGAAATGCAGATTGGATGGGTTCCATCAGATACTTTGTTTCCAGTTTAATTTTTTATGTGCTTCTTAATGGTGTGAGTATGGAGTGTGTATCTTAGTCTTTGCCTGTTTTGTGCAAATCTTCTTTGAGTTTTATTGTTTTGCTTATTTCCTATTCAGATATCCTAGGTTATGTTTTATCTTGTTGTCTTTTATTTTATTATTGAAAAGAATGATTTCTGCTATAAATAGGATAATATCAGATTCAGTTGTCAAAAATATTGATTGAACCTTTGTCTTTTACAAATAATGATTAAGAATGCAAGAATGATCATACCTTTAAAGGCAAAATGAGTATCAAGAGAGGAATGGACTAGAGATATGGCCAATATCAGATCCCATATTTATGATGCTATTATCATAGAAGTAATTTCTAAAACTTGTTAGAAATAAACTGAAAATGGCATATAATTTCATTGTGGTAAGCAAAGTCTTTTGCAAAGAGATTGTAGGCAAAGAGTTTCTAAAAACAATGGTTTTCATACAATATATTCCAACTTTTCCTAATTTCCAAATCCACTTATTCCAAACCCTCTCTTGTTAAGTTAATGATAGTTATAAAAATAATATTGTTAGTAAGGTGAGCTTTAAAAACATCAGAATAAAATGAGACAAATAGAGTGGGAAAAAAACAAAAGACATACATAAAATCCCTGTCACACAAATATCCTTCCAAGGAAAAAAAACAGAGCATAAAACAAATTTGGAAAGTATAACATATGAGCAAAAGGTGTATGCTATCATATAATTCCTCAATAAAGCATTAGGAGACCAAAATGTAGTTAAGTTTGTGGTTGGCTGGTAAAGCAGGAACCTGGAGGCAGGACATAATATAGTGGCCATGGAGGGATGCTCCTCATTAGCTTACTCTCCATGGCTTGCTCAGGCTGTTATTGTTTTTTTGTTTGTTTGTTTGTTTGTTCGCTTGTTTTAATAGAACTTAGAAGTACCAGTCCAGGGATGACATCACCCACAATAATCTGGATACTCCCCCACTGATTACTTCTTGAGAAAATTCCTTACACCTGGATCTTATGGAGACATTTTCCCAACTGAGGCTCCTTTCTCTGTAATGTCTCTTGTTGTCACAAAAACTGCATTTACAACTGACCCTTTGTCAACTTGATATACCACTATTAAGCCACAACCCCTCCTTTCTTATTCATCCCTTTGATGTCAGATTTAAAAGATAAATAACACTCAGTGTGTCACAGAATTTATACATTTAAAGACATTAAAATTCCAGTTCCTTTACAGTAGCCAATTTTGTTTAAAACCTGAAGTTATTTAAAGTTTAAACTGTCTCAATTGTGCAATTCATTAAAATTAAAAATAAGCCAAATAATTTTTTTTGCTTCAGGAGGGTGAAAAAAAACAGTAATAATCAAATAAAAGCAAAAACAAAGTCTAAATGTTTAATGGTTCTGATCCATTAATGATTTTCAACACTCCTCCAAAGAGACTCGGTCACCTCTCTTGCTCTACCATTTCAAGCATACAGAGCTCCTCATTTACATTCTCGCTGGCCCCACTTCACTGCTACTGCTGACCTTGGTGGCCATTCCAGAACTGCGAAAACTTTTGGGTTCTCTTGCTGCACCTGGGTTGCACCTTCACCTATAGCCCTCATAGGCTTTCTTCATGGTGCCAAACCTCTGCATGATGCTTTTAGTCCTGGGACTTCAATTGGCACTGAAGCTGCACCTTCACCAATGGCCATTCCTGGTATCTTACAGTGACAAGGGACAGCTAGCTGCTCTCCATGACACTGTGAGGACTTCAAAACAAGTACCTCCTAGGAGACTCTTACATATTACTAATCCTAGCTGCCAATAGAAGGTACACCACAGCTGCCAATAAAACACAGCTTCACTGGGCTCTCCGGAAATACTTTCCAGAAGACATTAGCACAGGAAAGCTAGGATCTTCTTAATCACCACTAATTTCTTACCTCCAGCTTACCAGTATGAATTAATAGTCTCCGCAATACAGAGGTTTCACATAAGTGGTGCTCTTTCATTTCATGTTAGTTGTGGATGACTTGTCAGCCCCATCTCTGACCAGAATGTCGGAATCTTAACTCAAAAAGGCAAATGGCCTTGTTAGCATCTTTACATCTCCCTTTGAAACTTCATACATGCTGTCTCTATCTCATCCACTGCCCTCAACATTGTTTTACTTTTCTTTTGTTAATTATTATTTTTATTTACATGCAAATGCTTTCTCCCTCCCAGGATCCACTCCGAAATTTCTTCACCCTATTCCTCCTACCCTTTTCCTTTTGTCACTGAGAGGGTCTCCCCACCAATACCAACACCCTCAACTAATCCACCCACCCCTTTTCCTCAAATAGCTCTTAAATTTTGCTTTTCCCCCATTTATACCATTTCTTATTCTCTTTGCCTCTATTTTTAATAAAAACCAGTTTTTCTTTTACAAAATAAATATATTCAGGTTTAAATATTAATTGTACAAATCCTTCCAATTGTTCCATTATAACATTATATACATATAACATTTTATGTTCTAGAACTAAATGTTTGGCTGCAAACTGCAAATCTTCCTTGATTGAGTAAATTACATTGGATAGGAAACACGATCCCCTACAGCAGATGTACGTGCTGAACATCAATGATAGATTAACATTCATTTCCTCTTGTTTGGCTTGTGAGTTTTCTTCATGGAAGTTAATAACCTTGGCTTGTCTCCCTAATGTTAAACATCAATGATGCTAGGATAGTAAATGATTAGGTGTTGAATGATTGCTAGCTGATATCTATTTATGACTCTACAATATGTAACTGTAATTTATTGTCAAGGTTTAAAGTTCAGTACACTTCAGATAACTTTTATAAACTTTGTATGAATTAGTTTCCTTGAGACTCTCTCAGAATTTGATAAGTAAGTGCTACTTACTGAAAGATTTGTGCATGCTTTTGAAAGTTTAGAAAAAAATAGAAGAAAGTACTTCGTACACTGGATTTCACTTGACAGTTCAGGGTCTCCTCATCAGATTACTCTTCTGTCTTGTGTAGAATGAAGAAGATAAAACACCAATCACTAATAATTTGTTGTACAATAAACTAATACACCACTCTATTTCTATATTGTTCTACACAGAGCAACTCACAAATTTAAAAGTCACATTTTACTCTGCCATGCAATACTTTTTGAGCATGGCTTTACATGACTCCTATTACTTTTTATATTTCTTACAGATGAATAAAAATAGTTGAATACTACCTCAGTATAATATAGTTGGTAAATTTTACATTTCTACAATATAATTTCACATTTAAGAAAATGTTATATTTTCCTATAATGTTATATTTTGAGCAAAAACTTATATTTTGAGAAAAATTAGAATTTCTGTTTTTTATATTATGTATGAAAAATTTAGAATGCCGTTTTATTTAAAAACATTTTTCTAATTTATATACACTAATTATAAAATTAAACTAAAACACTCACAAAACATTATTTCAAAAATGAATAACATTAGTTTATTATGTTAAAAACACAGTATAGATTTGCTATCAAGTAATACTTTATTTCTTTACATATTCATGATTTTGTTATTCATTTTATTTGAACAGACATAAATAAAGCAGATATGTAGTTATAGAAATAATACATTAATGTTATAGAAGAAAAAAAGCAGGCAGTGAATTGTAAGTACAATTTTTCATTGTTTCTAGGTCAACATAAAGATACTTAAGCTATTCTATGTGTAGCTGTGTATGTGGCTCAGCCTAGATTGTAGACATGCACACCTTACTGAAGAAGGCATTTTTTGAGAAAAGTGTTTTTAGGCAATTTGGTCAATGAGGTACATTTTGAATAAGGTTATTTAAGAAAAGCAATCAGTCATCACTGTTCATCGATGGAATCAAGACAGAAAATACATGAAGGATCCAAACCCATAATGGACTGCAATCTGGTTTTATGTGAACATGCTTCAGTATATTAGGCTTGGCAAACCAGCATATGAGTGACATATCATAGGATGAAGTAATGGTGACTGTGATATCAGTTACCAATTAATTTGAGCTTCAATACAAATCATATGGCTCTATGTAAATCACAAATATGTATGATCTAGGCTTAGCAAATATGTCATAATGCAGTACATGACTATATTAATAATTATATATAGAGACTATATATAGTTAATGACTAATTTAAGGTTTTAATGAATATAGATAATAGACACTCATTCACTTATAAAAGTCAAATAAACAAAGAATTTTAATAAAAACTCACTTTTATAGGTTACATAAAATAGTAATTAAATTTACCATTTATAAATACACAATTAATTTGCTTCTAGTTCATTAACAACATTTTAACCAGCAACTTACTCATGCAATAAATGTTTCTATTACCCTAAAAAAAATAATCTCATGACCATTAAGCAGCCAGTGACCAACTCTTCAGCAATTACAAGTACACTTCTTTTTTAATTAACTAATTTAGACTTGATGTGTAAAATAAATTAAGTTATAAAAATAAAAATCATTTTTGTCTTCAATTGTTTTCAAAGACTATGCTTTGGAGATCACTTCATAGTGTAGTGCATATCAATACTGGAACACTATTAATGAATAGAAACTTTTCCATAATTTCATATATTATAACATGATCTTTATTTAATAATATGTGCAAATTTAAACTATTAATAACTTTGACTATTGTGGATAGCTTTGAGATTGACTCATAGGTACATGGACTTAGTTCAGCACTGTGTTATTTTTCTTTGAATTTTCCAAAAAAAAAAAAAAATTAAGTCTGTAAGAATTCAACAGACTATTTTTATTTTAATCATCCCTCTTTTTCATACTTTTACACATCCATCTTTTGCCACTCCATAACCTACTCAACTTTATGACCTATTCATTTTATTTTAACCCATTGAGTCAATATCAGGTTGTATGTATGTCCTTAGATTTGTGGTGACTTACTTAAATGGTTAAACCCACCAGGAATGATGTCTTTAAAAAGTAGATTCTCTTCAAAAAGTTATCAATAACAAATAGTTCATCAGATAGTATATACTTTTAACATGTACACATAGAAATAGAATTGTAGAGTCGTAGAGTATAATATGTTTAACCATTTGAAGAAAATGCACAATGAACAGGCAATACACCTCTTTACATTGACAGGAACAATAAATGAAGATACCAGGGTTTTCCCACATTGTGAACTCTTTTATTCAACTCTTGTTGGTTGTTATAAGAGTTTTTGTTTTGGGTCTTCATCATCATGCAATGTTTTACTGAATGTGAGTACTGTAATCAGAGATATTGCCTCCTTAGGTGTAAGAAAAGTCACTACATTGTTCTTATAATTCCTCCATTTCATTTAGGAAAAGTTCATTATCCATATCATTATTTATTAAAAGGTAAAAGAAGAGTCATTAATTAAAAAAATCATTAATAGTTATGACAGCTCTTTGTGCAGTTACAAAAGGATAGTGATAAACATGTTTACATTTATTTTACTTGACTGAACATATTTTATTAGTGGAGAAATTAGTGGTTTCAACATTGCTTTCCTGAAATACATATTCTCCCTGAAATTGTATTTTACAAATTCAGGTTTTAAATTCTTAACATTTTTTCAGGATTTTTAAAAATTATTATTATCAGTAGATAGAGAGCTATGGATAGAGGAGGGGAGCACAGGAATGGGAGAATCAGGTAGGGATACTGAGGGAAGACAGGAGAAAGTGGATTAATATAAAATCAAAGCTAATACTAAGGGTAGAGTACAAAAATCTGTTACAAGGTTTATAAAATATAGATGAATATAAAGGTGATCTAAATTAAATTACAAAACAAAGGGAAGATTGAGCTCAACCTGGGTACCTCTTGTGTTTACCAAATCTTCTATTATCAGGAATTGGTTACATCTAGTTGAGGATATTTTGGTCAAAAGGGAAATAAAAATACACAAATAACCCATATCATTGCCAAACCTAATGGTTGATCTCCATATACTAATGGAAAAGACCCCATTGCCAAAAGCAACACCTACAAACCTCACTGAACATGGAGATATAGTTGTTGTCTACCTAATCCAAATGTCTCTACTAACTAGGGCTTTTAGTACCTAAACTTACTCTGTATGCTACCAAAAAAAGAAACATGCCAAGCAGTTACAGCACTTTTCAATCTACAATAATATCCTACCTACACAATATGATAGAGCAATGGTGTCGCAAACTAGCAAGAGTAACCAATCAGTATACTTGAGGTCCACTCAAGAACTCATACTTAAAGCTGCTTAAGTAACCAAGAATTCGAGAGTATATAGTCCTGGGACCTAGCATAAAACAAACTACTCATCTCCTAGATGAACACAGCAATAAAATGATTGCAATGGATAATCTGTTATGTTCATATATCAATTTGTTTGTGATTCATTATCAGAGAAGTTTTCTTTTGCCAGGTGGGAACAAATGCAAAGACCAACAGCCTGATAATATATTAAGAATGAGAAATATTAGGACACTGAGTAATAAGCAAATGTGCCTATCACACCACCATCATCGGGGCTCCGGGAACCTTCCAGAAGAGGAGGAAGAAAGTGTAAAATCAAGAGCTGATGGAGAACATCACGGAAGTAATTATGACAGAGCATATGTACATATGACCTCACAGAATCTCAGGCAGTGTGCATAGAATTCTTTTGGGTCTGCATTTGATGATGTCCCAATTCTGATAGGTGACATGGACAGACGGCCCATCTAGAAACTATTTCCTCTTGATAGCGACTTACAAATGAAAATTTACATTTCTTCAAAAACTTCACACAGGGCAAACAAACTATTATTAAGGGTTAACCATAAGCTCAGCAGTAAATGGGCAAAAGAAACAACTCAAGGAAAAATACTTCTTTTACATTTTATATTATAACTTTACATTATTTTTGTTATGTTTTAATTATTCTTGCTCTTGCTCTCTCTCACACACCTACATATGTGTCTGTTAATTTTTGACATAAGGACAACCATGGAACTCTTCATTTTAATCAGTTTTTTGGTGGGTGGTTTACATCCCCAGCCCCTGGATCTAAATGGGTGCATACATTCTTCTTGACTTTTTTTTTTGTTTTGTTTTGTTTTTCTTTTTAATTCTGTATTGATTCAGCTTTAAAATGTGTTCCTCTATATGAAATTAACTTTGTTTTGAATTATTTTTCATACAATAACACAAATATTATTGGTATTTTCACATGACTTGCATTGAGTATTTAAACTTCTTGAGGAATAAGTAATTTTAAAATCAATTAAATTCGAATATGAGTTGGCCATTTCTTTCTGCAAATAAATATATTTTAGAAATGCATCACTGTTAAACTATTTGCTATTGTTTGATTTGTATCTATTGCATTCATTTCTGGCACACTTTTTTCTGCCCAAGAGCTAAATTTGGATTGGCTACTTTTTGTTTTCCAAAACTTTAATTTCTATCATTAAATATTATTTATAATCTTTGTTTTTAATGTAGACACCTAAAGTTTTATATTTTTGTTATAAAATTTTTATTTGTTCTTGGGGTTTTGATATACTAATTTTTTAAATTTTTGCTTAGTTCTATGATTTAAAAATTACTCTTGATTTCTTCTCTCACTCATTCATCAATCAGTAATGAGATTTTTATCTGCTATCAGCTCCTTTAGGAATATGTTTAAATCCTGGAAGAGACATTGATTGGTGGTAACAATATAAAATGATATAACTACTGTTAAAAAATAGATGTTCATTTATTAACAATTGTTAAACAACAAAATTTTTTCAGATTGTAATTCTACTGAAATGTATATAACAAAATAAAAAAAATATTAGATAGCAAGCTATTGCTAATTTATTGCTGCTTGGATAGGTAAAATCCATTTTCTTAAAGAGCAAGTCTGCTTTGCTCCTGTAGCTTCAGTAACATGGTGAAGGAATGCTACAATTGTGTACCATCTGAAGATATTACACTCTTTTTTTTATTTTTTAAAACGACTTTATTTTACAAAACAAAGATAAATGTAAAGATTTTAAACATTTTTTGCTTAAAATTATACATTTTTGTCAGTACTGTTTTTTCAGACATTAAAATAATTTTTACATAAAACCATGTGAATATATCTTTTTTAGTCAGTACTTGATTTTTTTCAAGGGCTTGACAGTATGCATTGAAAACCTAATAGTTACAATAAGCGTAAAGTACATGCAAAACAAAACGCAACATGGAAATAATCAAAGTCTTCTTGTTTTGTAAATATATGTATATTTTTTGTTTTCTTTATTTCTTGGACTTCATACAGTCTGTGAGTTGTTTCTGGGGGAGTGCAAGCCTCTGGGCTTAGCATCCCACTATCAGTGACTGCATATTATGTCTGTTCTTTTGTGACTGGGTTATCTCACTCAGGATGATCTTCTCTAGATGCAGCCATTTTCTTAAGAATTTGGTTAAGTCATTGTTTCTGGTGGCTGAGTAGTATTCCATTGTGTATATGTACCACAATTTTTGTATCCATTCATCTTCTGAAGGACATCTAGGTTCATTCCAGCTTCTGGCTATTATAAATAGAGCTGCTATGAACATTGTGGTGCATATACCTTAGTTGTGTATCAAAGTGTCTCTGGGGTATATGCCCAGAAGTGGAATAGCTGGGTCTTCACGTAGTACTATATCCAATTTTCTGAGGTATAACAAGACAGATTTCCAGAGTGGTTGTATTAGCTTGCAACCCCACCAACAGTAGAGAAGTGTTCCTCTTTCTCTGCAGCCTCGCCAGCATCTGTTGTCATCAGAGATTTGGTCCTTGGCCATCTGACTGGTGTGAGGTGGAATCTCAGGGTTGTTTTGATTTGCATTTCCCTGATGGCTAAGGATGTCAAGCACTTCCTCAAATGTTTCTCGGCCATTCAGTGTTCCTCAACTGAAAACGTGTTGTTTAGCTCTGTACCCCATTTTTTAATATTGTTATTTGATTCTCTGGTGTCTAGCTTTTTGAGTTCCTTGTACACCTTGGATATTAGGTCTCTATCTGATATGGTGTTGGTAAAGATCTTTTCCCATTCTTTTGGTTGCCATTTTGTTTTCTTGACGATGTCTTTAGCCTTACAGAAACTTTGCAATCTCATTAAGTCCCATTTGTTAAACTTTGACCTTAAAGCTTGAGCCATTGGTGTTTTGTTCAGGAAATTTTGTCCTGTACCTATGTGTTCTAAGGTTTTCCGTACTTTCTCATCTAATAGTTTCAGTGTATCTGGTTTAATGTGGAGATCTTTGATCCACTTACACTTGAGCTTTGTACAAGGAGAAAAGAACGGGTCTATTTTCATTCTTTCGCATGCTGAGTGCCAGTTGGACCAGCACCATTTGTTGAATAGGCTGTCCTTTTTCCATTGAAAGTTTACTGCTCCTTTGTCAAAAATCAGGTGACCATATACATGAGGGCTCATTTCTGGATCTTCTATTCTATTCCATTGATCCACATGCCTATTTCTGTACCAGTACCATGCAGTTTTCAGCACAATTGCCTTGTAATATAGCTTGAGGTCAGGAATAGTGATTCCCACAGATGTTTTTTTTGTTGTTGTTGTTGTTGTTGAGGATGGATTTCGCTATTCTAGGTCTTTTGTTATTCCATATGAAATTGCGCATTGATCTTTCCAATTCCATGAAGAACTGGGTTAGAATTTTGATGGGGATTGCATTGAATCTGTAGATTGCTTTTGGTAGGATGGCCATTTTTAAGATGTTGATTTTTCCAATCTATGAGCATGGGAGATTTTTCCATTTTCTGAGATCCTCCTCAATTTCTTTTTTTAAAGGTTTGAAGTTCTTGTCATACAGGTACTTCACTTGCTTAGTTAGAGTCACACCAAGGTATTTCATAGTTTTTGTAACGATTGTGAAGGGTACGTTTTCCCTAATTTCTTTCTCCACATGTTTGTCCTTTGAGTACAGGAAAGCTACTGATTTGTTTTAGTTAATTTTGTATCCAGCCAATTTGCTGAACTTGTTTATCAGCTGTAGGAGATCTCTGGTGGAATTCTTGGGGTCACTCAAGTACACTATCATGTCATCGGCAAAGAGTGATGTTTTTATCTCTTCCTTTCTGATTTGTATCCCCTTGATCTCCTTTTGCTGTCTAATTGCTCCAGCAAGGACTTCCAGTACTATGTTGAATAGGTAGGGGGAGAGTGGGCAGCCTTGTCGAGTCCCTGATTTTAGTGGGATTGCTTCAAGTTTCTCGCCATTAAGTTTGATATTGGCTGTTGGTTTGCTGTATATTGCTTTTATTATGTTTAAGTATGAGCCTTGGATTCCTGTTCTTTCCACCACTTTTAGCATGAAGGGGTGTTGAATTTGGTCGAATCCTATCTCAGCTTCTAGTGAGATGGCCATGTTATTTTGTTTTTGAGTTTGTTTATATGGTGGATTACGTTGATGGATTTCTTTATGTTAAACCATCCCTGCATCCCAGGGATGAAGCCTACTTGGTCATGATGAATGATCGTTTTGATGTGTTCTTAGATTTGTTTTGCAAGGATTTTGTTGAGTATTTTTGCATCAATGTTCTTAAGTGAGATTGGGCTGAAGTTCTCTTTCCTTGTAGGGTCTTTGTGTGGTTTAGGTACGAGGGTTATTTTAGCCTCAAAAAATGAGTTGGGTAATATTCCATCTGATTCTAACTTTTGGAATAGTTTGGCGAGTATTGGTGTTATATCCTCAATAAAAGTCTGATAAAATTCTGCACTGATGCCATCTGGACCTGGGCTTTTTTTTTGGTTGGGAGGCTTTTGATGACTTCTTCTATTTCTTTAGGTGTTATAGGGTTATTTAGATGGTTTACTTGGTCCTGGTTTAACTTTGGGACCTTGTATCTGTTTAGGAATTCATCCATTTACTCCAGATTTTCCAATTTTGTGGTTTATAAGTTTTTGTAGTAGGATCTGATGATTTCTTGAATTTCCTCAGTTTCAGTTGTTATGTCCCTACTTTCCTTTCTGATTTTTTTTATTTTGGATACTCTCTCTTGCCCTCTAGTTAGTCTGGCTAGGGGTTTATCAATCTTGTTGATTTTCTCAAAGAACCAACTCTTTGTTTTGTTGATTTTTCATTGGTTCTTTTTGTTTCTATTTGGTCTATTTCTGCCCTAATTTTGATTATTTCTTGCCATCTACTCTTTTTGGGTATATCTACTTCCTTTTGTTCTAGGGCTTTTAGATGTGCTGTCAGGTTGCTGATGTGAGCTCTCTCCAGTTTCTTTTTGGAAGCACTTAGGGCTATGAGTTTTCCTCTCAATACTGCTTTCATTGCATCCTATAGGTTTGGGTATTTGTGTTTTCGTTTTCATTGAATTCTAGAAAATCCGTAATTTCTTTCTTTATTTCTTCTTTGACCCTGCTATCCTTTAACAGAGCGTTGTTTAGTTTCCATGTGTATGTGGGCTTTTTGTTGTCTTTTTTGTTGTTAAAGACCAGCCGTAGACCATTGTGATCTGAGAGGATGCATGGGAGTATTTGAATCTTCTTATATCGATGGAGGCTCGTTTTGTGTTCAATTATGTGGTCAATTTTCGAGAAGGTTCCATGGGGTGGTGAGAAGAAGGTGTATTTTTTACTTTGGGATAGTATGTTCTGTATATATCTATTAATTTTAGTTGGTTCAAAGTCTCTGCTAGTTTTGCAGTGTCCTTGTTTAGTTTCTGTTTCCCTGATCTGTCCATTGGTGAGAGTGGGGTATTAAAGTCTCCCACGATTATTGTGTGGGGTGAAATGTATTTTTTGAGCTTTAGTAGGGTTTCTTTTATGGATGTGGGTGATTTTTTATTTGGAGAATATATGTTAAGGATTGAGAGTTCCTCCTGACAGATTTCCCTGGTAATGAGTAAAAAGTGTCCTTCCTTATCTTTTTTGATAACTTTTGGTTGGAAATTTACTTTATTCGATATTAGAATAGCCACTCCAGCTTGCTTTTTGGAGCTGTTTGCTTGGAAGTTTTTTTTCCCACCCTTTTACTCTGAGATAGTGTCTGTCTTTGTCTCTGAGATGAGTTTCCTGTATGCAGCAAAAGGCTGGATTTTGTTTATGTATCCAGTCTGTTAGTCTATGTCTCTTTATTGGGGAGTTGAGAACATTTATGTTAATAGATAACAAGGAATAGTTGTTTCTGTTTCCTGCCATTATTGCTTTTTTGGGTTGAGTTGTGTCTGTGTTTTTTTCTTCCTTTATTTTTCTTATTTAGGAATTTTCTTGTTCTTACTAGGCTGTATTTACCCTCATTCTATTGGGTTTTCCACCTATAATTCGTTGTAGTGATGGGTTTGTGGTCAGATATTGTGTGAATTTTGATTTGTCTTGAAATATCTTCGTCTCTCCATCGATGGTGATTGGTAGTTTTGCTGGGTATAGCAGCTTGGGCTGGTACTTTTGCTCTCTTAGGGTGTGCATAATGTCTGTCCAGGCTCTTCTAGCTTTCATAGTCTCTGTTGAGAAATCAGGTGTGAGTCTGATTGGCCTGCCTTTATATGTTACCTGACCTTTTTCCCTTGCTGCTTTTAGTATTCTTTATTTGCTTTGGGCACTTGGTATTTTTACTATTATGTGTTGGGAAGTATTTCTTTTCTGGTCCAACCTATTTGGAGTTCTGAAGGCTTCTTTTATGCTCGTGGTCATCTCATACTTAAGGGTAGGGAAGTTTTCTTCTACGATTTTGTTGAAGATATTTACTGTGCCTCTTAGTTCATACTCTTCTCCCTCTTCTATTCCTATTATCCTTAGGTTCGGTCTTCTCATTGTGTCTTGGATTTCCTGGACATTTTGGCTTAGAAACTTTTTGTTTTTTGCATCTTCTCTGGCTGTTTTGTCTATGTTTGCAATGTTGTCTTCTGCTCCCGAGATTCTCTCTTGGATCTCTTGTAATGTATTGGAAATGCTTGCTTCTGTGACTCCTGATTTCTTTTTTTGGTGTTCTGACTCTAGGGTTATCTCTTTTAGTGTTTTCTTTATTGTGTCAATCTCTGTTTTAATTTCCCTCTTCCATTCCTTTATTTCTTTGGTTCTGTTTTCCTCTAGTTCTTTGTGTTCTTTGAGTGTTTTCCTTGTTTCTTTTTTAAAAGCTTCTGAATCTTTTTGCTTTTCCTCCCTTTCTTGTTTAAGTAACTGTATCACCATCTTGAGGCATGATTTCAGGTCTGTGTCTTCTTTTTCTGGAGTGTTTGGAATTCTGATGTTTGCTGTTATGGGAGAGCTGGGCTCTGGTGTTGCTAGATTGTCTTGGTACCCTTGGGATATACTCTTTCTCTTTCCTCTTGCCATTTTGTTGTCAGTGATATGTTCTTTCCTTTCCCTTGTATCTGGTCTGTGTTTCTGGTTCTCCACTGGTTGAGGTGTCAGATGGGTCAAGCCCTGTTTTATGCCTCAGAGTCGTCGGGTGTGAGCAGAAATTCCAGTGTTCTGTTTCTGTTTGTTGGATCAGGCACGGCAGGACAGGGCAAGGCAGGGGGTGCACTTTCCGTGTGTACTCCACAGAGATCTTTCTGCAGCCCAGGTCTTTCACCCACCAGTTACTCAGCTTCTATGAGCCTCTGTTCCGGGTAGCAGATGGGCCAGGCTCTGCTCTGCGTCCTGAAGTCGCCTTCGGGCAGAAACAGAAATTCTAATTTTCTGTTCCCACTCGCAGTTGCTCAGCCTCTATGAGCCTCCGATCCGGGTGGCATGTAGGCCAGGCTCCGCTCTGCGTCCGAAAGTTGCCTCCGGGTGGAAACAGAAGTTCTAATTTTCTGTTCCCAATTGCTGGATCGGGCAAGGTGTGGCAGGAAAAGTTATGGTGTGCACTTTCAGTGTGCACTCCGCAGAGATCTCTTTGCTCCCCTGCAGTCTTGGTCTTCCACTCACCAGTTGCTCAGCCTCTATGAGCCGCCATTCCGCATGGCAGGTAGGCCAGGCTTCACTCTGCGTCTGGCTACACTCATTTCAAGAGAGTACTCATTTCAATATTAGTCTAGGTAATGATCTAAATCTATGTTAGAACAAAATAAATGGAAGTTCGTAGAGAAATTTACCTCTTACAGTATAGAAATATAAAACAGAGACCCACAACTGAACAAGATACAGCAAATGAAACACTAGAATGCTTAGATCTTAATGAGTTATCTTCAAGAAACCTCTGGTCTCTTCACTAGATGGAAGATTTTAATAGCCAGAGGTGATTCATGATTCCAAAGGTATAATGTCTTCAGATACTACAATATTTGTGGTCATATAAATTCATAGAAACTATAGTAGCATGGTCAAGTCTTACACAGGTCTAAACTATACGATGTTCTAGTATCAAGAATAATGAACAAAGGACACCATCCAAACTAAAAAGACACTTTCCATTGGTATGTGTTGCCAAAAGTAAGATCAGTTTTCTCAAGTAGGAGTACAGTGAGGATACCAACCATACTCCAGAGGAAACCACGAATAGTTAAACAGTATAAAAATTAACCTCACGATTATTGTGGCCTTTTTACCTCATTCCATTTGTTTTCTCTATCTTTATCTTATTGATTTTGATTTGTTATGTTTGTATGTATAACACACACACAAACAAACACACACACGTGAGTGTACATACTCATACACACATACACCCTCACACACATACATGCATACAAATACACATATGCAGGCATGTCAGGGATGAAATTAAGAGGTTAGCATTATAGGGAACATCGAGGAGGATTTGGGAAAGGTAAAATCTTAATCGAGTATTTCATATAATAAAATATGTTTTAAATCAAAAAGGTAATAGTTTCTCTTCATATGATAGTTTTAGTGCTGGGAATATATACAATCTGGTGGAAAGAATCCATGAACAAAATCTTAAATTATTTCATAGTTTTGGAAAAGTACTTCATAAATACATCTTTATAAATTAGAGAAAATCATTAAAGTTTGCCAAATTTTCATATGTACATGTTACAGTATTATCATTAAAATATTAGATTTTCATTAAAGTTTACCAAAGTAAGTATTTCAGAAAATGGCTTATGCTAAGTAAATTATGTAAAATAATGACTAAATTAGACTTCATTGAAGAAATATGCTAATTTTAACCTACTGACTTATTCATAGAATACTGCTAAGTGATAAAAGCATGTCTAAGCATTTCAATTTGAGTAAATTATGAAAGTGTAATGAGTTCCTTAGCAAATTTTTACAGAACAAGTGACAAGATGACTCTATGCAATTCTAATTAAGCTCCTTAAACTTTTCATTAGAAATAGTTGTCTTATTTGTTTCTTATTGAGCTAAAAAAGGATTTATATTGATACTTGAAATACTTTCACATGTAAATGTTTCTAAATAATTTGGATCTCTGCATGTCCTAAGTAATTATGCCTTTTTTGATGTCTTGCTATCACCAGTATTATATTTCTTCAGAAATCAGTTCTGTTCTAGCTAATAAAATGGACAATTACTTGAAATGTTTCATTTCACCACAGGAAAAATGTTCACATGAATTATATTATTATGTCACAATTAGTTCCAAAAAATCTTGGCTGACATATTTATACATAGTTATGTTGAGAGCTTCTAATAGCAAAAACTTGATTAATGATCTTTATACAAGTACCATTTCTAAGTACTTAAGTATAGTTTTATTGATTATATTTAAAGGTCTTTAGCAGACCTAATAATGACAAACATGGAGGCCACAGGTTTTGCTTTTTCTCCTTGTTCATACTTTAGAGAGATTGTATTCCTAAAGCTAGTCACCCATGTCTACTCCCTTATTTGGCCACTGACTTATTCCTGACACTAATCACCAAAGATCACTTATCAAAAAACATAAAGGCCCAGGAATCAAAATCCATTTGTTTGACTAACCTAGTTAACCAAATACCTAATGACCTAAATTTAATACTCAATTAAAACCAACATATCCTAGATAATTCTATCACAGACCTTTCCAGTTTCTCTCTTAAAATTAATTCATAAAGCTATTTGCTGCTATTTCTGCCTGACTCAGATTCAGCCATCTTCTGTCTTTGCATGACTTTAAAAAAGATCTATTTACATTTGGTTTGTTTGAAAATCGGTGTTTGACAATTGTCTGTGTCTAATCCAGGATTGGAGGGGGGTATTTGCAGAATGAAGGTCCTTTGGGAATTTATGAGTTCAATATTATAAAATACACTATCAGGACAAATAAAAATATTATAACTTGTTTCATATTTTTTCCATTTTATATTGTCAAAGTTTTCAAAAATTTTTATTCTTAATATTACAAGAAATGTTAGGATGTTTTAAAGAAATGATTAAAATGACTGCTTTCATTGTCTCAATAGTTATCCTTAGCTTTACTTTTGTAGAACCATCAACAGTGTGCATAATGACATGAAGGCTTCAATTAGAGTTTAATCTTTTGGCTGTGGCTAGGCCAGACTACCAGGTCATTCTGCTAACTTATTCCAACGACCTTGCCCACACCCTCCACATGGCTTGCTCTATATCCTTTTCTGCTCTACTCTGGATTGTCTGTTCTCTCCCTGTCAACACTTAAGTCTTATGTGTCTAACATCTGCCAGAAGTTCTGGCACCTATTTCTTGCGCAGCTTTTGGCAGTTTGATATCTATTATAACCAATCAATTGTGAGATAACTTCTCAAGATATTTAAGCTTGCCTTTCAGTAGATGAGAAATGATCAATATTTACAAAATAAAAAACTCTGGTGATATGCTTCAAAAATGAACATACCAACATCCTGTCAGCACTGAGTTATCTGTCTCCAAATAATCAACAATTGAAAATAAAAAGACATGCCTTCATATGAGCTAAAAAAAATTGTTATCCCAGCAGAAGTTCTTTGGTAGGAAAATATTATCAAATTATATAAATAAAAGACTTGAAAAATTTTAATTTTGCATAAATTAAAGTAGTAAGTCAACATTGACCTGGAAATCTCTAGCATTGATTTTATATTAAATATTTTATAATAAAATTTAGTCATCTCAGAGATATAATCAAAGAGCAAAAATGTGTTTTAAGTTACATCTGTTTTATTCAGTCTATGATATGGTTAATACTTCCTTGAAAGCAAAATGTATTGCTCAGAGTAAATGATTATTTCACACTGTGCAGGTCTGCCATGTGCTGAATCATTCTCTGGTCACAAAAGAAAAGAACCTGAAACATGTGACTTACGTGAAAACTAGTATAATCGTACACAAAAAGGTGAAAACGAGTTTCATCTCTGAAAAAAAAATGTAAGGAATCATTCTAGGAATAAAATCCTAAAAACAGGCTTAGGGAATGACACTTTTACAAAAGTACTGACGAATTTTGGAATACCAGAAACTCTATAAATCTGGATTCTATTGCTTGTTTTCTTTTTGTTTTTTTAATTGAAAGAAATATTTTATCTAATATATTTTGATCATATATTTTCCAACTCCCAGCTCTTCCATGAAAGCTCCCATCTCCTACACACCTAACTTAAAAAAATGTTTTGGAAGTGCCAAATAATTCTCTGATAAGAATAAAGTTTATTAATTAGAAATCCAAATTTCTATTGGATGAAACTAATGCTTGTTACTGATAATGTGACCAGAAACCTCAAACTCTATAGATCATGGACCCAAACGAAAACAATGTACACTTATTCTACTGAAATGATGTAGCAGTAAAATGGCTATTAATAACATTCTACTGTAAAGATAGCTGAGTAGTTTATGAAAACGTTTACTCTCAAACCATCAGAGAAATATTTTGCAATATATAGAAATTTTAAAAAGACCCATAACAGGAAATAGGTAAAGTGAGATATTTAGAAGAATTCACTCTTAATTAGGAAGTCTTCATAAAATTGATTCTTCAATATATATGGAATTGAAAGTGGAAAGATTTTAGAAGACATAGTAGATGAATGATTCCAAGGATATACTATCTTCCAGATACAACATCATGAATGAATATTAGAACTTATGAAGATTTTGACATCACCTATAGGGCTTACGCAGACTAAATTCATAAAAGGTACCAGCACTAAGAAGAGGAGATCACATGTATTTCTAATCCCTAAGATTCCTTAGTAAAACAGTAGTAGAAACAAGGTTTTAAAAAACTTATTGTTGTTTTTATATCATCTAAAAACACTGAGAAGAGAATGTAATTTAATTATACAATATCACAGTTATCACTGAAAACGAAGACAAGAATAACATAAATAAAATCTGAGATGCAGCATTTGACACCAGAAACAGCGGAGATCCAGGAAAGCAGGCATGGAGAGACTGCACTGAGAGTAGCCTGGACACAGAGAGGGCAGGGCCTGGCACACAAGAACCCATCCCCCATTGATTCAGTAGAGCAGGAACTCTCCTATAAGGATGTGGTTTCCACCCAGAAGGCCCATGCATACTGGCAAAACACTCAGGCCATTTACCAACAGACACAGGGGACATTAAAGGACACAAGCCAGGTACATGGAAGAGACAGAAACCAAATACTGAAAACAAGACCATATATAATCACAGACAACAAGATGACAAAAGAAAAGCAAAAGAACTTACCCATTGGAAACCAAGAAAACCTGGCAACATCAGAATTCAGTTCTCCTATCACAGCAAACAGCAGAATGCCAAACACTCTAGAAAAAGAAGATTCAGACCTAATATCATACCTCAAGATGATGATGAAGATCTTTAAACAAGAACCGGAGGAAAAGCATAAAGAAATAGAAGCTTTTGTAGAGAAAAAAAGAAAAACACTCAAAGAAATCAAAGAAGTAGAGGAAAACAGAACCAAAGAGATGAAGGAATGGAAGAGGGAATTTAAAACGGAAATAGACACAATAAAGAAAACATTAAAAGAGACAACCCTGGAGGTAGAAAACCTAAAAAAGAAACCAGGAGTCACAGATGTAAGCATGACCAACATATTACTGAGATGGAAGAGAGAAACTCAGAGGCTGAAGACAACATTGAAAACATAGAAAAACAGGCAGAGAAGATGCAAAAGACAAAAAGCACCTAACACAAAATGTCCAGTAGATCCAGGACTGAATAAGAAGACCAAACTTAAAGATAATAGGAATTGAAGAGGGTGAAGAATATGAACTAAGAGTCACAGTAAATATCTTCATCAAAATTGTAAGAAAAGTTCCCTAATCTTTAGAATGAGATGACCATGAGAATAAAACAAGCCTACAGAACTACAAATAATGGTGACCAGAAAAGAAATTCCTCGAAACACATAATAGTTAAAATGCCAAGTGCCCAAAGCGAAGAACGAATACTAAAAGCAGCAAGGTGAAAGGTAATGTAACATATAAAGGCAGACCAATCAGAATCACACCTGACTTCTCAACAGAGACTATGAAAGCTAAAAGAACCTGGACAGATATACTGCAGACCAGAAGAGAACACAAGTGTCATTCCAAGATGCTATACCCAGCAAAATTCTCAATCACCATAGATGGAAAGACCATGAGATACTAGGAAAACCTAAATTTACACAACACCTGACCACAAACACAGCACTACAACAAATTATAGGTGGAAAGCCAAATATGAGGAGAGAAACTACATTGTAGTAAAAACATGAAAGTACCTAAGCAAGAAACCAAAAAAAAAAAAAAAAAAAAAAAAAAAAAAAAAGAAAGACACAGTCACAATTCTACCTCTAAAAGAAAAAATAGCAGGGAACAGAAACCATTATTACTTAATATCTGTTAATATAAATGGACTCAATTCCCCAATAAAAAAAATATCGGCTATCAGACTGGCTACATAAACAGATTGAAGCATTTTGCTTTATACAGGAAACTCATCTCTGAGACAAAGACAGACACTGTCTCAGAATAAAAGGTTGGGGAAAAAAAACTTCCAAAAAAAGCCCCCAAGAAACAAGCTAGAGTAGCCATTTTAATATTGAGTAAAATAAATTTTCAACCAGAAGCTATCAATAAATTAAGAAAATAGATATTCAACCAGAAGTTATCAATAAAGTTAAGAAAGAAAGTTAATCATTCTTTCTGTAATGAGTAATCCCTATAATTTCTTTCTGGAGTAACTCTCAATGCTTAACATATATGCTCCAAAAACAAGAGCATAAAAGAAACCCCGCTAAAGCTCAAAAAATACATAGCACCCCACACTATAAGAGTGAGAGACACCATCACTCCACTCTCACCAATGAACAGATTATGGAAACAGAAACTGAACAATAACACAGTGAAACTAGCAGATGTTATTAAGCATCTGGAATTGATAGACATCTACAGAACATTGCATACTAAAACAAAAGAATACAGCACATCATCTCAGCATCTCATGTCACCTTCTCCAAAACTGACCATAAAATCAATCATAAAACAAGCCTCACTAGATATAAGAAGATTGAAATACATCCATGAATCCTATCAGATCACCATGGTCTAAGGCTGGACTTTAATAACAACAAGAGAAGAATAAGCCCATATACACAGGAAAACTAAAGAATGCTCTATTAAAAATAGCAGGGTCCGCAAACCGCCAGCCCCTAGGGGTAGAGAAACTGGTGAGTGGGAGCTCTGGACTGCCGGGGAGCAGAGAGATCTCTGCGGAGTGCACACACAGGGCGCACCCTCCGACCTGCCTGATCCGGGGACCAGAAACAGAACTTTGGAACTTCTGTTTCCACCGGGCAGCAACTTTAGGGAGCAGAAAAGAGCCCAGACCATCTGCCTCCCAGACCACGAGCTCCTAAGGTTGAGAGACTGGTGAGTGGGAGATCTGGGCGGCCGGGGACAAGAGAGATCTCTGAGGAGTGCACACAAGCAGAGACTTTAAACCAACTAGAATTAATAGATATCTACAGAACATATTATCCTAAGGTAAAAGAATATAACTTCTTCTCAGCACCGAATGGCACCTTTTCGAAAATTGACCACATAATTGGACACAGAATGAACCTCAATCGATATAAGAAGATTGAAATACTCCCATGCATCCTCTCAGATCACAGTGGTCTATGGCTGGTCTTTAACAACAACAAAGACAACAAAAAGCCAACATACACATGGAAACTAAACAACGCTCTGTTAAATGAAATCAGGGTCAAAGAAGAAATAACGAATGAAATTAAGGATTTTCTAGAATTCAATGAAAATGAAAACACAACATACCCAAACCTATGGGATGCAATAAAAGCAGTAATGAGAGGAAAACTCATAGACCTAAGTGCTTCGAGAAAGTAAATGGAGAGAGCTTACATCAGCAACCTGACAGCACAGCTAAAAGCCCTAGAACAAAAGGAAGCAGATATACCCAAGAAGAGTAGACTTCATGAAATAATCAAAATTAGGGCATAAATAAACCAAATAGAAACAAAAAGAATGATTGAAAAAATCAACAAAACCAAGAGTTGGTTCTTTGAGAAAATGAACAAGATTGATAAGCCCCTAGCCAGACTAACTACAGAACAAAGAGAAAGTACACAAATTAACAATATCAGAAAGGAAAGTGGAGACATAACAACTGAAACTGAGGAAATTCAAGAAATCATCAGATCCTAATATAAAAACTTATACTCCACAAAATTGGAAAATCTAGAGGAAATGCACGAATTCCTAGACAGATACAAGGTCCTATAGTTAAACCAAGACCAAGAAAACCATCTAAATAACCCTGTAACACCTAAAGAAATAGAAAATTCATCAAAAGCCTCCCAACAAAAAAAGCCCAGGACCAGATGGGTTAGGTGCAGAATTTTATTAGATATTTATTGCGGATATAAGACCAATACTCTCCAAACTATTTCAAAAGGTAGAATCAGATGGAATACTACCTAACTCATTTTATGAGTCCACAATAACCCTTGAACCTATACTACAAAAAAACCCTACAAGGAAATAGAACATCAGACTAATCTCACTTATGATCATTGATGAAAAATTAATCAACAAAATCCTTGCAAACCGAATCCAAGAAAACATCAAAAAGATCATTCATCATGACCAAGTAGGCTTCATCGCTAGGATGCAAAAATGGTATAATATAAGGAAATCCATCAATGTAATCCACCATATAAAGAAACTCAAAGAACAAAATCACATGGTCTTCTCACTAGATGCTGAGAAAGCATTTTACAAAATTCAAGACCCCTTCATGTTAAAAGTCCTGGAAGGCGCAGGAATCCAAGTTCCATACTTAAACATAATAAAAGCAATATAGAGCAAACCAACAGCCAACATCAAACTTAAGAGTGGGAAACTTGAAGCAATCCCACTAAAATCGGGGAATCAACAAGACTACCCACTCTCCCCCTACCTATTCAACATAGTACTGGAAGTTTTGGCTGGAGCAATTAGACAGCAAAAGTAGATCAAGGGGATACAAAGCGGAAAGGAAGAGATAAAAACATCATTCTTTGCCGATGACATGATAATGTACTGAAGTGTCCCCAAAAAGTCCACCAGAGAACTTCTACAGCAGATAAACAATTTCAGCAATGTGGCTGGATACAAAATTAACTCAAACAAATCAGTAGCCTTTCTATACTCAAAGGACAAACATGTGGAGAATGAAATTAGGGAAAAGGTACTCTTCACAATAGTAACAAAAACTATGAAACACCTTGGTGTGACTCTAACTAAGCAAGTGAAGGACCTGTATGACAAAAACTTCAAACTCCTAACGAAGGAAATCAAGGAAGACCTCAGAAAATGGACAGATCTCCCATGCTCATGGAGTGGAAGTATAAATACTTTAAAAATGGCCATCATACCAATAGCAATCTACAGATTCAATGCAATCCCCATCAAAATTCCAACCCAGTTCTTCATTGAGATGGAAAGATCAATGTGCAATTTCATATGAAATAACAAAAGACCTAGAATAGAGAAATCCATCCTCATCAACAAGAAAACATCTGCAGGAATCACTATCCTTGACCTCAAGCTATGTTACAAGGTAATTGTGCTGAAAACTTCATGGTACTGGTACAGAAATAGGCATGTGGATCAATGGAATAGAATCGAAGATCCAGAAATGAGCCCTCATGTATATGGTCACCTGATTATGGACAAAGGAGCTGTAAACATTCAATGAAAAAAGGACAGCCTATTCAACAAATGGTGCTGGTCCAACTGGCACTCAGCATGCAAAAGAATGAAAATAGACCTTTTCTTATCTCCTTGTACAAAGCTCAAGTGTTAGTGGATCAAAGATCTCCACATTAAACCAGATACACTGAAACTATTTGATGAGAAAGTACGGAAAACCTTAGAACACATAGGCACAAGACAAAATTTCCTGAACAAAACACCAATGGCTCAAGCTCTAAGGTCAAAGATTAAAAAATGGGAATTAATGAGATTGCAAAGTTTTTGTAAGGCTAAGGACATCGTCAAGAAAACAAAAAGGCAACCAACAGAATGGGAAAAGATCTTTATCAACTCCACATCAGATAGAGGCCTAATATCCAAGGTATACAAAGAACTCAAAAAGTTAGACACCAGAGAATCAAATAACCCTATTAAAAATGGGGTACAGAGCTAAGCAAAACGTTCACAGTTGAGGAATATCAAATGGCTGAGAAATGTCTGAGGAAGTGCTTGACATCCTTAGCCATCAGGGAAATGCAAATCAAAACAACCCTGAGATTCCAGCTCACACCAGTCAGATTTGGCAAGATCCAAAACTCAGATGACAACAGATGCTGGCAAGGTTGCAGAGAAAGAGGAACCCTTCTCCACTGTTTGTGGGGTTGCAAACCAATACAACTACTCTGGAAATCAGTCTGGCGATACCTCAGAAAATTGGACATAATACTACCTGAAGACCCAGCTATTCCACTTCTGGGCATATACCCCAGAGACACTCCAAAATACAACAAAGATATATGCATTACAATGTTCATAGCAGCTCTATTTATAATAGCCAGAAGCTGGAAAGAACCCAGATGTTCTTCAGAAGATGAATGGATACAAAAATTGTGGTACATTTACACAATGGAATACTACTCAGCCACCAGAAACAATGACTAAACCAAATTCTTAAGAAAATGGCTGCATCTAGAGAATATCATCCTGAGTGAGATAACCCAGTCACAAAAGAACACACATAATATGCAGTCACTGATAATGGGATCCTAAACCCAGAGGCTCGCATGGCCCAGAAACAACTCATAGACTGTGTTAAGTCCAAGAAATAATGAAAAGAAAAGAAAAAAAAATACTTATGCTCAATCCTTACCCACCAAGATCAGATTGACAAATTCCAGGTTGCACCCTGTATTACATGTACTGTCTGCTCATTGTAAAAAAAAAAAAAATGTTTACACACCAAGAAAACTTTGCCTATTTCCAGGTTGCATAAAAAAAAAAAGAAAGAAAGAAAGAAAGAAAGAAAGAAAGAAAGAAAGAAAGAAAGAAAGAAAGAAAGAATATGGATGCATCTTGCCAATATCATCCTGAGTGTGTTAACCCAGTCACTAAAGAGCAGATATAGTATGCAGTCACTGATAATTGGATACTAACCCCAGAAAGCTCTAAACACCGCAGAAACATTTAACAGACTATAAGATGATCAAGAAAAACAAAGGCCAAATATATGAAAAATCATTATGTTTAATCTTTACACACCTAGAAAAGTGTGTCTATTTCCAGGTTTCATCTTGTTTTTCATGTACTTTACACTCAATGTAACTAGTAAGTTTTTAATGCATCATATCAAACCTTTAAATAAATCAAGTACTGACAAAAATGTATTCATATACTTTTGTGCAAAAATGGTTTTAAAACCTGTACATCTATCTCTGTTTATTAAAATAAAGTTCAATTAAAAAAAAGAATAGTTCAGTGAAAAAAACTGAGATGTATTCAATATTTAGAAATATATGCACATATACATATATAAAAATATGTATGTATATACACCATATATATATTTACATCTGCATACATATGTACATACATACATATGTGTGTATATTATATAATGAACATACATGTGTGAAATATTTATACATTTAAATATTTATATTATATACATAAAATGCATGTATATTGAAACATACATAAAATGAAAAATGAGAAGACTTTTCAAGAGAGTAATAATGAATAATTTTCAGTGTATGAAGGGAGAAATTTATGAGTGAAATGATATAACTAAATTAAAATATCAAAATTAAAGTACATAATTAAAAATAACAATAAGATGAAGTCTATAGAAATTTTAATCCAGCCTAATGACTGATTTTATACAGGATTGCATACAAAATCTATGTGATCTGGAACTCAGATACACCCTTAGTTGTAGGCACAATGATTTCTCACCATGTGAAGATTATCCTTATTTTTCCAAATGCTCATTTCTCTGCCCCATATTTTGTTGCCATCAAAACCTAGCTGTGTAATGCTTATTCTAAGGATCTCTTAATTGTTCCCTATATCTTCTCTTACTTGTCACTGAAATTTTATCAGCCAATACCTGGACAGAAAAGACAACAAGACTGGGCATATGTTGGCTAGAGAAAGGGGAGAGAGACAGGAGAGTGGAGACTTGAGAAAAGACATCATGAAAAAGCACCCAAAGCCCAAAGATCAGACCAATACTAAAATGCAACTCTTTCAGGAATTATTTCATTAGGAGATAACCAGTTCAGCTCAGAGTATTACAATAGATTATTAACTGCTCAGTTATTGAGCCATAGAGTGAATCAAACAAATCATACAATCTTTGTCACATTCATTAGGGAGTAACCCATGGATAACAAAAACCTGCCCTTTTAAAAATGTCTTTACACATAATGTATACTTTTAAGGAAAATTTAGTTTGTTAAAAGAAACAGTCATGTTTCAAAATGGCATCTACTTGAGGGGCAGACAGAATTATATATCAGAGAAAGATTTGACAGAGAAGGTGAGCGTTAGGATACTCGAGAACTGCACAGGAAAGAGAGGTTATGTAAGAGAAGTGAAGGGAGAGGGAGCAGTTGGGGGTTCATGCAGGGAGTACAGTGCAGTCAAGTTGAGTTCCTTCATGAGGTCATGCAGTTCACTACAGTACAGAAGAGGGAACTGAAGTCAGAGAACAAGATAGGGCTGGAATATTAGAATAAATTGCTAAAGCTAGGTTAAGGCTAGCAGAGAAATCCAGTGAGAAGCAGAGAACAGATTTAATCAATCAGCTTGGATCAGAGTTTGAGCTAGAATTAAGCTTCACAAGCCATAGTTCAGAAAGAACGAAAAATGGTAAGTATATTCAACAGAAATTCTGCAAGACAATTATATCAGGAAAATAAAAGTTACATATATAGTGTTTCAAACATGGTTGGAAATTAAAGAACAGCTAAGATTAATTGCTGCCTCCCAATAAATAAGGGTGGCATGTGTATGTACAGAAAACACACACACACACACACACAAGCACACACACACACACACACACACACACACACACACATACATGCAAGTAAGAGAAATAGAGACAAAGATACCTGAGGGTGGGGGGGAGAGAGAGAGAGTGGGGGGGGGGAGAGAAGGAGGGAGGGAGGGAGGGAGGGAGATTTAGGAGCTATCTAGGAAAGGGTTAAGAAGGATGATCCTCCACTTTACATAGCTGCAATTGATAAGATCAGAACTGCAGGCCATCAGAGACTTTTAAATTATTATTTTATTAACATTTCAAATATTGTTTTTTTTTCCCATTTCCACTCCCAAGTGTTCTCCAACCAATCTCACCTCCCTTTTGCCTCTGACAGAGTGCTGCCCAACCACTCTCCTACTCCTCAATCTGTGCATGTCACTTCCCTTAGGGCATCAACAAAGACAGCAACCAAAACTATGCATGTGCTCTTCCATGGACCCTGGTCCATTCATACCATAGGACTTTCTTGTCTGCCCTCAGCAAAAGAGGATGAGCCTAATACTATAGATCCTACAGAGATTTTTTTTTTTAAAATGGCTTCTTACTACTGATATGACTTTTCCTGTCCCTGTAACAGAATCTAATGATTCCTGGACATTGGCCCATTCCATTGTGCAGATTTTCTACAGGTCAATGGCGATTTACTATTCTTGAGTAATTTTGTGTAGACAAATTGATGATTTCATAATGCCAGATAATGATTTTATAGAATTTCCAAATTTATATAGGTAATTTGCATCTCTCTTAAAAGATCCAAATAGGTCTCTTTAAACCTTCATCTGTCATGGACTAATTGTACTAGTTGCACTAATTGTACTAGTTAAGAAATCAGGCTTCAAATAGATTTACAATCATGAAAAAAGTTCTTTCTAGATTAGCTGTATGACTACGATTTAATAACTCATGATCATAAACTGAGAATGGACAAATTTATTGTAGGTTTGAAGACAAAAAAATAAAGTATTGACTGGTTTATCTATACAAGATGTCAAACTATTAAGATATAAGGCAGATGACTTGCTTCTTGACAAACCTTTCTAACTTATGACACAAGAATTATTGTTTAAAAGATTTAATGAACTTATGGATCTACTAAATGATAATGAATGTTTTTTCAGGTAACAGTTAACAGAAACACATATAAACAGTTCTACTGTGACATAACTTATAACTTGAATTACTGTCTTAAACTTACCAAGAGCTTATGGCATGTAAAGGTGCCTGAAAGACCACAACTATTTCGCTTAGTACCTGCTGCTGGGCTTGGTTCCTGGGGTGAAAGACAGAGACAAAGAAAAAAAAAAGAGAAAGCTAAAACAGAAGCTGAAAAAACTACTATAGAAAGATGAAGCCATAGACAGTTAAATGTACAATGTAAATAAATGATAAAGGCAAACTAGTCCAAAATTAAGAAAGAAAAGTAAGTTTCATTATTAGGAAGGCTAAATTATGACTCAGCCTAGAACCAAAACTATATTCTGAAAACACTATAGAATTTCAGCACCCTCATAGAAGAAGGGAAAGAGGGAAAGGAATAGAAGATTTCCAGAGGGGAAACTGGGAAAGGAAGTAATATTTGAGATGAAAATAAATAAAATATTCAATAAAATGTTTTACCTGAAAAGTATCGTATTTGTATAAAAAAAAACACACAGATGCATGCAGGAAGAGTCCTCTCTGTATGTGCAGAAAAACAAGAAAAGGAAGAGGAAGTGGGAGAAGCGGAGAAAGAGGGAGAGGGAGAAAAAGAAGAAAAGGAGAATGGGGAGAAGGAGGAGAAGGAGGAAAAGGTGGAGGAGAGGAGGAAGAAGACCAACACAGAAGTTCCTGGATGTGGTAACAAAATATTCTCTCTATGTGAGTACCTGAGCTTCTTCTTGGAACCACAATAGAAGATATATGATATTAAGCTTCATCCTATTTACGTATAAAAATTAGAAAGATGTATATGGTCTGGTCATGATATAGGAAGAAAAGTCACCCGAAAAAGCTCCTGAAGGATAAATATTAATTATTTTCCAAAAGAAAATAATGTGGCATTGAGTATAACAAAATATAAATATCTCTTTAATATATTAATAATTTTTAATATATCTAAGTAATTCCTACAAAAGTACATCTTAAACAAATATATGCATTGTATTTAACTTGCTGAAGAAGAGGCCCAAAGGGTTGTGCACAGAGGGAAAAACTAAAGTAATGATATCCACACAATAAAATATTATATGATACAGTAATTGTTGTAGTCAATCTTAGTTATTAGATGTTATTTCTGTCAGTAAGGAGTGTTGAACTTAAGTAAAGGCAAAATAATAGAATAAGAAATACCATTTTTAAGTTGGATAAGTTATTGTTGAAACACATTCTCTTTGTTCTTTGAGCCTGAATATATAACAGGGGAACTTGGAAGAACAATTATCATACTAGTTTTCAACTCTAACTAGAAAACATATGAGCCAGTATATAAACAATGTATATGGTTTGATTTGGATCAAATTTGTAACAGAGATGAATAATGTGACCAAGCACTGAATATCATAGGTATTATTCACAGAGTATTTATTTTGGAAATCTACCCTTTTAAAGAAATTGTTAACTGCAGACCTCACAGGTTCATGCATTCATAAAATGCTTTTTTTAATGAAAATACTACATATTTAAATATGAGAAGATACAGTGATCAGATTTATTATAAAATATATCAAGTACAATTAATAATCATTATATATGACTAAATTCATGTGTACACAAGGAATGAAGCCTTATCATATTTATTTCTCTTTTGCTTAAATTTTTAAAATGATATCTGTCCCTATTCTGAACAAGAAATATATTAAGATACACTAAATTTGTCTCTGTCAAAACATAAGCATTATATTATATGGAGATTCAGAGAAGCAATTTGTTCTCTGAGATGGGATTCTTTTATATTTTTCTTTTTGACAAGAAGAATAAACTATATTAAATTCAAGACACATCAATGAATTACCAGCTCATTATTTTGTCAAGTCTTAAACTAGGTAGTTGTCCTATTTGTTTTAAATTAAGTTTAGTATTCAAGACAAACATCTTCAATTTTCTTATAGTCTATTGTACTAAATGGCAATGCAATGCTAGATTGCCCTGGCTTTTAAACTCTAGGAGAAATCAAAGTAGAGGGACCATGGTAGAGTCATATAGACACAGCTGAGCATGCTGAACTCGGAGAATGAACTTGGGGACTCCAATGAGTATGCTAAAGAAAGGACCTAAGAAGCTGAAAGGGGTCTCGACCTCATGGGAAGATAAACATATTATCAACTAACCAAACCTTCCAAAACTTTCATGGAGTAAAACAGTAACCTTTGTGCACACATTGAAATATACATATGCATTTATCCAGTGCTTATGTAGCTGAAGGTAACAGTGTCTAGCATCAACATGATAAGAGTTTTTGGCCTAAGGAGGGCATGTTATTCCAATGTAGGGAAATGCTAAGGCAATGGGGTGGAGAGGTTGATTAGAAGGGAGTGTACTTTTGTGAAGCCAAAGGGAGGAGGAGGAAAGATGGGAGGGGGGTTATAAAATCTCAAATGTAAATACAGAGTATCTAATTAAAAAAGGAAATCAAAGTAAGTCTACTTGTTTTATGGTCAAAAATTTCTCAGATCACTAAGAGGTAAGTGTCAGGGCCATCTGATCTTTGAAACCTTTTTCTTCTCTGTGCAAATGTTTATTTGCTAACCCTTGCTTTGTCTCTTAAACATGTCTCTGGAATACAGATAACATTTGATTTTAATCATATCTTGGCATTGTTATAAAATATGCAAAAATCAATTTAAAACTCACCTTTCTGCATGTATGTTTGGGTCTTTGTTTTGGAGGAGCATGTGGTACAGGAGCTACATTGTAAACCAACAACAGTGACAATCATTGAGGCAAATACATTTTGAAATCTCATCACTTAAACTTTGGAAGATTTTGCATTTGTTTTGATTATTGTCCACATGTGTAGTCAGTCCCCTCTCTACTGTATACTATTGCTGCATTCCTTTTCACCCCAAAACAGTGTGGATTAGCTCTCTCATTTGCTGGCTTCTCACAATTTCACTTTACTTAAACTGACTAATAAACTTTTCCAACCAAACAAATCATTTCCTCTTTCAAGAATGTTTTAAATATATTAAGGGATATTTTTTATGTGGCTACAAGTTAATGTAAATAAATATGTGAGCCTAACCTTTAGCCATGTAGTAAATATATCATATATTGTACTCTATAAAATATAGCAGATGAGTTTAAAAGATTATAACATGAATTATGCATACCGTGGGCTGTAGATGTGGCTATGATATTTGGATTTTGCACATTACAATTTTAATAGGCTGAATGTAGAAAATAGGTGCTGTGTAACAATATCTCAGAAATAGGATATTCTAATAGTGTCACAGCTAAGTCGATATATATTGGGAATATAAAACACATATAGAGTGAGCATGTAAGAATGAAAGAAAGAATTTTAAATGCAAATACATTCTTACTCAGAATAGTACAAATTTCAAGTGTATTTCTACTGAGGGGAATGGGAAAGTAGGAGCTAGAACATATTTGCTTCAATCAGTAGGTAATATTAAGAACATTCCATATATTCTGCTGAAATAGAAAGAAATAAAAGGACCCATGCTTTGTAAAAATAATTCGGTGATTTTTATATGACAAATATAGTTCTCAAATGTAGAAAATGGGTTAAGAACTGATGACATTCAGTGAACATCAAAAAAGACAGACAGACAGAGAGAGAGAGAGAGAGAGAGAGAGAGAGAGAGAGAGAGAGAGAGAAAGAGAGAGAGCAAGAGAGACAGAGAGACAGAGAGAGAGAGACAGAGAGAGAAAGAGAGACAGAGGCAGAGACAGAGACAGAGACAGAGAATGACGTATGGTTCTTTCTTTCTTTCCTTCCTTCCTTCCTTCTTTCATGTAGATACTTAATGCAATGAAGTTGCTTCCTTACTCCCTTCATTTTGCCACATCACTTTGGATATCTTCTTTATATATATTTTACTCAGTTCCAAAAATACTATAATTTATTTACTTAATTTCTTTTTGGACACTTGATATTAAATATCACTTCGAGCATTAGAAAATGTAAACTATTTGTATGATAATAATTTGTAGTTTTTATATTTAAATCACTGCATTTCAGAACTTGACCAACTTTGCTCAATGTATTGCCTAATTATATTTTGCATGCTTTATTAAAGTATATTATCCCTAGTTCCTAACATTATTCTATTTTCTTTTAAAGTTGTTACATGTCACAGGAAATAAAATACATTATATATATGCATTAAAATAAGTAACACATATTTAATTTATACAATTAACCTTGAAAAATTTATTTATATTTTAATTTGACAATCATATGACAAATACAGAAGCAGATGCTCACAGCCAATCATTTAGAACAGGATCCTCAATGGAAAGGTAGAGAGAGGATTGAAGGAGCTGAAGGGGCTTTGCAACCCCATAAGAACATCAATACCAACCAACCATATATCACAGGTACTAATCCATTATCCAAAGAGTACCTATGGGTAGACCCACAGCTCCAGCTGCATATGTAGCAGAAGAATGCCTTGTTGAGCATCAGTTGGGAGGAGAAGCCCTTGATCTGTAAAGATTCCTTGCTCCAGTGTACAGGAACGTCAAGACCGGAAGACAGACTGAGGTGGGTGGCTTGGAGGAGGAGCATCGTCATAAAAGCAGGGAGAGGGCAGATGGGATAAGGGGTTAGTGAAGAAGACACTGGGAAGGGAGATAACAATTGATATGTAAATAAAATATAATTAATAAACAACAACAAATAATAATAATAATAAAAATTATACAGGGAACCATCACTTTAAATCTCAACATCATTATGTAATACTTTAGAGAAAATATGAGTGCTAAATAGGGAACTTCAAGTTTGACAGCAAGCCATACTAGAACGCAGAAACCAAATCTTAATATAAATAAAAAATATTGCTTATAAACACCAACAGTCTTAATGAGGACACTACCCATATACATAGTGCTATGAATAAGTAAAAAGGATACATCAAGGTATAAGCTTCAGAATTCACTGTATTTCATCTTATGGCTCAGCAAAGTGAAATAAAAAATAATAAAATGATATTCTGAAAGTTGTTATAAAGCTCGTTTGTAGGATGTCTTGTTTTAACAGATATATTCCAAGTTTGTTTTGAACACTTAATATTAGAACCAGTAAAATGTGTAACTAAATATATTTTACTGTATAAACTAAAAGCATACTTTTTTCTTTTATGTAAAAATAATTTATTCATGCAAGAAACATAAATGAGAGTACGTGTTTTCAAAAAAAAGTAACTAAGATATATTTACTGTGAAATGCTACTTGAAATTTAGGAATAATAACATAATTATAAATGTTAATTTAGAAAATTTTAGCATCTTTCATTATAGTGATTTAAAACAAAAGTCACAATATTTAAGATTGATTCTCATTTTGTATACAGGTAACACAAAAGAGTGTCATATTTTTAAGGGTGTTAGGTCACAGTCCTACAGCGTTGCTGTACTAACAGTGTTATGTCCAAAATTAATGACAATGTTTTAAGCAGGAAAATGAAATAAGAGCTAGAGAGTTTGCTCAGTGGTTAAGAGAACTGACTGCTCTTCCAGAAGTCTTGAGTTCAAGTCCTAGCAACCACATGGTGGCTCATGACCATCTGTAATGGAATCTGATGCCTTCTTGTGATATATGTGAAGACACTGATGGTATGGTCATCTACATAATAAATATTTTTTAAAGAAAATGAAATAAAAATAATAAAACAGAATAGTTTTCATCTTGGAGGGAGCAATCTGTAGATGCAGACTCAATCTGGCAGACTGAGTGTGAAGCTAAAGAACCAGAGGTGAAAACTTTGTTGCATTAAAAAAAAGATGTTAAAGTTCAATTTTAATGTATAAATTTTCCCTTTTGCTTTTGTTTAATGGAACCACTGGTAATAATACAAGAAATACACCAGTTATAATGCTTCTAAACATGTGAAAGTTACCTGGTGATAGGGTTGGATGATTAAGTTGGCATTAGAGTCATGAGTTCTGTACTTGCAGTATAATTTGTCCCATCATATGAGACAGTCATTACTTATTAAATTGAATTCCATTTAATAAATAGAAATTCAAATGAATGTAACACATATTGTTAATGAAGAATTTCTAAAAGTACCTCATTTTCATAATTTTGGAAATTTTTAAGTGATATTTTATATACAAAGTTACATATTTTCATACACTTATACTTTATTTATTTTATTATTTATTCTTTATTCTCTTTTTACAGTCCAGACTTTACACCTTGCTTGGTGCACTCTCTGACTGTTCCACATCCTATACTTCCTCGGTACATCCAACTCCTGAAAGCTCTAGAACAAAAAGTAGCAGATGCATCCAAGATGGCAGGAAATACTAAAACTCAGAGCTGAAATCAATCAAGTAGAATCAAAAAGAACTATACAAATTTTCAACAGAAGCAGAAGCTGGTTCTTTGAGAAAATCAAAATGATCTATAAACCCTTAACCAGACTAACTAGAGGGCATAGAGAGAACATCCAAATTAACAAAATCAGAAATGAAAACAGTAACTGAAGAAATTCAAGAAGTCATCACTTACTTTTTTTTATAAGAAGGGCTGTGGCTTCCACATTTTATCCTTTTTTTTTTTTTTTTTTTTTTTTGACCTTCATATAGTCAGTGAGTTGCTTCTTGGGTATTGAGAGCTTCCTGGGGGCAAGTATCCAATTATTTGTGATTGCATATTATGTCTGTTCTTTTGTGACTTGGTTACCTCACTCAGGATGATATTCTCTAGATCCATCCATTTGCAGAGGAATTTCGTAAAGTCATTTGTTCTAATAGCTGAGTATACTCCATTGTGTAAATATAACAAAATTTCTATATCCATTCATCTACTGAAGGACATCTGGATTCTTTTTAGCTTCTGACTATTATAAATAAAGCTGCTATGACGATGGTGGAGCATGTGTCCTTATTGTATGTTGGAGCATCTTTGGGGTATATGCCCAGAATTGGAATAACTGGGTCTTCAGGTAGTACTAACTACACCTTAAATCATTAATAATTCAAGACCTAAGAATGCAATCTTGTGGCAGTTCTTGGTATTTAAAAGTCATTATGTTTAATTTCTACACACCAAGAAAACTTTGCTTATTTCCATGTTACATTTTGTTCAGTATGTGCTTTATGTTCATTGTAACTAGTAATATTTCAATGCATACTATCAAACCTTTAAAAAATCAAGAACTGACAAAATTGTATTCATATAGTTTTATGCAAAAATGCTTTTAAAATCTGTACATTTATCTCTGTTTTTTTAAATAAATCTGTTTAAATAAAAAAAAGAAATCATCAGATCCTACTATAAAATCCTATACTCAACAAAATTGGAAAATCTAAAGGAAATGGACAACTTTCTAGACAGATACAAGGTGCCAAAGTTAAATCAACATCAGATAAATCATCCAACAATCCCATAACTTCTAAAGAAGTAGAAGAAATCATCAAAAGCCTTCCAACCTAAAAAAGGCCAGGACCAGATGGGTTCACTGCAGAATTCAATCAGACTATTATAAAAGACTGAAATATAAATACTATTATTGTTACTAGTTAATACTCCAAACTATTCTACAAAGTAGAAACAGATGGAATACTACCACACTCATTCTTTGAAACCACAATGACTTTTATACATAAACCACATAAAAACCCTAAAAAGAAAAAGAAGCTCAGAAAAATTTCCTTTATATACAATGATTCAAAAATACTCAATAAAATTCTTCAAAACTGAATCTAAGAACAAGTCAAAATGATCATTCACTATGACTTTGTAGGCTTCATCCTAGTGATGCAGTAATGTTTCAATATATAGATATCCATCAATGATACTCACTATATAAACAAGCAACATAAAAAAAAAAAAAAAAAAAAAAAAAAAAAAAAAAAAAAAAAAAAAACAAAAAAAAAAAAACATGATCATCTCATTAGAAAGCATTTGACAAAAATTCAACATATTTTCATGTTAAAAGTCATGGAAAAATAAGAAATTCAAGACCCATACCTAAACATAGAAAAGTAATATACTGCAAACCTGTAGTCAATATCAAACTATATGGTGAGAAACTGGACGCCATCCCACTAAAATCAGGGACTAGACAAGGCTGCCTACTCCCCCATACCTATTCAATATAGTACTGGAAATCCTAGCCAGTGCAATTAGACAACAAAAAGAAGGCAAAGGAATACAAGTCAAAAAGAAAGAAGTCAGAATATCACTATTTGCAGATAATATACTTCAGTTGCCCCAAAAACTCCTCCAGGGGATTCCTACAGTTCATAAACAACTTCAGCAAAGTGGCTGGATTTAAAATTAGCTCGAACAAATCATTAGCCTTCCTCTACTCAAAGGATAAACAGGCTGCATAATATAAAATATCTTGGTTTGACTCTAACCAAGCAAGTAAATGATCTGTATAAAGATATTTTTTTTTCTCTGAAGAAGAAAATTGAAGAAGATCTTAAAAGAGGGAAAGATCTCCCATGTTCATGGATTGGAAGGATCAGCTTAGTAAAAGTGACCATTATGCCGAAAGCAATCTAGAGATTCAATGCAATCCCCATCAAAATTCCAAATCAATTCTTCATAGAAATTCATATAAAATTCATAGAAAAAACAATTTGCAAATTCATTTGGAATCACAAAAAAACCCAGCATATTGAAAAGTCTTCTTAACAATGAAAGAACTTCCAGGGGAATCACCCTCCCAGATCTCAAGCTGTATTACAAATCAATAGTGATTAAAAACAACTGTATGTTGTTGCATGCAGACAGGCAGGTAAATCAATGAAACAGAATTGAAGACCCGTAAATGAATCCACACACCTCTGGTCACTTAATCTTTGACAAAGAAGCTAAACACATTCAATGGAAAAAAAGGACAGCATCTTTAACAAATGGGACTGGTTCAACTGGTATTAAGCATGCAGAAGAAAGCAAATTGATTCCTTCCTTGTACAAAGTTAAATTTAAAGTGCATGAAAGACCTTGACATAAAACCAGGCACACTGAATCTCATAGAAAAAAAGTCTGGAAGGGCTTAGAACACAAAGGCACAGGAAAAAGTTTCCTGTAAAGCATCCCAATTGCTTATGACATAAGATCAAGAATCAACAAATGGGATCTCATGAAATTGCAAAATTTTTTTAAGACAAAAGCAATTTTCAATAGAACAAAACAGCAACCAGTAGATTGGGAAACAATCTTTAAAAATTCTACATCTAATACAGGGTTAATATCAAATATATATTATATTTATATATATTATATATTATATTATATATATATATATACATATATATATATATATATATATATATATAAACTCAAGAAGTTAAATCCAAGAGAATCAAATAATCCCATTTAAAATTGGGGTACGGAGCTAAATAAAAAATTCTTTACTGTAGAATATGGAATGGCTGAGAAGCACCTAGAGATACATTCAACATTCCTAGTCATCTGCAAAATGAAAATCAATTAATCCTGAGATTCTGCCTCACACCAGTCAGAAGGGTTAAGATCAAAACCTCAGGTGACAGCAGATGCTCCTGATGATGTAGAGAAAGAAGAACACTCCTCCATTATTAGTGAGATTTCAAGCTGGTACAACCACTTTGTTAGTCAGTCTGTTAGTTCCTCAAAAGTTGGACATTGTACTACCTGATGATCCAGCTATACCCCTACTGGGAACATACTCAAAAGATGCTCATACATATGCTCTACCATGTTCATAGAAACCTTATTTATACAGCTAGAAGCTCTAAAGTACCCAGATGTCCTTCAACAGAGCAATGGATACAGAAAATATGTTGCATTTACACAATGGAATACTACTCAGCTATTAGAAAAAAATGGGTTGTTAAAATTATTTTCTTCCTTTTAAAAAATTTATTGGATTTTCTCTGCATTTACATTTTAAATGTTATACCCTTCTCTGCTACTCTCCTCCCTCCTCCCCTTCAAATTGCTTCCATGAAGGGGCTCCCTCTCCCAATCATTTTTGACACCTCACTACCTTTTTCCATGAGGGTGCAAACCCTTCAGCTCTTTTAGTCCTTTCTATAGTCCTTTCATTGGGTTCCCATGTTCAGTTTGATGTTTAACTGCAAGCATCCTCATCTGTAACTTTATGACTCTGGAAGAGCCTCTGAGATATCCATGTCTGGTTCCTACCAATAAACACTGCTTGGCTTCAGCAGTAGTACTTGGGTTTGGTGGCTGCATATGTGGTTGTTCTCCAGGTGAGGCAGTCTCTGTAGATCTTTTCTCCAATCCCTGCTCCTCTTTTTGACCTTGTATTTCTTCCCCTGTTTTGTTTTCCCTTTTAAGAAGGACTGAGGTATCTACATTCTGGTCTTCTTTCTTTTTGCGCCTTGTAAGTTTTGTGGATGTTTCTTGAAATTCTTAAGCAAATGGATGAAATATCCTTCTGAGTGAGGTAACCCATTTACAAAAACAAACAAACAAACAAACAAACAAACAATCAATAAAAAAAAAAAAAAAAGGAAAACATTTTATGCACTCACTAATAGGTGGCTATTTACCCAAGATACAATTCACAGAAAATAGGAAGCTCAAGAAGAATGACTGAAATGAGGATGCTTCAATCCTTTTGAGAAATTACACTGAAGGGAGGAAACATGAAGACAATATTTGGAACAGAGACTAGGGGAAAGATCATTCTGAGACTGCCCCACCTGGGGATCTGTCCCATATAAATACACCACACCCAGACACTACTGATGTATCTTCTACTGAATGTGAAACTCTCTACTGGACTAAATATCCAGTGTTCAAAGATAATATAAATGTTTCTGGGTGACAAAAGCATCAGAGGACTTGTGGTGTGTTGGACAGTGCATGCTATAATAGGATGCATGACAACATGTGTTCTTCAAAGAACAATAAAACATCCCCTATTACTTGTTTTGAATTTCTCACTTAATTTAAAATTTCAGCCTAAGTCAATGCATAGCTTTAATCTTACATTATGCAAGCATCAATGAGCTTTGTTTTGTTTATAATATGTGTTTGCATTTTTGTTATTGTGACAAGTGGAGAAAATAACAATAGTGTGAAAAGAACCTTATAATCAAGAATGCAAGAAAAGTAAAGGGAGTGACATGGAAATAGCTTGATAAATCTATATTTTATTTCTTCCATTAATGTGGCTGCATTGCATTTTGTGCACTCTGAGGTTTTTATGAATGCATTTAACTAATATAATAGAAAATCCCCATCTAGAAACATGTTAAACAATGTCTGTGGCTGGTGTAGTAGGTTAAGGACAAACAGTCAATCTCAAGATTTTAAGAATTGGCAATGTGGGCTGAAAAGATGTTCCAGAGATTAAAAGCACTGACTGTTCTTCCAGTGGTCTTTAGTTTAATCACCAAGAAACCACATGGTAGCTTACAACCCTCTGGAATAGGTTGTATTCCTGGTGTGTCTGAAGACAGTGACACCGTATATACATCAAATAAAATACATACTATAAAGAAAGATTTCTTTTAAAAATTTTATGTTGACAAAAAAATAAGTTTCTGTAGTAATTGCTATACATAAAATTTATTTGTCCAAACTTAGAATTCATTAAGTTAAAGATAAAATGTCTTGCTACTTATTTTTTCCCTTTTATTGCTCAATTTTAAAATATACATACAAGTTCTGACTCAAGAGCAGAAATTTTTCAGAAAACTTATCTAAAGTTATCATAATCAAATCTAACCCTGGAAAGATTTGGACCAATGAAGTTGACTAAATGACGACTTGAACACATCCTATTGGTTTCTATTGTGGATATGCTATTTTGAAAGATAAACTAGATTGATTTATAATTTGTTCTTCTACATATTTTGATGTCACTAAAATGTCTGTTGAATCAAACAAGAAGACATCATTTGTAGGAATGCATGTTATATCCAGTTGAATAAAAAATGTTTTCTTAAAATTGTACAATAGGATAAAATTAGCTTATTTGTTCTACAGGGTGTCAGTCTACAGTTTCATTTTTATTACCTAAAACAGGCTTCCCATACAATATAGATTGATGTAATAGCATTAAACTGTATTGAACACAAGTGTACAAAACATCCCACTACTGCATCTGAGAATCATTTACATAAGTATTAATGAACTGCATACACACACACACACACACACACACACACACACACACACACACACACACACACCCCTTAGGTGAAGAGTAGTCACTTAAGGCTTCAGTGAAGAAATATGTTTTCAAGGAGAACTTTCATTCATGATCTTTGGGTTCTTTTTCTAATATTAATTAAAATACAGTAATAAATCAATGAAGATTACACATTATGAAAGCCAGATTTGTTGAACATAAACATTGTTTACGTTTTTATAAACACTGTTGTTACCTGTGTATATTTACCATGTGCCTACTGGTTGGCTTACAGTTGCAATTAGGGGCATAAAAGGATCTTTGGGGTGTTCTTTATATCTCCACCTGGAGCAGGTCCTGTGTGCTCACAACCACCACAGTCAGCATCTGGAACACCTCCCATCTGCTCATTCCCACCATAGTCACTTGCACATCAAATCCTGAATCCACAATTTTCCTAGTTTCATTTCTCTTTTGGTATCAGCTACTATTCCCTACAGTTCCATTACTACAGAGCATACATTTTTATTGCTGTGGAGGCTGTAGCCCATACTCCATTAATGCCTACAGAATGGCTAAGAGTGTCAGTAGAGAGCAGCTCAGAAGTTGTTCCCATTTGCCTTTATATGTTTCCATGCACTGTCAACTAAAATGGATCATTTCATTCCCAGAGTGACCCTAAGATACCCACAATTTACACAAATCCTTTAGTGGAGCACCTCTTTTATTATATCATATGGTATCTTTTCTTCTAGAATTCAGGTCCAGGACTACAGATGTTAAAAAGAGAAATACAATGTCTATAATTATGCAGCCTTTTGTTTAGGAATTTATGTACTTTATTGAGTTTCTCTTCAGTAATAGAGGTGGATTAGACAAGTAATTCTCAGTGTAAATAATTGTTCCTTCTTAACTACAGTGGGCATCCTAATCTGAAAAAGAGCATAAATATACTTCTAAAAAATACTGTCAAGTACACACAGAGACATTATTTGCCAAAAATAAAGCAATAAATGCAAAAGACGGGTGAGAAAATTTCTATCTAATTGATTAAATAGTTCCTTAAAAATAGAAATATGAACTTCATTATTAATACCTGGTACTAAAAGTTAAAGTATCACAATAAACATTATAAGAAAAATGTCACTTTTGCCACAGAGAACAGTGGAGATCCAGGGACACAGGCTTGGCGAGACTGTACTGTGAGTAGCCAGGGCGCAGAAAGAGCTAGGCCTAGTGTGGGGTTGGTGCAGCCCTCCGGTTAGGACAGGGGAGCAAGAACTCTGCCATAGGGACTCGGTGACCACCCAAAAGGCCCTTGCAAGTGGATCAAGCCATTTGCCACCTGTAACAACAGAGAACCAGGGACTCAGGCCTGGAGAGACTGTGCCTTGAGCTTATGAAAAGCACAGGGTCCTGATTGGTTCAGAGAAAAGGAACCCTGGAAGAGGGACTTGTTATCTACAGGGAAAGCCTTCACATGCAGACCAAACGTTCAGGACATTTGCAACCTGTAATAGTGAAGATTCAAGGACACAGACTTGAAGAGAATGTACTGTGAGTAGCCAGGATGCAGAGAGGGCTAGACCAAGTGCACTGTAGGTGCAACCCTATGGTTAGGCCATGGGAAAAGGAACTCTGCCTTAGGGAATCTGTGACCACACAGAAGGCCCTTGTGTGAGGACCAAAAGCTCAAGCCTTTTGCCACCTAAAACAGAAGAGATCCAATAACATAGGCTAGGTACGCAAAAGAGATTGGAACCAATCACTGACAACAAAACCACATATAATCTCAGACAAAAAGATGGCAAGAGGAAAGCAAAAGAACTTACACAATGAAACCAAGACAACCTGGCAACATCAGAACCCAGCTCTCTCATCACAGCAAGCAATGAAATGTCAAACACTACAGAAAAAAAAGACTCAGACCTGAAATCATACCTCAAGATAATGACAGAGATCTTTGAGAAGAGCATGAATAATTCACTTAAACAAGAACTGGAAGAAAACCATAAAGGAAGAGAAGCTTTTAAAGAGGAAACACGAGAAACACTGCAAGAATTCAAAGAACTGGAGGAAAACAAAACCAATGAGATGAAGGATTTGAAGAAGGAATTAAAAATGGAAATGAAAACAATAAAGAAAGCACTAAAATAGACAACACTAGAGGTAGGAAACCTAAAAAGGAAATCAGGAGTCACAGATGGAAGCATCTCCAACAGACTACAATAAATGGAAGAGAGAATCTCAGGGGCTGAATCAACATAGAAAACATAGACAAAACAGTCAGAGAGGATGAAAAGGCAAAAATGTTCCTAACTCAAGATGTCCAGGAGATCCAGTACACAATGAAAAGACCAAATTAAATGATAATAGGAATAGAAATGGGCGAAGAAAATCAAATAAGAGTCACAGTAAATATCTTCAACAAAATCTTAGAAGAAAACTTCCTTACCCTTAAGAATGAGATGAACATGAGCATAAAAGAAGCCTACAGAACTTCAAATAGAGTGGACCAGAAAAAAATTTTTTTTTCCTACACATAATAGTCAAAATGCCAAGTGTCCAAAACAAACAAACAAAAAAAAATTACTAAAAGCAGTAAGGGAAAATGGCCATGTAACATATAAAGGCAGACCAATTAGGAACACTCCCAACTTCATAACAAAGTCCATGAAAGTAATAAGAACCTGGACAGACATCATGCAGAACCTAAGAGAACACAAGTGTTAGCCCAGGCTGCTATACCCAGCAAAACTCTCAATCACCATAAATGGAGAGACCAAGATATTCCAAGACAAAACTAAACTTACACAATATCTACCACAAATCCAGCACTACAACAAATTATAGGTGGAAAACCCAATAAAATGAGAAAAACTATATCCTAGCAAAAACAAGAAAATACCTAAACAAGAAAATCAAAAATGAAACAAACACACACATGCACAATTCTAGGTCTAAAAGCAAAGATATCAGGAAAGAGCAACTACTGTTCTTTAATATCTGTTAACATAAATGGACTCAATTCCCCAATAAAAACATATAGGCTATCAGACTGGATATATAAACAAAACCCAGAATTTTGCTGCATACAGGAAATTCATGTCAGAGACTAAGAGAGACACTATCTTCAAATAAAGTTTGGGGGAAAAAAAAAAAAAAAAAACTTCCAAGCAAATGGCCCCGAGAAGCAAGCTGGAGTGGCCATTCTATTATCTAATAAAGTAGATATTCAACGAAAAGTTATCAAAAAAAAGATAAAAAAATACACTTTTTACTCATTACAGGTGAAATTTGTCAAGAGGAACATATATGCTCCAAATATAAGAGCTGTCATATTCATAAAAGAATCCCTACTAAAGCTCAAAAAATACATTGCACCCCACACAATAATAGTGGGAGACCTCAATACCCCACTCTCACCAATGAAGAGATCATGGAAACAGAAAGTGAAAAAGGACACAGTAAATCTAGCAGAGGTTATGAAACAATTGGAATTAATAGATATCTACAGAACATATCATCCTAAAATAAAAGAATACAACTTCTCAGCACATCACAGGACCTTCTATAAAATAGAACATATAATCAGTCACAAAACAAGCCTCAAAAGATATAAGAAGACTGAACTACTCCCATGTATCCTTTCAGATCACCATGGTCTAAGGCTGGCATTTAATAACAACAAAGACAACAAAAAACCCATAAACACATGGAAACTAAACAATGCTCTATTAAATAATAACACGGTCAAAGAAGACACAAAGAAAGAATTTAAGGATTTTCTAGAATTAAATGAAAATAAAAACACAACATATCCAAATCTATGGGATGTAATCCTGAGAGCAGTACTGAGAGGAAAACTCATAGCTCTGAGCTCTTACAAAAAAGAAACCCAAGAGAACATACACTAGCAACTTGACAGCACCGTTGAAAGCTCAAGAACATAAGGAATCAGATACACCGAAAAGGAGTAGACAGCAAGAAATAACCAAACTCAGAGCAGAAATTGACCAAATAGAAACAAAAAGAAACATACAAAGAATCAACAAAACCATGAGCTGGTTTGTTTTAGAAAATTAACAAGATTGATAAACCCTTAGCCAGACTAATTAGAGGGCAAAGGAGGAGTATCCAAATTTACAAAATCAGAAGGGAAAATGGAGACATAATTACAGAAACTGAGGAATGTCATGAAACCATCAGATTCTACTATACTCTACAAACCTGGAAATTCTGGAGGAAGTGGATGAATTCCTAAACAGATCCCAGATATTAAAGTTAAACTAAGACCAGATAAATCACCCAAATAATCCCATAACAACTAAAGAAATAGAAGCAGTCATCAAAAGCCTCCAAACCAAAAAAAGGTCCAGAAGGGTTCAATGCAGAATTTTATCAGATATTTACTGACAGCCTATTATCAATAATCTCCAAATTATTACACAAAAGAGAATCTGATGGAACACAACCTAACACAGTTTTTGAGGCCACAATAACCTAAATCACACAAAGACTCTACAAGGAAAGAGAACTACAGACAAATCTTACCTACAAACATTGATGCAAAAATACTCAGCAAAATCCTTGCAAACTGAATCCAAGAACACATAAACTGATCATTCACCATGATCAAGTAGGCTTGATCCCTGCGATGCAGGGATCATTTAATATAAGGACATCCATCTATGTAACCCACCATATAAACAAACTCAAAAAAAAAAACAAAAAAACAAAAAAACAAAAAAAAAAAAAAAAAAACCACATGGTCAACTCACTAGATGCTGAGAAAGCATTTGACAAAATTCAACACCCCTTCACTTTAAAAGTCTTGGAAAGAAAGAATCCAAGTTTCATGCCTAAACATAATAAAAGTAATATACAGCAAACCAACAGCCAACATCAAACTTAACTGTGGGAAACTTGAAGCATTCCCACTAAAATCAGGAACTTGACAAGGCTATCCACTCTCCCCCTACCTATTCAACATAGTACTGGAAATCCAGGCCTGAGCAATTAGCGAGCAAAAGGAAATCAAAAGGATACAAATTGGAAAGAAAGAAGTAAAACATTACTATTTACAGATGACATGATAGTGTAACTAAGTGATCCCAAAAATTACACCAGAGAACTACTACAGCTGATAATCAAGTTCAGCAAAGTGGCTGAATATGAAATTAATTCAAAGAAATCAGCAACCTTTTCTACTCAAAGGACAAACATGTAGAGAAAGAAATTAGAGAAAAGATACCCTTCACAATAGTCACAAACAATATAAAATACCTTGGTGTGACTCTAACTAAGTGAAGGACCTGTAAGACAAGAACTTTAAACCTCTAAAGAAGGAAATCGAGGAAGATCTCAGAAAATGGAAAGATCTCCCATACTCATGCACTGGAAGTATCAACATAGTAACAATGGCCTTTTTACCAAAAGCAATCTACAGATTCAATGCAATTCCCTTCAAAATTCCAACTCAATTATTCATAGGGTTGGAAAGAGCAATGTACAATTTCTACTGAAATAACAAAAGGCCTAAAATAGCGAAATTCTTACTCAACAACAAGAAAAACATCTGCAGGAATGAACATGCCTGACCTCAAGGTATATTACAAGGCAATTGTCCTAAAAACTGCATGGTACCTGAACAGAGATAGGCACATGGATCACGGGAATAGAAAAAAAGATCCAGAAATGAGCCCTCACGTGTATGGTCACTTGATTTTTGAAAAAAGAGCTATAAACATTCAATGGAAAAAGGAGAGCCTCTTCAAAAAATAATGTTGATCCAACTGTCACTCAGCATTCAGAAGAATGAAAATAGATCCTTTTTTATCTCCTTGTACAAAGCTCAAGTGCAAGTGGATCAAAGATCTCCACATTAAACCAGGTGCACTGAAATTATTCAAAGAGAATGTAGGGAAAACCTTACAACACAGGAGACTATTTCCTGAACAGAACACCAATGGCTCATGCTCTAAGGTCAAATATTGTCAAATGGGACTTAATGAGATTGCAATGTTTCTGTAAGGTTAAGGACACTGCCAAGAAAACAAACAGCAGCGAACAGATTGAGAAAAGATTTTTACCAACCCCACATCAGATAGAGACATAATATTCAAGGTATACAAAGAACTCAAGAAGCTAGACCCCAGAGAATCAACCCTATTAAAAAATGGGGTACAGAGCTAAACAAAAAGTTCTCAATTGAGGAATATCAAATGGCTGAGAAGCATTTAAGAAATTGCTCGACATCATTAGCCATCAGAGAAATGTAAAGCAAAACAAACCTGAGATTCCACCTCACACCAGTCAGATTTTCTAAGACCAAAAATTCAGATGACAGCAGATGCTGGCATGGATGGGGAGAAAGAGGAACACTTCTCCACTGTTGATGGGGTTTTAAACTGGTACAACCACTCTGGAAATCACTCAGGCAATTCCTCAGAAAATTGGACATAGTACTACCTGAAGACCCAGTTATTCCACCTCTGGGCATATACCCCAGAGATACTCCAACATACAACAAAGACACATGCACCACAATGTTCATAGCAGCCCTATTTATAATAGCCAGAAGGTGGAAAGAACCCAGATGTCTTTCCTTAGATGAATGAATACAAATATTGTGGTATATTTACAGAATGGAGTACTACTCATCTATCAGAAACAATGACTTCATAAAATTCTTAAGAAAATGGATGCACCTTGAGAATATCATTTGAGTGAGATAACCCAGTCACAAAAGAACAAACATAATATGCAATTACTGATAATTAGATAATAACCACATAAAGCTCTGAACACCCCAGAAACAACTCACAGAATATATAAAGTTCATGAAAAACAAAAGACCAAAAAAAAAAAAAAAAAAAAAAAAAAAAGAAAGAAAGAAAGAAAGAAAAAAAGAAAATGCAAAACCATTATGCTTATTCTTTACACACCAAAAAAACTTTTACCAATTCCAGGGATACATCCTGTTTTACATGTACGTTATCTTCATTGTGACTAGTGAGATATTAATGCATACCATCAAACCTTTAAAAAAAACCAAGTACTGACAAAAATATATTTCTATACTTTTATTCAAAAATTCTTAAAATCTGTATATTTATCATTGTTTTTTTAAAATAAAGTTGTTCAATTAAACATTAAAATAAAATAAAATGTTTTCAACAGATTTAGAAAACAGTCGTAAAATATTTGACCTTTAATGAGATATAGATAGGTAAAATATTACATTAGAAGGGCAATAAGAAATTACAACAAGGCCTTTAGACAGATTCTTAGTTTTAATTTGATCACAATTATTTTAACCAAATTCGTTTTGTTTACTTTGCTATTTTACAATGACATCGCATTCTACTTCAATATTGGTCATAAATGTTGCTACAACTCTGTAACATCACTACTTCATTCTTTTACCATTAACTAAAAAATTATAATTGAATTAACTTCAACAAGACAGGTAAGTAATGTTCATTGAATTGGGTCTTTAGGTTTTTTTTAAATCAATTCAAAGTACCAAAGTTAGTTATTAGTTACTAAACATGGGTTCAATTCTTGCAACCCTTACTTTTGGGAAAATCATTAATTCATTGACTGAAACTTATAGACCCAGTCTAGCTAAGCATGAATATTGAATAGTCATCAACTTACAGGAGTGATTCCATCAATTTAGCAATGGATAAACCTTTAGGCCATTTGTAATAGGAAATTAGATTCTCTTAATGTCAAAAGAGTTCATATCGAGTTCTTCATGAATCATTTACTTGGAGAGACAAAACAGTTTGCAGTGCATTTTAAAAGTATTCTGTATATCAGATACATTTATATCAACTCAGTATCACTATTGTATATTTAATTTTTGTCCTAGTCAAACATCTCACTAATATAAAATTCAGAATTTTTTTTAATATTTTGCTTATTTTCAAGTATAATGGATAGTAACCAAGCAAAGTTGTAAAATGAAGATTTCAAATCCATAACTATCTGAATACACTACAGAGTTGTTTGGATATTTTTTTCTGAGTGTGCAGATGTAACCTGATCAGTTAGAATTGGCTTTGGTAACAAAATTTCATAGAATTTTTTTCTAGATTTGTTTCTAAATTTTGAATAAATTGACTATATATATAGATATATATACAAAGAAAAACAATTTATGTATGTTGCTGCTTAAATTTTAATAAATATTATAATAGTATTTTTGCTGCATATTGTAAAATATTGCTCATATTTACCCATTATGTGGTTATGAGTAAATTACCTGAACATTAAACTGTTCATTTAAATGTTTGAGAATCACTTCTTGTTCACAATCTTGAAGAAATATTTAGGATCATTTCAGATTGATATGAAATTAGTTCTAAATCTGATTTTGGAATACTGACAAAAAATAAATTGCACATTATAAAAGCTGTTGCATTTGTATTACTACACTGTGAGTTGTCATGAAATACATTGGTTTAAAACAAAAGTCAGATTCTATCACTCAGTGTCAGTTTTCAGCACAATAGAACTTTCTTATTTGGGTTCAGGTTTAGGATTCTCACAAAGCTGAAAAATGAATAGAATTACATCAACTTTGTCTCACAGAAGAGTATACTTCTGAGAAAAATCAGGGTGTTTCTTATTAGAAATCTTGCAGGCAAAAAAGAAGTAGAATTTGAAAACTGAATCTTTTCAAAGATAAATATATCCTAGGCAAAAATATCCAAAGAAATATAAAAAAGTGAAGAAACTGTGTTGGTAGTGCATGCCTTTAGTCAGAACACAATGGATAATGAAATCTAAAAACTTTATATATGATTCCAGTTTGGCAATAAAGAGGGGTTCAAGACATTCAGAGATGTACATTGAGACTCTGACCCATGTAAATAGGTAGAAAATAGATAGATAGATAGATAGATAGATAGATAGATAGATAGATAGATAGATAGATAGATAGATGGTAGTTATATGAAAAACAAAATACTATAAGTGTAAAACAGTTAACCTAAAATTATTAACTTTGACTTTTATTGCCAAGATTATAAATAGAAAGAAGAGAGAGACAAAATAATAGAAATTATTGTGTTATCTGACCACAGCTACTATTCTCAGTATGTTATGTTAGGCACATTATACCTACAAATAAAATAACTATGGAAGGTTAAACTAAAAATGAAAAATAATCAAAGTATATCTAAAATTTCAATAAAATAATGAAAAGCAACAACATATGAAAAAGTAGAAGGCATAATTTTCAAAAGTAAAAAAATGTATTAATATAACCTTTGTCTAGAAATTACCTTGCCTGTTAAAACTTCCCAAACAAAAAGTGCAAATTCACTAAACAATTTTACTTTCTATTTCAGTATTTAAATCTCTATTCAAAGAATATATTTCATCATGTTTCCCCACTCCCTATCATCTTCCAAGTCCATGAGACCTACCAACAAACCTGACTCCATTCTTCTTCCTCCTTTCCTTCCTCCTACCTCCCTCCCTCTCACCTTCCCTCTTCCTTCCTTTCTTTTATTTTCTTTCATATCTCTTCAAGACAAAACAATAATCAATTGAAGAAAAAATAAAAGCCAAGAACAAAACAAAAAATTTACAGTGTGTTACCTTTGATGGAAATGCACACAAAGTTCAAAACTACCCAATGCAATGTGCATCTGAAGAAATATATTTGTATGAAAATGATGAAATGAGATACAATGGAAAATATTTCCATGAGATGATGATGTTAAATAAGTAGATACCACCCCCTCTACATATGTTCTCTACTTTAATACTATGCATGAGAATTAATGCTTTATTACACTCTCTGTTTAAATGTTCTGCTGATTTTCTACTAATTTTATAGACACAAATAACTATCAACTTAAACCTGTAGTACCATTTAACTAATTGAGACGTTACTTTTCTCCACTTAAATGAGTGTTTTCTATCTGTTTCCAATGATTTGTACTTCTCTACAAATAAGAATATCTAATTTCAACTACAATTTATATGTTATAACAAAATAGGCTCAAGAAATGTATAATATATTCTAAATTATTGAGTTTATGAAAAGTATCACTATATAGCTCAAGCTAATTTTAAATTAAACTCTCATCATTCTATCTGAGGCTCTGAGTTCTTAGACTACAGGTAGGTACCACTATGCTCAGCTCCCAATTATTGGTTTATAGTATAGCTAACTGTATAAGAAAATAGTGAATTTGATGACCCATAAAATTTTATTTGATAGTAAAAATGTAAGGGTTAGAAAACAGTATAGATTTGTGCAATTGAGATAGGTACTATCATTGTTCAGTCCTAGGATAAATTAGGACATAAAACCGCTTTCTTTTGTTTAAATAACAAATCAGGTTCCTAAAAGGGAAGGGAAAAATCTCAACTATGAACCAGGATAAAATTAATTACCTGTGTCTGTGGAAAAGATTATTACATGGAAACATGAGATACTGTGCCAATATTATTATGTTAAATATAAGAGATGAAGAGTTTTTACACATAATAATAACTAGTCCTCTGCAAGCATTTTTAATATATAAAAATTATAATGCATAACTGTGTTGCATTATGATCTAAGCTTCCAAAAGAAAATGACATGAATGAAAAGCACTGAATTAAAAATGACTCTTGTTCTGTTCAGGAAGTTCTCTCCCCACCCCTTGCTTATGTGTTCTAAGCTTTCCCCCACTTTCTCTTCTAATAGTTTCAGTGTACCTGGTTTTATGTGGAGATCTTTGACCCAGTTACACTTGAGCTTTGTTCAAGGAGATAAAAAGAATCTATTTGCATTCTTATCCAGGCTAACTGCCAGTTGAACCAACACCATTTACTGAACAGGCTGTTCTTTTTCCATTGAATGTTTTTGTTTCTTTGTCAAAGATCAAGTGACATTTTGTGTGAGGGTACATTTCTGGGTCTTCAATTCTTTCCCATTTATCTACATGCCTATTTCTGTACCAATACCATGTGGTTTTTAACACAATTGCTTTGTAATATAATTTGAGGTCAGGGATGGTGATTTCAAAAAAAGTTTTCTTGTTGTTGAGTTAATTTTATATCCAACCACTTTGCTAAAGTTGTTTATCAGCTGTAAAATTTTCTGGTGGAGTTTTTTGGGGCCATTTAATGATATTATTATATTATTGGCAAATAGTGATATTTTGACTTTTTTTTTTCCCATTTGCATCCATTTGACATCCTTTTGTTGTCCAAATGCTCTGGCCAGAACTTCCAGTACTATATTGAACAGATAGGGGGAGAGTGACCAGCCTTGTATAGTCCCTGATTTTATTGGGATTGCTTCAAGTTTCTCACTGTTTAGTCTTATTTTGGCTAATGATTTTCTGTATATTACTTTTACCACCTAAAGACTAATCTATTCCACTTCTGAGCATATACCCCAAAGATTCACCAATGTATAATAAGAACACATTCTCCACCATGTTGATAACAGCCTTATCTATAACAAACAAAAGCTGGAGAGAACATGAATGTCCTTCAACTGAGGAATGGATACAGAAAGTGTGGCACAGTTATCCAGTGGAGTACTACTCATCTATTAGAAGCAATGACTTCACAAAAATTTTAGGCAAATGGGTAGAAATAGAGAATATTATCCTGAGTGAGGTAACCCAGTCTCAAAAGAACACACATGGTGTGCAGTCACTGATCATTGAAAGTTCTGAATACCCAAGAAACAAATCACAAACCGTATGAAGCTTTAAAAATTGGAAAGCCAATGCCGCTACCATCTCCAACCAGCAGAAAAGGAGCGATGACACAGCGTTCTTCTCAAAATGGTTTATTCAGGAACCTTACAGCATGCAAGTGAAAATCTTTCTCTCCTTTCTGTCTCTCTTTCTGTTTCCCTTTCTCCCTTTTCTGCCCCTAAGAGCAGTCTCTTTATCCTCTCTCAACTCCACCTCCTCAGTCAATGTTGAGTGGCTACAGTTCATAGGTCCGCGTCATCTGGCCTTATCTCACATCCTAGGTGTGCCTACGCAGCTCACACATTGGGAGTGGCTAATCTTGGGGACAAGAGGAAGTCAGGTGCTAGTCACAAGACGAGGCTTGAGTCCCAAGCACCATCTTTGGACTGCCACAACACCTGCTCTCCACAGGCCAAAATGTTGAAACCTCAGTCCTTCTAAGGAAAAAGAAAAAGAAAAAAAGGAAAAAATTGTTTATTCATCATATTTTATTATGTAACCAATTTTATGATCAATCTATAGTAATATTTTATAAAATAAATAAATTGAAACAAAACAAACAAAATGACTGTTGTTTCTGTTTATGCTGTGGTTTTCAATTAACAGAGTAATTTAGCAAGCAGGATCTTGCTTTTGTCCCATAGATATGCACTGAGACTAGAAGTCAGTATATTGAATTGGTCTATAGAACAAGCCTCTGTCTGTTTTAGGGTGAATCACACATCTCAGTTTCTAGCACATTTTCTTTTATCAGTGAGAACACCAAAAGTATAATGATTTAGAATAAGTATATGAAGTATATGTGGTAGCTATTCTTCTAGTTGAGGACTTGACTATACCTGGAACCTACTAAAAACACAAATGGCTGGACAAAATTTTGAGGAATTTTCACTGACTGAAATATTTGACATTGGAAGAACCATATTTAAATTAGAGCTATATCTTATGGTGGTAGCTTACAGAGAAAAACCTGAAAGATTGAAACGTTTGCTTTTGGAATTCTTGTTCTTACTCTAGCTAGCAAGTTAAGTAGTATCTGTCATGAGGTATAATTTAATTGTTCTAAAAATTATTTCTAGATTTCAAAATATGTTGAAGACCAAAGGAGTCATATAATGTAGTGAACTGCATAACAACTAAATTCTTTAACTTTTCATTAAGTGATAGTATTGCACTAGCCTGTAAGCTACTCTAATAAATTTCTTTTTATAGATCACAGATATATGATAGATAAGAGACAGATATGGAAATGATATATAAAATAATAGATTGATCAATAAATAGATATAGATGGTAGAAAGATAAATATAAATAAATGTTAGATAGATGATTGGTAGATGAAAATGAAGATAGACAGACAGGTAAATAGATAGATAGATAGATAGATAGATAGATAGATAGATAGATAGATAGATAGATAGGCAGACAGATAGATAATATAAATTCATTCATTAATTATATAAATTATGCTTCAGAAAACATAATACAGCATATTTCCCAATTGCTTAACTATGCTTTCAGTGTTGCCTAGAATAAAATACTTACCATTTTATTGTGGATCTTTAAGGAGGATATTTTATAGTGTTCATTTCTCAGCTTTGTAAAGGTTGTTTGTACTTTAAAACTGTAAGTTCCATCAACATTTGATTTAGAGTATGTAGCAAAAGTAAATGTGAAATGATATTTTCTCTTCATCAATTTATTTTGTAATTCATCTCAAAATCATCTTGAAGAAATAGACATTCTCTATCCTTTCATGATTATTTTTTAATTACAACTTTGCTTTAAAAATAGAGATTCATATACAGATTTTTAAAAGCATTTTGGAATAAAACTATATGAATATATTTTGTCAGTACTTGATTCTTTTAGTGGTTTTATAGTATGCATTGAAATCTTACTAGATTCCATAAGCATAAATTACATGTAGAATGGAATGTAACCCTTTCATAAGTCTTAAAGATAAACTACTCAGAATTACCTAGATCATAGTCATTGTTCAGATAATTATTTTTACTTTTTTCATTTGTCTGCCTTTCAGAAACACTCTTGTTAGTCTTATTATTATCAGTTTGAACATTTTTCAGGTTTACTATCTGCCGCCCTATCTGATCCACCATCTGGCTTGCTTCTACATTATAAAGGAACACATTATTAATTTTATTGTCGTTTCTCCTGGATGAACTATTTACCAGAATCAGATAAAACTGTTTCTTTTTCCAGAACCAGCTTTCCAGCAGTGTTTGCAGCATTCGCTTCCTTGTTAAGTCAAAAAGTTTATTTTTAATTTGTTGGCTTAGTTTTAGAGGGGTGATTTGAAGTTCAGAGGTAATAATTCATGCTCTATCCATGAATAAAGTGTATAGCATTAAGAGAAGTACTAATAAATTAATTTTATATTGAATATTGGTACCTTATCTTCTCACTTTCTAACATTTCATATTTAGGTAAAATGCAGTATATTATATATATATTTTTTGATTGTATGTCGCTTAGATTTTTTTAATTTTAGATTTAGGTGAAAATTTAGGTTATAATACCTTGAACATAAAAATATTTAACACATTTTAATATGCAAATGCAAGTGCATTTCAAGCAACACAAAAATCAATGCTATGCATTTATTGATATGTAAGCATTTACCTGCTTACAGTAGGAGAGTAAGCTGTAATGAACACTATGAGAAGAAGTACACAGATTCTCTAATAAACTAAACTTAAAATTGCCATTTATCTCACTCAGGATGATATTCTCTAGATGCAGCCATTTTCTTAAGAATTTGATTAAGACATTGTTTCTGGTGGCTGAGTAGTATTCCATTGTGTAAATGTACCACAATTTTTGTATCCATTCATCTTCTGAAGGACATCTGGGTTCTTTCCAGCTTCTGGCTATTATAAATAGAGCTGCTATAAACATTGTGGTGCATATATCTTTGTTGTGTATTAAAGTGTTTCTGGGGTATATGCCCAGAAGTGGAATAGCTGGGTCTTCAGGTAGTACTATATACAATTTTCTGAGGTATCGCCAGACTGATTTCCAGGCCATTGTCAATAGGATAAAACAGCAACCAGTAGATTGGGAAAGTATCCTTACCAATTTCATATTCAATTGAGGTCTACTATTCAATATATACAATAAACTCAAGAAGTTAGAGTCTAGAGAATGAAATAAACCTATTAAAAACTGAGTACCGAGCTAAACAAAGAATTCTTGACCAAGAAACACTGAAGGGCTGAGAAGCACCTAAAGAAATGTTCAGTGTCCTTTGTCATCAGGGAAATGCAAATCAAAACAAACCTGAGAATCCATTTCACACCACTCAGAATGGATAAGATCAAAACTCAGGTGACAGCAGATGTTGGAATGTATATGGAGAAGGAAGAACCCTCCTACGTTATTGGTGAGGTTGCAAGCTGGTAAATCAGATGTCCTTTGACAGAGGAATGGATATAGAAATTGTGGTACATAAACACAATGGAAACAGAAATGACTATTCCTTGACATCTATTAACATAAATGGACTCAACTCTCCAATAAAGAGACATAGGCTATCAGACTGGATACATAAACAGAATCCAGCATTTTTTTGCATACAGGAAACTCATCTCAGAGACAAAGACAGCCACTATCTCAGAGTAAAAGGGTGGGGAAAAACTTTCAAGCAAACAGCCCCAAGAAGCAAGCTGGAGTGGTTATTATAATATTGAATAAAGTAAATTTCCAACCAAAAGTTATCAAAAAAGATAAGGAAGGACACTTTTTACTCATTATCGGGGAAATCTGTCAAGAGGAACTCTCAATCCTTAACATATATTCCAAATAAAATAGCACCCACATTCATTAAAGAAATCCTACTAAAGCTCAAAAAATACATTTCACCCCACACAATAATAGTGGGAGACTTTAATACCACACTCTCTCCAATGGACAGATCATGGAAACAGAAACCGAATAAGGACACTGTAAAACTAGCAGAGTTTGAACCAACTGGAATTAATAGATATCTACAGAACATATCATCCTAAAGTAAAAGGATACAGAATATATAATCCTAAAGTAAAAGAATAAAGTAAAACAAACAAACAAACAAAAAAAATGTCATGCTCAATCCTTACACACCAAGAAAACGTTGACTAATTCCAGGTTACACCCTGTTTTACATGTACTTTTTGCTCATTGTAAATAGTAAGACCTTAAGGCAGAGTATCAAACCTTAAAAAAAAAAAAAAAAAAAAAAAAAGCCAAGCACTGACACATTGTATTCATTTCTGCAAAATCTTTAAATTTTTTTTTCTTTTTTCTTTGTTTTTTATAATAAAGTTTAAAAAAAAAGAAAATTCTGTAATTTGTATAAGGATTCTGGAATAGGCAACATAAAATCTTAATATATTTATGTATGATTAATATACTTTTAATTATTATGAATTTTGTGAATATTTCTATTGAATTGTATTATTATTGTTTGAACAATCTATTATATACTTATGAGCAAAATAAAATCTTTGCAATGACCATAAAAAAAAGAAAAAAGAAAAAAAAAAGAGAATTTCAGTGAGGAATTGCATAGATCAGGTTAGCCTGTGTGCATGTCTATGGGATATTGTGTTGATTATCTTAATTGATGTGGGAAGACTCAGCCCACTGTGGGAAGCACCATTCCTTAAGCATGTGATTCGGGACTAGTTGTCATATTCAGGTTGCTGCAAACAAGGCAACATGCATATATATTCTCACTCTGCACTGTCAATGTGACTTGCTGCTTCAAGTTTCTACTGACTTGACTTTACCAGACTGATGGGTTGTATGTAGCCTGCAGTTGTGAACTAAAATAAACTCTTGCTTTTCTTCACTGCATTTTTTAGGGTATTTTACCATAGCATCTGGAAAGAAAACTTAAGACAATATTTAAGTTTAATATCAACTTTTTAAACTATGTATTTATGGGTGAACACATGGTAAGAAGCAGTAGGAAATATTCAATAATAGTACAAAAAGATATTTTTGAGATATTAAGTGGGGTCATTTCATGTTAAAAAAATTAACTTGTTTTCGTGACAAATATTTCCCTTTATAAAGTAAATGGTCCAAGCCCCTAGAAATCAAGACTTTTTTTCATGGTTCGCTGAAATCACAATTCAGAGTCATTTGATCTATTCTTAGATTTCTATAGCCCAACCTCTTTGTATGCAGAAAGTAATCAACACCTAGGAATTTTTCATTTTCTTTTTTTACATTGTACTGTACTTGCAAGTTTCCTATTGCTGAGTAATGGACTTGGAAAATATCCAATAAATTTGTTTAGTATCAGGGAAGGTTTATAAAATAAAAAAGATAGAAAGAAGGAGAGGAAGGAAGGAAAAGAGAAAGAAAGAAAGAAAGAAAGAAGAAAGAAAGAAAGAAGGAAAGAAGAAAGAAAGAAAGATACGTTCTGTCATAAATGTACTTTATACTTATGATAACAAGTGGAATTTCAATGCATGCTCTCAAAACTCTAAAAGAATTAAGTACTGAGAAAAATATATTCACATAGTGTTATGCCGAAATGCTTTTAAAAATCTGTATATGTATTCCTCTTTTTAAAAAGTAAAGTTGTAAGAGAGAGAAAAAATAAAGTGCAACAATAAAATACAAAAAAAGAAAGAAAGATAGAAAGACCTCCAGGAAAGAAAAGTGTAGACTGACACTGATTCTGTTGGTCAAACAGCTTAAGGTGGAAGATCAAAGGGGCAGATGGTTTCACAGCTCAAGATTTCTGCGGAGAACTCCCAGGCGTTTACTTCACCTTTGGACTCAATGAAGGCATAAGAACCATGATAGACTTGAGATTTCCTCTCTCAGGAGAATAGAATTATCTGAGTGACAAGGACTGTGTATCTCTCAAACTTTGTATATATTAAAACATTTTATTTTTTATTTTTAACATATTTCCATATAATTTGAAAATGGGATTGTGTAAAAATGATATTCTGAAAATTTAAAATTATTTGCTAGTGTACAACATACTTTTATTTATTTATCTACAGGTTTACAATTTTATTAAATTTCTATATTATTATGCTGTTTGAATGTTGTCACTTAATACTTATAAATACTTTTGAGATATATCACGGAATTTGATATGTGTACACTGTGTAATAAGGACTTTACACTTTTAATTCATTCAACATATCAAACATTTAAGGATGTGGGTTGTGAAATGCATGTAGTAATGATGTCAGTACCAAATATAAAATACAAAAAAATGGATTGTTAGCTAATTCTACCTACTACAGTCTCTTCCAACCTTTTACCAGAATTTTGAAACTATTTATTAGATTAAATTTAGTTTATTTTATGATTTTTATTTTACTTCTTTTTCTGATTTCATTTCATATATCAGTTTAATTAGGTCTTTTGTTTGTTCAGCTGATGCTTGCTATATTTAAGATTCTTACCTAAGTATGAGGATAATTAGTCATATTTACTTTGGGAATATCTATAAAGGAGTGCTAGTTGAATGTTTCTTTGTTGCAGATGGGCCAATGCCATTGAAAATTTTAACTGAGAGCTTCCCAGCAATAAATGCAATAAAGCAACAGTCAAATGTCATGCAATTACTAGACAATCTGAATGGTATAAGTTATGAATAGACCGTAAAGACAGCCCATAGTTTAGGGTACTGAAATGTAGTAATCTCAATGTTACACTGTATGTGGATAAAATATATATTGTTTGTGTTATCTTTGTATTATTTTTAGTAAAAAGACTTAGCAACTGAGAATGAAATACATTTGTTTCTTATTTTATTCGTTCCCTTCCCTCCTCCTCCTCCTCCTCCTCCTCCTCCTCATCCTCCTCCTCCTCCTTCTCCTCTTCCTCCTCCTTCTTTTTCTATTGTGACATGAATTTAGAACTATCTACGTTCAGAGGAGGTCATTTTTCTTCCAGATATACTCATATATTTTCTGTCTTTTTTGTTAGTGTAGATGTTGAGACATTTTCACAAACTTATCCTGATTGGCCTTTAACTAACAGGATTCTGATTAAAAATTAGTTGCTTACTATGCAACTGATGGCTTGAATATTTAAATAATACATTCTACAATCTTTTTAAAAAGTATTTTACAGAAAAAAAAAAACATATCAATAAACACAAAACAGTCTTAACTTGAGTTTTTAATCGCCCAAAATTTAATATACATATTCTTAAATATTTGGTATAATTTCTCTTCTTTTGTGACATAATTATTGACCTATTTCCAGTATTACATATAAAATTTTCCCTGATATATATATATATATATACATATATGTTTGTTAAATAAATGATGTGTCATTTAGTTGATTTAGCTAGAATATAAAAGTTTCCACTGTTTAATGTTAATTTTCATAAGTATATATTTATGCAAATCACAATACTCTTTCCCTGGTTGTCCTATCTTATCTCACCTCCACTTTATTGCTTATCTTGCCTCTCCTTAAGCATACTTCCTTCTGATCATGTTAAATATGCTTCATGACTCACGGTTCTGTGCTTATTTAACTTTAGATCAGTTTCATGCATTTCACAACCCACATCCTTAAAGAAGTATTCGTTATTTACATGTAAATTAAATATATATTCTATTTATAAGAGAAAATATAGCAGATTCTCTTTTTAGTTAATTATCTTAATTATTGACATTGCAGTCCTTGCTTTCTTCCCAGTCACAGCTCCCACAATGTTTCATCCCATTCTCCTTCTAATTGTCTCTCATTGTGCAACCTGACCCACCAAGCTCAGCATCTATCTTCTGTGGTGTCTCAAGTTTGTACTTGATTAGATGATTCCTCTCAAACTTAGGCTATACAGGAAATTCTCTGATACAAATGTTTCAGAGACCTAAGATCATCCTGGATACACACTTCAGTTGGTTACTTAACCTTTAAGAGCTCCCAGGTGGGTCCTTCCTGGATAGTTGACATTGTCAGTCTTCCTACAAGGTTGCTATACACTTCAGATATCCCAGTCCTTTCCCTAACTGTAACACTGAGGTCCCCAGCCTCAGTCTAGGGTTGTCTGTGAACATTCACCCCTGTATTTCTCAGACTTTGGCAGAGCCTTTCCGGAGACAGCTATATTAGACTCCTGTTAGCAAGAACTTCTTGGCATCTATAATAACGTGGGGGTTTGCTGTCTGCATAACGGATGGATCCTCAGATGGGTTTGTCTCTGGAGGGCCTTTCTTTCCGTCTCTGCTCCATACACTGTCTCCATAATTTTTGCCTGTGAGTATTTTGTTCCCCCTCTTTCGAAGAAGGACTGACATATTCACACTTTGGTCGTCCTTATTCCTGGGTTTCATATGTTCTATGGATTGTAACTTGGATAATTCAAGCATTTGGGCTAATATCCACTTATCAGTGAATACATACTATGTGTGTTTTTTTGTGGCAAGGTTACCGCACTCAGGATGGTGTTTCAAATTTCATTCATTTGTCTACGAATTTAATGAAGTCATCATTTTTTATAGCTGTGTTTATATATTTTTATATTTTTTCTTATTTTAGTAGTAATACATTTTATTTATTGTTTTTTTAACAACTTTATTTTAAACAACAAAGATAAATGTACAGATTTTCAGCATTTTTTGCATAAAAGTATACAATACATTTTTGTCAGTACTTGTTTTTTTTCTTTTTAAAGGTTTGATAGTGTGATCAAGATCCCACTAGTAACAATGAGCATAAAGTACATGAAAACAAGATGAAAACGTGTTCTTGGTGTGTAAAGATTTTTCTTTTTTTTTTTTTTTCTTTTTTCTTTTTCTTTTTTTTTTTTTTTTTTTTTTTTTTTTTTACAATAAGCAAACAGTACATGTAATACAGGGTGCAACCCAGAGTTTGTTAATGTGTTCTTGGTGTGTAAGGATTGAGCATCACGTTATTTTGTTTGTTTGTTTGTTTGTTTTCTTTCTTTATTTTTTTTTTTTTTGAACTTCACACAGTCTGTGAGTTGTTTCTGGGGCAGTCCAACCCTCTGGGGTTAGCATTCCACTATCAGTGACTGCACATTATGTCTGTTTTTTGTGACTAGGTTATCTCACTCAGGATCATATTCTCTAGATGCAGCCATTTTCTTAAGAATTTGGTTAAGACATTGTTTATGATGGCTGAGTAGTACTCCATTGTTTAAAAGTACAAAAATTTTGTATCCATTCATCTACTGAAGGACATCTGGGTTTTTTCCAGATTCTGGCTATTATAAATAGAGCTGCTATGAACATTGTGGTGCATGTGTCTTTGCTGTATATTGGAGTGTCTCGGGGTATATGCCCAGAAGTAGAATAGCTGTATCTTCAGGTAGTACTATGTCCAATTTTCTGAGGAATCAGAAGACTGATTTCCAGAGTGGTTGTACCAGATTACAACCCCACCAACAGTGGAGAAGGGTTCCTCTTTCTCCACAACCTCGCCAGCATCTGCTGTCATCTGAATTTTGGATCTTGGCCAATCTGACTGATGTGAGGTGGAATCTCAGGGTTGTTTTGATTTGCATTTCCCTGATGGCTAAGAAATTCGAGCACTTCTTAGATGTTTCTCAGCCATTCGATATTCCTCAATTGAGAACATTTTGTTTAGCTCTGTACCCCATTTTTAATAGGGTTGTTTTATTCTCTGGTATCTAGCTTTTTGAGTTCTTTGTATACCTTGGATATTAGGCCTCTATCTGATGTGGAGTTCATAAAGATCTTTTCCCATTCTGCTGGCTGCCCTTTTGTTTTCTTGACGATGTCCTTAGCCTTACAGAGACTTTGTAATCTCATTAGGTCCCATTTGTTAATCTTTGACCTTAGAGCTTGAGCCATTGGTGTTTTGTTCAGAAAATTTTCTCTTGTGCCTGTGTGTTCTACAGTTTTTCCCACTTTCTCATCTAATAGTTTCAGTGTATCAAGTTTAATGTGGAGATCTTTGATCCACTTACACTTGAGCTTTGTACAAGGAGGTAAGAAAGGGTCTATTTTCATTCTTTTGCATGCTGAGTAACAGTTGGACCAGCACCATTTGTTGAATAGGCTGTCCTTTTTCCATTGAATGTTTATGGCTCCTTGGTCAAACATCAGGTGACTATATACATGAGGGCTCAGTTTTGGATCTTCTATTCTATTCCATTGATCCACATGCCTATTTCTGTACCACTACCATGCAGTTTTCAACACAATAGCCTTGTAATATAGCTTGAGGTCAGGGATAGTGATTCCCTCAGATGTTTTCTTGTTGTTGAGGATAGATTTCGCTATTCTAGGTCTTTTGTTATTCCATATGAAATTTCACATTGATCTTTCCAACTCAAAGAAGAACTGGGTTGGAATTTTGATGGGGATTGCATTAAATCTGTAGATTGCTTTTGGTATGATGGACATTTTTAAAATATTTATCCTTCCACTCCATGAGCATGGGAGATCTGTCCATTTTCTGGGGTCTTCCTCGATTTCCTTTTTTAGAGGATTTAAGTTCTTGTCATACAGGTCCTTCACTTCCTTAGTTAGAGTCACACCAAGGTATTTCATAGATTTTGTGACTATTGTGAATGGTATCTTTTCCCTAATTTCTTTCTACACATGTTTGTCCTTTGAATATAGGAAGACTACTGATTTGTTTGAGTTGATTTTGTATCCAGCCATTTTGCTGAATTGTTTATTAGCTGTTAGAGTTCTCTGGTGGAATTTGTGGGATACCTTAAGTACACTATCATGTCATCTGCAAAGAGTGATGTTTTTATCTCTTCCTTTCAGATTTGTATCCCCTTGATCTCCTTTTGCTGTCTAATTGCTCCAGCCAGGACTTTCAGTACTATGTTGAATAGATAAGTGGAGAGTGGGCAGCCTTGTCAAGTCTCTAATTTTAGTGGGATTGCTTCAAGTTTCCCACAATTAAGTTTGATGTTGGCCGTTGGTTTGCTGTATACTACTTTTATTATGTTTAGGTATGGACCTTGGATTCCTGTTCTTTCCAGGACTTTTAACATGAAGGGGTGTTGAAGTTTGTCAAATGCTTTCTCAACATCTAGTGATATGATCTTGTGATTTTTTCCTGTGAGTTTGTTTATATGGTGGATTACATTGATGGATTTCCTTATATTAAACCATCCCTGCATCCCAGGGATGAAGCCTACTTGGTCATGATGAATGATTGTTTTGATGTGTTCTTGGAATCGTTTTGCAAGGATTTTGTTGAGTATTTTTGCATTGATGTTCATAATTGAGATTGTTCTGACGTTCTCTTTCCTTCTAGGGTCTTTGTTTGGTTTTGGTAGGAGGGTTATTGTAGCCTCAAAAAATGATTCAGGTAGTATTCCATCTGATTCTATTTTGTGGAATAGTTTGGAGATTATTGGTGTTATGCCTGCAATAAATGTCTGATAAAATTCTGCACTGAACCTGTCTAAAACAAAGATAAAAGAAAAAAAATTAAACATTTTTGCATAAATGTATACAAATACTATTTTGTCAGTGCTTTTCCTCCCATTCTTGTTTGAGTATCTCTATCAGTGTCTTGAGGTATGATTTTAGGTCTGCCTCTTCTTTTTCTGGAGTGTTTGGCATTCCAATGTTTGCTGTGGTGGGAGAGCTGAGTACTGGTGTTGCCAGGGTGTCTTGGTTTCCTTGGCATATACTCTTTTGCTTTTCTGTTGACATCTTGTTATCAGTGATATGTTATTGCCTTTCCCTTTTATCTGGTGTGTGTTTCTTGATCTCCACTTTTCCAGGTGGCAGATGGGCTGAGCCCTGTTCTGTACCCCAAAGCCGCCAGGTGGGAACAGAGGTCACAATGCTGGTTTCCTGGTCCCTGGGTCAGGCAGGGCAGGGGCGCACTTTCCGTGAGCACTTGGCAGAGATCTCTCTGCTCCCTGGCTGTCCAGATCCCCTACTCACCAGTCTTTAAACCTTTGGGAACTGCTGGTCCAGGTAGCAGATACTTCTTTCTTTTCCTTTTTCTTTTTTTATAATCACAATGCACATCACTGTAAACTGAAATCCAATATTGAAAGCTGCATAATAATAATAATAACAATAATAATAATAATAATAATAATAATAATAATAATAATAATAATAATAATGGAAACATTTTTGAAAAGTAATAAATATGAGCATTTGGTTTAATTTTCTTAATATTTGTGAACACAAGTGTTCCTAGCCTTCAAAAATATGTAAATAAATATACTTTTAAAAATACATACCTATGTTTACTCAGTAGATTATGCAAATCTGACACTCTGTAAACCTTCACTCTGGTTGAATACTAATATCTGACATGCTTAATTATAAAGTTTCAAGGTCTATTGGGCTCCTGTGCTTTTGAAATGAGCCTTGAAGAACATGGGTAGGAATGTTTGTCTCTGATGTTCCCTCTAATGGATTTCAGTAATTGTTTATTGTTAGGTGGGTAAAAAAAAAAAAAAGAAATGTTTGTTACAATGCTGTGGGCTGTCCATTTCTACTGCAAAAAGAAAAATGTATTATGTTATTTTCTTTATGAATTCATATAAAGTTAAAGTTATTACTGAACCGCTATTTTATATTACCAAAGTAAATTAAATGGAGTGGTTTTGTGAGAATGCCTATATATAGGTAAAATACTCCAAAAACTGATAAATTATTTTAAAAAGTTTTCAACTTTCAAAATACTAGCATTTACTCACAATATGATTTGCATGTATTTATGTGTGTGTGTGTGTGTGTGTGTGTGTGTAAAATTTCTTTCTCTATGCAATATTTATATTTCCAAAATTAATTGCCTAATAGTTTAAATAATCCAGAAATATTATTTTGATTTTCAAAAGTAAGCTTCCAATAGTATATATTTTATTTTTATCATCCTGTAATTATACAGCTAATTTATTATCTAGATCGCAGTTTAGGAAAAAGAGCATATTGTAATACAGGTACTAAATATACTAATGTACCTGGCATCATAGAAATTGTGCAAACTTTGTACATACCTTAAATATGAATGCTCAGAATCACTGTGGTGTTTTATAAGTATAAAGGAAGCTCAGCACACTGCATTTTCCCTTTCTGTAAAGACACACATTTAAATGTGATTTATGGTCAATAAATTGCATCAAGCCATTTACAAAGCATTACTTCCACGCTTGTATTGATAGATGTGAATGATCTCTTTATTGGGATGGTTATTGTAACATAGTAGAGAAATCCAAACAGATAGATACCATTTTCTCTGAAAATAAGATCAATTTCACTTCTTTGTCAGTTCCTAAATTGTATTTGTCAATTGTAAGTGAAATTATGGAGATAAATGTTGGCAGACCTTGACCTCTCATTACTTCAAGGCCACCATGCTAAGGAACAGGTTGTTGTCTTCAAGTTTTCCTGATTTGTTTCAATTTACAGATTCTGGAGTTGACTGCTCAAGGCTCAGGGTAATACAGCTGCCTGGAAACTCTTCTGAAACTCAATGACGATGCTCTAAATGCCTTAGTTCACATCTAAGATTTTCACCCTTTTTCTCATTCTATTATGTGGGTTTCTAGCTCAAGTTTCTTCAATTATGCAAGCCTATAGCTAGAGCTGCAAGTGACTTTGTCTAATAGCACCTAGCCATTGTACTTAACATTAAGTTTTGTTCCTTGTATATAGGAAAGAAAGTTAGATGTTTCTGTTATACAAATAGATGAGTGAGAATTATTTTAGCACATTTCTCTAACCGCTCAGGTATTAAGCTCAAAGTTCTGAAAAAAAGCAACTTTGGACTTAACGATGTAATAAGATGTTAAATGAATGTTGTAACTACTTTGACCTGTAATTTTAGCAGTGGTAGTGTTGAACCATGTTGACTGCCAAAATCATTGGTCAAACTGAGCTATAAAACAGTCTGAACCCAGCATGGGCTACAAAATGAGACTCTATTTAAAGAAACAAACAAACAAAAAACCAAAAAAAAGAAAAAACCAAATAAACAAAATCCAAGCACATAAACAAACACAGACACAAGCACATAGTGCACTCGCTCATGCACACACACACAGACACCTACAACTACACTCCATTCTAATAACAGCAACACAACAAAGAAACAGTACCATATGGGCACACTGTTAGGAAAAAGACAAACAGAGTGGAGGGAAATATGCTCCATGGTGGTGGGAGGAGGCATGGGGGAAAGCGATGCCTCTGTTGGGAACTCCTTCTACCTGAAAGCCATAAAACAGTGTAGTACAGAATAGAGTTTATTCAGGTCATGTGGAAGAGAGTTAAGAGGATGGTAGGGGCAGCGAGAAGTAGAGACCCACCCATGAGCACATGGAGAGAAAGGGGTGAAGGGAATCGGAAGAGGAGAGGGAAGGAGAACAGGAAGGGCAAGAGAGAGAGAGAAAGGAGGGGGAAAGCAGCACCCTTTATAATGTCATTTAACTGGGGCAGAGCATACCTGGCTATTGCCAGGTAACAGTGGGGTGGGGTTTACAGAATCCTAATACACACAACTCTGCAACTGTTTTTAATATCATAGCCTGCATTAGCATATACTAGTGAAGTCACAATGAAAATTAACATTACAAAGGCAGTTTCAGCTTTCATTGATTTGTGGTTTTAAAATGTCTCTTTATTTTATCAAATGTCAAACTGAACCATATCTCAAATGTATTCTTATCTTTTAGGTACTAAAGTTGTCATTTCTGTGGGGGAGTCCACACGGCAGCACATGCCTGAGCAGGTAAGTCTACAGCTACAGAGAGTGGGTTTCCTGACTCCACCTCCCTGTGTGTTCAGGAGCAAGAGCTCAGCTTTTCAGACTTACATCTGACTTATAATAAGTACCACAGGACTGTATATGGTAAATCTAAGATCTCCTTAAAGTTTCATTTTGGATTTCATTGCTCCTATAAGACTTTTTTTATTAATCTCTCTAGAATCCAACAATTAGATGAAACATTAATATCTTATGAGTTGACATTCCAGAAAACATGATGTAATACCCTCTTTTTTCCAAATAGATAAGTTATTTGAAAATGCATATGGATCTCAGAAATGCCAGGATACCTAGAATAAAATGCAAAATATCCATTTCACTTCATTTTTCACCAAAACCTTAAGTTTTGCAATCATACATGCATAATCACCAGTTTGTGTGACTTCGTTTTTAGAGGTAGATAGCTAAATGAGTAGGTTTTCTTTTCCCAGAAATATATGTAGATATTGTTTTAATACATAAATACCCATGCATTTTATATGTCCTACAACTTTAAGTGTATATGTTTCTAGGCTTCTTGTTATTCTCATGGAAATAACCACAGTCTTTTGGCTGTATATAGAAATCAAAAAAATCCACTATCTCTAAGCTGTTTGGTAAATGATTACATGGATTATTTTGCACACTTGGCAAGCATCAATGAATTGATTTATATAACAGATATAATTTATATAAAATGATAGAAATTACATATTCTTACAGAATTGTAAATAAAAAATTTTACAGAATCTTAAAATCTTTCATCTCCTTCTAAAGATGAAACTAAAAGCAGAGTCAAATTTCCTAAAGTATGGTATTTGATGTAATTTTTTTTCAGTGACTTCTCTAAGAAAAAATAGTTATCAAAGAATTCATTGCAAGTATTTTACTCTTTGTGGGATCTCTCTTGGAATGAATAACCAAAATGAAGACAATAAGGAATTTGAAGAATAGCTGTACTTCTGAGTGTATAACAATAACCAAAATATCTACTCAAGATTACAAACTGATATTATAGGAGATAGGTTCATGTTGCTGGTATGCATCAACTATGCATCTGGATTCTTATTTTTAGTGCATTTAAAAAATATATCCTGCAATATATTTTTACTGTCACACATTAAATAATGATCAGCAAGATGATTCAGTAACTTTTATCAAGTCAGATTCAAATGTAATCAAGTTAATCAAATAGTATTTTACAAACCACATGTCCTTCATTCTTTATAAAATCGCTGTTGCCGAATAGGTCTGTTTTCCTCACCAGCATTATTGATTTATATCTGGAGAATGTACATTGAGTGTTACTGTGACAGTGTCTATTTAATTCTTAAATAAAGGCAAGGCAGAATTAAGTACAGCTTAATTATGTAAACTTTTAAAAATTACTTTCATAAATTTTCTCTTCATTTTCATCTCTTCCATGTTTTTTTCTCTCTCTCTCTCTCTCTCTCTCTCTCTCTCTCTCTCTCTCTCTCTCTCTCTCTCTCTCTCTTTCTCTCTCAAGTGAAAGTAGTTCAGAGGGGTTGAAAATTCTCCTTTCTCGTTTTCCCAATAAAATGTGTTCATATCACTGTCATGAGCTGCTTGTCATTGACATGTTCATTTCTCCAGGAATCTCTTGGCTTTATGTAAGGCGGCCATTGCTCAAACTCATCACCAGTCTATTGAAGACATATTTTTCCTGATAACATAAGTCATGCAGGGTCATTAGGTATTAAGGAATGCAAGTTACTGATATGATCTATAGAAAATGGTTGTCCCCATTGTCAGAGAAACAGATTGAACAAACAACAGTGTGTTTGTGTTAATGGGACTGTCAATATTTCTTAGTTCTTCACCCCTAGCTGTACATAGTCTAGGGATGAGTAAAGAAAAGTGAGAGGTAGATGCTAGGATTGTACTTCCCATGGAGTCGTCACTAATGATGCAGAGTCACTTTTCAATTAGGCAGATGGTTTTAAGTCAACTGAGCTCTGGTAAATGATCCCCAGGGCACCTTGCTATAAATAAGTCTAGTGAACATATTTCTTAGCACACAGAGCTCAGATGGAATTGTCATTTGTCCTGTCTCCTAGATGGAGGGATTATGTAATGTTGGTGGTAATTTATTTAAAATCTTGTGGGAGAAATTAGATCATAAGGATAATGGTTGAGCCCTGCCATTCATAGCAAGGAGTATGTTAACAGCTTTCTATTTCTATGCCCATTCACAATAAAGCTGCTCGTTCTCCACAGGCTTGAAAATCATTGAGTCAACTAGCGGTGGACTAAAACCAGTCTGGAAAATAAGTTTACTGGGGATTGTGGTTTCATCAGTGTTTTGTCACAATCCCAGAATAAAATCTCTAGCAACCTGGGTAGAAAAGACTACAATATTTGTAAGAACAAAAAAAAAAAAAAAAAGGATTTTGTAATAGTGCATTAATTTCTTAAGAAAGAAATAAATGATGGTTATAAACAGCAATTTAAGATGGAAAGTAAAAGGTTGGGAAGATTCCCAAATACAAGACGCTAAGTATGGATGTAGAATACTTATTTAAAAAGCCAGGATTTGCTTTCCTTTGGTCACCACAGTTGACCAGGGTCAGGAAGAGAAAAACATCCCCAGAGCCCATTGTCTACCCAAGCCATGTTTAGAAAATTGGCAAGCAACAAGAACCTATATCAAATTTATAATGTAAAAATAACAAAGCAAGACACCTAACATTCACATATGGCTTCCTTACCAATGTACACATACGTACTGCACTTCCTCAACATGTATGCACATGGATATGTACAGAAGCACATGCATATATACAAAATATAAATACAGAATATTTACTTATTACTTATAACCTTCTTTCCAGTTTGTTACAAATATACCCGGTAGTTCAATGTTACCTTGAAAAATAAACCTTAACATTATGTTAATAAAAAAGTTACTTTGTGTTTGTACAAGAGGAATTAAAGCTGTGTTTTTCCAGCTAGGCCACACAGACTATCTTTGAACCTAATTGCTTGGCAGGGCAGCCATGTTGCGAGATTAAAATCCCTCTAAACCTGCTAATTCTTTTCCAAAATTCCATTCCCTGGTTTCAAATGCATGAGCCTATAAGGGGTCCTCACTGAAACCACCACACCCACTGAGACATTTCCCAAGTTGCTGGATAAATGAGACTTCTTTTTGTGTCTGACAATTCCTATATATTTCCCTATTTCTGAAAAAAATATATCATCTACTTTTAGAGTCACTGTGTAGAGAGAAGTAGAGGAAGAACCCCCTCAAGTAATAACTAACCCATAATTATATCATGTGCAGCAAAAGCTTGTTCAGTTTAAAAATACCAGTTTATTTCCAAAAGATAGTGGTCATTAATGATAGATTTTAAAAAACACACATTTTAAAATTTCCCCTCAAAATTATAATATTGAAGCCAATAAAAAATTGAAGTGACTATAGTGTTTGCTTGAAAACTGAAATATAGCAAGAAACGTTACCATTAGACTTTAAAAGTTATCACTACTAGAGAATGACTATTCTTAATTTCCATGGAATGAATATTTTATAGCATCTAACGCAGGAGTGCTCAGCTCATGTTAATATTGAGTAATTAGAACACAAGTTTATAGGTTTTAAAATGAAACAAAAAGTCATCTTTTTTCTATCTCATTCCTTTAGGAAAATTGAACTCACCCCTAAATAATTTTAGGTGACCTGAGTTAAATGTCATCTACATTTAAAGTGAGCAAGATCATGTCTTTTTTCATGAATATGCACTCAATTTAATGTATGGATAGGTGTAAGAATCAGGAAGTGAAATCTATAAGCACACAAGTGTGATCACAGTTATGCAAAGGCATGAAAAGAGAATACAGAATCCTGTGGGTTGTATCTTTCAAGACTCTGCTTTCTGTCTGAGTTTTAGGCTGTTAGGCCCTGTTAGACTTCAGCTGAGCAATTATTCACTCCAGGGGGTGTCTCCACCTGGGGTCAGGCCCTGCTGTGTGCACAAAGAGATCCCTGTAGAGATTTTTCTTTTAAGAAGATTTCATCTACTTTTTAAATAGAAAAAAGCCATGACAGAAAGTAAAATGAAATGAATAATAAACTGCTTGAAATTATCCAAAGAGAATTTTCAATAAAATGTTTTTATTAATAATAATAATAATTAAGATGATATCAGAAAAAAATTGAAAACTTAATACTTTTCAAAATTGGTGAAGGCCATGGTCTACTCAGTTTATTTTTTATTTATGAATTAAATATCTAATACTATTCTTATGAATTAGAAAAATAAATAAAATGAATAAACTATACCATATTTCTGGATGCTCAAAATAGTATAATTTTTTAAAAGTTCAAATTAAATAGGACATCAAAATCTAAACAACACATTCTGAATTGTAAGTATAATTCATGTGATTATTACAACTTTTTCATAAGAAAATACATTTAAAGGATTAATAAAAGTTGAAAATTTAGTGTATTCTTTTGGAAAAATAAGTGGTTAGTGTAGTCATATTTTTCATTTTTGTTTTAATGATATCATATCTTACTCATAGCACAGACTTCTTTCCGGATAGAGTTTGTGATTGCCTAAGAGTTGATGAATGGGCATTAGGAAAGTTACAGATAATTTGGAACAGACAATTGGTAACTTTTAGTTCTTGGGCTTTGCTGTGGTGACTAGGTTTCCATATGCTAAAAAAATAATTTCCAGTGTTGTGATGTTGGGAAGTGCTGGGAACAGAAGACATCTCAGGGTAACCTAAAGTACTCTCAGGAATGATTGCTGAATGTGTGGCATTTTCTATGTTTTCACTGTTTTTTTTTTTTTTTTCCTCACAAGGTGAATTTCATTTAGTTCTTCTGCCTTGTGAGCCACTGAAACTAATAGAATTTTTTATACTGTATTAAAAGGTAAATTGATTTTTTTCTCATAATGACTTTATTATCTCAAGCATTTTATTACATTGAAGCAGTGCTGGGTAACACACATTTTGTACCTTGAGGGTTTTTGTTGAGAAGATACTCTGAACAAGGAACAAAGATGCCACCAGCTTCTTGTCAAATTATCTCAAGCAAGAAGAATGTGCTATTTCTACACAAGATTGGTTACTTAAAGAAGACTTTATAGGCAAGCTCACAGAACTCATAAAAGGACCAATTCATCCGAATATGAAAGTATTCACCAGTGAGGTCCTTATTCATGTGCAAGTCATATTTTAAACAATGTTACCACATACTGGAGACTTTATCTCCATCCCTCTTTCAGCTACATGTGAAGTTTAAGGCAGAGACTTATGTGGACTAAAGTTTTATAGAGTGTAAAGTAAATGTGAGGTCAAATTCTTGGCATTCACTAGAAAAATTAGATGTTGTCTGGAGCTTGGTGGTATTTTTCTCTTTCTCTCTTCCATGTTCCTCATCTACTGATCAAAGGTTTGTTATATATATAGCCCTATAGCCTTCACCATCATATTTGCTTCTAATCAAAATAAATTGGAACAAAAGCAATGCTTGATCCCCAATTTTCACAATATATTATTGTACATACTCCAGACACATATATGGCAGAATAAATCATTATTAAATGTATATTCATAAGGAGCTCCATATTTCATTCTGTATATTAATTTTCTTAAAATTAGATAATGGCCTACTCATTTTCATTAAATATGAATGAAATCGTACAAACACAGACTTAAATAGATGTATCCATCAACCTTATAAAAATGTTTATTTGTTCATAAGCTAGAGAAAGCCAGTTAAAAAATATTACAAAATTCTTATCAATGAGTCTGGCATAATAGAAGTATAAACCCTCACACTAACTTGCATTTTTCTAGCTCTGTTACTTTAAAAGTATCAGTGTAAGCTGTTTCAGAGTTTTACATTTAGGATACCTGATATTAACTGACCCAAAGTGCAATTATTTTCAGTCGGCAAGTTATTAAAAAGTGATAACTTATATATTCACTCAAACTAATATTAAGATTGATAATCCATTTAATTAGTCATTCATCATATCTATACTGAATCCCCCATCTACAAAGAAACAAATTCTTCTTGGAAAATATATGCCATTCGCTTTGTGAAAAGTAATATAGTTTGTACTTCCAGCAATGTCTGAGTGTTCCCTTCACATTCTCTGTAGAATGAGTTGTTGCTTGTGTAGCAATGTTATCGCACAGCCTCCTGGAGTAATCAACCAATAACTTATTTGAATTAAGTCCACAAGCCAGAATAGAAACCACACGCAAACTGCTTTGGTGAGAAATAATCTGAGACAAATAGTCCAACGTTCTAGGGTAAAAACATATAGGTAAAAACATTACCCTTCTTGTTTAGTGAGGGAAAAAAATGTACTGCAAAAATGACTTCTAATACTATTATGTTACTCTGACCAATCTCTGCTCTGTTTAGCTATCAACATAAGAGCTTCCTCCTGCATCAGGTGAAAGCAAACTCAAATCCCACCCTCTATCATTTTGTAGAGAACAAGGGTTCTTAGAACACACAACACTAAATGGGACGTCTAAATCATATGATGCCTCTTTTCATAGCTCAGGAAAACCAGCAGAAGAATAGGGAGGTTAACAGAAAGAACCAGATTAGATGGAGGACATTAAAAACACAAACCCTTCTAAGTCAACTTGAGCAAAGCTCAAGTAAATTCAGAAGCGGGAGCAGCATGCGCAGTGCTTACATCGGTCTGCACCTGGTCCTCTGCATTTATATTAGAGCTTTCAGTTTAGGGTTTTTATGAAGTCACTGAGTGTGCGAACGAGGAACCCTCTGATTCTTCTGCCTTCACTTGATCTCATCTTCTTGTTTACCCTGTCCAACTTCAATGTGATATTTTTGTTCCATCTGATATTTTATTGTGTTATATTTTCTAAAAACATGAATGAATTAATGAGTGAATGTGTGATCAAAAAAACTAGCCACTAGTGAATTAAATTCATAACGGAATAGTTAGTTATACCTGCTCTGAGAGGTGAAATCAGTGTTCTGCAATGGAGTAACACAATGGGTGTATCAATAATTCCAGGACAGGTCCCAGAATTAATCTGTTGACCAACATAAAATGGCCTCCAAAGGTATTTTGAGTGCATCTTTATTTAGTTACTGTTTGATTTTATTTTTCTTTTAGGGTGTATTTTTATTTTGTTTTCGTGGTTTTAGGGGAGTTTGCTTATTGTATTGGTTTTTGGCTTGTTTTCTGAGAAAGAACTTAATGGTACAGCAGGTAGGGAGAAGATCTTCAATGACTTGGGGAGTTTTAAAATAGGATCAAAATATATTTAATTCATGTAATTAAAATTTTAAATATACATGCAGAGTATGGACATAAAAAAAAGAAAAAAAGTATTTCATAGGATTACTTCATTTTAATTAAAAAAGGCACAATTTACATAGTCTACCCAGTAGATTTTATTGTAATATTTCTTAGAACAAACACCCATAGTTCCATATTGCATTCTAAAATGACCTTTCTTGTGTTCTCTTCTGCTGTAAATAGTGCTTGCATAATACAAAATTGTTCAAGAATAGGGCATACCTTCTCAAACATCCCATTACTGAATCTAAGGAAAGGACTCATTAGCCATATCTTACTGCTCTTGTGACAGATATAGTGAACAAAAGTGCTGAGAGTTGGTGCAGCTTCGTTCTCACAAATGTATGGCTTATTATTATTACATCTTTGGGAAAGAAATTAAAAATAAAATGATGTAACTATGGGAAAGCTTATATCAAATCAAACTGCCTTGGCTGATCTTCCAGAATGTACTAGTTCCCAAACTTAGGACTTAAGATTTTGGTTAAGTGTCTAATACCACTTGACATATCCTATTCTGATTGCTATTAGAAAGACAAATTATGATGTTCCATCCTTGCACATAGTTACATCAATTAAAATGATGTTTTGATGTTTTCTTGCTTATAATGCCTAAGTTTATAGGAAGCAATTCCATGTGCATCTTGCAAACAGACTAGAGAGTTCCATGCTGGCATTATTGATCCCTGCCCTGCTGGTGTCTTTTATCCCTGTGTCTGGAGTGCTTCTTTTAATGTTCTGATTTTCTACCTGCAGCGATATGTAATTATTTCTAATTTCCTGAAATTTATGATTTCTTTTTCACGTGATTAAATATTACCAGGAGTTTGTTTTCTCAAATAATGGTTTCTTTAAAAAATATATTATTATATTTTTGATGACAAAGGGATGGCAAGAGGAAATAGAACTATGTGGACTATACAATGGCAAGACATTTGTTCTTCCTTTGCTATTTGTTTTTGAGAGAGTATCTCACATGTAGCCGGGGATGGTTTGAACTTGCAGAATCCTTCTACATGAAGCTCTTTAGTGATAGCATTACACTATGCTGTCTAGAAACTTTTCACTGCATGCATAGTTCTGTATTCATGGCTTTAAAGCTAAGAAACAAGGCTAGCAGGATAAAGACACTGCTAAAAGGAACCATAAACCAGTGGAACATACTTTAATCACTGCATCACAGGTTAGCAGGCAAGCTGATATGAGTAACCTCCGAGGGACATTCTGGCATATACAGATTCCTCACAAGTGTGTGCAGACAAAGGCAGGGTGACACACAGACCTTCCAAAGATAGGTACCGAAAGATAGGATGGTAATTACAGGAGACAGCAATAGCAAAGTCATTTGCCTTTCACCTGAAAGCAACAATTATATAACAAACATTTCAGAAAACTGTTCCTTCTCAGAAATAGCTTTATAATAGTTTATACTATGTCAGCCACCGTTAGCTGACTAGTATTTCCTACATATCTATTCTTAGGCATTTAAGGCCCATTCAGGATATATATATACATGTACACCTGCATCATCTTGTGTAAATTTTGGTGAGCCTTGGAGCTTTCTGTTTATCCTTTGTATGTGTGTATGATTTTAAAATCTAATATGCTCTTTGAAAAGCATACAATTATATTAAAGTTGTTAAAATGCATTTCTTAAACATGAGTGATTTTTTTTTACCTCTGAATAAATCCAAGAAGCTCTTGGAAGAACATCTAACAGCTACAGGTTGTTGCTGGTAGAGATTTTATTTTCCTTACAATTTTATCTGATGGGAAATTAACAAGCAATGCACCAGATAATCAAATAATAAGAATTATTAAGTCATTTTAATGTAAATGAAATACATATTTTATGAGTCCAAAAAAATTTTAAATTTAACTTGTATTTTGCTTTTAAGTTTTCTGTATCCTAGACATTAACAAAATGTACCATTTTTTTAAGTAGTGGCTTTATTATTTTCTGCAAGACTTATTATCAGTGTGGAAAGGAATTGCCTAATCATTAATTGTCATCAGTGGGGAATGAAAAAAAAAATCCTTGAAAAGAAAGTAACAACCAAACTGGTATTTCAAAACCAATTAGTATTTAATATCCCCCAAATATTAAGTATATGTAGAAGACCATAATGTAAAAAAGTTTATAGAACTCACAGTTCCACTTGACTTATAGGACATGTAGTGAAACAGTGAAATGTATAATAAACATAACTGTTAGATTGTGCCTGGGTACCTTTTCCTTGTTCTCTCAAGCAAAATTCTGCTGTACACAAGGATGCAAATGGGATATATTGTAACTGCCCTTCACCATGTCCCCGCATGTTGAGAAATATTTTCTCTGTTTTGCATTTTAGAAATTAGCCTTGCCTGTGTTCATCTGGGAGGGCATGAGTAGGGAATGGGTGGGGTGAATTGATTCACTTAAGTCTTCATTAGTTTTTCTTAGACAGTGTCCATGAATATTTTACCCTATACATACATGTCATAATGCTGTCTCAATAAGACGACCCATATGCTATAATTCTGTGTTGAGATTCTTATTTCCTGTCTAGGTAATTTCATATTTTACCCATGTCCCTATATTGCAACAGAATATTGAACGACTTTTGTTCCACTCAGATTTTAATTGGCAAGGCCATCTCCTTCAGGGTTGTGAGAGAAACTTAGAAATTGCTATTGCTGTAAAATACAGAGTGCTCAGTTGGAGATGGGAAGGGAGTTGTTAAAAACCTGGACTTTCGTGTCTGTCTCACATCAGGTCACCTACTTACTTCTAATATAGAAGTATGTTAATCACTCAAAGAATTCATAGCTTTGGAGATCCAAGGGGAACACAGAAGAGCAACAGATGCATTCTGCTGAGACTTATTAGTTTTCTTGTTGTTTCGTCTCACAATGTTTTCCACATCCTTAATAAATGCCTAAGTCTCTGGTCTCCATTCTTAATATTCATTCAACTTGGATACCTAGGAAGAGAAAAGTCTTATGGTATCGATTACCCCTCCTACATCACTTCTGCAAAATGAGGCGATTTTCTATTATTATAAGGATCTTGCATTCTGGAGTGTGGTGAGCATCTCCGAAGAACAAGCTTATAATCTAAAGCAATAAGAAATTTTTTCAACCTCTTGAAGAGAACAGCAAAGAATACTTTCAGCTGGACTGCTTAATTACACATATTTCTTAATCACAATATACGCATTATTCATTTATTTAAAGGAGACACTTAAATTAGTATGAACTTGGATTGCTGTTAACCTTTATTTGTATCTATTTCAGAGACACATTGACTAAATCTCTTTTCTCTGTTTTTTTCTGTATTTCTTCTTCTTTTGTTTTTATTTTCCTTTCCTCTTTAGCATGTATGGCATGACTAACTTAGTGAGAATGGGAATTTTGCATAAAAACTGGGCTTACAATATTACTAGGGAGATGTTATAAAATCTTACTCCTCATTTGCCTGCTGCAGAAACTAGGTTGATCATGCAAAAAATGTAAACAAACGCTCTATTTTATGTTTACTAAATGAAACAAAGATTAAATAACTATAAGATTTCTAAAGTTTCACACAATTCAAACACAAAAATTATAAAAAAAATGATAAAAGATAAACATGACTTACAAGGGTACCAGTTGCCATTATTATAATAATAAAATATAAATAAAAATTGTTGAGTATTTAGTTATTCATGAATATATCTCATTGGAATTATTAAAAATGCAAAATATTAACAGGCAAATATACATATTTGGATTTATTTATATTGTATGTTTTTATGTGTACATATATATATATATATGTGTGTGTGTGTGTGTGTGTGTGTGTTTGTGTGTGCTTGTGCAATGATTTTCTTCTTAATAGTATATTGGTGGATTAATTTTGAGTATAGGAGCCTTCCAGTAGCTTTTTCCTTACAAAACATTTCCCAAAATAATCTAAGGATTTATTTATCATGTCTATAAATTTTTAGGAACATGCACTTAGAAAATTTCTTTTGAAAGGGTTCTATCTTAAATAAATGTCAGTTAATGGTGAAGGGAAAATGCATATGTGCCAGGCTGTTCTCTAATCAGCCCTGATACCGTGCTGTGTTTTTGGCGTTCTGTGAGAAGACTAATCATATGTTTCACTATTTTGTGATTTTACTTTCAGTCGAAAATGTTTCTCATCGTCACACCCTGAGGACCTGAGTTGTTATTAGAGATCATTGTACTACTGAGGAGTAATCATAACGTACAGAAGATATGAGTATGTTTTTTTTCATCGTTGATTACACTGTATTATGTTTTATAAAATTAATATCTGTAAACTGAGATCAATTAGCATTTTTAAAGAACTATTTCTTGTAGAAAAAATGCAGTTAATTGTCTTGCAGATTCTTTTTCATAGTAATTTATTTTTATTTTTATGGTGGGACAATTTATATTTACCTTTTTAAGAAACTGACAAACTGTTTTCCAAAGTAGCTATACCATTTTACAATCTACACATTAATGTGGAAGGGCTAGTCATAATAATTTATAAATTAAGAAAACCTCTATCATTCTTGGCTGAGATGATAGCAAAAGTCTGATGCATCCCATCTGCTTGTATCAAATAAGAAAAACAGGAAATGAAAGTTCTCCTTTAGGTTTCAAATGTTTCTAAATTGTAAGCCCTATGAGAGATTGATCTAATCACACAAACTAAAGCCACATGTTTAAGTAGTAATAAACAGAAAATAATTATGTTGGCAGGGACTGGATGATCTGGAATATTGGGCAGGATCTCCAGCAGTGAGACCTGAACACAATGTTCAGAACTTCCTAGTTATATTGAGAAAACACATGAAATATTCTCTTCATTGGATCAGAAAAAGAAACATCCAAAGAACATAAAATATTTTCTCATGCTTGATTAGAGTTTAAAGTGCAAAGTAACCTTTTCTCAACAACCAAAGAACAGATGTTTCAGTTTCCAAACATAAAAAAACCCTCAGTAAGACCATGCTTCTATTATATGCATACCAAATCCACAAGCAGCTCTGAATTACAACTTGCTGCTCTGATTATAATTTTAAAAATGCATTATGTTGAGACATGAGGCACAAGACTGATGTAATTCGCCGGCTGATGCTGAATGACTATTTCCATAAAGTGAACTAAACATAGACCACCTCATTCTGAGAATGCTTTGATTTACTCACTGACTTAAGGACACATAAAAACTCTATCCCAGATAGTGAGTTGAAAAAAGTACAGCAAATTCAAACACGGACAAAAGCATGAGCTCTCTTCACATGAACTATGTCACTGTGTTATTATAGCACTGGATGTCAAAAAGATTTTATCTGAGACACTGAAGAGGATTTTCCCCAATTATTCATCCATGATGTGTTCAGTCAGCTTTTATATATCACTTTGATATCTGGTAGTGTATGTATATTTAGCTAACTATGACACACTTATGAATGTTGTAAGATCATTTTGCTTTGATTTTGTGTATTTATTTAGTTTTTATTTTTTTCTTACAACTTTACTTAAAAATAGATATACATGTACAAATTATTAAAAGCATTTTAGCATAAAATATATGAATATATTTTTGGCAGTACTTGATTTTTTCAAAGGTTTGATAGTATGCATTGAAATCTTACTCTTTACAATGAGCATAAATTATAAGTAAAACAAAACATAACATGGAAATAGTCAATGTTTTGTTGCAGTGTAAATATTAAACATAATGGGAACAGTGCTCAGCCCATCTGCAACCTGGACCAGCAGTTCCCAATGGTTAAGGCCTGGTGAGATGGTGATCTGAGCAGGTAGGGAGCAGAGAGATCTCTTCCGAGTGCACAAAGAAAGCACGCCCCTGCCCTGCTTGATCCAGGGACCAGGAACACAGCATTGGGACCTGTGTTCCCACCCGGCAGCTTTGAGGCGCAAAACAGGGTTCGGCCCACCTGCCACATGGACCAGAAGTTCCCAAAGGTTAAGGCCTGATAAGAAGGAGATCCGAGCAGCTAGGGAGCAGAGAGATCTCTGCTGAGTGCACACTGAAAACGCACCCATGCCCGGCCTGAACCAGGGACCAAGAACCCAGGATTGGGACCTCTGTTACCACCCGGTGGCTTTGGGGCTAAGAACAGGGCTCATACCATCCGACACCTGGACTAGTGGAAATCCAGGGGCACAGACCAGGTAAAAAAGAAAGGCAAGAACATATCACTGACAACAAGATGGCAAGGGGAAAGCGAAAGAGCATATCCCAAGGAAACCAAGACAACATGGCAACACCAGTAACCCATCACAGCAAACATTGGAATGTCAAACACTCCAGAAAAAGAAGACTCAGTCCTAAAATCATACCTCAAGTTAATGATAGAGATACTTAAAAAAGAACGAGAGGAAAAGCAAAAATAATCAGAAGCTTTTAAATAGAAAACAAGAAAAAAAACTCAAAGAACTCAAGGAACTAGAGAAAAACAGAACCAAAGAGATGAAGGAATGGAAGAAGAAATTTAAAATGGAAATGGACAGAATAAAGAAAACACTAAAAGAGATAACCCTAGAGTTAGAACACCTAAAAAAAAAAAATCAGGAGTCACAGAAGCAAGCATTTCCAATAGATTACAAGAGATGGAAGAAATCTCGGGGGCAGAAGACAACATTTAAACATAGACAAAACAGCCAGAGAAGATGCAAAAACAAAAAGCTCCTAACCCAAAATGTCCAGGAAATCCAGGACACAATGAGAAGACCAAACCTAAGGATAATAGGAATAGAAGAGGGAGAAGAATATCAACTAAGAGGCACAGTAAATATTTTCAACAAAATTGTAGAAGAAAACTTCCCTACCCTTAAGAATGAGATGACCACGAGCATAAAAGAAGCGTTCAGAAATTCAAATAGGTTGGACCAGAAAAGAAATTCCTCCTAACACATAATAGTCAAAACTCCAAGTGCCCAAATCAAAGAAAGAATACTAAAAGCAGTAAGGAAAAGAGGTCAGGTAATTTAAAAAGGCAGAAAAATCAGAATCAAACCTGATTTCTCAACAGAGACTATGAAAGCTAGAAGAGCCTGGACAGACATCAAGCAGACCCTAAGAGAGTACAAGTGCCAGCCCGAGCTGCTATACCCAGCAATACTCTAAATCACCATAGATGGAGAGATGAAGATATTACAAGACAAATATAAATTAATACAATATTTGACTACTCACCCAGCACTACAAGGAATTATATGTGGAAAACCCAATACAATGAGGGAAACTACAATCTAGTAAAAACAAGAAAATTACTAAGCAAGAAAACCAAACGAAGAAAGAGACACAGACACAACTCAACCTACAAAACCAATAATAGCAGGAAACAGAAACCACTATTTCTTGATATCTATTAACATAAATGGACTCAACTCCCCAATAAAGAGACATAGGCTATCAGACTGGATACATAAACAAAATCCAGCATTTTGCTGCATATATGAAAATCATCTCCGAGACAAAACAGACACTATCTCAAAGTAAAAGTTTTGGGAAAAAAAAAAAAAAAAAAAAAAAAAAAAAAAACTCCCAAGCAAACATCCCCAAGAATCAGGCTGGAGTGACTATTCTAATATCGAATATAGTAAATTTTCAACCAAAAGTTATCAAAAAAGATAAGGAAGAACAGTTTTTACTCATTACAGGGAACATCTGTCAGGAGGAACTCTCAAACCTTAAAATATATGTTCCAAATTAAGAAAACACTCACATTCATAAAAGAAACCCAAACAAAGCTCAAAAAATACAGTTCACCCCAAACAATAATAGTGGGAGACTTTAATACCCCACTCTCTCCAATGGACAGATCATGGAAACAGAAACTGGACAAGGACACTGTAAAACTAGCAGAGACTATGAACCAAATGGAATTAAAAGATATCAACAGAACATATCTTCTTAAAGTAAAAGAATACACCTTCTCATCACCCCATGTCACCTTCCCGAAAATTGACCCAATATTTGGACACCGAATGAGACTCAATCTATATAGGAAAATTGAAATACTCCCTGGCATTCTCTCAGATCACCATGGTCTAAAGCAGGTCTTTAACCACAACAAAGACAAAAAAAAAAAAAAAAAAAGCCCACATGCACATGTAAACTAAACAATGCTCTGTTAAATGATAGCAAGGTCAAAGAAGAAATAAATGAAGAAATTAATGATTTTTTAGAATTCATTGAAAAGGAAAACAAAACATACCCAAACATATGGGATGCAAGGAAAGCTGTACTGAGATAAAAATTCATAGCCCTGAGCACTTCCCAAAAGAAACTGGAGAGAGCATATATCAGCAAATTGACAGCACAGCTAAAAACTCTAGAACAAAAGGAAGCAGATACACCCAAGAGGAGTAAACAGCAAGAAATAATCAAAATTAGGGCAGAAATAGACCAAATAGAAATGAAAAGAACCATCGAAAGAATCAACAAAAACAAGAGCTGGTTCTTTGAGAAAATCAAGATTGATAAACCCCTAGCCATACTAACTAGAGGGCAAAGAGAGAGTATAAAATTTACAAAATCAGAAAGGAAAGTGTAGACATAAAAACTGAAACTGAGGAAATTCAAGAAGTCAACAGATCCTACTACAAAAGCCTATACTCCACAAAGTTGGAAAATCTGGAGGAAATATATGAATTCCTAGACAGATACAAGATCCCAAAGTTAAACCAGAACCAAGTAAACCATCTAAATAACTCTATAACACCTAAAGAAATAGAAGAGGTCATCAAAAGCCTCACAACCAACAAAAGCCCAGGACCAGACATATTCAGTGCAGAATTTTATAAGACATTTATTGAGGATATAACACCAATACTATCCAAACTATTGCACAAGATATAATCAGATGAAATACTACCTAACACATTTTCTGAGGCTACAATAAATCTCGTTCCTAAACGACTCAAACACCCTACAAGGAAAGAACTTCAGAACAATCTCACTTATGAACATTGATGCAAAAATACTCAACAAAATGTTTGCAAACCGAATCTAAAAACACATCAAAACAATTATTCACCATGAACAAGTAGGCTTCATCCCTGGGATGCAGAGATGGTTTAATATAAGGAAATCCATCAATGTAATCCACCATATAAACAAACTCAAAGAACAAAATCTCATGGTCATCTTACTAGATGCTGAGAAAGCATTTGACAAAATTCAACATCCCTTCATGTTAAAAGTCCTGGAAAGAACAGGAATCCAAGGTCCATACCTAAACATGGTGAAAGCAATATACAGCAAACTAACAGCCAACATCAAACTTAACAGTGGGAAACTTGAAGCAATCCCACTAAAATCAGGAACTCTACAAGGCTGCCCACTCTCTCCGTACCTATTCAACATAGTACTGGAAGTCCTGGCTGGTGCAATTAGTCAGCAAAAGGAGATCAAAGGGATACACATCGGAAGGGAAGAAGTAAAAACATCACTCTTTGCAAATGACATGATAGTGTACATAAGTGACCCCCAAAAATTCCACCCAACAACTCCTACAGCTGTTAAAGAAGTTCAGCAAAGTGGCGGGATATAAAATTAACTCAAACAAATCAGTAGACTTCCTATATTCAAAGGACAACCATGTGGAGAAAGAAATTAGGGAAAAGATACCCTTCAGAATAGTCACAAAAACTATCAAATACCTTGGTGTGAATCTAACTAGGCATGTGAAGGACCTGTATGACAAGAACTTCAAATCTCTAAAGAAGGAAATCGAGGAAGATCTCAGAAAATGGAAAGATCTCCCTTGCTCATGATTGGAAGAATCAACATTTTAAAAATTGCCACCATACCAAAATCAATCTACAGTTTCAATGCAATCCCCATCAAAATTCCAACCCAATTCTTCATTGAGTTGGAAAGATCAATGTGCAATTTTATCTAGAATAACAAAAGACCTAGAATAGAGAAATCTATCCTCCACAAGAAAACATCTGCGGGAATCACTAGTCCTGACCACAAGCTATATTGCAAGGCAATTGTGCTGAAAACTGCATGGTACTGGTACAGAAATAGGAACATGGATCAATGGAATAGAATAGAAGATCCAGAAATGAGCCCTCATGTATATGGTCACCTGGTTTTTGACAAAGGAGCTGTAAATATTCAGTGGAGAAAGGAGAGCCTATTCGACAAATTGTGTTGTTCCACCTGGCACTCAACATGCAGAAGAATGAAAATGAACACTTTCTTATCTTATTGTACAAAGCTCAAGTGCAAGAGGATCAAAGATCTCCACATTAATCCAGGTAAACTGAAACTATTAGATTAGAAAGTAGGGAAAACCTTAGAACACATAGACACTGGAGAAAATTTCCTGAACAAAACACCAATGGCTCAAGCTCTAAGGTAAAGTTTAACAAATGGGACTTAATGAGATTCCAATGTTTCTGTAAGGCTAAGGACATTGTCAAGAAAACAAAACGGTAGCCAAAAGAATGGGAAAAGATCTTTACCAACTCCACATCAGGTAGAGGCCTAATATCCAAGGTATTCAAAGAACTCAAAAAGCTAGACACCAGAGAATCAAATAACCCTATTAAAAATGGGGTACAGAGCTAAACAAAACATTCTCAATTGAGGAATATAGAATGGCTGAGAAACATGTAAGGAAGTGCTAGACATCCTTAGCCATCATGGAATTGCAAATAAAAACAATCCTGAGATTCCACCTCACACCAGTCAGATTGGCCAAGAACCAAAACTCAGATGACAGCAGATTCTGTTGAGGTTGTGGAGAAAGAGGAACACTTCTCCACTGTTGCTGGGGTTTTAAACTGATACAACCACTCTGGAAATCAGTCTGGACATTCCTCAGAAAAATGGACATAATTCTACCTGAAGATCCAGCTATTCCACTTCTGGGCATATACCCCAGAAACACTCCAATGTACAACAAAGATATATGCATTACAATGTTCATAGCAGCTCTATTTATAGTAGCCAGGAACTGGAAAGAACCCAGATGTCCTTCAGTAGATGAATGGATACAAAAATTGTGGTGCATTTACACAATGGAGTACTACTTAGCCATCAGAAACAATGACTTAACCAACTTCCTAAGAAAATGGTTGCATCTAGAGAATATCATCCTGAGTGAGATAACCCAGTCACAAAAGAACAGACATAACATGCAGTCACTGATAGTGGGATGTTAACCCCAGAGGCTCGAACAGCCCCAGAAACAACCCACAGACTGTGTGAAGTTCAAAAAAAAAATTATGCTCAATCCTTACACACTAACAGCTTTTGTTCACTAATTCTGTGTTACATCCTGTTTTACATGTACTTTTTGCTCATTGTAACTAGTAAGTCCTTAATACAGAGTATCAAATCTTAAAAAAATGCTTAATTTTTTTTTAAAAAATGATATAAAATAAAATATACAAATTTTACATAAAAAAAGAAAAAAAGAAATAAAAGGTATAACAAATACAATTCTGAGCACAGAGAAATCTGTAAGTACTGGTTCTACTTAAATGTGGTTGCATGATGTCCCACATACTGCTGTGATAAATAAAATATTCAATAAATTATTGAATATAAATGTGTGATACATACAGATTTTAAATAACTTATGCTTTAGTTTCTTAAATTATGAACTTGTGTTTTACCAAATAAAATAGTGATTTAGAGAAAATTAAACAATTCAGAAAACATAAGTATAAAAATGTCTTGTTACAAACAAAAATTTTTATAATTTGTACACATATACTTTTACACACATATCTTGTTCAGGATTTCTATTCCTGTACAAAGCATTATGACCAAGAAGCAAGTTGGGGAGAAAAGGGTGTATTCAGCTTACACTTACACATTGTTTTCTATCACCAAAGGAAGTCAGGACTGATAATCAAGCATGTTAGGAAGCAGGAGCTGATGAGGAAACCATGGAGGGATGTTGCTTACTTCTTTGCTTCTCCTGGCTTGCTCAGCCTGCTTTCTTATAGAACACAGGTCTGCCAGTTCAAAGATGACATCACATACAATGGGCTGGGTCCTTTTCCCTAGATCACTATTTGAGAAAATGCCTTGCAGCTGTACCTCTTGGAGGCATTTCCTCAACTGAAGTTCCTTTTTCTGTGATAACTACAACTTGTGTCAAGTTGACACAAAACAACACATTGCTGTTTTAAGTACAAGGCATTACTGTTTTAAGTATAATGATATTTTCCTTAGATGGTTGCTAAAGTGGAAAACTTAAAAAAGAATAAAAACCCTTAGTGTTAACCTCAGGTTTTTCACTCTGACTGTTCGATAACATTTTTTACTTTAGTATTATGGTGTTCAATGAGAAGGAAAATGCTGACTTCAAACATTATTTAGGAGGACTTATAAGTCAGCACAACAAAAGCTCTCATGCCTAATAAAAATGCAAAAGCAAATGGCTCTTCCTGTTTTAACTGCATAATATCCCAATAAAATGCTCATAATTACAAATGTTTAAATAACGCATATAGACCTGAAAAGTAACATTTAATATTGAAAATATTTTTAGATAGAAGTATAATAGGAAAAAGGTAATTAAAAATCTAAAATGTGATTACTGCTTTTATATTCACTTTATATTTATATTCTCTATTAACAATAAAAATAAAATAAATTGTTTAATTTATATACCACTCCCCAACTTGAATTTTTGTTTGCTTTTAGTTTTTGGTTGTTGGGTTTTCAAGTTTTTTCCTTTTATTGAACAGACATTTTTTCACTCAGTACATCCTGCCAAGAGTTTCTCCGTCCTGTTTCTCTCCCAGTTCATTCTTACCTTCCCTCTCATCCAGCTCCACTCCCTTTTATTCTGTTATGAGAAAGAACAACTCTAAGATATAACAATCAAGCATGGCAAAATAAAAATTAGTAAGATAAAGAAAAAAATCATATCAATTCTGGCCAAAGTAACATAATAGAAGAAAAAGAGTCTAACAACAGCAACAAGGTCCAGACACACAATAGTTCACACACTCAGGAGTCACACAAAAGTATTAAGCTCAAAGCTATAATATATATTCAGAGCACTGATATTGAACTATGTAACACATTACTTATAACTGGAAATACATGTGACAAAGTACTTTTGCTATTAAGTGATGTTTTAAAATACATCATTTTTCTTTTATGGGAAATAGATCTTTTTAGCACATAATACATTCCTGTAGTGGTAAATATTAACAAAGTTTGAAGTGGTCCAGGTACCACATCATGCTACCTCCTGCTACTCTCTGTCTCCAGTTCTGACTGCACTCTTGAGTCTCTCTACTGCAAACTCTGCTAACATTCCCAACAATTTGGTAAAGTCAAAACTCTAGAGAATTATAATTTCTCAATAAGATTTATATCAATAAATTCCCACTCCATAAAATGTCCACAAAATAAACTCAGAGCCAAGTGATATTGGTATAAACTTCCCACCTAGAAAAGACAAATTGTCCTATAGTAACCCATCACTTATAAGGTATTCATAGCTACCTGTGGCTATTTAAAGCCTCATGGAGTGGTTCATATTCTTCTTTCTCCATCTTGTTTTTTTTTCCCTCTCTTCTTCCCTATTTCCTACTACACCTTTCAAAAACCCTGTTCCCACCTATCTTTTTGACTGCTCCATCACAGTCCTTGCCTTATTTTGTGCCTGTGCTCACCCTCATATAGACATCAACACATCCCGAATACTATCCCTTGCTATATTCCTTCTAGCTTTCTCTCACTTTCCCTTGAATTCACCCTGTTTTTGAGACAAATGGGATTCTGAGTCATTATATTAGCAGTGTGTGTGTGTGTGTGTGTGTGTGTGTGTGTGTGTGTTTGTGTGTGCATCAAAAACTTATGTATTGGAATAGAATAGAATAAAACAAAACAAAACAACGGCAACAAGAAAAGACTCAAGAAATCAACTAAAAAACCATTCATTCTCATACTCAGAAAAATATGAACAGAGAGCAATATTATGTAACCAAAAGATCTGTAATATTAAAAGAAAAAAATGAAACTATCAAAGAGAACTTTGAGTTCCTTTGCTGTTATGAATATGATATTGTTTGTTTCTCCACTGAGACTCCCTAGACAAAAAGTTTACTTATTTATTTATTATTTTATAATTGGTTATAATTACGAGTTAGCTTCTAGGATAAAAATAGGACATGTGTCCATTATTACTTTCAGCCCTTTGTTTCCATTTGGTGCAAAGTCATGGAAGTCCTTTGTGAGTTCATATGGATATTAATTTAGTGAACAGTGCTTCTTGGTGACATCCATCACCTTGAGATTTTACACTTTTTCTGCTTCTCCTTCCTGAGAGTTTGCTGAACCTTAAGGAGAAAGGTTGATGAAGACATCCTGCTGAGGATAGTGTATTCTGAGGTCTCTCACTTTCTGTATATTTTAGAGAGCCCATGGTTTACATTATTTGTTCCTCTCTGCTACAGGAGAAAGCTTCTCGATGATAGCTGAGCAAAGCACTAATTGTTTAACATATATTAACATGTCATTAGGAATCCGTTTTTGCTATTTTTTAGTAGAACCATAGAATGTGGCTTCACCTTATGTCCCAAAGTCACCTAGTCTCAAGATCTGAGCAGTCTATTCTGCAGAGTACCTCCCTATACAAAAGTTGTTTGCACAGAAGAGTTAATGTTCTATGTAGAAACAAGTTGACTTATCTTTCTTTGAATGAGTTGTCTTAAGCAAACAAGTATCTTGCCAACTGCTTATAGGAGAGCAACCTACAGTATGGGGAACAGAATGAGTTGTTTTTTTGGTTTTTTTTTTGGGGGGGCAGGGTGTTTAATGGAGCCTCCTTGGCCAACAATTCTAATAGATATACCTCATTCTTGGTCAAAGAAGCGTCATTTGGTGAACAGATATGACCACTTATGGTTCTCTCTTATTATTTATATATTTAATTGAGATCTCCACATTATATGGATTTATATTAGGAAGAATCCACTGTATTATGTTTTCAAAAATAGTCCTTAATTTAAGATGCCTTTCCCCATGTTTCCTCTCTCCTCCCTAACTTCCCTCCTCCTGCCCACTTGGTCTTTATATCTACTCCCACTGGCAACTATCCATAACTATGTATTAGTTTTATCTTTTAGAGAGTTATCTATTTACTTATCTCTTTATTTCCCAGGCTCTTACTATATGATCAGTCACTGTGGATCTGTGGATTGTAGCAGACTTATAGCCAATATCCAATGTAAGTGAATATACATCACATTTGTCTTTCTGAGTATGGGTTGCCCCACTCAGGATATTTATCTAGTTCTATCAATTTTCCCAAAATTTTTACTTTTAAAGTGGCTGAATAATATTCTATTTTCTAAATGTAAATTTTAAACCATTAATTTTTGAGAACAATCAGCATTGTTTCATATTTCTGACTTTAATAAATGAATAATAAATATATACATATGGTTGAGTGTCTCCATGGACATACAGAGCTTCTATGGGTATATTTCAAAACGTAATAGTCACAGTTTTCCATAGTGGCTGTATGACTTCTTAATACCCACAGCAATAGAAAATATTCTTCTTACTCTATATGCTCCCAATATGAACACATAGTTATTTTCACATTCTTACTCAGTCTGACAGGGAAGATAAAAATATAGTTTGAGTTCCATTTTATTGGTGAGTAAAAATTTTGAACATTTCTTTAAACTTTTCTCAGCCATTTGCTTTTCATCATCAGGGAGCTTTGCTTATACCTATACAACATTTTTAGTGAAATTATTTGTTTGGCTTTTTTGATAACTAATTTCTTGAGTTCTTTGTATATTTTAAGTATTAGCCCTCTATTTATTAGAGGTTTATATTGGAAACAATAATTTCTCATTTTGAGGGCTACTTTTATTTTGTCTGACTTAATGTGTTCTTTGTCTTGCAGAAGATTCTCAGTTTTATGGGTCTTAACTATTAATGGTTGATCTTTGTTTCTATGCTAATGGTCTCTGTTCAGAAAGTCCTTTTTTTTTTTTTTTTTTTTTTTTTTTTTTTTTTTTTTTTTTTTCTGGGCCAACAAGTCCAAGACTATTCAGCATCTTCTGTTTGATCAGATTCAGTATATCTCCTGTCAGCTGAGAGCTGTTGTAGTTGAGAGTTGTGAAGACAAAAAGTATGGCTCTTTTTTCCCTTTCATGTAGATTTCCATTGGACAGCCGCCACCTGTTGAAGATACTGTTTTTCTGGTGTATATTATGGCTTCTTTACTTAAAAAATCAGATGTGCATAGATTTGTGGATTTAAGCCTGAGTCTTCTCCAATTAAGATCCATTGATCATCAAATCTGTTTGTGCCAACATTATGAATTTTTTTTAGATTATCATGCCTCTGAATACAATTTGAAATTAAGGATGGTGAAACACTCAGAAAGGCTTTCTTGTTTGTTTTACTTTGTTTTACCTATGCTGAGTTTTTTGTGTTTTCATATAAAGCTAAAAATTATCTCCTCAAACTCTGTGAAGAATAGTGGAGGAATTTTGAGAGGTTGCATTGGATACATAGATGAATTTTGGGACAACTGTGATTTTTACTGTATGAATACTACATATCCATAAGCATGTGAAATAGTTTTATCTTCTGATATCTTCTTCAATTTCTTTTCTCAGTTACTTGAAGTTTTAATCATTCAAGTAATTCACTGGGTTAGTTATATATTTCTCAAGATATCTTTTATCATCTGAGCCTTTTGTCAAAGGTGTTATTTTGCTAATTTTTAGGTGATTTGTCATTCATACATAGTAGAGCTCTAATTACTATGAGTAATTTTTCTATCATGATAGTTTGCTAAAATTGTTTATCAACTGAAAAATGGTCCTGGCAAAAATGAGTTTGGCTTACTTATAACCAAAAAAAAAAAAAAACCTCCCAGAACCAACTATAGAGGAAAAATTATACATAATCCTATAAGAAATTGGTAAAATATTAAAGGGATATTACAAATATGGTCATATAAAATCACCTTTAATATTATCAATAAGGAAAATAGTACCTAAGGAATTATGTGTCAGAAAATACCAGCCAACTAATTTATATTACTTAGTAACTCAAAAAGCACAGTGGTTTTAAAGATGTTTAGGAAAGTAGAATATATGAATGCATCATTAGGGTGAGAATTAGACTCCTAAAGATAGAACAGTGCTGATCAAATTTAAATATTTACTTGGTCTGACCACTAAATATTAAATGTGCAGGCATCACCTAGAGGAATAGTTACACGCATGAATCTAGAAATGTGCAAAATATTCCTTGTACAACAATGTTTTATACTTGTTCATCGTGATTGATATTCCTTTAAATATCAGGAAGGACTTCTTGGTACAAGAACCTTATTCTGCATTGTATACAAACTTAATGTTTTTGAGTTACTTTACAACACCATGTTTACTTTCCTATTATAACAAATGAAATCTTTGTAGTTTGCACTATGTGGTGAGTCATAAGTAATAAACTAATGTTATAGCTTACAAATATTCCTTTGAGGTCAAATGAATCATGTATAAAGTTTATTTCAGAATAAAATCTTCAAAAGTGAAAGCTGACAATTTATGTTGAACAGACACTTTTAAATGATATTTAAAATTGCAATAATTAAGGTGACAGGGATAATTCATTATTGATTAGAGTAACTCTTGTATTAATATGACCAGCAAAATATATTTATCCAACTGAATAAGGAAAAGTAAATGCATCACACAGTTATGTTTTCTATTTGAAAACATAAACAAATTTTGTAAATAGAGTGTAGATATTACTAAAGACATGAATAGATTGAGCTAATATAAGAAAAAAAAAAAGCCTAAATGTTAGGCTGGGCATAATTTAATTAGATCTTTGAAAGAATGTCTAGAAGTCATGATTTCTTTCTTGGCCAATAATCATCAGAAATAGCATTCTAAAACCTGCATACTGAATTCTGTAAATGCATTCATGACCTTAAAATGGACCGGGAACCTCAGATCAGCACACAAGCTAAAGCCTACATCTATCACAGGACTCAGGTTTGTCCTGCCCATTCCATACAATTATAGACAAGGATTAAAAGTAATAGATGTATAATTGTTAGAAATATGGATATATGTGATTGCTTGTAAATAATGTAGTTCTTTTTGGTAGAATTAAAAATGTAAAATAGTATATGGACATGAATAGCATAGCTGAGGTAGATCAGTTCTGAATTTTCTGAGAAACCGCCATATTGACTTCTAAAGCGGCTGTACAAGTTTTCACTCCCATCAGAAACTGAAGAGTGTTTTCCTTGCTCCACATCCATGATACATAGGCTGTGCTTTGAGGGTTTGACCTGAACAATTCTGAAAAATGTAAGATGAAATGTCAGAGTTGTTTTGATTTGCATTTTTCTGACAGCTAAAGATGTTGAACATTTTTTTTTTTTCTCAGCCATTTAAGATTCTTCTGTTGAGAATTTCCTGTTTAGGTCTCTACCCTATTTTTTTTTTTTTAATGTGGATCATTTGTTTTCTTCATGACTAGTTTCTTTACACATATTGGATGTAAGGCTTTCGTCATATTTGGGCGTGGTAAACATTTTCTTTTCCATCCTGTAGGGTGCTGCTTTTTCCTGTTGGCAGCATTTTTTGCCGTATAGAAAATTTTCACTTTCATGAGGTGTCATTTATGACCTGTGGAACTTAGTTCTATTGGTATTTTGTTAAAGAGGTTGTCTCTTGTGGAGGCATTCATGGGTATTCCCTAACTTCTCTTCTATGAGCTTCAGCATACCTAATTTTATGGGGAAACCTTTGGCCAATAGTATAACACATATGTTGCATTCTTCTACATATCAACATTCAGTTAATATTTTATAATTTTTATTCTATTATTCTGGCTTATTTGTAAAAAGAATCATGTTCTCCTGTGTGGTGTGTGTGTGTGTGTGTGTGTGTGTGTGTGTGTGTGTGTGTGTGTGTGTATACTGGGTCTTATATTTGATTCCACTGGTTAACTAGTCTGGGTTTCTGCAATACCATGTGTTTTGTATTACCATAGCAGTAGTACAAGTTTGTTTTATATATCTTGGGGTTTGAGGTTTTTTTTTTTTTTTTTTTTTTTTTTTTTTTTTTTTTTTTTTTTTTTTTTTTTTTAGTGTGTTTGTTTTCCATAGGAGTTGAATATTGTTCTTTCAAGGTCTGCAAAAATTGTGTTTGAATTTTAATGGAGATTGTTATCCCCTTTTCTCACCTTCCATCCATTCCCCCTCCCCCTCCATTTGTATTCAGGAAGATGCACTCCCTCCACATCACTTTCTCCATCCCATTGCCTTTGCATTTCCCTACATTGGAAATATGTGCTCTCCCTGTACCAAAGGCTTCTTCTTACATTTCGGCTACTATCTTCAGTTACATATGTGTATGCTCAATGTGTACTCAATGCAATGTGTACTCAATGGTTGTTGTTTCAGATCATGGAACATTTGGAGGGGTTGGTTGATTAGATGATAATGTTGTTCTTTCCATGATGTTGCAATACTTTGTAGCACCTTCAGTTCTTTCTTTAGCACCTTTATTAGGGTCCCCTTGTTCAGTCTGTTGGTTAGCTGTAAGCATGCTCAGCTGCATCAATATGACTCTGGCAGAGCCCCTGATAAGACATCTTTATGTGGTTGCTGCAAGTAAGTACTTCTTGGAATCAGCTATAGTGCCTAGATTTGGAGACTGCATAAGGTGTAGATCCTAGGGTGAGACAGCCTCTGAATGATCTTTTCTTCAATCCTTGTTCCTCTATTTGACTTGTATTTCCTCCTGTGAATGTTTCGTTCTCACTACTAAGAAGGCCAAAGGCATCCCCATTTTGGCCTTTTTTTTTTTTTTTGGGCTTCATATGGTTTGGGAATGTTTTCATTGGGTATTCAGAGCTTTCTGGGACTAGTATGTGATTATCAGTGAGTGCACACCATGTGTGTACCTTTGTGACTGGGTTACCTCACTCAGAATAATAGTCTCTAGTTCCATCTATTTGCATATGGATTTCATGAAGTTATTGTTTCTAATAGCTGAGTAGTACTCCATGGTGTAAATGTACCATACTTTCTGTATTTATTCTTCTGTCGAAGGACAGCTTTTTTTTTTTTTTTTTTTTTTTCCCAGCTTCTGGATATTTTAAATAAGACTGCTATAAACATGGTGGAGCATGTCTCTTTGTTGTATGTTGGAGCATCTTTGGGTTATATGCCCAGGAAAAGAGTAGCTGGGTCTTCAGTGATTTTTGTGTTTCCTCTTTAAACACTTCTATTTGTTTATGTGTGTCCTCCTATGATCGTTTAAGGGAGTTATTCACATGCTTCTAGAGATTATCCATCATCAACCTGAAGTATGATTTCAAGACTAGGTCTTGTTTTTCTGTTGTGTTTGGCAATCCACTACTTGCTGTATGGGGAGAGCTGTGTTCTGATGTCTTTGTTTCCATTGCTTAGGTTCTTTGCTTTCCTCTTGCCATCTTGTTATCTGTGATTATAGGTGATCTTGTTGTCTCTGACTGGAGCCTTTTTCTCCTGTGGATCAGAGCGCCCGTAGGCTCAGGAAGGAAATTGCTTCTGAGTATTTGTCTCTTTGTGGGCAGGCAGTGAGTTCTGATTGCAGTGACTCTGTTCTGTCTCTGAGAGCCCAGGTAGGAAATCCCTTGTGAGGCTGTTCTGGGAGCTCAGGTGTTTGCAGGCGAGTCCTGACTTTGATGGTGGTCACCTGGCCCTACTTATTGCTGGGCCAGAAAGGACCTGATTGAAGAGTGCACTACACTATCTGTCCTCTAGAAGCTCCAGGTGATCGCTCCTGGGACAGCCTGTAGGGTGTATGGCAAGGTCCCTGTGGGCTCAGGTCGGAGATGACTTGCAAGACTTCTCTGGGGGCTCAGCTGTCTGTGGGAGGGTCCTGCGTCTTAATGGAAGTCACCCTATCCTCTCACTGGGCAGAAAGGGGGCTCACCCTTTCAAAACCTTTCTGAACTCTGGGTGGTATGTCTAATCTCCTGTTCTAGCTCAATTCCTCTTGAAGCTGCCTCACTCAATCCACCTTTTCTGCTCCTGACTGAATTGCTCCGCTTGACATCACACTGACTTTGGTAATTTATTGTAACCTGGCTCATTTTCATTTTCTGGCCCACTCTGTCTTCACCTCTACCTAACTTATCTTTCTGCCATCTGTTCTTGTAAACTTTCCCACTAAAACTGAATCTGACTCCCTTCTCTCTCTCTCTCTCTCTCTCTCTCTCTCTCTCTCTCCCTCCCTCTCTCTCTCTCTCTCTCTCTCTCTCTCTCTCTCTCTGTCTGTCTGTCTTCTTTTCTCTCTGTGCTACTTTTAGTAGCCCTGCTTTCCAGCCTTCAAAGGAGTTGAGCACATCCTATTTCTGAATCTTTTTGTTATTTTTTTCCTAATTAATCACTTTGCCCCTCAAATGATATTCTGCTATACTCCTAGACTGATGCCTCCCACAAGTCATCAGAAATGCTACACGCAGCAACCAGTGGAAACAGATGCAGAGAAGCCAGTCAAACATTAACCAGAGGAAGATATGAAAAACTAATTTTAGGAGCCATGGGAGGGGGTTGTCAAGGATGGCTCCTAAAACCCACATACTGACAGTAATGTCCCCTTCCTCCTTTTCTTCCAGTCAACCCATTCTACCTCTTTTCTCTTACTCACATCCACACATTCTTCATCTCTCTTTAAAAAGGCAAGCCTCCATGGATCTTAACCAAACATGGCATATCAAGTTGCAGCAAGACTGAGATGCCAACCAATTGTCTGGTCCCAGGCCCTGCACCTATGTACCAGAAGGATGTCCTCTCTGTCCTCAGTGTGAGAGGATTCTCCTAATCCTGTATTGATGTGATACTCCAGGGCAGAATACCTGCAGAGCATACATACTCTCAGAATAAAGGGGAGGGGGGACCATGAGGGGACAAAATTTGGGGCATAACTAAATAAAATCACGAATCAATAATAAAACAAATTTTTAAATATTTACATGAAAGTTATAAGAATAAAATAATTTTCCATGAGGTATAAACCAAGCTTTCAACTTTTTCTCATAATAAACATTTAGAGATACACAACTCCTTTTCCAGAAATGTTCAGGAATAACTTAGCTATCCTGTTTTCCTTTACTGGTAAATATAGATATTAATTTTCTAATATATTCATATAATATAAGGATGAAAATTTATTACTAAATACCAGATACACTGCCATTCATATTCAAATGTCACTTGTGCAAATAAGATCCTTGAGAGCTTATGGTACTTGCTTCTTTCCAAAAATCTCCTACAGAATCATAATCGACATTTGCTTGGTGTTTCTCTTTGTCCTCAAGCAATTCACGACAATTTCACAATCTGTAAGTCTATTGTTCAACACCAACACTGCTTAAAAACAAGGAAACAAACAAATAAACAGAAAACATTAGGGTAATCTTTTGCCTAGTGTCTATAAAAAGAATGCTGTATATATGTCAGTAAGTAGGCACAGAGTGTGTTCTTTTCAAGGTGTAGCCTTTTTTTGGTAAGTATTTTTCCATTTTGTCTAGAATCTTGTCTTTCTCTGACTCTACTATCAATTGTTAACTGCTTGCTAGAGATCTGGATGATTAACTAAAAATACAATTTGAATTTAAAGGCTTGATATGCAATATTTTATTTGCTTTATGAATACTGGATTATATATATATGAGTGTGTATACATACACACATATATATATATATATACACATGTATATACACACATATATTATGTACAACTCATGGAATTCTCATAGTGTCAAAATGTTTGTGTTCTCATAATATCTTTCCACACCCATCTCTATTCATGAGTTTATACACACACACACACACACACACACACACACACACACACAAACATACATACACACACTCAAAAAAAGTAATACTTTCTCAGTCTTCCTATTCAGGTATATTACCTGAAGATAATGAATTTTTGTTTTCATTGTGTAATTAGAAGTAGGGTCTGTATATTAGCTCATTTAATGGCTACACGTCCAACACCAGTTTAAGTAACATATTGTATGTACTTTCCTGATTTTGATTTAATCAGATGAAGAACTTGTAATTTGTACAGAAGACTGAATAATGACTGGTTTATATATGAAACAATGTTAATTTCTTAATGTTTTAGTATTTTTATGTCTTGAAAATTCTGTGTTTCATTTCAAGACATTATCTTGATGTAAGGGGGCGGAAGGCCCTGTGACTAATAAGTGGTCTTTTTAAAGTGTCGTTTGCTTTTAATCAGTATTGTACCACTCAGGCTTCTGAGTATGTAATTGCCTGTGCAGTCCTCAAAGGAAAAAAAAGAATCAGTTTTTGCGAGACAAAGAGTTTCTTCCCAAATGTGGAAAAAATTTTCTTTAAATTCCCTAAATTATAATCATATATGTTTTCCTGCAATCCATAATTAAGTCCCCCTATAATTTGTGTTGGTACAGATTTAGCTCTGCCTTCTGTATGATCATTGTACAGCCAAGATACAATAGCAACTCCTAATGCAACGCTGCAGTGGCTGGCTCTTTGGTACAAATTAGCATAGAAGGCTTGATGGAATGCCAGAAGTTGGCCTAAGAAGGAAGAAGTAATTCTTTCAGGGTTGCAATAGCCATATTTGCACTCGTTACTAAAATATCCCCTAAAAATACTTTGGGATGTGTATAATCTTATGCCATAGACATCACTTATTTGAAAATCAAGTCTTTCAGAATTTGTATAAGGGAACCCTATCAAAGTAAATTTAAAATTGACATTCTTTTCTTCATTCAATAAATATACTTATGCAATGGTGTTAAAAACATGTAAATTCTGAAACAATATTAAGAAAGCTAAAAATTCACTATTGATGCATTTTAAATCTTTTAATATTTTAAATAATCTCTTGCATTTTGACATCATTTCAATCTATTTCTTTCTTTCTCCCAGATCCTTTTCACATTCTGATCCATCCAATATCATGTTCTTTCTCTCTGTCTTACCAAAAATGTAAAACAGAAAAACAAAAACAAAAGAAACCGTAACAAATGAGCAAACTAAATGAATTTTAACTTCATGGTATTCCAAAGGTTCATATTAACTTTAGTTTTTCATCGAGTTTTCTGAATCCTGGACCAGCAGGTGGCAGGATTGAGGCACAGTCACTAGAAAAATTGTAAAATAACCAGATTACACCATTATGTCTTCAGAGGCTGGGGGAGAGAGCCATTTCTCTTCCTGTGCTTGTAGATGAAGATTCATTCTTATATTTAAAGTAGCAGAGGTTTTGCTCTGGTGAGACTTTAAATTGTAATTGGGAGGCAATAATTTGCAGTTTTAACTATAAAACCTGTCGAAAGCATATGGTCTACATAAATTTGGATTATCTTCAACCTGCAAAATAATATCTGCTTTCATAAACTTAAGTCAGGCTGTGAAAACTTTTCTAATCCTGAGTTTAAACATTCTTTGTAAATTCTGGTTCTCACAAAGACCCCCCTGTTAAGTCATGCTACAAAGAATCTGCTCCAATCACAAGGATTTAAACCCTTGGTAACTATCCAACATTTTCTTCCTTCACTGTCCCTTAAGTAATGTCTAATAAGTTAGATTGCCTGAAACACGACTTCTACTAGGATGAATTAGTTAGACTCTCCCTGAATGCTGGTGTTTCACTATTTGTAATTTACGAGTAAGACTTCATTTACTAACACTCAGCCTGCACTCTATCATAAATCCTCCTAGTTTATATTGTAAGTCAGTCTTCCTCTACATCTAAAGATTCCCATTACTATGCCTTATCTTCTCCAACTCTATGTATGAAATGTGTATCATTGTGCTTCAAGTTCCAGTGATTTGGTATTCTACCTTTCTAAAATTGGTTTACATCTAGAACAATTCAGAATAATGAATCTGTTCATGGCATTAGGAAAAAAAATTAAAATTTAACTAAGAAAAATGTTTTCTAACATTCACATATATTAAAATGAATTGATAATTTTCTAAATTTTTGAAAAAATAAAAAGAAGAAAATCACACATGCCAAGTTTATTTTAACAATAACCCTGACGCAAATTATTATTAGTGAGTAAGATAGATCAACCATCTGTCAATAAAACACAGCACAGCTTGTCCAAGAGGCCTATATGGTAAGATGTTTTCTCAGTTAATATTTCCTGTTCCAAAATTACATTACCCTGTATTAACTTGACATAAAAAGTAGCCAGTACAATGACTAATCAAAGTAATCTACCTCCCTGCATTAGCTGTACTGACAAAGGCTGTAGCCAAGGGCAGTAAAGGAACAAGAACAAAATCATATTCTCCAATCTCTATCGACCTAGATTAAAGGACAGAAAAATCCTCATGAAGAATAAAGTGACCATTTGGGTGAAACAGTGGTATTTCCAGTTTGAATTAGAAACCTTGTGCCTTAAGCTAAATTTCTTTTTGTTTGTTTGTTTTTTTTTTTTTAATTTTCCTTACAACTTTATTTTAAAAATATATATGTACAGATTTTTAAAACCATTTTGGCATTTCTCTAGATCCATCCATTTGCCTAGAAATTTCATAAAGTCATTTTTTTTCTAATAGCTGAGTAGTACTCCATTTTGTAAATGTAGCAAAATTTCTATATCTATTCATCTACTGAAGGACATCTGGGTTCTTTCCAGGTTCTGACTATTATAAATAGGGCTTCTATGAACATTGTGGTGCATGTGTCCCTATTGTATGTTGGAGCATATCTGGGGTATATGCCCAAAAGTGAAATAACTGGTTCTTCAGGTAGTATTATGTCCAATTTTCTGAGGAATCGCCAGACTGATTTCCAGAGTGGTTGTATCAGCTTACAATCCCACCAACAGTGGAGGAGTGTTCTTCTTTCTCCGCATCCTCGCCAGCATCTGCTGTTACCTGAGTTTTTAATCTTAGCCATTCTGACTGGTGTGAAGTGTCTGTCAATAGATATTCAAAAACTTTGTTGATAAAGATGAGGCTTTCAGTCTTACCCTGTTATAATGTGTATATATTCCTTATTGAATTATATAGTGCAAAATATGATGGCACAATTTCTGTGTTATTAAATAAAATAAATGGATTTAAAACAACTGATTGGAAATATTTGCATAAAGGTATCTGTAAAGATATTAGCTAAGAATATATTGTAAGGATATTTTATATAAATGTATGCTCTACTTGATTAAAGACTAGGTTGAAAATATGAGAAAAAAAGTAAATGGTATACAAGGGTAAGAAAAGCCACTAAGATCAGTTTTATAACACGTCTGTGTATGCAGAATCTACTATGTTTCACGTAAAGAAAAATCATATTTTTTATATTAAGCAATGTTCATAATAATAAAGTGATACATCTTCTATTACCCTCTAGCCATAGAAGGGTGAGTTGGTGCTGAAAAGGAGCTGGTAAGATGAAAATGTTATTAGCTGTGTTCATGTCACTGTTATTAAAAGACATATGTCTTTTATCCACACACATATTTTGTGATCTAATATACATAGTAACATTTTAAGACCAAAACATGCACCATAACATTTGTAAATATCCACCTCAATTACTTGTGTTTTCCGTAGGCAATGGCATTATAATTATTAAAATGCACTCTTTCTCAACACATAGATCTTGTTTGTGGTAAACACTATCATCCCCTCATCCTTTCCTTCTGCAATGTAAATAAAAGTCATCTCAGTCTTAGTCTTATATATGCTTTTTTCCTAGAATCTCTGGATTACTTCTGCATATAATAATTGCTGATTTCCTAAAGAAGGATGTTTCTGTGTAAGCTATTTCTACCCACCTCAAGGAGGAATGCAAAAATTTTATGTTATTTCTTAAAATCAGCAGCTGTATCCGATTTCAACAACAGTAATGAATAGAATGTTGTCCTGATAATAGTACTTCTCTATGTTGTGGAGGCTACAATACAGAGTGGATTATTCTGTACAATTTGACCAGTATCCTGAGAAAGTAAAAGAAATTAATATATTAGCAATTTATTTGATCGCTTTTTAGGATGGGCCAGAGCCCTAGTGATCATTGGCAGGACCACATTTTATTCAGGATTTTTTTTTCATTAATTATACCTTCTGACAGATGAGTTACTATTTTCATTTCTTTTTTTTTCACACTCTAGATTTTATTTCCCTTCCAGTCCACCCTCCAGCTGTTACGTATCCCATTCCCCTCCCCAATGTCTCCATGAGTATGTCCTTATCCCAAACAGCCCACCAGACCTCTAAACTACCTGGTGCCTCAAGTCTCTTGATGGCTAGGTGCTTCTTCTCTGATTGAACCCAGACCCGGAAGTTCTCTGTCGTATATGTGTGACTGGCCTAGTATCAGCTGGTATATGCTTGCTGGTTGGTAATCCAATGTATGAGAGATCAAAGGAGTTCAGATTAATTGAGATTGCTGGTCCTTCTACAGGGTTGCCCTCCTCCTCAGCTTCTTCCAGCTTTTCCATAATTCAGTCAGCAGCTTCTGTTCATTGGTTGGGTTCAAATATCTGCTTTTGACTCAGCTGCTTGTTGGGTCTTTTAAGGGCAGTCATAATATCATAATAGGTCACTGTTTTTGATCTCTCCATAGCCTCAGGAAAGTGTCAGGCCTTGGAGGACTCCCTTGAGCTGGATCCTATTTTGGGCCTGGTTTAAATTTTGAATTTAAATTTAAATCTCAGGTTAGTATTCCAAAGAAAAACAATGAAGCTACCAGATCTCTCTTTCTCAGATCACTTTCTTAGTACGATTATTACAGTTCATGTATCTACCATTCCTCCATATTCACTTACTGTCTTTTTTTTGCAATGCCATGACAGGCAAGGCAATGCCAAAGTTCCTCCATATTGTGTTCTTGATAGACCAATGAAATAGAATTTGATCTTGATGAATAATCCATTGGTTCTATTCTAGGAAATCAGGCTCACAATGCTGAGCTAAATTATCTTAACTTCTATTAAACTGTCTCCTTTTTGTAAATTTCTCTCTCAAGCTAAGAGCTTATCTTAGCTTCTTCTTTTTAGGTAATTATAATTTTTCATTAATTTATTTACTCATTTACATTCCAACTTTTTTCCTCTCTCATACTTGATCCTAAATTACATGGTTCCTTCCCCTTCCTCCCTCTTCTGCTCCCCAAGAGGGTGCCCCCCCCCCCGATTAATCAACTATGAAATGAAGTGTTAAGGGCATCCTCTTCCACTGAGGCCTGACAAGGCAGCCCAGTTAGGGGAACAAATTCCACACATATGCGAGATCTTTTGGGCTAGTCTACATTCCTTTTGGTTGAATTACAGAACAACAATTATTAAAATTATAGGTATTGTTTTAGAAATAAACAAGTTGATCAATGGAATTGAATCAAAGCCTGACATCAACCTCTACACCTATGGACTCATAATACTTGACAAAGAAGCTAAAATTACACAATTAGAAAAAAAATCACCTCTAACAAATGGTGCTGATCTAACAGGATGTCTGCATATAGAATAATGCAAATAGGCCCATATTCATTACCCTGCACAGAACTCAACTCCATGTGCATCAAAGACTCAACATGAAACCAGACACAGTTAATTTCATAAAAAAGAAAGTGGGTAATGGCCTCAAACACATTTTTACAGGAGACAATTTCTTGAACAGAACACTAATGGCTCAGGCTATAAGATCAACAATTGATAAGCAGGATACTAGCTTCTTTTAAACTGCTTGTATAAGACTTACCCTGCAGCTGGTGAGAACAATATGTAGTTTGGGGCTTTAAACACTCCAGGCTACACTTAGGACCTGAATAACTGATGACAGTTTAGCCAGTGGAATAAAGACTTTCAACTGGCTATAAACTGTATCTGAGTGATTATCTATGATGTAATTCTTTTAACAAGAATGGGACAGGTTGCTGAGCCTAGCCTTCTGTGTTTGCTAGAACCAGGGCATTTGTTATATGTTTGTTATAATACTATATACATAGTATAATAATCATGTAGAAATCGGTTTACAAATAGGGAAACTCGTTCTCTTTACCTAGCACATAGGTACCAATTGTAGTACATAGGCTCAAGGCTTTCTGGACAGTGTCCATTCCTGAACTAGCTGTTTAGTCATTTATAGTCCTGTTTCCGTTTTACAAATCACTTAAAAAAATCTTGTCCTTACCCCATCCTGGTATACCCTCTAGAGTTCCCCATCCTATTCCACCTCCCCATTGTCTCCAAGAGTATGTTTTCTTCCTGCCCCAGCCAGGCCTCTCTGCTCCCTAAGTCCTCACATCTCTAGAAGAGGATTAGAAGCATCTTTTCCCACTGATGCCAGATCAAGTTGTCCTCTGCTATATATGTGTCCGGGGCCTTGGACTAGTTAGTATATATTGTCTGGTTGGTGGCTCAGTGGCTGAGAGATCTCAGGTGTCCCTGTATTTAAGATTTCTGGATTGCTATGGTGTTGACCTTTTCTTCAACTTCTTCAGCCTTTCCCTAATTGAACCACACTCTTTTGAGAAGAGTATGACATGAGACTATTTTCTTGGCTACTATGATACAGTCTGAATACTTCCTATACTTGTATATTAATTAGAAACTAATTATAGACTAATTCAGAAATTCTATTTCACAGTTTCACTTTTCAGATCACTCTAGGAATGAACTGTAAATGTTTTCTTTTTTCCTGTCTACAAAGGTAGGTGAGTGTAAGAGTGTCCCGACTTCAGTTCAATGGTTGTGTGTAAGTCTAAGCCTCTGTCTCAATTAGCTGTTTGTTGGGCCTCTCCGTGGGCAGCCATGCTAGACTCCTGTCTGTAAGCACACCCTAGCATCAGTAATAGTGTGAGTCCTTGGAGCCTCCCTTTGAGGAGAATCCCAAGATTAACAAGTCACTAGATTTCCTTTCTTTCCAAATCTTTACCATTTTTGTCCCATTAGATCTTTTAGAAAGAAATAATTCTGGATCAGAGATTTTGACTGTGGGATGGCAACCCCAACTTACTACTTAATACCTTGTTTTTCTGCTGGAGGTGAACTATATGAGTTCCCTCTTCCTACTGTTGGGAAGAGGTTGTCTGTTTTCATTCTTTCTGCTGGCCCTCAGGTCATCTCTGTTGTTCTCCTCCCAATCTCCCAACCAACTGGGATTGAAGCATTCTTACTTGGCCCCTTCTGTTGGTTAGCATTCTTGAATTCTGTGGATTATATCATATATATTCTGTAAATTTTTGGTTAATATCTGTTCATTAGTAAGTGTATACTATGCCTGAATACTTGGGTCTGTGTAACCTCATTCAGGATGATATTTTCTAGTTTCATCCATTTACCTGCAACATATAGCATGTCCTCATTCTTCATAACTGAGTTGTACTCTATTGTATAAATGAACCACATTTTCTGTATCTATTCTTCCATTATGAGATATCTAGATTGTTTCCAGCTTCTGGCTATCAAGTAAGGACACTCTAAATATCATGGAGCACATGTCCATCTGGTATGTGGGTCATATTTGGGGTACATTCTCCAGAGTGGTATAGCTGGATTGATTTCCAGATTGATTTTTTGAAATCTCACCAGCAATGGAGGACTGTTCCTCATTCTCCAAATTTTTGCCAGCATGTGCTGTCACCTGAGTTTTTTATCTTAGCCTTCCTTACTGGTTTAAATTGAAATTTCATGGTTATTTGATCTTCATTTCCCTGATGCCAAAAGACTTTGAATATTTCTTTAAGTGCTTCTGGGACATTTGAAATTCCTCTGTTTTGAATTCTCTATTAAGCTCTCCACCTCATTTTTTTAAAAAAATATATTTGCTTGGGTTTTGTTTATTTGTTTCTTCATTTGTTTCAGTTTGACTTTGGCTTTGGTTTTTGTGGTTAGCATTTTGACATCTTTATATATTTTGGTTATTAGCCCTCTATCAGATATGGGGCATTATATTATATATAAACAACCCTAAACATTCTTCCAGCGAGCTTATGTTGTTAAACAATTTAAGCAAAGTGACTTGATATAGAATTAACTCAAACAAGTCAGGAGCCTTCCTATATACAAATGACAAACAGGCTTAAAAATTAGGTAAACAAACCATTCACTTAGTAAAAAATAATATAAAATGTCTTGTGGTAACTCTTGTAAAACAAGTGAAATATCTGTTTGACAAAAACTTCAAATCTCTCAAGAAAGGAGTAGAAGACTTAGAAAAATGAAGTGATCTCCCATACTCAAAAATTAATGGGATTTGGTATTGTAAAAATATCTATCCTACCAAAAGCAATCTATAGATTCAACACAATCCCCATCAAAAGTTCAACACACTCCTTCAAAAGGAAAGAAAAGTCTCAATTTCATATGAAAACAAAAATACTCAGGATAGCAAAACCTATCCTAACAAAAAAGGACTTCGAAATCACCATCCCTGACCTCAAGTGGTAATACAGAACATGATAAAAAAAAAAAAAAAGAAAAAAAAAAACAAACAGCATGTTATTGGTACAGAGACAGACAGATTGATTAATGGAATACTCAGAAATAAGACTACACACTTATGGGAACTTGATCGTTGATAAAGAAGCCAAAACTATACAATGGAAACTAGAAAACATTTTCAATGAATGGTACTGGTCTAACTGATAGTCTTTATGTAGAAAAATGAATATAGATCCATATTTACCACATTGAACAAAGCTCAAGTCCAAGTGGATCAGCATATACTAAGATACATTGAATGTAATAAAAAAGAAAGTGGGAAAGAGCCTCTAATTCATTGTCACAGAGATGGGGGGAGTGGATTTCCTAAACTGAACTCTAGTGGCTCAAGTTCTAAGATCAAGGATTTATAAATGGAATCTTCTTAACCTGAAAAGCTTCTATAAGGCAAAGAACATAGTTTCAAGAGGACTACAGATTGGGAAAAAAATCTTTTTCTTTAATATTGCCCTTAGCTTACTACAAGACTAAATGATATATCTTTCTAAATAATATTGTGATTAAGAAAATTCTCTCTGGAATTGAAATTATCCATATACAAGAATTCAATTCAAGAATTAAAAAATATCATATTTGTCAAAAATAATATAGTTTTATTTTTTATTCAAAAGAAATGAGATTTTTTTAAAAGCAGAGCCAGCTAAGGGTGAGCAGAGCCTCAGTCAGATGACACAATGTTCTCAAAGCAAATATCACTGTAAATGTGTTTCTGAGATTAATCTTTGCTTATGAAAAAATGATGCAAAATAATTCACTAGTTAAACCTCATCTAAGATGAGAAAAACTTGAATGTTTTAAACTTTTATGCTGAGATTGTCTGTGTGCCTTAATCAAGCATATTCATGAGATTTTAAAAAATATCATCTCTATAAGCCAAATTTCCAGGAGAAAGCACACTATAGAATGAATCGACTTACTTATATGCAAAATGGCTTTTTAACTGGCCTCTTCTTTTGTACTACTAACAGCAAAACTCTGGAGATAGTTTCATAGATGGTCATATGGAAATAGCATCCATATATATATATATATATATATATATATATATATATATATATATATATATATATATATATATATGTTCTGGTGTAATCTATATAAATCAAATGTGTGAAGAAAATATTGATGACTTCACTTATTACATGCCATTTCATGAATGTAAACAACTGTGGATCCTAAGATATCAGTTAATATTTCCTTGAAATATTACAAAGTCAGAGAGAAAGGGAATAGGGAAGCAATGGAGTCAGAGATACAAAGAACTGATTAGATGTTTCTCCATCTTATAGTAAACGCATCAGTGCTGTACTGTAGAAAAACCCAGAGTAAACCATGCAGCTCAATATTGATGCCAATATTTTCACCTTTTGTTTTTATTTACTGTTGGCCATTACTTCATTACACTCTTATGTGTTCAGGCCATCATATTGCTGTCAACTTATAGGCATAGCAGCTTATATTATAAGATATTTCATTCTAAGTATATACACTACCTCAAATTAACCTTAAGTTAAAGAAATAAAGATCAATAATAGATCACAATCCATATGCTTCATTAATATTTTTTATAAGTTTTTGACATAATATCTAAAATTTCATGTTTAGTTAGTCATGTATTAATAAAAAACGTGTGAATAGATTTTTCTATTCTTCTATTGGGGATTCTATTGCTATGTCATATTAAGAATTGGTAGAATAATGAGTCACACAGTAAATAGGGAATAGAGGGATCAATACTGTAACTCATATTTCATATTCCCTAGAATAAAATTATATTCATTTATTTGAGAGTACAGATGCTATTCAGTTTAGTGAATTTTAATAGAAGGTATTGTGGTAGCATGTTTTGTTTTTGTTTTTTAGTTGAATTTGATATCTGACAGTTTCATACTTATGGAAAATATATTCTTATTACTGCAGCCCCAGCATCTACTTACTGTACCTGCCATCTAAATTTCACACGTTCAGCCCCACTAATCCAATTGCCACAATCATAACTTCATTTGTCATGTTTTCTTTTGTCTTGTTTTCTGAGACACTTGGACTTTAATAAGAAAATATTGTAATTCTCAGATTTGATTTATCCATTTTAGTCTGGTGGAATCCTTAATATATTTACAACTGAAGACAATGACAGAGCCTCTCTCTCAAAAGTTGTTTAAGTAGTGAATAGTTCACAAGGGATGATAAAATTTTGGATTTTTTTACGAAAGAAGGGTAAGTATAAGAGAAACAGAAATTTAAGTGTCAGAATATGAGTACTTCTGTCTCAGTTAGGGTTTTACTGCTATGAACAGATACCATGACCAAATCAACTCTTATAAGGATATATTTAACTGGGGCTAGCTTAAAATTTCAAAAATTCAGTCCATTCTCATCAAGTATTGTGGGAGCATGGCAACATCCAGGCAGCTATGGTGCAGGAGAAGCTGAGATTTCTACACCTTCATCCAAAGAAAGCCAGGAACAGACTGGACATTGTCAGGTGGCTAGGAGTGTCTCCAGGCCCATCCGCACAGTGACATACTTTCTCCAACCAGGCTACACCTTCTAATAGTGCCACTCCCTGGATTGAGCATATGAAAACCATCATAAAATTCTAAGATTGTAAGACTATTCTTTGGTTTCAATATCAGTACATACATAGAATAACTGAAACTCATGTTGTCTGGTTTGAGTTTCTTCAAGGCAAATTGGAATGGTCATCATTGTATGAAAGTTATTCATTGTATGAAAGTTATTCATTGTATGAAATGCTCACTGACACTTTTTAAATTTTTTAATCTTTTTTTACAGTCTAGATTTTATCCTCATCCCATTTCACTCTCTGACTATTCTACATCCTACACCACTTTCCCACACCCTGTCTCCAAAAGGATATCCACACAGCCCACCCCATCAGACCTCCACACACCCTGGGGCCTCAAGTCTCTGTAAGGTTAGGCATATCTTCTCTGACTGAGTCCAGACCCAGCAGTTCTCTGCCGCATATGTGTTGGGTACCACATATAAGCTGGTGTATGCTGCATTGTTGGTTGCTCACTGTCCCTTACAGATCTCTGTGTGAGGTTGAGTCCTCACTGTATGGTCCAGCTTCTGTCATCAGCAGGAGACACAATTTGAGAGCAAGCTCCATTCATCATCAAAAAAAAAAAAAAAAAAAAAAAAAAAAAAAAAAAAAAAAAACAAACAAACAAAAAAAAAAACAAAAAACCCCACAAAACAAAGGAAAAATAACATTCTTTTTGCAACATGTGAAGTTCACTAATAAAAGCCACAATAAGTGTGTTAGGCCACTTTAACATCAACTCTTTTTGGTTCACCAGACTTTTTTCTCATTTTCAGGTTGATCTATCTTTGAAATAATTAGTTTGAATGGAACATGCCTCAACATGGTGTCTCCCACTAATGACAGAAGCTGCACCAAAGAAGTGAGGTCTCAACTTCCCATGGAGATATAAAAGCAACCTAGGAAAGGTGGGAATGTGTCCACAGCCTTTCCATGGAAGAACACATTAATGCTTGTCTAGTGCCAACCAGTCATGGCTGACATCAGCCAATGCAGAGAGCAAGGTATGGATTGAAGAGATTATTCAGGAACATATACATTCCGGTATGCCCATACCTATGCACATAAGCATAAGTGATAGAGTATCAGTTATTGAAAAAGGCAGCCATGCATTTGAAAGACAGCCAGACTGGGTATTGTCATCCACCTTTGTGTCTCCCTACAATCTGATGCCCTGTCACCACTGTTCCTGGGTGACTGCATTTCATTAAGAAATTCCAAAACCAGAGGGAGATAATGGAAAATTCATTGGAGACTTTTGGATCACTTTTTGTTAGAGAGGTTTTGATGTCACTGAAGCAATCACTGTGTGCTTATGATGTGGTAGCCGATGCTCTTGCAATTTTTTTGTGTGCTTTATAAATTATTGCTTAAACATTTGCTTCATTTTTTAAATAAAAATCATCTTAATATATGCTTAAAATATGATATAAATAAACATAAGATCCAGTCTATAGTATTAAACAGTACTATGTTTGCTACAAAGATTACCTGTGTTCATTTAGACAAAAGTATTGCTGGTGTAATGGAACAATGGGAGAGACATGAGTATTTAAGGATGGGTTATTTCAGCGATCCCTGTGGGTAAACTGGGAGCCTTAAGAATTTGTGTGATATGCCAAAATCTTTAAACTGCCATTTCAAAGAAAATGTTTAAGTAAGCCCCCAAGGACTCACTTTTTCTCATTTTTATGGAGTCCCGACAGAAGAAAAACAAGATGTTTTAATTATCAGTGGAGGCTATTTACTACAATGTTAATTGAAATTTCAGTTACTTTATATGAAAGTCATAATACCACTAACAAAGGAATAACTTATAACAAGTAAAATAGAGACCAAAGGCAACGAGCTTAGGTTCTCAAAATCTATTAAGTTTTTGCTCTACAAAGAAGCACTCCACATCTCCAGGGAGTCAGCCCTCTATCTCATTTCAGGAATTGTAATGATTTTGCAAAGACGGTGATTGCCTTCAATGGGAAGATTAATGTCTTCATTTCTCACATTTTCTCAATTTTTCTTTGAACATAATCATCCACAGAGGCCAAATTATGTAGTATGAATTACAATTAAGATGAAATACGATGTGTTGTTTTGATATGTGCTGAAATTAAGAGAGCCTCAAATAGCCAAACCACAAGGTCTGGTACATGTGGGTGAGACTTCCCTAAAGTACTCAGTCCGAAAATGACCAAACAAACATCCTGCTTACCCTGAGCAGGGAAGTTCAGTTTAGCCAAGCTTGTTAATCATACAGGAAACTCCTATGTTTTTTCTCACTGTAAGGACAGACTGTCTGTCCACCATGATGCCTTCACTATTTTGCAGCACTTTATTGTCCACTGGTTTTTTGTTTTTTGCTTTTTTTTTCCTTTTACAATTTATAAAATAACGGGTTTCTTCAGTGCCACCTCTTTGGAGTCAAGCCTGGCATTTTCCTTTCCTGGGATATAGTTGTAATAAAATACAGTGCTAAACAAACAAACACAAAACTGTCCTTGTAATCTGTAATTCAGGAGTCATGCTTAGTTATTTCCATGAGTTAAAAAAAAAGAAATTAATTCATCATAAACACGGCAAAAGGAAATGTTTACAACCCTATTGGAGAAGACAAATCCAAGATGAGAATTAAACAAAACAAAAAGAAATTGTGGTCTTTTAGTTTTGTCTTGAAAAAATTCTGAATGATAATTTTTGACATTTTTTTAAGCGTTCTAATCTTAATTTTATGTTTAGACCATGAAGTGTAAGTTTGGAGTATTATTAAAATGACAGTGTATACATGTAACAAATTTGAAAACCGTGTTCAGTAGTTACAAATGGGAAATATTGGGCAGAAGACTGGCATGCTTCTTGTGTAGAACAGAAAATAATTTTTCTCAACACTGTGTGGTAGCTAATTTAAGGCCAGCTTAACACAGCTAGACTCATTAAAGAGAGACACACAAGAATGTGCCTCTTTAAGGTCAGATAGGTATGTGTGGCTTTCTCTTAGAGAATATCTGGGGAGGGGATGAGTGTGAGTCGGTGGGTTCCCCCATTACTGATATTTTGGGATAAAATAAGAGAAACAATGGAGAGAGTCAGGATGACATCACTAGTAAGCAGCAATTGGTTCTCCACTACCTGTTTCTATCCTCCTCCAGGTTCTTGCCATGAATTCTTGTCTTAATTTCTCTCAGTGACAGATTTACAACAGTAAGGTGACTAAAGACATTTCTACCAAGTTATTTTAGTCAGCATGATTTATCACAGCAAGAGTAACCCTGATTAAGATATTATGAAATTGGAAACAGTATTTCCTACAGAAGTTCTGTTTCTTTAGAGCATTAATTATACTACAATCTTTAAAGTGCTTTCTACTACTTTTCTTTGCTTCCATTTATGTAAGACGTAAATTATTCCAGCATGTGAGCAGATTACTCAGATTGACTAAGAAAGTGTACGTAAGGAATGTAGCCAACCTCACTGGAGATAAACCTCAAAGATGAAATTGTCACAGCAACATTAATTAATTGACAATCAAACTGGAACTTCAAGTAATATATCTACAAAGAGTTTGATGTCTGCTAATTAACTCTGGCCTAATAACTGAAATACAAGGACAGATCCTTAAAACTTAATGATATTTGTTCAATCAACCTGATGCGATTCTTTTTATGAGCAGATATTTGGCTTAGGATGAGTAGCAAATAATCATGGATACCAAATCACCCTAACTTTTGGCCATGCACTTATGATGTCTTCAGCTATTTGCATTCTTCTGATTTAGCATATAATACAGTGATTTGCTATTTCACCTGGATATCCCGTCTCTTAAAGGGGTTCTTAAATCACTGAATCTTACATAAATTGTACATGTTTTTCTTATGAACTGTCATTTTAATTAGTGAATGATGGATGAACTTAAGAATGAATTTTAGAAATACATAATTGCTTCTTTAAAGCAAGCTTTAAGGCAAATTTAGACATAAGAATGAATGAACAGGAAAGGCAAAACAAAATGTTGTACCGGAGCAAAACTACAAATCATTTCAATTAAATTTCCAGACACTGTTAGATATCCATATAGAAAAAACTTAAGTATGCATTTATTCCCATTTATGAAATAAAATGCCATCCTGTTAGATACTAAATAAGAATATTAACACATTAAATAGATGTTTTTATTTGATATATTTTTATTTGTATTTCAAGTGTTATTTCCTTTCCGCGTTTCCCTTCCAGAAACTCCTTATCGAATCCCCCTTTCCCTGCTGGTATGAGCGTACTCCCCCACCAACCCACTTACTCCCTTCAGCCTCCCCTCCATGCATTTCCCCTACACTAAGTCATCAGGCCTTTATAGGAACAAGGGCCTTTTTTTCTAATTGATGCCAGACAATGCTATCCTCTGCTACATATTCAGCTGGAGCCATGGGTCCCTCTGTGTGTACTCTTTGGTTGGTCATTTAGTCCTGAGAACTCTGGGCCATCTAATTGGTTGATTTCGTAGTTCTTCCAATGGGCTTGCAAACCCCTTCAGACCTTTCAGTCCTTTTTCTAACTATTCCATTAGAGACAAAATAATTTAAAGTGGCACATAAAGTTTTCTCATAAAATTGACTTACACAAGATTTTAAATACTTCATAAAACCTCTACCAATAAAATAATTTACTAATCTAGGCATATTAAATTTGGAACTTCTAAGTGATAATAATAATAACAGTGATCATGATAAAAAATAATAATAATTTAATATAGGGATAGTATGCCACAGCATGAAAAACAGTAGTACTGAAACTATAATGTCACATTAGCAATTTACATAAAGACCTTATAAAGATCTAGAGAAATAAATCAAAATCTAAAAATATAAGAAAAAATATAGCTTTCAGATATAAAGCTATCTGGTTAGCAAAAGCAATAAATTAAGTTCACAGCAGTTTTTTTTATTACTGTCTGTATAAGTTAAAACTGACAAACTGAATTAACAATATATATGGTGACTAGTAGTAGGCATGTTTGGTTGCTTTTGTTTTGTTGTTGTTGTTTTAAACCTTTCTAAACTATTGCGACTAAAACATTACATTTCAATAAATAAAAACAAACAATTCCAGCAAAATCAAGAGATTACAAACAACCTTTAAATATACTTTAAATAAAAGATTTAATCAAAGGCACACAGGGCATGGAAGGGTCTTATGCTGTGATAAAGCTACTGAACATATAGAGAGCAATTGTTCTACATTTCTCTCTAAGAAGCAAATGCATTTATAACAATAGAGTTGTGATATCTTAGACCCAGTAGAAAACAGATGTTAGGGAGTTTTTGAAGACACAGTTAGGCCATGTGTGGTAAAATATTTTGGTAATTATTCATTATTTCTTAAATCTAAAATATTGACTATCACTTGTACTAGCTTTCTACATTATGTTTATGAGTTATGTTAATATGTATCTCACAAAACAAAATAAATAGCTTGGATTTTATATGTTAAATTATGTATTATGTAATCACCTATTCACATGTTGAAATATAACCACAAGTACGATATTTTATCTGTAACATGATGCACTTACATGCAGGGAAGATACTCATATACACAAAATAAATAAATATTTTAAAACAATAATATGTGATTAAATCCATCAAATAATATATTTTGATTATTTTTATAGATGAGGAGATACATAAAAATTTCATTTTAGTTGACACAGCATGTCTTTTCCTTGTCTATTTCTCGGTTGAGAACATATAAAATGAATTCCTAACATAAGTATTGTTACTAGTGTTCAAATTCTCATGCATACATTGATGTGCCCAAGTAATTGTTGACATGAATTCTTTTGGATAAAAACTCATATGCAGTCACTATGTATAAATGTTTTTAAAAAATTTATAGGGAAAAATATATTGAATCATTCTAAGCAAATTAGATCCACAAAGAAAAGATAAATAGCACATGAATTAAGAATTCAACAGGGATTGCACCACCCATTTGGGTATAAAACAGCATCACCCCTAAACAAATAATTGCAGAAAACGAAGGACTGCCAAGAACAGAAGAAATAGTCTTACTAAAAATAGGCCACAATTCTTTCTTATAGACCACATGTTTACTTGCCAATTAAAAGCAAATCTCATAACCTATTGGGCCCTTATACATCAAATAATAAGAATAAAATGCACCATAAACATGCTTCCAGCCCAGCATGATGGAACAGTTTCTCAATTGAGAACCTCTCATTTCAGGTGGGTCAAGTTACCATGATAGAAAACTATTACTCATGGCTATAATAACTTCAGGTATCTACAAGCTGTCTTTGAAATTTATGTCCATCTGTGCTCACATCACTGTTTCAACAGAAATATTTTTTCAAAAGTGTATTTATTATTTAACAGATGGAAAATTATCTCTCTCTCTCTCTGTGTGTGTGTGTGTGTGTACATTATAATGCAAGTGTATCTGTGCTTTTGGTATGAGTATGTTTGTATATGTGTGTGTGTGTATGTGTTCTATGTACATGTGGGTGATACATGAATATGTGAGTATAATACTACTTTCCTTCAGAAGAATATAAAATCATTCATATGCTGAATTCCTTTTCCTGTTATTTTCTGTATTTTATTGAAAAGAGTATTGTCAAGTCATAAATGGAGGTCTCTAGTTAAATGCACTTGTTATCAAATCTCAAATTTGAGATTTTTATGATAGATTTCACAGGTAGAATAATAATGTAGGTCACATCTTGTTTGTTCTTAAATTTCCTTTGTTATATGTACTGTTCTAATTGGGACATGCTTCTCTCATTCTTTTTATGCTTAGGCATCCTGACTGTTTTTCTTTTTTCTATCACACTATGAGACATGAGTAGTTTATTTAGCTTATTAGTTCCCATTTTTCTGTCCTATGTTTTTGTCTTTTTCCAAAGAAGTGTATTGAGTGGTATATTTTACATGCTTTCCCTTTTACTTATTTTTTTTACAACCTGTAACATGCTCTCAGTTTCTTATAGGTTAACTTGACTGGTCTGATTTAACATATGTGAAAAATAGATAATGCAATAATTTTAATTTTATGCATGTAAATTCTTAGGGTTGTTATATATAAATACCACAGTCCACAGGGCTTAAATGCATATAGTAATAGATATAGTAGCAATTATTATAAATTTAAAATCAAATGGTGTAGGGAATGAGTCCTTCTATATGTATTGAGAAGGTTCCAATCCTATCTCCTAGTTCCTAAGGCTACCAGTAATTACTGTTGATAATTAGGTTGTGGATATACAATCTATTCCGTACCTCTATGAACACATCATATTCAGTGTATTCAGTTCCTCTCTGTGTATTCTATTAGAAGAACATCAACTTACTTTGTGTAAATGCTGCTTTATTTTCTCAGATGGAGAGATGAGATGAGAGCCATAACTAAGCTTGGAAATATCATCTCTGGAGTCCATGAACTAAACTCTACAAAACTAAACTGAGCACACCTGAATTCAACTGAACTGCAGGAAGCAGAAATACTCTGAAATGCACTGAATGAAAATGATTTGAATTCCCCTTTCTTTCCCTCACTTTTCTTACCTTGTTGATTCTTGTAAAAGTTGGGCATATTCAATCTCTGGTTAGTTTTGTGAAATCTTTCTGTTTCATCATTTGATCCTCAATTAAACTTCCTTGTTTGGGAATATGGGTGACACTAAAGTTATGTCTACATACCAGACAAAGGGACTTTAGATGTGTATTCACGGTGTGTCTGAACTTCCGAAAAATAGGTGATCCTTTTCCAGAGCAGGCATGTTGCTAGTTTACAATTATTCCACTCTTTTCCTCTTTCTCTTTAAGCTAATAATTATACATATTTTAAATATCACAATAGATACAATAAAAATCATTATGGTTAATCTATAAACACCAAGAAAACTTTAACTATAAATCCCACAATCCTAACAGTGAAATAATTATTAATTCCACAATCATAACAGTCTGAGTATCCTTTAGAAGATCCATTGACAGGATGGCCCAATTTACTAAGGGTGTGTCTATAGTCCACTGAGAGGGATTAAAGATGCTGTGGTGTCTGAATTCTAGCTTGATCACACAGACCGAGAAGATCTTTCGATTCCCTTGCCAGAGCAGCTATGGTGCTGGATTTAAATATGTCTATAATTTGTAAAATTTCCCATTATTACCAACTATTCCATGCTATTAAATACTCACTGGAGTTCATGGATTGCACCCTGAAAGACAGTTTTTAGTAAGAAGTTGATGGACATCTCAAAAATCCATTGTGCATTTAATAATTATAGATGAACACTTCAAGGGAGAGACTGAAATTATGTCTTATGTTAAAGAGAATAATAGAGTTTCTCAGCTTCTCCAGCTTCCAAGTGCCAAGGGCAAAGCAGCTCCAATAGAAAAAATAGGAAGATTTTGAATTACTGGAAGACAGATTTTTTTTTTTTTTTTTTTTTTTTTTTTTTTTTTTGCAAATGGCCAGAAACCAAAATTAAAGTAAAAATGAAATGGTTCTAAATATGAAAATTTAGTGGACAAGAACTTGATGTAAATCTCAAGAGCATTTGGAATTTACCTTAGAACCTTCAGAAGAAATCTACATAGTGTGTTGAGATTGGAACATTATCCCCATTAAAACAAAATATAAGACAAATTAAATATGTGGGGCCAGAATGTCAAGTAGGAAGATTAAAGCCTCATGTGCGAGACATAGCCATAAATCCCAGAGGAAAAGTTTTATTACAACAATGGGAAGCTCAGTTGAATATTCCTGAAATCTCAGACAATAGAAATCTATTTACTGACATTGTACATTGACATCTTTTTTTGGCATAAAACTATATGAATATATTTTTGTCAGTACTTGATTCTTTTAGAGATTTGATAGTATGCATTGAAATCTTACTAGTTACAATAAGCATAAAGTACATGTAACATTGACATCTTATTTAATGTGGTTTGATTGTTTCTATGTTTAAATGGGCAAGAAACATGGCTCAATAGGGAGAAGTAGGCATAGATTACCAATTACTAAATATCTAATTTTCGTGTGGATTCTTAAAGAGCTATTTGTTCCTTGATAAACAGAATGGGATGATATGATTAGCTGAATATAAAAAAAAAACTATTAAATTAGACCAATTTGTATTCTTTATTGTGTTTCATGAGCAGAGTGGATGATAAGGAATATCTGAAGTTGAGGAGGAGGTTTTGTCCACATTGTGACAAGTTACAAAAGAAAATGGGTTCTATCAAAATTAATAAACATTAAATATGAATAAGAGAAGCTTCCACATGACTCACAAACACAAGTTCAGAGGAACCTTACAGATTATTTTGAATCTTATCTTTCCTTATCCTTTTTCATAATTCCGGTGATTCCCAGGTTTAGGGTTGCTTTGTAGATTTCCAGATATTACACAGAGAAACTGAGCAACCTAGAAAATAAGTAATTCAAAATTATTATACACAATAGACAATCTTCCCATGATTTATAACATATTCAGCATTATTAGGCAGTAAACAACTTTGGGCATTTGCTGAGAATTAAAAAAAAAAAAAAAAAAAAAAAAAAACATGGTACTTCTCTATGTCTCAAAGTAACTCTAAGTCATTTAACCCCTTTAATAAGCATAAATGTACCTAGGAGTTCCAATACTTTCTATCAACAATTTTAATGCCAACCATGTTTGCTATCGGATATAAGGAGGGAAGTATAGTAAAAATATCACTAGATTATATTCTGTCATAAAAATAGGCTTTATATTTGTTGTATGAGTCTATATTTTTTCAAATATACATTTATTCATACAAAATTATAGTATGTCTATTGAAATCTGATATTCAAACTTTGAAACATTTTCTGTAGAATATGAAATGGTTAAGATGCAAGAATATTGCCTCCTGGTTGAGTTTACAGATAACTGTATATGCACAAAGAAACTTGACTTTTAATACACATTATCTAGCCACTTAAAATGAAAGAAATATATTTTGTGCTCTTCAGTATATTTCAAATACTGTATATGTCCTAGTCTTATGATAAAACTTATACTTTTAAACTCTGCACAGCTGAGCAGTCATTCGACAACTAGAACCAGCTAGATACAAAGGAGGCAGTGATGTTAAGAGTCTGGCAGATAAGGTGAGAGGAGAGGAAATACCTGAGCTCTGCAATCTTAAATTTTGTAATAATGTATTAGCTCCTGCAATGGAGTAAAACCTAGGCAGGAATAAATTTACAAAGGTTCCTATGAAGCATAGTTTGGTCTGAAGATGAGCAAGGTGTGCAGCCAGTACATTACCACAGTACTATAAAAATTAATGCAAAATACTCATAAACATGGTTTCTGGATGGAAAAACTCTGTGGTCTCATAACTAATTCCATCCTTACAAAGGTACATGTTTCTTATAGCATGCAATAAACTAGATAAACCATTAAAACTAAAGGTAACAGAGTCAGCCAGTAGCAACCATGATTAGTAATGCCATTATGAAGGATACAAAGGAGGAAGGATGATTAATCAAATATTAATATTCAATGGGCTATCGATGAATAAATATGTTAAACCAATAGCTGATGGCAACTGTTAGCATAGAAATAAACATCTGAAAAGTTGGCTTTCATATTGATTCATGTTGCTAGTCTGAGCTAAGCATTTTTTTCTCCAGGCAAAATGGCACAAATTTATGGCTTACAAAATATTTAGTTCTACATAATGGTAATACACAGCTGAATGTGTGAAACAGATCCTTTCTGGTGTCCTACATCAAGACAAGCATCACAGAGATTTCATGCATGGTCATACAACACCAAATCTGCAATGCCCTTACTAAGAATTAAACAACAACAACAACAACAACAACAACAACAACAAAAACCTTATTATTTTGAAAAATACTCTCTTAAGTAACTGTTCATTAAAAAAAAAAAAAAACTATTGTTTTATTTCTGTTTGGAAGTTCATTAGGCTTATAGATTCAATTAAAGGGTACTGACATCTGTACAGTACTGTATATCCTCAGAGACTAGAGCTAGAATTTTAGGGAATTGACTATTTAAAGGGAAAAACATAGAAAGGAAATGACCAACACACAGCAGTTCAATCTTACAGGTGCTTATTTTTTAATATAAAATGGCCAAATATAATGTGCTTGGCATGAAGTACTAAGTGTCAGGTGCAAAAGGCAAGGTGTCTTAACAATAATGCACATTTCCTTATAAGTTTTTAAAATTTGGAAGAACATGATGTTAACAGGCTAGTATTTCTTTCTGGATTAATACTTCCTTGCTCACAAAAATTTATCCTTTAGGTTCTGGGGAGAGGGCTCAGTGGCTGAAGGATTTACTGTTTGTCATGAAGACTGTAATTCTTGTCATCTTCCAGACTCACATAAACTCAAGAGAAATGTGGTCATTGTTTTTAACCTAATCTAATTTAATTTATTATTTTTTAAATTTTACTTTTATCCATTTATGAAATATGTATAGGGCATATCTTTGGGACAAGCTATCTGGATAAGTTAATGGCCCAAATACAGGGCCATTGAGAGACACCACTTCAATAAAATAAACAGAAAATGAACTGTATGAGGAAGATACCTGGTATCAACATCAGACCCCCACATATCCATACATATCCACGAATCTACATTCATAAATTTACCTCACACATTATAATATAAACACAGGTATAGCATACCCACATACACATGCAAAAACAAAAATGTTTTTGAGTCCTTCCTTAACTTATCTATTTCTGAAGCTGCCTAGTATTTCTTTATCTTCCAATGGGAGTATCAGCCACATTAATTCAATACCTTATGATTTTGGCCAGTGAAACTTTATATATCTATTTATAATTGAACTAAACACACAGCCAAGATATTTAACCCACCTAGTCCTATGATAGCAGTTAATCAGTGAGGAATATATAATCTATCAATACAATAGACTCCCTAATTCCATGGAGTGAAACTATTTATCATATAAAAATAGATAGAAATGAATCTATCATCACATTACAGAAAGTTAATTGGAATCAGAAATCATACATTTTCTCTACTTCCATAATTAATTCCTTGTTATCTATAGTATATTTGAAATCCACTTGGCAAGATAAATTTATGTGTAATAAATATGTCAGTAATATTCAAAAAGAGGCCATCAGTTTGATAGAGAGTTCCAAAGACAGGAGGGTTTGGAGGAAAGATAGAGATGAAGAAGAAGTGATGAAACTATACTTCAATAAATTAGTTTTTATAATTTTAGGCAATTTTCCATTCCATATTAATGGATTACTTATACCATTGGTTGATTTCATATTTGCTAAATCCAATTAAATGCAATGATCATTGGCTACTATTTATAAAATTGGCATCAGAGATAAATAATATCTCCTGATTATTAAATCATAGGTAGTTTACAGATTATGACTTATTCTATGGGACTAGAGCTTAATAATTTGATCACACTTAATCTCGAGTTGCTTGTCATCACTCTGCTGAAAGTTTATCTTTAAAAGAGTAGTTCTGAATATATCTCTCTTTTTTAATGCTTATGAAAATTGCTTTTTATTTCTTTTCACATGAAGTTTTTGTATTGTGTTGTGAACTAACCAAATAGCCATTTGGGATCGTTCTATATCATTCTACTAGCATAAACAATAGTTTATATAAACATTACTTTAAACATCCATAACGACTTGAGTATAATTTTTTTAGTTAGTTGGTTATTTGGTTAGTTAGTTGTTATTTGGTTTTCTTTTGAGATATAGTCTGAAGCTGCCCCAAGCTGACCTCAGACTCACCACAAAGCTGAATTCTTAGTCTTCCTGCCTTTGTCTTCTGAGTCCTGGGATTACAGGTGTGGACCACCACTCCTAGGCACCTATGTTCCCAGTGTTGGCATTTCTACATACAGTATGATTTAGGACACAACAAGCCTGAGTAACTCCTACCCCACCTCACTGTATAGGGCCTGGCATAGCAATATCACAAAACCCCTCCTTTCTTACAGAGTTTCTGTACAAAGGTCAAGTCAATATGTAAAATTCTTTTGACATCTGTAAGTGCTGTAAAATAATGTAAGTCAGTAGAGTGAGCCAACAAAACAAACTAGTCAGTTAAGCAAATGAAGATCGTATACTCTATATTTCTAATCTACTTTGCTAAGACTAATCTTTGGAATACCTTAAGTTATTTCAGAGGGGGAAAAATCTGAGCTAAATATTAGTGTTCATACAAACAAGATTAAACTACTAATTTTAAAAAAAGAAGGGATCCCCCCCATAAGAGTGTACATTCTTTAATGGAATTCTCTATCTGAGTAAGAATTTCATACAAATAGAATATATACATTAACACAAGAAAGTAAGGAAGAGGTATTTTACATCACATAAACGACTTGGGTGATTCAATCAAGCTAACCTTCTCACCAAATACCTATGTTTTATATTTATTACAAATATTGAAGTCATGTCTGTATATGCTAGAATCATACACTTCCAAGAGTCATGGGAAGTACATCTGACTGGTTCCAATGAGTATGTGATAGAGTGTTTGGTTCACAGGCGCTAATCTGAATGGACTCAATGTCTGTTCTTCAGTGTTTTCACTAACCATCCCATTGCCTCGTCCAGGCCAGTGCCTTTGGTTACTGACGTTTTAAAGATCTGACGCTTCCGGTCCTTCAGGGCAGGCAACCCAAGACATCTCTTTAAAGATTATTTTTATAACTAATGTATCTTTTGAGGCAATTTTTTATGATTATATGTACATATAAAATAATTTTTATAATATTTTTAAATTAACATGTGATATAAAAAGTGTGCATTGTCTCATTGTATATGCAAAATACACATTTTAAAAATGTATATTCGTCTGTTTTATACATTGTATCATCAGTATTTCATTGGAAAAATTTTCATATTTAAAGGGCATTTTATCTTGATACATAGGCATATAATTTTACATTTGATGAATAAAATCTGAATTAATATCTGTCTTTCATAAAAAGGAAAGACCATAGTTAAATTTGATAAATAGCAATATACAACACAGGAAAAAGGAATGCTGAAGAAAGTCGTAGCAATAGGTCAGCACAAGTAATAGCTACTTTGGGTGTTATTTTGAGAGCTCTGCAGCCTCACCTGATGGCTTCCGGTCCCCAATGCACTATAAACCATCACAGCTTAATTCAAAGCCATCTGTATGTTGCTTTTTTAGAATTGCTTCTCATTTAACTGCTAAAGTTACTTGAATTGATGAATTCCCAAAGGTTACAACTGATAGAAAATGTTTTGAAGCTTCCTTACCTCTATATTTGTAAGACATTTATGTATTGAATTGAATATTTGTTAGACACCATTTTAGGCTCTCAGATACAAAAATAAATAAATATAATCAGGCATTGTCCCTGAGTATAGAAACCTCATAAGTTAGCATATGAGTGTGCCTTGTAAGCTATTTATTTTAGTGGTTCATTTCAATAGAAAAGGTGTTAGCATTTTTCTATCACTAACACAAATTGATTGCCATTGCGAAAATTATTTTGAAAAACCCTGCCGGAGCCTAAGGAACTCAGTGAGAAATTTTAGGAGAAGGACTAAAGAAGCTGACAAGGATTGCAACCCTGTAGGAAGAATGATAATATCAACAGAGCTCCAGGGACTAAAGTACCAAACAAAAAGTATACATGGGCCAGTCCACAGTTCTGGCTCCATATGAAGCAGAGGATGGCCTTATCTGGTGTCAGGGAGGGGTAGGTCCTGCAGAGGCTCCATGCCACAGAGAAGATGGATGCTTGCAGTGTGATGAGGCAGTAGCCTCTTAGAAGCAAAGGGGAGAGTGAATGAGGTGGGAGTTTTTGGAAGGGAGTTAGAAGAGCGGGAAACATTGATATGTAAACAAATAAAATAATCAATACAAATAAAAATAATTAAATCATGAAAAAAAAGAGAAAAGAAGAGAAGGAAATTCCAAGGTAGCACTGAAGTCTCACAACTTTTATAACTGAAATTTTGTTTCATAAGATATTAAGGATTATCCAATTTGCAGGTATTACCCATTATGCTAATTTTCAAGCATTTCAGTTGTGTTCACAAATACTTTTTGCGGGATATCTTGTCTCTGTTTTTACATTGGTTAAAACCAAGGCTTAAGGTGAAAGTGTCCTTGCCGTGGCTGCCATCCGTGTATGCCAGTCTCATGCCAGGTTACTTGTGCTCAGTTCATCCATTTCCCACTCTCCCATCATGCCTTGCTGCTTAGCTAGGTATTCAGGGAAAATCCACTTATGATGATTAGACTTAAGCCATCTCTGAAATAGTGGCAGAAATTGTGCAGATTTTCTTTAATCCCCAACTCAATATATTTCAGAGATTGAGAAAGGGAATCATTCCTAGGGGCAGGCTTATTATTTTGTTTGACACAAGACAGATATTATGGATAATAGAAACTAAGTGTGGAGCACGACTTGCATTTTAATACAGGTGTGACAATTGTAATTAAACCTCAGATTTGGAATAATCTCTACAGTGCTTATGTTTTTCAAGTATCTTTTTCAAATATATTTTCAAATATCTTACTGTTAGAAATTACCCAAAATTACAGGTAGAATTACAATCTATGGAACCATGGCTGGTGCTAATTAACTGTTTTATTTTTTTTCAGATTATATGTATCAAAATATATTAAATTAACTAAGAGTCCCTTGTTTGTGTGTATCTCTGTCTTTGTCCTCTCTCTCTCTCTCTCTCTCTCTCTCTCTCTCTCTCTCTCTCTCTCTCTCTCTCTCTCTCTCTCTCTCTCTCTCTTCTCTCTGTCTGTGTGTGTGTATTTGGTTGCTTTGGCAACCTTATTACTTACCCCTTTAAATTTCTGCTCTAGCTTTCCTGTGCAGTTCATAAGGCAGGCTTTGTACTGTTTTCTTCCTTATGCTTTATTTATTAGGGTATTAAATCTTGGTAAGTTATGTGATATACAAACTGTTTAATGGCCAGTTCCAGATAAACTTGCTCTCTGATGACTTGTTTTATTTAACATGATCAAGATGGAATTTTTTATCTGTATTAAGCCTGTTACTGCATTTTCAAAACCTTTACATTGGCTTTGAAGCATAAAGTTGTTTTATGTGTTTATTTGATCTCACCTAATGTATAAATTCTTTTTGATGAAGCTATCCTCCTCTGTTTTATCAAGTACAGAAAAAACTCAATAAATTCTTAAATTTTTCACTAGTGGTCTTTTAGAGAAAGATAAAAGAATAAAATAAAATTATATAAATTTCATAAAAATTCAAATTATGTGTTAGCTTTATAAATATGCAATCTTAAGATCATAGTTTAATTACCTCATTTGATAGCTAATAATTTACAACCTATACTTATTACATTTATTTTACCTGTTTCTGAATCATTAACATTTAAATATAGTCTTAACTTTTGAAAATGTACTACAAGATATTGGACATTTAAAGTTTATATGACAGATCCTACTCATTTGAATTGTTTAAAATGACAGCCAGGAAAAAGCGTTTAAACTTTCATCATGTATTTTAGACTACATTAGAGGTCAGCCACTCCCAAGCCCTAGAAAGCAACTCTATTAAAATGTCAAAACACTTGTCAGTCCTTTTAGCACTGAATTAGAGACGCCGACAGTTGATATAACCTGGAAGCTTAGCCTTCATAATAAAGAACAAACCTTACCCCACTGGGAATAAAATGTGAGAAAACTATGTTGCAAGTGTGCTCTTGGATGGCTGTGTTACTAAGATCTGCTAATACCTGACCTCTGACTAACAGAGACCATTTACAGAACAAACTGTTTGCAGTGACACATACATTCGCAGGTTCTCTCTTTCAGTTTTGAGAGGATTTATAAAATTAGTAAACGAGTTATCTGGGACTAGAAAGGGTGTGAAGGAAAGAATATCAGAATACGTTGAGAAATTTCAAAGTGCCAGAAGAATACATATTTAATTCTTATGTAAGTCTGTTACACTACAGATCAGAAAGCTCTTTTCTTGCTAAGAACAAAGCATTATTAAAAAAAAGAAAAAAGAAAAAGGGCCTCGGAATGAGAAAGGGAAAAGCCTGTGATGCATCAACTCCACATAAAGAGATGAAGGCAACTCAGAAAAGCTGGGACCAAAAGAGGTTGTATGATGAAAGGAGGAGCACACCATTGCCAAAGAGTCAGCCCTGAAAACATACATGTAACATTATATAGACTGAGCAGATTACAATTGTGAATATATATGTTTACATATGGGTGATAAAGATTTTAAAGGCTATATATTTGGGTTTGAAGAGAGCAAAGGGAAGAGGAAGTGTAAATACATTATAATATCAAAATTAAAATTAAGAAAAAAAGAAACGACAGAAGGAAGGAAGGAAGAAAAGAAGGAAGGAAGGAAGGAAGAAAGAAAGGAAGGAAGGAAGGAAGGAAGGAAGGAAGGGAAACTGGAATACCTTTAGTACCGGAGGTGCAACAGTAGATATGGTCTCATATTCCCTCAAGGAACCATGTAGAACCCCTTCCACTCTCATAGTTGTCTTCTCAGTGTGATGTGTAACATGTTCTTTATAGGATGCTTTATATCTGAGAAATATGAATAATCCTTATCATGTGTTCAACTGACGAAAATCTTTATCTCAATATTAAGCAATGAAGAAGTACTTGAAAGTAGATTGGATATTTGGAGAGCATAAATTAAAATTAATTTGAACATTTGAAAATAAAAAAGTAGAATTTGAAATATACTAACCAAAATAGCAATGGCTTAGAAATAAAAATTATGAGGGAGAAAGATTAGACAGCTTTTATTTATTTTTTAAACGACTTTATTATACAAAACAAAGATAAATGTACAGATTTTAAACATTTTTGCTTAAAATTATACATTTCTGTCAGTACTGTTTTTTCAGATATTAAAATAATTTTTACATAAAACTATGTAAATATATTTTTTAGTCAGTACTTGATTTTTTCAAGGGCTTGACAGTATGCATTGAAAACCTAATAGTTACAATGAGCATAAAGTACATGCAAAACAAAATGCAACATGGAAATAGTCAAAGTCTTCTTGTTTTGTAAATATATTTTTTTTGTTTTCTTTATTTCTTGGACTTCATACAGTCTGTGAGTTGTTTCTAGGGGAGTGCAAGCCTCTGGGGTTAGCATCCCAAAATCAGTGACTGCATATTATGTCTGTTCTTTCGTGACTGGGTTATCTCACTCAGGATGATATTCTCTAGATGCAGCCATTTTCTTAAGAATTTGGTTAAGTCATTGTTTCTGGTGGCTGAATAGTATTCCATTGTGTAAATGTACCACAATTTTTGTATCCATTCATCTTCAGAAGGACATCTGGGTTCTTTCCAGCTTCTGGCTATTATAAATAGAGCCGCTATGAACATTGTGGTGCATATATCTTAGTTGTGTATTAAAGTGTCACTGGGGCATAAGCCCAGAAGTGGAATAGCTGGGTCTTCAGGTAGTACTATATGCAATTTTCTGAGGTATTGCCAGACTGATTTCCAGAGTGGTTGTATTAGGTTGCAACCCCACCAACAGTGGAGAAGTGTTTCTCTTTCCCCACAGCCTCACCAGCATCTGCTGTCATCTGATTTTTGGTTCTTGGCCAATCTGAATGGTGTGAGGTGGAATCTCAGGGTTGTTTTGATTTGCATGTCTCTGATGGCTAAGAATGTCAAGCACTTCCTCAGATGTTTCTCAGCCATTCGGTGTTCCTCAACTGAGAATGTTTTGTTTAGCTCTGTACCCCATTTTTTAATAGGATTATTTGATTCTCTGTTGTCTAGCTTTTTGAGTTCCTTGTATACCTTGGATGTTAGGCCTATATCTGATGTGGTGTTAGTAAAGATCTTTTCCCATTCTGTTGGTTGTCGTTTTGTTTTCTTGACTATGTCCTTAGCCTTACAGAAACTTTGCAATCTCATTAAGTTCCATTTGTTAATCTTTGAATTTAGACCCTGAGCCATTGGTGTTTTATTCAGGAAATTTTCCCCTGTGCCTATGTGTTCTAAGGTATTCTCTACTACCTCATCTAATAATTTCAGTGTATCTGGTTTATGTAGAGATCTTTGATCCACTTACTTTTGAGCTTTGTACAAGGAGATAAGAAAGGGTCTATTTTCATTCTTTTGCATGCTGAGTGCCAGTTGGACCAGCACCATTTGTTGAATAGGCTGTCCTTTTTCCATTGAATGTTTGCTGCTCCTTTGTCAAAAATAAGGTGACCATATACATGAGGGCTCATTTCTGGATCTTCTATTCTATTCCATTGATCCATATGCCTATTTCTGTACCAGTACCATGCAGTTTTCAGCACAATTGCCTTGTAATATAGCTTGAGGTCAGGGATAGTGATTCCCGCAGATATTTTTTTGTTGTTGAGGATGGATTTCGCTATTCTAGGTCTTTTATTATTCCATATGAAATTGCACATTGATCTTTCCAATTCCATGAAGAACTGGGATGGAATTTGATGGTGATTGCATTGATTCTGTAGATTGCTTTTGGTAGGATGGCCATTTTTAAGATGTTGATCTTTCCAATCCATGAGCATGGGAGATCTTTCCATTTTCTGAGATCCTCCTCAATTTCTTTCTTTAGAGGTTTGAAGTTCTTGTCATACAGGTCCTTCACTTGCTTAGTTAGAGTCACACCAAGGTATTTTGTAGTTTTTGTGACTATCGTGAACGGTACCTTTTCCCTAAATTCTTTCTCCACATGTTTGTCCTTTGAGTATAAGAAGGCTACTGATTTGTTTGAGTTAATTTTGTATCCACCCACTTTGCTGAACTTGTTTATCAGCTGTAGAAGTTCTCTGGTGGAATTTTTGGGGTCACTCAAGTATGTCATCGGCAAAGAGAGATGTTTTGATCTCTTCCTTTCCTATTTGTATCCCCTTGATCTCCTTCTACTGTCTAATTGCTCCAGCCAGGACTTCCAGTAATATGTTGAATAGGTAGGGAAAGAGTGGGCAGCCTTGTTGAGTCTCTGATTTTGGTGGGATTGCTTCAAGTTTCTCGCCATTAATTTTGATGCTAGCTGTTGGTTTGCTGTATATTGCTTTTATTATGTTTAGATATGGGCCTTGGATTCCTGTTCTTTCCAGGACTTTTAACATGAAGGGGTGTTGGATTTTCTAAAATGCTTTCTCAGCATCTAGTGAGATGACCATGTGATTCTGATCTTAGAGTTTGTTTATATGGTGGATTACATTGATGGATTTCCTTATATTAAACCATTCCTGCATCCCAGGGATGAAGCCTACTTGGTCATGATGAATGATCATTTTGATGTGTTCTTGGATTTGGTTTGCAAGGATTTTGTTGAGTATTTTTGGATCAATGTTGATAAGTGAGATTGGTCTGAAGTTCTCTTTCCTTGTAGGGTCTTTCTGTGGTTTAGGTACGAGGGTTATTGTAGCCTAAAAAAGTGAGTTAAGTAGTGTTCCATCTGATTCTATCTTTTGGAATAGTTTGGAGAGTATTGGTGTTATATCCCCAATAAATGTCTGATAAAATTCTGCACTGAACTTGTCTGGACCTGGGCTTTTTTTGGTTGGGAGACTCTTGATGACTTCTTCTATTTCTTTAGGAGTTATAGGGTTATTTAGATGGTTTGCTTTGTCCTGGTTTAACTTTGGGATCTTGTATCTGTCTAGGAATTCATCAATTTCCGCCAGGTTTTTAAATTTTGTGGAGTATAAGTTTTTGTAGTAAGATCTGATGATTTTTTGAATTTCCTCAGTTTCAGTTGTTATGTCCCCACTTTCCTTTCTGATGTTGTTAATTTGTATACTCTCTCTTTGCCCTCTAGTTAGTATGGCTAGGGGTTTATCAATCTTGTTGATTTTCTCAAAGAACCAACTCTTGGTTTTGTTGACTTTTTCAATGGTTCTTTTTTATTCTATTTGGTCTATTTCTGCCCTAATTTTGATTATTTCTTGCCGTCTACTCTTTTTGGGTATATCTGCTTCCTTCTGTTCTAGGGCTTTTAGCTGTGCTGTCAGGTTGCTGATGTAAGCTCTCTCCAGTTTCTTTTTGGAAGCACTTAGGGCTATGAGTTTTCCTCTCAATACTGCTTTCATTGCACCCCATAGGTTTGGGTATGTTGTGTTTTCATTTTTGTTTAATTCTAGAAAATCCTTAATTCCTTTTTTTATTTCTTCTTTGACCCTGCTATCGTTTAACAGAGCATTGTTTAGTTTACATGTGTATGTGGGCTTTTTGTTGTCTTTGTTGTTGTTAAAGACCATCCGTAGACCATCGTGATCTGAGAGGATGCATGGGAGTATTTCAATCTTCTTATATCGGTAGAGACATGTTCAGTGTCCAATTATGTGGTCAATTTTCGAGAAGGTACCATGGGGTGGTGAGAAGAAGGTGTATTCTTTTACTTTAGGATAATATGTTCTGTATATATCTATTAATTAGTTGGTTCAAAGTCTCTGCTAGTTTTGCAGTGTCCTTGTTCAGTTTTTGTTTCCATGATCTATCTATTGGTAAGAGTGAGGTATTAAAGTCTCCCACTATTATTGTGTGGGGTGAGATGTAGTTTTTGAGTTTTCGTAGTGTTTCTTTCATTAATGTGGGTGATTTTTTATTTGGAGCATATATGTTAAGGATTGAGAGTTCCTCCTGAAAGATTTCTCGGGTAATGAGTAAAAAGTGTCCTTCCTTATCTTTTTTGATAACTTTTGGTTGGAAATTTACTTTATTCAATATTAGAATTGCCACTCCAGCTTGCTTCTTGGAGCTGTTTCTTTGGAAGATTTATTCCCACCCTTTTACTCTGAGATAGTTTCTACCTCTGTCTCTGAGATGAGTTTCCTGTATGCAGCAAAAGGCCAGATTTTGTTTATGTATCCAGTCTGATAGCCTATGTCTCTTTATTGGGGAGTTGAGACCATTTTGTTAATAGATATCAAGGAATAGTTGATTCTTTTTCCTGCCATTATTCCTTTTGTGGGTTGAGTTGTGTCTGTGTCTTTTTCTTCTTTTAGTTTCTTGTTTAGGAGTTTTCTTGTTTTTACTAGGCTGTATTTTCCCTCATTGTATTGGGTTTTCCACCTATAATTCATTGTAGTGCTGGGTTTGTGTTCAGATATTGTGTAAATTTTGATTTGTCTTGAAATATCTTCATCTCTCCATCAATGGTGATTGATAGTTTTGCTGGGTATAGCAGCTTGGGCTGACATTTGTGTTCTCTTAGGGTGTGCATGTCTGTCCAGGCTCTTCTAGCTTTCATAGTCTCTGTTGAGAAATCAGGTGTGACTCTTATTGGCCTGCCTTTATATGTTACATGACCTTTTTTCCTTACTGCTTTTAGTATTCTTTCTTTGCTTTTGGCACTTGATGTTTTTACTATTATTTGTCAGGAGGTATTTCTTTTCTGGTCCAACCTATTTGGAGTTCTGAAGGCTTCTTTTATGCTCGTGGTCATCTTATTCTTGAGGGTAGAGACGTTTTCTTCTACGATTCTGTTGAAGATATTTACTGTGCCTCTCAGTTGATACTCTTCTCCCTCTTCTATTCCTATTATCCTTAGGTTCAGTCTTCTCATTGTGTCCTGGATTTCCTGGACATTTTGGGTTAGGAGCTTTTTGTTTTTTGCATCTTCTCTGGCTGTTTTGTCTATGTTTACAATGTTGTCTTCTGCCCCCGAGATTCTCTCTTCCATCTCCTGTAATCTATTGGAAATGCTTGCTTCTGTGATTCCTGATTTTTTTTTAGGTGTTCTACTTCTAGATTTATCTCTTTTTGTGTTTTTTTATTGTGTCAATTTTTGTTTTAAATTCCCTCTTCCATTCCTTCATCTCTTTGATTCTGTTTTCCTCTAGTTCTTTGAGTTCTTTGAGTGTTTTTCTTTTTTCCTCTTTAAAAGCTTCTGAATCTTTTTGCTTTTCTTCCCATTCTTGTTTAAGTATCTCTATCAGCATCTTGAGGTATGACTTCAGGTCTGTGTCTTCCTTTTCTGGAGTGTTTGGAATTCCGATGTTTCTTGTTATGGGAGAGCTGGGTTCTGGTGTTGCCAGGTTGTCTTGGTTTCCTTGGGATATACTCTTTCTCTTTCCTCTTGCCATTTTGTTGTCAGTGATATGTTCTTGCCTTTCCCTTGTATCTGGTCTGTTTCCCTTGATCTCTACTGGTCCAGGTAACAGATGGGTCGAGCCCTGTTCTATGCCTCAGAGTCGCTGGGTGGGAACAGAAGTTCCAAAGTTCTATTTCTGGTCACTGGATCAGACAGGGAGAGTCAGGGCAAGGCAGTGGGTCCAGTTTCCTTGTGCACTGCGCAAAAATCTCTCTGCTCCCTGGCAGCCCAGGTCTCCCACCCACCAGTTGCTCAGCCTCAATGAGCCGCCATTCTGGGTGGCAGATAGGCCAGGCTCTGCTCTGTGTCCTGAAGTCACCTCTGGGTGGAAACAGAAGTTCCCAAGTTCTGTTCCAGGTCCCTGGATCGGGCAGGACAGGGCAGGTCAAGGCAGGGGGTGCACTTTCCGTGTGCACTCCGCAGAGATCCCTCCGCTCCCCAGCAGCCTAGGTCTCCCACTCACCAGTTGTTCAGTCTTTAGGAGCTGCCGTTCCGGGTGGCAGATGGGCCAGGCTCTGTTCTGCGTCCTGAAGTTGCCACCAGGTGGAAACAGAAGTATGAAATTTTTGTTCCTGGTCGCTGGATCGGGCAGGGCAGGGCAGGGCAAGGCAGGGGGTGCACTTTCTATGTGTAATCCGCAGAGATCTCTCTGATCCCTTGCAGCCCAGGTCTCCCACCCACCAGTTGCTCAGGCTCTATGATCCGCCGTTCCGGGTGGCAGATGGGCCAGGCTCCGCTCTCTAGACAGCTTTTAAATGATTGATTTCATCCCTGATATTGATTATTCCTGCCTTCTCCTCATCTCTGAGGTGCTTGTTTCTTTTTTTCCTCTTTTCTTTTATTCTAGAAATTTCAGTTGTACTTTTAACTTGATGATATGAGAACTTTCTAATTTCTTTATAGATGAACTTAGGCCCATGGACTTTCCTCTTATCACTGCTTTCCTTGTGTTCCATAAATTTGGCGTATGTTGTGCCTTCATATTCATTGAATTCTATTAAGTCTTTAATATCTTTGTTTATTTGTTCCCTGACGATTTTTACAATACATCATAGAAGAAAATATTTTTTACCCTAAAGAAGGAGTTGCCTATCAAGGTAAAGAAACATAGAGAACACCAAATAGTTTGGAGCAGAAAGAAAAAAGCTCCCCTACCACATAATAATCAGGTCACTACACATACAGATCAAAGATGAAGTGTATTAAAACTTCAAGGATAAGCTAAACATTAATTAACATATAAAGGCAGCTCTATTAAAATACTTGACATTTCATGGAAGCTTCTATAAGTCAGAAGGTCTGAATAGTAGTTCTATAAACTTGAAGACATCACAGATATCAGCCCATACTATTATGTCCACCTTACTTCTCAGTCATAGTCTCTGAAGAAAGTAAGGTGTTCTGTGATAAAACCAAACTCATGCAGTTTATATCTATAAATACAGTCCTACAGAAGGCTTTAAAAGAAACATTTCAACCTGAAGAGGTTAACTCAACCCAAGGAAACACAAGTCACTTCAGATCAGCAGACCTAGATCCTGGTGGCCATAACTAGCAATAGGTAGACATGAATATTTTAAGGGATTCTATAGGTCTTTTATCTCATGTAGAAGGGCAGTTTGTATTTTTGTCTATTTTATGGAACCTTATTGTGTAGAGCGTTTGTGAATTGAAAATCTATTATATAAACACGTTTGAAAAGTTACCAAGCTTTGAAGTGTGATGTTTGTGACAGGCGGTGGAGAAGACAAGATGTCAGAGCGGTACTTCTACAGGGAGGGAAGCAGTAGGGCAGGCAGAGTGAAAATCTTTGAAAGGGAATCGTGTGGAGGGGAGACTTGTGAACCGAGGGACAGAGTCTGTGTGCCTGGCTCCATATTAAGCAGTGTCTGCAGAGAGAGAGAACACGGGGGCCAATAAAGAGATAAGCCAGATTCAATTAAATATTATACAACACACTCAACTTCATATATCCATGTCAATACTCTCTTCAGAAAGCACTTAGTTCATCCTTGTATAAACTAAACACAGAAATTCAGCAGCCAATGATGTCATAAACGCTGCATCTAACATAATTTCAGAGCATTTTAACCAAACACAAATGTATAGATAGTTTTCTGTATCTATTGGTACATTGTCCAAAATTGGCCACATACTCAGATAGAAAGCAAACCTCAGTAGAAGGAAAAAGAAAAAAATGGAATTAGCATCCTCTCAGAGTACCACAGATTAGGCCAATGGAAATCTGTGTGGTGATTCCTATGAAACTGGTAACACGTAATTGTATTACACTTGAGTAAATACTCAAAGAATTCTACAACCAGTTAGAGAGACAATTGCTCAATTAAGTGTACTGCTGCTCTATTCATAATAGCCAAAATTAAAAATAACTAAATCTATGCCAATTTGTGGTTGGATATAGAAAATATATATTCATATAATGGAATTATGTAAATTGATCATTAAAATTGAAATTGTGCAATTTTGAGGTAGATGGATAGAACTAGAAAGAAAATCATTTATTCACTTATATTTGTAAATTTGCTGTTAAGATTAATATGAAAGCTACCATTTCTATCACCACAGAGGTTACACTTACAGTAAGAGACTAGAGGGGAGTTATAAATCTCTCTAAGATTAAAAAGCAGAATGGATAGATATAATTGGATGAGGTGGGAGATTGAAAACAGATGGAGAGACTGAGGAGGTGTTTGAGGACAGAAATAAGAGGAGAGACTTCTGAATCTGGATTTCATTTCAGGAAGCTGCTGACCAAATAGGTTACAGAGAAACCTCCAGATAAAGAGGCCCTTGTCAAAGCTTTTTGTTGTTGTTGTTTTGCTGAAGATGATACCTAAATAATTCACCCAGCAAGAGGAAGTCCAGTCGTCCAGTCGATACGTTTTCAGACCATTTAGCCCTAGGCACTAGGATTCTTGTTACTGGAAGGTACTCCCCCCCCCCCAAGGGCACATTTCTAAAGCAGAAAGGTGAATATCAATTCACCTATCAACCTTTTATCTTCAATGGAGTCCTGACTGTTTGGAACAAAGCTTGGAGTAGTTCTGTCTGTATCTAAGCAAAGTTAATGAATAAGTATAAAAATACTTTTGTTCTGCACACAGCAGGGTATCTGAATTCAAGAAGTCATAGAAAATAATAACAGAATACACAAAACTTGGGTGCACATCTCACGAAATCCAGACATGGAGACAGGAGATGAGCCCATAGCTCCACATATAACTGATGAATTATATCAACTGATGGTAGATACAATGGTCATTGTTTTCTAAAAGTATGAACCCTAATAATTCAACTAATCCCCAGAGAAAGACCACACAGCCAGGAGTGTTTGTACCTAACAAACTGACCTTGGTAAAAATAAGAGAGGGGGACACACAGTTGGATGGAAAGGAACAAAGGTGTGTATGGGAAATGTTGGTGAGGGGCAGGAAGCAAATGTGTATGTGTGTTTTGTTTGTGTATATATTTGAGAATTTGTGCATGTCTGCTACACATGAATGTCAGAAAAAGACATTACACCTCCTGGAATTAGAACTAAAACAGCTTCCTGACACTACATAGGGTGTGAGAACTAAAGCAAGATCCCATGTGAGAGAAACATGTGTTCCTAACTGCTGAGACATCTCTGCAGTACTTTAGTATCATTTATGTGATTCTATGTAAATAAAAAAGTCACGTTTGGTTGCAAATGTCAATAATAATTATAGAAAAATATAACATTGTATTAATATACTACAACTCAATCAAACTTGCTTGATTGTATACAATTTTAAAGTATCACACACACAAACACACATACATGTGAATATGCACAATCTATAATCTTATATTTACAGATTTTTTACGTCAGATTCTATTATTTTGTTTTTTTTTCTTTTTAAAAATATATTATCTATAATCTTATTTTACCGTCCAGTCATTATCTTCCTCCCAGTCTGTCCTCTGACTATACCTCATCCCATTCCTCATGCCCTGTCTCCAACAGGACATTATGTAGATATGTGCACTCATATTTACTGGTGGAATCATACGTTCGGTGAATGCTTAAGGGTGATTTTATCTTCCTTTGCTTTAAGTTTGCAATTACTCTAAATTAGTCTATTTCCCTTAATAATTGAAATAAATATTTACTCATTTCCCAGGTTAGATGAGGACATCTCCATACAATTGTTCTTCAGTAAATTCAGACTGATTATTCAAACGTATATAATACGTGTGATAATTTTGTCCTCAATGTTAATTGTAATTACTAATTTATTAAAATATTATTACATTATTATGCATAATCCTGAAATATATAATCCCTGTACTTATCATAATGTAATATCAAGTAAGTTTTTTTTTATTCTATTGTTAAATAGTCTTTCCCATAGTGAAGTTAAGTGAATTAATGCATGCATTTTTGGTCAGTTTTTGAGCTTTATTTTTAGTGGGTAATTTCTTCTCATAAGAAAAATTGATATCACAATCCTATTACAAGGAGGCTAATAATTAGTCACTTTATCATATCTAGAATAATGATTATGTAAATGCATTTATTACTTCCTACACCTATTTTTAATGTACCTCTGCAGCCAACTTTCTCCACCTGGATTAGAAACAAGGTAGTTTATTGCTCATAGTTTTCAATGCAAAGATTCAGGAAAGAGGATTTACAGTCATAGATAAGAGAAGGTTGAGTCATCAGTAGGGTCTTTTGTCTTCCCATTCTATCAGGAAAGGATTTGGAAAGATGCTGCTTCTTGACTTCTAACAACTGCAGGCTTGTACAACTCAATGTGATACCTACATTACCTACATTTGCATTTTTCCAAATCACAAATTATGATAATAATAGTAATAATAATAATTTTGTTTATATATGCTGCTTTTTCACATTGATGTGCATACATGTATTTATGTTTTATGGAAACATCACTTCAATATTTAATTGAAGAATACTTGGAGATAGCCAGCTCCAATTATAGACGAACTACTAGCATAAAATCCCTGTTTGTTTTTCCTGAACAGTGAACAGTGTTAATCCATGAACTGTGAATAATGACTGACTAATTTCCCTGGCCAGGCTCTGATCTTGCTCAGAACTCCAGCTCCTTGTTGTCTAACACATAGCACATTGATAGCCGCAGTGACAATGCAGGGAAGAAATTTGCTCATTTGGAACTGTTCCTGTAGAAACCCAATACTTTTTCCCATTTCTTAAATACATTTGGAATTTTAAAAATCCTGATATCTTTAAAATATTTCCTGCATCAAAATTTGCCTTGGCTTTTCTTGTAGTCCAGAGGCAGTGCACTGTAGGAAGAAGAATACTGTGACCAGTGTGCTGCCAAGAAGCATGATGCATTCGTCATTGGGGTCTCGGTGTCAACCAGCTTATTACTGGTTGCTTTTGGAACAGTTCTTTGTTGTATGCTCACTGTTTGGTATGAGAACTGAACATTAGTATTCTGCTCAGTGCACATAGTAATAAATGGCCACCTAGGTTGTTATCTTTATAGCTGTAGATTAATGCATCTCTCAAATGTCTCAAGAGAAATGTCCTGTTGCAGTAGATAGCAACTGTTACAAAGATGCATAACTGGTCAAAGTGCACTGAATAATAGACAGTGGAGTGCTCAGTTCTAAATGAGCATCCATATCACCACATCCCCAAGGTGCGGGAATAATTTCAGAAGAGGGAACAGAAAGATTATGTGTCAGAAATAATGGACATATGTAGGCAAATGGTATCTGCCAGACATAACTGTGCATTGGCATGTATGAATTACCACTGGTTTTGATTGAATGCTTGAAACCCATGGGAATAAAAAGCATCCAACATCTCAAAAATGATCGGAGAGAAGATGGGATGTCTGATCACTAGGTTCGATGCTATTGAAAATCAATGCCACTGTTAGAGAGGCAATCAGTTTTCTTTGGAGATGTGGTATATGAAAACTACTTATGCTACAGGAGATGGTCCCATACACATTTGCTTACATATAACACAGTTCAGGGTATTTTTGTTTTTTTCTAATATTTATTTTCTTTTGTTTATTACAGGGGAGAAAGAACATTAAGTTCTGTGGTGAAAATGCTAGGTGAGATGGGGAAGGACATGGGACATTGTTTTAATCTAAACACATTAAATACCTGTATACAAAATATATATTTTAAAATACTGTTAAATGAAACAGTTACATCAAATGATCTCCAAATTCCATGATTTGATTTTTTTAGAGCAGAATAGATTTCATTTGTATATATTTTAACCCAATCACAAAAGAACACACATGGTATGCACTCACTGGTAAGTGGATATTAGCCCAAAAACTCAGAATACCAAAGATACAATCCACAGACCAAATTTAGCTTAAGAAGCTGAAAAACTAGAGTGGATTCTTCAGTGTTTCTTAAAAGCAGGTACAAAATATTCACAGGAGGAAATACAGAATCAAAAGTGTGGAGCAGAGACTGAAGGAAAGGCATCCAAAGACAGTCCCACCCAGGGATCCATCTCATATACAGTCACAAAACCCAGAAAATGTGGGTGTCAAGAAGTGCATGCTAACAGTGCCTGATATGTCTGTCTCCTGAGAGGCTCTGCCAGATCCTGAGAAGTATTGAGTCAGATGCTTTCAACCAAACATTGGACTGAGAATGAGGTCCCAAATGGAGGAGTTATAAAAAGAAGTAAAGGAGCTGAAGAGATTTGCAACCCCACAGGAAGAACAACAATATCAACCAACCAGACACACCAGAGTACCCAGAAACTAAACCACCAACCAAGGAGTACACAAGGAAGGACCCACTATTCCAGTAGCATATGTAACAGAGGATGGCCTTGTCAGGTATCAGGGGGAGGAGAGGACCTATGAAGGTTCAGTACCCTAGTGTAGAAGAATGCCAGGGCAGAGAGGTGGGCAGGAGTGGATGGGTGAGTGATCACTTTCATAGAGGCAGGAGAATGGGGGAGGGGAGAGTGGGATTCCAGAGGGGAATCCGGGAAAGAGGATAACACTTGAAATGTAAGTAAATATCCAATAAAAAAATAATGATTTCATTAAAAATATTTCATACCTAACTAATTTGCATGTTGTTAGCCCCCCACTTTCTATATAAATACATATATATGTATACATAATATTTTTCTTCATCCTTTCTATATTTTCTTACATTTATATTTATTATTTTACCATATTAATTTTCTTGGATATATAGATTCAAATAATTTGTACAATTTCAATTTATTTAGCAAAGAAAAAGTTGTGAAATAGTCTACCACTCATTAGCCTATTAAAATACTCAACTAGATATATTTAAATGTACTAAATGGTTTGACAAATAATTTTGTGTTACGTTGCTATTTTTTTCACAGAAAAGTTTTAACATCAATTTATAGATAATTTATAGATAATTCTCCTAGGAGTCAGCTTCATTCCACAATGTGTCATCTTCTGAAACCATATCTAAACTGCATAGACTAGATACTTTTTAATTTTAATTTTTGAAGGTATAGAAAAATGTAATATTATTTGATTTAATGCAAGTGAATACACCTATTTGATGTTGAATTTCTGCCTAATGTAAGTTTGTTTTTCTTTAATTTGTAAAATTTCCAACTTGACAATTGTGCTGATTAGTGTCAAGAGCCTATTCAAGTCCACTGGTTGTGCCACAATCTATAATGTTCATTTCTTAAATACTTTCTATTCAGATTATTCTGACAGTATAAGATACAATGGAAATAAAGATGACAAAGTATTTTATCTGAGAGATTTTCTCACCCCTTTATGCATTTTCTATCTTAAGTATTATTTTAAATGCTGAAAAAATTTTTTGAGCACTCTCTGAAATTATATTTAAGATAGGAATCTTAATTTTGTAAATGAAAATAAAATTAGTTATCTCCTCCCAACTTTCATAATGCTATTGTATCCTACAGATAAAAGGTGCTACATTTTTAAACCTAGACATTTATCAGATAATAAGTCAGCTGGGCTTAATTGTCTTATAATAAGAAATGAACTGAGGCATTCCTGCGGTGTAGATATAAAGAGAACACCTGTGTCTGATATTTTAAAATAAGTTTAAATGTGATTGAGATTAAAGTCAATATAAAAATTTTAAATATGCAAAAACTCACTTTGTTTCTTCAACTCTGTCTAGGAAAATTACTGGAAGATGAACTTCAAACAACTACAAATGATGGGAATTTGCAGCCAAGAACTAGTAGTGCTGATTGAATATACATATATGAGGAACATATTAAAACAAATACAGATCTTAAAAATAATTAGATTACCAAAATATGTTCTAAATATGCAACCACAATAAAATTGCTACAAGTTATCTAATGAATAATAGAACAGGTGGAATGGAATTATTTGAAAATATTGTAGACAATGAGGCAGTCTGTGGATCATTTCTTCCATCTCTGCTCCTCTATTTGGCCTTGTAATCCCTTCCCCCATTTTGTTCTCCCTTCTAAGAAGGATTGAGGCATCCACAGTTTGGTTTTCCTTTTTTTAAGCTTCATAAGTTCTGTGGATGGTTTCTTTGATATTCTGAGAACTTTTTTTGGGGGGAGGGTGACTACATACCATAAATTTTATTTTCTGACTGGGTTACCTCACACAGGATAATAGCTTCAAGTTCCATCCATTTTCCTAGGAATTTCATGAACTTGTTGTTTTTAATAGCTGAGTACTGTGTATATGAATCCATTCCTCTGTTGAGGGACATCTGGGTTGCTGATGCCAAGAAGTGTTTACTGGTAGAAACCATGAGCATGTCTCCTCAACGGCTCTCCCAGAGTCATACAGATACAGATGAGGATGCTTGCAGTCAAACATCAGACTGAACATGGGAACCCCAATGAAAAAGCTAGAGGAAGGACTGAAATAGCTGAAAGATTTTTACCAAGGACTGAAATAGCTGAAAGATTTTCACCCTCATGGGAAGAACAACATCATCATTAGCTAAGACACTGAGGTAGAGAGAGTGATTGGGAGAGGGAGCATCTTCATGGAAACAAGTTAAGGGGGAGAAGGAATGAGAGTGGGGGGAAGGGTATAACATTTAAAATGTAAATACAAGTAATATCTAATAAAACTAAAAAATATTCTAAACAATTTTGATAGAATGTAAATATTGAAAGAATAAAAGCATATATAAGTTTTTAGGTTTTATTTTATGCCCATGCACCTATTTTATTCAGGGCAATAAAAAAAGGATTCTCATTTGAATACTCTTTTTTTCATATGCCTTCTAGTGTGTTAGCTAGAACTTTACAGAATATATTGAACAGAATTGAGGAGAGGGGGCATTTTTGTCCCATTACAGAGAAGAGTAAAAATGTTTCAAGATTTTGTCTATTTACCAAAGGGCCTTTTTTTTGGTGGGGGTTTGAATAAATTGTTCTTATATCAAGATATATTTGTTTTGAGCTTGTACATACTGCTTTGTTATGATGATATATGTCACACATATCCCTATAATATATAGAGCTCAACATGAAGAGACAGTAGATACATTGAATTCCATTCTTTAACTAGTAAGAGGATTATGTTGTCTCTATGCTTGAGACACTTCATGAGGTAGATATTGTTTATTGATTTTATATATGTTCAACTATCTCTGGAAATACATGTGAGAGTTCTACACAAAGTTAGATATAGAACTACATCATGACCCAGCAGTACCCCTCAAGTAAATTGCCAAAGATTATATATACTCTAGATGTACTTTTTCGCCCATGTTTATGGTTGCTTTAGTCAAAATATTTATGAAAAGAGAATGTTATAGACATGCATAAAGTGCTGAAAGGATGTACTTGAGTCTTAGAATATAGAGAATTAAAGCAGATAGTCACATAGAAGCTTTAATATCCATTAATTGTTTTCTTAATGCCAGGATGAACTATGCAATACTATGAAAGAAAAATGTCTAGATCATGGACATTTCTATGCTGTGAGTTATAATCATAACAATAACAACAATAATAGTGATTTTGTCATGAGACAACCTCTGGTACAATATAGTGGTAAAATGTTAAAAATTATATCCACTTCTGTTGCTATTTTCAGGACAAAAAAACCTACAATTTGATCAACGATCTTAAGGCAAGACTTACTGCTGTTATTCTACAGAACGGACATGGTGTAAAGTTGATTTCTAATAATATATAATTTTAGTCATAAATGATTGCATTTCTCAACACTCATAAGGTAAATTTCTCCATGTAGTAGATAGGGATCAATCCAAAACCCCCAACTGACCAGAGTTTAGATAAGTATATACTGGAGAAAGATCAGAGGTAAAAGTTACATATATACTTTTCCAATCCAAACAAGATTTAGAGATATTTAAAAATGGGAGTCAGAAGTGTAACAGCCAAAGAAAATGCATCACTAGAAAGAAGAGTGTCTTCTGGACAACATTAATTTGTAGCATTTAAAATGCATTTTATATCATTTGAAGCTGAAAATACTTATTCTGTAAAAACTGTTGCTTGCATCCTTTCTCTTCTTATCTCTGAAACTTTTCCTGAAAAAAAAAAAAAGAATTCTCAGGAAAATGTATCTTTTGATTTATACAGAATTAGTTTGATACAATAATGCATGGAGTATTCTCACTTCCATTCAAATAATGCTAACTTTTATGGATGGCAGAAGAGTGGTGGTATTAATAGATTAAGTTCAGTTTAATTTGGTAAATGAATGATTCCTTATGTGGGCAACACGAGGAAGCCTGAAAGAGTTGAAAACATCCTATACTGTACTAAGAGTAAAACTCTGAGAGGGGAATATGTAAGGAAAAAAACAGGGAACTCTTTTAACTTTTGTAAAATTATCTCCTTGCATTACAACCCAATATCAGTCCCCTAGTCCTTCCTGACATAACCATTCCATTAGCAGAAACCCATTATTTTTTTTTTTTTTTTGGCTACAAAACAAGATTTATTTTTTTTAACATGAAAATACATGGAAAATACATTGGTCTCTTATCTGTTACAAATAAGACTCAAATTATTAATCATAACAAGAAGTGTTTCTTGAGATATTTCCATCTACACAAAAGACTAACAGCTTATTATTTTTTTTAAAGATTTTAAACATTTTTTGCATAAAATTATATATTTTTGTCAGTACTGTTTTTTCAGACATTAAAATAAATTTTACATAAAACCATGTGAATATGTTTTTTAGTCAGTACTTGATTTTTTTCAAGGGCTTGACAGTATGCATTTAAAACGTACTAGTTGCAATAAGCATAAAGTACATGCAAAACAAAACGCAACATGGAAATAGTCAAAGTCTTCTTGTTTTGTGAATATATGTATATTTTTTGTTTTCTTTATTTCTTGGACTTCATACAGTCTGTGAGTTGTTTCTGGGGGAGTGCAAGCCTCTGGGGTTAGCATCCCACTATCAGTGACTGCATATTATGTCTGTTCTTTTGTGACTGGGTTATCTCACTCAGGATGATCTTCTCTAGATGCAGCCATTTTCTTAAGAATTTGGTTAAGTCATTGTTTCTGGTGGATGAGTAGTATTCCATTGTGTATATGTACCACAATTTTTGTATCCATTCATCTTCTGAAGGACATCTGGGTTCCTTCCAGCTTCTGGCTATTATAAATAGAGCCGCTAGTAACATTGTGGTGCATATATCTTTGTTGTGTATTAAAGTGTCTCTGGGGTATATGCCCAGAAGTGGAATAGCTGGGTCTTCAGGTAGTACTATATCCAATTTTCTGAGGTATCGCCAGAGAGATTTCCAGAGTGGTTGTATTAGCTTGCAACCCCACCAACAGAGAAGAAGTGTTCCAATTTCTCCACAACCTCGCCAGCATCTGCTGTCATCTGAGTTTTGGATCTTGGCCAATCTGACTGGTGTGAGGTATAATCTTAGGGTTGTTTTGATTTGCATTTCCCTGATGGCTAAGGATGTCGAGCACTTCCTCAGATGTTTCTCGGCCATTCGGTGTTCCTCAACTGAAAATGATTTGTTTAGCTCTGTACCCCATTTTTTAATAGGGTTATTTGATTCTCTGGTGTCTAGCTTTTTGAGTTCCTTGTACACCTTGGATATTAGGCCTCTATCTGATGTGGTGTTGGTAAAGATCTTTTCCCATTCTGTTGGTTGCCGTTTTGTTTTCTTGACAATGTCCTTAGCCTTACATAAACTTTGCAATCTCATTAAGTCCCATTTGTTAATCTTTGACCTTAGAGCTTGAGCCATTGGTGTTTTGTTCAGGAAATTTTCTCCTGTGCCTATGTTTTCTAAGGTTTTCCCTACTTTCTCATCTAATAGTTCCAGTGTATCTGGTTTAATGTGGAGATCTTTAATCCACTTACACTTGAGCTTTGTACAAGGAGATAAGAACGGGTCTATTTTCATTGTTTTGCATGTTGAGTGCCAGTTGGACCAGCACCATTTGTTGAATAGGCTGTCCTTTTTCCATTGAATGTTTACTGCTCCTTTGTCAAAAATCAGGTGACCATATACATGAGGGCTCATTTCTGGATCTTCTATTCTATTCCATTGATCCACTTGCCTATTTCTGTACCAGTACCATGCAGTTTTCAGCACAATTGCCTTGTAATATAGCTTGAGGTCAGGGATAGTGATTCCCGCAGATGTTTTTTTGTTGTTGAGGATGGATTTCGCTATTCTAGGTCTTTTGTTATTCCATATGAAATTGCACATTGATCTTTCCAATTCCATGAAGAACTGGGTTGAAATTTTGATGGGGATTGCATTGAATCTGTAGATTGCTTTTGGTAGGATGGCCATTTTTAAGATGTTGATCTTTCAAATCCATGAGCATGGAAGATCTTTCCATTTTCTGAGATCCTCCTCAACTTCTTTCTTTAGAGGTTTGAAGTTCTTGTCATACAGGTCCTTTACTTCCTTAGTTAGAGTCACACCAAGGTATTTCATAGTTTTTGTAACTATTGTGAAGGGTACCTTTTCCCTAATTTCTTTCTCCACATGTTTGTCCTTTGAGTATAGGAAGGCTACTGATTTGTTTGAGTTAATTTTGTATCCGGCCACTTTGCTGAACTTGTTTATCAGCTGTAGGAGTTCTCTGGTGGAATTTTTGGGGTCACTCAAGTACACTATCATGTCATCGTCAAAGAGTGATGTTTTTATCTCTTCCTTTCCGTTTTTTATCCCCTTGATCTCCTTTTGCTGTCTAATTGCTCCAGCCAGGACTTCCAGTACTATGTTGAATAGGTAGGGAGAGAGTGGGCAGCCTTGTCGAGTCCGTGATTTTAGTGGGATTGCTTCAAGTTTCTCGCCATTAAGTTTGATGTTGGCTGTTGGTTTGCTGTATATTGCTTTTATTATGTTTAAATATGGGCCTTGGATTCCTGTTCTTTCCAGGACTTTTAACATGAAGGGGTGTTGGATTTTGTCGAATGCTTTCTCAGCATCTAGTGAGATGACCATGTGATTTTGGTCTTTAAGTTTGTTTATATGGTGGATTACATTGATGGATTTCCTTATATTAAACCATCCCTGCATCACAGGGATGAAGCCTACTTGGTCATGATGAATGATGGTTTTGATGTGTTCTTGGATTCGGTTTGCAAGGATTTTGTTGAGTATTTTTGCATCAATGTTCATAAGTGAGATTGGTCTGAAGTTCTCTTTCCTTGTAGGGTCTTTGTGTGGCTTAGGTACGAGGGTTATTGTAGCCTCAAAAAATGAGTTGGGTAATATTCCATCTGATTCTATCTTTTGGAATAGCTTGGCGAATATTGGTGTTATATCCCCAATAAATGTCTTTTAAAATTCTGCACTGAACCCGTCTGGACCTGGGCTTTTTTTGGTTGGGAGGCTTTTGATGACTTCTTCTATTTCTTTAGGTGTTATAGGGTTATTTAGATGGTTTACTTGGTTTTGGTTCAACTTTGGGACCTTGTATCTGTCTAGGAATTCGTCCATTTCCTTCAGATTTTCCAATTTTGTGGAGTATAAGTTTTTGTAGTAGGATCTGATGATTTCTTGAATTTCCTTAGTTTCAGTTGTTATGTCACCACTTTCCTTTCTGATTTTGTTAATTTGGATACTCTCTCTTTGCCCTTTAGTTAGTCTGGCTAGGGGTCTATCAATCTTGTTGATTTTCTCAAAGAACCAACTCTTTGTTTTGTTGATTTTTTCAATGGTTTTTTTTTTGTTTCTATTTGGTCTATTTCTGCCCTAATTTTGATTATTTCTTGCCGTCTACTCTTTTTGGGTATATCTGCTTCCTTTTGTTCTAGTGCTTTTAGCTGTGCTGTCAGGTTGCTGATGTGAGCTCTCTCCAGTTTCTTCTTGGAAGCACTTAGGGCAATGAGTTTTCCTCTCAATACTGCTTTCATTGCATCCCATAGGTTTGGGTATGTTGTGTTTTAGTTTTCGTTGAATTCTAGAAAATCCTTAATTTCTTTCTTTATTTCTTCTTGGACCCTGCTATCCTTTAACAGAGTGTTGTTTAGTTTCCATGTGTATGTGGGCATTTTGTTGTCTTTGTTGTTGTTAAAGACCAGCCGTAGACCATGGTGATCTGAGAGGATGCATGGGAGTATTTCAATCTTCTTATATCGATGAAGGCTCGTTCTGTGTCCAATTATGTGGTCAATTTTCGAGAAGGTGCCATGGGGTGGTGAGAAGAAGGTGTATTCTTTTACTTTAGGATAGTATGTTCTGTATATATCTATTAATTCTAGTTGGTTCAAAGTCTCTGCTAGTTTTGCAGTGTCCTTGTTCAGTTTTTGTTTCCCTGATCTGTCCATTGGTGAGAGTGGGGTGTTAAAGTCTCCCGCTATTATTGTGTGGGGTGAAATGTATTTTTTGAGCTTTAGTAGAGTTTCTTTTATGAATGTGGGTGATTTTTTATTTGGAGCATATATGTTAAGGATTGAGAGTTCCTCCTGACAGATTTCCCCGGTAATGAGTAAAAAGTGTCCTTCTTTATCTTTTTTGATAACTTTTGGTTGGAAATTTGCTTTATTCGATATTAGAATAGCCACTCCAGCTTGCTTCTTGGAGCTGTTTGCTTGGAAGTTTTTTTCCCACCCTTTAACTCTGAGATAGTGTCTGTCTCTGTCTCTGAGATGAGTTTCCTGTATGCAGCAAAAGGCTGGATTTTGCTTATGTATCCAGTCTGATAGTCTATGTCTCTTTATTGGGGAGTTGAGACCATTTATGTTAATAGATATCAAGGAATAATTGTTTCTGTTTCCTGCCATTTTTGCTTTTTTGGGTTGAGTTGTGTCTGTGTTTTTTTCTTTAGTTTTCTTGTTTAGGAGTTTTCTTGTTTTTACTAGGCTTTATTTTCCCTCCTTGTATTGGGTTTTCCACCTATAATTCGTTGTAGTGCTGGGTTTGTGGTCAGATATTGTGTGAATTTTGATTTGTCTTGAAATATCTTTGTCTCTCCATCGATGGTGATTGATAGTTTTGCTGGGTATAGCAGCTTGGGCTGGCACTTGTGCTCTCTTAAGGAGTGCATGATGTCTGTCCAGGCTCTTCTAACTTTAATAGTCTCTGCTGAGAAATCGGGTGTGAATCTGATTGGTCTGCCTTTATATGTTACCTGACCTTTTTCCCTTACTGCTTTTAGTATTCTTTCTTTACTTTGGGCACTTGATGTTTTTACTATTATGTGTCGGGAGGTATTTCTTTTCTGGTCCAACCTATTTGGAGTTCTGAAGGCTTCTTTTATGCTCGTGGTCATCTCATTCTTGAGGGGAGGGAAGTTTTCTTCTATGATTTTGTTGAAGATATTTTCTGTGCCTCTTAGTTGATACTCTTCTCCCTCTTCTATTCCTATTATCCTTAGGTTCGGTCTTCTCATTGTGTCTTGTATTTCCTGGACATTTTGGGTTAGGAGCTTTTTGTTTTTTGCATCTTCTCTGGCTGTTTTGTCTATGTTTGCAATGTTGTCTTCTGCCCCCGAGATTCTCTCCTCGATCTCTTGTAATCTTTTGGAAATGCTTGCTTCTGTGACTCCTGATTTCTTTTTTTGGTGTTCTGACTCTAGGGTTATCTCTTTTAGCGCTTTCTTTATTGTGTCAATTTCTGTTTTAATTTCCCTCTTCCATTCCTTTATTTCTTTGGTTCTGTTTTCGTCTCGTTCTTTGAGTTCTTTGAGTGTTTTTATTGTTTCTTCTTTAAAAGCTTCTGAATCTTTTTGCTTTTCCTCCCTTTCTTGTTTAAGTAACTCTATCAGCGTCTTGAGGCATGTTTTCAGGTCTGTGTCTTCTTTCTCTGGAGTGTTTGGAATTCCTATGTTTGCTACTATCAGAGAGCTGGGTTCTGGTGTTGCTAGATTGTCTTGGTTTCCTTGGGATATACTCTTTCTCTTTCCTCTTGCCATTTTGTTGTCAGTGATATGTTCTTGCCTTTCCCTTGTATCTGGTCTGTGTCCCTGGTACACTTCCCGTGTGCACTCCTCAGAGATCTCTCTACTCCCCAGCAGCCCAGGTTCCGGGTGGCAGCTGGGACAGGCTCTGCTCTGCGTCCTGAAGTCGCCCCCGGGTTGGAACAGACGTTCCTAAGATCTGTTCCTGGTCACAGATGGTCAGCCTCTCCGAGCCACCTTTCCGGCTGGCTGTTGGGCCAGGCCCTGCTCTGTGTCCTGAAGTCGTCTCCGGGTGGGAACAGAAGTTCCTAAGATCTGTTCCCGGTCACTGGATCGGGGAGGACAGGGCAGGTCAGGGCAGGGCGTGCCCTTTCCGTGTGCACTCCGCAGAGATCCCTCTGCTCCCCAGCAGCCTAGGTCTCCCACTCACCAGTTGCTCAGCCTGTATGAGCTGCCTTTCCGGCTGGTGGTTGGGCCAGGCTCTGCTCTGCGTCCTGAAGTCGTCTCCGGGTGGGAACAGAAGTTCCTAAGATCTGTTCCAGGTCACAGTAGCTCAGCCTGTACGAGCCGCCTTTCCGGCTGGTGGTTGGGCCAGGCTCTGCTCTGCGTCCTGAAGTCGTCTCCGGGTGGGAACAGAAGTTCCTAAGATCTGTTCCCGGTCACAGTTGCTCAGCCTGTACAAGCCGTCTTTCCGGCTGGTGGTTGGGCCAGGCTCTGCTCTGCGTCCTGAAGTCCTCTCCAGGTGGGAAGAGAAGTTCCTAAGATCTGTTCCAGGTCGCAGTAGCTCAGCCTGTATGAGCCGCCTTTCCGGCTGGTGGTTGGGCCTGGCCCAGAAACCCATTATTAATTAGCATAAAATCATATAAACTAAATCTGAGTGAATAGAAAATATCCTTGGAGACACTGGCACAGGAGACAACTTCCTAAAACACACCAAGGGCTCAGGCATTAAGATCAGCAATTAATAAGAGGAACATCATGAAACTGAAAATTTCTGTAAGACAAAGGACAAAGCAACAGACTACAGTTTGAAAAAAGATATGAGTGAGGAATAAGATCTAAAATATATGAAGAACTCAAGATTTTAGACACCAATAATCTAAATAAACAAATTTAAAAATGAGTCACAGAGCTAAACAGAATTCTCAACACAGAGATCTCTTGGTTGGTTAAATATAGATTTGATTTATTAAGAAAAGATGAAAATATTTTGCCTTAAGTTGAATAATGCCTATTTACTTATGACTGCTGGAAACTCGGTTTTATGTTTTTTTGCCTAGGTTGTACTTCATCCCTGTTTTAAATAAGGCTGCATCTTCTTGCTTTAGAATTTTACACATGCAGATAGCATGAATTTCCTAGTCTTATGTGCATAAGGTACATTACCTGTTGAAACCAAGAGATTAAAACTCTATAAACATCTAGACCATAAAGATAACCTCAAAGAAATGTGTTCAATCTCAGTGTTACTTTTAAAAATTTTTATTTAATTTTCAATTGGAAACAATGAAAATTATCCGATATAATTATGATTTCAAATATCTATTAGTTTTTTAGATTTTATATTACATATATTCCCTTGATATTGTATAATATTTTTGTACATGTAAAAATGTTGAGGTACAGTTTTAAAATACATTGGTAATATTTATCATACCAGTATATTCTTCATAAATTGCTTCCAAATTCCCAAATAACATATGTACAATTATAACTAAGTATATTTTGTTAGGTATTAATAATTAAAGGGAAGAAGGAATACAATAATTGTTTTTTTTCTTTCCATGTTTCTTTTGATAATTTTTTTACTTACAACTTTATTTACAAAAAGAGAGATACATGTACAGGTTTTTAAAGCATTTTGGCATAAAGCTATATGAATATTTATTTCAGTACATGATTTTTACATGTTTGATAGTATGCATTGAAATATTACTAGTTATCATAAGGATAAAAGACATGTAAAATAAAAAGTAACATAGAAATATTCAGTTTTCTTAGTGTTTATAGACTAGACATAATGATTTTAACCAACAAAAATTGCCACGAGTCTATCTTCTAAGCTCCTGAGTTCTTAAGGATTCTAGGTTAGGTGTACCCCACTCTGAGTGGGTGCTATACATTTGTTGTTGTTGTTGTTGTTGTTTCCCTATGGAATAAGGCTTCTACTTTTTTTGGCTTCTTTTTGAGCTTCATAAGATCTGTGAGGTGTTTCTGGGATGTTCAGAGCTTTCTGGGGCTAGTATCCAATTATCAGTGACTACACATTGTGTCTGTTCTTTTGTGACTGGGTTACATTACTCAGGATGATATTCTCTAGATACATCCATTTTCCTAGGGATTTCATAAAATCATTGTTTCTAATAGCTGAGTAGTACTCCATTGTGTAAATATACCACAATTTTTGTATCCATTCATCTACTGAAGGACATCTGGGTTCTTTCCAGATTATAGCTATTATAAATAAGGCTGCTATGAATATGGTGGAACATGTGTCCTTATTGTATATTAGAGCATCTTTGGGGCATATGCCGAGAAGTGGAATAAGTAGGTCTTCAGGTAGTACTATGTCCAATTTTCTGATGGGATTACAACCCCACAAACAGTGGAGGAGTGTTCCTCTTTCTCTGTTATTCCCGCAGATGTTTTTTTGTTGTTGAGGATGGATTTTGATATTCTAGGTTTTTTGTTATTCAAGATAAAATTGCACATTGCTCTTTCTAACTCTATGAACAATTGAGTTGGAATTATGATGGGGATTGCATAGAGTCTGTAGATTGCTTTTGGTAAGATAGCAATTATTAGAATGTTGATCCTTCCAAAACATGTGAATGGGAAATCTATCCATCTGCTGAGATCTTCTTCAGTTTCCTTATTTATATATTTGACATTCTTGTCATACAGGTACTTTACTTGCTTAGTCAGAGTCACACCAAGGTATTTCATATTGTTTGTAACAATTATTAAGGGTATCTTTTGCTTAAGTTTATTTTTTTAGTGTGTGTTTTTTGTTTGAATAGAGGATGGCTGCAAATTTGTTTGAGTTAATTTATATCCAGCAACTTTGATGAAGTCGTTTATCAGCTGTAGATGTTCTCTGATTAAATATTTGGGGTAACGTAAGTGATTTGTAAATAGTGACATATTTACTTCTTCCTTTAAATTTGTATGCTTTTGATTTTTTTTTCTTTTGCTGTCTAATTGTTCTGGCCAGGACATCCAGTACTATGATGAATAGGTAGGAGGAGAGTCAGCTGCATGTTCTAGTCCCTAATTTTAGTGGGATTGCTTCAAGTTTCTCACAATTTAGTATGATGCCAACTATTGGTTTGCTGTATATTGCTATCTTTATGTTTAGGTATCGGCCTTGGATTCCTGTTGTTTCCACAACTTTTAACATGAAGGGGTGTTGAATTTTGTCAAATGCTTTTTCAGAATCTAATGAGATGAGCATATGGTTATTTTCTTTGAGTTTGTTTATATGGTGGATTATGTTGATAGATTTCTATACATTAAACCATCCCTGCATCCCAGGGATGAAGCCTAATTAATCATGGTGAATGATTGTTTTATTTGTTCTTGGATTTGGTTCGCAAGAATTTTGTTTAGAATTTTTGCATCAGTGGTCATAAGAGAGATTTGTCTGAAGTTTCTTTTTCTTGTAGGGTCTTTCAGTGGTGTAGAAATAAGGGTTATTATGGTTTCCAATAATGAGTTGTGAATTGTTCTATTTGAATCTATTTTGTGGAATAGCTTGGAGAGTATTGGTATTTAGCTGTCAATAAATGTCTGATAGAATTCTGCAGTGAACCTATCTTGTCCTGGCCTTTTTTTTTTTTTTTTTTTTTTTTTTGGTTGGGAGGCTTTTGATGACTGTTTCTACTTCTTTAGGCATTACAGAATTATTTAGATAGTTTATCTGGTCCTGGTTTAACTTTGGTAACTCATATCTGTCTAGGAATATTTCCATTTAATCCATATTTTCCAGTTTTGTTCAATATAGGCTTTCGTAGTAGTATCTGCTGATTTCTTCAATTTCCTCAGGTTTAGTTGTTATTTCTCCACTTTCCTTTCTGATTTTGTTAATTTGGATACTCTCTCTCTGCCTTCTAGTTAGTCTGGATAAGGGTTTATCAATCTTTTTAATTTTCTCAAAGAACCAGCTCTTGGTTTTGTTGATTTGTTGAATGGTTCTTTTTGTTTCCATTTGGTTAATTTCTGCTCTGAGTTTTATTATTTCTTGCCATCTACTCCTCTTGGGTGTATCTGCTTCTTGTTGTTCTAGAGCTTTCAACGGTGCTGTCAAGTTATTAGTGTTTGATCACTCTATATTTTTTTTTTTTCTGGAGGCATTTAAATCTATGAGTTCTCCTCTTAGTACTGCTTTCATTGCACCCCATAGGTTTGTGTATGTTGTGTTTTCATTTTCATTAAGTTCTAGAAAATCCTTAATTTCTTTCTTTATTTATTCTTGGACTATGCTGTCGTTGATTTAGGGCATTGTTCAGTGTCCATGTGTATATGGGCTTTTTGTTGTCTTTGTTGTTATTAAAGACCAGCTTTAATTCATGGTAATCTGATAGGATGCACAGGAGGATTTTGATCTTATATCTATTGAGGCTTTTTTTGTGACCGACTATATGGTCAATTTTGGAGAAGTTGCCATGAGGCATTGAGTACGTGTATTCTTTTGTTTTAGGGTGAAATGTTCTGTAGCTGTCTATTAATTCAATTTAGTTCAAAACCTCTGCCAGTTTCACTCCATGTTTGTTCAGATTTTGCTTACATGATCTATCCATTGATGAGAGTAGAGTGTTAAATTCTCCCACTATTATTGTTTGTGGTGCAATGTATGTTTTGATCTTTAGAAAAAATTATTTTTTGAATATGGGTACTCTTGTATTTGGAGCATATATGTTAAGGACTGAGAATTCCTTCTGATAAATTTTCCCTGTAGTGAGTAAAAAGTGTCCTTTCTTATCTTTTTGGATAACTTTTGGTTGAATATCTACTTTATTAAATATTGGAATGGCTACTCCAACTTGTTTCTTGGGGCAGTGTGCTTGGAACGTTTTTTTTTTTTTTTTTTTTCTTCCCCAGCCTTTTACTCTGAAATAGGTGTCTGTCTTTATCTCTGAGATTAGTTTTATGTACACAGCAGAATGCTAGATTCTGTGTATGTATCCAGTCTGATAGTCTATGTCTCTTTACTGGGGAATTGAGTCCATTTATATTAACAGATATTAAGGAATAGTTATTGTTTTTCCTGCTATGTTTGCTTTTAGATGTAGAAGTATATCTGTGTGTCTTTCTTCTTTGGTTTTCTTAGTTATTTTCTTGCTTTTTCTATGATGAAATTTCCCTTCGTGTATTGGGTTTTCCATCTATTATTCTTTGTAGGGCTAGATTTGTGTTCAGATATTGTGTAAATTTAGTTTTGTCCTGCAATATCTTGGTCTCTCCATCTATGGTGATTGAGAGTTTTGCTGGATATAGTAACCTGGGCTGGCATTTGTGTTCTCTTAGTGTCTGTATCATGCCTGTCCAGAATCTTATATTTGTATTAGATCTGTTGAGAAGTTGGGTATAATTCTTATTGGTCTGACTTTATATGTTACATGTCTTTTTTCCCTTACTGCTTTTAGTATTCTTGGTCTTTTCATTTTGTTCTGGATCTCCTGGACATTTTGGCTTAGGAGCATTTTGGTTTTTGCATCTTCTCTAACTGTTTTTTGCTATGTTTTCTATGTTGTCTTCAAACCCTGAGATTCTCTCTTCCTTCTTTTTTAGTCTGTTGGTGATGCTTGCATCTATGACTCCTGATTTATTTTGTAAGTTTTCCATCTCCAGGGTTGTCCCTTTTTGTGTTTTCTTTATTGTTTCTATTTCCATTTTTCATTCCTTCATCTCTTTGGTTGTCTTTTCCTATACTTCTTTGAGTGATTTTCATTTCTTCTCTTTAAAAGCTTCTGTTTGTATATGTGTGTCCTCCCATGTTTTTTGAAGGGTGTTATTCATGCTCTTCTCTAAGATCTCCATTATCCTCATGAGGTATGATTTCCATTCTGAGTCTTTTTTTTCTGCAGTGTTTGTCAATCCACTTTTTGCTGTGGTCGAGAGAGCTGTGTTCTGATGCTGCCTGGTTATCTTGGTTTCCATTGCTTAAGTTCTTTCATTTTTTTTCTATCTTGTTGTCTGTGACTGGAACCTGTCTCTTCTGTAGATCTGAGGACCCTTGGAATCAGGAAGAAAATCGCTTCTGAGTGTTTGAATTTAAGTCAGCAAACAGTGAGTTCGGGTAGCAGTGACTCAGCTATATTTTTGTTGGTTTATCTGTGGAAGCTCTTGTGAGGCTATTCTGGGAGCTCAGCCCTCGGCCCACAGGTCCTGAGTACTACTAGCAGGGACCTGGCTCTCTCTCTAGGCTAAATTGGATCCTTTTCCAGATTGCACTGTACTTTCTGCTCTCTGAGAACTCATGGTGTACTCTCCCTGGGCCTATGTGACAGGTTTCCTTCTGCTCCAGGTTTTTAAGGGCCTTTAGAATTGAACTTCAAGCACTGCCTTTTCCTTAAAAGGGCCTGTGCCTCACTGTGGTCCTGTGGTGTTAGTCCATGAACCCAGACTGTGGGCTGGATAGGCACCTTTCCCAAGAGCTTTACCTGATCTTCTTTGAGCTTTGGTTACTCACAGTGCAATCTCACCAGGCCTGTGTCCCAGGATCTCTTTTGTTCCAGGTGGCAAAGGGACTGTGCATTTGCTCCAAAAGCGCGGGCTTTCCCGCCGGATCCTGAGTCTCTCTGCCAGAGCCAATTATTGCTTTATAAATAAATTATCTTATTATATTCAGAAAGGTAACTTGACAGCATGTACAGCTAAATATGTAAAATTGAACATTTGTTTAGACTGGAGACAAAGGAGCCTTTTAAATGTTTATGTCAAATGTTTAAATGTTAGTAAACTTGAGCCATTATTACAGCATTGTTAAATTATCAAAATGTTTTCAGATTATAACTAATAAAATCCAGTTTTTATTAAAATAATCTCCTAGATTAAAGCTTTTCAAAATAAAATAGTCATGACAGTATTACCCAGGTGTCATTAATGTCTGTTTAAATTTGCTAAGATATTCAGATCAATATAAGCACTCCTCAGTGAATGCACAGCATGTGTGTTCTTTTGTGATTGCATCACCTCAGTCAGGGTACTTTCTAGTTCCAATCATTTGACTAAGCATTTCATGAAGTCATTGATTTTAATAGCTAAGTAATAATTCATTGTGTAAAAATAACACACTTTCTGTATTCATTCCTCTGTTGAAGCACATCTGTGTTCTTTCCAGCTTCCAGCTATTATAAATAAGGCTGTTATGAACATGGTTGTGCATGTGCCCTTTTTAGATGTTGGAGCATCCTTTGGGTATATGCTCAGGAGTGGTATAGTTGGGAACTCAGGTAGAATTATGTTCAATTTTCTGAAGAACCACCACACTGATTTCCAGAGTGGCACTACCAGATTGCAATCCCACCAACAGTGGAGGAGTGCTCCTCTTTCTCCTCATCCTTGCCAGCATCTCCTGTCACCTGTGATTTTGATCTTAGCTATTTTGACTTGTGTGAGGTAGAATCTCAGGGTTGTTTTGATTTGCATATTCCTGACTAAGGATGTCAGACATTTCTTTAGGTGCTTCTCGATATTCCTCAGTTGTAAAAAGCTCAGAATACCCAAAATACTATTCACAGACCACTGAAAATTCAAGTAGAAGGAAGACCAAAGTGTGGATGCTTCAGTCCTTCTTAGGAAGGGGAGAAAAATATTCATAAGAGGAAGTACAGAGACAAAGTCTGGAGCAAAGACTAAAGAAAAGCCATTCAGAGACTCCCCCACATCCATCTCATATACAGTCACCAAACACAGACAATATTATTGATGCCAAGAAATGAATGCTGACAGGAGCCTGATATAGCTCCTGAGAGGCTCAGCCACAGCCTGACCAATACATATGCAAATGCTTCCAGGCAACCATTGGACTGAGAATGAGAATATTGGAATTAGAGAAAGGACTAAAGGAGCTGAAGGGGTTTGCAATAGCATATTAGGAATAACAATTTCAACCAACCAGACTCTTCCAGAACTCCCAGGAGCTAAACCACCAATCAAAGTGTACACAAGAAGAGACACATGGCTCAGCAGCATATGTAGCAGAGGATGACCTGATCTGGCACCAGCTGGAAGAGAGACCCTTGATTCTGTGAAGGCTTGATACCCCAATGTAGGGGAATGTCATGGCAGAGAGATGGGAGGGAGTGAGTGGGTGGGTTTTAGCTGCATAGGACAGAACCTTAGGGAGGCAGGAGGAGGGGAGTTTGATGGGAAAATTCAGGAGGGGAAACTCAGAAAGTGTATAACATTTGAAATGTAAATAAAGAAAACATCCTATTTAAAAAGAGAAAAAAATCAATATATGCATTTTTAATCAAATTTTAAATAATATAAATACTTGAAATTCAAAAATATTGATCTCAATGTATTCATCAAAAGATCCATATAAAGAGAGCATTTCACTAAAAAACCGAATTTTACAACTTAGAAAGTCTAACATTAATATCAATAATTAAAGTGTTAAGGCACATTTTATATAAATGTTCTAAGAAGTTTGCTCAAGCATTGAGAACATTAAGAAAAAGTTTTACTTTTAGATGTCAATTATAGATTCTATTGAAAATACTACATAGCTTATTAAAATATTAAAAATCTAATTTATGTTGAAATTATTATGTAAAATTCCATTAAAAATCACTTGCTCTCCTGGTAATCAATGTTCAATTGAAGAATGCTTAAGCCAAACTTTAAAAGTCTTTCTATTTGTGGACATTCTTCACAGAAAAGTTTTTAATTATTTTGGCACACCCCAATTTATTATTTAATAAAGAAAAAATTATATGTATAATGTAATTTCTTGCACCAATATTGAAAATATAGGAAGTTTTAATCAATGAGAAATATCTATTATTGGGAAATTTTGACTTGACATTTATAAGAGGCCTTTACATTTCTGCCAAGTATCTTTGTTTCAGATTCTTTAACTGTAAAATGTGAGAAGTTATTCCTACTTCTGGTTGTGAGTCTAACTGGAAATACAAGGGTCTGAAGAAATAAATGTTAGTGAAATGAGATAATCATTTACATTACTTTTAGAGATTTTATGAATTAAGTTTATTTACCATATTATAAACATCAAATAAAAATAGTTTGGATACTCAGCAAACAATAGAGATTGTCTAAGTGCCTATGTTTTCTGAAGAGAAATAACATGCAGAAATCTTCCACTTACTAATAAAGTTACAATGTGTGTTGGGAGAAAATTGCTTTGATAGTTTCTTCTCTTACTGCCACTTTTTGAATACTTTAGCACAGTAAGCAAACCAGTACTGACTACAGTCAGTGAAGCCAGACAGTTTTTAGCTTTTCTGCTTTTTAGTCTCGATTAGAGAATTACTGACAAGGACAACTTCACTTTCTAAAGAATAAGTCACTAATCCCAGATCACCATTAAAAACTACCCAGTAGCTCTTACATATAAAGTGATTTACAAGCTTGGGGATTGGCACATAACTTCTGTTTTAGTTGAAGATCACATTTTGATGAAAAGAGTGAAATCAAAGTGGTGTAGAAACCAACAATTACCCTCATGAGCTTTACCATATGAGACTTCTAAGAAAAACTGCTTCTCTGTCTTTAAAGTGTCATTGAAAAGTTGTAAGCAAATTAAACAGGTTAGCAGTAAAAATTTAGTTGTTATATGTCTAGTCTCTGTAAATTCTAAGGCTACTTAAAAATTACAAAATGTTGCACATTTGGCTCATTATTAGCAAAGTTCTTCTGATGTAATTTGAGATAATAGAGTAGAAAATGTCATCTACATTACCAATTCTATTTTTTTTTTATGATCCTAAGTACATTTCAAACTCAATGCAAAGCTTTTGGAATGTTCATCATTGTCTATATTCTAGTGTTATATTTGTGTTTATAAGTACATTTGATATTTGCCAAGGAAGATGAATATGTTGTGTGGTATGTAAACAAATGTCTCATATAATCTGTCTAGTAATCTAAACTAAATAATAAAAGAATAACTTCTATACAATAAAACACTACATAAGTTAATGTGAGAAATTGTCTTTTCAAATTGATTACTTTTTTTAATTACTAAAACTGACTTTCACTATGGCATTCAATTCAGTGATGCAAAGTCAGACTCTAGATCAGTTAGGTTTTTCCTTTATCATCCCATCATATAATAGCTTGCTAAAACTAGTTGTGGATAAGACCCAAAGGGCTAGTTGCAATTTCTAAAACAATACCTTGTAATACACATATAAAGGGGAGAATTTAATGAAAGGGAAAGGCTTGGGAAATATTAAGAAATTGTTGGATGTACAAAGAAGACATAAAGAGGATAAAACAATCTAAATCTCCTGTTTCACACTGTCAAAGTGACTGCAGAGAAATAATAAACAGGAATTCTAAAGCCTGTGTCTGTCAACACACATAAAAATTATCAGCAGATATTCAGTTGGATGTTTCTTCTTTTGTGGCAAATAAGAAAAAAATCACAAATCTGAATAGACTTACCAAAGAAAAATCAAAATGAGATTTGAGTGAGATGTTAAGTAAGGTGTATCAAAACCCAAACTCTTTTCAAAAATTTTCAGAATTTTATAGTTTATCTGACAAAATAATATGTATTTTGTAATAGGTTCAAATATATGGTTTTAATATAGGAGAAGAAAATTATAATAAGCAAAATTAAATTAAACATAATCAAGTAGTTTAAATATGTCTCTTGTCAAAATAATACATTGTCATTTGGAATAAATCTGTCTATCGAGCCAAGTTTAGGAATATAAAGAACAGATAAAGAAAACATGGTTCATTCACAAAATACATGTCTTACTCTACACTGGATTCTAATCTTAAACATAAAAAAACTTGTGATGGCCTACAGAGCTATGTCTTTATTCTTCCTGTCTCCCCCTGAATGACAGACTCTTCTCTTGAATTTTAGGTTTATATTACACTCAGTAATAAAATTTCAGCCACAATATTTTCTTAAATTGAAAATACCTTGGTAGCAGGGAATTTCAATGATATGCCAGAGACATGAAATGGAGCAGGCTCAAAGAAATCAGTGGAGTGACCTTACCTGAGACTCACAGTAGAGTAAATATGGAACCTGAATTGTCTCCTTCCTGTAGCTAGCAGGAACCCTAATGGAGTGATATGGACATCAACCCATCAACATAATTTTAAACTTACCCTGTCTACAAGAAATTTAGGGATGTGTGATAGAACAGAGACTGAGGGAACAGCCAAGCATTAACTGGCCTCACTTGGGAAAGCACCAATCCTGATACTGTTAATAATCATCTGGCATGCTTGCAGACAAGAAATTAGCATAACTGACCTCTGAGGGGCTGCACCAAGCACCTGATAAAAACAGAAAGAAAGACCCACAGCACAGCCATACATTAGATGGAGCTTAGAGATTTTTACAGAAGAATTAGCAGGAAGGATTGTGGGCCCTGAAGGGATAAGAACTCCATAGAAGACCAACAGAATCAACTAGCCTAGATCCTTTGGGAGCTGTCAGAATATGAACCACCAACCAAAGAGCATACACAGGCTGGATCTAGAAGCACAGCAGATGTGCAGCTTGGTTTCCATGTGGTCTCCCAACAATTTAAGTAGGTGCAGTCCAAAAGGAAATATGGCTACTCCAGGCAGTAATTTGACATTGGGCTAGGTCAAGGAAGGAAACTTAGGTAGGAATCTGATTTTAGGCTGAAACAAAGAAGTAGGCTTCAGGCAATAAAAAGACTTTGGGCAAGGACTGGAATGTAAGATCAGAGAGGAATCTGATTTTAGGTTAGAACAAAAAATTTGGCTTTCAGGCAAGAGTATGACTTTGCTTAGGACAGGGAATTAGGCTCAGAAAATTCTGTCATCGTTTTAAACCCCTAGAAACAGTGATTATGGGATTTTGTTTATGGCCTTGCTTGTTCCCAGTTTACTTGTGTCCATTGTCTTGCTGGTTCCCTTAACATAGTATAGACCTTATTATTACTTGCATGTAATAAAGGTGTTGAATGTCTATGGAAAATGTTCGTCTAACTAAGCTTCTTGACTGGCCTCAAAGGGAGAGGATGTGACTAACCCTGCAGATATTTGATGTGCAAGGGTGTCTAGACACTGAAATGGGACCTCTATCCTCTCAGAGGAGAAGAGGAGTGGGTAAAATGAAGAAAATATGTGAGGGGGAAACAGGAGCAGAGGTTCAGTGGGGTGTATAGTTATGTAGAAAACTTGGAGGGAACAAAAGAAAAGGGAAAAAATATTGTGATCCCCAAAATTTTAAAAAGCAAAAATTGGTTCAATTGTTCAGACCTCCGAATTTACCTTCTGCTGTAGAATAGTACATTTTCACTCTTTCTATACAAGTTCGCCTCTCCTCCAGTTCATTTTTCTGTTTACTCACTAAAATACTTCCTTGATTAAAATCCCAATATATGATATTGAACTACAAAACCATCCCCAAAAACACTAATCTAAAAAGCAAGGTCTCAAAAATGAATAAGCGTTCATTTTGCCATTTGAATGTTCTTTTGTTATTATTTTAGTTATTTACATTTCAAATGTTGTCTGTCTTTCCAGTTCTCCCTTTGCACACCCCTATCCAGTCACCACTGCCATCTGCTTCTATGAGGCTTCTCACCCACCTAGCCAACCATTCTTGTCTCCCTGTGCTATGATTTCCCCACACAGGGCATTGAGCCTTCACAATACCAAGGGCCTCCCCTCTATTAATGCCAAATAAGGCCATTCCCTGCTACATATATTGCTGGACCCATGGGTACCTCCATGTATAGTCTTTAGTTGGTGGTTTAGTCCCTGGAGCTCTGGGTGGTTAATGTTGTTGTTCTTCCTATGGGGTCTCAAACCTTTTCAGCTCCTTCAATCCTTCCCCTAACTTCTTCGTTTGAGTCCCCTTGCTCAGTCTTAGATAGGTGGGTGACCCAATCCCTCAACTGGGGATTGTTCCAATTTTATGTTCTTAAAACCTTCACATTAAATTTATCTAATGCTACAAAAAGGCATAGATTTAAGAAGAGTTTAGTGTTTTTCTCCTCTTATTTTCTCTTTTAAAACAGGTAACATAATTACTTTCTAAATAAAATACTCAACTTATGATAATTTCTATATTAATTATGTTTTATTGTTGTTTAAAATATTAGTTTTCTATTATTCTTCAGCAATTTTATGTTCTACTTTCTTATTTAGCCGATAAGGCAATAGCAATTTGCCATTGTAAGGGCAGTTCATTGGCTATAGATTGTAAATATCCTTTACATGTGCAATAAAGTTCAAGATGACATTTTTGTGGTAAATTAGTATAATATTTTTCATTCATAGTTTCCTTTAGTTGTGCAGTAAATATGATTAGGCAAAATGCAATAGTATTTTTGAATCAATTTTTTAAGTGAAAAAAGATAATTAGTAGATGACATAATGTGGTTATACATTTAAATTTAAGGAAAATAGCACTGTACTTCTATATTCCTTTACAATTATCATAGTTGCTTATCCATCGTGGCTTTAACAGGAGATCTCCTTTTGTACAATTTAAAAATTTTTGAGATTATAATGTAATTACATCATTTCTCTCTTTCTTTTATGCCTTCAATCCCTCTCATATGCCTCTCTTTGTCCGCTTTCAAATTCAAGGCCTCTTAAAATTATCATTGCTATATGTGACATTATGTATATATATTTACAATTCAGGGATATCCATCTGGTACTGGATAGACAACTGTTATCCTATTTCTTTGAAAAACTTATTTTTCCTCCCTGTCAGCTCAGTGTTTCTTAATTGACTATAGTACTTTGTGCTGTACAAGTTTGAAACCTTCTGGGCATCATATAGTCCAGTTTGACAATCTTTTTTTTTTTTATTTCAGTTTGTGTGTGTATGTATGTGTGTGTGTTATGTGGTATTTCTGTGGGTAGCATGTGTGTGTTTTATGGTGTTTCTGTGGGCAGTGTGTTTGTGTATCGTGTGTGTGTGTGTGTGTGTGTGTGTGAGAGAGAGAGAGAGAGAGAGAGAGAGAGAGAGAGAGAGAGAGAGAGAGAGATTTGGTTGTATTGTATGTGGTGTTTGTGTGTGATGTACTTGTGTGGGTGGTATGTGGGTGTTGTGCTGTATGTATGTGCATACATATATGTAATATACATACCTGTATGTGAACATACATGGGAAGAGATGATGTGCTCCTAACATAGTCTGCTCTTACATTCTCTATCTTACCCCATTGAGAAATTGTCTCTTAGTGAACCCATAGCTATGCAAGTTGTCTTTAATCCCCAATTATAAGTTATTTCACCTTTCCCCAAATTTAATTTATTGATATGCATAGTCATGCCTGGCTTTAGCTAAATTAATAAAATGATATTTTTTAAATTTGCTTTTGTCATGGAATATTTTGGTGTCTCCATCTAGGAGGATTGGGAGTTTTGCTGGTATAGTAACCTGGGCTGGCATTTGTGTTCTCTTAGGGTCTGTATGACATCTGTCCAAGATCTTGTAGCTTTTAAAGTCTCTGTTGAGAATTCTGGTGTAATTATAATAGGTATGTTTATATATGTTACCTGATCTTTTCCATAAAGCTTTTAATATTCTTTCTTTGTTCTGTACATTTGGTGCTTTGATTATTTTGTGTTGAGAGGAATTACTTTTCTGTTTGAATCTATTTTGTGTTCTGTAGACTTCTTAAATAATTATAACCCTCCCTATCTTTAGGTGGGGATCTTTTCTTCTCTGGTTTTGTTGAAGATGTTTTCTGGCCCTTCGTTTGGGAATCTTTTTTCTCTTCTATTATTCTTAGGTTTGGTCTTTTCATTTGTCCTGAATTTCATGGATATTTTGGGTTAGAAGCTTTTGCACTCTGTGTTTTCTTTGACTATCATGTCATTATCTTCTACAGTATCTTGTACTTCTGAGATTTTCTCTTCTATCTCTTGTAATTTGTTGGTGATGCTTGCGTCTGTAACTCCTAACCTATTTTCTAAATGTTCTATCTCCAGGGTTGTCTCCCCTTGTGTTTCTTTATTGTTTCTATTTCCATTTTAAGATCCTGGATGCTTTTTTTCAATTACTTTACTGGTTTGCTTTTGTTTTCCTATATTTACTTAGGAGATTTTTGCATTTCTTCAAGGGCTTCTACCTATTTACCTGTGTTCTCCAGTGTTTCTTTAAGGGAGATATTTACATCCTCCTTAAGGTCCTCTATCATCTTCTTGATATGAGATTTTAGATCTGAATCTTGCGTTCCAGGTTTGTTGTGGTATCCAAGTCTTGTTGAGATAGGAGAACTGGGTTGTGATGTCACCAAGTAGTGTGGGTTTCTGTTGCTTATGTTCTTGTGCTTGGTCTCTCACCATTTTCTTATCTCAGTTGTTTACTGGCCTTGCTGTCTCAGATGGCATCCTGTACCTCCTCTGAACCAGTGAGCTTGGTTGTGAAGATTTTCTTGGGAGTCAAATTGTCCCTGGGTGATGGGAGTTGTTCAAGAGCACTGGTTCTTCCCCTGTCTGAATAGTCATTAGTCTTAATTAGTCATCAAGTAGAGGAGGGCCTAGCCCATTGTGGGTGGTGCCATTCCTGGACTGGTAGTCCTAGGTAGTGTAAGAAAGCAAGCTGAGCAAGCCAAGTGAACCCATCCAGTAAGCTGTACTCCTCCATGGCCTCTTCATCATCTCCTGCCTCCGAGATCATGCCCTGTGTGAGTTCCAGTCCTGACTTCATTTGATGATGAGCAGCAATGTGGAAGTGCAAGCTGAGTTAAGCCTTTTCTCCTCAACTGGCTTATTGGTGATACTATTTTTTGCAGGAATACAAACCCTGATTTAGACAAGTAGATATTAGCCATAAAGTATAGTATACCCACACTGTATACCACTGACCCAAAGAAGTTAAATATGAAGATCTAAGGGAGGACACTTGAATTTCACTTAGAAGAGGAATAATGCTGTCATAAGAGGTAGATAGAGGCAGCAAACTGGGGGAAGGATATGAATAGCAGAATAGAAGTTTCAGCATCACGTGTGAAAGGGGACAAGAGAAATAACCAGATGGCCAGGAGAATGAAAAGAAATCTACAGGTATAGGGGAATGAGGTGGGAGCATCTCTACTAAGACATTCCAGAGTCCTGGGGTAGGGGAGGCATCCAATGGTGGTAACTTTAGCTGAGTCTCATAGCAGTGAGACATGTGAGGTTGCCACCTCTTGTAGCTAAGCAAGACACTCAGTGAAGGGATAAGGATGTCAAACCACAAGCAAAACTTTCAACTTAAATTTTGTCATGCCCTCAAGGAATTCAGGACTAATTTTGAGTGGAGACCACGAAAAACCAGCCCAACTTGAGGCTTCTCTTATGGTCAAGCACCAATCCCTGTTACTATTAATGATATTCAATATGCTTGCAGACCAGAGCCTAACATAACTGTTCTCTGAGAAGCCCCACACAGCAGCTGATAGAAACAGAGGCAAAGGTCTACAGGCAAACATTTGATGGAGCTCAAGGAGTCTTATGAAAGAGTTGCAAGCAGCATTGACAGCCCTGGTGGAGACAGGAACTCCATTAGAAGTCAACTATGACCCTCTTTGGCTCTCACAGACTGATCCACCAACCAAGAGGATGTAGGGACTAGACCTAGGGTTCCTGGACACCTGTAGCAGATGTTCAGCTTGGTCTTCATGTTTGTTGCCCCAACCAGTGGAGGACAGGCTGTCCCTAAAGCTGTTATCTTTGGAACCATTCGCCCCTAAACGGGCTACCTTGTATTGTCTTAATGGGAGAGCCTTTAGTCTTGTGGAGAATTGATATGCCAATGTGGGGTATACCCAAAGGTGCCTCCATCTTCTCAGAAAGGAAGAAGAGAAGTAGGAGGAAGGCACGGTGTGAGGAGGAAACCTGGAAGGGAGTAACAATTGGGATGTGAGTAAATAAATGAATAGATTAATTGGAAAAAAGAGACAACATGGGGAAATAAAAGAAATCTTTTAAGATGATTCAAGGAATTTCAAAGACAGATATATTTGACCTAAAAATGTAACACATTATGTCAAATGGCATATTTATGACTTTTCCGGATCTTAAAAAATTAGATGTTTAAAAAGGAAATATATCATTAAATTTTTTGTAATATATGTTACTTAAGCGCACTGTTTTAAACAATAATTTTGCATATATAGCCCAGGTAAAAGCTTATGAATTAACATATACATAGTTAATTTCTGAATATTCAGTCAATGGTTTTATTTAAAAAATAAATATATGAATAAAGTTAACAAGTATACCATATATAAAATATTCACTAAGCACCTATATATTCACATAATAAATCATTATAATATATTGTAGCTAAGCTTCAGTGTGTGTGTGTGTGTGTGTGTGTGTGTGTGTGTGTATGTGTGTGTGTGTGTGTGTGTGTGTTCGTGCATGCATGTGTGTGTGTGTGTTTTGTTCTATATTTTAGTGAAGGTGAGATGACCATGCAATTTTCTTTGAACAATTAATTTAGAAATGCTGTCTGTAGAAACAAAGCACACATTTTTAGTAGAGTAGTTTTGATTTCAGAATGACAAATTCAGGATAAATGTCAATGGATTGTTGTAATGTGCTTTATAAAGAGATTTTATAGGTATGCATTTTGTCCTTTAAATTCCTTTGAACTATTTTATATTCTAGTTCTTCATAGCTAAATATTTCCTTACTAGTCTTCTCAAAGTCTGGAGAAAACAGTACATGTATCCCTTAGTTTCTCTAATGTTGGTTGTGTGCCCTTAACTTACACAGATGAAAAATTATGCAGATCATTGAAGCTATTGCATACATTGTTAAAAAGAGAAAATTAGAAATTGGATGAATCTTTTAATCATGTGGTATGAATAAAACATTTTCCCTCATTTTTTCTTACCTTTCCCAGAAATTTTTTAATTGTTCTCATTTCACATAGATATGCATGAAAAATCCACTGAAGGATGCCTTTTCTGAATTGGAATTCTTTTTATCTTTCCCTTTAAACATAGGATCACAAATTTTCTTTTCTGTGACTCTAAACTTGATTAACTAAGAAGAAGAGAGAAGGTGACAGTCAACAGTAATTAACAGACACACACACACACACACACACACACTTTTTACATTCCACAGTGAGACTGGCTTGGGAAAAATGTATCAAAATCTCAGTATGCTTTGGTTTAAAATTTATTAATTATTAAGCAACAATCAAGCAGAGTTAGCCACAAGATTTTACAATGTTTAGTGCTTATATCACTGACATATTGTGCAAATTCAAACAAACTTAAACTAGGTCCATCCCAAATGTTCTTTGTAGATTTCTTGCATTAGTCAGGATACCCAATAGTAACAGAAATAAGAGATTTCTGAGTACCTATAATAATGGGTTATATGCTAAATATTTACATCCAAAATCTTATAAAATAATGGCCAAAGACATAGTTCAGTGGATAAACACATATTGCTTATGTGGATGACCATAAATAACCTGATTCAAATCAGCCTGAAAACAGCTGTTAACTCCAACTACATGGTATTCAATACATTCTGCTGCTCTGTTGGTACTTACACACAAACACACACATACAAGCACACACACACACACACACACAAGTCTGAATACATTCTGCTTCTCTGCTGCTACTTACACACAAACACACACATACAAGCACACACAAACACACACACACACAAGTCCTTAAATATGTTTAATATAAATAGAAACTGACACATTTAAGAACAGACACATGAGTAAAATATAGTTCATTTACTTAAAATGTCTTGGAATTTTTTACATGCCCTTCCCCATCATTAGAAGTGACACAGAGACAAAGCTCAGAGCTATAACCTATAAGCACAAATGTGAGTGGAGTCTCTGGCAGGACTCATGCTTCTCACTCAATTTTCTAAGAGCCCATATAACTCAGATGATCAGCTGATTTAGTGGGCCATGTTCTTGTGGTGTCCCCCATTATATCTAACCCTTTAAATCTTTTATTCCCTTTTTTGCAGGGTCCCTCAAGCTAGAAAAGGAGAGACATAATGAAGACTTCCAATTTAGACTTTGAAAAATATCTGATTATATTATGATCTTTAAAAATGTTGAATACTTTAAGACATCCTAAAAATGTTTAATCCAGGACAATCTTTACAGTGAGGAGACTTACTCTCTTGGTTAAGGAAGAAAGCAAGGATGGTGAGGTAGTAGTGGGTAAGTGGGTCAGGAGTGCCTTCATAGAACAGGGGGGGATGGGAAAGGGGTCATGCATAGCTGGAACCTGAAAAAGGATAACATTTGAAATATAAACAAATAAAATACACAATAAAAAATGGAAAAGAAAGAAACTTGGTCTGATTTTTATTCACCTTTATATTAAATTAAAACTTTTAAGTTCTTTATAAAAAGTTTAATATTTATTGTCACTATGATTTATAGCTTTTATTTTATTTATGTTTTATTTCTGCATTTTGTGATTAATAATATGTCGGCAAATAAAAGACTAGCCCTCAGCATCACAGTGCATTTTTGCTGAAAACCAGAAAGCTAAACAAACTTATGAATATTTAATGTTCAATAACGATTTACAAAATTGAAAACAATAATAATCAGAAAGAATTGTGGTTCTTGAATTAAATTTCTTGTTCATGTGGCCAAATGAAAGCATTAGAAAATACACTTTAAAAAGAGTTTGTTTGTGACCATATTTTGCTAGCACCTTCAAAACTAGCTACCCTGAGTTATGTGAACTCACCATTTATCTGAAGGGTTGTTTCCATAGCACACACACTCACTGCCACATTCCTTAATTCCTAGAATTAGAGATGGAGGCGAATATTAAAATTGGTCCCAAATGACCTAGCCATGAATAAAAATGCAAGAGGCTAATAAGGTTCATTTCATTAAGCATCAGATGAAGTTTAAATTCTCTCCTCAGAATGAAAACGATCACTAGTTTCAGTACTATTATTATCTGGCATATTTAGCACATGACTAAAACTTCAATAATGGGTTATACTATATGATGAAAAAACACAGATTTCTCCCATGTGTGTTTTTATTTTACCTAGGATTTATTAATGGTATTGAACCTATATTTATATGTGTTTAATACCATAAAATCATTCTTCCTCTGAAAGTATTTGAAAGTAAGCATTGATAAAGAATATGATCTGCACATGTTACAAATTCTGTTAAAAAGGGCCTGCAGCATATGTAAAAGCTAGATTAAAGTTTAGTGGCCCAAAATATTATGTGTATTCTCAGTAAAATCCTTGTTATATGAACTCATAACAATGTGTTGATCTATGCTGGTCAATACAAGGCTTATCCTGTCAAGCTGTAGTCATGGGAAGGTAAAAGAACTAGCGTTGTCAGCTTTATAGAACCTAAAATTACTTGGTAAGTCTTCCTACACAATTACATAATTTGTGAACAGTTCTGTGGGGAATTGTCTTAAGTGATGTGAAAAGCTCCAGTCTAGGACTAGACCCGAGATAAAGAGAACAAATAGCAGAAGAGTGAGAAATTAAGCCAGGCAAACTAAAGCAAACCCAGGAACACAGCAACATTTTTTTTTCCTTTTCTAACTGTGTTAGTGACTTTGGTATTGCAGCCTAACCACTATGACTTTCATGCACAAATTATAAGCATAAATAAAGTTTCTCCCATAAATTATTTTTGGGTTTCTTCTTTTAGGAAACTTTTATCACCACAGCAGGAAAAAATAGAGAAGCTCCCGAGCTTTATTCTTGGATTCTGATGTACTGGCACTAGCACATTCAGAATGCAGAGAGAGACTAAATCACTGTCTTCAGTAGTATACTAATGTCTGAATCTATCAGATTCCATTGCATAGGTCCAACTCATTATAGCAAAAGATGGTTTTGGTTAAACTCAGCTGTTTACATCAGGAAGAGAATTGTAGAGAATGAGAGAGGGTGTTAAGTTGGCTAGTAGAGAAATGAGAAAGAGTATGATGTAAGAAATATCTGTATACATTGTGTGTGTGTAATTAAAAACAATTAATTAAAAAGGTTATTAAGTCATTAACGTATATACCTTTCACTTCAAATAAGGATAAGTAGCCTCAAAATTTTCTTCCTTCTTTGGTGATGTTTCAGACTCTTGCTCATAACTGTTGCCCTGAACAGGTTGCTGTAAACAGAGAAACTTCCATTTTTGCCCTCTAGTAATTTAGCTTTCACAGCATCCCTGATGATTAAGATACTGTATTTGTGCATGTTAGAAATTTCAACATAAATATAGGAAACACTTGAAGCTAAGACTACTTTCACAGCCTGAGATTCCACTTAAGTAGAGTTTGTTTCAGTCACAATTCCCTCACACAATTTAGAATGACTTAGATGCACTACTGTGGTCAATACAAACTTCGAAGAATTCTAGAAGGTCCAGTTTAATATGCATTCATTGTCATTAAAGTTAGAATGGAAAGCATATATATGCATTCAATAAAAACATCATGATTGTACAATAAAATTCTTAAGATTCAACCTTACAAGGACATTTATGATGGTTCTATATTTATAATCTCATGATTGGTGGTAATAGAAGCTCTATATGTTTGATGAAATTACTTTCTCTGTTAAGCATGCCACATCCATCTCTTATTCAATAAAATATGTTTCTTTACTGTTTTGTTTAATATAAAAACTTTCAACTATATGCTATACATCTCTACATCTGCCAAAAGATTCTCAAAAGTACTCCTAAATGACCACTTTGTATAATTATAGTATTTGTAACATGTAGAGTAGGCAATGCTCACTGTATAAACAATACAAAAGGTTATCAGATTGTAAGGTATGGTTCCAAGCATGTGAGATGATAGTTCTAGTATCGTTTGGAGGCTTTGTTAGTAATAGAGGACAACAAGAACTATGGGCCTTAATTCATTGAGTTGTGAATTGTAACCCAATAGATGATTGAAAAGTTCTACAAAACATGAGGGATAGAAACTTCATGATAAGATGGTATGTTATGTAAGAATTGCCAAGGCTATGAGAACATGAAAAATGAAAATACATTTTCTAAAAGAGATTGAGAGACACCTAGGAATGAAGCCTGACCAATACATATATAGATAGTTTTAGATAACCATCATACTGAGCAAAGGCACCCCAATGCAGAAGTTTGGGAAGAACTGTAGGAGCTAAAGGGGTTTGGGACACCTTGGGGAGACCAATAATATCAACCAATGAGAACCCTACCCCCAAGAGCTCTCAGGGGCTAAATCACTAACCAAAGAATACACATGGAGGGACACACAGCTCCAGCTGCACATGTAGAAGAGGATGGCCTTGTATGGCTTCAGTTGGAGAATAGGCCCTTGGTCCTGGGATGATGGATACCCATATGTAGGGGAATGTTAGGGAGGTGAGATAGGAGTGGGTGGGTGAGCAGGGGAATAGGATGGGGGTATGCAGGGGGGAAATGGGAAAGAAAATAACATCTGAAATTTAAATAAATAAAATATCCAATAAAATTGCAGTGCCAAATATTTAATAGTACATTGGAATAACTGTAATTACTTTTTCTTGTCATATTAATATAGAGTAAACAACGTTAGATAGATAGATAAAGAGATAGATAGGTAGATAGCAGACAGAAAACAGATAGATAGATAGATAGATAGATAGATAGATAGATAGATAGATAGATAGATAGATAGATGATTGGCAAATACAGATACAGAGATATACTATATATATATATATATATATATATATATATATATATATATATATATATATATATATATATATATATATATATAGTAGAGTACAACAAATAATATAATTCAGGACATAAAACTGGAAACCATGTTCCCTATTTCTTCAATTCCTCATACATATGTTCATGTTTTATAAAACAGAATAATCTATACTAGTGAGTAATAATTTTCCCTTCAATGAAACAGAAGAAATGCTTTTAGAAAAGCAATTGTTTCTGCTATAGCAGGTAAAGCTGGGATTGTCTTGAGGAAAATTGTGATTCTCTGGCACATTTAAGCAGTTTGTCACTTACAAATGTGAAATAAGGGAGAAGATGAAGAAAAATCATTTGTTTCAGATTTTAGCATGAATTTCCACAAACCATTAAATATTTCTTGAATAAAATTTAATAAATATATAGATGGAAAAGGCAAAATAATGCCACATAACCCCTGAACAATTTCTTTTGACAGAAAAGTAAGAAATTATTCATGTGAATTCTGCTTACAAATCCATTTCATGCTTTTCCAAATGTGCTTGAATAAATAAAGCTGGTGGAGAAGGAATATTTTTCTCCTTCTTAAAAATTAGATACAAATGTGTTGAAGTCATTACTCAGTGTATTTTCAAAATTGCAGTGTTCTGATTCTAAACAACTTAGTTTAGTTCTTACGAATGCAAGAGCATGCTCCGGATTAATTTTCTGCTTAGCCTCTCAGCAGGATGATTTTTCAGTCCTCCCGATGGCCCCAAGCAATAATTTTTTTAAAAAAAGAAGCACAGAAAAATCCTAATAGATCATCAGGATCTTTCTGATGCCAGAAACACCATGGCTGTTAAATAGAGCACTCCACTGCTATCCTTTAGACTCGCTTCCCACTTCCAGAGAAATGGAGCTTTAATCTTAGGAAGAGATGTTAATCAAGAGCAAATCTTTAGAGTGATGCAAAAATAGTACAGAGGGAATTGGATCGTTGTGGTACAGAATATGAGCTGAACGCTGCAGATATTCCAAAGAGAAGGCAATGTGAGGTATGAAAAAAATAAAAAATTCACCCTGTTTGGGCATCAATAATTAAGATAGGAAGAATCAAACTGTGGTCAAACTGAAGGAAAATCTAATTAATCAAATAAAACCCTTATTTTTAGACTGAAACATTCAGATGTTATTTTACATATATCGTGACAATGTTTCACTTTAGACATGAAATAATCTATTTTGACCTAAAATGACAAGTCTCTTAATTTATAAACTATGCAAAAATAATATAAACTTTGTTTACTGTGAATATTTGTGTTAAATCTGAAGATACAATAAATGTCTTATTATGAATGAGCCTCAGATTACCTAAACGTTTTCAGATATAATTTGTCAATATTTTATTAGAAAATTGCTCCTTGAAACTTGAAATTAATTTCTAATTACATAAATATTATTCTTGTCACATGAAAAAGGTTACAGACTACCACTAACCTAAAGCCAATTAAGAATCCTTTATTTAGGAAGCTGCATGAGAACCCCTGCCTCTGCTACAAAAACTTTTTACTCTCAAATGAGTCAAGCAGGAGTTTGTGAAGCCAAAATCTACTGTTACAGCATATCAGGTGTAGGAAGAGGACTTTCACCTGAAGGCCTCATTCCAGAGGAAGAATAGAGGAATGCTTGATTGTTTAAACAATTTAAAAACATCATTACTCAGAAAAGAATAGAAACCTTTTTTTCCATCATAAAGAATTTGCTTTAGGTCAGGATAGCCTGAATTTTCCCAGGTCGTTTTAGTATAAGGTATGAATAGGTCATGTACTAAGAACAGGGAGAATCTTGTCTTTTCTTTCCTTTACATATTCATAAATGGAGAAAATGTGTGTGTGTGGGTGGGCGTGTGTGTGAGAAAGAGAGAGAGAGAGAGAGAGAGAGAGAGAGAGAGAAAGAGAGAGAGAGAGAGGAGAGAGACGCACATGTTTGTATATATGTACGTTCTAGATTTTTGGAAGAAAAAGGTAACCTTTCTTTAAATAGAAAAGTTTTTAACTGCATAAAGGTTTCAGGTAAATTATTGTATTTCTGTCATTAATCATTGTATTAAAAAGCAGGTGTGGCATTAACCTGAAGAGGAAATGTCTTAAGTATTTGCCTAAGAGATTTGAACTTGTTTTCATGAATGAGATGCTGTTTTTTTTTTTTTTTTTTTTAGAATCGCAGTAAGTGCAGTAAGTTAGAGGCTCAACATAAAAAGAGAGGAAAGGCAGGATGTGACAAACATCCATAGTTTTGCTTATTATATTGTGGACATTCTGTTGAAACTGATGCCTGAGAGTGTGAGACACATGTCTAGTCATTTCTTGACAAAATCTTGTAATATCTCTGTGAATTCACACAGTCTGCACAAATGAAGAAATACAATTACCTCTAATACTAAAAGTGGCCAGGGAAATATTATCCAACAATATTACATTAATTTTCTCATTCCTGTCAAGATGTCTCTTACTATATATACAACATTTGTATACTTTCTATGTGTAATTTTTGTCTTACTGGATCTACAAATGGACAACAGTATTTTATATTATACTTCCCCTTAAAAAAGTAAAATGTGCAAAAAAATATGGAGTTGCTATGCGAGAACTGAAGAAAACTAAAGACTGGTTCAGAAAGATTTAAAACAATACGAAATTAGTGATGGGTTACAAATATTTTCAATGTTTGTCTCTCCCAAACTAATATCAGGCATGTGAACCAGCAAGAAACATAGATGGGAGAGTAACAGGGAAGCTCCCTGTTTTAAAGAAGTAAGACACTGTTCCTCCAAAGACCAGAGCATAAAGTAAGGCACATAGAGCCTGAAAGGAACAACCAAGAAGCTAGAACCAAGCAGACCGTCCTGTTGGGGTAATTTGTGGTCTGAGGACATGGGAACAGAACTCCCCTGCTTTGCCCTCTTTCTGTTATTTTAACCCTTAACCACTAAGGTTAAACATATATAGAGAGATATGGAAATCTACGTGTTCTTTAGAGAGAAACCAAATTCCAATGGATTAGTATGTCTTGGCATGATAATAAGTTTTTGGATGAGTGACTAATTGTGACAGCTATTATCTCCCAGGTTCACTATTGAAGTGAACTACCACAAATGAATGGAAGATATGAGGTAAAATTATGAAGGTCACATATTAAAATAAATATCATGGAAAAAATCGGATCAACTAGACAGATAGATCAACATAAATGGAAGGAAATATACAGTTACTCTGATGTTACTACAATAGACATTACCTGTTCTGAATTTACAAAGTGAAAAATAAAATAGTAATATTAAACAAAGTGTCAGGTACCTATTGTCACCTTTAAAAGGTTAAATTAATAGTTAATATTCTCAAGAAGAAATAGTGAAGGAAAAAACCCCAATATCTTCAAAATTGGCTTCTTCCTAGTCACCACCTGGCCATTCAAGTATATACTAACCTGCATAATTACTGTTAACGCCAGACAGATTATTAACCCCAAACAGACGGACTTAAATTAAATATATTAAATGCTTATCATAAAATATGCAGCCGGTCTTCTCAATACGCAATTAGCATCATAAGGTATAATCGCGTATTCTTTTCTGCTGCTTTATTTAGTTATCACTGGCTTTTTGAGGGGAAACACTACATAGCCACCTCCACCTATCTCTGCCTAATGTGACAAGGACATGTGCCTAAAGGACAGCTCCTGTCTTTAAGAACTGATTTTTTGCACATTGTTAGGATACCAGTTAATACACCGGGGTCATTCTCTTTATTTCTACTATACTTTCCCCATGTCATGATCCAGATGGGGATGAAAAAATTCAGGCTGTCTGCAGGTAACAAGTGTTTGCCTCATGCTATGCTGTCTCTGCAGAAATATCTACTCAGAAGATTCTGCTTGGCACTTGACACTCACTCACAGCACTTCATGGCCACTACAGACTGTATAGTTATTTAGCAATGTTTATGATGGCATTTTATTCATATAGATAAAAGTCATATTACCTGAAATTTTCACACTTCCTTGCCAATAAGGGATGAACAACTTTTGTGCTGCTTTCTATGGCTTTCAAAAGTCTCCTCCACAATTATAATTACAATCAGCAGGTTAATAGACAAGGGAGAGAATGTTATCAAACATAAACCATAGTAAAATTGAAATTGAATTAAATACTGAATTAAATACAATATTTTAATCATTTTCTTTTAAAATATTTGTATCATTTTAAATATTAACTTTTCTAGTTAATTAACTTTGCTATGAAGTTTTCCTGTTTTTCTAGATTACAGTGTATGTTAGCAATTATTTGGTGAGCAACAGCCTGTAGTTCCTGACTACTGTTTATTCTTGAAGTTTCTTCTTGTATCCTCATATTTGTGCTATATTTTTCCATATATATTTCAGAATAAAGATAATGTTGTAGGCTAGAGAGTTCGCTCAGTGGTTAAGAACGCAGACTGCTCTTTCAGACATCATGATTTCAAATTCCAGCGTGTTGGCTCCCACTCATCTGTAATGAGATCTGTTGCCCTCTTCTGGTGTGTCTGAAGGCAGCTACAGTGCATTCATATAAACAATAAGAAATAAATCTTTAAAAAAACATAATGTTTCATTAAAAAAAAATAAAATGATACTTGAAAAGGTACAAATATTCCTAAGAAAAGAGGCTACAAAGAAAGCACAAAGTGTAATATTCATAAAGTTACAAGTCATTGAAATTATCACTCAAATCAAATTGACAAAATTTCTAAAATATTTTATTCTTACACAAAATTATTATTTTAAATTTCACTATATTATGTAATTTTTAAGGCCAAATCTTTCATTTGTTTTATGAAATATTCATTTTTTCCAACATTTTAAATAGAGAAAATTTTAAAAGTGCACAAGTAATTTATAGATACAAGTAAATATTTATAAAAGTTCTCACTGTAAATATATAATAATAGACATTAAAGTAACTCAATGTGAAAGGTTAAGTTTCTGCAAAGAGTAATAAATATGATTAATGATGCACATATTAGATGTACTGTAAAGCAAGTGAAGGTACATTCATTTTAGAGAAAAGTTTAAAGACATTCTTGTGATAAGAACATTTCATGGTGACACTATTTTATAATCCCAGCTTCAGCTCCATAGCAGTCATTTAGCATGGATGTTTAATTCCCAGAGAAACAAAACAGCAAATGAAAATTTGATTTTAATATTGCACAGGAGTAGCCAAAATTAGATTGCTAATTATAGACTCTCTAATTAGGAGTATGGCATCCCTATACATAAAATATGCGCTATAAAAATGTCAGTGCATATTGTCATTTAGAAATAAACATTAGGTAGAATAAGATCCTCGGTACAAATTTCAAATTTCTCCGATGCCACATAGAAATGTGAGGGAAAATATTGGAAAGCGTTATTTGGCTTTAGCTATTTTGCTATTTACAAGAAGAAGCATGATATGAGCTCTCTGCCTATTGAAAAGCTTTATCCCTTGGTGGAAATCATTTGAATCCCTGGAAAAAAAGTACATTTCAATTTTGGGTTTCATAATTAGCTTTGCATTATACACACATTTTCAGTAATCAAACCCTAACTTGTGGTACCAGACATCAATTTGTTTAGAGAGAATTGTTTATAGTGAATATATCCCTTGAGCCATGCGCAACTTTAACAACATACACAAATAAGCAAGAGTATCCTGTAGGGAAATTTACAACTTTATTGTTCTTATATTCATGACATTATAAGACCATGTCTTGTGCAATACTCACTCATAATTTATGTTACCTCTCTCTGCTTAAAGCTTTAATTGAGAGTGACTCTTGGGAAAATGTCTAACTTATATCAGATTTATATTAACATGAGAAGCTAAAACATGAAGTCTTTTCATAATATTTTTGCTTCAACTATATTAACAATTAGCATATATATGTGTGCTACTTTGAGAAATGAATATTCAGTATATATCCTGTCTGTCTAAAATTGAAAAGTGAATGAGTAAAAGGAATACACACAACAGCCAGAGCACATGCAGTCAATCAATCACAGGAAATGAATACTATCCCAATGCCATTTCTAAGGAAGTCACAATTTAGATTTACTTATTTGCTTTTGTTGGCTATTTTATTTATTTACATCTCAAATGTTTTCCCCCTTCGCAGTTTCTCCTTCACAATCCCCCTATATCCTCCTTACTCCCTCCTGTTCCCTCACCTGCCCACCCAATCCTGCCTCAACCACCCAGTGTTCTTATATATCCTGGGTTATTTAACCTCCACAGGATACAGGTCTCCCCTCCCACTGTTGCCAAATAAGTCCCTGGGAGCTTTGGGGATTCTGGTTGCTTGATATTGATGTTCTTCCTATAGTGTTGCAAACCCCTTCAACTCCAATAGTGTTTGGTTGTGAACATCTACATCTGTATTGCTCCTGCTCTGACAGAGCCTCTCAGGGACAAATACACCAGGTTCCTGTCAGCAAGCACTTCTTGGCATCAGTAATAGTGACTGGGTTTGGTGTCAGCAGATGAGATGGATCCCTAGGTGGGGCAGTTTCCTTCAGTGTCTGCTCCACTCTTTGTCACTGCAGTATCTTTTGACAGGAGAGGTAGCAACCCAAACTAAAAAGCAACTGCAGGAAGAGCTACATATCTACTTACCAGAGGAGAGGCTCCTAGCTTTGTTTCATTTCTATTTAATAATGAGCAACTAAAAAAAATAAGTCTCCAAATAACAAATGACAATTTGATTTATGCATTTCACTGTATCTATACAAGTATTTAAATTGCCTTTCAAATGGGATGGAGAACCAGAAAATATAGTAATAACCTTAGCATGTATATACATATGTATGTATAAAAATGCAATTTTACTAACATGCATTTCTTCTTACTGGGATTTGTGTTCAAAATGTTACATTGTCTACAGGTTTGTTTGATTTTGTTTCATTTAAATAAGACCTTGAGGTTAATTATTTAAGAGTCTAATTTTTCCTGGTTTGTCATTGTTTTACTTTCTATTTTTCTAGCACATAATATGTTATGAGATAAAATATGTTCTGATATGGCTTCAAGTGACACAAACCAATGTATTAAAATATCACATTAGTGTATCTACTATAACTAATGGAATAATACCTAATGGTGGGTTCTAACGCTGTATTGTCAAAATAGTATGTATTTACCCACAAGTTTGTTTCTTGTTTTTGTTTTGTTTTTGTCTTTTATAGTGATGGTTATATTATTAGAATATGTTTGATGAGTTTTAAGCTTTTAAAGCCATTTTGATAAATAACTGTTTCAGTTACTTTAAATATTTGAAATTATTTACTTCCATGACAGATGTTTAGAATATAAAGTTATCATGTTTTTAAAATATATTATACATTACATATTTCTTCAGAGAGTGATAAAGTTGAGTTATAAAGATAATCATATAAGGATTTAAAATTTTTAAATTAAAAAAAAAAAAAAAACCTCCCAGCCCCTGCACCTATCATAGATGAGTATGGGAAATGAGTATAATCGTCAGAAGTTGGAAAAGAGTAAATGTAAGTGTCTTTTGTTTGGGTGTTAACGTATCATGTGAATACCAAATAAATTTGAACCTTATTTGATCAGGTTGGGAAATCTGTATGAAGACCAACCTGCACATATGTTGCATATGTGTCAGAAGCCTAGGTCCAGCCTCAAGACTTCCCCAGCTCAGTTTGGCTGAGCTGTCTTTGCATCTGCTCAGCTAGCTGCTGGCTGAACTCTCTAAGAGGACAGTTATGCTAGGCTCCTGTCTGTGAATCCAAGCTGAGAGACAAACATAGCCTAAGAAAGACACACTTTCAATGTGGTACTGTTGATTCTGTGTGAATAGCCTCCTTCTACCCAACACCAAAATGGCAGAGTTTGCTCTTCCATTCATGTCTGTCACACACAGGGCACCTGTGTATCCAGGTCAGTAATGACAAATGTAGCTGTCAACAGTGTCTTCACATGTTGTGTCACTGTGACAAAGCTTTGACCAACAATGAGGCATCAAATTCTCATAGTGTGTCCCTGTGAACCCACTCCCTGTGTAGTCAAAGTAGTAGTTGTTTCCTCTGTCCACACATACACCTCCATGGAGAGCTGACAGGCTGGCACAGTTATCAAAGTAGAGTTCACAGGGGTTACCAAGGAGTCCAGCTACGCAGTCACAGAAGTAAGCCCAAGAGTGTTCCTACATGTGGCACCAAATAGACATAGCTGGAATCCAAGTTTATCAATTTTTAACTCACAGGTCACACCAGAAGATGCTTTAGGACAGACACATGTAAATGTGCCCATCTCACTGAATCATATGATCTCATTAATGTAGGGATCAGAAACATTTTTATCTAATTCCACGTCACAGTGCCTGCCTTGGTACCCAGGAACATAGAAGCAGTAGTAACCATTGATTCCATCCTGGCATACAGTCCCATTGTGGAAAGGATGGGAAGCACACTCAGATCTGTATCACAGAAGCTTCCAGCATATCCAGCAGGGCAAATACAAAACAGGATGCTCAGGTATACGGCAGATCCCCCAATGTTGGCAGGCGCGCTCTCCACAGGAATAAGTGGCAGTCAGTTTTACAGCTCAGCTTTCTGTGCCTAGCAGGGCATCAGCATAGGGAGTCACTTTCCATGACTTTCTTTCACAGAACGTATATTGTAGACCTGCATTCACACAAGTGGCTAATCTTTGTCAGGAATTGGAGAATCAAAGGCCTTTTAGATTTATATAGTCTTTGTCTAAATTATTGGCTGTGTTGAAACAGCAGTCATAAGGGTCCATCTTATAACTCAATCAAATTGGTTAAGATGAAAATCTCAAGGGACAGGGCATGTAAAGCAAAGGGAGCACTCCTCCACTGCTAGTGGGGGTGTAAACTTCTACAGTCACTCTGGAATTCACTTTGGCAGTCTCTTATAAAATTGGGAATAGTACTACCTCAAGACCATCAGTACCCAAAATATGCTCCACACTCCACAAGAACATGTGCTCCATTATAATCAGAGCAGCTTTATGTGAAATAGCCAGAAACTTGAAACAGCCTATATGTCCTTCAACTGGAGAATAGATAAAGAAAATGTAGTTCATTTGCACAGTGGGATATGTCTCACCTATGAAAACCAATGAAATCATGAACTTTCCAGGCAGATAGGAGGAAAGAGAAAATATGTTCTTAAGTAAGGAAATACAAACACAAAAGGACATTGATTGTATGTACTTACTTATAAGTGGATATTAGCCCTAAAGTAGAGAGTAATCAGAATATGATCCACAAAGCAGCTAAATAAGGAGGGCACGAGGGCAGATGCATGAACCTCACTCAGAAGAGGGAGTGAAATTATTATCTGAAGAGGACAGAGGGAGGGACTGAGTGGGAGAGGTTGGGGAAGGGAAACAGCCTAGGGGAACATAATATGTATGAAAAATTAAGCCATGAGAACCAGAAGAGTAAACAGAAATTGGAGGGGCAGGAGGGAGGGAGAGGATCTCTAACATGCATCAGAAACTTAGGATAGGGTAGAATCCCGGGAGTCTATGAGGGTGACTACTTGAGACTCCTAACAGTGGGAAAAATGGATCCTGAAGTGGCCACCTCCTAAAGCTAGGTAGGACTCCTAGGGGAGGGATGAGGATACCAATCCACCTACAAAACATTCTACCTAAAATTTGTCCTTTCTAAATGAATTGCAGGGACAATGTTGCCATAGAAAATGAACAATGGGCAAGCAATAAGTCACCCAACTTGAGACCCACCCCATGGGTCAGCACCAATCCCGTCACTGTTACTTATCACTTTGTTAAGCTTACCTAACTTCAGTAGTCCTTGGAGAAGCTCTACTCAGCAGCTGACCAAAAATGATTCAGATATCCATAACCAGACATTAGACTAAGCTCAGGATGTCTTGTGGAAGATTTTGGAGAATTGAGGAACCCAGGGATGCAAGGGAAGTCGGTGGGATAATGACTGTCCTGGGAAGACCAGCAGAGTCAAACAACAGCAACAATTACAGGTTACCAGAGACTGAAACAACCAAAAAAAATTTAGAGTCTGGACCTAGGTGTCCTGCATATATATAGCAAAAGGGCAGAAAGCACTTCAAGTGGGTCCCCCAATAACTGCAGAGGGACCAGCTTTGACTCTTTGATCTGCCGGTGAATCTTGCTCCTCTAACTGAACTCTCTAGACTGGCTACAGTGGGAGAGGATTTGTCTGTGTCTAGAACTTTTTAATACATAGGTTCCTAGAATGTGACCATTTCATTTTTTTTCTTTCAGAAAGATCTGAGGAATGATTGTCCAGATTATATAAATACTAAAACAAAATAACTACCTTATAAATGACCAAGCTATGGGCTATGAATGAAGGGGAAGAAACAATAGGAAATTTAAAAGTAAAGTTAAATACATTATAATTCTTGAAAGATGGCTCAAGAATTAAGACCTCAGAAGGCTCATTCAGAGGATGTCAGCCTTGTTCTAAACATCTACTTTAGAATACTCACAAAATTACTATGTACACACATAAACACACACACACACACACACACACACACACACACACACACAGACACACACACACATAAATAAGCACACATACATACAACACTTTAAAATGTGGTAAAATTTTAAAAACAAAATTTAATCCAAACCTGTCTTTCCTTTCTTTTTATATTTTTATTGGATATTTTTTGTATTTACATTTTAAATGTTATCCCTTTCCTGGTTGCTCCTTCTTCCATGTCCCATGCTCCTGCTTCTATAAGGATGTTTCACCTCCAACATACTCACTCCTACCTTACCACCCTGATAGGCCCTTACATAGGGACATTGAGCCTTCAAGAACAAAGGGACCCCTTTCCATTAATGTCAGATAAGGCTCTCCTATGTTACATATGCAGCTGGAGCCAAGGATCCCTCCATGTGTACTCTTTGGTTGTTGGCTTAGTCCCTGGGATCTCGGAAGGATATGGTTGGTTGATATTGTTGTTCTTCCTATGGGGTTGCAAACCACTTCAGCTACTCCAGTACTTTTTTTTAACTTTTCATTAGGGTTCCCATGCTCTCAGTCCAAGGGTTAGCTGCAAGCATCCTCATCTGATTCAGTAAGGCTCTGGCAGAATCTCTCAGGAGAAATTGATACCAGGTACCTGTCAGCAAGCATTTCCTGGCATTAGGTATAGTGACTGGGTTTGGTGTTTGCATATTGAATGGATTTCCAGGTAGTCTCTGGATAGCCTTTCCTTTAGTCTCTGTTCCACTTTTTGTCCCTGTATGTCCTTTAGACAGTTATACATCTGGGTTAAAGTTTTGAGAGGGAGAACCTATCCCATAAACAGGGGTCTTGGCTATCTTCTGGATATGGTCTCTACAGGTTATCCCTCTCCCTCTGTTAAACATTTCAACTAATCTTATCCCTATTGGGTCCTGGGAGACTTTTGCTTTCCTGGCATCTGAGCCTTTCTGGTGGCTACCCCAGTTCACATTCCCCCATTGCTATATACATATTCTATATATCATCCCTGTGTCTTCTCATGCCTGATCTGGTCCACCGATTTTTCCCCTACTGTCACTCTTCCTCCGGCCAGTATGTACTTCTTGACATCAGCAATAATGTCTGGGTTTGGTGACAGTAGAAGGATTAAATCCCTTGGTGGCAGTCTGTGGACAGCCCATACTTGAGGCTGTATTTCACATTTTGTGTACGTATTTACTCTTGTGACTATTCCCCTTCTAAGGACTAAATCACCCACACTTTGTTCTTCCTTCTTCTTGAGCTTCATGTGATCTGTAAATTGTTATCTTGGGTGTCCTAAGCTTTTTGAGCTAATATTCATTAATCATGAGTGCATACCATGTGTGTTCTTTTGTGACTGGGTAACCTCACTCAGGATGACATTTTCTAGTTCCATCCATTTGACTAAAAGTTTCATGAAGTCATTGTTTTTGATAGCTGAGTAATACTCCCTTGTGTAATTATACCACATTTTCTGTATCCATTCCTCTGTTGAGAGACATCTGGGTTCTTTTCAGCATCTGGCTATTATAAATAAGGATGTTATAAACATGGTGGAACATAAGTCCTTGTTATATGTTGAAGCTTCTTTTGGGTATATGCTCAGGAGTGGTATAGCTGGGACCTCAGGTTGTACTATGTCCAATTTTCTGAGTAACCTCCAGACTGATTTCCAGCTTACAATCCCATCAGTAGAGGAGTGTTCCTCTTTCTCCACATCCTTGCCAGCATTTGCTGTCACCTGATTTTTTGATCTTAGCTATTCTGACAGATGTGAGGTAGAATGTCAAGGTTGTTTTGATTTGGAGTTTTCTTTTTATTCTGATATTGAAGCAACTGCTGCAGAGAAATATTAAATTAGTAAATTGAAGAAAGCCTGGAACATTAATTTTTCTCTGTCCTAAATCTTATATGTTTTGCTTACATGTTATTTGGCAGAGTCTATTTCTTCATTGTGATTACTATATAGAAATGGAAAGAAAGAAAGTGTAATTTGTTGATTTTGAACATTCAGGATATTTTTCATGTAAGTAATATGTCACTGAGACACTTGTATTAAGTTAGGACCTATAAAGAAAGCATTGCTATCTGTCATTTTATTTTAAAATGTATTCCCATAATTTAGGAAACTGATCTGGAATAAATTACCCTGAATAAACCTAAATTTATTGTTTTTCTGAGTTTTTGATAGTTCTAGAGTTCAAAACTGGGTTTTATGCATGAAATAATCTCATTAAACCACAGAGAAATGCCAAAATACTTGATTTTATTTTTTTAAAACATAGCATCCAATAAAAATCATGAAGGGATAACATTTGAAACAATACCTTAATTGCAGTGTTTTAAGTTGTAAGACTATATATACTAGAGGCTGATTTTATTTTGTTATTATTAGGTGAATGTGAGCAAATCTGGTGAATTTCTGCTCTTCTGGGATACATTGTTTTACAGATGCAATTATATTTCTTTTGGATAATCATCATCATTTAAAATCTAATTGCCCATTCCCTGATTTAACAGATAACATGAACTAATGTTGGAAGTCCAGTTTGCACCAGAACTGTAGTGTGCAATTTTATAAGGCTAAGATGGGAACCTCATTCTCTGGGCGCTCACATGCACCATTTCTGCTTAGCGTCCTTGTTTCATGCTGGGGATTGGAAGTATGCCTGGAGAATGAAGCAAGTAAACAACAGGAAGCAGTAATGAGTGTGGTAAGATATGAAATGACAGAGATTTGAGGGCAAATGCCCAAGTAGCATGTGGTGCTGTGGCAGAGCTCTTGTCTTTCCTTTTCTCACTTTGTGTTTTTTTTTTTTTTTTTTGTTTGGTACTTTTTCATAGATAGTTTTGTTCCACAAAGGCTTTGATTTGAACTTTCATTCAGTAATCCTATTGAAGGAAAGGTAAAGATAGGAATTAGAGGTGATGACTTCTAATAAATGCCCTTAACACTTTGATATTGTGACATTCCAAAAGTACATACCACTTAATATTAATTATGTAATGGCAGAGCTAATACATGGGTCATTTTGTACTTGTTTTCTCATTTTAGTTAGAGTGTCATTCATTTTTCTTGGTAGAGGCCTCTTTTACAAGAGGAAGTTTATCTACTTTTTCCCTCATATCCTCCAGATGTAGGCAAGATTATTTAATCAATGAATTTTGTTTTAATTTAATATATTTTTGCATTTAATTAAATCTGTAAAAGAGGATGCTTGATTCAGTTGGGTCAGTTATGAAATAGAAATTATTTTTATCGAAGTGTTTTTATTGACCTTGACCAAACTGTGTATTTTTTAACTAATTATAAACAAGAGCCCATTTTATTAATCATTTGAAATGTGCCATCAGTTGAGTGTTTAGTATTTTTACACAAAATTATGTATGATAGTCTCTAAGTTTCATGAATTCTCTTCTGCTTCCAGAGGAAACTGTGAATTGACATCCTTGCTGTTGAGCTAAATGACTAACAAGTGGCCTTCATCACACAGGAAGGGGATGATTTCCTCCTCTCTGCACAGAACACAGTGGCATATATTATGATATGGGCTGTATACTTCACACTTAAAAGGAAGTGTGAAGTTTTCCTCTTAGTCTGCTTGTCTTCTTTTTTGTCTGCAAGCAAAGCATTTCTATCATTGGTTACCAGCACATCACAGTCACAACCAGTCTCTTTCTTTATTCATAAATTTCAAGTGAGTAAGGCTCTGTTTTCAGCATGAAAATTTATTATTTATGAGACCTTATAATTTCAGTTCAACAGAAAAGTCTCACTATTGGTTTCTAAAATTACTGCTAAGTTCAGAAGAAAAAAAAATAAAGCTATTACTTCAAACTAACACAAGATATGTGGTTAAAAATTGCAGTGACATGAACATAAAGAGCTATATTTTAGAACAGCAGGAAAGAACACTTTCTTAACTACTCCCTGTAGCAAAAGAAAAAGAAAAAGAAAACAGCACTTCAGAGAGAAATTTATAAAGTAATCCACACTAAATGTTTGTGCTGGTGTAGCTCCCAGAGATAAATTCAAGGGAATAAAACAGCCATTAGTGACTGATATAAGCCAACAAGTAATCTCAGACAACTTATAAAGTTGAGTGTAGAAATATTAGTTACAAGTTACATTATTGTATTCAAAACAAATATGAAAATATCAAAATACCTTAAATTATACATCTGTTAAAACAAAGAAAATTTGTGTTTGTGCTTAACACATGTGATTGCATATATTTACATTGATGTTTGAAGGATTCATGACTAGATAAACACATGAAAGTTTAACTTGCAAAATTGAAAGACATAGAACTTAAAACCCAAACTAGTAAAGAACATTTAAAAAGACTTACTTTTTTCTGTGTCTTAACCATTTTCTTTTATTTTATGAAATAAGAAATATCCATATATTTTAAGGGCCCAGAATGTAATAGGAACTACACAGAAAGGCCAACACAACCTAGATCCTAGGGGACTCTTAGAGGCTGAACCACCAACCAAAGGACACACATATACTTGACCAAGGTATCCCAGACAAAAGTAGCAGATGCACTTGAAATTTAGTTAGAGATCATGAGGATCTCTAACAACAGGAGTGTAAGGTATTCCTAAATCTGTTGCCTGCTGTGGATTCTGTTCCTTAACTGGACTGTCTTTTCCGGCCTCTGGGAAAGAATGTGCCTAGCCCAGCAGAGTCTTGATGTACCTGGTGGTGGGAATATCCATGGGAGTATTCTATCCTCCCAGCGGACAAGAATCATAGGAGATGCGATGTTGAAATATGTGAGGTGCAGCCAGTGTGTACTTTGAAACCTCCTGGTTGTCTCTTCCCACATAGAGAATGAACCCAGTACACTGGTATTAAACCTCTTGCATCATTATCGCATCATTGTTAGTCTCTGTATCTCTGTGGAAGTGGACACCCTGATCATTGGACCATGTGGGCCAACAATTTCACCTCAGTCTCTATTTTATTGACACTAATGTTTTATCTCCACCTAACCAGCATCAATTGTTCTGGCAGTTGCCTTCTTCTCTTGACTATCAAGTTAGAAACACATGGCTAAAGCTGCCAAGTTCTGCTGTTTGCTAGAACTAGAACATGGGTCCCCTTGTTCTAGTACATTATTACTAGCTTCTGCCTTACCAATACCTTCACCATCTAAGCTTGGCTGTCTTGGATTTTGCTCTGTAGAGTGACCTTGAACTCAGAGATATGCATACCTGTTTCCTGTGATTAATGGTATATACCTCCACACACTGGATTCAAGCTTTTCTCCACCTAGAACTTGCTCTGTCTCAGGCTCATCTTGAACTCAGATATCTTCTTGGCTTTATCTCCTGGAATTAAAAGTGTGTACCACCATGCCTTGATCTAAATTTAGCTGGGTAGGATTTTTTCCCCAAAAGCCCACTCCCTTAATTCAATTTAATATCCTCGAATACAGGATTCAGCTCCATTGCACTTTCTGGTGCCCTGTTTAATACTTGAAGCATATATGTTATATTTTCCTTTCTAAGCTCACTATGCTTGTTCAACTACTTTTGTGAAACTTAAGCAAAGAATATAGTTTCTTATGGCCTGTTTTGAGACTTCCTTTGCCAATGCAATTTATATAAATCTCCCTAAGTTATCATCAGGTAGACTCTTCAGAGAAGGGTTAAAAGCAGCCAAATTCTTGACCAAAATACTATAAAAAGAGTCTCTATGCCACATACTGAAATTCTTCTCTTCTACCTTTTGAGCCAGATCTGCACAGTTTAAATTTCCCTCAGCAACAAAGTCTTCCATGTTCCTATTTGTACGATACATTAAGCCCCACTTAAAACATTTGACTTCTTTGCAAATCCAAATTTCCCAAATCCACATTCTTCCAAACAAAAGCATTGTCAGGCCTATCACAGCAATACCCCAGTCCCTGGTACCAACTTCTGTCTTAGTTAGGGTTGTACTGCTATGAACAGACACCATGACAAGGCAACTCTTATATAGACAATGTTTAATTGAGGCTGGTTTACAGGTTCAGAGTTTCAGTCCATTATCCTGAAGGCAAGCACATGGCAGCATCCAGGCAGGTATTGTTCAGGTAGAGCTGAGAGTTCAACTTCTTTTTCTGAAGGTTGTTTAGTAGAATAGTGACTTCTAGGCAGCTAGGATGGGGGTCTGAAACACATGCTCACAGTAGCATGACTACTCTAACAAGGCTATATCTTCTAATAGTGGCACTCCATGGACACAAATATCACAGTTGTGTTCTTAATTGCCAAAACTACTTCTGATTTAACTAAAGACATATGTACACACAAATAAGAAATGATGTTTGTGTTTGAGTGTGTATATGTAAATTATGTATAAGAAAAAGGCTATCCAGAGACTATCAGACTTGAGAGCCTATCCCATATACAGACAATGAAGTCAGACACTATTGTGGATGCCTTGAAGGACTTGCTAACAGGAGCCTAATATGTATGTGTGTGTGTGTGTGTGTGTGTGTGTGTGTGTGCATGTGTGTGTGTGTGCATATATATATATATATATATATATATATATATATATATATATTTATAAATTGAACAACTTTATTTAAAAAAACAAAGATACATGTACAGATTTAAAGAAGTTTTGCATAAAAGTATGTGAATACATTTTTGTCAGTACTTGATATTTTTAAAGATTTAATAGTATGTATTAAAAATCTTACTAGTTACAATGAGCATAAAGTACATGTAAAACAAGATATAACCTGGAAATAGTCAAAGTTTTCTTGGTGTGTAATGATTAAGCAAAATTATTATTTTTTTTTTTTTTGGCCTTTTTTTTTTTCTTGAACTTCATATAGTCTGTGAGTTGTTTCTCAGGTGTTCAGAACTTTCTGGGTTAGTATACAATTATCAGTGACTGCATATTATGTCTGTTCTTTTGTGACTGGGTTATCTCACTCAGGATGATATTCTCTAGATGCATCCATTTTCTTAAGAATTTCATAAAGTCATTGTTTCTGATAGCTGAGTAGTACTTCATTGTGTAAATATACCATAATTTTTGTATCCATGCAGCTTCTTAAGGACATCTGGGGTCTTTCCAGCTTCTGGCTGTTATAAATAGGGCTGCTATGAACATTGTGGTGTGTGTGTGTGTTTTTGTTGTATGCTGGAGATTCCTTGGGGTATATGCCCAGAAGTGGAATAACTGGGTCTTCAAGTAGGATTATATCCAATTTTCTGAGAAATCAACAGACTGATTTCCAGAGTAGTTGTAACAGTTTCCAACCCCAGCAGCCGTAGAAAAGTGTTCCTTTCTCCACATCCTCTCAAGCATCTGCTCTTTTCTGAATTTTTGATCTTAGCCATTCCAGTTGGTGTGAGGAAAAATCTCAGTGTTATTTTGATTTGCATTTCCCTGATGGTTAATGATGTTAGTCACTTCCTTAGATGCTTCTCAACCATTTGATATTCCTCAATAGAGAACTTTTTGTTTAGCTCTGTACCTCATTTTAATAGGGTTGTTTGATTCTCTGGTTTCTAACTTCTTGAGCTCTTTGTATACCTTGGATATTAGGCCTCTATCTGATGTGGGGTTTGTTAAGATCTTTTCCCAATGTGTAGGCTGCCATTTTGTTTTCTTGAAAGTGTCCTTAGCCTTATAGAAACATTGAAATCCCACTAAGTCCCATTTGTCAATATTTCACCTTAGAGCACTAGCCATTGTTATTCTGTTCAGGAAATTTTCTCCTGTGCCTATGTGTTCTAAGGTTTTTCCTACTTTCTCTTCTAATAGTTTTAGTGTACCTGGTTTAATGTGGAGATCTTTGATCCACTTGCACTTGAGCTTTGTACAAGGATATAAGAAGAAGTCTATTTTCATTCTTTTGCATGCTGAGTGCCAGTGGACCACCACCATTTGTTGAATAGACTGTCCTTTATCCATTGAATGTTTACTGCTCCTTTGTCAAAAATCAGGTGACCGTATATGTGAGGTCTCATTTCTGGATCTCTATTCTATTCCATTTATCCTCGTGCTTATATCTGTACCAGTACCATGCAGTTTTCAGCACAATTGTCTTGTAATAGAGCTTGAGGTCAGGGATAGTGATTCCCAAAGATGTTTTCTTATCTAACTTATATTTTGATAAAGGGTCTCTCACAGAAACCTGAGACTTACCAATTGCATTGTCCTAGATGAATAAAGAACTTGGGAAATCTATTTGTTTCTCCTCACTATTGAAATTATAAGCATGTGCTATCAGTCCATCCTCACTCTTACTCTTGCTCCTCTTGCTCTTACCCCTTTTTCTATTGTCTCCCCATTCCTCCCTCCCCACTCTCTCCACTTATTCATGGTTGGCCTCTACTTCTCCTCTCTTCTCCTCTTCTCTTCTCTTCTCTTTTCTTTTCTTCTTTTCCCACTTTTTTTCTGCCCCTACTATCCACTTAACTCTCTTCCCCATGCTCTGAATAACCTCTCTTCTGTACTACACCATTGTTTGGCTAGTCCCTCAGTGGGAAGGGATGCACAACATGGGCATGCCAGAGGCAGCACCTTTCTTCCACACCTTAGGACACCTTCATAGAACATACCCCCCAAACTCTATATTTTTCTTAACAATTAGGCACTACACAGTTGAACAAAAGATTCATGTACCTGATGGTTTTCCAATGTCAAGAACATTATCTTTTTGAAAAAAAAAATTGAAGAATATCTTCTCTTATGATAGTTTTAGGCAATGGTTCTCTTTCTGTATATGGATTTAAGAGCACTAAGACAGAATGACTTCATGACAGGCCTCAATGTGGCAGCTCAGGAGACTTGGCCTAAAATTCTGTTTCCCCTAACTGGGCAAGTCCAAGCAAATCAGTCAGAGGAAAAACCAGAGGCCTCAGACAGCCAATCAGATGTTGTGTAGTCACCTAGCCTGAGGCAAGAGCAGTGAATCAATAACAGGTTCCTTAGGGGAAAGGTTCTGGAATGTACCCAGGGCCGTATCCCATCCCAAATACTCCCATACCCCTAGAGCTCAATCAAGATAAATGTCAACCACCCATCCAAAGATTTGCCCCGATATGCCTTAAATTTGGCCTGCTAACTTACCTGGGCATTTTCTTCTTGCTAAGTGGTAGACTGTTCACCCAACTCAATCTTTTCCCTTACCTCCATCTCTAATCTCTGAATAATTTCCATTCATCTTTGAGAATATTTCTTCTTATTCCTTTTTCTTCTTTCCCCATCATGTTCAAGTTGTCTCCTCCAGCTAGTCTTGTGATAGGGGGATGCTCTAATCCATAATCAACATACCTGAGTTGGTGCAATAAAAAAAAAAAAATCCTACTCTCCATCCCTTGAATGCTAATAGATTCTTAGCTAGTAGTGAGATTACATATCCATGTAGACCATCCATGTTAAATTTTGTTTGTCTGAAGCTTACAAAGTTCTTGTATGTCCTGTCACAATCACCTTGAATCCATATGTGCATTTACCCTGTTGCATGTGTAAAACACTTTTTTCTTTACAAGCTACAATAACACTGGCTCTAAAATTATTTCTGATTCCACTTCTTCAAAAATTTCTGAACTTTGGTGTGAGTTAATAATGTCCAAACTAGGTCTCAGGGTTTACAGCCTTGTGAGGCTGATGTTGGCTTCTCTTCCTCGAGCAGCATGTATTTAACTACAAAATGATAGAATGAAGGTCTACACCATCATACCTGGTATCTTAGTCAGGGTTTTTATTTCTGCACAAAGTATCATGACCAAGAAGCAAATTGGGAAGGAAAGGGTTTATTCAACTTGCACCTCCATATTGTTGTTTATCACCAAAAGAAGTCAGAAATGGAGTCCAAGCAGGTCAGAAATCAGGAGCTGATGCAGAGGCCATGGAGGGATGTCACTTACTGGCTTGCTCAGCTTGCTTTCTAATAGAACCCAGGTCTACCAGCCCAGTGATGGTACCACCCACAAAGGGCCTGACCCTCCTGCCTTGGTCACTAGTTGAGAAAATGTCTTACAGATGGATCTTATGGAGGAATTTCCTTAATTGAGGTTCCTTTTTCTGTAATAACTCTAGCTTGTGTCAAGTTGACACAAAACCATCAAGTATACCTGGCTAGAACTTTTAATTAAAAATTAATGAAATATTAAACTTCACATACTTAAAACTATTTCTCTATACCTTGTATAGTTTTGGATTTTTTTTTTTTTTTTTTTTTTTTTTTTGTCCTTAGCTACCGGTGCCTCTGTCCAGTACAATTTTTAGTATATGGTTATTCACTCTATCTTCCATCTTCATATCAACAGTTTCTTTTTTAGTGAATGGGTTTCCTTTAGATAAAGTACATTATTGTAAATTGTGAAAATGAACAGGTATATAAGAATCATTTGCTTGGCACTAAAAATTATACTTTAGTAAGCCTAGAAATTACAAGTGAATGTTGAATGTTTTCAAAAGAAATAAATAATATGTGATTGAGAATATAGATTTCAACTAATTACAATGATAAATTATGTATATATAAAAGGAAATATTGTATTTTTCATTAATTCATGTACTATAATTTTTGGTTTTTTCTTTTCATATATATGAATGTGTGGTGTGTGTTCATATAATTTTTGATGTTTCTGGTAACATATGCATCATATGTTTTATGCATTTGTATATGTGGCATTCACAATATGACTACAGAAAACTTTCTTAGCAGTTTTCTGCCTCTTTTATTTTTTTGCGGCAAGTTTTCTCAAACCTGCCTAGAACTTACTAGAACTGCTAAGCTCAAAAGCCAGGTTTCTATGGAAAACTGTCTCTGCATTCTAAGACTGAGTTGACAAGTTGAGACCTGCTTTACCTAGCCTTATGTAGGGTAAAGTACCCAAAGACTGGTTCTTTTGCTGGTAGCACAAGGGATTCAATTTGGGAGCTCTATCTCCCTGTACATTTCTCAAATATGTATATGCCATTTAATAAATTTTATTAAAATGATATTTTATTTTGAAAGATAAATTACTGATCACCTCTAACAGTTCAGGAAATTTTCCATCACAAGAGCTTGATAATCATTATAATGCATTTTTCTTTGAGGTATGACATCACTGGTTTTCAAAATTAATTGAAGAGGGAGGGCATGGCCTTTAAGATGTCAGTCATTTACCAGTAAAAACAGACTAAAATATTAACATTCATGAGGCCATTTGAAACCAGCTCATACTCTTCATAATTTGGTGCTCTCTTTTTTATAATTATCCAAAATTTTTACTAAAATATGCCTTCTTTCATGAACATATATAACAATTTATATTACCATCAAAATGTTTTCTTTAGTGAAAGTTGAAAACACCAGCATACATACATATACATTTACACACACATACATATTATACACATATATGATATAACATATGGACACTTAATTCTTCTCTGTCTACACTCCCTTAGAACATATGATTATATGCACACATGTATGCAGACACACACACAAATACACATACACACATACACAATCAAATTATGTGTAGTATTATAAAACTGCGATGTATTTTACATAAGAGCAGGTAACAGAATTGTTACTTAAGAACAGAATTGAAGACCCAGAAATGAACCCACACACCTATGTTAATTTGATTTTTGACAAAGGAGCTAAAAACATCCAGGGGGGGGGACATTTGGTCAGCATGTAGAAGAATGCAAACCAATTCATTCTTATCACAATGTACAAAGCTTGAGTCCAAGTGGATCAAGGACCTCCACATAAAACCTGATACACTGAAACTAATAGAGAAGAAAGTGGGAAAGAACCTCAAACACATAGGCATAAAAAGAGAAAGACTCCTTTTCATTGTTTCCGGGATTGCAGGCAGGTACAGCCACTCTGGAAATCAGTCTGGTGATTCCTCAGAAAACTGGACACAGTACTACCTGAGGACCCAGCTATACTGCTCCTGGGCATATACCCAAAAGATGATCCAACATAAAAGAGAAACACATGCCTCACTATGTTCATAGCAGCCATCTTTGTAATAGCTGGAAGCTGGAAAGAACCCAGATATCCTTCAGCAGAGGAATGGATACAGAAAATGTGGTACATTTACACAAAGGTGGACTGTTCAGCTATGAAATTCTTAGGCAAATGAAGGAACTAGAGACTATCATCCTGAGAGGGGTAACCCCATCTCAAAAGAATCCACATGGTATGTACTTACTGATAAGTGGATAATAGAACAAAACATCAGATCACCCAACATATATTCTACAGACCACATGAAGCTCAAGAATAAAGAAGACCAGAGGGAATGTTTCAGTCCTTCTTAAAGGGAAACAAAATATTTACAGGAGAAAATATAGTGATAACATGTCAGGCAGAGATGAAGAAAAGTTCATCCAGTGACTGCCCCATCCAGAGATCTATCTCATATACTGTCACCAAACCCAAACAATATGGTGAATGCCAAGAAGTGCATGATAACAGGTGCCTGATATAGCTGTCTCCTGAAAGTCTCTGCCTGAACCTGATAACATAGAGTCAGATGCTCTCAAACAACCATTGGACTGAGAATGGGGTCCCAAATCCAGGAGTTAGAAAAAGGGCTGAAGGAGCTGAAGGGGTTTTCAACCTACAAGAAGAAAAACAATATCAAACTAATCAGATTCCCCAGTGCTCCCAAAGACTAAAGCACCAACCAAAGAGTACAAATAGAGGGACCCATATATGTAACAGAGGATGGCCTTGTCAGGCTTCAAGGAGAGGAGAGGTTCTTGGCCCTGTGAAGACTTAGTACCCCAATGTAGAAAAATACCAGGGCAGGGATATGGGAGAGGGAGGGTGGGTGGCAGAACACTCTCATAGATACAGGGTAGGAGATAGGATATGGGGATTCCAGAAGGACAACCTGGAAAGAGGATAACATTTGAAATTTAAGTTAAAAAAAATCCATTTTTTAAGGAGAGTTTCAGTCAAGTTGTCTACTTACTTTCAAACTAGATTTTTTTCCCCCAATGGTATTTTTATTCACCACATTCTTATTCACCTAAGCAAATGGAATGCTACCTTTCAGAGAATAGTGATATTGTGGATCCAAAGAACCTTAATATATTTTGTTGCTTATAATAAAAATAACAGCAATCTTAAAGTCAAATAACTATAGTAGTCAGTCTTTTTTCAGTATATTTTTTAAATGCATTCAAATGAAACTTTACTTTAACTATATACATTTAAGGATCGGGATAAGTAGTTGAAGAAAAACTTAAGCAAGAGCTAGAATCAGTGTAACCTATGCTGTTTTTTGATTTAAAGATGCATATTTTATACTATGTATAATGGCATAATTCTGGCAATTTACTTTTACATTAATAAGACAAGAAAGTTAAAGTCAACCGAAATAGAAATTAAGTGAAGACTTTTATTTCAATAATGTTGAAGCTAGAAGCAGAACATCACTAATACATCACATAGTTTTATTGGAATCTTGACTGTCTTAATTTTGTGCAAGCCTTGAGTATGCTTCAGACTTAATACCAGTTTATATCTCCTAAGGTGGCTTGAAGAAAGAGTAAATTTTCCATGAGAGATGGCCAATGTGCAAACAAGACAGCAATGCTCAGTAGACTCAACTAGTTAAGCAAAAGGAGAAGAACCAATCCAAAAAAAAAAATTTGGAAGAGATTATGGTAAGATAAAAAGGATATCATTTGATGGAAGAGATTTAGGGATTGAATTTGATCAGAATGTGTACAAAATATTTCACTGTTTTAGAAAAATGAGAAGAAATGTCACTTCATTGGAAATAAAAATAAACATGTATTGAGAGCTATTTAGAGTGCATAAAGAAAAATTTATAGTCTTCACATTATTAATCTAATTAACTTAAGTTATAAAAAATGAAAAGGACATGTAGGGTAAAGTGAATAACTAATAAACTCATTTCATTAAATATTTCTAAATAAAATTAAGCATGTTCTCATTAATAGATCCATACTGGTTAATAATTTACTATCTTCTACCAAATTTAAGTAGTTTAAAATAGTTAAGATCAAATACCTTATAGACTCAGATATTTTATACCTTTATATCAGCAATACTACAACTTATATTGGGGAAGAAAAAATAATAAAACTACTGATTTCTACAATACCTAAGATAAAGTCTACTATTGCAAATTAAGTATGATAAATGCACTTGGTCATAACTTTAAATATCCCTTTCAATCAATCTAAATACATGCCTTAGTTAATTAATACCTACAATGTAAAAATAAAATGTACAATTTTGAAACCCTTAATTACAAAATTAAATGCAACAAAACTTTCTTTGTGACCAAAGTAAACTCCACTAGTCACACAGTTAATATAAGGAAGAAACACTGAAAATGAAGGTACAAAAGAAAAACGTGAGCAAAAGATGAAAATACTGCAGTTTTTCTTAATACATATGGAATTTCATCCTAAATGGTAGATGTTGAATGAGTCAGTGCAAGTGCTTCTTTTCAGGAACTAGAAACACTATGGCATGTCATCAACAAACTAGCACCAAGTATGCATCAGTATGCAAATGAGTAGCTTGGGTCTCATTGCTTTTGGTATGGTACACCAGCTTCTCCCATAAAGTGCTAAATAACAAGTAGTTAGCAGGGTTATCATAGTATATATTATCTCAGTATTTTACAATACAAGAAATTGCCTTCATTCTCTCTATTTTTTAATCTATTGTGATCTCATACCTTCCCTCTTTCCTCTTCGGCCTCTTCATCTATAATGGTTATTGATCTGCCTCTGTCTGTCTAACTGACTGACTACAGTCTGCAGTATTCTTTACAGGTCTAGAAGACACTGTCCGGCAGCAGCTGTTCTTGTCCTTTGGTTCTTACAGTGTCTGCAGCACTCCCTTTCTCTAATGTCCTCAAGCATCTTACTTATATCTTAAATGTAAACATTCACCAAATTGTTAATGTCATCAGAAAATTCAATAAGATTCAAATATATTGTATTTGTGATTTCATTATATTTTCCCTTCCTCAATGGTCCATCTCTTTCCCAAATTTATTCTACTAAGCAATATTTTCACATTATTATAACCTTAAAATACTTGCCTGATGCAACATACATATTCCTATCTGTGAATGCCACAACATCTCTTTGATCTTGAAACATCTATATGATAGAGTCATTATACTATTTCATAACAGGTAATTCTATGTTTTCCAAGTATAGAATATTTCACATATTATACAGAGAAAAGATTTCTTTGAAAATATTTTTTTTTTTACTTTGCCATAGGTATTGCTATACTCAGGGTAGTCTTTGACAGGTTTCAGATTCCTACCCACAGGAATTTGAGAAACAATTCTAAACTTGATTCATTAAAAAAATAATTGTCAAAGCTTCAGGTACAAGGTATCTTTACTTTTTCTATTCTTAGTCTCATATTTTGTGTGTGTATAGTGTGTTTACATTATGTATATGTGGGTGAATGGAGGGAGAGGCAAAAAAGAGAAAAAAAATATTGATTATATTTTGTGGTGGTTGTGACATTTTATGGTTCTAAATTTGGAAATGTATTGAAGATTTACATTTCAATCTCTATATATGTTTGTTTTGGGGATTATTTATTTATGAACATGAATGTCACAGTGCATATATAGGGATCAGAAAATAAGTGAGTTTTAATATTGAACCTCGGACATCAGACATGACATGAGGTGCTTTACCTAGTGAGTTATCTTTCTGGTTCTCCTTATTATTTTAAGTTTGTAGATTTATGTTAAGGCAATACATGATAGACAGAAAGAGGAGGTGGGGAAAAGGAGACGAAACGGAAGAGGAGGAGTCAGGGAGAGTGAGGAAGAGGAGGAGTTGTGGGAGAAGGAGGCAGAACATATCTGGAACAGAAGGACTGTTCAAGGCAAGTGAGAGGGATTTCTTAGGAGGGGAAAAAAGAGTATAGTGGTAAATCTGCCCACAATAGGCCACAGTTTGTTTTCCTAATCACTGAGTCCTGTTTTCATTGAATGGGTTTATTTTGGTTGAAGAGGAAAATGCAACAAATTGGTGATGGGGTTGAAAAGGATATTGCAACATAAGTTCATTGTAGTTTAGGCAAGAACTTCAGGGAAGTATTTTAATTTTCTGTAAGTTCCTGAGTTCCTGAATGGAGTAAAAGCATCTGTTGAAAGGCTCATTCCATTGAGTGGCGCATATATACATTATTCAGAAATCAATTGAGGTTATTTATATGGATCTCCATCAACGATCTCTTCTTTGTTCTATTGATGTCTGAATGTAATCCTCAGCTAATATCTACATTAAGTATTTTGTGTAAGCTATTTGATAAATTTTGAATTTGTTCACATTAAATATTTGTTTTATTCTTTTTATATCTGTTTTTCCTTTTCTATATACTCTTTTATTTTACTAAACCCTTTAATAATACTCTTTGTTCAAATATACAACACTATTTTGAGAATTTATATAAAATTACAGTGAACATTAATTATCAGATAAACACCTTGAGTCTTTAGATTCATGAATATGTGATTTTCCTTCATTCATTTAACATTTGAATTTGACATATTAAGATTGAGAACTTTTAGCTAATTAGGTCTGTGCTATGCTATGCTTTTTTTTTTTTCAGTATTTGCACATATGTATTTTCTATTTTTGAATTTTTGTTCTAAGGGGCCTCTATTTTAAGGATTTGAATATATCCACTACAATGATGTAGAAAATGACATTAGTATAGGCTGTCTTGTATTTTATCACTTTATTCAAATATTAATTCTATGAATTTAGACGACCTACTTTTATTTTTTGGTTTAAAATTTTCATGATAAATTTTACATGACATAATTCCTCTCATTCAACTTCTCCCAGACTCTCTGACCTCCCAATACTTACAACTTCATATAATTTCTTTTTCAGAATTATATAAAATAATCAACAAATTTAAAAAGTAGATATCAAAATGCAAAAACATATTTATAAAAAAATCAATAAACCAGCAAGTCAAACTAAACCAAAACGATACACACACTCAATTATGACAAAAACAAAAACTTAGGAGCAGGTTTTATGTATACCAATTACTTTTGTATAAGGTACCTGCTCTAAATTGTAGCTGATGTTAATTTTAATTATTTTATTTTTCTATATTGTGAATCTCCATGGCCGTTTTTATACAGACATTTTACCTGTGAACAGAGAGAATACCATAGCATCAATACTAATATGGATTTTTTAAATTTTTTGTTTCCTTTTATTTGTAGTTATAGAAGTATTCTAACAAAAAAACAAACAACAAACAAAAGTAATGGAATCAGGCATCCGTATCCCTTTCCTAATTCTAAGGGAGAAAATGTGAAGCACATGGTATCTCCATGCTGTCCTTATTTCTTGCTGTCCTTTCTATGTGCATGGGTTAGTCTTTTAAAATTTATTTTGAATGTAAAATAAATGTTTTGTAAGGAAATTTTCATTTTGCATGCTGATTCTATTCTGTACTAAAATTATCACCTTGATTATTTGTTTTAATAAAACAATTATGTCTCCCATTTATAATTTCACTAGTTAAAATGCAACATGGGTTGTTTAAGATTTTTATTTCAGAAAAGATTACTTTCAGAGATGAGAATTATTCCATTTATTAATCACATTGATTTACTAATGGAAACTAAGCATGTTGTTGTTGTTGTCATTATTGTTGTTGTGAGAAGTTACAAGTTTTACATATAGTGTTGACATAAGAAACAATGAATCAAGATAAAGGATACTATGTATATTCAATTATTAGCAATAGGAAAATTCTCTCCTTCTGCTTCTCTGGAATTCTCATTCAATGTGAGGACACTGGAACTTTGCCTTTCCAAGATAAAATTTATTGTAGAAACTGTGAGAAAAGAGTAGATGTTCTTGTTCTTTGAATCTCTGGACTGTTTTCCTGTTTTGTTCTCCTACAGCTATTATGGAATTGAACCATTCTGCTACCTCTTAAAGAGCATCTTGGAAAATTGTTCAATTTTTTATCCATATACATATTTTTAAATCAAACAGAGAGTGAAGATGAGAGCTTTAGTCATTACTTCTGAACAGCAGAAAGGCAGAGGTCCAAGCTCCCCTCTTTTTGGTCAATTACAAATTTATTTAATGTTTTCATTTTATAGAACTCTAAGGGATTTTTGAAGAATAGAGTGCATATTTCAGTTTTCTCAGATCTCAGTGATGCAGAATCCTACTCATAACATATATGAGGTAATTCTCTCTGCTTTTGGATAAAAAGGTTTTATTTGCTTATTAAGGTCCTATGAAAAAGGATGGGAAGGATGAATTAGATGTTGAAAGTGTTGCTGCATATACAGTGAACGAGAGTTCATTTCCAAGCACCCACATCATCCAGGTGAGAAAAGGTATCCCATACTCTCTTTTTGCCTGTGCAGGTATGAACATACACAAGCATTTGTGCACAGACACATTTACATACTTGTAAGTAAACACTAAATTAAAACTTAAGAAATGATCTATAACAAAATATGAATTTGCCAAGAGTATATGTGATAAAGGTAGATATTGATAAAGATAATAGTAATAAATACACATACATACAATATAGATTCTCAACAAATAGCCATCATTTGCAGTTTCTTTTTTTTTAAACGACTTTATTTTGCAAAACAAAGATAAATGTACAGATTTTAAACATTTTTTGGTTAAAATTATACATTTTTGTCAGTACTGATTTTTCAGACATTAAAATATATTTTACATAAAACCATGTGAATATGTTTTTTAGTCAGTACTTGATTTTTTTCAAGGGCTTGACAGTATGCATTGAAAACCTACTAGTTGCAATAAGCTTAAAGTACATGCAAAACAAAACACAACATGGCAATAGTCAAAGTCTTCTTCTTTTGTGAATATATGTATATTTTTTGTTTTCTTTATTTCTTGGACTTCACACAGTCTGTGAGTTGTTTCTGGGGGAGTGCAAGCCTCTGGGGTTAGCATCCAACTATCAGTGACTGCATATTTTGTCTGTTCTTTTGTGACTGGGTTATCTCACTCAGGATGATCTTCTGTAGATGCAGCCATTTTCTTAAGAATTTGGTTAAGTCATTGTTTCTGGTGGCTGAGTAGTATTCCATTGTGTATATGTACCACAATTTTTGTATCCATTCATCTTCTGAAGGACATCTGGGTTCCTTCCAGCTTCTGGCTATTATAAATAGAGCCGCTATGAACATTGTGGTGCATATATCTTTGTTGTGTATTAAAGTGTCTCTGGGGTATATGCCCAGAAGTGGAATAGATGGGTCTTCAGGTAGTACTATATCCAATTTTCTGAGGTATCGCCAGACAGATTTCGAGAGTGGTTGTATTAGCTTGCAACCCCACCAACAGTGGAGAAGTGTTCCTCTTTCTCCGCAGCCTCGCCAGCATCTGCTCTCATCTGAGTTTTGGATCTTGGCCAATCTGACTGGTGTGAGGTGGAATCTCAGGGTTGTTTTGATTTGCATTTCCCTGATGGCTAAGGATGTAAAGCACTTCCTCAAATGTTTCTCGGCCATTCGGTGTTCCTCAACTGAAAATGATTTGTTTAGCTCTGTACCCCATTTTTTAATAGGGTTATTTGATTCTCTGGTGTCTAGCTTTTTGAGTTCCTTTTACACCTTGGATATTAGGCCTCTATCTGATGTGGTGTTGGTAAAGATCTTTTCCCATTCTGTTGGTTGCCGTTTTGTTTTCTTGACGATGTCCTTAGCCTTACAGAAACTTTGCAATTTCATTAAGTCCCATTTGTTAATCTTTGACCTTAGAGCTTGAGCCATTGGTGTTTTGTTCAGGAAATTTTCTCCTGTGCCTATATGTTCTTCTGTTTTCCCTACTTTCTCATCTAATAGTTTCAGTGTATCTGGTTTAATGTGGAGATCTTTAATCCACTTACACTTGAGCTTTGTACAAAGATATAAGAACAGGTCTATTTTCATTCTTTTGCATGCTGAGTGCCAGTTGGAACAGCACCATTTGGTGAATAGGCTGTCCTTTTTCCATTGAATGTTTACTGCTCCTTTGTCAAAAATCAGGTGACCATATACAAGAGGGCTCATTTCTGGATCTTCTATTCTATTCCATTGATCCACCTGCCTATTTCTGTACCAGTACCATGCAGTTTTCAGCACAATTGCCTTGTAATATAGCTTGAGGTCAGGGATAGTCATTCCCGCAGATGTTATTTTGTTGTTGAGGATGGATTTCGCTATTCTAGATCTTTTGTTATTCCATATGAAATTGCACATTGATCTTTCCAATTCAATGAAGAAGTGGGTTGGAATTTTGATGGGGATTGCATTGAATCTGTAGATTGCTTTAGGTAGGATGGCCATTTTTAAGATGTTGATCTTTCCAATCCATGAGCATGGGAGATCTTTCCATTTTCTAAGATCCTCCTCAATTTCTTTCTTTAGAGGTTTGAAGTTCTTGTCATACAGGTCCTTCACTTCCTTAGTTAGAGTCACACCAAGGTATTTCATAGTTTTTGTAACGATTGTGAAGTGTACCTTTTCCCTAATTTCTTTCTCCACATGTTTGTCCTTTGAGTATAGGAAGGCTACTGATTTCTTTGAGTTAATTTTGTATCCGGCCACTTTGCTGAACTTGTTTATCAGCTGTAGGAGTTCTCTGGTGGAATTTTTGGGGTCACTCAACTACACTATCATGTCATCGGCAAAAAGTGATGTTTTTATCCCTTCCTTTCCGATTTGTATCCCCTTGATCTCCTTTTGCTGTCTAATTGCTCCAGCCAGGACTTCCAGTACTATGTTGAATAGGTAGAGAGAGATTGGGCAGCCTTGTCGAGTCCCTGATTTTAGTGGGATTGCTTCAAGGTTCTCGCCATTAAGTTTGATGTTGGCTGTTGGTTTGCTGTATATTGCTTTCATTATGTTTAAATATGGGCCTTGGATTCCTGTTCTTTCCAGGACTTTTAACATGAAGGAGTGTTGGATTTTGACACATGCTTTCTCAGCATCTAGTGAGATGACCATGTGATTTTGGTCTTTAAGTTTGTTTATATGGTGGATTACATTGATGGATTTCCTTATGTTAAACCATCCCTGGATCACCGGGATGAAGCCTACTTGGTCATGATGAATGATGGTTTTGATGTGTTCTTGGATTCGGTTTGCAAGGATTTTGTTGAGTATATTTGCATCAATGTTCATAAGTGAGATTGGTCTGAAGTTCTTTTTCCTTGTAGGGTCTTTGTGTGGCTTAGGTACGAGGGTTATTGTAGCCTCAAAAAATGAGTTGGGTAATATTCCATCTGATTCTATCTTTTGGAATATTTTGGCGAATATTGGTGTTATATCCCCAATAAATGTCTGATAAAATTCTGCACTGAACCTGTCTGGACCTGGGCTTTTTTTGGTTCGGAGGCTTTTGATGACTTCTTCTATTTCTTTAGGTGTTTTAGGGTTATTTAGATGGTTTACTTGGTCCTGGTTAAACTTTAGGACCTTGTATCTGTCTATGAATTTGTCCATTTCCTCCAGATTTTCCAATTTTGTGGAGTATAAGTTTTTGTAGTAGGATCTGATGATTTCTTGAATTTCCTTAGTTTCAGTTGTTATGTCACCACTTTCCTTTCTGATTTTGTTAATTTGGATACTCTCTCTTTGCCCTTTAGTTAGTCTGGCTAGGGGTTTATCAATCTTGTTGATTTTCTCAAAGAACCAACTCTTTGTTTTGTTGATTTTTTCAATGGTTCTTTTTGTTTCTATTTGGTCTATTTCTGCCCTAATTTTGATTATTTCTTGCCGTCTACTCTTTCTGGGTATATCTGCTTCCTTTTGTTCTAGGGCTTTTAGCTGTGCTATCAGGTTGCTGATGTGAGCTCTCTCCAGTTTCTTCTTGGAAGCTCTTAGGGCTATGAGTTTTCATCTCAATACTGCTTTCCTTGCATCCCATAGGTTTGGGTATGTTGTGTTATCGTTTTCATTAAATTCTAGAAAGTCCTTAATTTCTTTCTTTATTTCTTCTTTGACCCTGGTATCCTTTAACAGAGTGTTGTTTAGTTTCCACGTGTATGTTGGCATTTTGTTGTCTTTGTTGTTGTTAAAGACCAGCCGTAGACCATGGTGATCTGAGAGGATGCATGGGAGTATTTCAATCTTCTTATATCAATGAAGGCTCGTTCTGTGTCCAATTATGTGGTCAATTTTCGAGAAGGTACCATGGGGTGGTAAGAAGAAGGGGTATTCTTTTACTTTAGGATAGTATGTTCTGTATATATCTATTAATTCTAGTTGGTTCAAAGTCTCTCCTAGTTTTGCAGTGTCCTTGTTCAGTTTCTGTTTCCCTGATCTGTCCATTGGTGAGAGTGGGGTATTAAAGTCTCCCACTACTATTGTGTAGGGTGAAATATATTTTTTGAGCTTTAGTAGAGTTTCTTTTATGAATGTAGGTGATTTTTTATTTGGAGCATATATGTTAAGGATTGAGAGTTCCTCCAGACAGATTTCCCCGGTAATGAGTAAAAAGTGTCCTTCTTTATTTTTTTTTTGATAACTTTTGTTTGGAAATTTACTTTATTCGATATTAGAATAGCGACTCCAGCTTGCTTCTTGTAGCTGTTTGCTTGGAAGTTTTTTCCCACCCTTTTACTCTGAGATAGTGTCTGTCTTTGTCTCTGAGATGAGTTTCCTGTATGCAGCAAAAGGCTGGATTTTGTTTATTTATCCAGTCTGATAGTCTATGTCTCTTTCTTGGGGAGTTGAGACCATTTATGTTAGTAGATATCAAGGAATAATTGTTTCTGTTTCCTGCCATTTTTGCTTTTTGGGTTGAGTTGTGTCTGTGTTTTTTTCTTCTTTTAGTTTTCTTGTTTAGGAGTTTTCTTGTTTTTACTAGGCTGTATTTTCCCTCCTTGTATTGGGTTTTCCACCTATAATTCGTTGTAGTGCTGGGTTTGTGGTCAGATATTGTGTGAATTTTGATTTGTCTTGAAATATCTTTGCCTGTCCATCGATGGTGATTGATAGTTTTGCTGGGTATAACAGCTTGGGCTGGCACTTGTGCTCTCTTAAGGAGTGCATGATGTCTGTCCAGGCTCTTCTAGCTTTCATAGTCTCTGTTGAGAAATCGGGTGTGAGTCTGATTGGTCTGCCTTTATATGTTACCTGACCTTTTTCCCTTACTGCTTTTAGTATTCTTTTTTTACTTTGGGCAATTGATGTTTTTACTATTATATGTCGGGAGGTATTTCTTTTCTGGTCCAACCTATTTGGAGTTCTGAAGGCTTCTTTTATGCTCGTGGTCATCTCATTCTTGAGGGTAGGGAAGTTTTCTTCTATGATTTTGTTGAAGATATTTACTGTGTCTCTTAGTTGACACTCTTCTCCCTCTTCTACTCCTATTATCCTTAGGTTCGGTCTTCTCATTGTGTCTTGTATTTCCTGGACATTTTGGGTTAGGAGCATTTTGTTTTTTGCATCTTCTCTGGCTGTTTTGTCTATGTTTGCAATGTTGTCTTCTGCCCCCGAGATTCTCTCCTCGGTCTCTTGTAATCTGTTGGAAATGCTTGCTTCTGTGACTCCTGATTTCTTTTTTTGGTGTTCTGACTCTAGGGTTATCTCCTTTAGCGCTTTCTTTATTGTGTCAATTTCTGTTTTAATTTCCCTCTTCCATTCCTTTATTTCTTTGGTTCTGTTTTCGTCTCATTCTTTGAGTTCTTTGAGTGTTTTTCTTGTTTCTTCTTTAAAAGCTTCTGAATCTTTTTGCTTTTCCTCCCTTTCTTGTTTAAGTAAGTCTATCATCGTATTGAGCCATGATTTCAGGGCTGTGTCTTCTTTCTCTGGAGTGTTTGGAATTTTGATGTTTGCTACTATGGGAGAGCTGGGTTCTGGTGTTGCTAGATTGTCTTGGTTTCCTTGGGATATACTCTTTCTATTTCCTCTTGCCATTTTGTTGTCAGTGATATGTTCTTGCCTTTCCCTTGTATCTGGTCTGTGTCCCTGGTACACTTTCTGTGTGCACTCCGCAGAGATCTCTCTACTCCCCGGCAGCCCAGGTTCCGAGTGGCAGCTGGGCCAGGCTCTGCTCTGCATCCTGAATTTGCCTCCGGGTGGGAACAGACGTTCCTAAATCTGTTCCTGGTCACAGATGCTCAGCCTCTCCGAACCACCTTTCCGGCTGGCAGGTGGGCCAGGCTCTGCTCTGCGTCCTGAAGTTGTCTCTGGGTGGGAACAGAAGTTCCAAAGATCTGTTCCCGGTCACTGGATCGGGGAGGACAGGGCAGGTCAGGGAAGGGGGTGCCCTTTCCGTGTGCACTCCGCAGAGATCCCTCTGCTCCCCAGCAGCCTAGGTCTCCCACTCACCTTTTGCTCAGACTGTACGAGTCACTTTTCAGGCTGGCAGTTGGGCCAGACTCTGCTCTGTGTCCTGAAGTCGTCTCCGGATGGGAACAGAAGTTCCTAAGATCTGTTCCTGGTCACTGGATCGGGGAGGACAGGGCAGGTCAGGGCAGGGGGTGCCCTTTCCGTGTGCACTCTGCAGAGATCCCTCTGCTCTCCAGCAGCCTAGGTCTCCCACTCACCAGTTGCTCAGCCTGTACGAGCCGCCTTTCCGGCTGGCAGTTGGGCCAGGCTCCGCTCTGCGTCCTGAAGTCGTCTCTGGGTGGGAACAGAAGCTCCTAAGATCTGTTCCTGGTCACAGTTGCTCAGCCTGTACGAGCTGCCTTTCTGGCTGGCGGTTGGGCCAGGCTCTGCTCTGCGTCCTGAAGTCGTCTCCGGGTGGGAACAGAAGCTCCTAAGATCTGTTCCTGGTCACAGTTGCTCAGCCTGTATGAGCCGCCTTTCTGGCTGGCAGTTGGGCCTGGCTCTGCTCTGTGTCCTGAAGTCGTCTCCGGGTGGGAACAGAAGTTCCTCAGATCTGTTCCCGGTCACAGTTGCTCAGCCTGTACCTCATTTGCAGTTTCTACATCTCTGGATATCATTATAACTTTTAATTTTGGGAAGTGAAGAAATCACCGAATACATTAAGTTTTGGGTGAATGTGTATTGTTCAATGAACACAGCGAATTCAAGGACTGTAACCTTAGATGTAAGAGAAAATAATAAATCTACTTAAGGTACAAGGATGAGTCTCACAAGAAGAACAAGCTTTTCTCCCTGTGTATATGCTGAGTGTTTGTGCAGAAAGTAAAAATCTTTCTTTGCCCAGAAATTTTGGACGTTAAGACTACTCCCCTACAGAGACTACTTTTTAACCAAGATTACATAAATAAGTCTTCTTGATCCAGAGGTATAAACAAATCTGCCTCTTGTTTCTCTGTATGTAGCAACCCAGTCTACCCAACACCAGCAGTTTCTGTGAGACTGTCTGATATATCTTCACTATCTGATATAACCCTTGTCAGTTTAGTCCTTGGAGCATTGCACAAATTTAGCATGTGATAAATAAAAGTATGAGCTGCAGTTAACTTGTTCATCCAAGATTCTAATGCTAGAATTTACAGTTTACTTGAACCTAAATATCAACAGGCTATTTTATTATTTGTAAAGCCAACTGGGTTTGTTCATTTTAATGTCTTATTTCAAGATGACACAAAAATTCACCCAACCCTACCATTAGTAATAGTATAAAACCTGGCTGTGTTCAATATGTCTTTAAACTTAAGGATATGAATATAGGTAACATACAAGTTATACAGGAGAATATTAATATAATTTTTTTCTAGTTGTAATGTTGTCAGGGAATTTTTGTTTTGGTGGTAAAGTGATATTTTAAAGTATATTTGATACTAAATGTAAATTTTAATATAAATTTTTACAACTTCTGTCTTGATAAATATATGAAATATGGGTCTGGATAATTTTTAAACATGATGTTTTACTTCACTTACAAGATTTTTAATACTAGACTTCATAAAACTTAAAATAAATAAATCCATTTAAGGTTGTTTGAGGAATGTCAAACTCAAACTATATTTTTTGTACATTATTTGTATGATTTTTGTCAACTAACTTCTCTCCCTTTGTTTGTATAGTTGTAGCATAAGGAAGAGGTTTAGTCAAAAACTGCCAACCAAAGAATACACATGGAGGGACCCATGGCTCCAGCTGCATTTGTAGAAAGGATTTTTATATCTAGCACCAATATGAGGAGAACTCCTTGGTCCTGTTTGGGCCCCAGCATAGGGCTTGCTCCAAAATTTATCTCTGTATTTTCTCCTGTGAATATTTTGTTCCCACTTTTACGAAGGACTGAAACATCCACACTTTGGTCTTCCTTATCCTTGAGTTTCATGTGGTCTGTGAATTGTATCTTGGCTAAACCAAGCTTTTGGGCTAATATCCACTTATCAGTGAGTGCATATCATATGTGCTTTTTGTGACTAAGTTACCTCACTCAGGATACGATTTTCTAGTTTCATCCATTTGCCTAAGAGTTTCATGAAGTCATTGTTTTTAACTTATATACCAAATATATTTTTTTACTTTTAATTTTTTAAAAAAATATTTTTTTATCAAATAATACACCCCAAACTGCAGTTTTCGTTCCCTTTTCCTTCTCTAGTCCCTTCCCCTACCTTTCCTCTTCTGCTGATCTACACCTCTTCAGTTTCTTTTCAGAGTAAGGGCAGTCTTCCTAGGGATATCAACCAAATATGGTATATCAAGTTCTGATAGCAGTTGGCACATCCATTCATTTTAAGGCTGAATAGTTTATTGTAGCTGAGTAGAAAGGATAATTTATTTAAGAATGATGTATGAGTTTTCTGTGCTCTAGAAACTTAAATTGAAGGGGATCTAACAAAAGTTTTCTTGTATTCAAAGGCTATCAATTACTGGAGGCAGAAATGATGTTTAAAGTATGACCCTCTTTCTTTCAAAGGCATCTGTTAAACTCTCTTTTAGTATATGTTAAGGTGAAGCAGGATGCCAGTTTGAAATGTTTCAGAGTCCCAGGGAAGACAGGTTAATAAGAAGGAAGGAGGTTGAGATAACATGATCTAAATAGTATAAATTTGTTTGTTTTTTACTTTTTAATCTTTGAATGTTTATGATTAGCGTCTTCACATAAATTTCAGGCACACACTAAGTTCTAGAAGAGTATCCCACTTGTGCAAGATTGAGGGTTCAATTCAATTCAGTAAACACTTTGGAAGTGTTAACAGGAAAAGGAGAAGAAAAAAAAAAAAGAACTGCGCTTAACTCTCCACCAAGAAGCATTATTAAAATATATATATATATAAAGATAATAGCCTTGTAGCAATTTTCATTATCCACAGATCATTATGCTTAATCTATACTCACCAAGAAATCTGTTTCCATGTTACGTTCTGTCCTACATGTACTTTATGCTTATGGTAACTAGTAGGATGTCAATGCATGCTATCAAACCTCTAAAAAAATTAAACACTGACAAAAATATTCATATAGTGTTATGCCAAAATGCCTTTAAAAATCTGTATATGTATCACTCCTTTTTAAAAATAAAGTTGTAAGAAAAAAGTTCTCTAAGTTTAAATAACTTGGTTTCAGACATCAATTTGGTCTTTTTCTGATATTAATTTATGTCCTGGGTTTTGTTTTACTTTATCCAGTACATTGCATACATCCCCTCTGAATCTGAATCTGAACATAAACACACACACTCAAACACACACACACACACACACATATACACACACATCATATATATATATATATATATATATATATATATATATATATATATATATAATTTCTCAGACCAATTGTTTCTTATATAATAATGATACACTCTACATTTTAAAACACATTATGCTTATTCTATTTTTAGGTAAAGTAAAAGGGTAGATTTTTTATGTCATCATTCATATATTGATGAATTTATTCTATAATCATAAGAGAATACTACAGTGTCTGATGACTGAAGCAGTTTTTTTTTTTCTGTGTCAGATGTGATGTCTCTGTGATGTAGTTTGTTTATTAGGGTCGTTTCAGTCTTAACGCGGGTATGTAGTTTATATGATTTGAGGTTAAACTTCTAGCTTAAAGAATATGTAGAAAATTATATTGATTTAATGAAATGCTAGACACACATGCTGATAGATATAGCCTAGAGCATTAAACATTCTAAAATAAAAAATGTTTATCTTAAATCAAAATCAGAAATGTAATTGTGTCTTGGTTTTGATTCGGTATTAACAGAGGTGTAGTGACAACCTTTTAATACTACTGTAGTATATGTATGTAAAACATGTTATATGACTATTATGTTGATATATTAGTATATGCTTATTTTAGAGACTTTCAAGATTAATCAGTGTAATAAATGATGATACAAAATAGTATGCACTTACAGATATATTGTGAAATTGAAATTTAGAGAATGTGAACTCCCTACGTATTCATATTCTAATATTATAAGATGTGAATTCACCACAAAATATGCTGCACTATGGTCACTATTATGGAGGCTCTTTCCTACACATGACAATGAGAAAATATTCTATGATATTGGCATTTGATTTCCTAAATTATTCTATGTTGTAAGACTGATTATGGAATAAGAGGTATTCAGCATATGATTTTCAATGTTTGTTTCTGAATCCTTGTTTTACTTCATAAGGAAGAGATTATGAAATTTGATTCAGCCAGCATTATTCAGCCTGTGGAATTTCATTTCCATGGTATCTGACATGATTCATAGGCTTTGATCTATAAAAATGAAAAAAAAAATCACATTAAAAATTGAAAGTCACTAGAAAGTATTATGCTCTTAGTCCCTCTATTTTTGGATACTGATTTTTAGTATACTGTGTCATCCATGTGTTATTTTAAGTAAAAATCTATAAGGAACTCTAGAAGCACAAAATATCGTATTAGGATATATTTCAAAAGAAGTAATTGAATATGAGGGAGAGAAAAATTGCTACAGACAAGTAGGATTTGTGCTAGCTCTGTGACATTGCATCTGGCATGTTAAAAAGAAAGAATTTAAACTTTGTAATGTCACTCACTAGTAGAAGAGAACAGATAGAAACCAAATATCTGTTAAGTTTGCCAGTAGTCTGAATTAATGCTGTGGCAGACTTTTCCAAATCACTATCATCAGAGCAGGGCATCGAGAGTCATGACTCTCAGGAGGACATCATTACACCAAGAGAACTAGGAACAGTATAACAGATTTTTACGTACCAAGTAACATTATTGATTTAATCATCTTAGAAATGTGATAGAGTTGAAAATCTTGTATCTGCCATGCAACAGTTTCCTTAATAATACTATTTTATTCCAGTATCTATGGATCTGAAGCCTTCAAATGCTGAAAATTATTGAATTTAATATCATTCAAAAATCCAGCAGAAAACCATGGGAAATTGCAGAAGAAATAGATACATAGTAATCACAAATATCACTTATAGCCAAAGTAATTAGCATGAGACTTCCTTGACGATTATGCAATATCTAGATCTCCATATTTATGTACATGTATGTATCTTCTGTCTCTATATCATTTATTTATAGTCTATCATCAATCCATCAATCTCTTTCTATATATCATGTATTAAATTGCAGGATCTATTTTTGCACAGACTTCTGTAATGCACTGATTTGATAATTTTAAGACAGTACCAATAATGTTTCTTTACAGACATATGCACCAAGGACACCTAATTTTTTTTCTTCATGCTTCTCATAAATTTGAAAACTTCAATGGCAAGTGATGTGTTCATGCACTGTCAATTCTCCACTCCCCATGGGACAAGTGATGGCTTTACTCCGTGTGAATCACACATTAATGCTGCCTTTGACAGTTTTCCGCCGCGGTCCCTCTCATTTCGTGAGCCCTGTGTGCTGCCATGTGAAACACTGCCTCAGCGAACACTCGCAGGATGTTTTCTGCATATCCTGTGTTGATGTTTTGCTCTCCTCGCCTTACAATCTTGCAGCCATGCCTGTCAGCCTGTTCTCATTTGTCTTGTGGGGATGTCTTCCTCAATCTGGCCGTTACAATGAGCATTGCCTCATTGCCCAGCGGTTGGCTGTGATCCAGGAACCCGAGTGTGTTTATGAATGAAACCCTTTGCCAATCCTCTGACTCATCCAAAGCATATTGAAATTTTACATGCAGTAGAGCTCAGCTTAGATTTAGATGTTGCCACAGACTTGAATTCAAAGGACTTTACTGAATTTTCCTGAATATTTCCATGTAGATTTAGAGGTGGGTAGGGAACATAAGACTCTTAGAGTTATTGAAAGGAAAGCATTAAGAGGATAAGAGTACTTATAGAAAGCGTATTACTATAAGAAGCTGCTTCATGGGGTTATAGAGTCTGGCAAGAGGAAATGCCATGTAGACAAGGAAGTTTGCAAACACAATGTGTCTAAAAGCCAGAAAGCTAGCCCAGGAGTGATGTAATACATTCTAAAGTTAGAAGATGATGGAAATTTGTTGTTTGCTGTCTCTTCTTTTATTTTTCTCTTTTTCCGCCTTTTGCTTGGGTTTTCAAACATAAAGCTAAGTAGTATTGTAACAAATATTGAAACCTACACAAACTTACCAATTCAAATATTCTTTCTCATTTAAATGTACCATCCCTATTTAGCTAAAATAAGACATTATGAGTGAGCATTGTATATGGATTACCTTTTAGATAAACTTAAATTAAAGTTTTGCACCATTGAGCTAATGTAATTAACTGTGTCTAGGTTTAAAACCTACCATACACCAAATTCAAAATTTCATTGATAAAAAAAAAAAAAAACAAGTACTGACAAAAATGTATTATATACTTTTATGCAAAAATGCTTAAAATCTGTACATTTATCTTTGTTCTTTAAAATAAAGTTGTAAAAAAATTTCATTGAAGTTCTATGTATAAATGACCCACTTATGGGTGCATTTGGTAAAAGGCATACAGAATTTTTTAGAAATAATTTATTTATTTTACTTTGATTTATACAACAAAAGGAATAAATCACTTCTAATAAGCAAACTATATTTAATGCAAAATTTGAGGCCATACTTATTATTGAAGTGTTGTGATCAAATAAAAATGTATTTATATTTTAAGATTTCTATCAGTTGAGTTTCATATAGAAAAAGCACTTTTTGTTCAGGGGTATAATGTATCAGTTTCCTTGTGGGACCATATTTGATGTGTTTTACTATGTGTAAGTTATCATGTCCATGTTTTCCTTGACTCTTTTAAATGCATTTTACATTTTTAAAGTAACTTGAAATTTAGAAATATTTTTTTCTTAAAACCAATAACATGATTTATATTTAAATATTATGAGGAATTATGACACTTTTATAATTTACTAAAATCATTACCAACTCAGTCATTACACTGTCTCTCTGTAATTTTCCTTCCACGGTAAAGTTACGTTTTGTTCTTCCTCTCAGCTCCATGTGCCCAGAAACAAGACTCAGACTCTAAATATATTTACAAAGACCTTATGCACATATCTAGGCTCTTCTCTGCCCAGACCACAATTTAAAATAAGCCATTTACTTTATCTTACATTCTGCCCTTTTGCTGATTATGTGAACTCATGTACCATGCACCAATTCAGTCACATCTCCCCAGGCCAACCTCTCACACAAGGCTCTTTCCAAGAATTCCTTCTGTCCATCAGATGTTCCGCCTTCTATTCTGTACTTTCCTATAGGCCATAAGATTTTTAATTGACAGGAGACACAACTATAGAACTTAGAAGATGTTCTCTTTACACTTCTAAGGAAATTGATTTGAGTTTACGTTAATATTTACCTTTTACAGGTAGCTGAAAAAATATCTGTAGCTGTATTTGAGTTAAATATCTGTCACTACAGACTTAGTTTAATATTAGTCCATAATAAAAATATTTTAAAATAGATGCCATTTTGTTGGGATCATGGTAGATTTCTGAAAAATGAAAGTAAAGTACAGTATACAATATTTCTAACTTTTAGTCTTTTGGCTATATGCCTTCTAATTTTTGAAATTCTATTATTTTTATTTGGAACTGCAAATATGCATTGTGCTTATGTTTCTAGTATTTAAGAATGATGAAGCTAGACAGAAAGATGGCCATTCATAATCGCTATGGAGAAAGTAGGCGAGAGCCAAACAATCTGGGAAATGTACACTGAGTAAAATACAGTGCCAAACCGATAATCAGGCCAAAGAACATTTAGAAAGCATTCACTTGTTACCAAATTTACACCTAGGTTCAGGTGCAGAATGGGCGCCCCCTGCTCTCCACATTAGAGCTCTAAATGAGCAATCAACTGCTTAAGTGTAGCATGAACTGCTGTTTCCAAACACAGGCCTCCAGCACACAAAGTCCATGGTTGCACAGAGACAATGGCTGCCAAGCCATTCCTTTATGTCAGCTCTTACACTCCAGCCAAGAAACATTCTGTATTCAGAGCTGAAACAAGCTATTAGGAGCCCTTGAAGATTTAAATTACGTTGTTTCCACTTAATCTCCTTTCCTACACACAATTATACTTCAGTGGTGTAGGTAAAATGTCTGTAGAACCCACATACTTTTATAAGAAAAAATTAAAAGATTCGGTCAAAATAGTTCAACATATTTCTCTATACTCATCAGAGGTAAGAGTAACATTACATTTTAACAAGTTCTGTTAATGAGGATGATATTCCTTCCAGGCATTATTCATTGTTATTAAAACCCTAGCAATCACTTGATAACATTTGTATTAGATAGTCACAAGATGATTTTTGCTCCAGTGTACATAAGGAGAACGTATTCTAAATTACTTTTATTTTGTTGCTATAATATCATTACATGTCCTTCCTCCTTTTCATCTACATCCTCCCACTGACTCCATTTTGATCTCCTTCAAGTCCCTGACCTGTCTTTTCTTACATTATTGTTGTATATATATTTGTTTCTATATATGTTAATATTTATATTTATAAATTTTTCAAACAAAAGTACACAATCACAAATGTTTATACTGTCTCATACTATTAACATGCTGAGAAATACAAGACAAATTACAGATCAGAAGGTCCAGGAGTGATTTTCCGGGAATTCAGTACACAAGTGGTTATGAGATAATTTAATGCATGCGGAGACTAGGAGTGTAAGACACTTCCTGCGACTTGTCAAAATGACAGCTCATGGTCACATACAAAAATGAATTATGTATGTTTGAGGAGACACATGTTATCTATGCTTTTATATGTTTATTCTGTTTTTGCATTAGTTTACATATGCTCTTCACATACCAATCACTCCCTCCCACATCTAGTCTCCACTCACACATTCCCTCCCTGTCCCCCATCCCCTTCTCCTCTGAGCTGATGAAAGTCATACACATCCCCAGACCCCAGGGTAACTCTGACCTTAGTATATCAAGTGTCTTCCAGATTAGCCAATTTCTCTACCACTGAGGCCAGACAAGGCAGTCCAGCGAGTTAGAGAAAGGGATTCCTTAGATTGGCAGCAGCTTTTAGGGACACACCTCTGCTCCAGTTGTCGGGGAATCATATGACGACTGGGCTGCACATCTACTACATATATGAGGGGAAGCCTAGGTCAAACCTATGTATGTTCTTTAGTTGGTAGGTCTGTCTCTGGCCCCAAGGGTCCAGGTTAGTTGACTGTTGGTCTTCCTTTGGAGTTCCTGTCCCCTTCGAGTTCTGCAGATTCCCCAACAACTCTTCCATTAGATTACATGAGCTCTGTTCAATGTTTGGCTGTGGGTCTCTCTCATGCATTACATGCTAACTACAGTTTGTCCTTCCTCCTCCACTCTTATGTCCCCTTGCCACCTCCCTTCTACCCAGATCTACTGCTCCTCTGTTTCCTTTCAGAAAAGAATGGGCTTCCTACGGATAAAGATATTCAGAAAATGAGCCAGAGATACCTCCTAGTCCCACTGTTTGGAATCCCACTAGAACAGCAAGGTATACAACCGGAACACATACTCAGCGAACCTAGTGGAGAGACATACAGGGTCAGTGTTTGCTGCTTCAATTTCTGTGAGACCCTATTGTCCCAGCTTATTTGATTGCATAGGCTGTGTTCCCACTGTGTTCTTCATTCCTCTGGCTTTTTCAATACACAGTGTTTCTCAAGTATCATCTCATGTTGTGTCTGTGCATCTCTGCATCTGCTCCCATCACTGTTTGAATAAAGACTCTCTGATCACATTGGACCAGGTACCTTTCTTTGCTTACAGCAGAATAATATTGGATATCATTTCACTGACTTCTTTTTCTCTTTCTATTTTTGTCAGCTGTGTTTGTGTTTTTCTTAGGTCTCTGGGCTAGATGTTCAAAAACTGAAGAATGAATGTTATCTACATTTACCACACATAAAATCAAAAATTTAAAGCATGAAAGAAATATCATGGTGTCTCTAGAAAATTTATTTTCTTTTTTTATTATTGGTTATTTTATTTATTTACATTTCAAATGTTATCCCTTTTCTTAGTTCCCCTCCACAAGCTCCCTCTCCCCTCCCACTGGAGAGTGGTTGTTTGGTATATTGTTATCCCTATGGGGATCCTATGCGATTACAACTCCTTCAGCTCCTACAGTCTTTGCCCTAATTTCTCCATTGGGGTCTAGGTTTGGCTGTGTACATCTGCATCTATATTAGTCCAGGTCTGGCAGAGCCTCTCAGGGGACAGCTGTACCAAGCTCCTGTCAATAAGCACTTCTTGTACTCCATTGTGTAAATGTATTACATTTTCTGTATCCATTTCTATGCTGAAGGACATCTAGGTTCCTTTTAGCTTCTGGCTATTTTAAAGAAGGCTGCTATGAACATAATAGAGCATGCGCCCTTGTTATATGTTGGAGCATCTTTTGGGTATATGCCCAGGAGTGGTATCATTAGGTCCACAGTTAGAAATATTTCCAATTTTCTGAGGAACCACCAGACTGATTTCCAGGGTGGTTTTACCAGCTTGCAATCCCACCAGCAATGGAGGTGTGTTCCACTTTTTCTATGTCCTTGCCAGTATCTGCTGTTACCTAAGCTTTTGATCTTAGCTATTGTGACTGGCATAAGGTTGAGTGTCCAGGTTGTTTGATTTACATTTCCTTGATGACTAAGGATATTAAACATTTCTTTAAGAGAGGACACTCTTATTTGTCTTTGATTTTCGTGGAAATGCTTTAAGTTTCTCTTTCTTTCAGTATTGAATTTAATACTGGCTACTGGTTTGATATATATTACCTTTATTGTATTTAGGTCTGCCACTTGTATTTGAGATCTCTCCATGACATTTGTTATGAAGTTGGATTTTGTCAAATGCTTTTTGGGGTATCTTTGATATAGTCAGGTGTTTTGTTTTTTGTTTGTTTGTTTGTTTGATTGATTTTTGTTTGGTGGTTTTGGAGGGAGCATTATTCAATGGCTTACAATGATGGATTTTCTTATAGTGAACCACCCCTTTACCCCTGAAATGAACTCTATTTGATTATGGCAGATGATGACTTTATTGTGTGCTTGTGTTCTTGGATTCACTTTGAGAGTACATTACTGAGTATTCTTGTTCCTATCATAAGAGACATTGTACTGAAAATCTCTCCCTTTGTTGCGCCTTTGTTTGGTTCAGATATCAAGGTGACTGTGGCTTCATAGATTGAGTTTGACTGTGTTTCTTCTATTTTTATTTTGTGGAATAGTGTGAAGAGTGTTGATATTAGCTATTCTGGTATAATTATAATTCTGAATGAAAACAAACTGGTCTAGGGTTAATTTTGGTTGGGAGATTTTTAATGACTTTATATTTCTTTGGGAGTTATAAGCTTATTCAGATAGTTTATCTGTCCTTGATTTAGCTTTGGTAATAGATACTTTATTTATATTTTCCAATTTTGTGGAGTACAAGCTTTCAACAAAAGACCTAATAATTCTTTGGCACTCTAGCTATATTGAAATTATGGCTCATAAAAATAGATATTGTGTCTTTATCAAGAAAAAAGATTGGCTTCATTTTGAGAGTTCTCAGCAAATGTGTGGTGTTTACATCAACAATTTTTTACCTTATTTTTATGTTAGATGAACAAAGAAAATAACCATTGTCTATATTGTTTTGGAGAACTTTGGGTGCTTTTACCAATATCACCTGGAAAGATATTGTCTTGTGCTTAGATTTAATAAGTAACATATATTTTGGTAGGGACATTGTCTACTCATTCAAGATAATTAAATTTGGGCTTCATTTTTAATGCATATGTTTAAATTAGTTTATTATTCTCTGTGATTTATAACATTATCAAACATCTTTAATTTTGGTTAAACCATCTTGATCTCCACTTAGAATAAACTGTGAGGCAGATAATTTGATCAGTGGTGGTTTCTTTTAATTTACCTATGCACCTGTAAATAATTTCACAGCTACTTTATTACATATTCTCCGACATGAACCTAAATTAATACCGTGGGTCAACAAATGTCACTTGGGTGGGGTTGTTCCTGTTTTCACTTTGTGAGGCTTATCTGGGAAAAATATTTGTTTTTCAACTATGGAACAGTTTACACAACAAGTGACAGCTATAATCTGCTATAGATGAGTTTTGGAATGCTTTAGTTCATATTATTACAACATCTGAAAAATCTTGCCTTCTCTTCCCATTTCCCTTTCACAATGTTTCTGTGAATATTTCCAGCCAATATTCTTCCTGCACTAGTCCTTTCACAGACCCTCCTTTGCTCATGTCACACTGTGTCTCCGGTTGTTCCTCCCTTTCAATTTTCACATGCGGGAAAGAACCTATGTCTTCCATCCTTTCAATGTCATCACTTGTCACACTGCTTAATGAATACTGAATGTATAGTGCTTGATCTACAGTGAATAAAACATACATTCAAGGTTATATTAAAATGTATTTCTTCGTACATATAAGGCAAATAGCATTGTATTTGCTGTTTGATTAAAATTATTTGAAATATAAATGTGTTATACAATATTTGTCCTCATCTGATTCTGTGTTTAAATAAGTCAGTATATAGAAAGACATATAATGATTCAGGGTATAAAATGTATTTTCACTTGCAGAAAGCCTGTTATGAGTTTAAGTATAATTAGGGATGAATTCGTGTGCTACAGCTTGATCAAATACATTAAAAGTTATTGAAGTGATATAAAAACTATCCACATCTAATTTTCCATTATGACATGCTAAATACAGCAGGAGAATTGCATAATAGGTTTCGTTAAAAATATCTTCTGCATTATAAATATCATCAGAAGACAGAGAAAAGTGTAGGAATGCAGTTCCATTAAAGTATCTGTATTTATATATTAGATCTCAAACTTATCATCTGGATGACGTTGATGAAGTTCCTTAAACCTTGAAGCTTAAATTTACTCAACAGTTATTATGATGTTACATGAAACCACGTTATGGTTTGCAAATAATATTAGTCAATACAAAAATCTTTCTAAATATTTAACACAATGATGATATTAGAGGATTAAGTTAACTTTTAACTGTAAAGGCTTTGTACCAAAAGATGTCCCTATAAGAAATATCAATGGTCCACAGGTATATGTCCAGAACAATATATATGTGTATATGTGTCCATACATATACATACATACACACACACCCATACACACACACACACAATTCACAACAAAATACATTTGACAATCTAAGCAAATTGAGGAAGATGAAGTGGTATACTTAGTACAAATTTCACAACTGAATTCCATGTACTGATTCATACTGTCTGTTAAGAGTCTTAGACAGAATGCTATCTCTTAGTCTTAAAGCTTTGCAAAACTGGGAAAAGAAGACTTGACATAAATTTAGATTTAGGGCAGCAACTTTGTCTTATCCTGTGAGATAAGGAGTGAACTGGATAACTCCATAACAGCCCTCCTCTTGCATTGAAGCTCCCTGAAATGTGCAGAAGGTAAGGTGAAGAGATGCCTGAGAAGATTAAATCAAAGTTAAGTATTACCTAGGATAATCATACAGTACAACAGAATAGCTCAGGCCATTTGACAGGAAAAAAAAAAGAAAAGAAAACAGACCAGACATAAGTAAAAATCTACTTTGTAGGTTCTTGTAGATTTCATGCATGTTTAGTGTTGTCACAACAATAGAAAAAAACAAAAATGAAAGCAAACAAAACAAAATGACAAAACGAAAACAAGGAAAAAAGGCCCCTAGAAGTCACCTGCTCTGAAGATAACAGTCATCAGAAGGTATTGTTCATGCTGCCTGGAGGGTTGCCAAGGACCAGCTCCAGATTGGAAAGTAGTTTTGAGAGAAGGGGTGTCTTGGAAATGCAAAAAGGAATCAATTCATGGATGCAAGCTGAAGACCTGTGTCCTGCTTGGTACAGGTTTTACTGTCTGCTTCTGTCTATGTTCTGCTCTTGGTGAAGATTTCTCCATCTATATTCTTTTTGCTTGCTATTCTAAGAGATCTCTCTGTCCATGACCTGCATCCATCTCCCCCCCCCCTCTCTCTCTCTCTCTCTCTCTCTCTGCCCCTCCCCCTCCTTACCTCCCTCTCTTCCACCCCCTCTGTGAGTGGGTGTGTTCACCAAGGAGTTTTCTTTTCTTTTGTTTTTCAGTTTTTTAAATTAGATACTTTGCATTTACATTTGAGATGTTATCCCTTACACTCCCCACTCCCATTCCCCCTCCCCACCATTTGCCTTCACAAAGGTGCACTCTCCCCTGATCACCCTCTCCACCCCATTGCCTTGGCATTCCTCTACATTGGAAAAACATGTCTTCCCAGGGCCAAAAGCCACTTTTCACATTGATGCCAGACACTGCTATCTTCAGCTACACATGCAAGTGGATCAATAGGTCTCTCAATGTGTTCACAAAGGTTGGTGCTTTAGTCCATGGGAGTTCTGGAGGGTTTGGTAGGTTGATAATGTTGTTATTTTCTCATGAGGTTGCAACCCCTTTCAGCTACATAGGTCCTTTCTTTAACAACCTCATTGGAGTCCCCGAGTTCAGGCCAATGGTTATCTGTAAGCGTGCTCAGCTTTATTTATATGACTCTAACATAGTCGCTGAGGAGGCATCTCTATCTGATTCCTGCCAGTAAGTACTTTTTGGCATCAGCAATAGTGTTTGGATTTGGTGGCTGCGTATGTGGTGGATCCCCATGTGAGGTGGCTTCTGAGTAATCTTTTCTTCAAGCCCTGTTCCTCTAGTTGACCTTTCCAAGCAGTTTCACTCTTTTTATCCTAAAAGTTTCTGGATATCTTCCAGAACACAGGTCTAATCTTTTATTTTACATATCAATCCAGTAATTTATTTCTGTTTTCCTTCTAATTATCTTATGAATCATTATCTTGAGACCCCAGCCTTTGATTCCCAAAAGACAACAAGCATTTTTTTTAATGTTGCAAAAGTATTTATAAATCTATCTGCCTTTGTTAAGCACAAAGGATAAACTAGTTGGGCATACCATGTCCTGAAATCAGCATTTCTACCACACTTGGACCTAACCTTGCTATATCCCAGGCTGATTTTGGAATCGTCTTCTGCCTGCCTTTTTATCTGCCTGTCTTTATAACTTTCTGACCAGCTAGCTTGTTAATGCAGCTGCATTTGTTCTTTTGTCCATGAAGCTTCTCATAATTTCTATTCCATCCTTAATATTGCATAGTATAATTTCAATCTCATGTATCTTGAGCCCTTTCCCATAGCCTTAGGGCTGTCCTGAAGGTCCCATCATTTATGATTTTGTGGAGCCATAGCAACAACCTCTCCTCCTGGACGTCTGCTATTTCTAATTCTCATGAAGTCATTCGTGTAGACAGGGAGGACATTCCTTAGAGGAAAGTTAAAATATGTGCATTATTACCCAAACAAGCTTATGCCCACAGCATTCATTGACACTCATGAGGATCATGGTGATAAGAATGTAGAGGCCATGCTGTGTGGAAGAGAATTGTGATCAGAATGTAGATGCCACGCTGTGTGCTTGAACATTCAGCAGATGCCTCAGAATGCCGAGACCATAACAAAAATATTATTCTACTATTACCTTATGCTCTCAAACCTATCAGAATATGTTCTTAGTTGGACTATATGATACAATAATCTTTATCCTGCAAAGTGGGTTTATTTTAATAGTACTTAAAGAAATTAAATCAGACAGAAAAGACTATATTCAGGGAAATGTTCATGTGCTCTTCAAGAATGGCAGATCTATAACTGGCTGATTTCTTTACAACAATGATCTATGGGATTTTTCTCAGATATTATACCTAAGTGCCTGTTGTATGTAAGCATCTACGTTTTCTGGTTCCATCAGCCAGACTGTTGGTCCTACTGACTATTGTGATGTCATGAAATACATACAGATGTGCAATTACCTCTTGCAGACATTGATCTTAACTCATTGGAAGAAAAGTAACAATTGTCAAAAGAGTCATGTTAAAGTGAGTGTCAGAAGAGTTTATATGTACATTATATTTGACTAATAAGACACATTATATAGCTTACAAAGTGACATATACATTGTCTAATGTTGAAGGTGAATAAGATATATAAATACACAAATTTCTGAACTGATAAATGATAATAAATTTAGTTTATAATTATATATTCTAATGATCTGTTAATAAAAATAGAAAATGAAAATTGACTTTCTATGAACATTATAACTTAGGAATTATTTTTTCATAATTTTTCTGCTCTAAAGTCATTTTAACTATGTTTTATGACAAAAAAACTGTGAAGCATATTAAAAACCACAATAACCTTTAAAAACTACCTAGTTTATAGCAAGTCACTATATAATATTTCAATCAATCTACAGAGAAATTCCAGTAAATGGCAAACATACATTTATTGGTTATCTAATTCACATAGCAATAGTCTCTTTGAATATGCATTTGCCCCAAAGTGTCATTATTGTAGAAATAAAACATCACATTAAGTTTAAGGATATTATTATAACTTCCTGTTGTAACAGAGAGGCTTGTAGTATTGTTAACAAAAGTTTGAATTTACTCCCCTGGCCATGGTACTAGCAATTTTCCTTAATCATAAGAAGTTCTTCTGTTTAGAGCACAATGCACACACAGACGAGGGGAAATGTTAGCAGTTAATTTCCAAGTGGAGGGCCATGTGAGCACAATGAAGCAGGACATGTTCTGTATCAATGTAAATCTCACAAAGGGGCACTGTCACCAAGAGGTTCAAAATCACTGGCTTCAAACGTATACTTAGAATTAGCACAAAGAGTTTTGTCCTTGGCACTCAGTATGAGCTGCGAAAACCATTTCAAATATATGCTTAGTCTAATCTCAAAGCAACTATAAATCATGAACTTTTCTCATTTCAACTCTATTAGATTCTTGCTTGATTTTCCTGGTGAGTTTTTATTTGAATCATATAATTAAAATGCTGAAGAAACGGCCTAATGCTTTGAAGAAGCCTAGAATATTTCTTGAGTTTATCAATGGTCTGTTTCTAATACTAATCTCTTTAGTGGTATGCTTAACATTTTAAATTCTCGATTACATCATTTTAACTTTCTTTCTTAGGGACAGAACCAGTCAATTATTTATTACAAGTATTCTTCATATTTTTTGTCATAATTTTCAAACTCAGTATTCTGTGCACACATTAGGGGCAGTGTTTTTCAAGTCATTAAATAGTTTTATGTGAAATTACTTTTACAAGGATAGTTGAGAAAAGGTTACAGGTCTCCTAGGCTGGCTTCCAATATACAACTATCCATGGGCATTTTTAAACCCTGATCTTTTTGTCACCCATGTACAGTTTAATAGCCATGCATATATATTTTAGTCTTCTCTTTGTCTGAATATATGTGGCAAAACCTGTAGGACAGACTAATCCAGAGATGCTTCAGGGACACATATTATGGGGATGAGGCAGCGGTGCTTTTTCTTGATGTAGCTCCGTTTCATCTGGAGGACCAAAGAGCGGGATCCCATTGACTTAATGTAGGGAAAACAACTTAGCTCATTGTGTACAACAACCAAGGTACTGTGAGCAATAACATGAGTTCTAGGTTCAAATGATTCTCTAGAGTATGATACAGCACAAACCAGAGGCAAGTGCAAAACAGTCCACCTCTAAGGAAGGTTTATGGGTTCTTTTACAGTTATCTCCATCCTCAGTAAAAGACAGTGTAATGTGCTGTTGTAATTTGACACAGCATTTCAGGGCATCTCAGTGGCATCTAAATGGACACAACAAAGTAGCACAGCTCTGTTTGTACATTCGATAATGTGAGAGAAGTATATTTATACTCTGTACCTGACCTTGGTTTCCACCTCAGAGAACAGATTTAGATGAAGGCTGAGGCTTAATAAAATATTGGTGATTACTGTTTTGTACATCACCTGAACAGGTTTTCTGTTTGTTTACACAATAAAATGTTTCATATACACACATATTTCATTTTGTTGAAACCCCTATTTATATTCCTTTAGACATCTCTTTGTCATCTGTTTCCCCCATGGAACTTCAAGAGTTTCCTGTCTCCCATTGGTAATTTAATATTTTCCCTGGTTACAGCCTTCTTACCTTCATCATTGACCACTACTTTGTTTCCTGTTTATTTTCTTTTGTTTTAAAATTGTATTTAATGTGTTTTTGAACAGATTTTATTCACCCCCCAAGTCCAGCCTCCTATTGTTTCCCAGACCATACCTTCTCCCCAACACTCTGTCTCCACAAGGGTGTCCCCACCCTCAGTGACTCCTCAACCCACCAGATCTCTCAACCTCCTGGGGGTCCCAGTCTTCATAAGGTCAGGTGCATCCTCTCAGATTCAACCCAGACCAGGCAGACCTCCACTGCATATGTGCTGGGGGCCTCATCTCAACGGGTTTATGCTATCTGGTGGTGTGTCTGAGAGATTTCCACGGTCCAATCTGAGACTTCTGGACCTCCTACAGGAGTGCCCTCCCCTCATCAGCTTCTTCCAGCCTCTGCCTAACCCAAACAGAGGGTTCAACAGCCTCTGTTTATTGTCTGGGTACAAACATCCAAATCCAACTCCATCAGCTGCCTGATGGGTCATTCAAAAGACAGTCATAATAGGTGTCCCCATGCTAGTGCTCCATAGCCTTAGCTTTGGGGTTTCTCCTTGAGCTGTATCCCACTTTTGGCCTGTTACTGGACCTTTTTTTCCTCAGGATAGTCTCCATTTCTGTCCCTGCAGTTCTTCAAGACAGGAACAATAATGGGTCAGTGTTTTGACTGTGGAATAACCACCTCTTCCCTCACTTGATGCCCTGTACTAGAGGTGGGCTCTACAAGTGTAATTTTTCCACTGTAGAGCATTTCATCTAAGGCTTTTTCTTTGAATACTGAGAGTCTTTCACCTCCCAGGGCTGTGGTACATTCCAGAGGGAACCCCCAACCTCTTACCTCCTGAGGTTGCCTGTTTCCTTTCCTTCTTCAGGCCCTGAGGAATTTAGTCCTTTCCCCCCACCCACTACCAGATCATGTTTTTCTCTTCCCTTTCCCTTAAGTCCTGTCCCCACCCCCCAGTTCCTTCACTCCCTCCCCTATGTGATTGCTTTGTTTTCCCTCTCAAGTGGGAATGAGAGATCCTCTCTTGGGCCATGCTGCTCTTTAAACTTTATGAGTACTGTGCACTGTGTCTTGAGTATTGTACTGGCTGGTTTTGTGTCAACTTGACACAAGCTGGAGTAATTACAGAGAAAGGAGCCTCAATTGAGAAAATGCCTCCATGAAATCCAACTGTAAGGCATTTTCACATCTAGTGATCAAGGCAGGTGGGCAGCCCATTGTGGGTGGTGCTATCCCTAGGCTGGTAGACCTGGGTT